>NC_134691.1:280259336-281729336 GCF_050947455.1 Rhinoderma darwinii
AAACCACTCCCTGATCCTGTCCCCCAGACAAAAAACATCTCTGATGCCGGTCCAGAGTTCTACATAAGTTAAGGAGTTCCCTGTACACTTCAGATTCTCTAACCACAGATCCTTGTCATCTTATTACTCTTGGAATGTATCCCCGGTGAGACTTTCTCCTGTTTTAAGCAGGCTTAAGACTCTCCTAGTACTCCTCACATGTTTCAAAATTGTCCAGTTTCAGCAAATAAATGTTATTTTTTTTGTATAATATACTTCCTGTATTCATTTCTCTCAGTTTTTAAGGTCTCTGCTTGTTGTTATTCAATAGAAAAATGTATTCTTTACTTCCAGTGAAAATAATTCTGTCCATGGTCATGTGGTGAATACACAGGTGCTGGGATCGTTAGGTTGGGTTCACACGACCTATTTTCAGACGTAAACGAGGCATATTATGCCTCAATTTACGCCTGAAAATAGGGCTACAATACGTCGGCAAACATCTGCCCATTCATTTGAATGGGTTTGCCGACGTACTGTGCAGACGACCTGTTATTTACGCGTCGTCGTTTGACAGCTGTCAAACGACGACGCGTAAGTTGACTACCTCGGCAAAGAAGTGCAGGACACGTCTTTGCTACGTAATTTGAGCTGTTCTTCATTGAAGTCAATGAAGAGCAGCTCAAGATTTACGAGCGTCACAGACGCCTCGCATAATGCGAGGAGGAGCTTTTACGTCTGAAACGATGCAGCTGTTTTCTCGTGAAAACAGTCTGTCTTTTCAGACGTAAAAGCCTCTCATCGTGTGCACATACCCTAACAGTATGTGTGTCAGAACTGTGTCTTCTAACGGTCCCAGGACCTGTGTGTCCATCACATGACCATCGACAGAATTTATTCACTGCAAGTAAACAATTAATTTTCCTATTGAATAACAACAAGCAGAGATCTTGAAAACTGTGAGGAATTAATACAGAAACTAAATTGGAAAATTGTACGACTTAAACCCCTCGCCACATGTGATATAAATGTACCTGACAGCCACCAAGGGGGAGCATGGAGCGGGAACACGGGCTGAGATCGGTCCATACTCATGGGGTTTTGACTGTAACATACAGTCGACATCTCACTGCAATGGCCAGTATCAGAGATACCGACCATCTAACCACTTTGATGCCACGGTCAATAGCGACTTAAGCCATTAGAAAGAGCCAGGGAGACGGCAGCTTGTACTGAGTATGTGTGAGATTTCAGCCTTGGGAGAGGAGGCACAATGATAGGAGCTTGTCAGCTCTGGGTGGGAGGAGAAAATGTTTTCGCTAAAACCTAGTTTTTGTGCAAATTGCAACTTTGCTATGCCAGAAAACTGTCAGTTATCATCTCTCTAGCAATATTGGACACATTTTACTTATTGATATTATGCAACTATGCAGTCTGTCTGGATGTAAGTTGATATTACATTGATGGTGTCTGTGGGAAATCAATGGTTTTTAACTTGTGGTTTCAATTTTGCAGAATTCATTTTACCTTTTAGCTGGACTGATACTTTTAATCTGTGCCTATCAAAATGACTTTTGAGGACCCACCCAGTACCTATATAACCCATGTGTATGCCTACTTTTCATTTAGAGATGTTATCATTAAGGTCATTTATAAAGAAACTGAAAAATCACAAAAAATGATAAACCCCAGAATCAAATATTAAAAAAGTGGGGTTGTTCGCATCTCTTAGTCTCTTTTAAACTTGGTCTTATGTCAAAACCTGGTCTTACTAGAGGATTATCTGGTCTTTACAATGTTTTTGCTGTTTTCATTTACAATGTTTTTTTTACGCTGTGCAGTGGAGAAAATACATCATCTTACTAAATGGAGACTGTTAACAAGCCACTATTAATTAATTTATTATGTTATTATGTATCTCTGCTTAATACGTTCAGTGCATAATGGTGTCCAGCTTAGGCTTCGATCACATCTGCGTCAGCGTTCCTTTCTGGCGTTCCGTCGGAGCTTCCCGTCAGAACGGTACCCTGACTGAAACAAACGGAAACCATAGGTTTCCATTTGCATCGCCATTGATTTTAATGGTGATGGATCCGGTGCAAATGCTTTCCGTTTGTCTAATTTGTGCAAGGGTTCTGTCGCTTTGATGGAATGAATACGGTTGACATAGTGTGTCATAATAAGAAAATAATAATGAAGTGTATGTCACATGATCTATTTAAGAACTGTTGACTGGCTGAGATGGATTATGTGATACACCATGTACCACCACACAACAGGAAAGTGCTTTCTTTTTAATACTTCAGGCATTGTGGGAGAAGCTTAGAGGGGGCATTTATACTTACTAGTATTACATTATCACACTGATGCTCTAATTTAGAGATGTTTGTCATAGTGACAGATTCTCTTTAATAAGCGTGTCAAGGACTGCCCTGTATTTTATTGCAGTCAGTGAGGTAGTGGTCCTTGATGTTTTAATCTGAGGCCCTCTCCCAACACCACTGGAAGAGGTGCTGGGACAATGAATAAGTATGCCTAACCCCAGCAGTGGATCACCAGAACAAAGCCACCATGGCAGCTAATACTTCAGGGATCAGGAAAGCTTCCAAAGTTAAAGGGGTTATCCGGGATGTAAAAAATTTTTTGTCAGGGGCTGCAAATGAAATAAATACATTTTAAAAAAGTATTTATCCTTGACCTCGGGAATCCAGCGCTGTCGCTCCGGCGGCACTCCCGGTGGTTGTTTACATGCACGTAGCATGTAATCACTGTGGCCAATCGCATAATGCCAGAAATACAACATATGACCGCTGAGCCCTCTGATTGGCTGCAGTGGTCACATGCTACGTGCATGTAAACAACCACCGGGAATGCCGCCGGAGCGTCAGCACTGCATTGCTGGGGGCAAGAATAGGTAAGTGTTGCTTTTTTGGTTAATTTCATTTCCAGCCCCTAATAAAAAAAAATTCACATCCTGGATAACCCCTGGAAAAACTCAAATTTAGAGCTTTGCCTGGAATATTACTTTAAGGCTTGTGAAAGAGAATAGAAACATAAAATATATCTGTTGCTGATTATGGTAATAATTGTATTCTTTATATAAATGCTGCATCGCTTTAAAGCATTCATATATTATCAAAAACACGCATATGAAAGCTGCCAAAAGTAAACTTTAAACAGCATTATATCAACCTTATCTTCAGGCCCCCTCAAGATTTCCCGTGGTATTGGACCGTTTAGATTTGTCACGTTGATCAACTGTATTGCTGAGTACTCTGGAATTGTTTTATATCTCGTGCTTAGCGTTGCTTACATCACTCATTACAACTACGGGGGAACATTAACATCACTTTCCTTCGCACACTGTTTACTCAGTGAGACTGTGCAGCCTTTGTCTTCTGCTTCAGCTTTATTTTGATGTCCTTGATTAAACGTGGGCAATTTGGAGAAGGAAACTGTAAAAGCCAAAACATAACCCTGCGTATAGAATATATGACTCCACTCATTGTTAGTTGGGCAATGTGAGGTAATTCTATAACTGAACTACAGGATTATCATTTCTTAGAATCGCTATTATTTCTATGAATTATACATATAAAATAAGACTATTCACATCAGCGTTGAGGTTCCGTTCATCGGTTCCGTTCCACCTTTCCGTCAGATGAACGGAAAGCCGAACGGAAACTATCGCAGATTTGACAGGAAAAAAATAGCGACTTTCCTTCAAAATGACGTAAACCACAACGCAACCCAATGGACCTCATTGTAAGTCAGTGTATCCTTTATACGATGGACCCAGCTATGCGTTGGGGTTTCTGTTGTAGGCAGAAATCACAACGCAAGTGTGAACAGAACTTCACAATACTATTTCAAGCTAATTTCGAGCCAATAAGTTCTATAAAAGCTGCACTTGTAGCCCCTGTATATTTCCAGCACATGCTTTACTGTATTCTCTCTAGTACCAGTAGTAGTTGCAGGTAGTAGATTGATTTATTAGTTCATGCATTTACTATTGTTTTGCAGGTATTGTGCCTGGATTGTTCTAGTATTGGATGCCAGGAGGGAGAAAGGCTGCAGAGCAAGGCACCTGCCCGCTGTTGTTTGGGCTTCTGCAGGAATCTGCTCTCTGCTGGCAGCACAATATGACCCTCATACAAATAACTGCAGGAGGTTTAGTGGTAGTCACTATAAAGAATCACACCCTGGCACATATTAAGTATGTAATATGTGGAAATTCACCAATATATCTCTTAACTTGAAGTCCGCTTTAAGGGCAGCCCTCTTGCTTACCGCATGAGATGTTTCCTTACATCATGAATTCGAATCTGACCATGGCAACGTATGCATGGAACAATTACCTTCAGACATTTTGTTCTCTTCCCACTCTGTCCCTAACATATATGAGTTTATATGCCTGAGATTGGGAATTTAGATTGTTAACCCCACTGGCAATTTGTGTGGATACATTCTCTGTGCAGCATTGTGCATCATGTTGGCTTTATATAAATATACAATTAAGGGGAAATAGATGAATATATATTAGGGACTGGTCTCTCAATGTCCAAGGAGGGAGACCACACAGAAATTGAATTTACCTGGCAGACGCGCGTGTGTGTGTGTGTGTGTGTGTGTGTGTGTAAATATCTATCTGCATATATATATATATATATATATATATATATATATATATATATCATATATTATATATATATATATATATATATATATATATATATGAATCAATACATAGACTCCAAACAGAATTATATTAGCGGCTGGAGACTGTTTAAACCACCACTGTCCCCCCATATCATCTAGGCGACTCCATATACTAATCGATATAACACAGAGAGACAATTTTAAGAGCCTTTGACGCCAATGTATCAATATAAAAATTATTTATTTTATTAAACAAACATCATATAAAGTTAAAAAATGAACAGACAAATATGACTCTAGTATAATGCCGGAGACCGCACTCACACAATGTTACTGACTGTGGTCACTGGGCAAGCATGTAAACATAGTTGTACCAACCACCTTCCAAAATAATCAAAGACAGTGCATTGCATAAAGTTAGCTGGTCAGGTTGAAGAACTTACCCATATAAGTAACAAGAGGTGGAAAGAGTGTCTGCTCCACCGTATAAGCCCCGACGCGCGTTTCGCCACGTATGCTTCCTTGAGGAAGCATTGAGGAAGCATACGTGGCGAAACGAGAGTCGGGGCTTATACGGCGGAGCAGACACTCTTTCCACCTCTTGTTACTTATATGGGTAAGTTCTTCAACCTGACCAGCTAACTTTATGCAGTGCACTGTCTTTGATTATTTTGGAAGGTGGTTGGTACAACTATGTTTACATGCTTGCCCAGTGACCACAGTCAGTAACATTGTGTGAGTGCGGTCTCCGGCATTATACTAGAGTCATATTTGTCTGTTCATTTTTTAACTTTATATGATGTTTGTTTAATAAAATAAATAATTTTTATATTGATACATTGGCGTCAAAGGCTCTTAAAATTGTCTCTCTTTGTTATATCGATATATATATATATATATATATATATATATATATATGTATATATATATCATTAAAACCACTTGACTAATATTGAATAGGACCCCCTTGTGCCACCTAAACAGCTATGTCACGGCATGGACTCCACAAGACCTCTGAATGTGTCCCGTGGTATATGTGGTATTTTTAAGTTGCGAGGTGGGGCCTCCATGTATAGTTCTTGTTTTTCCAGCACATCCCACAGATGCTCAGATACTGATCTGGGGAATTTGGAGGCCAAGTCAACACTTTAAACTCTTTGTAATGTTGCACAAACCATTCCTGAACAATATTTGCAGTGTGGCAGGGTGCATTATCTTGCTGAAAGAGGCCACTGCCAATAGGGAATACCGTTGCGATGAATGGGTGTACTTGGTCTGCAACAATGTTTAGGTAGGTGGTTCGTGTTAAAATAACACCCACATAAACGCCAGGACCTAAGGTTTCCCAGCAGAACATTGCTCTGAGCATCCCACTGCTTCCCAATTTCTGATGTAATTTTTCAGACTAGGCCACCTATTTCCATTGCTCCATGGTCCAGATTTGATAATTATGTGCTTATTGTGGGCACTTTGGGCGGTGCACAGGGGTCAGCATGGACACTTTGTCTGGTCTGCAGCTACGCATCCCGCAACGCAGCAGACTTCGATGCACTGTCTTTGCTGACACATTTCTATCATAGCCAGCAGTAACTTTTTCCGCAATTTGTGCTACAATAGCTCTTTTGTGTAATCGGACCAGGCAGGCTTGCCTTCACTCCACACAGGCATCAATGAGCCTTAAGCAACCATGACCCTGTCGTCGGTTCACCGGTTGTCCTTCCTTGGTCCACTTTTGTAGGTACAAAGCACTTTGTACCATGAACACCCCACAAGACCTGCCAATTTGTAGACCCTCTGACCCAGCCATTAGAATTTGGCCCTTATCGAAGTTGCCCAGATCCTTAAACTTGCCCAGTTTTTCTGCTATTAACACATCAATTTCAAGAACTGACTATTCTTGAAATTGATAACACACATTCTATCGGTACTTGTTCAATCAGATAAATGCTTGGCATAGGTGTAAGAGTTCTTTTGTTAATTATAAATGCGCCAGAATATGTTATTTGTGTTTTTCCACGACATCAGTAAGTGTCATTAACATCAGAACAGGAGCTAAAAAAATTAAGGAAGACAATGGAAACATTTATCAAAGAATATGTAATTTTAAACATGCTTACATTATATTGTTTGCATCATTTTGATGTTTTGTCTATGTGTCAAGTACATTTCCTCCAGATTTGCACAGTAGAATGAAAAAATTGTTGGCCTACATCCCATCGAAATTTTGGCAATGTGTTAATATGCAATGTTAGTTGGTGGCTATATATTATTATATTATACAATTACCGTACATATTGTTTCCGGCAATTGTATACTAATGTTTTTCCAGTGTGTAGTATATCTAGACCATAAAGTTACTCTGTAGGGTGCAGTAAAATATATTTAACCCCTTCCCCCTGCTTGCATTCTGGGCCCTAATAACCAAGCCATTTTTTACATTTTTCCATTGTCACATTCGAAGAGCTATAACTTTTTTATTTTTGCATCGACATAGCAGATTTGTTTTTTGCGGGACAAGTTGTACTTTTTAATAGCACCATTTTGGGGTACATATAATTTATTCATTAACTTTTATTAACTTTTTTTGGGGGGGGATAGAAGAAAACCTGAAATTTCACCACTATTTTTTTACACCCTAAATCTACGTCGTTTACCGTGTGGTATAAATAACACAATAACTTTATTCAACGGGTTGTTACGATTGCAAAGATACCAAATATGTATAGATGTCGTATGTTTTCCTACTTACACAGTAAAAACACTTTTTTTTCAAAATTATTTGTTTTTGTGTCTCCATATTTGAAGAGTCATAACTATTTTATTGTTCCGCCGATGCAGTTGTATGAGGGCTTTTTTTTTTGTGGGACGACTTGTAGTTTTTATTGGTACCATTTGAAAGTAGATTCGACTTTTTGATTACTTTTTATCACATTTTTTTAAAGTCAGGATTAACAGAAAATTTTTCCATTGTTTTATATTTTATTTATTTACGGCGTTCACCATGCGGGTTAAATAATGGAACAGCTTTATAGTCGGGGTCATTACGGAGGCGGCGATACCAAATATGAGTAACTTTTTTGCTTTATTGTGTTTTTTTAATAGTAAAGTATTTTGTAAGGGGAAAAAGTGGGTTTTTCATTTTTTCACACTGCACTGAGTTCGGTTCGGGACTTCCGGCCGAAATACGTACGTCCATTACGGACGTTAATGTGGTCGTGTGAACCCAGCCTAACATAAAATTTTGCTGCAGAGAGCAGCTGTACATCAGCGAGTCTGAGGAGGAAACTTCTAGAGATCTAAGAGCCATGTCTTAGAGACAAACCATCAGCAGATTTGGCTTCCAGTACCATCTCCACGCTGATGACACCCAACTATATACCTCTTCCGATGACATCACCCCTGCTCTAATACAAAACACCAGTGATTGTTTGTCCGCTGTCTCTAACATCATGTCCTCTCTCTATCTGAAACTGAATCTTTCTAAAACTGAGCTCCTTGTTTTCCCACCATCTACTAACCTACCTAAATATGATGTCTCATTCTCTGTGTGTGGCACTATCATAACTCCTAAGCAGCACGCCCGCTGTCCTGGGGTTATTTTTGACTCAGATCTTTCCTTTACTTCACACATCCAATCACTTACATGCTCCTGTCACTTTCACCTCTCAAACATCTCCAGAATCCGCCCTTTTCTTACTGTGGAAAAAGCCAAAACTCTCATTGTCGCTCTGATTCACTCTCGTCTTGACTACTGTAACTCATTTTTAGTCGGTCTTTCACTTGCTAAACTCTACCCTCTCCAATCTATTCTTAATTCAGCAGCCAGGCTCATCTTTCTGACCAACCGCTACACCAATGCCTCCTGGCTGGAGGCGATGTCTTTTCATTCTTCCGACACTCCGGTAACGTTACTGTGGGAGTAAGTGACGGCACAGCTGAACATGAATGAAGAGAAGTGTATGACGCTGATTGGTCAGCGTCACACACTTCTCCTTACTACGCCGACTTGGTGAAAAGTAAAAAAAACACCCACTTGGTCATTAAAAACAAATTTGCATAACACTTAAAATGCTAATAAATTTGTCAAAAAACACCAAAACACATTACTTATCTACATTAAAGCGCCTATTAGATTAGGTAGAATACAGGGCAGTTATAAACTGGTGACAGAGCCTCTTTAATTCCGCTTGTAAAGATATCAAGTCTTATAAAGATATAATAATAGAGAATCTCCTTATATAATAAATAAAAGTGCTGCTCCTAACCAGAGTTTAATTTTAAGGTCATGAACATGTATTTGTGACAGACCTCTTTTAAATAAGTATTCTCAGCTTGTATTAACTAATCTGAGATAATATTTCACTGTAGATATACAAGGATTTTTTTTCCGATTTTCCTTTAACCCGTTAGTGACCGGCCCATCGTGTTTTTACGTCGGTCACTAACGGGCCTTATTACGTCGCGGGCCTTTTTATGTTGCAGCATCGGAATTAGTAAACAGAGCAGGGAGCTGTCAAATCTCCCTGCTCTCAGCTGCTAGAGGCAGCTGAGGGCTGGGAGCGTCCCTGCTCTGCCGGGTGAGATCGATATTAGTATCGATCTCACCCGTTTAACCCCTCAGATGCGGTGCTCAATAGCGAGCATCGCATCTGAGTGGTTTTGGAGAGAGGGAGGGAGCTCCCTCTCTCTCCCACCGACACCTGGCGATAAGATCGCCGAGTGTCAGTGTCTCCCATGGCAGCCGGGGGCCTAATAAAGGCCCCCAGGTCTGCCTGTAATGAATGCCTGCTAGATCATGCCGCAGGCATGACCTAGCAGATGCCTGTCCGTTTTAAACGGACAGGCATAATACACTGCAATACAGAAGTATTGCAGTGTATTATAATAGCGATCGCAGAATCGCATATTATAGTCCCCTAGTGGGACTAGTAAAAAAGTTTAAAAAAAAGTTTAAGAAAGTTAATAAAAAAAAATGTGAAAAAAAATGAAAAACCCACTTTTTCCCCTTACAAACTGCTTTAGTATTAAAAAAACAAAATAAAGTAAAAAAGTTACACATATTTGGTATCGTCGCGTCCGTAACGACCCCGACTATAAATCTATTACATTACTTAACCTGCACGGTGAACGCCGTAAAAAAATAAATAAAAAAAGATGGAAAAATTGCTGTTTTCTGTGAATCCTGACTTTAAAAAAAATTTCATTAAAAAGTGATCAAAAAGTGATCAAAAAGTTGCATCTACTCCAAAAAAAAAGCCCTTATACAACTGCATCGGTGAAAAAATAAAAACGTTACGGCTCTTCAAATATGGAGACACAAAATTTGGTATTGTTGCAATCGTAACAACCCGCTGAATAAAAGTTATTGTGTTATTTATACCACACGGTAAACGGCGTAGATTTAGGACGCAAAAAAGAGTGGCGAAATTTCAGATTTTTTTCTATTCCCCCCCCCTAAAAAGTTAATAAAAATTAATCAATAAATAATATGTACTTCAAAATGGTGCTATTAAAAAATACAACTTGTCCCGCAAAAAACAAGACCTTATACAGCTATGTCGACGCAAAAATAAAAAGGTTATAGCTCTTGGAATGCGACGATGGAAAAACTTAAAAAATAGCTTGGTCATTAACGTCTAAAATAGGCTGGTCATTAAGGGGTTAAAAATATGTTTATTTAGACACTTACAAGGTTGAAGCTGTTGTTAAACATAAAGATCTTGTGACCATAGCATGCAGAAACAAACATATATCGATTACTAAACTTTAAAAATAACATAATCAAATAAAATAATCAAATAACATAACCATATATATCTTAGTGGTATGTGGTTTTAGTTTTTATATATATATATATATATATATATATATACACATATATATGTATATATATATATATATATATATATATATATATATATATGTATATATATATATATATATAAATATGTATATATATATATATATATATATATGTATATATATATATATATATATATATATAACTAGAACCACATACCACTAAGATTCTTGAGCAGCAGATAAACATATCTAGGATATTTGCTTTTACTGTATTACCAGGTCAGAGGAAGGCAACTGGACTACAAACACACTTTGGAAGAACAGAGTACGCATACATAAGATAATTTTTTTCTTCCATATTTTAAAAGGAAAATATCTGTTTTGTCCTACATGGAATAACATGTCATATTTGGTTTGCATACTAATAGTATTTTGCAAATCAATTCTTAGGAATTTTTAGTAATTTGCAAATTATTTTTTCATTTTATATTTGACGATAACATAAAATTTTAATACATTTCTAAACTCTTTTGTAAATAATCACTATTTTGGGCTCATGCACTAAGCCGCGTTGCGGCTTTGTACAACCTCCGAGTTATTCAGACCTGTAATGTAATGCATTCTAGGTTCTCTCAGAATCATTATCACCTATCTACAGGATAGGTGATAATTTCCTGATCGGTGGGGGTGATGTGAGAATGGGGGTTCTTGACCGCAGTGAGGAGGACATTGAATGGAGAGGTGGTCGAGCATGCACACTGCCGCTTCATTTTTATAGGAATTGTGGAAGCAGCTCTCGGCTGTTCCCGTCATTCTCATAAACATAAAATGGAGTTGGGCCCCAGAGATTAGAAAATGATTGCCTATCCTGTGGATAGGTGATCATTTATGATTCTAGGAAATTTTAGATTGGCATTATGTATGTGTATTGTCTGTCTATCTCTTATGAAAATATATATCACAGCATCTTTATATCAGTGTTTCTTATAATAATGTTGGGAAACTTTGGGCTCTTGGAAAAGCATGAATTTTGAGCGTAGAATACAATAGTTGAGTCCATAGGTACATGCAATTTTTTCAAAGGGACCACACCACAATCTAATATGACTCCACCACATTGTGTGCAGACAGTGCCCTTAATATCTGTTTTGTGTGAATAATAATAATCCTGATAATCTGACAGAACAGTATGCATATGTTTAATTGGATTAAATTGATCTTTAAAAGTTATGTACACCTTCGAAAGATATATTTTGATTTATTTTTTTATAAAAATGTCGGACAGTGTGTTTGGTACAACTTTCAAATTAGTTTCTATTAAAAATTTTATGAACTTAGATGTGATGGATAACAGGTGGATTCTGCGTGTCACAGACACGCAGGACCCGCTTCCACAGAACCATTTAGTCCCGCGGATCTGACGGGTACAGGATTTAGCGAATGATACAGCAGCTCTGTATACAGAATACGGAGCAGCTGTATCTCAAAAAGTAAAAATATTTTTTTTTACTAAAAAACAATTTGAAAGTTGCACCAATCACACTGACTGACAGTTTTATATATATATATATATATATATATATATATATATATATATATATATATATATATATATATAATACATATATTTTAGAAAGAATGTGGGAGTGTGTGCTACTAGATGTGGGTCTTGGTTCTCATAATTATGAACCCGGCCTCATTATCCCTTTAACAGATGTAAGCAGCGCACTGTTCTAGTTTTGCTGGAAGTTCATATATGCAGCTTTTGTTTTCAACATGACAATTCTGGATTTGTAAACGGTGTCATATTTCCATTGAAATTCTTGGACGTGGCTCTCATCGTGGCATTTTTCCAATCATGTGCAAAGTTCACATGCAAGCTGTAAAGATATTAATACGATATATCAAGCTTCTTCTAAACAGTCTGCTGCATATGCGTGTAGGAAAATACCTTACAGGTACAAGAAACATCAAAGGCTGAACATAGTATCTCAATTTGACTTATTCTAGATTGTAAATTTAGTTCAATGTTAACTTCACAACTTTTTGAACATCAATTTAAAATGTGTTCTCCATTTTCAGTGTTTTAAAGAGATCATGTCACCTGTCTTTGGCGCTAGCTTTTTTATTGTTTCTATGGAAAGATTATTATAGTGTGATGTTATACTGACAGGTATTTTGACAGCTATAAGCATTTTAGACTAAGGCTACTTTTACACGAGTGTGACAGATTTACGCACGTGAAAAATGCAGCTTCTTTGCGCTTGTGTGTTGCGTTTTTACATCAGTGTGCTTTGCGTGTGGCATGAGTCTTTCATGTCCGCGCAAGCACTTCTTTTTTTTTTTCTTTTTATTTCTATGTAATTGATGCGTCAAACACGGACAGCACACGGATGTGCGTCTCTGTTTTCTCCATGGTTTTCAGACAACCATTGAATTCAATGGGTGACAAGGTGCATGAAAACGCACCAATATAGGACATGCAGTGAGTATTACGAAACGGACACTCGTTGCGTGAAAACTCACGCATGTGTGAAATCAATGGGGCCGTGTGTTTTGCATTGTTTCAACGCACAGCCCACGGATGAGAATCACGCTCGTCTGAATGAGTCCTAAAGGTGCATATTAGATGACAGTCGACCGAGCCCGACGATTTTAGTGGGTCCAGCCCACTGTCTAATATGTATGGGGTTTCAACATACCCGATCCTTTGTTCCTGCAGGAGATAAGCACCTTCAGATGAGTCTGGCAAGAGTTTATTCTCCTCTCCCCATTGAAAGCACATGCACGCTTATCTGAGTGTGGACATGTATGGGGGAGTCAGGAGGAATATCTGGCGGTCTAATGAGTATTCGGCTGACAGCTATCTAAAGTGTATGGCCACTTTTAGGCTTGGATCTGATATTGTGGTTTTAAATGCGTTTTTTGCCTGAGAACTTTATGAAAATCGCACATTTAAACCACGACGTGGGATCCCAGCCTTAGATAAGCCTCAATGATATGTGTCATGTGACTAGCTGCAACCAATTGTTTTGTATATATCTACACACGTACGCACATATTATACCGGTCTATTGATTAATTTCTGGAAAATGGTCCCTGCTGTCAGCAGAACAGAGTCATATATACCTTACAATTATATCAGTAATCTCTTCACCATTATTCTCACCATGTAATACTACATTTCCCCTGCAGAAGCCACTGATGTGATGAGACAGCCCCTTGAAAGAGAGATTGTCAGCTGTTTTGATCGTTCTAAACTGCTGACAGCGCTAGATAGAAGCCCTGGAAAACTATTTAACCTGTTGCCGACACTTGATGAGTATGCTCGTCATGAGTAGCAGAAGTTGCATACTCCACCGTTAACCCTTTGAATGCTGCATTAAATGGTGATCGCCGCATTCAAAGGGATTGAGTGAGGGGAGGACTCCCCTTTGAACGCATTACAGGGAATCCCTGTGATGCCATCGAGGCTATACCTTATTTTAGGGGTCAGCAACCTTCAGCACTCCAGCTGTTGTGAAACTACAACTCCCAGAATTCCCCGACAGCAAAAGGCTTTATTATTCCAGCCAAAGGCTGTCTGGACATACTGGGAATGGTAGTTTCACAACATCAGGCGGACATATATATATATATATATATATATATATATATATATATATATTCTTAGATAGAGTTAATAAAAGTTAATCAATAAGATATATGTACCCCAAAATTATGCCAATTATTTTTTTTTTTAAAAACAAGCTCTCATACGGCGACATCACCGAAAAACAAAAAAGTTAGAGCTCTTAGAATGTAGCAACACAGAAACAAACACAATCCTGTGTTCCTAAAGTTCAAAATAGGCTTGGTCATGAAGCAATCTGCAATCTGCAGCAGTCTGACTATGGTCAAACAATATACATAATACATGGCTGTGGGCCCAGCATTGAGGATCCCAGCAATGAAACATTTATCACCTTGCCAACAGTCCTGATTCTTGTGGGCAGAGTTTATGCTAAAAGGGGCATTTTTGGGCATTTTGGTGCGTGGCGTCTTAAGAAAATTCAGATTTTAATAGTTAACTAATATGTAATGATAGGGGATATCCAATGGTTTAAATAATACTTTTTTACAGCACTTGTTATATCCGGTGTTTTTAGCCAATATATTGGACACCTAGAATGCTGGAAAGCGCACGCTTATGTTCTACTCTTCCCTGGCCCCTATTTTTGTCAGATACTGGACTATTATAAGACATTTCACAGTTTTATGTTTATTGTTCTGTTTGGTAAAATAATTCAAGTCTTTCAATACTATATCAAACCTAAAAGTATTTGTCATTCACTTCTGAAGCTGAGCCAACAAAGACATTTAAATGTACCTGAGAAATTTACACTAATGCTTTATCAATTTCAAATAAGGGCAGTATTTAGGCCTCATGCACACGACTGTAGCTGTTAGCATGGTCCGTGATTATGGCACGGATAGCCCGAGGAGTGTCATCCGCGAGCCGTCCGCAATCACAGACCGTGCACACACACAAGAGTGCATTGAGTTTAATGAGCCCACGGTCATGTCCATTGGCCCATAGAGATAAAATGAGCCCTATACTATCCGCAATTGTGGCTCTGCAATTGCAGATAGTATGCGGGTGCATGGGGCCTTAGACTGTAAATACAAAAACTGAATACAGAATACTGTCGTTTTGAAAGATAGTGTAAATAATGTTGTTCTGTATACAGATGCATAGAAGCATATATGAAAAAAGAAAGTGTTTTATACCGAGTCTGGTAGTGACTGTTATGTAAAACAGTATGTAATAAGATTTTTTATGTGAGGTGCTATAGAGACAACATGTTGCAGTCAGGATCAGCAGACATGTTGGTAGAATAATATCTTCTCACTCTTTTTGTAAATTAATAGCTCTCAGTATCCTTTGGCTTCCTAAAAAAGAAAATGTCCAACCTTGGAAAACCATTTTGTATTTTCAATTTTTATCTTTATCTGTGTTTCTTATAAAAAGCTCCAAATCCCCAATCAATAGACATACATTTAAAACATAACATGCTGGCTACCTATAACCACCACTAGAGAGAGCTTGGGAGCTCACTGCATACTGTTATACATTGAACTCAATATTAAATTAGTATCCAGTAAGCACCAAAACTCCCTCTAGTGGTGTCTGCAGGCAGCCAGCATGTTCTTTATTTAAATTTATATCGGTGCATGGGATTTTTAGCTCTGTATCAGAAAAACTGAGCTCCAACTACTATAAAGATAGATATTCACATTACTTTTACATTTGGTTTATTTTTTTTAAAGTTTGTCTGTTAGTGTTGTTTTAGTATCATTAAGCGATCCACTAGAGGGCACTAGAGAGCATTGTTAGATTGTACCCTTCACTTTGTCTTAATTCCTAAATACATTTCTGCTTTCTTGCCTATCTATTTTGCTCTTTGCTTGCCATATTAAGGATCCATCAAACCAGCAGACATTTCTATGCTTTTGTGAGGTCTAAACAATCAAAAACTAGTAAATGGATATGATCCAAGATGTGTGACCACGATTACAGGTGTCAAATATTGAAAAATGATATCAAAAAGTCATATATTCTGCATCATTTTTGTTGTTGTTAAGAATTGCCACTGTTTGGCACCATTAACAGTTCACTTTTGGACCTTTTAGATGCAATTTTAGGCTACGAAGACTTAGGATCGAATGACTCAAGTGGTAGACGCATCAACAGGGTTAATATGTATTTTTAACTTTTAAACTTCTACTATTTAATAAAAAATTCTGGAACTGTTGAATTTAAGCTTTTAAGAGACGCCATGGCCTTGCGTGATAAATATCACTTACTTACCAATTTCTGTTTCATTATCAGCAAGCAAATAGATGACTGTTTCAGTCACAGGAAATGGTAGGAAACCACATTGACTACAATATACAATTATGAGATAAATCTATGTGGTATCTGCTTGAATGAGCCCTTTTGAACTTGTATCACAGCAAATTAATAATTTATTTCATGGAAAAAACATGACTGGGCCACAAGCATGGGAAATAGCTAGAGAGTTTGTGTTGTGTCACGTTAACCTTCTGGCTATGTGAATATTACCACGTTGGGAAAATTTGAACAGTTTGAACCTACATAAAAGTAACTTTTTATATACTTTGAGTTACTCATTTTATGTGTCTTATACACCATGATGGGGACCGCATTCAATAATCGAAAGGATTCCTGTTAGTTCTATTCATCCTTCTTCCGATATTGTATATGGACTATAAAAAAAAACAATGCATAATTCTAGAAGGTACATCACTGAATTCATGAATTAATTGCATTAAAAAAGCAGTTAAATATATAAAATATTTGATCAGATACAGCTACCATGAAAAGATTATAATAAAAGTTATAATTATGTGATATCAATTCTAAAAGATTAAATGGTAAAACTATGAGGGCAAAATCACAAGTCTCGAAAATAGTGTAAGATCTTTTTTGTTGATGAATTGTAGAAAGATCTACTAGGACCGGCCTCTGATCTTCCAACTCTTCAGATGACCCTGTATGATAGGCCTATTACGTCTGTTATTAGGATATGAGGTCACTGTTCTTTTTAAGAGGGACATACACAAATGTGTCCCAGCTGTTGTTAGAACATTTGGCTCTCTCATAAGAGAAGGAAGTGTTATTAAATGATGTTTTATTGTGAAATATAACACTTTTTTTAATTTCCAATTTACAGATTGTACTCAGCATCTACGCAGAAGACTACAGCATCTTTCAAATGAGGTACAGATTTATTTCTTCTATTACCTGACAATATGTTATTCCAACGTGAATCAGTCTGAACTATAAGAGTAACCTGCCATTATTTGTTCTTTTCTGACTTGTGATATACAATGGTGCATATAGAGGGGGGTCATCCGTGTTATAGTTACGCTGTGATTTGGAATCAATTATGAAATTAGTGAAGTGCATGTAATGTTATAATCAGAGTGACCCATTATACTCCTTTGTGTAGAAATAAGCAAGTAACCACGTAACAATTATGTTTTTCTTTTTGCAAAAAAAACAAATATTTATTTTTATCAAGAAATCTGTGACTTGTTGATCACATACAGAGAATAAATGTGGATATCACCCAGCGCGTTAAAGTCCATAATGTATCCAGATGAAATATTCCCAGTAGTTTTATGGTTCGTTTGCAGAGACTTCACGTGGAGGAAGGATTGGCGTCTTAGTACGCCTGGTGCAACGTTTCGGGGGTCTGACCAATTTCTCCATCAAGCAACGAGAAGATAAAAACTTAATTGTTATGTGCTTATTTCTACACAAAGCTATATTGTTACTATGAGACATAGGATGCGTCTCATCTAGCATGCATTTTACCCTCGTGTTATTTCAATTAAGGTTCAAAATTTATATTGCTTTCATTTTACACCTTTGTCACACAGTTACAACTAAGAAACGGCTGAAAAGAATTTAACAATAGTTTAAAGACTATGTAAACCTTTGAAAAACATTTTTTTTTAAATAAAATGGTCAATCAGTGTGATTGGTGCAACTTTATAAATAGTTTTTACTAAAAATTATTTTAACTTTTCAAGATACAGCTGCTCTGTATTCTCTATATAGGTATTTGCTAAATCCTGTTCCCATCAGGTCCGTAGTACTAACAAGCTGAGTGAATGCAGGTCCTGCGGGTCTCTGACATGCAGGATCCACCTGTAATCAATCACATCTAAGTATATAACTTAGATGTAATAAATTACAGGTGGATCCTGCATGTCAGAGTCATGCAGGACCCGCATTCACTGAATCCATTAGTCCTATGGACCTGATGGGAACAGGATTTAGCAAATACATATATAGAGAATACAGAGCAGCTGTATCTTGAAAAGTTAAAATAATTTTTAGTAAAAACTATTTATAAAGTTGCACCAATCACACTGATTGACCTTTTTGTTTAAAAAAAATGCCTTTTAAAGGTTTACATAGTCTTTAAGAGAAAATTATGTTATGTATATTACATTTTCTAGTATTTCTTTTTCTATTCCAATTTGATTCCAAATGAAATTTTCCGTTTAAGATTGCATTTTTAATCTCCTATGAGAGTTTACCAAGGAAAGTAAAAAGTGTGTATCTACTAAATGACTATAAAACCAGAAACAGTCATATAAACTAGAGGTTGTCCCATTACAGGAACAATTCTCACCAGGACAGACTCATCAAATGTCTAACATATGTCAGTGCTTGCACTACAAGCAACAAGAAAGCATGGCTTGTATGCAAATTCATGGCCGATCTAATAATTTTCAGAAACCCGTGTAAGGTGCTGTGGATGTGGCCACATGGTCCTACTTTGCTAATTGCTTGAGTGAGGTACTCTTTGTATTGAGGGTGCACTTTCTTGTGAGTGAGCTACTCAGTAAATGCACCTTCTTTTCTTAGAACATCTATAAAATTTCCAAAGTTCTGTTCTGGGGAACATTTAAGGCTAGTCATAAATATTAGATGTAAATCGGCCGAACCCGCCGATTTTGGCAGGACCAGCCGACCAACTAATGTATATGGTGGCGTCCCAACTCTCGAGCTGAGCTGACCATGCATGTGTATGGGAGAATCGGGAGGAATAGCTGTTATAGCTGTTGGCCGAACGATCATTTGGCGGACAGCTATCTCAAGTGTATGGCCAGCTTAATTGTCAATATGCACAATAGACAAGCAAACTAAACTAACAAACTCAAATATTCTCTTATCTACGTGAGATATAAGGATAAGCTTTTTAAGCCGGGATGATTGTCCTTTTATTGGAAAGCTTTTATTTCAGTAGGTTTCAAATACTTGCTAAAAGGAAATCGGTGCCCCACTGAGTTCTAATGTAATCTTGTGAATCGCTAGGCGGAAACTTGTCTCTCTTAGATGTTAGTGTGACAATAGCCTTTAGAGATTGGTTATAATGGGCAATGCCTTTCTATAAAGGCATAAGGGATATTTGATGTAGGGAGTTTAAAATATTGATGTAGGGAGTGAAATACTAATTTAGAGAGTCACAATTACTGTAGAAATAATGACTATGCGGTAAGAATGATACTTTCGGTTGCCCTTGATATCAGTACATTTTCCCAGGCAGCATTGTCTGTATACTGCATACTGTATACCATATATATGTACTAGAGTTTCTCATTATTTGCTGAAGGACTATTATCTTCTGGTGTCAGGGGGGGGGGCATTACGCGTTTTTCCATTTTTATATAAAAATTACTTAATCATTGTATAATGAAAAGTTAAAAAATGTATACTATACATTGTTTTAATTCCTTATGGCTTCCAAGACCCATGCTTGCTGTCAGATTTGGTTTACATCCAAAGGCTGAAACCATTCCTTATCATGTCAAACTGACACAGGTGCACACCTTATTAAGTGTATCAGAGCTCTTTCTTGTAATGAACTGTGTACCTACCTAGATCTTAATGAAATCAGAACTCTTAGTTAAAGAGGATCTGTCACTATGTCCTATAAATTGAGCTGCTTTACTGACCTGAATAGCGCTGTCTCCCATGTTCCAGCACCATTTTGGTTTTTTTCCTGGACCCCCTGGTTTTGGAGATATGGCCCACTGTTGTGTTGGCTCACTATATGCTAATTTGCTGTAGTTAGCTGACAGGGCGTAAACTACCCTCAAGCTCCTTCACACTAATTGGTCAGCATTACAGACAGGGAAGCTAGCTCCACCCCGTTAGCTAACTAAAGCAAATTAGCATATAGTAAGCCAACACAACAGTGGGCTATATCTCTGGAATGGGGGGGGGGGAGGGTGCGGTCCAGGAAAAAAAGATAAACAGCACTGGAATCATGGAGACAGCGCTATTCAGGTCAGTAAACCAGTTCAACGTATAAGACCTATATGACCTAGGTCCTCTTTAAGCCTCTAAGGTTTGGGGAGATTTTAATGGTATTATTAATACATGTTAGTTATAGTCCTGAATTCATACACAAGCATTCAGAGATTTTTATTCCGTATGAATCCAACAGAAAAAAAAAATTGGGCCATGCTCCATTGCTTCTGGGGGAGAATATCTCCCTACGCACAGAGTCCGACAGAGTCTGTATGGCAGTGCCCAGAGGCTAAGCGGCTCTATACTGAGGGAGCTATGCAGGCTCTGTGCGATCCCTGCTGTGGTAGCCAATCACTACAGGCTTCATCATTCATACATACATACATTATGGATGGCTCAACAGTGCGCCAGGATCTTAACAACAGAGCAACACGGTAAATATATTACAAAGTTAATTACTTTTCAATTTGTGATTCTTGTTATTGTTAGAACATAAACAATTATGACATATCAGCGGTTGCACCCCACCACGTTGCAGAGAAAGGTGGCTGTGCATGCATGGATACTCCATTGTACGCTATGGTAGATAGTGAAATAACTGGGATTTATTAGATGCCAGTTTGTTAGTATAATGGAGAGCGTCCACAGATGCACGGCCCTCTCTCTCTCTCTCTCTCTCTCTCTCTCTCTCTCTCTCTCGCTCTCTCTCTCTCTCTCTCTACAAACGGGGTAGACGGGAAACCACCAACTCAGATGAAATAAGGTTTTACATCAATTAGTTAACTTATCCACACTTTATTCAATAGCATGGAGTCATTTCCACAGTGGAAAAATTTAATTAGCCTACGCTTCTGTGTAACATCTGTGAAGACATGATTATGTCCAAGAAGCCATTAGACATATTTCACTTTTAATGTTGCTTTTACGTTAATTGCCATAGACATAATATGTAAAATTAATTAACTCATCATTTTCAGATTAATTCTGATCATTTTGAGGGGTTGACTTCAATTAATAAGTGCCACACACATTATTTTGATGTATTTAGTGATGATCAGTGCTTCTTGCAGATAATATAATATGAGAGTCATCTAATAGGAGTACTATAATTAGCTTTACATAACTCCAGGATTTTAAGCATCTTAATCCTTTCATGACTAATGTCTCCAATGCCTAAATGTCCACAGCAAAATGTCATCTTTTTTAATGATACATTCTAAAGGCCCATTCTGCCCACTCTGCCCAGTTTACGCGGGCCAATATTCGGCCAAACAATTATTGGCCCGGGTAAACAGGACAGAGATCAGCGGATAAAGGAGCAAACGCTCGTTCGTCGGCTTATTTAATCTTTTGTGCAGTCCTAAAAACATTGTTGTCGTATTTACGATCGTTCGTCCCCATACAGTTAAGGATCAGCTGGTGTAAGAAGCTGATCGACTTGTTATATCATCGACCGGCGCTTGTTATATGTAAACTTAGCTGAAGAATGAATATATATTTTTTGAACTTTATAAATGTGATTTTTGAAATTGTACCAAAACAGAATCAATAACTTTTAAATGTTTTATTTTTTATATAGGTAAAATGGGCACAAATAGATTTAAAAAAAATGCTAATTTCCTTCTTTCTTTTTTTTCTAATTCAATGTTATAAATATAACGAAATAAATTTATGCAACATAATGTACCTCGCTACATCGTTGCTGTAATACCCAGGAACAAAGATTCCCATTTTCTGCCCCTAGTTGGTATATTGGCTTGCCTTGAGCTCTTCAGCTACCTGACACTTCTGTAGGATTGGGGTAATACAGTGATCTGCCATTAAAGTGACATATAAGTAGGTCCTAGCGTCATGGTGCACTGGCAGTTACATATGTTATATACATATTGTGGATTTGAAGGTGTTATGTTAATCTGCTTCCAGCATGGACCTCCGGTGCCCGGAGGCCCATGACGCAGCTGATCAGTGCGGGGTCCGGGTGTCGGACCCGCACCGATCATGCACTGGTGACCTATCCTGGTCATGGACAACCCCTTTAAGCATCCTGCCGTTTTGATACTTATGCTGCTGATTCCATATACCATTTTAAGGCTCTAAATTAGGAACAAGGAAAAATAAAAAATAAAAACATTTTTGTATATCACTTGGGCCAGTACTTTACTATGTGATGATTGCTCGTGTCCTGGAAGGTATCACCTGACACATTTAGGGCCTGTTCACATCAGCGATGGCTTTCCGCTGAGGGGTTCCGTCTGAGGTTTCCGTCGTGGAACCCCGCAACAGAAAGTCAAACGGAAACCACAACTTCCGTTTGCATCACCATTGATATCACATTGCAGTCGACTGCACTATTGATTCCGTAAAAAAAAAACGGAAACCTGCCGGAACGGTGACAAACGGAAACCATTAGCAATGTTTGCGTCACCATTGATATCAATGGTGATGCAAACGGAAGCTGCGGTTTCCGTTTGACTTTCCGTTGCGGGGTTCCACAACAGAAACCTCAGACAGAACCCCTGAACCGAAAGCGAACGCTGATGTGAACCGGCCCTTAGCCATTCTAGGTTTACTGCCCTGTTTTATTTGGCGTATAAAAGAGGATTTCCACACAGAACTTCAAAATGATATATATATTAGTAAATGACAAGTAAGAGTAGTAGTCAACGTTTGGTAATTTAATTATTTTTTTAATTACAAAGACTTTGCCATTTTTGAATTCAATAGTGACGGACATTTTTGGAAAAAGTGACCTCAGGGAGTACTCACATTTTGGTTGCCACTTTTGAACAAGCTTCTATTAATAGAAGGTGTCCAGTCTGTTATCAGTTTCTGAAATGTAGAAGTGTTTGGTGTCGTTTAGTGTTTGTCACTTTGTGTAGTAGTAATTCTAACTCAACAAACTGTCAGCTCTTCCTTTGTTTCCGAAAGATTCATGTGTATTATCATGAAGGAAAAAAGTTACTTGGGCACTTTATTGGCCAGGCTCTTTACAATAACATTTATATGATGGTTACATTGCATAGGAATTTGCATGTAGCGAGCCAAATGTTGATTGAGAATGACCTTGAATATCTCTTAAAATATTACCATTTCAAACAGTATTCGCAAAGTAAACAGAATGTAAATGTTCAACATATGATCTGTAGGCAGATTGTCATATCATTTCAAGTGAAATGCTCATGGCCAGCTACCAGGAGGGTTAAGGTTGTCACAGTAAACCTCAGGCGTAAAATGATGGAGCTGCAACTTGAAGGTCAGTGTTAATTTTTTGCTTGAGTAAAGTATCAAACATTTATTGTGTGTTACTAAAATGGATTTACTATAGACAGTCTAGAGTGGGACAAATTGTGTTGCTTACTGCAAAAATGTCTGCTTATATGTATTCTACTATCATATTAAAAAATTGGATGATTAGTTGGCATGGGGAATAAATCTCTGCAACCCCTTGCTGATCTATTGGAACCTGCAGCTTTTTTAGACTTAATTACCCAGAATTGTTATTTTTTATTATTATTATTATTATTATTATGCACAAATATTTTTTCTACTTTTGTTTCAACTTTGTATCTGATTCTTTGATACAATAACTCTACAGTTTCTGTAACCTCATTGTCTTAACCACCTCCAATGACAGCACTGCCTTATCATGTACTAATGGAAAGTGCAGGCATCCACGGCAAGTGGTTTTGGGGCTCCCTCTCTTTCACTTTACTCACTCCCTGCTGCAAGTACGGACACAGATTTGAGGAGTGAGCTGGGTAAGCCTAACCGATAGTCTCAGTTAAGCCCTTAGATGCCACAGTCATATAGCGACTGCAGCATCTAAGGAGTTTGACAGAGGGAGTGAAAAAAAAAAGTATATACATTTGGTATCACCGTAATTGTACACATTTGTAGAATAAAGTTAGCATGTTAATTACACCACATGGTCTATGGCATTAATTTAAAAATAATAATAATTGCAGGTTTTTTTTTCACTCCTCGCAAAAAAAGATTAATAAAAGTTAATCAATAAATGAAATGTACCTTAAAATGGTGCCAATAAAAACTACAACTCGTCACACAAAAAAACAAATCCACATACAGTTTTGTTAAAAGAAGAATATAAAAGTTATAACTTTTGGAATTCGTAAAAAAAAACATTATCCTGGAAGCTTAAAATAGGCTGGTCCTTAAAGGGGTCGTCTGGTACTTTTATATTGATGGCCTACCCCTAGGATAGGTCATCAATATTAGATTGGTGGGGTATCCAACTCCCAGTACCCCCACCAATCAACTGACTAAAGGGGCCGTGGCAAAGAACACCACAGCCTCTTCATAGTATACCAGTCACTGCGCAGTACATATCCGTAGCAGCTGTGCCTGGGATTGCAGTTCTCTGTAGCCCGATCCCATTCACTTGAATGGGACCAGAACCTTATTCCCAGTCACAGCTTCTACAGATGTGTTTTCGGCGATGTGCCTGGTAACATATGAAGAAGTCGCGGCCCCTTCAGTCAGCTGATCGGTGGGGTTGCCGGGAGTCAGACTTCAGTTCCCCACCGATCTGGTATTGATGACATATCCTAAGGATAGGCCTTTAATATAAAAGTGCAAAAAAAAAAAACTTTAAGGGGTTAATTATAATTATATCCATTTGGAATTTATGAGGTTCATAGGTCTATAAAACTATTTATACCATTGTTTTCTTTTTTATTTATGTGTTTGTTATTCTTGTTGCTTATTATAGCGTCAAAGTATTTCTAAGCGCTGTATAGAGATTGTCGTCACTCACATTTGTCAGTGTCCACATTGGGGTTCCTATTCTAATTTACCTCAAATTCCATATCTAAATTCAACAACTCAGCGTGAACATTTAGCCACATTTGTTGCTGGTTACGAGTTCAATAAGATCGCAGTCATAGATACAGTATTTTTATAGACATCATAATAGTCTGTTTTTTCCCCACTAGGACTACTTCTGCCTTGTACGTTCATGCTATTGTTGGTTCACAATAAAGGGATATGCTTTGTTATCTCCTATACAGGTTTCTCTGTATTAGACGGCAGATCTAACACTTTTTTTGTTATAGTATATTACAGTGATTTCTGCAGATTTATAAAGTGATGATGATGCTGATATATTAATAGATATAGGATTAGTCTAATTATTTTTGCAGAATCTCTGACTTTTGTTAGTTTCTGAGGAATATCTCATACTTGATATTTTGCCAGGGTCAACTCTGCATCTCAGTTTTTCTCCCTCGATTTATTTATTGCCTTTCAATAACGTTTGGACATATTTATGGTTTGCTAAATCATGATTGTTATTTTTATATTAGGAAACCTAACAGAAATCACATATGTGGAGCATACGTGTGTTTATATTATAGCCCTTAAAAGATAGACATTCCACACTTTATATTCATTTTGGGGTTTTTGTTTTGTTGAATTTATACACAAGATGTAACTGAGGCTTTTTCTAAAAATGTTATCCATATGTTCCTATTATGTGTTTGTGGGGGAGTTATTGCACACTTGAAATGCAATGAAGAATTAGCTTTTGTGGCCAGGTCTGTAGTTAACGTTGATGCTTCCCTAGACATTGAGAGTGAACAAACCCTAGATACTTGTGTATATGCGTGTGTGTGTGTGTGTGTGTGTGTGTGTGTGTGTGTGTATGTACAATTTCTGTCATTATTTTACAGAACTTTACCTTGAAAGTTATATTATAAAAGGTTAAATAGGAGACCTGTACTTTGAATGTCAAGACTGCATCTACTGTATGATCAACAAATGTCTTTTTGACAGACCAGAAAAAGTATGTATATTGTGCTTTAGAAGATATATATTGAGCCTAGTTGTCATCTTGTCTGGTTACTTAAAGGCCTATGTCCTGGATCCAGACTCTGCTCCAAACCCCTTAGCCAGAAAAAAGGTAGATAACCAGGCAGCGGCCTTGATGACAGATTGGAGTGGTTAAAAGGTTTCTTCATAGGCTACAGGGAAAGATATTGCAAAAGCTGAAATGTAAAAAGGAATTTACTTAGATTTGTTTTACTTTTTTTTATTATAAGAATTCAAACTATAATACCAGTCAACTCAACATCTTTTTTTTATCCTTGCCCCACTCCCTTTTGTCTTCTATGACACATATTAGACGATGGGTTAAAAAGGAAAAATAATTCTTCCGAAAGAATCATTTAAATTATTGCTTTGGAAGTTGATCAATATCAATGTTTTACACTGCTAACAAGTTCTTCAATAATACTTCTACTCAGGGCCGGCGTCAGCACCCGGCGAACCCGGGCAAGTGCCGGGGCCCACTAGCCCGTCGGGTGCTGATGCTGCCGTCATGGCTCACCAGGATTGGAATCCCCGGCCAGACCGTTTCCGACACTCTTGCCAGGGATTCCACTCCTAGAGGGAGCCCCTGTCAAGGAGCAGAATCCCCCCAGAGCGTTCCCGACACTCTGGGCAGGGATTCTGCTTCAGGAGGAGTACCTGATGTCACTATCCATATATAGACAGTGACATCAGGAACTCCTCCTGAAGCGGAATCCCTGGCCAGAGCAATGCCGACGCTCTGGCAGATGATTCTGAACAGTGACGTCAGGGGCTCCTCTTGGAGCGGAATCCCCGACCAGGTCGTTGCCGACGCTCTGGCTGGGGACTTCGCTCCTGGAGAGACCCCTGATGTCACTACCCATATATGAACAGTGACGTCAGGGGCTCCTCCAGGAGAGGAATCTCCGGCCAGAGCATCAGCAATGCTCTGGCTGGGGATTCTACTCCTAGGGGGAGCCCCAATGGCCCTACCTACAGAGAGGGGGGCTGTGGGGCACTACCAGGGAGGGGGCTGTGTGGCACTACCTGGGTGGGGGACTATCTGGCAATACCTGGAAGGGGGCTGTGTGGCAGTACCTACCAGAAGGGCTGTGTGGCAGTACCTATGAGGGGGGGGGAGACTGTGTGGCACTACCTACAGGTACTGTGTGGCACTATCTACAGGGAGCACTGTGGCACTATCTACAGAGGAAACTGAATATATGGGGGCAAAAACTGGGGGCATAACTTGTATATGGGTGCATTAACAGAGCCTAACTTCTATATGGGGGCACAAACTGTCGTTTTCTGCCATTTTACTGCCGCCGTGAGTTCCCCCGCTAAGGGGCCCACTAAGTCTGTGTCGCCCAAGGGCCCACATAAACCTGGAGCCGGCCCTGCTTCTGATTCTCCTGTAGGAGGGATTTTTGAAAGCAAGGAATAAAGCAGCTAAGAGTATTAAGTATATAACCCTATTATTAAAATAGTGAAAAACGTGTAACCAAGATCAGCTTCATATAGGCTATGAATCTGTATGTACCATAGCGTTTGCTGCTCCTAGGCTAATGAAAGTCTACAAAATTTATATTGGACGTTACTGTTTGTGATCAACAGTTGCACGCTGTAAAAAGATAAGTGAATGCATACACATCGTGGTCACGGTGATTATTGAAAATCTCTTGAAAATTTATGACTTGGGTCTATATCTTTTGTACATGCAAGTCTTCATTATATAACCACCTGTAATAAACAGAAGATTTAAGATAATCAACAAATGTTTATAAAATAAAGAAATGTTGCTGGGATACAATTTGTTGTAAAATCTGATGCATTGATTGAAAGAAGTTGGTAAAGACACCATTGGTATCCTATTTAACATAGCTCAATATTTGATGTCATCATTTGGATCCAAAATAGAAGTTAACTTTTGTCCCTGTTTACCTTATAGTAAGAAAATTAACTAAATATTCTTAAATATGAAAAACTTTGTTAATGTCTGACCCCTGGAAAATAATTATTCCACAGCTCCTCGTCACCGATCACGTTTTCCGCTATCTGCTCTGCATTCTGAATGTTCAAGAATAAGGGTTCTAAAGCTATATTAAACAGCAGAGGCGATAAAGGGCATTCCTGTCGTGTAGTTTTACTCAGTAATAAAGTATCAAATACCATTCCTTCTATAGTTAATTTGGCCTTAGCTGCATGATACATTGATTTAAAGGCGTTATGTGGGGATCAAAAATGATTTGCAGTGCCTCTCACTGCAGTATGCGAGTACACTCGCTAATATACATTCCGGTCCCCCGTCGTGCCGATTCTGATATTTTCATAGATTTTTATAGCACTGCCGGGGGAGCAGAAGTCTAGTTGCACAGTTCCTTCTTTGATGACGATACGACTTTTTGTCATGTGACCGTCCCCGCTGTACTCTTTTGTAGTCTCTGTACTACTGCTACTGTCATATGACGAAGAGTTTTTGGTCCCTACTTAAGAGATTGAAGGAAGTTGGCAGAAACTTTTATTATGATGATATGTTTGGAAAGGAAGAAGATATACTTCAGATTTGAGATTGAAAAGACGTGACGGTAAAATTTTACCTCCTAGTAGATTTAGACACTGGATCTAGTGTGGTCTTGTCTTCCGTAATAGTAGGGTTATTCTTACAAGCAGCAGATTAACGTTGTATACACATAATTTGTTACACATTAAAATTATCCTAATGTTCATTTCAGGAGGTGTAAGATACAAACAGAACCCAATAAATGGGTCATACCACTTAGGTATGTGTAAAACTGTTTAATTACTGTTGGATGTTAAAATAGCTGCCCATGACTACATACCAGTGAAAGTGCCAACCCCATTTAATTCTCAGTTCTAATTAACAGAGCTTTGATTTATGTGGACCATGTTATTTTACGTCAGATTTGAAAATTAACTCTCACAACTTGCAAAATATTTTGCTATGTCTATATGATTCATGATAAGCCCCTGGAATATTCAGTTTATGATGAAAATTTACAAGGCGTTTTATGCCAGTTGCCCAGTGGGTTACTTTGGAAAATGATGACAAATTAACGTAGAATGCTGTCTTTGTCTGAAGTAGGGCAGATGTGTAATTGCATAATAAAATATCTTGGAAACTATATCATTTTCCATAAACACTGAACTTTATTTCATTTTAATCATCAGGAGGAAACTTTTATACATTTAGAAAAGTTAATTTGGCAGAGGTTGCTCTCATGTGAAATGTTTGACCCCTTACAGTAGAAAATCAACATTCTCCATTGGTTACATCTATATCTGCTCCCTCAAATTCTAAGTTTCCATATTTAAAATGTTTTGTGACTCTACTGAAAACATAATTTGTGTAGCATTTCTGGAGTAAAAATGTTTTTCATGCTTTTTTTCTTTTTATATCTTCCAACCGTTCCATTCGTGCCTAATATTGTCTTTTTGTTTATGATAAGTGAAAGGGGATGATACGCTTAAAATTGTTACATACTTGCCTTGTGTCTCACCTTGTGTTTAGTGAGAAACTTTCGTGGCCCCCAATTTTCCTTTGTCCTGGTGTGGTCTTTTTTAATCTGTATGTTCCCCTTGTCTGTTCCGCTATGTCCTCCTCTCCCTCTTGTGCCCATACTTCTTGTTATTATTGGTGAAACTGCTGCCTTGGCATCCAATAGGACGTCATACTGGTAGTTAGATGGAGGAGAGCAGGAAGGTGAAGATAATAGGAAGGACGGGTACAGTTGACACTTGGTGCGGCGCAATTGTAGAAGAGAGGTGAAGTAGAGATGTATGTCCAAAAACTAAGGCTGTAAGTGGCTGTCCCCAGAGCCACGATGAACCAAGAGAGGCTCCCACTCCGCCTTATCCTTTACGGACTAAGTCGATTTAATATAAAGGGGGAATTCGGCTGCAAATCTCGAAATTAATTAGATTTGATATTGCAGTCCGGTATGCTATGCTTGGGCCTTCCCTATGAAAAATATGTAAACGTTGCCATGTCACCCTGCTCTACTCTTTTATGAGATGGTTAAATATGTTATTTTTTAGAAAATAAAGCATTTATAACAACAAAAAAAAATAAAAGAAAAAAAGAGTGGCTAGCTTGAAGCCTGCTGAGCGGCCTGCACTTGGATATAAAGAGTGAGCGCACTGTTCAAGATTAATGAGCCTCCTCTCGCATATCTGGTCATGGATGTATTGAAACAAGTTGTGCTGCAAACATCAAATATTTATTACGGCACGCCCCTTTCAAAAAGGTCTTGGACTAAGAACTGTGTGTGCCACTCCTTGGTTTGGGGACCATACTCCTGATTGCACATAGTATGTGACAGGTGCAACACCGTGCTGGCGTATATGCAGGGTAGGCAGTGACAGAGAATAACCTCTCAGAGACCCAATGCGACATGGCAGGAAGGGCTGAAAGCTTTGGCGCAACAAGATTGCAGAGAACGAGATCCTCAATTCTGGTTACGATCGTATGGAAATTGATACCTTGATCGTATGGATGTACTTTAATAAATCTGTTGAAACACCAACATTCTGTAATTATTAAAGAACTTTTGTCCATGCGCTGTATCTAGTATTGAAGCTAAGCCCCATTCACTGAAATATTATTTTAAGCTAGTGACACTAGGGATGTCATCGTTTTACTGGAATTTGACTCTTGTGTAAAAACCAGGTCTTTTAACACCAAGGTAAGATCCATATGACTCAACCTTTAATAGATAAAATTATTGCATCATTTAAGGGTTATTCTCATCACACAAAGTGTGCCAGTACACACACCGAGCCGTAGGTCGAAGAGGCCACAGCGCTTCTTTAGCGCTGTGCCCCCACATCTAATTTATTACCTGCCCAAAAGTGCTCCTGAGCACCGGCAGTGCAGGGGTTTGCTAAACCGCTTCATTCAAGTGAACAAGGTAGCACTGCGGACAGGCAGTTGCCCCTCTCCACCGATCGCAAAGTGATGGCATATCCTAGGAAATACACCTTTAATAGACTTTTCAATTTTTATATCCAATGTGGTTATACACCACGTGTCATATTTGAAATTGGCTTGATAGCTATAAAAGGTTGGGGACCTCTATTCTATACCCTATAGTGGTAGCAGCAACATGTCTATGTTCTTTGTATGCCAAACTTCTATGTAATATTCTTTTATGTCATCTAGCTTATTGTAGATGGCTGTGAATCAAGCTTAAAATAGTTTACTGTACATATCTCTTAGGCCTTATTCACACGAACGCTGAATACGTCAGTGTGACGGCCGTTAAAACAACGGCCATCACATTGACACATGTATTTCGATGGGGCCGTTCACACGGCAGTTGTTTCAATGAACCGTGTGACTGGCCGTTGGAAAATAGAACATGTCCTATTTTCATCCGTTTTCACGAATCCCTCCATAGACTAAAGTCTATGTGGATCCGTGAAAACGGGTCCCACAAGGGTGAAACTCGGACGTGAAAAACTGCCATTTTTCATGTCCGAGTTTCCCCACGTTCGTGTGAATAAGCCTTTACTCTTCATCTTGACACAATCACTAATAAACTGTCAGGAATAAAGCACCATGTTATTGTCATTATAGTTCTGTCACTAACACTCTCTATGTGGGTTCTGCCATCCACTATTCTAAACTATAACTTCCTCATTTTAATTATTTTGAGGGTTTCTTAATTTTTTTCTCACTTTTCCATTCATGTTTTTAAAGTAAAATACGCTGTATGTGAATAGAGTGGAGTAGCAGACACACGGAACGCTCCCCTGAGAAAGCCGCAGATTTGAGTGGTGATACGCGCAGAGTTCTCTCTTACTCCCTTTATTTATGCCCCAGTTATCTATTTGCATTATTATCTTTTTACATGTATATCTTTTGCACATATTTTGTGTACACCGTTTCATTCTGAGGTTTGGAAAAAAGTGGCAAAGGCGAAAACCACTAGTGCATGTGTGTTTTGAAATTGTTTTTAGTGTTGTGGTAGTGTTTATTGGTCTATTGGTTTTTATGGTCATAAGCTGGATTGCTATTTGGGCTGCTGAAAATTTGACATCTTACATTTCCCCCTTGAAATATATAACTTAAAGAATACATATGGAGGTTATATTTTATAGACCATGTATCCTTGTATCTCTTCCAAAAGTTATGACAAAATTGTCCCTCAGGAAAAGCAGTAAAATATTTCTGCTTTTTCTTTATTCTCTAAATAATAAATAATATATTTAGTTTTTGTGCTTCTTGAGCAGCTTGCCAAATACAGTACTTTCAGTTTTGTGTTTTATTACATGTGTAGGTTGCAGATAACCCTAATAGATTCTTCCATTACTGGAGATGTCCCAATAGATTACAGTGAAATAGTTTCTCCTTTACACTAAGACACTGAAATATCTGAAAACTCCTGTCCCAATAAGAGATTTATTTACTTACTATTTTTTATTTAAAAAAAAAAAGAAAATGTTTAACAGCAATTGATAGTGTTTTTTTTACTTACCATTTTATAGGGCATTAGGACTGAGGAGCTTCAAATGCATGTTTCGCTATTATGAGTTCCAGTAATAGATCATTGAGAAACAAAGATGGAAACTCCCGAGGTTCTATAAATGTCCTTTTCAGATCAAAAACATCAAAAATATTTACATTGAAAATGTCAACATGTAATTAAAAAAGTAAAAGTCATAGGCCTCATGCACACGACTATGTTTTTGCGGTCACAATTTATGCAGATAAATTGTGGTCCCATGAATTTGTATGGACCATGAATTGGTTTTGTTGGCCAATAAACCAATATGGTCCTGTGCATTAAGCCATAATTAGGAGACAAAAGATAGCAAAATAAAAGGTGAGGAAAGAAGGTGAGGATATGAAGAACTATCCAATTTGAAAAAATATCAGTAATTTCACATGCAGAGTAACCAATAAGATACGAGGGCAGAATTGTAATTTATGTTTCATGAAGACCATCTGGTGCTATGTAAAAACTGTCATTAATCAGAGCAATGCCTGCCACATTTTAGTTTAAATTTCATGAGGCTTATGATAAAAATGTCTCTAAGGGCTCTTGCATATGGAAATGTTATGGATCTGTGTTTTATGGATCCTTAATGCAGCACCCATTGATGCACTATACAGACAAAAGAATTGGGACACCTACACATTACACCTAGAGGAGCTGTTATGACATCACATTCTAAATCCATAGGCATTAATATGGACTTGCAGCTAAAACATATTTCCACTCTTCTGGGAAGGCTTTCTACAAGTCTTTGGAGTGTGTCTGTGGGAATTTTTGCCCATTGATCAAAAAAAGCATTTGTGAGGTTAGACATTTATGTTGGACAAGGGGGCCCAGCTCACAATCTCCGTTCTACTTCTATGGCAGACTGCATGGATAAGTGCTTGATTTTATACACCTGTGGTAATAGGACTGAATGAAACACCTGAATTTAATGATTAACCCCTTAGTGACCAGCCCATTTTAGGCCCTAATGACCAAGCATTTTATTCGTTTTTGTATAGTCGCATTCAAAGAGCTATAACTTTTTTATTTTTTCATCTACATAGCTGTATGAGGACTTGTTTTTTGCGGGATTAGTTGTACTTTTTAATAGCACCATTTTAGGGTACATATAATTTTTTTATTAACTTTTATTTACTTTTTTTGGAGGGATTAGAAAAAAAAACCTGAAATTCCGCCATTGTTCAATGCGTTTTAAATTGACGCCGTTCACTGTGCGGCGTAAATAATGTTACCTTTATTCTATGTGTCGGTACGATTACGGCGATACCACATATGTAGAGGTTTTTTATGTTTTACGACTTTTGCACAATAAAAACTATTTTGAACTAAAATTATTTGTTTTTGCATCGTTGCTTTCCAAGAGCCGTAACTTTTTTATTTTTCTATCAATGTAATGATTTTTTGGGCTTGTTTTTTGCGGGACGAGACGTAGTTTTGATTGGTACTGTTTTGGGGTGCATGGGACTTATTGATTCATTTTTATTATTACTTTTTTGGGCGGCAATGGAAAAAAATTGCAATTTTGCCATTGTTTTTTGTGTGTTTTTTTTTACGGTGTTCACCTTGCGATTTAAATTACATATTAAAACTTTATTAATTTAGTTTTTACGTTCGCGGCGATACCATATATGTGTACTTTTATTTATTTTTTACACTTTTACTAAATAAAACCACTTTTTATGGAAAAAAATGTTTTATTTGTTTTTTTTACTGTAATTTTTATTATTAATCTTTATTTCACATTTATTACTTATTTTATTAGTCCCACTAGCGGACTTTACTGTGCGATCTTCAGATCGCTGCTATAATGCTTTGGTATACTTTGTATACCAGAGCATTATTGCCTGTCAGTGTAAATCTGACAGGCAATCTATTAGGACGTGCCTCCGGCGCGTCCTAATAGGCATATGTCCAGGGCAGACCTGGGGGCTTTTATCAAGACCCCGGCTGCCATGACACCCCATCGGAGACCCGCGATTGCATTTGCGGGCCGCCGATGGGTGACAGGGGAAGCTCCCTCCCTCTGTAAACAAGTTAAATGCCGCGGTCGCTATTGACGGCGGCATTTAACAGGTTAAACGGCCGCGATCGAAGTAACTTCGATCGCGGGTGTTGGAGCAGGAGCCCAGCTGTCACCAGACAGCAGAGCCCCGGCTCCAGCCTGCACGGGACACCCGTGCAGGACTTAGACTAGGCCACCGTGAAAAGGTGACGGCCTAGCCTAAGGCCCCTTAGTGACCAACGTGAAAAGGCGTATTGGTGGTCACTAAGGGGTTAAGCGTGTCCCAATTCACTTTAACCACATTTTGTTATGTTGAGGCCCTGTGCTAAAATAAAATAAAAATTCAAGTTGTCCCCATCATTCTGCACTCAATACCCCATAATGACAAAGTGAAAACACAATGTTAGTAATCTTTGCTAATTTATTGAAAAGGAAAAACTAAAATATTGTATTGACATAAGTATTCAGTCCCTTTACTTAGGACTTAGTTAAAGCACCTTTGGCAGCGATAGCAGCCTCCGGTTTTCCTGGGTTTGATGCCACAAGGTTTGCACACCTGGATTTGGGGATTTTCTGCCATTCTTCTCTGCAGATCCCCTCAAGCTCTGTCAGGTTGGATAGGGACCGTCAGTGGACAGCCATTTTCAGGTCTCTCAGAGATGTTCGATTGGGTTCAAGTCAAAACTCGGGCAGGGCCACTCAAGGACATTCACAGAGTTGTCCCTAAGCCACTCCTGTGTTGTCTTGCTGTGTGCTTAGGGTCATTGTCTTGATGGAAGGTGAACCATCGGCCCAGTCTGAGGTTGAGTGCAGAATGATGGGGAAAAAACGTTTTATTTTAGCATAAGGCCTTACAATAACAAAATGTGAAAAAATTTAAAGGGTCTGAAGACTTTCCGAATGCATTTTATATATATATATATATATATATATATATATTATTATTATTATTTTATATATATATACATATATATATATATATATATATATATATATTGTATATCTTTAATATGTTTTAGTTCTTCTATATATGGACAGTGATGTCAAGGGCTTTCCCAAGACAGGGGTCCCCAGCTAGAGAGCTTGCATTGCTCTGGGCCGGGACTCTATAGTTGAAAGCCCGACACCGCTGTCCATATATGGTCAATGACACCAAGGGCTTCCCCGAGCTCAGCACTTAAAATATCACTGTGCCCAGGGAACCCTCCTTGAGTGGACAGTGAATGCTGTCCGGGACTGTCCCGCGGAATCCGGGATGGTTGGGAGCTATGATTTTACCACAAAATAGAAACAGCTTTCCTGCACCATCAGCCTCCGAGTCCTATAGTAACTTGTATGGGTGTAGTAACGCCCATGGTGGAGTAACTGAATTGATAATGTGGCTGTGATGTTTTGGTGTTGATTTATATTAGCTTATACTATCCAGTCTATAGAATCCTCTGCAAGATTGTTATTTTTATGGATATTTGTTTTACTGCACAAGAAAGATTATTATGCTGTATATATTTTTATTTTTTATTTTTTTATTGCTTCTACTTTATAAAAATTATATGGTTCTTAGCCCAGTGGTAACTGACAGTAATATCATTTTAAATTGTGATGCGGTAAAAGATGGGGACCAGTGAAACAGCACTGCTAACATCAGACACAAGCCAGAGGGTAATAGTACAAGCAGACTTTATTAAGGCTACGCATTTCCACACTGAACGATCTTCATCAGGTCGAAAATATACAGAAACAGAGGCAAAGCATTTATAGCGTAGCAAATGGTGCAAACGTTCAAAAAGAACCGCCAAAAACCAAACTGAAAACTGACGTCATGTGAAGTCAGGGAGTAATAGTGACGGTGAAAATAAAGGTCCAATCTCACACCATAGGATTACCCTACTGTGACACATACAATACAGAGAGGCATTGGACATGTATATTTAAACAGTTAAACATTTAGTGATGACAGAGTGAACAAAGAAACATATGAAATATTAACACTTCATCAGGCATGTTAGGAGGCTCACGGTATGTCAGAAATCCTGCTGTAATAACAAGAAGTAACCAGATGTAGCGAGCGGAGTGGTAGTGAACAAATTGTGAGAACGGCACATCGCCGTCGTCACAGTGCATAATGTAGATCAGCCAGGTCACCATGGAAACATGGCAACGCTAAACTTAGAGTGCCAGTAACCATGATGATTGACCCTAATAAGGTGCTCTACGGAAGCCTGGTGGGGACAAAAATCAGAGAAGGCATACAGACAAGCTGTAGTGCCGGAATAAAAATGCCTTCGCTAGAAGTACCAAAAGGAGAAGGCACGTAACCGCCGCCAGTCACAGGAGTAGCCGCAATAAGGATGTGGAAAATAAACATTCAGCGAGTGTACAAATAGGAACAGGGACGTATATGAAACTATGCAGATCGCAACACATGATGTCAGAACACAAAGATGAGAACATATAAATTGATAAATAGAGCGATATTGACATTATATATATATATATATATATATATATATATATATATATATATATATATATGTATATATATATATATATATATATATATATATATATGTATATATATATATATATGTATATATATATATATATATATATATATATATATATATATATATAGTGGGGAAAAAAACTCTTGTAAAACCCAGGATCAATAAAATACAATAAGAACCATTATGTTTGAAAAAATGGCAGTCGATAACTTGGTCAGAGTAGCACTAAAAGAAAATATTATTGTAAAATATTATTATTGTATTAAAATTCATTAAAAAAAACACTGATACTCAATGTTGGTATTGTGAAGCTATGTCGTGTTATCTTATGAATAATAGTAACAATAAATAACAAGTGGTGTAATATGTCGTGAAAATAATAGTAAATAGCAAAAAAGAAAATGAAAACATAATTGCATAAAGGAGAGAAGATCAGTACACAAACCTGTATTGTGTACGGGGAGGATTGAATAAAATAAATTGAAAAAGTTTAAAATATAAAAATACACTTAGAGAGATTGATACAATTCATACTCATAAATGTATAGAAGCAGGACATAAAATGCTAGAGTCCAAACTCATTCTTGTTCGGAAACTGCATAAAACTAACTGCCTCCGTATCACTACCTCTCCAGACAAAGAAAAGATCATCGATATAGCGACTGTAGAGTAGTTTATTACCCTTGCTATTACCACCAGCCGGGACTGAGCTGCAGCAAACCATTACCACGATTTCTGCCTACACCAGGTTTGTGCCTGTTGTTTGCACAACCGCACCAGGTAAGCACATCTGCCACATTTCTGATTTTCTCCCACCCACCTACTTAGGTGGCCTGCACCATGTGGTGCCATGTATCTCTTCTATCTGCGGCTGCCAAAAGCTAGGGAGCTAGGGGGCTAGAGCCACATGTGACTGCCGAGGTGCTGGTTGGAAACACTGCATTATACCATCATTACACTATGTCATTGAGATGTTTCACAGTATATAAAGTCAAAAGCTTACATTAAAGAGATTTCCCTATCATAGCATCTACTTACATGTCAATCAGATGGAGGGACATATTGCATTGTATATATGATATATGAACAATATATTGTTTCATTTAGACCTTAGACCTGTGTTTGACATGACAACCTTTTCTGTACATGTAACATCTGTAACAGTTTTGCGTATGTTTTGTTTTATGGGTACGGCTTTAGTCCTGAGTCAGCAATCCTATTGAGCAACAAGCCTGTACGTATCATAGAGGCAGACTATGTGGCTGCTATGTGGCCCCTGGAGAGAGGGGACCCAGCCATGTTTAGTCTCATCCACTGGTCTATGCAGAGAATCTACATTTATAGCAAACACAGGAGTGGACAATTACCTTACGGATTATGAAAATGAGCAGAGGGGGAACAAGCACTAAGCGCTTCTTTCTTGGATGGCAAAACCCTAGAACCATAATATGAACTCTGTTTGATGCTTGCTCTCCTCTTGATTTATATGTATATTATACACTGTATATAAATACTTGTCTAACAGGATATTAGTTACAGAGGTAGCCATGTTTATCTTGACTCTGATAACTTTCTTCAGCATGATATCACACATCAAAAGCCATTGAAAAAGTCAAATGAAAGTTTCTTGACACTGTGTATTTAATGCATTAAAATTCAAGGTAAGGATGGCTACATCTGTATTCCAAAATCCACCCTTTGGTACTGTCTCTATGATACTATGCCAATTTATGATGTGTTACATCATCCCCACTATTCATAAAATGATTTACCTTGGAGATATTTCTCAGAATCTTTTTTATTTATAAGTATACATTTTTTTTTATTCTGCAGACTTTGTATTATATCACAAATGGCATATTCTGTGGATCAATGTGTAATAACCGGCCCATAGACTTTGACATAAAGCCTGCTGTTGGCTCACTTGACAGTTCTGCTCTGTTGGCAATGACAGTGTTTGCCTTCCCTAAACAGTGGTCAGCATTGTCTTGCTATTATTACATCTCTAATTATCTGATATATTTGTAATTGTGCATTAATTTTTTAGTGCTTAGTGTTTACCACAGTTTAAGGCGAAACAGAGAGTGTTAAACATACAAGTATTTTCCTATTATAAATCTTTGCGAGGCCTTTAAAGCTATTCCTCTACACCTTCCAGCTGTTTCCTTAACTTGTCATTTCATATGGAGGACATGCTGCATTAAACACCCTCTTCCTTACTGCTTTATTCAGCCCTACAATAATTCCTCCCTAATTTGACTCAAATCAGACTACTTCAGATGACTGTCCTATTAAATACGTGTGGTTATATTTATAACTGCCTCTTTTTTTTGTCAATCTATGTGACGTACAGTATTGCTCATAATTGCACAACACGTAAAGAATATAAGGCATGATATTATAGTGAGGAACCTACAACATGTCTATTTGTGTGCAGGGATTATAGAATAACCAAAAAGTACAATTGCAATGGAGTCTGCACAAATTTAATTCCTGCAAACTACGGCTTTAAAGGGAATATACACTACCGTTCAAAAGTTTAGGGTCACTTAGAAAATCAGAAATACACTCTATACATTGTTAATGTGCTAAATGACTATTCTAGCTGCAAACGTCTGCTTTTTAATGCAATATCTACATAGGTGTATAGAGGCCCATTTCCAGCAACCATCACTCCAGTGTTCTAATGGTACATTGTGTTTGCTAACTGTGTTAGAAGGCTAATGGATGATTAGAAAACACTTGAAAACCCTTGTGCAATTATGTTAGCACCGCTGTAAACAGTTTTGCTGTTTAGAGGAGCTATAAAACTGACCTTCCTTTGAGCTAGTTGAGAATCTGGAGCATTACATTTGTGGGTTCGATTAAACTCTCCAAATGGCTAGAAAAAGAGAGCTTTCATGTGAAACTCGACAGTCTATTCTTGTTCTTAGAAATGAAGGCTATTCCATGCGAGAAATTGCCAAGAAACTGAAGATTTCCTAGAACGGTGTGTACTACTCCCTTCAGAGGACAGCACAAACAGGCTCTAACCAGAGTAGAAAGAGAAGTGGGAGGCCCCGATGCACAACTGAGCAACAAGTCAAGTACATTAGAGTCTCTAGTTTGAGAAATAGACGCCTCACAGGTCCTCAACTGGCAGCTTCATTAAATAGTACCCGCAAAACACCAGTGTCAACGTCTACAGTGAAGAGGCGACTCCGGGATGCTGGCCTTCAGGGCAGAGTGGCAAAGAAAGAGCCATATCTGAGACTGGCTAATAAAAGGAAAAGATTAATATGGGCAAAAGCACACAGACATTGAATAGAGGAAGATTGGAAAAAAGTGTTATGGACAGACAAATCGAAGTTTGAGGTGTTTGGATCACACAGAAGAACATTTGTGAGACGCAGAACAACTGAAAAGATGCTGGAAGAGTGCCTGACGCCATCTGTCAAGCATGGTGGAGGTAATGTGATGGTCTGGGGTTGCTTTGGTGCTGGTAAAGTGGGAGATTTGTGCAAGATAAAAGGGATTTTGAATAAGGAAGGCTATCACTCCATTTTGCAACGCCATGCCATACCCTGTGGACAGCGCTTTATTGGAGCCAATTTCATCCTACAACAGGACAATGACCCAAAGCACACCTCCAAATTATGCAAGAACTATTTAGGGAAGAAGCAGGCAGCTGGTATTCTATCTGTAATGGAGTGGCCAGCGCAGTCACCAGATCTCAACCCCATAGAGCTGTTGTGGGAGCAGCTTGACCGTATGGTATGCAAGATGTGCCCATCAAGCCAATCCAACTTGTGGGAGGGGCTTATGGAAGCATGGGGTGAAATTTCTCCCGATTACCTCAGCAAATTAACAGCTAGAATGCCAAAGGTCTGCAATGCTGTAATTGCTGCAAATGGAGCATTCTTTGACGAAAGCAAAGTTTGAAGGAGAAAATTATTATTTCAAATAAAAATCATTATTTCTAACCTTGTCAATGTCTTGACTATATTTTCTAGTCATTTTGAACTCATTTGATAAATATAAGTGTGAGTTTTCATGGAAAACACAAAATTGTCTGGGTGACCCCAAACTTTTGAACGGTAGTGTATCTTCAGAAAAGGACCTGTTGTTTAATTCAAGTTTTTATGTTAAATATATTTTATGAATTTTTGGTGATATTTTTAATTCTCCATGTCATTATCTATATTAAAAAATGATTTGGAAATTTTTGCAGTTTTCAAACTGGCCACTGAGCTTCATTATAGACTGGGTCTTCCTGTTCTGTAGAGATCACGACTCAGCAGTCTTCTCATTATCATCACAGGCAGGATTACAATGACAGGTAACGCCTCCATTATACAGCTCGATGCAGATAACACAATCTCCACCACTGATGATTGGGGATGGGGACAGCTCACCTCCTCCCTCTCCCTGCACAGTTCACAGAGCATGCCTAGAAAACTCTTCCATAGAAGTCAATGGGTTATCTCCAGTCTACAGGTTTCTATGGTCCATGTGGCTGCCGTAAAGCATATCTCTGAATGCTGTTAACAGCAGCTAAAGCATGACGGGCACACCCTAGTCATGTACAGAAAATAGAATTAAAAAAAATTTAGATGATACATTGCTTTTAACCTAAACACTCATTTTTGGCACTATATGTCACTGTTATGTTATGTTGGCACTTAATTAAGCTACATGCTATTTCCCTATGTTTTCCTGTGTAATGCATTTCTTATTATAAAAATTTTGCCGTGAATAGTCTGTTACTAGTGAAACCACATGATTTAGAGAGGAAGAAATATTACAAATACATGCATTTGTATCATGCACAGTAGAATAGGTAACACTATACAATGCGAACAATTAATTAATACACAATATTTTTGTGTGCAGCATTAAAACAAAATAAAATAATGGGAAGTAGGGGATATATAGGTTCTTCTCAATGAATTAGAATATCATCAAAAAGTTAATTTATTTCAGTAATTCAATTCACAAAGTGAAACTCATATATTATATAGATTCATTACACACAGAGTGATCTATTCCTAGCATTTTTTTATTTTAATGTTGATGATTATGGCTAGCAGCTAATGAAAACCCAAAAAATTTTCTCTGAAAATTTGAATATTAGATAAGCCCAATTTCAAAAATGATTTTTAAAACCGAAATGTGGGCCTACTGAAAAGTATGTACAGTATATGCACTCAATACTTGGTGGGGGCCCTTTTTGCATGAATTACTGCATCATTGCAGCGTGGCATGGAGGCGATCAGCCTGTGGCACTGCTGAGGTGTTTTGATATCGGCCTTCAGCTCGCCTGCATTGTTGGGTCTGGTGTCTCTCATTTTCCTCTTGACAATACCCCATAGATACTCTATGGGGTTTAGGTCAGGCGAGTTTGCTGGCCAATCAAGCACAGTGATACTGTGGTTATTAAACCAGCTATTGGTACTTTTGGCAGTGTGGACCGATGCCAAGTCCTGCTGGAAAATGAAATCAGCATCTCCATAGAGCTTGTCAGCAGAGGGAAGCATGAAGTGCTCTAAAATTTACTGGTAGACGACTGCGTTGACTCCTGAACTTGATAAAATACAGTGGACCAACACCAGCAGATGACTGTGGAACTTCACACTGGACTGCAAGCAAGTTGGATTGAGTGACTCTCCACTCTTCCTCCAGACTCTGGGACCTTGATTTCCAAATGAAATGCAAAGTTTACTTTCATCTGAAAACAGGACTTTGGACCACTGAGCAACAGACCAGTCCTTTTTCTCCTTTGCCCATATAAGGCGCTTCTGGCGTTATATCAAGGAATGCAACAGTCGTAGCCCATGTCCTGGATACGTCTGTGTGTGGTGGCTCTTGAAGCACTGACTCCTTGTGAATCTCCCCCAGATTCTTGAATGGCCCTTTCTTGATAATCCTTTCAAGGCAGCAGTTATTCCTGTTGCTTGTGCACCTTTTTCTACCACACTTTTAACTTGCTCTCAACTTTCTATTAATATGCTTGGATACAGCACTCTGTGAACAGCCAGCTTCTTTAGCAATGTCCTTTTGTGGCCTACCCTCGTTATGGAGGGTGTCAATGACTGTCTTCTGGACAACTGTCAAGTCAGCAGTCTTCCCCATGATTGTTTAGCCTACTGAAGCAGACTGTTGGACCATTTAAAGGCTTAGGAAACCTTTGCAGGTGTTTTGTCTTGATACGCTGATTAGAGTGTGACACCATTAGTCTACAATCTTGAACTTTTACACAATATTCTAATTTTCTCAGAGACTAAATTTGGGGTTTTCATTAACTGTCTGCCATAATCTTTAACATTAAAAGAAAAAAATGCTGTAAATAGATCACTCTGTGTGAAATGAATCTATATAATATATGAGTTTCACTTTTTGAATTGAATTACTGAAATAAATTATCTTTTTAATGATATTCTAATTAATTCAGAAGGACCTGTACACAAGTTCACTATATGGTACTATAATTTAATGTCAGCTCTATTTCAATTTGTCAGTTTTCCCTAAACTCAGCTACACAGGGAGAGGAAACTAGCTGCCAGGATGACTGCCACATATGAACAGAAGGAATAGAAGAGAACCCTGCTCTCCTATCTATTACACACATACAGGCAGCAGCAGCAGCATGGAGGACATGTAAGGAGCAGTGTAGCTGTGAATCCAACACTTGATATATATAACACTTACTAGAAGCTGCAGCAGTGTTTCTCTCTCCTCTGTCTCCCTCCAGCAGCTTCCTCATCCCCGATCTGCATCATGTAACCTGATTTCTCAGTGAAGTTTAGAATCCATCTCCTCCCTGCTCTACGGATTCTATGTATGAATTCTCAGTGAACATGGGAATGGGGGGGGTCTGATAGGTGAAGAATATTAGAAAATTTCTTATATTCGATTGTGCTACTAAATTCATGGAATGGTAGAAATGGACAATATTATTATAGTCTTACCCTCCACTTTTCCTCCTTTCAAAAAATAGGACTGAAACCCCATATTGTGCTAGTGGCTTCCACTGGCCTAGATGCGCCCCTGTTATTGTGCACTGATTTTTCTTTGTGAAGAAATAGCAGAATTTACTAAATGCTTTGCTTTATATCAAACTACATCACTTTCTAACATCCATTGTGAATGTAATGTCTCAGAAGCATTATCAATTTATTGTGTTCAATAAAAGTTGATTTTTATAAAAGGGGTTTTACGGTTTTATGTAAATTGCTGTATAAGATGAAAAGTTATAATATTATCTTTATTTAAATTCGTTGGAATTTTTGCTGTCAATGAATGAGAACACTTTTGTTTATGTTACTCACTTCACCCGGCTGGATCCAGCCATGGTCAACTTGCACCCTGCAATGATGTCAGGCCTGGTTGCCTATAAAAAGGAGAATCAGCCTGCCATGCCTTGCCTGCATATCAAAGTTTATCCTTTTTTGGCTATTGTTCCTATCACTCTTTGACACTGTTCCTGACTGATCCTGACCCTGCCTTTGACCTTAGCCTTGTTCCTGGATTACACTCCTGTCTTGCCCTTTGGATTTGTTGCTTGACCCCTGTGGTTCTTTTACTGGCATTGACTCTTGTCCAAACTTCTGACCTCAGTTCTGTCTCATCTTCCTGTTTGCTACTTACTGACCACTAATCCACTGACGACCCCTGGCTACGTTCTTGACTCTGCTATAGCGCACCCACCGCCAGTCAGTGACTATTCTGACGACCGCGACTTGGGAGTCTGACCGGGACAATGCATACCTCCTTGCAGGGGTTAAGGGTGAAGACTACGGAGATTCCTTAGACTCCGCACATCAGCCTAGCTGGCGGCAAAGCAATTATGGCTTAAAGGAACCACTTCTCTGGTGAGAATCGTAACCGTTTTTATTCAGACATACCTAGTCCTGCTCTCAGCTGAGAAGTGGATATAATTGTATCCAGCCTAGACAATGCTCTGTGAGCTAAACAGCCTGGATTCCATTTACACAGTGATTAAGCATTATTAACCTAAAACCAGAAAACCACTTTAAGCGCTCATCCTTATTGATGTATTACGGCTTCGTGCAATCCCTGAGTTGTACGGTGTTTTAAAATACATTTCCATAGAAGTCTATAAGACCTTACTGTACCTCCATATGCCTCCGATTTCCTAGGCATATGAAGTTTTTTTCTGTTCGATTCCGTATGAATTATGGCATGCTCTATCAGACACTGTATTATGAAGCTTTTGCAAAACCTTGCTTCTAGAGATGAATCACTCTGTAATATAGTGCGGTGCGGAGATACCATATAGTGGCACAATCCACCATGCGCATGAAGCCTCAATCCAGTGCTAGATGTTCAAATGTCATCATAGTACTTATCTGAGGAAGGTGTGATCCATGAAATAGTAGTTCACGCTCTTTTTATTTTGTTCTAGTTAATGAAAGTAGCTGTTTGTGATGTTTGTCTCTGTGGAAGAAAATAGAAGTGTCAAAGCATTGCCATTATAATGTAAAATTCAAGCAGGGTCATGGAAGGATCATAAGGATCAGTGATCGTCACGCCAGAATTCACATCAAGCGTTCAGTCACAGCATAATATCCACACTATATGGTAACACATTCATAAAACACAACTAGAGGGAGGCTGAGGACACAATCGACATAACTCATTGTGACATTCGTCTAAATAGTTCGCATATACTTGTAATAAGCAGGAAAACTGACATCATTTCGTTAAAATGTCTTCAGAAATCAAGGCAGAGTTGGACTGTAACTTTGCAATCATGTTGTAAGACTGCAGGGTCTGCTCTTTTTATTTGGAATGTTTTCCTGGATGTAGAACAGACAGAATCTGGATTGCAGTATCATCGCATGAGTTCTACAGTTTACCCCGAGCCGGGCACAAGGAGGCCTCTGATTAAATCACATTGATTACTGTTATTTTTACATTTTATAAAGGAATTAAATGTGGAATCTTGTTTTTCTTAATTGTTAGTGTACAAAGATATGAAGACTTTATGAGGATTAATTGCTGATTACTGAGTAAGACAAGTCATATTTCATCTGCACGTTCTTTCGCAGCTATTAAAGAATTTGTGCATTTGACTGGTTGCCAAATACTCATTTCACTAAAGAAGCAGTGCCCACAAGTTGTCTTACAGTAATATTGTGTGGGAACAGAACCAGCCAAACCAGTTATCGCACATATATATCTTTTTTTATTTTATTTTATGTTAAACTATCCCTTGTCATCCAGGGATTTGGCAAATTCACACACAACTCTAAGAATAAAATGAAAAAGCATGATAGTTCATAACTGAGTAGCAAGGCTTGGAGAAGTTGTGCCTATCCTGTGGCTGGCATGGTTGTTCTCAGGTAGGTCTTTTACTCAATCATATATCAGTTTAAGGGTTAGGTAGGCAAAATGAGCACATTTTTTGACTTGAACTCAAGGAGATAAATTCAGAAGTATGTAAATACTTAAATTTGGATTCAGATTTTAATACATGAACAGATAGTGAAAAACATACTGACATGGCATTGTTGCATTATGTGTTAATGTAGGTGTGTAGTTTGGCATGTTTGGCATGTTTGCTTTAGTCTTTAAAAAAACATTGCAAGATCATAGCTTTAAATCTTACCTACTTTATGTAACTTAGTACTTGAAATCAACCAGAGATTAAAATATACTTCAATAACGTGAAATCTCCAGTACAGAAGGGAGATCTTCCTGGTTTTTACTACAGTTTATTCAAATCTCCAGCACTGCCTGTTGTTCTCCATATTCCAGTGGAAATCTCCAGACTTTATGGCCATTGACTTGAATATGGTACTTGTCCTAAGCATTTCAAATAAGTGTGGAGAAAGAGGCAGGATCTTATTTCAGCACCTAACAAATGGGTCATCATATCTTAATAAAATATATGGCCCTATACTGTGTAAATGTAATTTATTTCTTCAGAAAGGAAATTTCACTGTCAAGAGTGTCTTCTTGTATTTCATTATATATTTGTTATATAAAGTTATTTATCAGTAATCATATAACCCTTTAGGGTTTGCTAGCACTTTTACAGGTATATAATGCTTCCACTTGGGCTGCAATTTTTTTTTAGCAATTCCATTCCATAATAAGAACATCACAGTGATCTAATTTAGATTTATCATTCTACATATGGTTTGCCATGTGCTTTTGGGAATCTGTACTGTACGCTGAACTGGGAGTGTATAAAAGCTACTTCTACCTACTGGATGCAATGAGGCCAGTATAAGAAAAACAAAAAACACTGACAGCCATATTGCTAGAAAAAAGAGGAAATAGATTAGTAATACTTTATATAATGTACAACATGTTATGTTCCCAAAGTATAGAGCAATTATAAAAGTAGCATGCTAGTCTACTACAATACAAATTACTCCATTCCTATGTTATAATGTAAAGGACGGCAGTCCCTAGCACGACAGTGGGTTTGGGATCTGTGTTACTGTATTTTGATGTACACATCTTATTCCAACATCTGTTTACAATTCTCATCATTTGGATACAGTCCCAGACATACTTTAATGGAGACAGGAAGATATAGACCACTAAGCATGGTCATAACAAGCGTTGCCATCCATCCAGTAACTCAGATATGTCCTATCTTTGAGGCATAAATACAGGATTAGGGCAGATTTCCATATGTGTCTGTCTCTCTCGATTACCCTTACAATACCACAAAGTAATACTGGACAATACGTCAGCCTGTTGTTGTACTGCACAACTACTTGTTTTGAGGTCAAGGGAAATTAAGAGGCATGTAGCATATCAGAAAGGGGAGAAGCTGACACAGTTGATGCACATACAGGGTAACATTTTATTCCTTTTAACCATGAAAAAAGTGTCAATAGTATTTATATATTCATTCTCAATATATCATATCATTAACACTTATTCACAAGCATGTGGTTTGTTCCTCTGTATGACGGGCATTTCATCCTACATGCAGCATGTATGTGATAGGGAATAAGCACCATCGTGACGTCGGTTAACTTTGCCGTTTGCGATATGATTAGTCTGGAGTGATTTATTTGTGATTGAAAGACATGTAGACGTGGTATTTTAACTATACAGTGAATCCTCTCTAAAAACACCATCTCTTTGAGAAGACCACCCCAAATCTAGACTAGATATTTCTGTGACAGATTTTTTATTTTCCTGTACCTAGGTGTATTGCCTGTCTTCTGTCGGAAGACCATCCCTCTAGAAGACTATTTTCACTGCAATTCTGGGTGCTCCTCTAAAAAGGTTTAACTGTATATTGTTCAGAGTGAGTTTTTTGGACATGTAGTATAGATCACAACAAGCAATATTCCTCTCCTGGGTTACCCTATTTGCAGAAGAACACCAAGGGCCAATATGTATGATCTATGCTACCTCGTGCTTCCTGAGTTATGTGGCGTATACTACTATGATATGCCTTTGGGTCCTGGATTCTCATATTTACAACTAACAATGTTCAACCATTGACTGGAGGGGATAAAAATAATATTAACAGATGCTATGAGGAGGAGGCTATTTCTGTATTTTGGCTTTGTGGAAATACATAAAAAAAATAGCCATGAGACCATCTCCATAGTGTATTTCATGGACTCAGACAAGCTTCAGAGGGGGCAATATTCCACTGCCGTATTTCACTAAAATTCAAGACATTGCAATTCGAGTCATCCAGGTGTCCATTACCCGCTGCAATTTCAGTATTTTGAGGTTGTGTGCACATGAGCAGTCATTTGTTTGTATATGTATGTTGTCAGAGGACTTGGCTGCCAGCCTAGTAGGGATGCATCGATGTTGTCCTTACGGACCTGTGCATCAGCATCACACATTCTTTCTTTACAGTCCAGGTATATACCTGGTTAGACGAGGGTCCGAAGAAAGGCATAAAGTGATCGTCCTAACAAATCAATGTCGTATTCAGCTGTAGTATTTAGTTTATGAGATGGTCTGATTTACATTTTGCAGAGAAGGGACCTGAAACAGATTTTACAATTGCAATTCATTTGGTTGTCATGGTGAAATGTTTAATAAATAATTAGAAGGAAATCTTTCTGACATGCCAAAAGCAGAGCTCTAAACCCTGTAAAGACATATGAAATTAATCATCACATAATTTTTGGCATTTTAGAATTGAAAGAAAAAGAGACTGAACCATAGGTACCCTTTAAGTACACAGTGATTCAAGGATTTATTCTAATTTCTAGTTTGGGATAAGGGAGGAAAATAACAACTACCTCATAAAGGGTGTTTTTGTCCTCTAGACCAAAATAGCATTAACACAGCAGACTAGACTAGTGTTTTTCCCCAAAATGTTTTTAAGACTTTAGTACTTTAAGACTTTATTCCTGTCATAAGAAATGCAACTGTGTCAAATTCAGACAACAAATAAATATAATCAAAAACACACTAAAAGAGCCCACCCTCAAATCCTAATTTTCTATGTTATAGTGGAGTTATTCAAACATGTGTCTTTTTAACATTTTGAAGTATAGCTGTTATTAGAATGGTGGTCTAGACACCCCTAAAAGGTTAAACTAGTGGATGCTAGTACCACCTACTATACAGCCTTTTTATCTGGACTGTGGGATGCAATGTAGTATGTCAGCTTACCAGCCCAATTACATTACTAGGGACGTTGTCTAAGGAAGGTTCTGTCTGTCTAAGACTCTTGGCGAGCAAGTATCACAGAACGCACAAAGCTTCAACATTACCACACCGAAAAAAAAAAAAAAAGCTAAATCTTTAGGTAATGCATGTTTACAGTGCACATCATAGAGCATCTCCCTCATGGCTCTTTAGCGTAGCAATATCTGTAGTGGATAACAATCTACCAGTAATTGGGAGCTATGGAAACCCATAGTCCTTTTCTTGTATTTTAATATACAGTAGGAAACAGTGTTATATTCTGTTGTAAGTTCCTCTAGCCCCCCTGCTTTCAGGGCCCCTGTGCAGGCTACACATTGAGGGCTCATTCAGGACGAGCGTAATACTCGCTGTGTGCTGTCTGTTATTTAATTTCAATGGGGCTAACAAGACATGCGTGAGTTTTCACGCAGTGAGTGTCCATTGCGTGAAACTCACTGAATGTCCTATATTGGTGCGTTTTTGTGCACCTTGTCGCCCATTGAAGTCTATGGGTGCGTGAAAAATACAGACAGAACACGGACAACATCCGTGTGCTGTCCGCGTGTGTCACACATCAGTTGGTAAGTAAATTCTAATGTCGGGGTAGGGCGACAGACAGGTGAGCCGTAATCTACCCGCCACTCAGTCCCTGCCTACTTGCACGGCCCGTCCTAAGCGATGGCGTACAACTGGGCGACGGTCCCTACGCTCAATAAGTGCACGACAGACAAACAGACAAGGGTACACAGAAGCTAAGGGAAATGGGGCAGTTGCCCACGGCAACACCGTGAGCAACAAGAGTAGTGAACGAGCCGAGTCAAACCAGGAGTGTACGAGGTACCAAACGCAGAGCAGGAGAGTAGTCAATAAAGCCAGGGTCAATTTGAAGCAGAGGTCAATAGTACTAGCAGGAACAGCAGAGCCAGGAAACCAGACAGAATCACAGGCAAAGGAAGAGCAGGAAATGAAGGTATAAATAGACTGAAGGCGGGAGATAGCTCCGTCTAGCCAGGCTGTGATAGGTTCTCCCACTCCTCAGCCTACCAGCCTGAGTGGTAGCAGATCGAGTCACTATCAGACCTAGGAGCAGATGCAGACTGATTAACCACGGGCGTCGACACAGAAGCTGTGTCTGGCAGATCCTTCACAGAAATGCAAAGAATTTAAAAAAAATAAAAAGTGCTTGCACGGACATGAAAAACGCATGCCACACACAAAGCACACTGATGCCATACGCAACACACACTGATGGATGTGAATGTAGCCTTAGGGTATGTTCACACGGCCTATTTACGGACGTAATTCGGGCGTATTAACCCCCGAATTACGTCCGAAAATGCGCCTCGATAGCGTTGACAAACATCTGCCCATTGAAAGCGATGGGCTGACGTTTGTCTGTTCACACAAGGCGTATATTTATGCGCCGCTGTCAAAAGACGGCGCGTAAATAGACGCTCGCATCAAAGAAGTGACCTGTCACTTCTTGGGGCGTAATTGGAGCCGTTATTCATTGACTCCAATGAAAAGCAGCGCCTATTACGTCCGTAATGGACGCGGCGTTCAAGCGCCTGCACATGCCGATACGGCTGAAATTACGGGGATGTTTTCTCCTGAAAACATCCCCGTAATTTCAGCCGTTACGGATGCTGCCATGTGAACATACCCTTACAGAAATTGTATGTGAAATTCCAGATAGTGGTGAAAGTTTGTCCACATTAGGTAACGGCTGAAAAAGTGCTTCTCAAACTGGGATTTGCTTCACCAGTGGGACGCCCTGTAGTTGGTGAGGCACAGCTTGGCAGGCAATTTTTACTCAAGTTACATGCTGCATAGAGCTTTCTCACGTTTAACATCAGAACTGCGTCATTTTGTGCTTATTTTAATGTTTTCCTTGATTCAGGAGACAAATGAAAGATAAATTAAGCAATATATTTAATTTTGTAAACAGATCTTTGTCTCTCGAAATTATCTTCGCAGATGACGCACTTACAAAAACTTTATTTCACGTGTATTACCTTTATAAGCTTGTTAAACATCCCATTTCAAAACCATGGGCATTGATATGTAGTTGTGCAGACTTTACACAAAGTTTTGGTGTGGGTTTCTGTGAATTTGTGCTCATTCGGCCAAAAGCGCATTTGTGAGTTTAGACACTGATGTTCATCAGACTGCCAGGCAATGAAAAATGATTCCTAACTCCAGGGAAGACGTTTCCACTGGTCTAGAGTCCAGTGGCAGCCTGGAGTAAAATGCCACCCAAAGAGTAAATTTAGCCTGATGTCTAGTCCCAATTGGACTTCTTATGTCCCAACAACTATGTTTTTAAGGGATTAATAAGTACTAAATAAAAGCATTTGAAAGAGGGGCACATAAATACATTCCATGTTCTATACTGCCATCTGCATATGCAAAATGTCTGGGCATGTGTTATACAAGGTAATTTCATGAAAACAACATATCTCTACTGAAATAAAATACTTTGAACAGTCATGAACATATTTAAAGATTGGGCACTAACATCATAATGTGTTTACTGAAAAGGCTTGGTGACGTTTTAAAATCTTGGTGGTTAGTGCTTTACAGGCATGCAAAATTGGCTATTCTGTGTTCATCTTAATTTGTATCAGAAATCGGAAAGGTAAATGTAAGAAATTCTTTCACAACAAGGTCAAGCAGTTTCAAAGGAAAAATAATCTCACTATAAAGCGGTATGCCCCAGACGTGTGCAATTGTATGCCTATACAGTTGCATATGTCTACCATTGACTCTCATTGTACAAAAAAAAACATATATTACATGGTATACGTTTTTTGCGAGATCTACTTGTATTGAAAAGAGTATGTAACCCCTCATGCACACGACCGAGATCGCGGCGTGATAAACGGTCTGAGCATCAGGTGGAACGGCTCATTTTGTTCAGTACGGAACAGCAGTTCCGTGGGGAGTCAGATATTCCTAGCATCATAAATGTCTATGATGCCAGGAGTCATGTTCACCTGTACCGCGGTCGGGCCGGGAAATCCAGCCGACACACGGACCGTTTTTCACAAGTTAAAAAATAATTTCCAGCTGCTAATCACAAATGATGCACGTATGACCTTTTATTATACATTTTGCCGATATAAACCTTATGTTTGGACAGCTGTTTTTCCTATCCAAATGTATGCTTTCAGATTTAGCTCATAAACGTGATATGAATAGAGACTAACGGTTAGTATAAAGGTGAGCTTTATTGTCTTTTCACTAGTAACCCTTCGAGCAATAACTGAATTAAATAACTTTGCAATGTTCTGTTGAGATCTTTAGGCGGAATAATCACAGTCAGAATCTAAATTATTACCAGTCTTTGTGTCCTTGTTTACATTATGTGTGCAACCTAAATGAGTACATTCTGTACTGAAATTAAATGAAGAATAAATGTGCATTTATTTATTTATTTTAAAATGCCAAGAATGTTTTCCTTACCCACTTCATTTCCTCGGCTGTGTCCTGACAAAACCGTATAATAAAATGGAAAAAATAAGACTTTCTACTTTGTTAATCAGTTGAGTTATATGATTGAATTAAATTCGCTTAATGAGCAAAGCTTTAGCTAAATATAATTAATCCTTATAATATAGGTAGTATAACTAACAATAAAGAAATTACAAAAGACAAGAAGACTAGGGCTCCACTGAGTCGCCCATGAATCACAGTAATTTAGAAGGATTGCCCTGTGAAACCCCTATGGAAAAAAAAAGTGGCAAGAGACATTACAACCATCATTAAAAGCTAGCATGTTGCTTACAACTTTTTACACATAGGGAAACAAAGTGGTTGCGGTAATTCCGCAATTTTACTGAAATTCACAGGTGTTGTTATAGCGCCCCAGCCGAAAGCTTAAAGAGAACGTTTTCTGAGCTTCTTTATTTTTTGTTTTTACTAATTAAAATTATATACAGAAACATATTCTTTTATTGAAATCAGGTTTTTTTCTGATTGTATATTTTTATTCTTTTTTTTATATTATTATGTAAAATCCTGCATTATCATAGAAGAAACCATAGTAAAAAAATAAATAATAATAATTGGTTTTCACAGCACAGCTTTTAAGTTTTACAGAGCAGCATAAGAATTTAAAGCTGAGCTCTGATTGGTTGCAATGGGAAACAAGGCCATTTTTTCTGTTACACAGTTTTGATACATAAGGACTATTGACGGCTATGTGATATTGTTGTGGGCATTCTTTGTGACATATGCAGAGGTTGCTATGCACAGAATAAGAGGAGGCAGGAATAGGAACTGTCTTGATCACCTGTTGTTAATGGTGTAATCCTCTATTTCTGTCTCCAGCTGTATAATATAGTTGTTACCTTTCATTGTAATCCTGCCTGTGATGATAATGAGATGACTGCTGAGAAGTGATCTCTACAGAACAGGAAGTGACAGTCGATTGAGGGCTCAGTGACGAGTGTGATAACTGCAATATAGATGGTGACATGGAAAATTATAAAACAAAAAAACATAACACAAAATGTTTCCCTTTAAAAAGCTGGATATACAAATATAATATAATTTATTTTGTTCCAAATCGCTTGTCTTTTATTTCTCTCAAAATATCAGAATTTTACAAGAAGGTTCAACTACATAAAATATTGTCATGTTTTAGCTATTTTAAGTGTACATCTTATTTAGTAGCAATTGAATACGGATGGCAGCACCCATAGAATGTAGTGATACTAAAATTTGAAACATAACACAACAGCTGGGATTAGAAGATTGATGCCTCTTATACAATTAATGGGACACTGAAGCTTACATATTATATACTGCATGCTGTAAGAGCTGAATGTACATTTTAATAGGGAAATTGGAGCTGATGACTTCCAGCTGAGTTATTCTTTTGAATACAGCTTTACTATATGTATTATAACTCCAGGACACAGACTTTTAATGTCTTTCTCTTGAACTTGCCTTCAAACAAAGACCGATTTTAGATTGGGCCTTCTATGTTGACAGTTATGTACATAATTTTACTTTGGGTAAAAGGTCTTCATACGTAAGTCCCAATGGTAACCTCGGAGATGCCAAACGTGCATCTAAATGTGGATAGAATAGGTGGACTGTCATTGAAATCAGTAGATTTTTATGATGCACTTATTAGTTGAATGTCTTTCCACTGGCTCCTGGGAGCAGTGATTATTTTACCCTTTAGTGACGTCTGTTGATTCACATTTATTTGCCATTGAATGGAAAAAAAATGGAAAAGTAGATTACATTTTTGTAAATCTACTGTATACTGTATATCTGCAGTGTGTCCCTAGTTCTATTCGGCATTTACATATTACTACTAATAAATAATGGGGTATTCCCGACCTTAACATTTATGGCGCATTCACAGGATATGCCATAAATGTCCTTTAGATGTGGGTTTCAGCTCTGGAACCTGCACCTCTATCAAGAACAGGTGTCACTTGACCCCCGTGTCGCCTGGTGCAATGGCCACTTGCCACAGGTTGCAGGCTGCAAAGTAGGTAGTAAAATAAAATAAAAATGGCATGTGAACTATCCATAAATCAAAGCTCAAAAATGTGAATCTTGATTAAAACCTCAATATTCATGAGAATACAGTCCAGGAGTTTAGGAGTTGATCTAATATTTAGACATAATATATAGTGTATAACATCACATGGTTATATCATATAAAATGGTAAAATGTCTTGGTTACTGAGTTACCTTAATCTTGTTGGAAATGGTAAACTTTCTAAACCTCCTAATACAAAAGTAACATAGAAAGTTCTAAATATACTTTCAATTGACTCTTTAAATAAGTTGTCTGGTTTAGATAGCCCATTTTCAAAAACCCTGTTAGAGAATTCTGAGTTTATAGATTGGCGGTTCTCATTCAGAAAAACCGTACCTCTCTCTCTTGAAGACCGGACTTGCATAGCCTATTGATTTCAATGGATTCATAAAATGCTTCATTTCCTCTTTGGTGGAGTTTCAGGGAAATGTAAATCTTGTTTCTGGGTTTCCCCACAGATTACAGCTGATTACTTGGTGTTCCAGCAGTGGGACACCTCTTGATCAACTTATTTTCAAGGGCCCTTCTAACAAAAAGGGATTGTATACAGCAGGTAACCCCTTTAAAGTGTAGCTAAACGTTCGACAAACTTCTGACATGTCATAGTGACATGTCAGAAGTTTGGATTGGTGGGGGTCCGAGCACTGAGATCCCCACCAATCGCTAGAACGGAGCAGCTGAAGCACTTGTGTGAGCGCTCAGCTGCTTCGTTTCTGTTCGGCTTTTTACGGAAAGCCGATGTATCGGAGTACGGGCTCATAGACTTTGTATTGAGTCCGTACACTGATACATTCATTTCCGGAAAAAGCCGAACAGACACGAAGCAGCTGAGCGCTCACACGAGTGCTTCAGCAGCTTCGTTCTAGCGATTGGTTCGGGTCACAGTGCTCGGACCCCCACTAATCCAAACTTCTGACATGTCACTTTGACGTGTCAGAAGTTTGTCGAACATTTAGCTACACTTTAAATTTGGACCTTTTGTTCAAGCATTTTAAAGGCTATGTACACCTTTGAAATAATTTTTTATTGTTTATTTTTCTTACAAAAATGTCTATCAGTGTGTTTGGTGCAACTTTCTAAATACTTTTTATTAAAAATTATTTTTACTTTTTGAGATACAGCTGCTTTATATCCTGTATACAGAGCAGTTGTATCTAACACTAAGACCTGAATCCTTCAGGTCATCGGCACTGACGGGTTTTTGTGTCAGTGGGGCGCTGCGTTTCTGATCCCCCTGTTATCGATCACATCTAAGTTATGAACTTAGATGTGATCGGTAACAGCTCAACTAACCCGCTGTCACTGAACTCATCAGTCCCGCTGACCTGATGGACACAGCTACAGCTGCTCTGTATCTCAAAAAGTACCAATAATAATAATAATAATAATTAAAAAAAAAAAGTATTTAGAAAGTTGCACCAAACACACTGATATACATTTTTATAAAAAAAAAAAAAAAACAACAAAAAAGCTATTTCAAATGTACCATAAATGTTTGATAGTTGTGGATCCCCCCTCTGTGCCCCTCATCTATTGGGAGAACAGGCGTCCCATTTCTCCCAGTCAGGCTCTCACCGTACAAGTCAAAAGAGAGGTTGTGGCACTGGCACTCTGCCCTCTCCATTAACTTATAAGAAGAGATCGGCTATCCTGAATCAGCGAACAGGAGTCACGCAACGCTTATTCTCCCGATAAGTAAGGGTCTCAGAGGTGGGACCGACACCTATCAAGCATTTATTCCATATCGTATAGATATTCCGTACATGTTTATGATCTTGACCTGGTTTTTGCATGGGGTTAGAACTCCTAGCAAATAAAATCATGTTATTATATTGTCAATTCATGCTGTGATCAGACATATTCACCTTAATCATACGATACATTGTGTTGCGTACTTTTGTGTTATTACCTTGCCAAATGTGAGAGCATAAGTTTCTTTTGTAAATATCAATTTTTCTTCTGTTTGTTTACTAAAGTAAATATTGCATTGTCCCAGTGCCTATTCTCTTGGCATGATCTACAAGAACTTCTCTCTTTACCTCCTCCATTGTTGGCGCTGTGTCAGTACAAAATGGGCACTGTGCTACTTCTGCAAACACTTCCACTGTTTAGTTGAATTATTTGAATATATTCTCTTTTCATGTACCAAAGTTTGATTTATTTTATTGTTCTATATTGTTTGTTTTCCATTTCAGAAATAACTCAGTAGCAAGAAAAAATTACGTTTCCCTTTGAACTTATGGCTTTCTAGTGTTTTAAAATGTTCCTTTATAGAACTTATTAACAGTGCAAATTTGACAACAATTGAATCTTATTTCTAGGTACATACCATCTATAAATGGAGCAACCAAGAAGTGTTTTAAAGACCAAGAGGTTTCAGGTCATTTCCAGAGACCTGTAAGCCAGGAAGTTGGCATGGAAATTCAATTTCCTTGTTTGCATGGTCTGGGATGTTGAATGGGATCTATCAGGGTGTAGCCACTCTGTAATTGTGACCATGACCCAAAGTGACCTCTGTGCCCCTATAGTGACAAAGTCAGCAAGGGAACTGTCTGGTTCACAGCTAAAAGAACTATTGGTATTCCGAGGTTGCCATCTGCCTTTACCCAAAAGTCTTAACTGTGAAGGAAAACTGCGTAACCGGGGACCCGCACCTATTTCAAATACGGGGCCCCCTGACCTGCATCCTACCTTGTCCCGCTGTCGCTGCTCCCGCACTTATCCCTAGAATAGGGTCCTTGACCACCCTTCTACCTGCTTCCCACCAGCTACCTCGTAACTTAGTGGCTGGGGAGCAGCGACAGCGGGACAAGTTAGGAATGTGGATATGCCATAAATGTCAGAGATGAGACTGCCCCTGTATTCCTGCAGTTTTTGGTGATTTCTTGTACGTATGAGTACATATACACATATATTATGTATGACTCCTCACACACCACCTCTCTGTTTTGGCCGGAGTTTTGTGGATAAACATCTTTTTGACTAAGAGAATAAAGGTTGAGTGAAGACAAATAGGAGTCCAGATCATTGAGTGGTACTTTTACAATTTGCAGGATGATTGCTGTCAAGATCTTTATGTTTTTTGATGTGATTGACCCATATTTGGGGTGTTGTCCACTGTTTCCCTAAAGCTGATAACTCCCCCTTCCCCCACACACACACTGAGGGAAAGTCTGCTCTCATACTCAATAAGCGCTCTACCCGAACTGTGCAGCCATTCAATCGCAGCCATACAGTCCTCTCTATTCCTGCACTGAACTGATTTCTATTAGTGCAGAGAAGAAACAACAAACTGAACGATCAGTGTTTAACTTATTGTCACAACTAAAACGCCGCATCTGTAAACATTTCAACTAAATAGTGACCTCCTCTCTGCCCTAGACCACCAGGGATGTAGACAATAACCTATTCCCTGCCCTAGACAACTAGGGAGGCAGACATCAACCCTTTTACTGCCCGAGACCTCAAGGGTTACAAAAATTAAACCCTTTCCTGCCCTAGACCACCAGGGATGCAGATATTAACCCCTTATCTGCCCTAGACAGCCAGGAAGCCTTACCATAAATGCCAAAGTTGTCCTAGACCACAGGTAATGCAAACAATAACCCCTTATCTGCCATAGACCAACAGGAATCTCACAATGAACCCCTTATCTGCCCTAGACCACCAGAGATGTGGGCATTGAAACTTTAACAAATATTTACCTAGTGACTTTGTGGCTCTGTGTATCTGGTTGCTATATAACTAGTTATTTGGACTCTATGCAACAATATTTGTTGCTGTTTTGGATCAGCAAAGGAAGCATTGCTCATGCCCCTTACTGCCCCTCTCTCTAGCTACAATGACTTAGAGGGAACATTGGTGTTATCCTTTTTTTTAATAAGATTCTTACATTTTGCAATATTGATGCTGGAAAAAGATGCTGAATAAGGATAACAGATATACTAAATACTACTTTAAGAAATAGTTATTGAGGTGTTTAATGAATTGTTCATTATATAATCCCAGTTTTTACTAGCCTATACAGAACTGTGTACCGTCTCAGCCACAAGTTGTGTAAAATTAGCTGAATCCCACTGGTATGGAGAGTTTTATAAAAAAGTATCCAGATATGATCAGACATTTGGAAAAGTATTATGGCATTACTTACTATGCCTACCCATTGCCACTACATGGTATCCGAGGGTGCATTTGGATTTTTATAATGGCAAAACCTGGGCTCTATATGTAAAAAGTAAAACTGGCACTAGCAAAGATTGGAGCAAAAACCAAAGCCACCAATCAGATCTTATTGATTGGTTTAGGCAACTACTCCTTGGTTTGTACTTCTTGTTATACATGAGGCTCATATATAGACAGTATATATAGTCAAACTTGAAATGTTCTGGGGGCAGCACAGTTCATTGGTACAGTGCAAAGATTGGGGCTGAAGGTAAATGGAAATATTTATTTCATTGTATTATTTTTTTTTTTTTACTGCTTAGCCTAACTATTCACTTTTATAATTACAGGAAGGGTTGTCCAATAATAGTACAATAACTTATTGAGGTCATATTCAGAGAATGTTTTCAGGCAGTGGCTAGTGCAGCACCTTCTGGAAATGATAAACTGTAATGTTCGGTGTGTGGACCTTTCTAATCTGTCATCACGAGGACAGGTGGTTCACTGTTCACTATAGGTCATTGTTTATCTACTGCTATGTATGTCCTAATACAAATTGTATGCAACTCAGAAATTATTCATTGTCAAGGGAGCACAGGTTACTATGATAGTCTGGGTTATAAAGAGAAACAACAAAGACTGAGACAGTGCGAGGTTAAAATAAGGTTTCGCAGGCCGGCTAATACTGCTGCGTCACTATACTGTCTGATCTGCTTCCCTGCAAGTCACTATAAGCCATAAACATTCCTCTCTTTTCTCATTGCTTTTTCTTTTTTTAAAGAGGTCTTACACCTACAATGTTAAATTACTTTTTTTTTTTTTGTAAATAAGAGGCTTGAACGCGACCCAAAGTGTGGTAATTGTCTGTTTTACTTACAGACATATTGGAATTTTTCTGTAGCAGCGGCTATTTTTGCAAAAATGACAACAGGAAGAACAGCCATATTGGTTGTCGCTTTTTAATTACCTTCTTAAAATTGATACTTTCTTTTTGATAGAACATGAAGACAAATGACAGTTGGTTCACGTTTCTGAGATGATAATTCCAAAGTGACAATATGGCTGAACTTCCTGTTGTCACTTTTGAAAAAATGTCCGTCATTACGAAGTCGAAAAATGTCTACATTTCTGAATGTAAAAAAAAACATAATTACCAATCTTTGATGGCTGCACTAACATCTGATTTTCTAGTGTAAGGCCATTTTTACATATTTATTGGAAATGCACAGTAAAGGTGTTGTCTCATGAAGACAGTCCCTGTTCTATGGGCATAACATTAGCTGTAGCAGCCATAGCAGCTGCTATGGGGCCAGCGGTTGAGGGGGCGTATTCAGGTGCAAGAATATTGTTCCTCCTTAATTGGGAATAAAAAGTTAGTGTCTTTCTGCTATCTAGCACTACTATTGTGGTATTGGCACATTTCATTTTGCTATACAACCCTATGAATTCTAGTTACATCATAAAGGGGTCAAAGGTACAACGCTACGCAACGCGACCAAGAATGTCGGAAAAAAATTAACTTGCCTCATAGACATTCAGAGGAGAGAAACAAAAATAATGACAGGTCGTCCCAATGTTCCAGCAACATCATAAGCTACCAAAGGAGAAGGGAGCAAAGTTTCTAATCATTTTTATATCCTTGCTGTATCAACATGTATTGGTTAAAATATCCAAACTACTAGCCATTGCTACTGTGTGGTAGCATGCTGCGCTTTTTTGTGTTACTATTCCATACGCCAGCCCAGGCTAGTGGTTACAGTATTTTAACCATTGCCCTCTGTTGGGTGCAGAAGGACTAAGGCCTCATTCACATGACCGTATCCGATTTTTGCATCCAAAAAAAGATGATGCAATGGACCGTTTTTTATGTCAGTGTTGCATCAGGTTTGCATCTGTGTGTCCGTTTTTCTTGTCCACATGAAATCCTTTTATTTCATCTGTTTAAAAACGGAAGGTGGCTGATTATGCCACTTTTGTCAAAATTTTACTTCCAACCCTCTCAAAACACCAAAGGAAGTTCACATGATCGTATAGACGCTATTTTCTATTGCTTTACAGCATATAGAGAGCATTGTCTGGTTCCACTGCTTTGTTGGATCAGTTTTGGAGGTATTCACACATCCTTTTTTTTAAATGGATTTGTGTGTATGACCCAAAAAACCCAGTGCATGTCCTATTCTGGTCAGTTTTTCCAGATGAGACTGGGCCTTTCAAGTCTACGGAAGTGAGAAAAAAACAGATTGCATACGGAAACCATCCATGTGCAATCCATTTTTAAAGGATCCGTAGCCAAGCAACAGAAACCAAAACCAAGTGGTCACTTCCACCCCAGTATTGTACCGAGGCCTGGATCATCAGGAGGACTCTGCTGAACCACATTGGCTACACGTGGCTCTCACTTTGCTGGCCAAATCAAAGGGGCTTAAAGAGGCTCTGTCACCACATTATAAGTGGCCTATCTCCTACATAAGGAGATGGGCGCTATAATGTAGGTGACAGTAATGCTTTTTACTTAAAAAACGATCTATTTTTACCACTTTATTAGCGATTTTAGATTTATGCTAATGAGTTGCTTAATGCCCAACTGGGCGTATTTTTACTTTAGACCAAGTGGGCGTTGTACAGGGGAGTGTATGACGCTGACCAATCAGCATCATGCACTCCTCTCCATATTACTCAGAAAATGGGTTTGGCAATGCTGGTAGTTGTGAATGCATAGTTGGCTTCGTTGGGTTCAAGCAATAATATATATGTTCTATCCTCTATCCATTGCTAAAGATTTACCTTTTGGACTGTTGAATGAGCTCAATACATTTCTTGCTATGTCTAATAATTCTGATAATAAAGTATGAGGATCAGAAAATACTGGACTATACAATTTATGACCAAATTAGATCAAATATAGTATAAATTTACAGATCTATACCTAGTATTTCAGCACTTCTGATGATGTATCTTAGTCTTGCAACAGCTTTAGTAATATCATAAGACAAATGTTTGTAGTGTTTGTGTTGTTGTCCATAGCAACCGATCAGATTCCTATTCAGTTTACATGTAAATGATACACAATGGTCGGTTGCTGTGGGAAACAACTTTTTTCTGCTTTCGTTTTTACACAGAAAGCGACCAATCTTTTCCTATTGCGTTTTGTAATATTTCAAAGAACTTTTTTTTTTTCTTGCTTTGAAAGTGATACGAAGCCTGTTTCCCTCTGTATCTAAGACAAGAGCCAGTAACATACTGCTCATTTCCCTACTGAATGCCAAAACAAACGGAAAACAAAGTATATTGAAACTCGGACAACATTACAGTATCACAATGGTATCTGAAGGCCGGTCCAACACAATAATATCCAAGCCAATGGTCTTTGTTATGAAGTAGAATTACTCTCACATGTGGCCGGTCTAGTAGAGATGTATTTGAATATTAAGTATTGTGAAGCGAAGGGCGCTGCTTTATTTTTTCCATGTTCAGACTTGACTAAATAAACAAGTGGCTATTTTTAGTTTTAGAACTTAACCATAGCCAGAACAATTTTGTTTTCAGAGCCGGATATGTCTAAGTCCTAGATGCAAAACGGCTTAAACTGAATCTCTACCTTTAATCAACATTTTATTTTAAGGTCCAAAAATGTTTGCTGGTTCGTTTTTTTACAATCTTAATAGAAGTTGGGCCTGTGTTTTTTTTTGTTTTTTTTTTATATAGAGCTCCAAATCCCCTGTACAAGCACAGGGGTGATTAATGAAAACTAGTGCAAAGCAAACATGGAGTAGTTGACCATAACAACCGATCGGATTCCATCATTTATTATTTAGAGGCCCTTTCCAAAGTTGCCATGCACCAGTTTTGATATATTTCCCTCATCAACTGAAAATATAACATTCTGTATGCCTGCAACTGCCACTAGAGGGAGCAACGATGCTTACTATATACTAGGGCAGGTTTCTAAATGTGTCTACAGCTAGAGTGTGTCAAAAAATGCACCAAATTTTTGCGCATTTTGGCGCATTCCATTTTAGACTCATTTAATAGCAGATGTTTGTGCCTCATTAGATACTTTTAACCCCTTAGTGACCAGCCCATTTTAGGCCTTAATGACCAAGCTATTTTATTCGTTTTTCTATAGTCTCATTCAAAGAGCTATAACGTTTTTATTTTTTCGTCTACATAGCTGTATGAGGACTTGTTTTTTGCGGGATTAGTTGTGCTTTTTAATAGCACCATTTTTGGGTACATATAATTTTTATATTAACTTTTATTAACCTTTTTGGGGGGGATTATAAAAAAAAACTGAAATTCCGCCATTGTTCTATGCGTTTTTAAATTGACGCCGTTCACTATGCGACGTAAATAACATGTTACCTTTATTCTATGGGTCGGTACGATTACGGCGATACCACATATGTAGAGTTTTTTTTTTATTTTTTACGACTTTTGCACAATAAAAACACTTTTGAACTAAAATTATTTGTTTTTGCCTCGTCGCTTTCCAAGAGCCGTAATTTTTTTATTTTTCGATTAATGTAGTGATTTTTTGGGCTTGTTTTCTGCGGGACAAGACGTAGTTTTGAATGGTACTGTTTTGGGGTACATGGGACTTATTGATTCATTTTTATTATGACTTTTTCGGGGGGCAATGGAAAAAAATTGCAATTTCGCCATAGTTTTTTGCGTTTTTTTTTTACGGTGTTCACTTTGCGGTTTAAATTACATATTAACTTTATTAATGGAGTCATTACGGTCGCGGCGATACCACATATGTGTACTTTTTTTTTTTTTTTTACACTTTTACTAAATAAAACCACTTTTTATGGAAAAAAATGGATTTATTTTTTTACTGTACTTTTTATTATTTATCTTTATTTCACTTTGATGACTGATTTTATTAGTCCCACTAGGGGACTTTACTGTGCGATATTCCGATCGCTGCTATAATGCTCTGGTATACTTCGTATACCGGAGCATTATTGCCTGTCAGTGTAAATCTGACAGGCAATCTGTTAGGACGTGCCTCCGGCGCGTCCTAACAGGCATATGTCCAGGGCAGACCTGGGGGCTTTTATCAGTCCCCCGGCTGCCATGACACCCCATCGGAGACCCGCGATTGCATTCGCGGGCCGCCGATGGGTGACAGAGGGAGCGCACTCCCTCTGTAAACAAAGTTAAATGCCGCGGTCGCTATTTACGGCCGCATTTAACGGGTTAAACGGCCGCGATCGAAGTTTGGAGCATGGCGTTGGAGCACGGGTCTCCCGTGCAGGCTGGAGCCGGGGCTCAGCTGTCTGATGACAGCTGAGCTCCTACTCCAACGCCCGCGATCGAAGTTTACTTCGATCGCGGCCGTTTAACCCGTTAAATGCCACCGTCAATAGCGACCGCGGCATTTAACTTTGTTTACAGAGGGAGTGAGCTGCCTCTGTCACCCATCGGTGGCCCGCGAATGCAATCGCGGGTCTCCGATGGGGTGTCATGGCAGCCGGGGGCTTGATAAAAGTCCCCAGGTCTGCCCTGGACATATGCCTGTTAGGACGCGCCTCCGGCGCGTCCTAACAGATTGCCTGTCAGATTTACACTGACAGGCAATAATGCTCTGGTATACGAAGTATACCAAAGCATTATATCAGCGATCTGAAGATCACACAGTAAAGTCCCCTAGTGGGACTAATGAAATAAATAATAAATGTGAAATAAAGATTAATAATAAAAATTACAGTAAAAAAATGAATAAAACCATTTTTTTCCATAAAAAGTGGTTTTATTTAGTAAAAGTGTAAAAAAATAAAATAAAACTACACATATATGGTATCGCCGCGACCGTAATGACTCCATTAATAAAGTTAATATGTAATTTAAACCGCAAGGTGAACACCGTAAAAAAAAACGCAAAAAACAATGGCAAAATTGCAATTTTTTTCCATTGTCCCCCAAAAAAAGTCATAATAAAAATGAATCAATAAGTCCCATGCACCCCAAAACAGTACCAATCAAAACTACGTCTCGTCCCGCAGAAAACAAGCCCAAAAAATCACTATATTGATGGAAAAATAAAAAAGTTACGGCTCTTGGAATGCAACGATGCGAAAACAAATCATTTTAGTTCAAAAGTGTTTTTATTGTACAGTGGTAATAGGAAGGAAAAGGGAATGGGAGGAAACCTCCAGCTCACCAGCTTCACACTCCTGTGTTCAATATCGCCCGGATCAACCGCGACGGCTCACGGCAGGTAATAGTGGCAAAAAAGAGAAAGGATCCAGCGATGTGTGGTATAGGTGGGGGAAACTCCTTTCCCACTTTATTGAAAAATAATCACACAGATAATCGAACGAAGTAACGGAAGACACCAGGAGGATAACAAGGTGGTCAAACAATGGCAAGAAGTGAAGCCTACGCGTTTCAAGCACTGGCTGTGCTCTTAATCATGGCTAAGACAAAAATTTTCAGGTTTTTTTATAATCCCCCAAAAAAAGTTAATAAAAGTTAATAAAAAAATTATATGTACCCAAAAATGGTGCTATTAAAAAGTACAACTAATCCCGCAAAAAACAAGTCCTCATACAGCTATGTAGACGAAAAAATAAAAAAGTTATAACTCTTTGAATGCGACTACAGAAAAACGAATAAAATAGCTTGGTCATTAGGGCCTAAAATGGGCTGGTCACTAAGGGGTTAATAAATCTGCCCCACTATTTTGTTATTGAGTTCATTGTATAACAACATGGAAAAAAAAACTGCGACTACGCGCCCTCTAGTGGCTGAATAGTATATTTTAAATTTATGTCTATACAGGGGATTTGGAGCTCTGTTTCAGAAAATCTAAGCCCCACCAGCTACAAAGACATATTGAGAAATTAATCAGCACAGAATTTTGCACCTATTTAGATAACAAAATTGAGTACAATAGTGGCATTCACTTAACGCATTTGGACATACAATTACGTCCCAATTGTGTTCTGGTCGCAATAGATTGTAATCGTATATCCAGTGGAGGGCACAGGAACTGTGCCCTATGCCATCAGCAGTGGCTGCTAGTTATAAAATATCTCTCAGATGCAGTGGCATCTAAGTAGCTACAGAGGAAGGGGGCTCCCTCTGTCACTCCATCGTTGTCCCGCAACAAGATCGTGGGGACCGAATGGACTGCCGTGGCTATTTGCCTATCAGGCCCTCGGTAGTTCTGAAAGTTTCTAAATGGCAAAAGCTCACTAAAGTATTTTAATGGCATACACTGCTGATTCTATCAATATTGGGCTAAGAACAGGCAACATTCATCTGTTTTGTCTGGTCCACGTCTGCTTAACCCTTTCAAGACCGAGCTCATTTTGGCCTTCAGGACCAGCCCCATTTTTTCAAATCTGACATGTGTTACTTTATGTGGTAATAACTCCGGAATGCTTTTGCCTATACAAGCGATTCTGAGATTGTTTTCTCGTGACATATTGTACTTTATATTAGTGGAAAAATTTGGTCAATAAATTAATTGCTTATTTGTGAAAAACACCAATATTTAGAGAAAATTTGCAAAAATTATGATATTTCTAATTTTAAATGTATCTGCTTGTAAAACAGATAGTAATACCACATAAAATAGTTACTATTTCACATATTCCATATGTCTACTTTATATTTGCATTGTTTTTTGAACATTATTTTATCTTTCTAGGACGTTACAAGGCTTAGAACTTTAGCAGCAATTTCTCACATTTTCAAGAAAATTTCAAAAGGCGATTTTTACAGGGACCAGTTCAGTTCTAAAGCGGCTTTGAGGGCCTTATGTACTAGATAGACCCCATAAATCACCCCATATTAAAAACTGCACCCCTCAAAGTATTCAAAACAGCATTCAGAAAGTTTCTTAACCCTTTAGGCGTTTCACAGGAATTAAAGCAATGTAGAGGGGAAATTGACAAATTTTTTTTTTTTTGCTGCAATTCATTTGTAATACATTTTTTTTCTGTAACACAGAAGGTTTTACCAGAGAAATGCAACACAATATTTATTGCCCAGATTCTGCAGTTTTTAGAAATATCCCACATGTGGCTCTAGTGCGATAATGGACTGAAATACTGGCCTCAGAAGCAAAGCAGCACCTAGTGGATTTTGTGGCCTCCTTTTTTTAGAATATATTTTAGGCACCATGTCGGGTTTGAAGAGGTCTTGTAGTGCCAAAACAGTGGAAATCCCCCAAAAGTGACACGGTTTTGGAAACTGCACCCCTCAAGGAATTTATCTAGGGGTATACTTAGCATCTTGACCCCACAGGTCTTCTGCTGAATTTATTGGAGATTGCCTGTGAAAGTGAAAATCTACTTTTTTCTTAAAAAATATATAAAAAAAAGATATTTGCAAGGAATAAAGAATAAAAAGCACCCCAAAACTTGTAAAGCTACTTCTCCCGATTACAGCAATACCCCATATGTGGTACTAAACTGCTGTTTGGACCCACGGCAGAGCTCAGAAGGGAAGGAGCGCCATTTGGATTTTGAAGCGCAGATTTTGCTGGATTGGTTTTCAGTGCCATGTCGCGTTTGCAACGCCCTGGAGGGAGCAAAACGGTGGAAACCCCCCAAAAGTGACCCCATTTTGTAGACTACACCCCTCAAGGAATTTTTCTAGGGGTATAGTTAGAATTTTGACCCCACAGTTTTTTTGCTGAATTTAGTGGAATTAGGCCGTGAAAATGAAAATCGACTTTTTTCTGAAAAAACATAGAAATGTTTAATTTTTACAATGAATAAAGGAGAAAAATCACCCCAAAATTTGTAAAGCAATTTGTCCTGATTACAGCAATATGCCATATGTGGTAATAAACTGCTGTTTGGACCCACGGCAAGACTCAGAAGGGAAGGAACAATATTTGGCTTTTGGAGCTCAAATTTAGCTGGAATGGTTTTCGGGTGTCATGTCGCATTTGCAAAGCCCCTGAGGTACCAAAACAGTGGAAACCTCCCAAAAGTCCCTTTAAGGGACTGGAACGAGCGATCCTTAGGTCGCTGGTACAATACACTGCAGTACTAATGTGTTGCAGTATATTATCATTTTTACAGGCTCCTATAACAGCGCAACCGCTGTTCCTGTCCATTAGTCCCGGGTGTCAGCTGTAATACACAGCTGACACCTGCAGCAGGGGCGTAGCTAAAGGCTCATGGGCCCGGGTGCAAGAATTCAGCTTGGGCCCCCCTACCCCTCCCCAGCACCACCATCATCATCAGACCCCTGCGCGCTCCTATGCCCAGACGCCTTGCCCAACAGCCCCCATAGTATAATGCCCCCACACAGTTAATGCTCCCATAGCTGCCCCCACACAGTTAATGCTCCCATAGCTGCCCCCACACAGTATAATGCCCCATAACGTATACTGCCCTCCCATAATAGCCCCATACCGTATACTGCCCCCCCATAATAGCCCCATACCGTATAATGCTCCCCATATCAGCCCCCCATACAGTATAATGCCCCCCCCAATATCAGCCCCCCCATACAGTATAATGCCCCCATATGTGCATAATTACTTACCTATCCCCGTTCCCACGTCGAGTGGAGGATCCTTCGCCTCCTCCGGTGTGTACTATGAGTGACTCAGCGCAGGAAGGCGCGATGATGTCGCTACATCCCGCCTGCCTGCATCGAGCCGCTCACGGCACAGGGAATGCTGGATCAAGGAGATGTCAGCTCCTTGCTCCAGCATTGATTGGAATCGGGACCTCGGTGAGTGACTCACGAACCCCCAGGGGGACGCGACCCACAGTGTAGGGATGTCACGATACCAAAATTTGGACTTCGATACCGATACTTCGTTTACTTTGCCAACAGTAATAAAATAAAATAAAAAGTTCTTCCCTTTTCTGATGTGAGGCGCGAGGTGTGATGAATTTTGAATGTGCCTCACATTAATAGTAATTAACCTCATCATGTTTCTCAGTCGTAATGGGTTAATGTGTAAGGTACATGATGGGGTTAATTACTATTAATGTGAGGCACATGGAGGTTAAATTCATCATCGCACCTCGTGCCTCACAATTAGGCCCCATGCACACGACCGTAAATAACCTCCATTCACTTTCATTGAGCGCTACGGATGGGTGTCCGTGCCGTAGAAATGTTCCGAAAATTATGGAACATGTCCGTCCTTTTGCATTTTGCGGGCCGTTCTCCCATACTTTGTATGGGAGCACGGCCCGAAAATGCGGGTGGCAGTCGGCAGCCGGCCGTGCCCGCAATCGCGGGCCCTGATTGCGGGCACGGTCGTGTGAATGGGGCCTAAGTGATAGAAAGCAATTTTTTTTTTTTTTTTTTACAGAGTACACATCATAAATGATGCAAAAAAATTGTTGTGCAGGTTATTACGGGCGCGCCAATACCGATTATGTGTATGTTTTATGTATTGAGACTTATTTTAAAGTTTATTATAAAAAAGGTGTATGTGTATTTTTTTTATTTAACATTACTTTAAACTTCAATGTACTGGCCTATAGCTATATGCCAGTACATTAGCCTGTGTACGGATAGTACACAGGCAGTTGTTAGGACATACCTCAGTATGCCCTAACAACAGGAAATATGGTAGGACAGCCCTGGGGTCCTTCAACAGACCCTGGGCTGTCTGCCCATATATGGTATGTCCCTTAATCGCGTCACAGGAATTCCCTGTGACGCGATCCAGGGGCATCCCCCCTTCTCATTTTCCCCTGAATGCTGCAGTCAGCTTTGATCGCAGCATTCAGGAGAATAGCGGCGGAGATGAGCGGTTTCTTTGATCTCCGCCGTTATAGAGCGGGGCTGCAGCTGTGTAATACAGCCATTGCCCCGCTCCTGATATAAGTGCGCGCGCGGTCAGCATGAGGAGATGCGGCCGGCGCTGCACTAATGAGCGGCGGTTCAGGCATTGAGGACAGAACATGGGGGTGTTTTGTAGCGCGCCCACCATGTTCTGTCTTCAGTGCCGACGCTCATTAGTGCAGCGCCGGCCGCATCACATCATCCTGACAGCGCGCACTTGTTATCAGGACTCAGGAGCGGGGCAGTGACTGTATTACACAGCCGCAGCCCCGCTCTCATACACTCATGTGTATTATACTGTATTGTGCAGTTTGCGGTGGAGGAGAGGGGGGCTGTGATTTAACGCTCCCCCCTCTCCTCCGCATACAACCCAATACATTACAAGGCATCACATACATTACATTACAATACATAACGTTACAACACAATACATTACATTACACTGCAGCTTACCTGGAGTCCTCCTCACCGACTCTTCTGCTCTGTCTGGAAGCCGTGTCACGTGACAACACGGTCACATGGTACACTAAGTGTACCATGTGACCGTAACCCGGAAGTGCCGACTTCACGGCACAGAAGATTTAGTTAGAAAACATGCTGTATGGCAACGGGGGCCCGTGGGCCCCCCAGGCTTAGGGGCCCGGTCGCAACTGCGACCGCTGCGACCCCTATAGCTACGCCACTGACCTGCAGAATATGGCGCGGGCGCAGCGCACGAGCCCGCTCCATATATAACCCCCCCGCACCACGACATGCCATTAAGTCGTGGTGCGCGAAGGCGTTAATGCGCAGCGCATGGTGCAAAGTGAAAATTTAAATTTTCCACTGATATGCCATTTTAACGCACAATCTGTTGTGCCCAGTTTGTGCCACTGAAGACAAATACCTCGTACAATGTTGAGCGGGTTCTCCCGGATATAAAATATCATATATGTGGACGTAAGCTGGTGTTTGGGCACGCTGTGGGGCTCAGAAGGGAGGGAGCGCCGTTTGGCTTTTGGAGCGCAGAGTTTGCTAGGTAACTGTTCTGTTTGGGGTTTTGCTGGTATTTCAGTTTATGATGTGGGGGTATGTGTAAATTGGGCAGAGTACATCAGGACATAATAAGAGGGTATAATAATTCTGTAAATAAATAATAATCATCAGATATGTGGCCAATGTCGCACTGATAAATGGCGCCCGATCTTATCAGCTTTTGGACACTGCACAATTTCTGTCACTATATTCTGAGAGCCAGAACTTTTTTTTATTTTTTCTTCACCGGAGCCGTGCGAGGACTTATTTGTTGCGGGACAATCTGTCGTTTTCATTGGTACCATTTTTGGGTACATGTGATTTTTTTATCACTTTTTATTAGATTTTTTTGGCAAGCAAAGTGACAAAAAAAAAATTCTGACAATGTTTTTTGTCTTTTTTTTTTTACACTTTTCACCGTGCGCCATAAATTACATTTTACTTTATTCTGCGGGTCGATACGATTACGGCGATACCATATGTATGTCGTTTTTTTATGTTTTGCGGCATTTGCGCAATAAAATCACTTTTCGATACAATTATTTATTTTTTGTGTCACCATATTCTGAGAGCCATAACTTTTTTATTTTTCAGTCAAAAAAGCAGTGTAAGGGCTTGTCTTTTGCGGGACAGGTTGTAGTTTTTATTGGTACTATTTTAGGGTACATGCGACTTTTTGATCACTTTTTATTCTATATTTTTGGAGGGTTGATGACTAAAAAAATTGTGATTCTGACATTGTTTTTTAATTATTTTTTTTGCGCTGTTCACCGTGCGGGAAAAATAATATTATAGTTTTATAGTTTGGGTCGTTAGGAACGCGGTGATACCAAATATGTGTACTTTTTTTAACATTTTCATTTTTTTCCTATAATAAAAGACTTATTATAGGAAAAAAAAGTATTTTTTGTTTTTGTAACTTTTATAACTTGTTTTTACACTTTTATAAAACATTTTTATTACTTTATTTTTTACTTGTTTTACTTGAAGACTGGCAGCACTGATGGCTGCTATAATACATTACACTACCTAGGTAGTGTAACGTATTATAAACTGTCAGTGTGACGCTGAGTCACACTGACAGGAAGCTTATGAGGACCGGCCTCCGGCTGGTTCTCATAGGCTGCCGTGCATGGCAGAACCGGGGGCCATTGTATGGCCTCCGGTTCTGCCTTATAACCGACTGCAGCACCTGCAATTGGTCCCCCGGAAAGTTTGTTGTAGCAACAAACTTTCCAGTTTGTTGTAGTAACAAACTTTCCAATTCGTTGCTACAACAAGCTTTTCCTTCGATCACATGACCGGGACCTGAACCAATTTGGTCCCGGTCATGTCTCCGGGACAAGAGGCAGGGGTTAACAGCGAGATCCGGGTGTCAGCGCTACTCTGAGACACTCGGATCGTGCTTTTAACACCCACCGTGAATTCACGTCGGCGCTGCACAGAGCCCAGCAAGCGCTGACGTGAATTTAATGTGGGCGGTCGGGAAGCGGTTAACATCTTGTTACTTTTGCCCTGGTTACAAAAATGTGTAGAGATGGCACCAGGGAACAAAACGAATGCAGAACTAAGTTTAAGGGCTCATGCACACAGACGTTTTACATCTGTTTTCTATTCTGTTGGAAGCATTGCTTCAAGGGGAGACTATGCCCTTACATTTGACATGTGATGAAGCCTGTATGGTGGCGCATGGAGTTTGTCCAGCTCCATAAGGGACCTCTGTTGCCTCTATGCACTGCTGTACAGGCTCCACGCACACAGCATTATCTGCGATAGAGAAAATAGGTTGTGAGCCCATGTACAGCACTGCAGAATATAAACAAAGGAAAATATATTTTATAATGAGGGACGGATAGCATAAGCTGCTGTTTTCAAGTTGTTAAAATCCTCAGTTATTTTTGTATTATTTTGTGTTATCTATTATTTATTCTCTTTAAAAAATTTAGAAAACGGCTTCTTTGCTCCGTGTAGATCATGTAGGCACAGGGAGAGCAGGAGCCAGGAAGTTACGAGTATAAATGCTGCTCTATTAGGGTATGTTCACACAGAGCGGATATGCCGTGTAAAAGCACACAGCGTATCCGCCCTGGGCGCTGCAGGAAATTCAGACCAAAAAAACGCACCAAATTATGGTGCAGTTTTTCCGGCAGAATGTCCGCTGCAGAAAACTGCACATAAAAAAAATTGTTTGATACTTAGCCATAGCCATGGCGATGCGTCCCTCTGGCGTCCTGAAGGCCGGCCTCCTGGGGTGACCTTTAATCCCATGTGACCACTGAAACCTTTGATTGGCTGCAGCGGTCACATGGTATGAAACGTCATCCCAGGAGGCCGACCTGGACAAAGAAACACAGAATTCTGGGTAAGTATAAGATTTTTTTTTTCTGAGTTGTTTTTTGTAAGGGAATCGCTGCTTTTCCACTGTAAAATCTGCTATTTGTTGCGGGTTTTACCTCCCCATTGGATTCAATGGGGAAAACCTGAAACATATGAACAGCGATTACGCAAATACGATTAACACGCTGCGGATAAAAAAAATGCACCGCAGGTCAATATCTGATTGTTTTTTCCGCTCAACATTTACGCAGCTTGTAGATGAGATTTTTTTTAAATCTCATCCACTCTGCTGCTACTGTATTATGCTGCGGATTTACGCTACGTGTGAACTTACCATTATATGTACCCACGAGACAAAAAAAGACATAGTCCGCACATTCTGTTTTTATATTGATTTATTGCTGCAGAGCAAAAATGTAAAAAGTGAACAAGTGGTTCTAAGTACACATTATTATCAAACTGCATAAGCCCACTTGCCACATCAGAGCAACCTTATTTAAGTGGGTCCCTACTCTGTTATTTACAGCAATGTATGGCGACTAATCCAACTGCAACACAGCACCTTGTGCAAGGAGAAATGTTCTAAATTTCCACTAGGTGGTGCAATTTGTATATTTCCTCATATCTGCTCGAACTGGCTATTCAAAATCAGTACTTGCCTTGAAAATCTAAATGACTCATTGTTTTAATCAGGATCTCAGGAAGGCAGTGTAATAATGAGTAGATTATAAATTATCATATCTCTTCATAAAATAAAAAATTTACATTTTTAAAAGATAATTATATTGTTTGATGAATTATCTAAAATATCAAATATCACCTCCACTTAATAGGATTTATACAAAAGATACAATCAGCATTTGGCCATACATGTTATATTTTGTTTAAAGCTTCACCTCCAAAAATGTAAAAAACATGCATTTTACAAATAATAAATAAAGAAATAGTCAACAAAAAAATAGAAAAAAATTCTCTACGCGTGCCTGCTACACCAGGTGAATTTTTTGCACCAACTTTTTCTGATCAGAGACATTTAGCAGAGACATTTGTTCTGTGTGTCTCTTTTCCTCAAAATCCCAAGTTCAAATTCGGCAATAAAACTGATTTTGCAACACTAAGGGTATGTGCACACGGTGAGAGGCTTTTACGTTTGAAAAGACAGACTGTTTTCAGGAGAAAACAGCTGCGTCGTTTCAGACGTAAAAGCTCCTCGCATTATGCGAGGCGTCTGTGACGCTCGTAAATCTTGAGCTGCTCTTCATTGACTTCAATGAAGAACGGCTCAAATAACATTGCAAAGAAGTGTCATGCACTTCTTTGCCGAGGCAGTCAATTTACGCGTCGTAGTTTGACAGCTATCAAACGACGACGCATAAATGACAGGTCGTCTGCACAGTACGTCGGCAAACCCATTCAAATGAATGGGCAGATGTTTGCCGACGTATTGTAGCCCTATTTTCAGACGTAAAATGAGGCATAATACGCCTCGTTTACGTCTGAAAATAGGTCGTGTGAACCCAGCCTTAGTGTCAAAAGAAAAACATTGTAATTGTGACAAATAAGTATTCGGCACACAAATCTGAAGTTTTTTGAAGAAATCTTGTTTTTCATTTTAGAAGTTGTAGATGCCAGAGTCTTAGTGCAACGTTTCAGTCCTTAAAATGACTTTCATCAGGCACTATAGGAACAATATAGGTGTTTTTTAGAAAATATATTCACATCATATAGATTCATATACTTCATATAGTTACAATGCAAATGTCATTTAGAATATATTACATTAAGGACAGGACTTGAACATGTACGCAGACATGTATTTACAATAATATTAAGTAATGATCATTAAAGTTAAAAGTATTTTTTCTGATTACTTGATGGATATAGGGTAATGACAGCATAAGTGGCAAAGGACATCAAAAGACAGGTAACAACATCAGGGACGTAATAGTCAATAGAACATGCAGGGCACTGGCATATGGATGCAATATTATAAGGATATATGGGAACATAAACAGATAGTGGAAAGACAGGCGGTTAGCATAAGGTTAATGTACTGAGCCAAAAGATGGTGGGATCGTATATTGTAGCAACACAGGACAGTTATCCATATCTGCAACTGGTTAAAGAGAAAAAGGAATATGAAATGTATAACATATATCATGCATAGTACACTAAGTTCCAGAATTAATGTAAGTACGGTCTCATGGGTAAGTATATAGGATAAGTGTACCGACGGTAAGTCGGTCTGCAATACTTGTAATGTTATGAATAGATAGGCTATAAACACTTATATCCTAAAGCACGTTATGTACTAAGATATAGCCAGTAGTGGAGATGGGGGGCTGAGTGTTGAGGTTCTGTTGTTCAGAGAAAGAGGAGGGAAGGGACACCCATATACTGTCAAAGCTAAAATGGGGCAACAGTTGCAGTTTGGAATTAGGAGTTTGGAGTTAGTCTAGGTAAGTATACATTATAGATATAGATCTAGAGTAAAGAATGCAGGTCTCACCTGTACCGTTCTGGTTGCTGGTTAATCCGGTAGTTGGCGCTTCATTAGGAATTGCAGCTGACCGCTATTATTGGTGCTAAATTTGTCAAGTTAGCCGTCTCTTTTTAAGTCCGATATGGGCGGGATTGTAGGCATGTTAGCCTACCTCACCTTATCATGGGCGGTGCTGACATGTGACTCTCTATCTGATGTAGGGGCGGAGCTTAAATTACACATTGTAAGCGTGATTTTGTCATTGGCGTCTACAGCACAATATATCGGAATTAGTGATGTAGTGGTGAGAGGCGTGGTATGAAGTGTCTATGATACCGTAACATCTGTTTAGGACAAGGTACGTATGATAACCGGCTATGTGGACAGGAGCAACTGTGTAGAACTATTTTCTAATTATACGTTATGTTATCAGTGATGCGGTGACATATATTTCATACATCAAATTTTAACAAGTTACGTGTGATCACAGGCTATGTTGTGTGGAGCAAGTGTGCCATACTAATGTCCTAGAGCGCGTCTTGTTGTCATGGGGACATGACTAAGTAGGAGTAATATGACTTAATCGGCCCAAGTATCATACAAGTTAGGAAAGATAGACTAGAGAGATACGTTAGAGGTGAGGATATTAACCTACGATGAACGAGGTAACACTTTGGTAAATGTACAAGAGTGTTAGCACTATATTAATAGAAGTAGAATGAACCAAGGTTAAATCAAATAAAATCTGTAAGATCTTTCACAAAGGATACCATGGTCTGGGCATGCCTGGATAGTAGTCCCCCTAGTACCGTGGGAGGGGTCAACGTTTTAATAAAACTGATTTTGCAACACCAAGTGTCAAAAGAAAAGCATTGTAATTGTGACATCATTGGGCAGTGTTCAGACAACACAATTGCACTAAAAGGAAGCAAAGAAGATACAGGCATGACATGTTTTTCGTTTTTTTGTATCACAGACATATACTTCGTGTTTTTTGTATTATGGACCATCTAGTAACCCAATGTGCCCTTCACTTACTACTTAACTCTTACTACTTGATTAATGGAAGGGGTTGTCTGCTTAGGAAAAACCCTTGTCCATATATAACCTATCGGGGCATATGGACATCAAAAAGAGGTTTCCCACTCTAGATATCCTCTATTAGCCAGAGCCCAAAGCCATTGTGAAGAGCTCTGGACTGCAGCAATGTATTTATTACAGGACCACCCACTGGCTTCAATGGGTGCTGTGTAAGGATAAATTTCTCCTGCAGCTTCACCATAGGGATAATGTGTAGGGACCAGTAGCCAAATATACGGGAAAAAATTGTGGGCAAATATCCTAATAATCTGACCTTCAGTCAAACGTTTATGTCCGAAACCCATTGAACATTTTGTGACCATTTTTTGATTTAGAAATAATAATGATGCATGTAAAGACATGTAAAAGTATATGATTCATATGTACTGTTCTGTTTAACACTTCCTATCCAGATACGTAAATCACATTTTAACGCTGACAATTAGAAGGCAATTTAAGTTTGATGCAGAGTGTTTTCCCCCACTTACGCTGTTCTATAGGTTTTTTTGCCTAGCAAATGTCTGGAACAACTTTGAAGTTTCCTTTTTGCTTTGTAAATACAAGATGTAATTTCTGAGGTGAAATGTTGACAGCTGTAGTTGAAATATTCAGAAACATTACAAAAGTCCATCAAGTTAGAAAAACAACATACAACTGACACATTTTGTTAATAGTAGCTATTTAAACTCATACAAATCTACTGCAACTAAAATAGCAAAAGTAAAAAAAAGAATACAAGGACAGTTTTAAAACATTTACTTTAAAGAGGCTCTGTCGCCACATTATAAGTGCCCTGTCTCCTACATAAGGAGATCGGCGCTATAATGTAGGTGACAGTAATGCTTTTAATTTAGAAAAACGATCTATTTTAAATCACTTTATGAGCGATTTTTAGCTTTATGCTAATGAGTTTCTTACTTTCGTGTTTTTACTTTCGACCAAGTGGGCGTTGTACAGAGGAGTGTATGACGCTGACCAATCAGTGACCAGTCAGCGTCATACACTCCTCCCCATTCATTTACACAGCAGCATCGCGTTCTTACTAGAACACGATGTGCAGCCACATACACAGACATTAACGTTAATCAAGTGTCCTGATAATGAATATACATGACCTCCAGCCTGGACGTCATATGTATTCAGAATCCTGACACTTCTGACTCTTTTCTGTGAGATTCCAGCAAGCCACGCGTAATCTCGTGAGATTATGATGTAAACGAGATTTTGTTTCCCTTGCTGGAAATCTCACATAAAAGATTCAGAAGTGTCAGGATTCTGAATACACATGATGTCCAGGCTGGAGGTAATGTATATTCATTATCAGGACTCTTGATTAACATTAATGTCTGTGTATGTGGCAGCACATCGTGTTCTAGTAAGAACGCAATGCTGCTGTGTAAATAAATGGAGAGGAGTGCATGAGGCTGATTGGCCAGTGTCATACACTCCTCTGTACAACGCCCACTTGGTCTAAAGTAAAAATACGCCCACTTGGGCATTAAGCAATCCATTAGCATAAATCTAAAATCGCTAATAAAGTGGTAAAAATAGATCGTTTTTATAAATAAAAAGCATTACTGTCACCTACATTACAGCGCCGATCTCCTTATGTAGGAGATAGGGCACTTATAATGTGGTGACAGAGCCTCTTTAAACATGCAGCTTGTTCCCATGTACAATGCAGAGACGTGGAACATGGACAGTCTGTCTCCAATAGGGTTTCAGGAGGTCACTTAATGCAAAATGGCTTTAAAATGTTCCCTTCAGTGGCGTAACTACCGCTGTAGCAGCCATAGCGGCTGCTATGGGGCCCGCGGCATGAGGGGGCCACCCAGCCCGACACATATAGGCTGGGCGGCACAGGACCTCTCATTCCAGGTGGCGTCGCTAACACCCGGTATCTGAGGCCCCTGGCGACTTCCACGTTTAATTGTATCTGCGCCCTTAGGATGCAGATACAATTAAACACTGTTGCAGAGCAGGGAGCTAGCACACTGCTCTTCCTTTTACTAGGCTACAGGCCACGTTAGGCCTGCAGCCTATAAGGCGCTCGGACAGCCAGCATCATGCCAGCCTATGCAAGGGTCTCATCTCAGGCTGCTGTGGAGCAGCTCCGTTCGTCGTGGGAACGGGGCTAGGTCAGTATACGTTTTTTTTATTTGTATGGGGTGGTACTATGTACAGGGGGTGCTGTGTGGCTCTATATACAAGGTGGAAGGTATGTGTCACTATGTACAAAGGGGGGGTATGTGGCACTGAACAAGGAGGTCTATGTGGGAATATGTACAATGAAGGTCTTGTGAGGCACTATGTACAAGGGGGGTTGTATGTGGCACTATGTACAAAAGGGGCTACGTGGCACTATGTACAAGGAGGGTTGTGTGTAGCACTATGTACAAGGGGGGGTTATGTGGCACTATGTACAAGGGGGGGTTGTATGTGGCACTATGTACAAGGGGAATTGTGTGTGGCACTATGTACAAAGGGGGTTGTGTGTGGCACTATCTACAGGGGTGTGTCCTGGTGTTTTAAGTTTCAGGTTCGTTTTGTTTTTTTTCATAATTAAGTAATAACAAATGTTAAAATATCAGTGCTCAACTGTTTGTTACAATTTTCTTAAAACCCTGTAACTAAAGGTTAAGAAGAGTACGCTGGTGGACTAGCTGTATTCTAAGGGCATGACCACACGTGGCGGATTTCCTCCGCAACTGTCCGCATCAATGCCGCACAGAATCTGCGTTGCAGATTCTGCTGCGGATCTGCACAAAATGTGCAGTAAATTGATGCGGACTAGCTGCTGCGGACTGCGGTAAAAGTACTTCCCTTCTCCCTATCAGTGCAGGATAGAGAGAAGGGACAGCACTTTCCCTTGTGAAACTCAAAGAAATTCATACTTACCGCCCGTTGTCTTGGTGACGCGTCCCTCCTTCGGCATCCAGCCCGATCTCCCTGGATGACGCGGCAGTCCATGTGACCGCTGCAGCCTGTTATTAGCCTGTGATTGGCTGCAGCCGTCACTTAGACTGAAACGTCATCCTGGGAGGCCGGACTGGAGACAGAAGCAGGGAGTTCTCGGTAAGTATGAACTTCTATTTTTTTTACAGGTTGCTGTATATTGGGATCGGTAGTCACTATCCCGGGTGCAGAAACAGTTACTGCCGATCGCTTAACTCTTTCAGCACCCTGGACAGTGACTATTTACTGACGTCTCCTAGCAACGCTCCCGTCATTACGGGAGCCCCATTGACTTCCTCAGTCTGGCTGTAGACCTAGAAATACATAGGTACAGCCAGAATGAAGAAATGTCAAGTTAAAAAAGCAAGACGGATCCGCAGCACACATAACATGTGCATGACAGCTGCGGACTTCATTGCGGAAATTAGAATCTCCATTGAAGTCAATGGAGAAATTCCGCCATGAGTCCGCCACTGCTCCGCAACAGACAGAGCATGCTGCGGACACCAAATTCCGCTCCGCAGCCTATGCTCCGCAGCGGAATTTTACGCCTCGTCTAAACGAACACTGCTAAATTAAAGTGTAAGTCAATGGACAAACGGCTCCGCTGCGGATTAACGCTGCGGAGTGTCCGCAGCGGAATTTAAGTGACATTCCGCCACGTGTGAACCCAGCCTTACATTCCACACAGAACTGATAAATGTTCATTGTCAGGAGGGCAGGGGATGTTGGTTGGAGGGGTCCCAGTTAAAAGTTTGCTATGGGATCCAGTCTTTCCTAGTTTTGCCCCTGGTTTCCTTAAGAGTTGTACCTGTTCTATGACTTATAAGTCATCTTCATTTTACCTTCATTAAACAGTGGGCTTGTGCCTGCCTGGAGGCGGCCCTGGGACAAGGAAAAATGTACATTTGTATACACAAAAATATTTTGAAGCAATACATGACTTAAAGCATGGCCTATTTTGATAAGAACAGACTGTTTAAGGTGTCAGACAGCCTGTGCCTACAGGCTCCTGAGATGTAAATACAGTACTCATCTAGAAACACAAATACAGGCACACCGTTTATATATTTGTTTGTTGGAACTTTTATATATATATATATATATATATATATATATATATATATATATAAAAATAATAATTATATATTAAAGTCAATGGGTTCCGTCAGCAACCGGCGGTGTCCGTTGTGCAAGTTACTGTCTAAGAAAACGATATGTTGGACAAATATATACGATTCATATCAGAATAGTCATCCCCTCTGGAGCAAATCTTTATATCTATGAATATATTAACCTTTTATTATGCCCCATTGCAAATGTGCCTTCCATTATATTTTGTAACCCAAGCATCTGAAGTATTTACCAGCAATACTATTGTAAAACCACAAACGGCAAAATAATGTAATAGATACACTATATTAAGTTAAAACACATAAATATCAGTATAAAGCCTCCTTTAATGAACACTTTTCTTTCCTCAGGTTACTTGTGATGCTTAGAAGAATGCACAGATCTACCTATCCATAATGCCTAGCAGCATGTCAGGTATGGTCACAGCTTTTACAATGGCTACATAGCTCTTTTATTATTCATTGCTATAAGTACGTGGCTCCCCTATTTCTAGTTAGAACTATTCTTGCGTTTGAAAATAATATAAAAAATGTATCTAGCTATCTATTTAGATTATTATCATAAACATTATCTTAACCCCTTCCCGACATCCGCCGTATATATACGGCGCACGCCGGGTGGGGGAATATGGAGCGGGCTCACGGGCTGAGTCCGCTCCATAGAGCGAGTGTGTCGGCTGTGTGTTACAGCCGACACTTCCGAGTTACGAGCGGGATCGCGCTTTAGCGCGATCCCGCTTGTTTAACCCGTTAAATGCCGCGTTCAATAGAGATCGCGGCATTTAAATTACTAAAAACAGGGGGGCGACCCCCTGTAACGTCTCAACGGCCCCCCCGCGGCGAGATCGGGGGGGGCCGTTGGTTCACACGGCTGCCTGGGGGTCTGACGAAGTCCCCCAGGTCCACCATCTTGGTACTCCTATGAAGCTCTGCCTCCGGCAGGGCTTCATAGGAGACTGTCAGAATCACGATATACTGCAATACATTAGTAACGATCGCTGGTTGAAGTCCCCTAGGGGGACTAATAAAAAATGTAAAACTGAGTTCAATAAAGTTGTTTTTTTTGTGTAAAAAAAAATAAAATATTAAAAGTTCAAAAAACCCCCCTTTTCCCATTTTCCCCCTAGAGCATAGTAAAACATTTAATAAATAAACATAATTGGTATTGCCGCGACCGTAAAAGTCTGAACTATCACAATATATCATTATTTAACCCGCACGGTGAACAAAAAAAATTGTAAACTCCAGAATCTCTATTTTTTGGTCACCTCATCTCCCACAAAAAATGAAATAAAAAGTGATCAAACCGTCACATTTACACCAAAATGGTATTATTAAAAACTACAGATTATCCCGCAAAAAATAAGCCTTTATACCACTTAATCGACGGAAAAATAAAGACGTGACGGCTCTCGGAATTTGGCAAAACAAAATAAATTTTCTTTTTTACACTTAGGTTTTTACTTGTAAAAGTAGTAAAATATAGAAAAAACTACACATATTTGGTATCGGCGTAATTGTATTGACCCATAGAATAAAATGAATATGTTGTTTTAATTGTACAGTGAATTCCGTAAATATGGCGCGCAAAATGCCATGGCGGAATCGCTGTTTTTTTCATTTTCTACCCCACAAATAATTTTTTGCCCATTTCCTAGTACATTATATGGCAAAATAAATGGTGCTACGAAAAACTACAACTCGTCCCGCAAAAATCAAGCCCTCATAGTACTATATCGACGGAAAAATAAAGGCGTTATGGCCTTTGGAAGGTGGGGAGGAAAAAACGAAAATGAAAATCTGAAAAAGGGCTGCGGCGTGAAAGGGTTAAAGTAATATTCACACCCGTTAAGCCTGATATTGTCTTTTTTTGTTTTTAATTTCGTAAAGCAAAACTCCAGTAAAAAAATAAAAGAAAGATACAATCACATTGTGTTTATTTATAGATGATTGAATAATAATTTCGCCCTATACACTGTTTTTTCAGATTCGCTGATTTGTCTAAAGACATTTTTTTATCAATACATTCTAATGGCCAGTGAATTGTAGACTGTTTCGCTAAATATCGAAACTTAGTTTCCACGTTGTAAATGTTTTGTGTTCCTTTTTATTCCTATTTAAGGAGAACCTGTCATCTGGCCAAAAATCTGCAGCTATCATCTCAGTAAGGGCAAAGCCACACGTGGCGGAATTGCTCTTGAATTCCGCTGTGGACACTCCGCAGCGTTAATCCGCAGCGGAGCCGTTTCTCCATTGACTTCCACTTCTATTTAGTAGGGTTCATTTAGACGAGGCTGAAAATTCCGCTGCGGAGCATAGGCTGCGGTGCGGAATTTGGTGTCCGCAGCATGCAATGGATGTTGCGGAGTTGTGGCGGACTGGTTGCGGACTCATGGCAGAATTTCTCCATTGACTTCAATGGAGATTCTAATTTCCGCAATGAAGTCCGCAGCTGTCATGCACATGTTATGTGTGCTGCGGATGCGTCTTGCTTTTTTGACATGACATTTCTTCATTCTGGCTGGACCTATGTATTTCTAGGTCTACAGCCAGACTGAGGAAGTCAATGGGGCTCCCGTAATTATGGGAGCGTTGCTAGGAGACGTCAGTAAATAGTCACTGTCCAGGGTGCTGAAAGAGTTAAGCGATCGGCAGTAACTGTTTCTGCACCCTGGACAGTGACTACCGATCACAATATACAGCAACATGTAAAAAAAATAGAAGTTCATACTTACCGAGAACTCCCTGCTTCTGTCTCCAGTCCGGCTTCCCAGGATGACGTTTCAGTCTAAGTGACGGCTGCAGCCAATCACAGGCTGCAGCGGTCACATGGACTGCCGCGTCATCCAGGGAGGTCGGGCTGGATGCCGAAAGAGGGACGCGTCACCAAGACAACGGCCGGTAAGTATGAAATTAGTTTACTTTCACTAGGGAAAGTGCTGTCCCTTCTCTCTATCCTGCACTGATAGAGAGAAGGGAAGCACTTTTACCGCAGTCCGCAGCAGCTAGTCCGCATCAATTTACTGCATATTTCGGTTCAGATCCGCCGCAGAATCTGCAACGCAGATTCTGTGCGGCATTGATGCGGACAGCTGCGGAGGAAATCCGCCACGTGTGGGCATGCCCTTAGAATGCACTGATTCTGTTCTGTTGCTTTTTATATATATTTTATTCTAGCCCACACCATTGCTGAGATATCGGGGCCGTTAGTTCTGGTGTCCGATATGCAAATGAGGCCTTTGACTATCAAGTGGACGGTTACCGCTAATCAAGCGAAATGTGTTACCTGCCCACTTGACAGTGAAAGGCCTCATTTACTTATCGGACACTAGAACTAATGGCCCCGATATCTCAGGAACGGTGGGGGCAAGAAGAAAAAATATAAAAAGCATCAGAATCTGTCAGATGCCGGCAATCTAACTGAGATTTCAACTGCCGTTTTTTGAGCAGGTTCCAGCGGTAATAGGATCGTTCTTTTCAGAACGGGTGCCTGGCAGTATTACCCAATACAGGGCTAACTTAGTTCAGCTATAGGCGATATATATCACCACTGTGTTATCATCACAAAACGTACTAACCCTAAATCGCATGAACTATCGAATGGAACCATAATCCCATCGCTCATGAATAAGATATTTATGTCTTATTTGTCAGTCTGTGAATTTTTATTAAATGTGTGATATTCCACTTTATCAGCTTATTAAAGGCTAAGTTTTATAATTACTCCTTCCTTATCTAAACACAATTTGAAAAAAAATAACCACATCTGATTGGTTGCTATGGACAATACCAGTTACAGCAACATAGTAACATGGTTTGTAAGATATAAGTCCATCCAGTTCAGCCTATTATTCTGCAATGTTGATCCAGAAAAAGTCAAAACCCCCATGAAGCAAAAATAAATATTCCTCATCTTAGGGGAATATTTCCTTCCTGACTCCAAACCTGGAAATCAGAATATATCCCTGGATCAACACTTCTTTTCCAGTAATCTAGTAACCATAACTTGTAATATTTTTAGGGTATGTTCACATGGGGAAGACAACGTGCAGATTTTCCATCAGGATTTATGGACAAGAAAATCCACATTGTATTAGGCCCTGTTCACACAGAGTTTTTTTTAGCTGATTTTGACACGGAAACCGCGTCGGAATCAGCGCAAAAATTGCCTGAACCGCCTCCCATTGGTTTCAATGGGAGGCGGAGGCGTCTTTTTTCCCCGCTCCTGGTTTTAACCGCTCGCTGGAAAAAATTGCTCTTTCTTCCTGCGGTTCCGTCTCTGAACGACAATTGAAATCAATAGGAGGCAGAAAAAGCTTTTTTCGCTGCATTTTTTGCCCGTGGCGCTCAAAGGCCGCAGCCTTAAAACGCAGGCGGGTCAAAATATGCAGTGTGAACAGGGCCTTACAGTAGCAGCAGTGGATGAGTTTTTAACAAGTCTCATCCACATGTGGTGTAAAAAATTAACATGTGGTGTGGATTTTAAATCTGCAGCATGTCAATTTACGATTCAGATTTTCACAGCGGATTTACCCTTTGCAATGCCACGTGGATTTTGTGGTGAAATCTGTGACAGATTTTTCATGTCATAATTCTGAAATGTGTGGATGTACCATTTTACACATGAAAGAGGCATCCAAGACCTTTTAAACTCTATTGAAGACAAAAGAAGAGAGTTTATAGCCAAAGATATATTATATATATATATATATATATATATATATATATATATATATATATCCTGCGATATGGCCCCTCAATATATGCTAATAGATATGTCCTATATGTTAATATGCTAAATTGTAGTTAACCAACTTGATCTTGTTCGAAGGCGGACAACTAAAGTGATAATCAAAATGGGTGGACTGCAGTACCCCAAAAAATTATCAAAATTAGGGTTATTTAGTTTAGGAAACGATGGCTGAGGGGTGACAGAATAGTGATGTATAAATATATCTAAGGTCAATATAGAGATCTCTCTCATGATCTATTTATACCCAGGACTGTAACTATAGCATGGGGCATCCTCTATATCTAGAGGAAAGAAGGTTTCTACACCAGCATTGAAGGGGATTCTTTCCTGTAAGAGCAGTGAGACTATGGAACTCTCTAAGAGGAAGTTGTCATGGTGAGTTTACGAACAGAGTTTAAAAGTTAATCAAAACATGCACTCCTGAATGCATTAATACTGTGGGCTAGGTCTAGGTCAAAGACCGACCTCCCATATATAATCAGATAGGCAACTCTATTAAGCTATATTGAAGACAAAAGAAGAGAGTTTATAGCCAAAGATATATTAAACATACAAAATTTTTATTAGTAACATATATAAAAATACATTTAAATAAAAAATATATGTATACAATAACATATATTAAAGGACAAGACTCTAGAAAGTAAGTTTCAGGGAGCAAGTATCGGTAGTAACAATATGCAAATCTGGGTCAGCTGTATTATTGCAAAGACAGAATCTCTCAAAATGTAATAGAACAAAATCCCTCTTATAGGGTGTAGTCAAAATTACAGACAGTTCAGTCAAGATTACAAAAAAGCCCAATAGAGAGAGACATATTCTATAAAGATCTAGGACCTAAATGTAACGTCTAGATCAGGTATCTTCCTAGCATGGTTGATAGGAGAGAGTGTATTGAACAGAGCTTACCCATATTGGATTGCCGTGATAGTTCGATAAGTGCTCCAGCACAAAAGCCCCAATGCGCGTTTCGCTCAGATATTGCTTCCTCAGGGGGGGATGTGTGTGTATGTCCTGTGTCTTGAAGCCTTTTTATACTGTGTGACACAGAAAGAGGCAACCGATGCTTCACGGCGCATGCTCAGAACCACGACCGGAAGCGAGGAATGCCCCACTTCCGCCTCCAAATGCTGGAGCGCACATCCGGATACCCGACGCGTAGCGGGATTTCCGGACATGCGCAGTGCATCCTAGGAGACGGAGCGGGGACAGCGTCGCAACCCAGGTCGGATCAGGGCATGCGCACACATCGTGCCACCAGATTCAGTGTAAGTGAGATGATGTTAATCCGAAGTGTAGTGTTTCATGTGTATATATACATAGTCGTTTTTTTCCCTCATAATATATAGATAAACAGTGGGAATGTCATAATATATTGCACTATAATATGTGGATGTAACGGGAAGGACATAAGATGTAGTGACACAAAGTGACAGTGTAATAAAAATAAGACGTGTAATGTTAGGGAACATTAATAAAGTGAAGAATATGAATGGCCATACTTAAAACAAGTAATTTACGGAGGGGGATATTTTTCTCACTAAGAGAAGTGTTTATATATGTATAGGTGAAGGAACTCTTGTTGTACTCGGTGTTTGGTCGGCATACACAAGGATGTGCAATGCCGCTCTCCCGGGCTGACCGCCATAAATACCAATTAACAGCAATAAACATTTACGGACATAACAAAGAAACTGTGTAAAAATAAGTGCAAAAACAATAATACATTCAGTAGGACAATAGCGCAAGCTATTGATATACAGTGACCATAATATAGTAAATTTATATGTTTCATGACGGAACAGAATATACCCAGTTTGACTGGTGCATCAGTCCTATGATAGATGTTAGACAACGTACATAAGAATGTGTAAGGAAAAATATGTATATTTTTGGATTATATTTTTTAGGCTATGAATCAATAGAACATAATTTTAGTGCATATGTCAATGACAATTGAGAGTAGTGTCGACAACCGTTACAATCAATAGAGAGGCATATTTATAAAAACATACACCCACTATTTATAATAGTCAGAGTTGATATGGAAAATACCGGAAGGTCATCCAGACCTTCACAATTTTTGGAATATAGAGGGCATCAATTTCCTCTTACCCCGCAATCTAATCACAATTCTGACGACAGGGTCGGATTAACATACATCAGGGACAATTATCAACATGAAATGTCACTACGTTCTACCATCACATTAAACAATACAATGAGTTGGACATTCTTGTTGTTCAGATGTTCTGAATAAGGAGAAGGGATTAGGGACATCAGACACAGTCTTCGGGCAAAAAGACAAACAGGAACATTTTTTGGAAACCTAAATAAAAAACAGGCAGTTAGAAATAATACCAACAAACAAAATTAAAATAATTTAAAACTGCATAGGGGCAGAGACTATAGAAATGGAGCGAAGCTCAGATTCTCATTAAGGCCATAGGGTTTCATGGATCCGATCATCACGATCCATTTGCATTCCCTTTGTGACAGGGTTTTCTTCACATTGCCCCCTCTGATGCCACAGTGTATCTTATCGATGCCACGTATCGATAGGGTTTTGGGGTTTCAATTGTGGTACTTTTTGAAGTGCCTAGGTAAAGTTTTAAGGGTCAATGGGTCATCGACTTCAGCTGCTTTAACAATATCCCGTACGTGCTCCCTGGTCCGGGTTCTTAATTCCCTGGATGTGAGTCCGACGTAGATTTTCTGGCAGCCACATGTGGCATAATACACCACATGTGTACTGCTACACGAGATGTATTCCCTGATCTCAAATTGTTTGAGTCCATCAGCAGACGTAAAGTTAGTTGCTCGGCATATATTGCTACATGCCTTGCAGCAGTCACCACAGGGATAACACCCCTTTTTGGGCCCACGGGAACCAAAATGGACAGATCTGACGGGGTACATAGTGGCTTTTGACTAAAAAGTCCCTCAAATTCTTGGCCCTCTTTGCCGTCATCATTGGCCTTTCTGGCAAAGTCCGGGCCAATACTGGCTCAGATTTTAAAATTGGCCAGTGTCTATCCAATATTGCCCTCATCTGATTCCATTGTCTGTTGTATGTAGAGATGAATCTAATTTCAGGATCATTGGGTTGATAGAGTTTGGGTCTCAAGAGCTCGTTTCGTGATGTATTTTTTGCTCTCCCATATCCTGTTTTAATCACTCTATTGCTATACCCTCTCTCTCTGAATCTGATTTTTAAATCGTTAGATTGATTTTCAAATAGGGTATTGGATGAGCAGATCCGCCTAATCCTAAGAAACTGTCCAACCGGGATGGCCCTAATGGTGGATGGAGTGTGGGCTGATGAAGCATGCAGCAAAGAATTGACTGCCGTGGGTTTGCGGTATACATCAGTATGCAAGAAACCAGAGTCATCAGTGAATATTTGTATATCCAAAAACTCAATCCTCTGTTGATGGTATTTATAGGTCAATTTGATGTTATATGGATTTATGTTCAGTTGCTGCATGAAATTCATCAGCCCAGACTCCGATCCTTGCCAGATGAAAAAAATATCATCTATGTATCGTAGCCATAGATGCACATGGTCCGCGGCATGGGCGCCATCCCCATGGAAAATCTGTCTCTCCCAAAAACCAAGGAACAGATTCGCATAGGATGGCGCACATGCCGCGCCCATGGCTGTGCCTTGTTGTTGTAAGTAGTAACAATCCCTAAACACAAAAAAATTGTGACCAAGGATAAATTTTAACAGTTCCAAAATCAAATCACATAAGGAACCATCCCAGTTGCCAGTCCCAAGGAAAAAGCGGACCGCCTCTATTCCATCATGGTGTCTGATGTTTGTATACTCCACATCAGCTGAAACTAAATACATATCGAATTCCACTTGGATCCCATTGATCCTACACAGGACGTCCGTCGTGTCCTTAACAAAAGAGGGTAGATCATTTACCAAAGTTTTTAAGTAATAATCAATGAATTTGCAAATCGGATCACATAATCCATCAATCCCGGACACGATCGGACGTCCCGAGGGGTCAATGGGATCTTTATGTATTTTTGGTAAGAGATATAGTGTGGGGACCTTTGGATCCACAGTCATCAGACCATCATAGATCCTTTTTGGGATGATACCTCGTTCGAGGGCCAGGTCAAAAATTGTCTGTAGTTCCCGTGTAAAGCGAAGTAAATAGGTCTGTCTATCGCGCAGTTGTCGAAATACTTCTTTTTCATATTTGACCGTTGGCCAGATTACTATATTTCCCCCTTTGTCAGCGGCTTTAAAGGCGACATCATCCCAAGTTTGTAATTCCCTAAGGGCATTTCTTTCATCTCTCGATATGTTATCACTTGTCCTAAATGTGGACAGTTTCTTAAAATCGTCTACAACCATTTTAGTGAAAATCTCTATCTGTGGACAAAGTGACAAAGGGGGAAATCTAGAAGATCTAGGCACAACTGTAGATGGAAACGTACCTGATGATTCAGTAATTTGTTGACGCAACAGGTCTTCCAATGCTTTTAGAGCTTATTTTTCTAATTCACTGGTAAACTCAACAGATCTATTGCTGTGAAGTTTCTTGAGAACCAGTTTTCTCGAGAATAGATGCAAATCTTTCATGGCTGTGAAGAAGTTAAAAGCATTGGTTGGTGAAAATGTCAGACCCTTCCCCAAAACATCACGTTGGGCATCAGAGAGGGCATGTGTGGAAAGGTTGATTACCTCCAGGTTACTCCTTGATTTTTTGTCCCGCAGGTGATTCGATATGTTCTTTCTTTTAGCCTGTCGCTCAAAACGCCATCTTGGTCCCTGAGAATTCTGGCTATTCCCAAATTCTGGGATGTTAGCAGTATCCCTAAGGCTAGGGGGATCATCGGTTGAGTTTCGGGAGGAGACAGAGGACGATCTGGAGTGGGACATACTCCCAGACCTTCCCCTGTTTCTGTGCCATTTGTACACCCGCCCCAGCCGTTAATCATTAGTATCCCTCTGAAACTTGCCCGTTTTCACCGTACAGATCTCCTTCTCCCATTTACCAAAATCTTTGTCAAGGTCATCCGATTTTATCTAAGGTTTATCTAATGCTATGGCGGGAAGGTCCGACCTAAGTGCAGCCTGAATGGCCTCTATTTCTTTTTCAAGTTGGTTCAGGCTAGTCTGATTTGAGCTGACTAGTAGCTCCATGAAGCCTCTAGAACAATTGTCGGAGAGTTCCTCCCATTTATTCCTGAACACATCATTATCCATTTCAAATGAAGGGAAGACTTGCACCCTCAGACCCCGCGGGATAAGTTTTTTATCCAAATATTTCTCTAAGAAGGCTTTATTCTACCAAACTTTTATTCTTTGGTGTAGTAATGACCTTAATTTTTTGATGGCTTCCCTACAGTCCCTGCCACTATCATTTAAAAGCAAGCTAGAGTCCTCCTTAAAGATTTCATCGAGTTGTGCGAGCCATGATTGGTCACGGACTCTGAAATCCATCAGATGCAAAGAGCCAACAGCTGTGAACAACACAGAATAAATAGTAATCAAAACATGCACTCCTGAACGCATTAATACTGTGGGCTAGGTCTAGGTCAAAGACCGACCTCCCATATATAATCAGATAGGCAACTCTATTAAGCTATATTGAAGACAAAAGAAGAGAGTTTATAGCCAAAGATATATTAAACATACAAAATTACTATGTATATATACACATGAAACACTACACTTCGGATTAACATCATCTCACTTACACTGAATCTGGTGGCACGATGTGTGCGCATGCCCTGATCCGACCTGGGTTGCGACGCTGTCCCCGCTCCGTCTCCTAGGATGCACTGCGCATGTCCGGAAATCCCGCTACGCGTCGGGTATCCGGATGTGCGCTCCAGCATTTGGAGGCGGAAGTGGGGCATTCCTCGCTTCCGGTCGTGGTTCTGAGCATGCGCCGTGAAGCATCGGTTGCCTCTTTCTGTGTCACACAGTATAAAAAGGCTTCAAGACACAGGACATACACACACATCTCCCCCTGAGGAAGCAATATCTGAGCGAAACGCGCGTTGGGGCTTTTGTGCTGGAGCACTTATCGAACTATCACGGCAATCCAATATGGGTAAGCTCTGTTCAATACACTCTCTCCTATCAACCATGCTAGGAAGATACCTGATCTAGACGTTACATTTAGGTCCTAGATCTTTATAGAATATGTCTCTCTCTATTGGGCTTTTTTGTAATCTTGACTGAACTGTCTGTAATTTTGACTACACCCTATAAGAGGGATTTTGTTCTATTACATTTTGAGAGATTCTGTCTTTGCAATAATACAGCTGACCCAGATTTGCATATTGTTACTACCGAATACTTGCTCCCTGAAACTTACTTTCTAGAGTCTTGTCCTTTAATATATGTTATTGTATACATATATTTTTTATTTAAATGTATTTTTATATATGTTACTAATAAAAATTTTGTATGTTTAATATATCTTTGGCTATAAACTCTCTTCTTTTGTCTTCAATATAGCTTAATAGAGTTGCCTATCTGATTATATATGGGAGGTCGGTCTTTGACCTAGACCTAGCCCACAGTATTAATGCGTTCAGGAGTGCATGTTTTGATTACCTTTTAAACTCTGTTCGTAAACTCACCATGACAACTTCCTCTTAGAGAGTTCCATAGTCTCACTGCTCTTACAGGAAAGAATCCCCTTCAATGCTGGTGTAGAAACCTTCTTTCCTCTAGATATAGAGGATGCCCCATGCTATAGTTACAGTCCTGGGTATAAATAGATCATGAGAGAGATCTCTATATTGACCTTAGATATATTTATACATCACTATTCTGTCACCCCTCAGCCATCGTTTCCTAAACTAAATAACCCTAATTTTGATAATTTTTTGGGGTACTGCAGTCCACCCATTTTGATTATCACTTTAGTTGCCCGCCTTTGAACAAGATCAAGTTGGTTAACTACAATTTAGCATATTAACATATAGGACATATCTATTAGCATATATTGAGGGGCCATATCGCAGGAACGGTGGGGCCCAGGAACAAAAAAAAACAAAACCCTGAAATCAGGGGGACAGCGGGATTCAGGTGAGATAAACAGTTTGCATTATATGACATAGTGAAAGGTCCTCTTTAAATATTAGAAATAAGGATCTGTCTATCACTGTATTTAATTCCTGCAGAACTCGGGGTTGTATGCCATCTAGACCCAGTGATATGTGTGAACTGCACAGCTTGAATTTTTTTTTTTTAAGATGTGTGGTGCATATCATTTTCTGCTTGGGCAACACTTGTAGCCACAAATATAAATTTGTATGCATTTTTTATGAAAAAAAAAATAGATTTCACGCAAAATTGCATGAAGGTGCATGTGTGTATAAAATGCCGAGTGGCATTTTGACAATGTGCCACATGTCTACTTTCAGATAATATATGGGTATGGTGGTTTAGTATGATTTTTATTTTATTTTGTAATTTAGGTTTTATTTGTACATGTCAAAAGTATAAAAATTGTCCTGGCCACTAGAGGTGCAAAATATCCCAAAACCCCTGGCAGCTAGAGGATTAAACTGCCCCAGCCTCAGAATTCCATTAACCCCCTCCCGACATATGACATACAGTTACGTCATAGCCAGGTAGGGGAAGTATGGAGCGGGCTCATGGAGTGAACCCGCTCCATACGATGCGGGTGTCGGCTGTATGTTACAGCCGACACTTCAGAGTAACGAGCGGCATCGCGCTTGAGCGCGATCCCGCTCGTTTAACTCGTTAAATGCTGCAGTCAACATCGAATAATAATAATTATTTTTTTACACTTAGGTTTTTACTTGTAAAAGTAGTAGAATATAGAAAAAACTATATATATTTGGTATCGCCGTAATCGTATTGACCCACAGAATAAAGTTAACATTTTGTTTTAATTGCACAGTGAATTCCGTAAAAACGGCGCACAAATAAATTGATTAGGAATCAATTAAAGTTTGGTTACTAAGCAAATCTTAGTTTGCTAATGCTTTTCGTTAAGTCTGTTTTACGGAGCTAGATTAATAGCAGGTAGAATAGGTAGAGGGACTTGCCATTTCCTCCCCTTTCCAGTACAGGGTTTTTCCCTAGACCGAATCAGTACAGGTGTACTCACTGGGCTATTTAGGGCTGCAGACAATGCAGTCCAGTGTCAGAGCCTGGGACTCCACACAAGGATAGTGTGGAAAGCCTGATCTAAGGAACACTTTAATGGTGGTTTATCATAGGTGAGGAAACCTGATGTTTAATTAGTACCAGACAAGCAAAGTGTTTGTTTTGTTTTTATGCTACAGTCTTGCTTGCTGGATAATCACTTATTTATTTTTGGACTACAATACAAGCCAAGTTTGGACTTTAAACTTGAATTGTATTAACATTCTCATTGCAAACCGCAACCCCCATACTCACAGATCCCAGCACAATATACAAGTTGGAGTCTATAAAAAACTACATTTATTAATGCAAATCTATTTATGAGGTCAAAAAGAAGGACAATTAGGGAACAAAGAGGTACAGTCCCTAGTCTCTTGTTTAAATGAAGCTTCCTATCATTGATGACTGTGGGGGACTGAGTTATAATATTAATAATATTCAACCATTTGTTTAAGAGACATTACAGTATTTATGTGTAGTCTATATGAGATTTTTCTCAAAAGAAGAAAATACATATTTGATGAAACATTTTCACTGGCAGTACAATCTTGCTACCTGAATACTTGAACCAAATTTCTGCTAAGACTTTTTCAAACAGCTAAAATATGGCTCCATGTGCGAGCTGTACACTTAGCACAAAAATGTATATGGCATGCGCATTGAACAATATGCGATACGTCCAAATGAAACATTACAGTGAGCAGCGGCGGAACTACCTCCGTAGCAGCCATATCAGCTGCTAAGGGACCCGCGATCTCAAGAGGGGCCCGGTCCAGCACACAATGTCCCTAAGTGCAGCGCTTCCCCTCCTCCTCATGCCACCGGCTGCCCTGAGGCAGCGCAATATATGACATTGGTTGGGAGTGAAAGGAGCGGCCTGCTGCTGTGTTCTGGTTCTTTTCATATTGTGATGTTCGATAACATGAGACATGGCTACATGTTGCCTTAGACAAGTGGAGTTTTTCAGAAGTGGCGCCATGTGAGAGAACAACAAAATACTGCAATATTGAAAATTTCAAATGTCATTATTTCATTGCAAAGAAAAATCATAGTATATATTGTGTAACCCAATCTGTTTCAGTTTGGAAATTGATTGTCAGGAAGATCTGAAGTATGGAAACAATAATTATTTAATCCATGGTGGATTTGTTGTGGATTTTTGTTGTAGACTCCGGACTGAAAATTTAATACATGTAAATGGGCAGTATATTATGGTAAAAGATCCGCTTTAAAACAAATAGCCAGAAATCCATGATTCAGAGCTGGTTTCCTGGTGGCCTGGACTGGAGTGTCATATGATCAAATGGTCAATGTGAGTCACATTACTGGAGATCTGGCCTTACCACCCATGGGCCACATCTTTTGTTCCTAAGCAAAAATACAAACAAATTTGGATCGCCTTTGTCGGTCTGTGTTGGATGGTGTGAAAATGGTACATAAAGGATACATTAATTGCTTCATAACAGACAAAGAATCATAATACAGTAGATATTATAGCCAAGTTCATGTATCGAGAACGTGTAATGCCATATTTCTTGGCAATATATTTAGTGACACTTTTACTTTAACCAAACTTATGCAAATGTAAAACAAAATGTTCCCAATCTCCATTCATTCTTTCTATGGTATTTTGGAAACTTTTGACCTTAGTACAAGTTTATTAGGACCAAAGTAGCACAGTATGTGCAGAACTGTTTGCCAATTAAAATTTAGTTGTTTCCAATATTGATTCTGCTGAGGCTCAATATTATGCAAATTATTTACGCCATCTGGATGCTTTTGATAGCATATTATTATTTCCAGGTCCTCTTTCATATGAGTTCACTAGCACTTAATCTCGAAATATTCAGGTCACGTAAGGTGAGTTTTGAATGTTATCATACCATGAGAATACTGCATGTAAGATTTATTTAAGTAGTGCATCCCGGTAATGTTATTATCTGTTATAAATTGCTAATGTGTCTTCTGTTTATGAAAGCATTAACTGTACTGTTTTGAGCCATTTGGTGACAGGGAACAGATTCACATTTCCTGAAATACAGTTTATGAAAAAAATGATTTAATCAATAAACTCTTACCTATAAAAGTAGTTCAAATCATATATGATACAAATACAGTAAACCTTTATTTATAAAGTAAAAAATAGAAGCAAAAAAACAACATATTTTTCAGTCCCAAAATTCGGAATCATTATGTACTTGAGAGTTCTATTTGTCTTCACTGCTGTGTAAGTGAATGAAAGTGAAAGGAAAGAAAATAACTAGTTCCACTTTCTCAGCACTCCCAAAAATCACCTCCCGCCAGGTTGTTGATTTCTGAGGTGTGTCCACTTTAGCAACCATTTTTTATTTTTTTTACATACATTCTATAGATTTATATTTCTTTATCAAAACTATCTGCAAACTTCACTTTATTTATTTTGGAGCAATAAAAATTAAAAAAATTTGTAAAGGTGGACATACCCCCTAAGTCATGCATATAGGGTATATATTTTTAAAGCATGCCCCCAGCCAAAAATGAACATTTTACACAGAAGTGCACCATGTGTTTTATGCTTATTTTCCTCCAGAACTGTCTATTTCTGTTTATTCCGGAACATGAAATCTGTGTTGTATTTGATATCTCATAGAACTGCAGCGTGGGCCGCTGGTCTCTTATATAGCTGTGCTGAGTGGTCAGGCGAGTTATTTCTAGTGATGTCATAGCTACACTGTGTGCTCTGACCAATCAGATGACGCTCTTTGCTACTCCACATCCCCTCTCACATCATGAGTCTCACATACAGACAATGAGTGAGAAACTTTAAAATGAGGACATAAGTCTTACATACAGGCGGAGACGCATACGTTTAATAGAGGCCTGTGACGGAGGCCATACAGTTGCATCTGTCACCCATAAGCTACTATGGCATCCATTAAACGTATATGTTTTTTAGCTGGACTCCATGGGATGGAATAGCTACTACGCTATTCCATACCACTTTTTGTTGTACACTGACACTCGTTTGCCTTTGTCTAACAATGGAGCCCTATGGACATGTATAGAATATACGGCGGGAGCTTTCCTGGTGTACACACATAACATAGGGGACAAACACAACAGAAACAGAAAAACTGATCTGATTTCTTAGCGCAGATGTGAATATATTTCTTGTCTAACATCAGTAGATCTTTAATATTATTGAAAAAACAGACATCATTATTTTAATGGAAGTGATAAAGTTGAACTTAAAATGTACATCCATATTTTTCCCTGTCTAACTTTTTTTGGGCTGCTTTGGAGCACAATAGTTTTATAGTTGCCCTTCGAAGCTGTAGAATAAGTGCCTGACCAGAACTGTGCAATACTAGAACAATATAATATATAATAGCTGAGGATAGGTTTTACTGTTACTTTGATAAAAGTAGATAAGTTCAGCTGAGTTCTCTCTGAATGTTCTGTATTATTGTAATAAAACAAAAATACGATGAATGGGTTTAAAATGCAGGAGTTTTTGAGCTCAACAAAAATGACATTGTCAGGCGAATTAAACAGACGTTTGTAGAATGAGTCCGCTGTCCTATTCAATGATAATGGAAATTATTCCATGCCAATAGCTGTTTTACATTTGCTCACTCTGCCCTTTAAAATATGAATTTAAAGGATGTTCAGAGACTGCAGGATGATATAGTTAGTATTTGGCAATTATAGGGTTACCGCCAGATGAAATGCAAACTTGACAGTACACCTTAATCTTTATGTATAATAACTGTGTACAGCCTTTCTATTGTATTCAGACTTTTCGATGCCCTTAAAGGGGTTTTCACAAGTTAATTTAAAGAAAATGCATAACCTTATTTTTACCAATTAAAAATCTATACTAAAATGTACTCTCTTATTATAATATGTTTTTATTTTCTAAATGTAGATTTATATTGTATTTTCTTTACATAATAATGGGGCAGCCATCTGTTATAATAGCAGAGATTTATGAGATGATAATGAGATGACTTTTGACCCTGCCCCACAAACTGAAAGGTGAATTCTACAAAACATTTCAGCCTATTGTGAGGCTCAGTGGCCAGTGTGAAATATAAATAGTGGCATGGAAAATTACAAGAAACACCATTGTAAGAGAATGGTTTGTACTAGATGTCTTTTACAACTTTTCTAAAAAATAAGTTTAAAATGTCAGCGATGAGAACTGAACAAACCAATCACAGCAAAAAGGGGACAAAACATAGTCCTTAATTATTAGGGCTCAGCACTTGGGCATATTTATAAGTGTATGGGGACCTACTGTAACTGTGGCCAAAATAAAAAAAAATTATATCGGATTCTGTGGATATAGGGAAATTTCTTCTGACGGACTCCATGCGAATCCGAAAGAAAAAAAATGGTGGCATGTTTCATCAGTCTCTGTATGTATGGAGTAATGCTCCTACAGGAAAATATCTCTGTACATATGGCACCTGACTGAGCCTGAACGGCAGTGCATGGAGACTATATGGCCTCCATACACGTGGCTCTGCAGTGTACATAAGCACTTACATAAATAAAAATGTATTGAAAAAAAGTAGGTGTCAGAGTTCAGTGGCAATTTTATGTATAGTGGAGCGTGCTCGACTCACGGACCGTCCAGTGACCGGAAGTAATGATAATCTAGGAAAAAATGAAAATGTAATGCTTAAATAGGAGGGGAGAATAAAGAACAGATATAAAATACATTCAGGTATTTTGATATATTTTTTGCTCCCCGTAAAACCCCTTTAAGGCCTATTGCCGATACGAATGATGTAAGCCACCTAACAGCGATTAGAAACACACAAACATTTTCAGCTAAATAATAAGTCTGAATTGGTCATTAAGTGACTTAATAAATCATTGCAAAATGCATTCAGACCAGTTTTACAGTATAAGGGTATTGTGATGATCAAATTATTCACGTTTACATGCCTTAATGTCATAAAGACAAACGGTTATTTTTATGTCCGCATAAACAATTTTCTACTGAATGAATGAGCATTTTATTGCTAATTGTTCAGTAACTTCAGTTATTTACATTGAGAGGTTATTGTCCTTGTTAGCATCAGAATCTGACAGATTATCTGCTTGTGCAAATGGGTTTTAGCAGGTTGCCTTTTTTTGCTGTACTGAGATGTGAACTTTTTTTAAAATTGATTGAATTGATAATCAATGGGTAGATATGTTCAGCAGATTTACCCACCTTCGTTGCATACAGCGGAATATGTTTTTAAACTCAATTGGCTATACATTTGACAGTCTTTAAAAAAGAAATAAAAAAAACATGGTGTGAACATAGCTTAATGCCTCAAGGCATACGTAGTCTAGTTACATAGTTCGTAGAGTTAGGCTACACTCAGATGAACATGGCCAACCTCGGATGTGAAAAACTGCAGTTTTTCACATCCGAGGTGCACCCGTGCGGGACTCGTTCTCACGCATCCCCCATAGACTAGAGTCTATGAAGGGATGCAGAAAGTGCCAAAGAATAGGACATGTCCTATTTTTTCACGGACCCTTCACACGCTCCGTTGAAACAAGGGTTGTGTGAACGGCCCCATTGAAGTACATGAGTCCATGTGACAGCCGTTTAACAGCCGTCACACGGACTACATATGCGCTCGTCTGAATGATCCCTTAAGCAAAGACATATGTCCATCAAGTTCAACCAGGGCAATACTGATGAATTATTTAATTCAGGGCAACCCCTTCCATTTGAGTTTCTAGTGATTATTTTCATTATTTTATGTAACCTCTAATATCAAGATTCTGGCAGTAATAGGTCAGGATTAGGGAATATTCACATGTGGCCAATTTGTTGTAGAAATTTCTGCGATAGTAGATTCATCTGGACGGGGCTTGCAGAAATCCATGCACATGCTGCAGAAACGGTCACAACATTTTTGATCACAGAAATGCCTTCAACAAATTTGCTGCGTGTGAATATACCCTTAATATGTCAGGTGTGTGTTACATATTCTTATCCTCCTTCGTAGTCTTTTGTCTGTGGGAAACATCAAGTCATATAAGTGTGCCTGCAGACAAGTGCCAGTAAAAAGCTGCCTGTTTTTAAGTAATTATGTGCAAATAGATAGAGCTGACAGCTCACTGTCAGTTACCAAGAATGTCACACTTAGGTGACGGAGGTGTGAGCCAGGTCACTATGTGGTAAGAACAGTCACACCAGGCTGAATCCTCAATGTTTTAAGTCTAAATATTATTCACGACCAGCCCCGACCTAGGAGACCTTAAATGATCATAGTATAAATGCTCATGTATTGCTAAAGCATGCCTGTTAAGACAGAGATTTCTTTAAAATCTCTTAGTTCAGAAGACAACTGTAATGGGAGCTTGTAGGCAAAACTGCAGAATATGAACTATGCATGTCATAATGATGGGAATGGACAAGTGGAAATGCAAGCGAACAACTTTTTAAGGAAACAAAGATATTTTTGTGCAAAACATCACAACTGAGCAAGTTTTTACACATACCAACAACATGCACAAAACTATTACCTAATGCAGCTGAAGAAGAGTCGATAAATCGGGACCTGAAGATGAGAGTTTATCCAAAAAAACTATTCGACAAATTTATTGAAGACAATACACACTGCTGCGAGTATTGTGAATCAATTAATTTAAAACTTAAGAGACGGTGCTTTACAATGTATGCAGACGCTGCTGGGAGTATTGGGAATCAATGAACTTAAAACCTAAGAGACGGTGCTATACAATGTATCCAGATCATACGTAAATGAAACAAGCTTTCAATTAAGGCAAGATGGAAATAAATAGACTGAGTTATACCCATGGCGCTGGTTGTTAAGTGGAAAAGACAAGAAAGGTAATTGAATTCATATTGTGGTATTTCCAAAATATACCATCCGTAAAGAAGTGCAGTAACTGCTTTTCATGTCTATAGAGACAAAGTGATGCAGAGTTTTTGGACTTGTATTATTGGGGAAAGCTTCAATTTCTAAAACTATTATTTTTATTATTTTGAACAATGGGATGCTTATGATATATCATCACAAAGCAAAGAAAATGTCCCTATTAGCAAAAAAAAAAGGATTACTTATTATGTACTAAATACCAATGCAGAGTGCTGAATGAAGGCCATAATAGGCACTGAGGTTATTACTGTGTTGTGCTGCTTCCCTTACATCTGTTTAATAAATTCAGCCTTAAACATTAGAATAGGAAAAGGGACCAGTTAATTGAAGGCAAAAGATTGACTTTAAATCTGCAAATTGTAAAAAAATAAAAATGATACATTGTGCTATGCTTCCTATACCACATTAAAACTAAATACCTAAAAATTTCAGTTTAACACAAGGCACATGCAAATTAATATATAACCAATAAGATTTTGAAGTATCACATTTTATAGTATGAATCAGAGTAGTCAAAGTGTATTTGTTGTGTCGTGGAAGGATTCGAGCTGTCTGCTTGCATTTTGAAACCCTATGAGGATGTAGTTTTTAGCAAAATATTTTCCATACTTGTGTCTCTACAGATATGTAGTATACTTAAGATCCACTGTCCACAGAGAGATGAATAGTAACTAGTGAAATGTTAATGGTCATGACACACAGATATGTAGATATATAGGTATATATTTGCTTTACACATATCAACTGATGACATCTTTGTAACTACATTTTAATTATAAGGTATATTGACTTTGCCACACAGACCGGCAGCCATATGTAATCACCTCTTTAAGATCTCCTTACTTCTTTATGCTTTTTTCAGCTTGGATTTCCATGAACACCATTTCATAATGAAGTAACAGTCGTTAAGTTCTGCAAAACCTTTGATGTTATAATTCACAGTTGCACAACTATCTAGATTTCTTAGCCCCCAAGTGCTAGATAACTTATGTACTTTATAAATCTCAAACTATTGCGTTTGCTTTTGACTGTATTGAAATTAAGGTTTTTCCACACAATTTTTCAAGTAAAATGACATATGTGTCCTTTCAGAGCGAGAATTTTATTTTAGAAAGCATGTGGTGCACTTTTCTAAAGGCACTTATCAGTAGGTTGCAACAGACTTAACTTATTTGTATCTGAGGTCACTCAAGGAGGGATTAAGTATTTTGGTTGGCTGTCACCTCATAAAAAGTTAAACTGGTTTTAAAGTGCTGTGCTTCTTTAGAATTAGCTGTTATTTGCCTCAGAATGACTTCTTCTGACAGATGCTCCCTGATTACAGTTTTAACCTTCAACGCTGCCTCAAGCAACAAGAAGCCCCATTAGGATATATTAATACGTTGTGTTTGGAAAATAAAGCAAATAGTATGATTATGTTTTCAAATATGTTGTATCTTCCTTATATTTCAATTTAATATGTTTTGTTTCCTTTTGTAAATATGTTATCATCTATGTATTGATTAAAAAAAAGACTTATACTGTATTATAAATTGTGTAAATCGAGTTTAACACTTTTATAAATGTTTTAAGTAATATGGTAGAAATAGAAAATAATAATCCATTTAGAGTGTAAGATGCTTGATCTCTATGTAACTGGACCCAATTTGGATTCAATGAAATAAGACATCATCTGCTGTCTAGACAATACTCATCCGTGGAGAGTAGGGACTCTATAAGTAACTAATAGTTAGTAACTCTTATCATATATAATAGATATAATTAAGTTCTAATTATAATATATACATAATGTTAATTGTATATGCCAGTGTATCCCAAACGGGGTTCCATGAAATCCTGGGGATCCTTGGGACTTGCTTTCGGGTTCCTCAGAACATAACAGCTGTCCCTTTTACAGTCAATGTGAGATGGTTGTAGGGGTTCCCCCAAGAGGAAAAATAAATAGCAATATCAATAGCTCCGACAAGAGTTGGGAATTCCTAGTATACACTACAATAGTATAATACACTGGTTAAATATCACGTGACCTTGTCTGCAGGACTGAGAATCCTTTTTTGGAAATGAACTTACCCAAGCCTAAGTTGTCAAAACCTCCACTACGAGAACACAAGTTGTGCCCCACTTCTGTTCTGCAGTTGTCCTCTGTTGGTCTGTGTGTTCACACTATATACAAGTACTGCAGTGCTGACCCAGTAAACTTCTGTTAGTCCAGAATACCTGTGACTGGCCAGGTGCTGTAATTGTAGATTTTCTCTACCTTTATGTTTTTAATTTATTTATTTTACGTAATCTCGTATCACTCCTTTCCAAGAAGCTAACAGGTCATTTTTATCTATAATCTCTAGTATCTTCAAAGTTATATCTTGACCCAATATCTTGCTCTGGTTCAATGCTCCCACACTTCTCCTTATATATTGGGATCTTGGAAATTTTTTAGATCATTTTGAGATACCAGATTGAAATGATCTTTTGGTCTATTCTGGTCCCTATTGGACTAGTGGGATCTCATGTACTGGTGGAATCTTTATGTGGAATAGCAAGCTGAGACAGGGAAAGCTAAGTGGTCTTATCTTATACTCTAAGTTGAAGAATTGACAATCATGATTAAACAATCTGTTTTCTAAACTTTTGTTTTAAAAATAAATAAAACTTAAATGAATGGGCATGGTTTTTATTTGTTCTTTAGGCTTGTTTGGCCTAAATATGCAACAAAATTCAACATGTGCCATTAGCGTAAGAGTATTTTGGCACCTGCGTGAGAATAACAAATACGCTGATCTGAAGCACTGAAGCTTTGAAATGTTACAAATTTATCACAGCAGAAAAAAATACTGTAATGTATTAAACAAAAGGACTATAATCTGATCAGCTTGTTTCACCTAATTTGACCATTCACAGCAATAATAGTACAATCAGATTGCACAAAACCACATTGTTCCCCAGTTGCAGCCCAATTAAAGGCGCCATTGGGTATATTAAAATCCATCCAGATGCTTTATATGTGCCATTGAAAACTGTACATTTTAAAAACACAGTCCAAGATACATTTGTAAAAGCCAATTCATACTAACCTGTCAGATAGTGTGCAGTTTAAAACTAAAAGGTATGCAAAGGGGGGAAAAAAATATGTCTCTACAAAGCATTATCAACTGATTGTATAAGTTGGTCTTATTTCCCTGTGTTATTATGTTTTTTGTTAGTTCTCTTGATAAAAAACATCTTTTATTATGGCATTGGTATTTGATGCTTAGACAGCTTGGTTGCAGAGTTTTTCATTTTATGTAAATTTTAATCAATGTTATGTAAATTATTTCTCTGCCTCAAGTATCATCCTTAACCCTTTAGTGACCCGCCTATTTTAGGCCCTAATTACCAAGCTATTTTTTTTTTCTATAGTTGTATTCAGAGAGCTATTACTTTTCTATTTTTCTGTCGACATAGCTGTATGAGGACTTGTTTTTTGGACTTGGATTAGTTGTACTTTTTAATGGCACCATTTTGGGGTAGATATAATTTTTTGATTAACTTTTATTAACTTTTTTTGGGGGGAATAGAAAAAAACTCTGAAATTCCGCCATAGTTCTATGCGTTTTAAATTTACGCCATTCACTGTGCAGCGTAAATAACATGTTACCTTTATTCTATGGGTCGGTACGATTACGACAATACATATGTAGAGGTTTTTTATGTTTTATGACTTTTGCACAATAAAAACACTTTTGAACTAAAATGATTTGTTTTTGCATTGTCGCTTTCCAAGGGCCGTAATTTTTTTATTTTTTCCGTCAATGTAGTGATATGAGGGATTGTTTTTTGCAGGACAAGGCCTATAGGACTTAGACTGGGCCGCCGTGAAAAGGCGTATTGGTGGTCACTAAGGGGTTCATTTCACATGTTTTTTTCTCTGCTTTTGATCAAAACCAACGCCTAGCTTTATGCGCCAATTTGTTCATGTACAGTCCACTTTCTTTAGGCTCTATTCACACGACAGGGTCCGAGTGTCGAACGATAAAAGCTTCAGTTTTGGTCCATCTTTCTCAGACATTTTGCATCCCTTCTAATGCCACACACCTCCCTCTGTAGATAATGCCACACATTGCCCTCTGTCGATAATGTCACACACTGCCCTCTGTAGATAATGCCACACACTGCCCTCTGTAGATAATGCCATACTGCCCTCTCTATATAATGCCACACACTTCCCTCCGTAGACAATACCACACACTGTCCTCTGTAGATAATGCCACACACAGCCCCCCAGTAGGTAGTGCCACACAGCCCCCTTGTAGATAGCACCCCCGTAGATGGCACCCCCTCCGTAGATGGCACCCCCTGTAGATAGTGCCACTATAGCTCCCTGTAGCAGCGGAATCCCTCTGGCCGGGAATCTCCGCTTCAGGAGTTGCCCCATATGTCACTGTCCATATATGGATAGTGACGTCAGTGACTTCTCCTGGAGCAGAATCCCTGGCCACAGCTTCGGCAATGCTGTGGCAAGTGATTTGAGGGATTCCGCTGCTACGGGGAGCTACAGTGACACTATCTACGAATGGGGGGGGTAAGTGCCATCTACGGTGGGTGCTATCTAGGAGGGCATTGTGGCACTACCGAAAGAAAAAAAATCTCCTCCTCCGCACATGCACATCGCACTGTGAGAAGGAGGAGGAGAGAGCGAGTGAGCGGTAGAAAGTTCGGCTGTCACTCGGATCACATCTTTACACGGCCCCAAAGAATTCTATGGGAGCTGTGCAGCCGGGAGAACAGCCCAAAATAGGGCATGTTCCATGTCAATAGCCCCATTTGGGGTCTATTGTTCTTACTGCGGCCATGTGACGGTCGTTAAATAGACAGCCGTCACACGGCCGAGTATCCCTGTCATGTGAATGGGGCCTTAGTCTTTTCCTTTGGCCAATGTTGACGAGTGCATACTAAGAAGATGACTATATACTGTATTTATGACAATTCACTGCTAATGTGTTAGAAAAGTGTTGCACTATAAGCTGGCTGGCCTTAGGGGTGTGGGACCTGTGCCATTGCACAGGGTGCATCACTCCAGCAGGTGGAAGAGGGTGCTGCACTGGCTCCCTTCTCCTGCTTGTTTCAGAAGTGCTCGGGCCCGGTGACTCATAAGCCGCCTTTCCGCCCAGGCGCTTCTTCACTCAGTGGTGTCACTACCACTATAGCAGCCACAGCGGCTGCTAGCGGCGACACCGGGCATGAGAGCGCCCGTGCCGCCCAATGGGACGGGCCCCACAATGGCCGGCGGTGCCGCTAGCAGCTGCTGTGGCTGCTACAGCGGTAGTGATGCCACTAAAGCAGGGCAGGAAGGTATCTCCCTGCTCTGCTATCTACTAGCGCCACTGTAGCTCTCTGAAGTATATGGACAGTGACATCAGGGGCAACTCCCTTCGCAGCCATTTTCCCATTTTCATTTTTGCTTTCCCCCCCACTTTCCAAAAGCCATAACTTTTTTTTTTTACCATCTATATAGCCCTATGAGGGCTTGTTTTTTGTGGGACGAGTTGGAGCACCATTTATTGTACAATATAATGTACTGGAAAAAATTTGCTGTGGGGTGGAATGGGAAAAAAACTGCTAGTCCTCTTTTTTTGGGGAGAGTTTTGCTTTTAAAGCATTCACTGTGTGGTAAAAACGACATGTTAACTTTATTCTGTGGGTCAATGTGATTACAGCAATACCCAATTTTTATAGTTTTTTTAATGTTTTACTACTTTTAAAAGGAAAACGCTAATTGTTAAATATAAAAAATTTTTGTGTCACCATATTCTTAGAGCCATGCATTTTTTATTTTTCCGTCTATTGAGTGATATGAGGTTTTATTTTTTTGCTGGGCGAGCTGAAGTTTTTATTGGTACTATTTTGGGGTATATCCGCAGCATGTCAATTTATGCTTTGGATTAAAAAACCGCACCGCAGGTCAATTTATGAACGGTTTTTCGACTATTTTTTTACGCAACGTGTGGTTAAGTTGCACAAAATCTGCAGTAATTACACTACGTGTGAACCCGGCCACAAGGTGCCAAACCATCCCCAAAAAGGACCCCATTTTGGACATAACACACCCGCAATGGTATTAATCTATGGGTGCAGTGAGCATTTTTACTCCACAGGTGTTTGATAGATTTTCTTAAAATTGGGCCGTGAAATTGAAAAAATACATTTTATTCAAAAAGTTGTAGTTTTAGCTTAAAATTTTTAATTTCCGCAAAGAATAAAAGAGAAAAAGTACCCCAACATTTTTGTATAGCAATTTCTCCTTAGTATAGAAATATACCATATATGTCTTTTGAAGCACAAATTTTTCAGGAATGATTTGTCAATGCCATGTCGCAAAGCTCTCAAGGTACTAAAACCCCCAGAAGTGACCCCATTTTGGAAACTACACCTGTCAAGGCATTCATCTAGAGGTGTGGTGCCCAATATGTGGTGCCCAGCGTGTGCCACTGTAAAAAGACATCTGTGTAATTATTATACTGTGTTTCCAAGTTTTTAAAACACCCTACATGTAGCCCTAATCTTTTCGCCAGGACATACGACAGGACTCAGGAGTAAAAGATGACCATGAGCATTTGAGGCCTAATTTGGTTATTTGCACAGCATTGGTTCATAATTGCAGGGACACTGATGTCAAATAGTAAAAAAAAAAACCAAGAAGTGACCTTCTTTTGCAAACTTCACTCCTAAAGGCATATATCAATGGGTGAACTTTTTGCTGACGGCCTCCGCTTCATGGTTCCCAAATATTAGGATGGTGATAACCACCTCTTGAAACAGAAATAATTTCCCCCTGTGACCTGCACATCGGGATGTTTTTTCATCCCCGCCTTATGAGAGCCAAAACCTTTTAATTTTTTTGGTCGAATGAGTGGTGTTAGGGCTTGTTTTTTGTGGTACAATCTGTAGTTTTCATTGTTACCATTTTGTACATGTGACCTTTTAATCACTTTTTACTCAGTTTTTTTTTTAGGAGGAAAGTCGATAAAAAAAAACAGGAATTTCTGATTAGTGTTTTTATTTTAATATGGCATTTATCAAGCAATATAAATGACATGTCAACTTTATTTTACAACTTTTGCACAATAAAATTCCTTTTTTTTTTTTTTTTTTTTAAATCTGTGTTTTTTTTTGTATTGCCACATTTTAAGCGCCAAAACTTTTTTCATTTTCCATCGATGGAGCTGTGCAAGGGCTTGTTTTTTGGGAGATGAGCTGTAGTTTTTATTGGTACCATCTTGGTAACTTTTGATTCAAAATTGAATTCTCATTGTTTTTTATAAATTTTTAATATGCCATTCACTGTGCGGTATAAATGATATATGTTGACTTTATTCGGCAGGTCAGTACGATTACAGGGATACCAAATTCATATAGTTTTTATGTTGTACTACTTTACACAATCAAAACACATCTATTTAAAAAAAATCTGGTTTTCGTGTCGTCATAGTCTGAGAACTATAACTTTTTTATTTTTCCGTCAACGAACCTGTGTGAGGTCTTGTTTTTTGCAGGACGAGTTGTCATTTTCATTGGTACTTTTGGGAGCCATGGGGACCAAAAATAAGCAATTCTGGCGGTTTTTAATAAAAATTGTTAACAGCGTTCACAATGTGGGATAAATAACGATATTATTATAGTTCAGGTCGGTACAAATGCGGCATACCAATAATGTATAGTTTATTTCACGTTTTATTTTTTTTTCCAATAGTAAAAGACTTGATAAAGGAAAAAAGGCCATTTTTATTTTGATTACTTAACTTTTGTTAACCCCTTAACCCGTTAGTGACCGCCAATACGCCTTTTAACGGCGGCCACTAACGGGCTTTACTCTGATGCATATGCCTTTTTACGGCACTGCATCAGGATAAAGTAAACAAAGCAGGGAGCGTCAAATCTCCCTGCTCTCAGCTGCCAGAGGCAGCTGAGGGCTGGGGGCGTCCCTGCTCTGCCGTGTGAGATCGATATTAGTATCGATCTCACCCGTTTAACCCCTCCGATGCGGTGCTCAATAGCGTGCACCGCATCTGAGTGGTTTTGGAGAGAGGGAGGGAGCTCCCTCTCTCTCCCACCGACACCCGGCGATAAGATCGCCGAGTGTCAGTGTCTCTAATGGCAGCCGGGGGCCTAATAAAGGCCCCCAGGTCTGTCTGTCTTGAATGCCTGCTAGATCATGCCTCTGGCATGACCTAGCAGATGCCTGTCCGTTTTACACGGACAGGCAGTAATACACTGCAATACAAAAGTATTGCAGTGTATTAGAATAGCGATCGGAGAATCGCATATTAAAGTCCCCTCGTGGGACTAGTAAAAAAGTTTAAAAAAAGTTTAATAAAGTTAATTTAAAAAAAATTTGAAAAAAAATGAAAAACCCAGCTTTTCCCCTTACAAAATGCTTTACTATTAAAAAAACAAGATAAAGTAAAAAAGTTACACATATTTGGTATCGCCGCGTCCGTAACGACCCCGACTATAAAGCTATTACATTATTTAACCCGCACGAAAAACGCCGTAAAAAATGAAATAAACTATGGAAAAATTGCTGTTTTCTGTGAATCCTGACTTAAAAAAAATGTGATAAAAAGTGATCAAAAAGTCGCATCTACTCAAAAATGGTACCAATAAAAACTACAAGTCTTCCCGCAAAAAAATGCACTCACAACCGCATCGGCGAAAAAATAAAAACGTTACGGCTCTTCAAATATGGAGACACAAAAACAAATAATTTTGAAAAAAAAGCACAGTTTGTACTGTGTAAAAGTAGTAAAACATACAAAAACGATACAAATTTGGTATTGTTGCAATCGTAACAACCCGCTGAATAAAGTTATTGTGTTATTTATACCACACGGTAAACGGCGTAGATTTAGGACGCAGAAAAGAGTGGCGAAATTTCAGGTTTTTTTCTATTCCCCCCCAAAAAAAAGTTATTAAAAGTTAATCAATAAATAATATGTCCCCCAAAATGCTATTAAAAATTACAACTTGTCCCGCAAAAAACAAGACCTTATACAGCTATGTCGACGCAAAAATAAAAAGGTTATAGCTCTTGGAATGCGACGATGGAAAAACGTAAAAAATGGCTTGGTCATTAAGGCCTAAAATAGGCTGGTCATTAACCCCTTAGTGACCAGCCCATTTTAGGCCCTAGTGACCAAGCTATTTTATTTGTTTTTCTATAGTCGCATTCAAAGAGCTCTAACTTTTTTATTTTTACGTCTACATAACTGTATGAGGACTTGTTTTTTGCGGGATTAGTTGTACTTTTTACTAGCACCATTTTTGGGTACATATAATTTTTTTATTAACTTTTATTAACTTTTTTGGGGGGATTATAAAAAAAAACTGAAAGGGAAAGACCATTCTATCTGTGCGAATTACCGCCCGATTTCTCTAATAAATGTTGATGTTAAGCATTATTCTAAGGCAATTGCAAATAGATTGGCACCTCTGCTTCCGAGAATCATCCATACTGATCAAGCGGGGTTTGTCCTCCGGAGAGAAGCGAGGGACAATACCAATAAAACACTTCTCCTAATGTCCCACGCGAAGAAAAGGTCCATACCCACTTGTCTGATCTCGGTGGATGCAGAGAAAGCTTTCGACCGAGTCCACTGGGTTTTCTTGAGATCGGCCTTACAACAAATGGGAATTGGCCCGTTAATGATAGAGAGGATCCTTTCTCTATATCAGAAACCCACGGCTAGAGTCAGGGCCAATGGCATCTTCTCCACAGCTCTACATATTGCTAACCGAACCAGACAGGGGTGCCCGCTGTCCCCATTACTATAGGTGATCACAATGGAACATCTGGCAGTGGCTATCCGTAAATCTCCAGATATTTCTGGGATTCGGGTAGGTCGCGAATATCATAAGATATCTTATTATTCATTACTAATCCTGTTATTTCCTTCCCGGTGCTTATTCGGGAATTTGAGGAGTTCGGAAGGGTTAGTAATTTCAAGGTCAATTACACAAAGACGGAAGCGCTAAATGTATCGCTTCCACAGGAGTCGGTTGATCTTTTAAGATCATCCTTCTCTTTCAAATGGCAAGCGACATCTATCAAATACCTGGGGGTTCAGATTTCTGGCACTCTGGCGTATCTTTACTCCCTTAATTATCCTCACTTAATGCAATGTACGCTGAAAGATCTACAATCCTATGACAGAGCACAATTGTCATGGTTTGGACGTATTAATGCCATCAAAATGGATATCCTCCCTCGGTTCTTGTATCTATTTCAGGCAATCCCTGTTATGGTTCCTAGGGCATATTTTAAGACGTTGGAGGCAGCGTTTCAGAAGTTCGTCTGGGGCACTCTGAGGCCTCGCATCAGTATGAGCTCACTGTCTCGCCCTAAACTGAAAGGGGGAGCGGGACTCCCAGATTTGGGGATGTACCACCAAGCTGTTGTTCTTTCTAGAGTGATAGATTGGTTTCATAATGGCACCAATAAACAATGGGTGGGGATTGAGAGGTCCTTGGTGGCGCTCTCTCTGAGATCGCTGCCGTGGATCCTGCCGGATCATCGACCAGCCCTCTCGACCCTTCCTATGCTTACCCATCACTTTCTCACTCTCTGGGACAGATTGATGGTTCGAAAGGGGCTTTCCCATAGACCAGGACTTCTCAGCCCTCTGTTTGATAACTCCGAATTTCCACCGGCTGTTCACAAAGCTACCTTTTTGAGCTGGACCGCTTCGGAGGATACTAGGCTGTGTCAGGTGGTGTCGGATGGGGGTCGCCTCCCTCCGTTACAGATGTTGAGAGAGACCTGCCCGGAGAGGACTCTTTCATGGTTGGAATATGCACAATTGTCTACCTTTCTACACTCGGCCTTGCCGGATGGTATCTGCATCTCAGCGACCACGTCCTTTGAATCGTTGTTGCTTTTACAAGAGCCACCTACTCATGTGATCTCCAAGATGTATACCATCCTATTGGAGACTTCTGTCAATCAGCCCCCTGCATATGTTAGCGCATGGGAGGAGGACCTATGTTTCTCCATATCTCTGCTTGATTGGGACAGGGTTTTCCTCCGGACCCATAAAATGCCAATGGCTTGCCACGCTCAGGAGAAAAATGTTAAAATATTGACCAGATGGTACCGTTGCCCACAGATTTTGCATAAAATGTACCCAGAAGTATCAGATGTCTGTTGGCGGTGTGGCAACGAGACTGGCACGATGTTGCACATTTGGTGGTCATGCCCAGTGTTGCAGACTTTTTGGAAAGCGGTGTTCGACATCTATGCATTGATGGAGTGTGCTCCTATCATACCCACTCCTCAGATGGCTCTGTTATCCTTGATTCCGGGTCCTCTGTCAGGCATAAAAAAGGGCCTACTCAGGCATTTTCTGACAGCAGCACCAACAGTTATTCCTAGATACTGGAAGACTTCTGCTGTGCCTACGATTGGTGAATGGGTTGTGAAAATGGACCTACTGTGTAGAATGGAGTCTCTTCTTGCAGAACACAGAGGCTGCTATGACGCGGTTCTTTCTCTTTGGAACACATGGTCATCCTTCAAATCTGGTCCTCATTTCGCAGACTGGTTGAGCTAGAGAATTCCATATGGTGGTCTATATAGCCAGGTCCTGATTGGGCTTCATCGGAAATTGAGGCGGTACAATATTCCTCTTGTGGTAATGTCTCTGCTCCTAGCACTCATTAATATTCCTCATTTTACTTCCCTTGCTCTTCTTTTGTCCGTCTTCTCCTTCCTTCTCTTTTTGTCTTCTTTTGGTTTGTCTCAATCTTTCCTCTTCTTACCTGTTCAGGGGGGGGGGGGGTGTTGGTCACTTTTCATAATGTGTGTCCAGTCAGGAATTATGTGCCTTGCAAATATAGAGGGGCATTCTCTACCTCATATGCCATGTGCCCGACTGTATATTTTTCTAAATGCAGGTGACAACCGCCCCGGAGTAACAAGGATATTGATGTACATAAGCGTTCGCTTCTATCTATACGATATGATATGTGTTGATATGATATGTTATGATCGATTACAAAAGTATTCACGCACTCTGTTCTTGTTCTTGTGTGTTTGTAAACTTTACAATAAAAATCCAAATTATGAAAAAAATAAAAAATAAATAATAAATAAAAAAAAACCTCAAATTCCGCCATTATTCTATGCATTTTTAAATTGACGCCGTTCACTGTGCGACGTAAATAACATGTTACCTTTATTCTATGGGTCGGTACGATTACGGCGATACCACATATGTAGAGGTTTTTTATGTTTTACGACTTTTGCACAATAAAAACACTTTTGAACTAAAATTATTTGTTTTTGCATCGTTGCTTTCCAAGAGCCGTAACTTTCTTATTTTTCCATGAATGTAGTTATTTTTTGGGCTTGTTTAATGCGGGACGAGACGTAGTTTTGATTGGTACTGTTTTGGGGTGCATGGGACTTATTAATTCATTTTTATTATGACTTTTTTGGGGGGCAATGGAAAAAAATAGCAATTTCGCCATTGTTTTTTGCGTTTTTTTTTTACGGTGTTCACCTTGTGGTTTAAATTACATATTAACTTTATTAATGGAGTCATTACGGTCGCGGCAATACCATATATGTGTACTTTTTTTTACTGTAACTTTTATTATGAATCTTTATTTCACATTTATTATTTATTTCACTAGTCCCACTAGGGGACTTTACTGTGCGATCTTTAGAGATACCAGAGCATTATTGCCTGTCAGTGTAAATCTGACAGGCAATCTGTTAGGACGTGCCTCCGGCGCGTCCTAACAGGCATATGTCCAGGGCAGACCTGGGGGCTTTTATCAAGCCCCCGGCTGCCATGACACCCCATCGGAGACCCGCCGATGGGTGACAGAGGGAGCTCACTCCCTCTGTAAACAAAGTTAAATGCCGCGGTCGCTATTGACGGCGGCATTTAACGGGTTAAACGGCCGCGATCGAAGTAAACTTTGATCGCGGGCGTTGGAGCAGGAGCTCAGCTGTCATCAGACAGCTGAGCCCCGGCTCCAGACTGCACGGGAGACCCGTGCAGGACTCAGACTAGGCGAACGTGAAAAAGCGTCAGCCTAGCCTAAGGCCCCTTAGTGACCAACGTAAAAAGGAGTATTGGTGGTCACTAAGGGGTTAATAACACACGTATTTCTCATAGTAAATACATTTTATAATCATCCCTAATGCCATGTATTTTAGTATAGATATCCTTTGGAGCCACTTTAACCCCTTTATGCCGTCCATTTGTAGATTCACGTCCTAGCCGCATATGCTCCGTGCAGCCAGGATGGCTGCGCTGACTGTGGACTTGATATAACACAGTGGACCAACACCAGCAGATGACATGGCCCCCAAACCATCACCAACTGTGGAAACTTCACACTGGACCGCAAGCAACTTGGATTGAGAGCCTCTCCACTCTTCCTCCAGACTCTGGGATCTTGATTTCCAAATGTAATGCAAAATTTACTTTAATCTGCAAACAGGACTTTGGACCACTGAGCAATAGTGTCGGGCCATTGTGTTATATCAAGTCCAGAGTCAATGCAGCCGTCTACCAGGACATTTTAGAGCACTTCATGCTTCCCTCTGCTGACAAGCTTTATGGAGATGCTGATTTCATTTTCGAGCAGGACCTGGCACCTGCCCCCACTGCCAAAAGTACCAATACCTGGTTTAATAACCACAGTATCACTGCGCTTGATTGGGCAGCAAACTCGCCTGACCTAAACCCCATAGAGAATCTATGGGGTATTGTCAAGAGGAAGATGAGAGACACCAGACCCAACAATGCAGACGAGCTGAAGGCCGCTATGAAAGCTTGGCTTCCATAACACCTGAGCAGTGCCACAGGCTGATAGCCCCCATGCCACGCTGCATTGATGCAGTAATTCATGCAAAAGCAGCCCCGACCAAGTATTGAGTGCATATACTGTACATGCTTTTCAGTGGGCCAACATTTCGGTATTATAAATAATTTTTGAAATTGGGCTGATATAATATTCACATTTTCTGAGACACTAAATTTTGGGTTTTCATTAACTTTTAGTCATAATCATCAACATTAAAAGAAAAAAATGCTGGAAATAGATCACCCTGTGTGTAATGAATCTATAGAATATATGAGTTTCACTTTTTGAATTGAATTACTTTTTGATGATATTCTAATTCATTGAGAAGGACTAGTATATATATATATATATATATATATATATATATATATATATATATATATATATATATATATATATATATTAGAGAGGAGCAGCCATGTGGTTCCTACCCAGTGTTGTCAACAGTATAAAGGTACAAGTTATGTTCCCTATAACCTGTAAATGAGGGGAGAAGGAGGACTGTGCAGTGTGCTTATATGTGAGCAATGTGCTCACAATGCATTTTCCTAGTATACTATTTAAAGCGTCACAAAAGATGGAGCTTTGCTTTAAGAAAAATATTTTTAAATAAATGACAACTAGAATGTGCTGTATAAAACATCAATTACACCAGTAACTGATTGACCCCCTGGCACCCTGCTGTGTCTGTTACTGGATACACAACTTAGTATTTTCTTGCCTTAACCCCTTAATGACCGCCGATACGTCTTTTTACGGCGGTCATTAGTGGGCTTTATTCTAGAGCGCCGCTATTCTACGTCGCTGCTGTAGAATAAAGTAAACAGAGCAGGGAGCCGTGAAACCTCCCTGCTCTCAGCTGCCAGAGGCAGCTGAGGGCTGTGGGCGTCCCTGCTCTGCCGGGTGAGATCGATATTAGTATCGATCTCACCTGTTTAACCCTTCAGATGCGGTGCACAATAGCGAGCACCGCATCTGAATGGTTTTGGAGAGAGGGAGGGAGCTCCCTCTCATCCCACTGACACCCGGCGATAAAATCGGCGAGTGTCTGTGTCTTCTATGGCAGCCGGGGGTCTAATAAAGACCCCCAGGTCTGCCTGCAGCGAATGCCTGCTAGATCATGCCGCAGGCATGACCTAGCAGATGCCTGTCCGTTTTAAACGGACAGGCAGTAATACACTGCAATACAAAAGTATTGCAGTGTATTATAATAGCGATCGGAGGATAGGGAAGTCCCCTAGTGGGACTAGTAAAAAAGTTTAATAAAGTTAATTTAAAAAAAAAAGTGAAACAAAAAAAATGAAAAACCCAGCTTTTCCCCTTACAAAATGCTTTACTATTAAAAAAAACTACAATAAAGCAAAAAAGTTACACATATTTGGTATCGCCGCGTCCGTAACGACCCCGACTATAAAGCTGTTACATTATTTAACCCGCACTGTGAACGCCGTAAAAAATAAAATAAAAAACAATGGAAAAATTGCTGTTTTCTGTTAATCCTGACTTTAAAAAAATGTGATAAAAAGTGATCAAAAAGTCGCATCTACTCTCAAATGGTACCAATAAAAACTGCAAGTCGTCCCGCAAAAAACAAGACCTTATACAGCTATGCCGACGCAAAAATAAAAAAGTTACAGCTCTTTGAATGTGACAATGTAAAAATGTAAAAAATGGCTTGGACATTAGGGCCCAGAATGCAAGCAGGGGGAAGGGGTTAAAGGGAATGTGTTGCTAGAAAAAAATGTATTTTATTTTTAGTTAAACAATTAGTGTGTAGGTGATTAAACATTGTTCTAATTTTTTTTATTTTTTTCACGAGTCAGGAAATATTATAAATTAGATTCTAATTTATAATATTTCCCAGTGCTGGTCACTAGATGGAGCAATTCCCAAAATTTAAGCATTGCATGTGGTAAAGCAACCACATTGCTTTATGCTGCAAAATTTGGGAAAACTCACTCGCTCTAGTGAGCTCTCAGAATCCCCCCCTCCTTTATCCTGGCTAGTGCCGGGAGAAACGAGGGGATTGAACGGTCAAACCTCCTAAACTGTGTGTCGCTAACACACAGTGTAGTAGGTTTACATACACTAGTAAACACACAGTAAAACACTTACATAGACAGAAATCACTTACCTGCTCCAGTCGCCGCCGCTCCCTCCGGTCCGTCCGCTCCGTCTGCTACCGCCGCTCCAAGTGCACAAGTCCGGAAGCCGCGACCGGAAGTAGTAATCTTACTGTCCGGCCGCGACTTCCGGTCTACAGGAAAATGGCGCCGGGCGGCGCACAGTTCAACTTGGACTGTGTGGGAGCGGCGCATGCGCCGTTCCCACACAGACGGCGTACACCATAGTGGATGGAACGGGCCCCGTTCGCAGTCCCTATGGGACTGTAGCTTCCGTACTCCATGTCTGTATGTGTTGTTAATCGACACATACAGAAATGGAGAAAAAAATGGCAGCCCCCATAGGGAAGAAAAAGTTAGAAAATAAAAAAAGTAAAACACAAACACGCAAATAAATATAAAAGTTTTTAATAAAGCACTAAAATCAAACTGATGTAAAAAAAAATTTTTTCGTGACACTGTTCCTTTAAAGAGAACCTTTCACCTCCCCCATACATGTGCAGCTTGTAAAGGGCAGGGCTGCACAAACCCTGGGGCACTTTATTTAGGTATCGTTGCCATTATATTTGGCGCCCGATATTTAAATAACCCCCTGAACTATCAATGGGGCATGTAATGGCAAGGGGGCGTGTAATATCGCTGTGACACTGTCACGCTCTCCTCTGTCCAGCTCTTGCTGTGGCACTGCCTGTAGCTGATTGGACAATGTCACAGCAATGTTACACGCCCCTTGCCATTACATGCCCCATTGATAGTTCTGAGGGTTATTTAAATATCAGGCACCAAATATAACGGCACCGATATCTAAATAACGGAGGAGGGTAGGAAAAAAATGTAAAGTGCCCCAGGGTTTTTGCAGCCCTCCCCATTACATGCTGCACATGTATGGGGGAGGTGAAAGGTTCTCTTTAAAATAGTACAAATGATTCACATTTAGAAGCATATGACTGACAGTTCATATATTGGCTCTTGGGTAGCATCTCTGATAAAACGTTTGTTTGTGATGTTGTAATCCTGCTGATGTTAAAATTCTGTCCAAAATGTTTGTTCCTCTTGTAGTATAACAATCATTGTTTCTGATTTCTTTGCAAGGTCCCTTTTGTTTCCATGGCAACGACTGTAATACACATATAATTCTAAGGTCATGTTCACACGTTTAGGATTCTGTCCTGATTTAGGCGCAGATTCCGTGCCTAAATCCTTGCGGAATCCACTCCATATTGATTTTTGCGGGACGAGTTGTAGTTTTTTGGAGCACCATTTATTGTGCCATATAATGTACTAGGAAACGGGAAAAAAATTATTTGTGGGGTAGAAAGTGAAAAAAAACAGCGATTCCTCCATTTTTTTTGCGCTTCGTTTTTACGGAATTCACTGTGCAATTAAAACAACATGTTAACTTTATTCTGTGGGTCAATACGATTACGGCGATACCAAAGATATATAGTTTTTTCTATATTTTACTACTTTTACAGGTAAAAACCTAAGTGTAAAAAAGAAAATTTATTTTGTGTCGCCAAATTTCGAGAGCCATAACTTTTTTATTTTTCCGTCGATTAAGGATATGATGGCTTATTTTTTGCAGGATAAGCTGCAGTTTTTAATAATACCATTTTGGGGTACATGCAACGTTTTGATCACTTTTTATTTCATTTTCTGTGGGAGATTAGGTGACAAACAAATGGAGATTCTGGCGTTTCCAATATTTTTTTTTTTTTTATGGCGTTCACCGTGCGGGTTAAATAATGATATATTGTGATAGTTTAGACTTTTATGGATTAGGCGATACCAATTATGTTTATTTATTTATTTTTTTACTATGCTCTAGGGGGAAAAGGTTGTTTTTTTAAACATTTAATAAATTTTTTTTTTTTTTACATAAAATAAAAAAACACCTTTATTTGACAAATTTTTACTTTTTTTTACTAGTCCCCCTAGGGGACTTCAACCAGCGATCACAAATGTCACAAAATAGAGGTAGTAAGAATACGACTAACGCAATTAAAGAAGCACTCCAGCAAATTATTTTTTGCAATATTCAGCAGTGTCATTTGTTTCTTCCCAGCTCAGTTGCATCTGTACAATTTGAACCCTTTCATTATGGGCAGCTGTATCATGTGATCTCAGTCTGACCACCATGCTCTGTGTAGACAGGAGGTCAGTCTTTTCTGTGCGATTGACGTCCTGTGAACTGCAGGATTACATCATCACCTATCAAATCCTTCCTGGCAGCTCTGAGACACCTCCCCTTCACACCCAGCTCCACCCACTATATGTCCCCACTCTCCTCCCCCTAAGCATAGAGTGCTGCTGAATAGATTATTTCTGCCCTATTTTTACATTTTTCAGCCATTTCTGACTTTTCTATTCCAGAAAACCTGGCTTATAAAGTTGTTTGATTCCCACCTATTTTATGGCTCATTTATTAGTTTTGATAGGTGTGTTAATTTAAGTATTTTAAAATGACATAAAAGAAATACAAGGTCATCTTTAAGTTATGGTGAATAAACAGGAAATCAAAAATAGTTTTTCAGACATAGATAGCTGTTTTAAGAGGGTAGGAGGCTATGTTCACACAGAGTTTTTTGACGAGTTTTTTGACGCGGAAACCGCGCCGCAAAACTCGTCAAAAACGGCCTGAAAATGCCTCCCATTGATTTCAATGGGAGGCGGAGTGGTCTTTTTCCCGCGAGCGGTAAAACCGCCTCGCGGGAGAAAGAAGGGACATGCCCTATCTTCGGGCGTTTACGCCTCTGACCCTCCCATTGACTTCAATGGGAGGCAGAGAAAGCGTATTTCACAGCGTTTTATGCCCGCGGTGCTCAATGGCCGTGGGCGAAAAACGCCACGAAAATCGGCGTGCAGGGAGAGGAAAATCTGCCTCAAACTTCCAAACAGAATTTTGAGCCAGAAATTCCGCCTGCAAAAATCTCTGTGTGAACATAGCCTTAGACTGAGTACTAATATGGCTTTTATTAGTCAGGTGTATGCCAAAAGTGTGTCCTTTTGGCAAAAGTTTGGTCAGTATATGTTGGTATAGCTTTGCCTCAACTGTCCTGAAAGGGTAGTTGACTATACAACTGTATGCAGTATACATTTTCTGTGTAGCATACCTCTCCCCTACTGTGACATTACATTTCTAATTGTGAACCAATGAACCATACTTCAGATTATAATTCTAGTTTTTCAGATTCAGATGCTAGAGCCATATAATCAGTCTTCACAAGCTGCAAAATAAGGGTATGTTCACACGCAGTGTTTTCAGTCGTATTTCGGGCCGTTTACGCTTCGAAAAACGCCTGAAAAAACGGTAGATGAACGCCTACAAACATCTGTTCATTGAAATCAATGGGAAAAAACAGCCTTTAGTTCATACGGGGCATCTTTTTAGGCTGTGTTCACACAGTTTTTTGCAGGAGGAAAATTCCTCCTGCAAAAACTGCTCCAGAAGGTTTTTGCACAGTGGTTTGACAAAAACTCGTCAAAACACTCGTCGAGGCGCTTTTTTCCTCCTTCTGACTGATTGAAATGGGGTTTTGGAGGCAGAAACCGTCTCAAGATGGGTCATGACGCTTCTTACCGCGACGCGTTTTTTTTACTCGCGGTAAAAAAACTCGTCCAACTCCCATTGAAATCAATGGGAGGCATTTTCGGGCGGTTTTTGAGGAGTTTTGCGGTGCGGTTTCCGTGTCAAAAAACTCGTAAAAAAACTCTGTGTGAACAGGGCCTTACGCTGCTGTTTTAAAAAACTAAACGTAAAAAGACGCCCTGTAAAAAGAAGTGCATGTCACTTCTTGAGGCGTTTTTTGGAGCTGATTTTACATTGAACACTATGAAAAACGCTTCAAAAAAACGCCTCAAAAGATGCTCCAAATTAAAAGAAGCTTCATTTTCAGCTCCAAAAACGCCTGAAAATCAGAGGCTGTTTTCTCTGAAAACAGCTCCGTACTTTTCACCCGTTTTTGACTCGACGTGTGAACATACCCTAAGGCCTCATTCACACGGCAGGGTTTCCCGGCCGGGTGCTGGCCGTTCATAAATCGGCTGGCACCCGGCTGCATTAGGAATAATAGACCCCTAATGGGGCTATTCACACGACCGATTTTTTGACGGCCGGGAAATCCGGCCGTCAAAAAATAGGACATGCTCTATCTTCGCCCGGGTGCCCGGCTCCCATAGAAGTCTATGGGGCCGGGTATTACACGGCCATCACCGGAATGTGTTCTGACGAATGGCATCGCTGCACACTGTGTGGCAGGGCCGGGGTGTACAGCAGGTGGAGGGAGCGCTGCGCTGGCTCCCTTCCCCTGCTTGTTAAAATCACCCTGGCCCGGCGACACCTTCGATGGCGCCGCTAGCAGCTGCAGCTGCTGCTGCTGCGGCTGCTACTACTGTAGCGACGCCACTATAGCAGAGCGGGGAGGTATCTCCCCGCTCTGCTATGTGCTAGCCGCACTTTAGCTCCTTGAAGGAGCGGAATCCCCGTGTTCTCGGGGATTCCGCTCCTGGACAGAGCGCTTGATGTCTCTGTCCATATCTGGGCAGTGACATCAGGGGAAACTCCTGAAGCGGAATCCCCGAACACATGGGGATTCCCCTTCAGGAGTTGCCGCTGATGTCACTGTCCGAATCTGCCCGGCCCGGCACGGATGCAAAACTTTATGCAAACCGGCCGGGCAGAATGGCCGATTTTACCGGCCGGCACTCGGGCTCGGGAACGACCCGTTCGTGTGAATCCCGCCTAAGGGTATGTGCACACGTAGTGACCAAAAACGTCTGAAAATACAGAGCTGTTTTCAAGGGAAAACAGCCCCTGATTTTCAGACGTTTTTTGACCAACTCGCATTTTTCGCTGCGTTTTTCGCGCCGTTTTCGCAGCGTTTTTTACGTCCGTTTTTGGAGCTGTTTTCATTGGAGTCTATGAGAAAACAGCTCCAAAAACGTCCAAAGAAGTGTCCTGCACTTCTTTTTACGAGGCGTAATTTTACGCTTCGTAATTGCCGTACGACGCGTAAAATTACGCGTCGTGGGAACAATATAGCGTTATACCCATAGAAAGTAATGGGCAGATGTTTGACAACGTATTTGAGACATATTTTCAGACGTAAAACGAGGCAAAAAACGCCTCATATACGTCTGAAAATAGGTCGTGTGAACCCAGCCTTACTGTGGTGAAATATGATAACAAAAAACTTTTCTCTAAATATTTTTTGCAATATATATTTGTGGTTTATCCTTTGTTTCCAGTGGTTTTCTCTACAGTGACAATTGGATAATGTTTTCGGTTCACTTATTGTCTGGATCATGGTTGGTTTTTATATTGGGAACATTGCCTTGTAGCGGGAGACATTCCCCTAATAACAATGTATTAGTTAAAACCCGGATAATTTGTGAGGCTCTGTTGTGTTATAAATAATAATCCTAAATATGTGTGTTCACACTGTGCAGTCATATCATGGTTTTAGCTCTAATTTTCCCAAAATCGCTGCAAAATTGTAAATTGACTGTGAGGTGTGAATACACTTTAATAGGCAGTATAAATACTATGACATGATAAACACACATTGCAGCTGAGAAAATCTCTTCTGCAGAGGAAATTCACATTGAAATTAGTTTGATTTCATGTTTCTCAAAATGGTTTTGGACTAGGCCATGGTACTCTGTGCAGAATGGAGTGGAATTTGGCAATGTTAGGGTATGTGCACACACACTAATTACGTCCGTAATTGACGGACGTATTTCGGCCGCAAGTCCCGGACCGAACACAGTGCAGGGAGCCGGGCTCCTAGCATCATACTTATGTACGATGCTAGGAGTCCCTGCCTCGCTGCAGGACAACTGTCCCGTACTGTAATCATGTTTTCAGTACGAGACAGTTGTCCTGCAGCGAGGCAGGGACTCCTAGCATCGTACATAAGTATGATGCTAGGAGCCCGGCTCCCTGCACTGTGTTCGGTCCGGTACTTGCGGCCGAAATACGTCCGTCAATTATGGACGTAATTAGTGTGTGTGCACATACCCTTACAGTAGAGAACTGCACTGTGGTTAAGCCGCATGTAAATACATGCATTTTGTTGCTGTGGTGCAGCAATGGTGTCCTCTTTACTGCACTATAACCACCCCATGTGACTGTACATATGGAAGAGTAAAGTTTGTAACTACAACAGAAGATAAACTCCATTTGATCATCCATGCTACAATGGCCAAATTCACAGGCAGTGGGATCACATGAGTAATGTTGATTTATACCTGTATTTGATCAAGTGCCATATATAACCCTATAGCAAGCACTGTAAACATTATTAGATTCCATATAGAGGCGGTGCATCAAAATGAACAGAGTATATTTCTAACAGATAAAAGTTTTAAAGGGGGCTGTCTCATGAAGACAACGCCTGTCCATATGCCCAATTGGCAAACTCGAGCCCTTGCAGCAGCTGCATTCTGATATAGGTAGTCTCTGAAGAGAAAAGCCCTTTAATAATTTTTTAATTAGATATATTTATCACAAAATCTGTTAAAAAAGTAATGCTTTATTGATGCCCTGTAGTTACCAATCAGTAAATGCAATGAATCATTACAATTTGGAGGTCAAAATTTGGGTCCCAGCTTAGTGGGCTGCTCTGTGTCACTTGTTCCCAAAAATAATCCAGTTCATACAGCTGCTGCACTACTGCAAAGATTTTGTAACTACCAATATTGATCCTTCACGGTGATCAGGATCTCTGTGCCCAGCGATGACTGTAGGGTAAAGGTTTTTGACTGTAGAGTAAGTTCTGTATCATACTTTATGTGTTAAAATAGCTTGGGAACTACTGTTTACCTGATATATACAGCAGTGTTCAAAAAATAGCAGTCCAACATCCTTAACCTGATAAATCAATGTTTTTGGTAGAAGTGATATTTCTACCTAGCAAATAATTTACATGTAATTGTAGTAGAGTAGCAGAAAAAAAAAAAAACAGAGCCAACAATTAGGACATGCTAATTCTGAGGAATTGAATCATTGATTGAAAGGGGCTTGTTCAAAATAATAGCAGTGAGGAGTTCAATTGGTGAAGTCATTCATTCTGTGGAATAACAGGTGTCAATTTTGGCCCTTATTTAAGGTAGGAGGGTGGCAAATGTTGCACATGTTGGTTATAGTGCATTTCCTTTTGAAATACTGGGGAAAATGTGTTGTTCCAGACATTGTTCTGATGAAAAAACGTACTTTGATTAAAAGTTGATTGGAGAGGGAAAAACATATAAAGAAGTGCAGCAAATTATAGGCTGATCAGCTAAAATACTCTCAAATGCACTTGAAGTGGCAGCCAAAACCTGAAAGACGCAGAAAGAAGTGGAGGACTAATGTTCGAATAGATCGAAAAATAGCCAAAATGGCAAAGGCTCAGCCAATGATCACTTCCAGAAAGATCAGAGAAGGTGTGAAGTTACCAGTGAGTACTCCTACAATCAGAATACGATTAAGTGAAGCCAAGTTGCCAGCAAGAACTCCCCGCAAAGTCTCGTTGTTGAAAAAAAGACATGTCCTGAATAGGTTAAAATTTGCCAAGGAACACATTGACTGTCCCAAAGAGAAATGGCGCAACATTTTGTGGACTGATGAAAGCAAAATTGTTCTTTTTGGGTCTAGTGACCGCAGATAGTATGTCAGACGACCCCCAAACACTGAATTCATGCATATATTTCCCATACCATGGTGGTTTGCCTATTTATTGCATACAAGGGATCGTGGATCCGTTTGAATAGATCAAAATACTTGAGGAGATTGTGTTGCCCTATGCCGAAGAAGAAATGTCCTTGAAATTGGTGTTTCAACGTGCCAATGACCCAAAACACACCAGTAAGCGAACAACATGTCGGTTACAGACAAACGGGATTGAAGTAATGGAGCGGCCAGCCCAATCTTCTGACCTCAATCCCATAGAGAACTAGTGGGATGACATAAAAAATACAGTTTGTGAGGTAAAACCAAAAAATGCAGAAGAACTGTGGAATGTCGTCCAATCTTCCTGGACTGGAATACCTGTTCAGAGGTGCCAGAATTTGTTAGACTCCATGCAACACAGATGTCAAGCAGTTCTCAGAAACAATGGTTACGCCACTAAATATTAGTTCAGTAAAGTGAAATCTGAAACATTTTCTTAGGTTATACATTAAATTTGAGTTTTTAAAGAAAAATGCTGGCACTGCTATTTTTTTTGAGCAGCCTAATATTAATTTTTCTTTACTTTCTGTAAAGGATTAACACAAACTGTATACATTTTGTTATTGTTTTGATTTGGAATTGAATGTGTAGTATTTCTAGAGTTGTATATTGAATAGAGGTAGCAGCAGTGCCTCTATTGATCCTGCTGGTCACGTGACTGATCACGTGATTGCCACGATCCTAGTAAACAGGGGCAGCTGCTAGGTCTAACTAGAACCCAGCACAGCCCTAGCAGTGACACTTCCCACTATGAGGCTGGGTTCACATGACCTATTTTCAGACGTAATGGAGGCGTTTTACGCCTCGAATTACGTCTGAAAAAACGGCTCCAATACGTCGGCAAACATCTGCCCATTACTTTCAATGGGCTTTACGATGTACTGTGCCGACGACCTGTCATTTTACGCCTCGCTGTCAAAAGACGGCTCGTAAAATGACAGCCTCGTCAAAAAAAGTGCAGGAGACTTCTTGGGACATTTTTGGAGCCGTTTTCTCATAGACTCCAATGAAAACAGCTCCAAAAACGGCCGTAAAAAACGCTGCGAAAACGCTGCAAAAAAACGCGAGTTGCTCAAAAAACGTCTGAAAATCACTTTTGTTTCCGTTTAAAAAAAAAAAAAAGAGACAAATGGAAAGTAACTGAAACAAAAGAATTACAATAGAAATCAATCGTAATTCTAACAGAACCATTGCTTTCTGTTTAATGTATCGATCCTCTCTTCCGTCAGTAAAAGTGTAGTAACGGTAGTCTGAACTTAGCCTTTGCTAAAAAGAAAACACTAAAAAAATGGTTACGTTATCCAAAATAGTTCAAAAGTTATAGCTGTGTAAAAGATTGTATGCCAAAACTTAAAATTTCGGCCTGGTCATTGAGGCATCGATAACCCTTGGTCCTAAAAGGGTTAAAGAAAATTTGTCAGCAGTTTTAAGGCATCAAAACTGCTGACAGAGCGATATAGGGGAGGGCATTGTAAACATGTCTTTTGTCTAGGTCATGAATTGCATGACTGAGAAATCGATGTTCAATTCCCCCGACACTGTGGTCACAAGTGCCAATGAGACGGGCACTTGACGTGGAAGTGTTCTTGGCTTCTCCTCACTGCACGCTGCTAGCCTCGCCCCTCTGTTCTGATTGACGGCTCAAGCGGTCTCCTGATTGGCCACTAGTGCCGGCACTCAGAGCAGAGAGTAGAACTTGTGACCGGCGCAGCTGGGGAATTAAATACGGTTTCTCGATCATGCAATTTGCATGACCAAGACAAAAGGTATGTCAGAGGCGTAGCTAGGTTCTTCTGCACCCGGGGCAAAGATTCAGATTGGCGCCCCCCTCCCCAACTTATTTCCCGACATCTCCTTCCCCCTCGCCATGTTTTCTTTCCCTACCAATCAATGAGATGTAATTTTTTGTTCACAATTTTTTTAATGTAACTTGAGTATAAAAGCATTTCTACATTTTACAAGCGATATAGTTCTATAATGTAATTAACATAAAAATAAATTAAAAGAAAATAAATTAAAGAGGCCACACACAGCCCCCCTTGTAAATAGTGTCACACTCCTCCCCCCTTGTACTTAGCGCCACACTGTGAACAGACCGGTGAGCGGTAGCCTACCGCTACCACTCTCCGCTCTGCCTGGTGTGACTTACCGGAGAAGCCGAGGAGGTCATGCGGCACAGGCAGCGGTGGAGTTCCTTCTGACTAGGGTTGGTGACAGCCAGGGCCGGCCTTCGCTTGGATGGCGCCCTGTGCGGGACTCTCTATTGCCGCCCCCTACACAAACCAAAAATGAACCACATATATGGACCCGCTGGAACATATATACTGTACATACATAAAGATAGATATTTAGACATACAGGCAAATATACATACACACAACTGGAATATATACAAACAGGTAAATATATAGACGTACAGACACACACACACACACACACACACAAACACACACACACACTGGCATATAAATACACAGACAGGAACATATACAAATACATAAAAGGCACAAATATACAAGCACAAAGACACATTCACAAACAGACCCATATATACGCTCACAGGCACATATGTACACAGCACAGATAATGTAGTAGATGTTACCTGCAGTCCTATGTAACAACACAGATAACACAGTGATAACTCTCTAAATACAGATAGTAGTGTTACCTGCAGTCCTATGTAACACCACAGATAACACAGTGATAACTCTCTGAGTACAGATAATGTAGTAGCTGTTGCCTGCAGTCCTATGTAATACCACAGATAACACAGTCATATCTCTCTGAGTACAGATAATGTAGTAGTGTTACCTGCAGTCCTATGTAACACCACAGATAACACACAGTAATAACTCTCTGAGTACAGATAGTAGTGTTACCTGCAGTCCTATGTAACACCACAGATAACACATTGTAGCAGAGCTGAGATTGTAATTTAGCACAATGTGTTATCTGTGGTGTTACATAGGACTGCAGGCAACAGCTACTACATTATCTGTAATCAGAGTTATCACTGTGTTATCTGGGGTGTTACATAGGACTGCAGGTAACACTACTATCTGTATTTAGAGAGTTATCACTGTGTTATCTGTGGTGTTACATAGGACTGCAGGTAACACTACTACATTATCTGTACTCAGAGAGATATCACTGTGTTATCTGTGGTGTTACATAGGACTGCAGGTAACATCTACTACATTATCTGTACTGTGTAGCAGAGCTGAGATTGTAACTTAGCACACAGTACAGATAATGTAGTAGTGTTATCTGCAGTCCTATGTAACGCCACAGATAACACAGAGATAACTCTCTGAGTACAGATAATGTAGTAGATGTAAGAGACAAACACATGCAGAGAGAGACACACACACACACACACACACACACACACAGACACACAGACACACAGAGGCACTCACCATCTCTCCTTGCTGACAGGTCAGGACGGGCTGTGTGTGGGCGGAGCTTCCTCTCTGCTTCTCGGCAGAGCACAGAGCACAGGCAGATGCAGGAAGGCTGCAGCACGGGAGTGGACCTGTCCCCTGACCTGAGTTATCTGACCTCATGTCACTGACGTGAGGTCAGGTGACTGGACTGGTCCACTCCCTGGCCGCCACAGACCCCAGTCAGAACGCCGTAATGTCCTGGCTGTTCCTAAGCTGCTGCAGGTGTCCCACATACGGGGCGCTTGTCAGCAACGATTAGCTGCTCTTCGGTGCCCCCCCCTTCCCTATCCTCTGGGTTGCGCCCGGGGCAAATGCCCCGCCTGCCCCCCCCCTAGCTACGCCCCTGGGTATGTTTACAATATCCTTCCTCTCCCCTATATCGCTTTGTCATCAGTTTTGAGTTCTCAAAACTGCTGACAGAGTACTTTAAGTAAGAATATGTGTAGTGAACATGATCTGAATTCAGATTCAGAATTAAAATTATTTGAAACTAGAAGCAAGAAATAGCCTACACATATGAGTAGGTAATTGTATCCAGGTACAAGACATAGAGACTGTTCCAAACTGCCTACAATTTTTAAATAAGTAGATGACCACAGCATTTATTACAAACCACCCCCATTAGGCCTCCTTCACAAACATGTTTTTTAGGTATGTTCAAAGTGTAGCTAAACGTTTGACAAACTTCTGACATGTCATAGTGACATGTCAGAAGTTCGGATTGGTGGGGGTCCGAGTACTGACACCCCCACCAATCGCTGGAACGAAACTACTGAAGCGCTTCATGTCTGTTTGGCTTTTTCCGGAAATAAACGTATCAGAGTACGGGCTCATAGACTTACTATTGAGTCCGTACACCGATACATTTATTTCAGAAAAAATCCGAACAGACACAAAGCGGCTGAGCGCTCAGACGAGCGCGTCAGCTGCTTCGTTCTAGCGACTGGTGGCGGTCTCAGGGCTCCCTCTAGGAGCGGAATCCCCAACCAGAGTGTTGCCGTCGCTCTGCCGGGGATGCCTCTCCAGGAGTAGCCCCTGATGTCACTGTCCATATATGCTAGTGCAAACAGGGCACGTTCTATATAAAAAAAATCGGCCGTGTAAATAGCCCCGTTGGGGTAAACAGTTTTTAATGCAGCCGTGTGATGGCCATTAAAAAAACACAGCTGTCACAAGGCCGAGTTTCTCTGTCATGTGAATAGGACCTAAGTCAATGTCCAATCTCTTGTAGAGCCCTGAAGTATGACTCAGGTTTTCAGCCATGTTTCCGGCGGCGCGGCCATCTTGCTTCACCTCGAGGCAGCGACCTGTATTCAAACAGCGAGTTTTGTATATATTTTTCATTTTTCATTCTTGGGACCCCTCATTTTGGATACTCTGTTACTATTGGCTGGTCTCCCCTTTTTAAAGTGGTACGTACATTGTCCAGCACTACCCCCAGACGAAGGCATTAGCGCCGAAACGCGCGTTGGGGTGGACATACTGCTGTGCATCCAGTCCTGGACTTATTATGGGTACGTTCTACCATCACAATTCGCTCATTTATTAGCAATGTGTTCTTTCTGCCTTGTTCACACATACCTGTTTAACAATCATTTCATTATGTTTTCCTTTACTCTATGTTGATACCAACTGTGTTGGGCAGGATTTCATTTGTCATAGTGTTAGGGCATGACCACACGTGGCGGATTTCCTCCGCAACTGTCCGCATCAATGCCGCACAGAATCTGCGTTGCAGATTCTGCTGCGGATCTGCACAAAATGTGCAGAAAATTGATGCGGACTAGCTGCTGCGGACTGCGGGAAAAGTGCTTCCCTTCTCCCTATCAGTGCAGGATAGAGAGAAGGGACAGCACTTTCCCTAGGGAAAGTAAAAGAATTTCATACTTACCGGCCGTTGTCTTGGTGACGCGTCCCTCTTTCGGCATCCAGCCCGACCTCCCTGGATGACGCACCAGTCCATGTGACCGCTGCAGCCTGTACTTGGCCTGTGATTGGCTGCAGCCGTCACTTAGACTGAAACGTCATCCTGGGAGGCCGGACTGGAGACAGACGCAGGGAGTTCTCGGTAAGTATGAACTTATATGTTTTTTACAGATACATGTATATTGAGATCGGTAGTCACTGTCCCGGGTGCAGAAACAGTTACTGCCGATCGCTTAACTCTTTCAGCACCCTGGACAGTGACTATTTACAGACGTCTCCTAGCAACGCTCCCGTCATTACGGGAGCCCCATTGACTTCCTCAGTCTGGCTGTAGACCTAGAAATACATAGGTCCAGCCAGAATGAAGAAATGTCATGGTAGTAAAAACAATACGCTCCGCAGCACACATAAGATCTGCGGACTTCATTGCGGAATTTTGACTCTCCATTGAAGTCAATGGAGAAATTCCGCAATGAGTCCGCCACTGCTCCGCAACAGACAGAGCATGCTGCGGACACCAAATTCCGCTCCGCAGCCTATGCTCCGCAGCGGAATTTTACGCCTCGTCTAAACGAACACTGCTAAATTAAAGTGTAAGTCAATGGACAAACGGCACCGCTGCGGATTAACGCTGCGGAGTGTCCGCAGCGGAATTTAAGTGAAATTCCGCCACGTGTGAACCCGCCCTTAGTGTCATAGCGATAGTGTCCATTACCAGGCACCTTTTCATGCATCTTTATTCATACATTACTTACTTCATGAAGCTGCATGGCTTGTATGTCCTTTTAACCTGTTGGTTTATGGATTCGTTTTTTATTCTAGTACGTCTACATGTTGTTTTCAATAAAGTATTTTCTTAATTTCATATACTTCCAGTCTTCAGGCATCTTCTTTTGTAGGTTATATATTTATGTTTTGGATGCTTATGTGGGTATACTCCCCAGGATCTAGCTCATATCATATTAATTAATTTCTTGTTTGCTGACAGCCGCAAGGTACTTCTGCTGGGCTGTTCAGATCCATGCTGTGTTTTTCGGTTATATAGTTTTTAATGCAGCCGTGTGATGGCCATTAAAAAAACACAGCTGTCACAAGGCCGAGTTTCTCTGTCATGTGAATAGGACCTAAGTCAATGTCCAATCTCTTGTAGAGCCCTGAAGTATGACTCAGGTTTTCAGCCAAACCAGAAACATCTAAACCACAAAAAAGGCCATACTTACTAGGTAGGTGGGTGGGTGAAAACCTGTTCCCAGCAGGACGCAGACAGGTCACAAAATGCTGCAGAAGGAGTGTGCATTAAATAGTGATAGCCCCTCCCACTAGTCTTGAGGGGAGTGGCGAACTAAGTGCTCAAAGGTGTGCGATAAATGAGTGTCAGTGTAGTGCTAGGGTGTGAATGTATGGTAAAAAAGATATGTGTATGTATGAGAGTGTCAGAACTGTGTGATAATGTAATAAAAATAAATAATAAATAAATGTGATGAATAGGGGTCAGTGCTGTGAATAGTACATGGGGTGTCAGTACTATGTGTAATACGTGGAGGGATAATGTGCTGGTCGTCAGGCATAGCATATCTTGCAGAATAACAGCCTATTTGTAACGCCACTACTGTTAGCTAAAGCGGGCTGCTCTGCATGCCAAACCAAACGCCAGGACATCATGCCCTCCCAGCCAAACCAGAAACATCTGCCTGGAGATAGTACAGTGTTAAAGTAGTTTCTCCTGGTCAGGATAGAGTAGAGTTCTGGTTGGCTGTTTGATATACCATATGTACGAACTCTCGAAAGCTACTCATTCTCCTTGTGGAGCTCCAACTAGTAAGGAGTCTTTAGGGCAGTGCTCCCTAGAAAAAAGTACAGCCCTAATGACTCCCTACCAGTAGGATCTCTACAATAAGAATCAATAGCTAGTGAATACCTTTTTCCATGGAGCATTGCCTTAAAGTCTTTAGGGCACTGATTCTTCTGTCCAGCTGGATCTCTGCAAGGAGAACCAGTACCTTCCAAGAGTCCATACATATGGTATTTTCACAAAGCCAACCAGAACACTATTCTGTTCTGATGAGGAACAACTACACTGCCGCAGTGCTGACCACAGATGGGCGTCTCTGAATTGGCTGATAACCCGAGTTATGTTTCAAGGCTCCATAAGGCTGGGTTCTCACGTAGCGTAAACGCTGTGGCATTACTCTCATGCCCATGCTGCGGGAAAAACTGCACAAAAGTCGTGCGGAAAGTGTTCTGCGGTGCGTTTTTGAATTCCGCAGCATGTCAATTTATGCTATGTGTTCTGTGCGGAGTCTATGCTGTGTGTTTGGCGCATAGACTTCAATGGTGAGCAGAATTTCTGCAACAGATTTATGTTGTTGTGGTTTTTACAGCGGAAACGCAGTCAAAACCGCTGGAAGTCCGGAGTTGCACATATACTTTGCTATAACCAATGTTTAATACTAAATCTGCAGGTAAAACTGCAGCAATATGAGCAGGAAAAACTCACTATTTGGTGCGGACATCTGTGACAGATTTATCAGCGTTTTTCTAGAGATTCTGCTGCAGATTTTTTTATTGCAGAAAATCTTCAGCATTTCCTGTGTGTGGGAACATAGCCTAAGGGGTTGACTTACAGGGTAGCTACCTACATTTTTCTTGCTTTTGGTTGAGAGCAATTTGCATACTTTTCCCAGGGAGTATTGCCATAAAGACTCCCTTCCAGATGGATCCCTGCAAGTAGAGTCAGTACCTTATATTGAGCATGCAAAATGTATGATACCATTATCTGAGTATATATTCACTGCCCTATCCCCATCCTATACATAGCAATTCCCCAATGCAATGGTCAGCATAAGTGGAATACCATAGAGAAAGGTGTTATGCCCCCTTTGGGTAAAGAACTGGTTATCACAGTCGTCTTATAGCACTGGGGTCCTGGATTCGAATACTACCAAGACCGCATCTTCATGGAGTTTGCATGTTCTTCCTGAGTTTTTCTGGGTTTCATGACAGGATTGTAAGTTCCATGACAGGGACTAATGATGACGATTTCCGTGCAGCGCTGCAGAATATATAGGCGCTATATAAGAAATAGTAAATAAAATCAATGTGTGTAAGATAAACTGGGTAGCATTCTTGGGTATTATAACCACATCAGATTTTGGATAAGGTACATCCATTTTGTGTCTATCTTATATTTTGTGTCTATCCTGTTTTTTTCCAGTTTAATATGTAAATAATATTCTAGAATGAAAAGTTTGCAGCCTTATAATATAATTTGTGTTTCAATTCCTCACCATTTTCAAGATCTGCTTGCTGTCAGTGTATGGGAACAGCTGAAAGTTGGCTACGATGGTATCCAGTCTAGGTAATGCTTTGTTAGTTAAACAGCCTCGACCTGAAGCTGATACATTTTAGCAAACTATCAGGACAGTGGAGAGATTTTTGCAACTGGGACTATGTCACCAAGTGATAACAGATGTAGTAACTTGCATTACCACTCATTTATTAGACGTTTCATTGTATACAAAGACACAGCACCGGGAAAACAGCCCCTCTATGTTGAACCATTTATAGTTCATAATAATATTCAGCCTTGTGTAACCTCATCAATAGATTTTCTGTATACATTTTTTGAAACACGTGCTTGATGGGTTAAAAAGAACTAAGACAGTCCATGAATGGCAATCAATAGCTGCCATCATGCAGAAGGTTGTTCTTTACCACTCCATTAATGCTGTAACACCAAATCAATAGAACTGATTGTGGATTATGTTGTTACAATGTTTACCTTTTAGATTCTGGTACGGGTCATCTAGGTTTTTCCTATTGAGTTTCTTAAGGGATAGAGTTAAAAACTTCAGCCTATTGATTTTAGGATTTCACATAGCCCCCTGACTCACTTAGGCTTTGCTTTTTAAGTTGTCAAGTGTATGTCACACTGACAGGTCTTGAATATGACTGCTCAAAGTTATTGCCCAAACTTAAATCAAGTCAGGATTGGTGTCTGCCCGCCTTGTGTTGTGTCTCTAATACCTTCTGTTACCTGTCTGTGAAGCCATCTTCCTAGGATTTAGCCGTGGCTCATAGATTAGGACCTTAAACTGTCATAAATCTGTTTTCCAACATGTTTGGCTTCTCCGTAGCATCCCGGATATAAATAGGATCTTAGCACACAAGGTGCTGCTCCATATCGTACCAGGGTGCTTAGCTTTGAGGCAGACTTCAGTTTCTACTATATATTCATCATTTTCTCCCCTCATTCCATGTGTATGCATGCATGTGTGTGTTTGATGCATACGTAAAGTAGAAGCTCACCCCGGATATCAAAATGAACTACTGCATTCAGGAAATGTACGAAATGCCCCAGTGTGCGCCGAACACCCTCTGCATGCAGACCACCGATTATGGCTCTTATATAGATGAAAGTGAGAACTACAGTTCTTGTGAGGCTTATGTCCTACACAACAATAATATATATATGGATCAGGCCTGGGCGGTGAATCAGGCTTATACCTCTGGTTACCCTGGAAACATGTTTAAAAGCGAGTACTCAGAAATGGACATGACCCTGAATTCATACAACCAACCTGAGTATTTCTCTGAGGAAAAAGCAACTTTTTCACAGGGGCAGTCTCCGATGTTCTCTCAGAAAAAAGGTAGGGACGGTGTTGTCTTTCCGTGTTTCTAATGAGTGTTTTTGCTTACCTGCGTGCTTATCCAGTGTCGGAGCCGGGCTTGATTGATTTTAAAGTTGCCGATTTTTTTTTTAACATACATCCGTCCTTCAGAGCCCGTCTGTAATCAGCCAAAAGCCATATTCCAGGTTGCTAGGAGATTAAAATGTTTTTTTATTCCCTGCTCGAGAGAATTTTTCTTTTTTGCAATCTTATATTTGTTCTATTTGTTAGATTAATCTAATTTATTGAACACAAACAAAATAAAATCGGAGTGTCTCGATACCCACTGCTTGATGACCGATATATGTGTGTGTTGTACCCGATGAATTCCGTCACCCATGTAGAAGTGGAATTGAATGGCACTGGCCGTTTTGTGTAATTAACCCCTACATTTCATAAACATGATATTACTGATATATTGGTATGAAGAGAACTGCATGCCACTATACAGTTATACCTGAAGCTGTTCAGTCGACTTTGTATGTAATTATCTGAAATTGTGTCCCTGGTACAGTCATGCTTTTCCTTATCGTAGCGTTTCCTTCTCTTAATACACCTATCAAATCTATTAATGCTAAATGACTTAGCAGTGTTATATATTCCATACTTGTGTGTTCAAGGTGTAACTAGTGTAGACAAAGCAATCCTAGAACTTTCTGACCAAATCTTCTCCGTGCATTGCCTAGTGACTCCTAGATTTAACTAGCGATGTAGCCAGCTCAGCACTCAGTGGATATGACCATTTATTTTGAACAGTTGCTGTCTGTGTAATTTAGCTATTATGTATCCAGCAGAGTCTGATTCTTCGTACGTTCTAAGATGATTTTATTTCTTTATGCTTTTATCTTTTTTTTATCTTTTTGAATCCTTGCAGCGTGCTGTGATTATTACAGCCGTAATACAGATCTTCACGTAGGACTATATATTTGTTCTATTGCCAACTTGTCAGTCATTAAGAAAATACATAATAATGCCCCCGTAGGTGTAGGAACGGAGCTGTGGAACCGCATAACGGGAGAACTGGCATACGACAAATTTAATTACGCTCGTTTGACTAAGTTAGTGTATACAGGTGTAGTAGAGGAGAATTTGTAAATGACTTGTTTATTTTGTGCACTGGGATATCTCACTGAATTGGGAGGTCCTATGTAAAACCAAAGATAACACATTGCGATATCATGATGGGTTGTGCTAAATGACACAACTCTGCTACATCTTAAGTTAATAAATAAATAATAAACTTATTATATAGACCATCTTTCATCTGTGTACCTGTGAAAATATTCATCTAATTACATTTTCCTGTTAATATTAGCTCAATTTAGTTTTATGGCTACATCCAACAAGTGATAGAGTGTTTATGTAGAACACTATTGTATTGATAGGACCTGTCATGTCTTCTTAGTCAAATATATAGTTAGTGTGAAATCAACATTATTGAATTTCCTACAAGAGGCAATTAATCCAGCGGTGAGGACAGAAGGTTGCTGAAAGGACATGCTTGTCCTTATTGATCAACATTGATTTGGATTTAACGAAGACCATAGCAACTCATTAAAACACAAGAGAACAGGTGTCCCCTTCACAATGTGTTAGAGCTACAGTAGTGAAAACCCAATTACTCCTCCATTGTGAATATATTGCCGGCAACATGCAAATACTTTTTTAAGAAATGATCTAAGTGTGTTACATTATCTGCAGAATTTATATGTAACTGTATATTTATCTATTCATATATCTCTATATATTAATCTCTATCTATCTATCTATTTGTACATCTACTTTCTATCAATCTGTCTGTCTGTCTGTCTGTCCATCTATCTATCATCTATCTATCTATCTATCTATCATCTATCTATCTATCTATCTATCTATCTATCTATCTATCTATCTATCTATCTATCTATCTATCATCTATCTATCTATCTATCTATCTATCTATCTATCTATCTATCTATCTATCTATCTAAATCTATCTATCTATCTATCTATCTATCTATCTATCTATCTATCTATCTATCTATCTATCTATTTGTACATCTACTTTCTATCTATCTATCTATCTATCTATCTATCTATCTATCTATCTATCTATCTGTCTGTCTGTCTGTCTGTCTGTCTGTCTGTCTGTCTGTCTGTCTGTCTGTCTGTCTATCTATCTATCTATCTATCTGTCTATCTATCTATCTATCCATCCATCCATCCATCTTCTATCTATCTATCTATCTATCTATCTATCTATCTATCTATCTATCTATCTATCTATCTATTTATACATCTACTTTCTATCTATCTATCTATCTATCTATCTATCTATCTATCTATCTATCTATCTATCTATCTATCTATCTATCTATCTATTTATCTATCTATCCAGATATCTTAGAGATAGTGTTAAAATATTCATTCATTGTATTTTATAAATCAACATAGGGAAACATATTATTATCTAAAAGTAATAATAATAGTGGTCTATGTAGCGCCATCTCATTCTGTGGTGTTATAGTGCTGTACAAAATGGGTAAAACTGCAACCCAAATACAATTACAAATATTTTTAGTATTTGATAAATTTATTATGATATCTGTCTATCTGTTTGTCCATCTAGGTAGCTATCGCACTATATGTACAATTTAATATAGCAGAGCTGATTTTGTAATTTAATTCTAGACGTCACAGTTCGTGCATCATGATGTACATTTATGCAGCAACCCCTCTGAATTGATATTTTTCTTCAGTACTTTTAAAAGAGCAATTTTGATCTAATTTTTTGGTATATTCATGTAAGCGTAAATTAAAAAAAATGAATGTTGTTTTTAATAAATCAGATGAAGTAAAACAAGTTCAATAATATAGCTAGGTTACAAGAGTACACAGTACCAAGCCTCAGTTATCATAGGCCTCTTGTTTTATGAAACATTTTTGAGCAGAGCTGTGTACACGGAGCCTGTAGGGAGGCACACAGGGCCCCGTAGCACGTTGCCATATGGTGCCTCCATACGGCAATGTATTCAATATTGGCGAAAACCTCCATAATACGGAATCCAATGTAGAATGCCTTAATTGAATAGAAAAAAAACTCTGCTCTGTATGCTGTATAGAGAGGTATAGTAGGGCCCCATATACTTGAGCTGTATTACTGCCGCATGCATGAAGCCTTACTCTGACTTCACAAATAATATCACTGTGTTGTTTTAATAGTGCCTTAAAAATTAACTGATTAAGGTGCTACAACAAACATGGTCACCTTGTACATACCTGAGCCATTAATTCTATAATGGCTGTATACTATACATCTCATATATAGTACTGACTCCTATGCATTTCTAAATAAGACATCAGGACAAAACAGTGCTGCTTCATTTCCTACTGACCATGCCATGTCCACTATGACAACTGACCTTCTTCCTCTCCAAAAGTTTCACAGTCTTTCGCAAAAAAAACGCGGTAAAATTAACTTCTGATATGGAAGATGTTGTATGTTACAATGTTACAATATGAATGGTCTCTAAAAGCTAGTTATGTGTTACTTAGTAATGTGGAGTTTAGATTAAATCATAATAAATCTTAGTTTTCCCTATAGGGTACATACCCAGCTACTTGGATAAAGATGAACTGTGTGTGGTGTGTGGAGACAAGGCTACAGGCTATCATTATAGATGCATCACCTGTGAAGGCTGCAAGGTGAGTGGAGACGCATACACTCACTAAACACACAAATAAATATATATATATTTTTTTATTATTATTATTAATAATTAATAATTACCCCCATTACGCAGCTAAGGCAATACTGGAATACCCAAGAGTTTGTTACAAGTCAAATAATTAGTCAAATAGTGATCACTTGTGTTTCAAGTGATTGTAGTTTCTAGAAGAATAGTTGAAAACAACCACCATGAAGACAAAGGAACATTCCTATGACTCAGTGACAAGTTTATTGAAAAGTACCAGTCAGGAGATGGATACAGGAACATTTGCAAGTCACGAAATATCCCGCGAAAAATAGTTAATTCAATAATTAAAAACTGGAACAATGTGCTAAAACTGTAAATGTCCCTCGAGCAACCTGTGCTCAAAAAATTTATTTTTCAAGGAAGGCAAAAGTGTGGGTGGCCAGTAAGAGACCAATGACAGCTCTGAAGGAGTTACAATTTTCGAGCGTTGAGATGGGAAAGTGTGTATACAAATGTTACAAAGTCACTGCTGAACAAAAGTTATTTAGCAATTCAATTACATTGCAATGAATAAGCGCTATTTTTTTTACGCTTCCTAGCTGTTTTCTGACACAAAATATCGGGGAAAAAATTGGTGTGACTTGCAAGTTACACAGTAGACAACTTTTTTTACAAAAGATTTTCACTACTTTTCGACACAGAAAAATGCCATTGAGCCAAGCCTGGTAACTCCGGTACAACCTGGTGTACTGCAGCTCAGTAGGTGCGCCGTTTTCCCTTAATCAGTAGGTGCCATGTTTAGGAATACAGAGCATGCCACATTAAAACTGCATACTGGCACACCACACGATGGTGTAGTTACAAATGGAAGGAGAACAGGAGTCTTGGTATCTTGTGTGATTGTGATTGTGATGTTTTAGATAAAGGTGCACCTAAGCAAATTGTGTGACAAAACAGAATAAATAGTTTTTTTTCTGCTGCCTTTTGTGTCTGAATTCCAAGAAAACAAATGTGCGAATGTTAGGCTCAGCACAGCATGAAGGCATATTTTTTGCCATCAAAATGACTGAAACCTTGATGAACCCCTATGTCAGTCAATTATACGTTTATAGTTCAAAATGGAAGCCATAACCTCAGTGCGATCAGAGCCTCAGCTTTGATTTGCAGTTAGCAGATAACCATGAACGTATAGAGGTATTATTGATGCTTGTTACATATACAGTATAAGGCCCCATGCACACGACCGTAGATTTTGTCCATAATTACGGACCCATTCATTTCTATTGACCACGAATACCTTCTTGTATATTTGCGGGAAGGTGTACGGGCCGTAGAAAGCCTCCATAAAAATAGGGCATGTCCTATCTTTTGCTTTTTATAGACCGTGCTCCCATAGTTTATATGGGAGCACGGGCCGAAAATGTGGGAGGCTGTCCACGACCACCAGCGGCCGGCTGTGCCCATTATCGCGGACCATGATTACGGGCACAGCCATGTGCATGAGGTCTAACAGATGTGAACACATATTTGTATTTTGATATTTATATCTATTATCTTCTCTTTGTGTCATATGTACAATGTTAGAATTATAATACACAGCTTTCGTAATGGTAAATGTAAATTAAATATATTGTAATGGTGAATTTTGCCACGTATAGGGCTTTTTCAGAAGAACTATTCAGAAGAACCTTCACCCCAGCTATTCATGTAAATATGAAGGAAAATGTGTGATAGACAAAGTAACGAGGAACCAGTGCCAAGAATGTCGATACAAGAAGTGCATCGCCGTTGGCATGGCAACAGATCGTAAGTGGCTCATAAGAGATGTTCGTGGCTTACTTTGTCCTACATACTCATGCTAAATGCAATCCAATAAATTCTCTAAAATAACAACTTGAAATATGTCATGTAAATGAATCACATGCAATACATTTTAAGCTTGAAATTAGCTCATAGGTCTGTACTGCTTTTGTGTTAACTGTAATTTTATGTGGCACGGAACTAACAGCAATAAATGAGACAATCGTTGTACTGTGTAATGAAAAATCTAAAAAGACAGTAGCTGAATTTTATCTAAAGTAAGATTATGCTGATGAATGGGTTTATTTTGTAAACCAAAAAATAAGGCATTTTACCAAATTGTAAACTGGTGAATTGTCAGCCATGACCCTGAGCTACCAGTAAGAACGGCAATGTCTCAGAGTATTCATTTGTTCTCAATTTCCTGGAATCCTGAACTCATGAACCATCCGACTAGAGTCATATTTTAAGTTTCAAATTAATGCAATTTTGCTTCTTCTACTTTTAACTTTTTGGCTCCATATGTCGTTCTGCAGTAGAATAAAGTTTTAATTATACTCACATGGTATATACGTGACACCTCATGCATACGGCTAAGCCATGCGCACCGTTGTTAAGGGGCCACTCACACGGAGCCCCTACAGTTGTACATTACAAAGCTATAGGCATTTGGCATGGTACGACATGAGGTCGAACATGCTACAATTTTTTACTTACAGATTCATATAGACCATTAAGAAATCGGAGGCATACGTAGGTACAGTATGGGCCCATATATTTCTATGGATGTTGTATTATGGATCCCTACAACACAGATCCACAATACCTAGGACTTAACAAAAATATCTAATGAAGGGAGACCCCCGACCTCAAAACGTGTGGTCTAGCAAAATAAAAAAAATTCTTCTACATCCAGCGCTGCTACAGCTAATTTTTAGAACCCAGCACAATCTGCAGGTAAATCTGATTTTTTTAACATGCATAGTTCGTTTTTTGTTTTTTTTTAAATCTACACTTTATCTGTGAGTACACCCAAACAGAGACAGAACAGCATAGTTTTCCAGTTGTATCGTGGAACATAAGTAGAATGTGGTTTTGCTCATATTATTAACAGGTTTTTCAGAGTGAGTCTGTTTTCGGTCATGATATAGAAGAATGACTTCAATCCTAAAGGAACTTATTTAGCTGCTCTAAACATTCCACATATCATACAATCTCAGAGGCGGACACAATATAAATGATGTATTGATGTCCTTTTTTTTGTGGATGTATTGATTTATGATACATTCTCCAAAAGTATTCCAGTCTAAACACCTGTTCTCTAAAGAATGATATATACCCCTAAATGGGTTGTCATTCCGAGACCCCATTTATCAGCCATAGCAATGCCACTTCAAAGAGCAGCTCTCACACTGGAGGGTCCTACATTACACTCACGGCCCATTTATTTCATTGTGAGCCACATAATGCTTAATTTCCCCGGTGGTGATGTTTCGGGTGCTTCACCTTCATGATCAGTTTTTTGTCAGAGGAAATTTATATTTATTTTTTTACAAAAAAAGGGCTGTCCAAAACAGCCCCTTTAATGCCTACCTTGTTTGGTTTTATCGTATCCCTCAATTCTGCCAAGTCCCATGCACGTTAGCAGGGCCAGTTGAAATTATCAAGCTATTCCAACAAAAATCTTATGTCTATGTTCAGCTATTGAGATGTTAAAGCCAATGGAGGAAATTGATCAACTTTTGAATATTTAATTTTTGAAAATTGCAACTTTTGAACTATTTCCGACACTCCCACGACTTCTAAAAAGTAGGCAAAGCTTAGTGGAAGTAGTGGGGCTACCCATGGCTGACGGAGTTGGTGTAGATTTCACAGAGGCGCATGGATACCAAAAGATGTGACACATTTATTAAGAGACATTTGCCTCTCAATAAATTTGTCACATCTCACTCAATCTTGCGTCCTATTAAGACTGGAAATGCCATGAAGCGCCAATCTTAATACATCCCCCCCCCCCAATGACTTGCATTAGGTTAGGTTTGCATGCAAGATGAACAAATAAAAGCATTTGTTGGTCTCTCTCTTTTCCCCTCTGCTTAGAGGCTTTGTAGTGTCTCTATCCAAAGGCAAAATCTGAAGTATGAGGTAGTATGAATGAAAGCCACCATGTTGTTTTTTTATTCTCTGCAAACATAATCTCCCCAAACCTGCATTTATACAAGGGCACTGATTGTATCATGTATAAATGCATAGTACAAGGTCATTTTAATGAATTAATAGTTACCACTGGATCGCATCCAAGTATAAATTTATTTTAGGGTGATATGCCATTTAATGCAACCCATGTAGTCAGCTTAAACTAAAGCTTATATTTACTAAACATTTCTGTTCCATTTCACCTTTGTGACAGTCATCTCTAGCTAGATGATCCATATAGCGTCAAACTGACAAAAATATTCAGAATACTTATTGATAGGCATGTTCATTATTTTTAAGTGGTTTTAAGTGACACAAAGCGTTTGGCAAAAAGAAAGCTCATAGAAGAAAACCGAGAAAAGAGGCGCAAGGATGAATTGCAAAAAACACTGATACAGAGGCCTGAACCAACAACAGAAGAGTGGGAGCTCATACAGGTTGTCACTGAAGCTCATGTGGCCACCAATGCACAGGGAAGTCACTGGAAACAGAAAAGAAAATTTCTGGTAAGTAAAATGTCCAACTGACAGGCACTGATGGTTCACTAAGCCTGTGTGGTGATAGTTGTGACAGAGAGGAGATAGCACAAGGCTTGTTGACCACACGTTCTTTCTCTAATGTGAACTTCTTTGAGACTGTGTGCTACTGAACTGAAGAAATTAAACACGCTCCTCGTTCTTTTCCTTATCACATTGTAAGAGAAGGGATTTTTGTACAGCTGTTTTAACAAGTTGATATATTCTTACTGTGTTATGTGATGTCTGTATTATGTTTTGTTTTACACCAGCCAGAAGATATTGGGCAGGCTCCTATAGTTAATGCTCCAGAGGGTGGAAAAGTGGACTTAGAAGCCTTCAGCCAGTTTACAAAAATAATCACCCCAGCAATTACAAGAGTGGTGGATTTTGCCAAAAAATTACCTATGTTTTGTGAGGTAAGAATAGTACATGGAAAGACAAAAGAGAATTGCTTGGTAGGCGACAGTAAAGGGTGCCCATACACATCATATTAATGTCAGCCGTACCCGCCGATTTCAGTTGGACCAACCAACCATCAAATGTGTATGGGGGTGTTCTGACTTTCCCCTGATGGTCGATGCCGGGGGAGAGAACGATCGGGCATGTTGGATTTTAGTATTCCCAATGCTTTGTCTTCATAAAAGATAAGCCGCTGCCAGAGGTGTCTGGCAGCGTCTTATTCTACCTCCTGTTGAAAACACATGCACGCTTGGCCAAGGGGAGGGTGGGGGGCTTGGAAGAAACAGCTGTCTGCTGAACGAGCATTCGATCCATATAAATATATACTTCACAGCTCAGACGTTCTTTGGATATGATACGGGAAGGCTGAAAGTCTGTTTGCACCGGAAGAAGCCGGAAAAGGCGAAACTCGGGTCATGATGTCCCGGAAGAAGCCGGAACAGGCCGAAACCCAGGGTCAGGCTGCTGCTTAGCGTGCTATGATATTGTATTACTCCACATTTTTATTATACTTGTTGTGAGTATAATAAATCACTTCTTTATTTCAATATTATACTAACACACTTTATTGGCCTGAAATAGGGTAAATCCGTCTGCTGTTCGTGGTTGGAGGGAGGACTACTGGCCTCACCACACCTTGTGGATGTTGCTCACACCTAGTGTTTCCACCTGCTGCATTTACTCCGAAGAGGCAAACAGTGTTCAACCTCCCCGTGTGAATACAGACGCGGCTGTATCTCATATCCAGAGAACGTCTGGGTGGTGAAGTATATAATTATATGGATTGACTTTTCAAGTTGTGAGGACTCCAACTTGTAACTGTCACCTGCTCCGTTCATCTACACTTCATTTGCTGTTGGTATTATTTGTTATATTTATATTTGAACGAGCATTCGGCCAACAGCTATCTAAGGAGGAGTATTGCCACCTTAGTGGACAGAAAAATGTGATGAAACACATAGACAACAGGTAGTCAACATTCGATAAAAAGATTAATAGATAAGGGCCTGTTCACATCAGCGTTGGCTTTCCGTTCCGGGGTTCCGTCTGGGGTTTTCTTTGGGTGAACCCTGCAACGGAAAGTCTAACTGAAACCACAGCTTCCGTTTCAGTCACCATTGATATCAATGGTGACTGAAACATTGCTATCAGTTTCCGTTCGTCACCATTTCGGCAGGTTTCCGTTTTTCTGACGGAATCAATAGCGCAGTCAACTCCGCTATTGATTCCGTCATTAAAACGGAAACCTGATGGAATGGTGACAAACGGAAACCATTAGCAATGTTTCCATCACCATTGATATCAATGGTGACGGAAACAGAAGCTGTGGTTTCAGTTTGACTTTCCGTTGCAGGGTTCACCCAAAGAAAACCTCAGACGGAACCCGGAACAGAAACCCAACGCTGATGTGCTCAGGCCCTAAGAGATGAATAGAATACAAATGGTCTATTACAATATCATCAAGTGATTGAATACATAACAATGAGTTGTGTAACCAGTAATTGTCACTCATTCTAATGACACCTCCCACAATACTATACAATGGACACTGTAAATAACCTCATCAGTGAGATACAGATAATCTACAAAATCACCAGTAGACAACTCTCTTGATTTCTTGGCTGATAGTTAAGAAGTATAAAAGTCCCTATTAGTGTCTAAGAACATAAAACAAAGTGAAGTTAAAGTGTATAGGCCCTTTTACATCGGCCCTCGTCGGGCCGTGTAAAAGGACCTGATGTGAAAGCAGTAAAGAAATGTCACCCTTTTTCTTTCATATGGAATACGTTTTAATATAGTTATACTAATAGTGTATTCAAATTCCCAGCTGCCATGCGAAGACCAGATCATCCTCCTCAAGGGCTGCTGCATGGAGATCATGTCACTCCGAGCTGCAGTGAGATATGACCCAGAAAGTGAGACATTAACACTGAATGGGGAGATGGCAGTCACAAGAGGACAGCTGAAAAACGGTGGACTAGGGGTGGTATCTGATGCCATCTTTGATTTGGGCGTATCGCTGTCTTCATTTAATCTTGATGATACCGAAGTCGCCTTGTTGCAGGCTGTGCTGCTTATGTCATCAGGTGGGAGCTAGTATATAAATACATTACTGTTTTAAACTTTATGTTCAATGATGTGTACTGCATTTTGTGGTCAACCTTAAATCACAGATATATAAACAATTTTTGCATATGTCGTTTTTGCAAACTAGGGAATTTTCACAATTGTTTATAGGTAACATATTTAAATATATATTTTTTCTACCTTTAAAACCATCAGTTACAAAGTTATAGACCCCTAGATGAACTAATGGTCACATAGCCTGTGCCATACAAATGGTTGTGGAAAGTCTCATGGAGCAGATTTTGGAGATCATAATTACTTAAAATTAAAGATATTACCCTTGAGACACATTATATAATTGCTCAAGGTTTCTCATTATCTATCCCTCTTCCTGAAAACCTTATGTTTAATCTTTCAGCCACCATTATAAATCAATGACATAAAATAAGTGTGGGATAAAAGGGTATAGTTATTGTAAAGGTTTATAAAAGCAAACAATCTATACTAAAGAGCCATAAACCTTCCCCCATTGCTGGATATACCACACAGGTAAAATAGGCATGAGGATGTTGCAATATACTAGTTTAGAGGACATTATGGAAGTGAGAATACAATAATGATAAAATGTTTGGCGACTGTTTTTGGAATTAAAAGATTTGTGCATCAATGGCTCATAAATAATGATCTACTATAATAGTCCTAAAAAGTATTAAACCACATTCTTAATAGACATACAACACACATAAAATTGTCCCTTGCCATTTTGTTAATAAACAATTTTAGAAACAATCAAGGAAAGAGTGTAGACCTATATATTATGTCACTAATGGAATTTACTTTATAAATTGTCAGGAACCTTAAAGGGGTTATCCCACCGCAACAACTTCTCACCTATCCACAGGATAGGTGATAATTGTTTAATCGCTGGGGACTTACCGCTGGAACCCCCACCAATCAATAACATGGGTCCCGAGTCCTCTAAATAAACTGAGGGGCAGGTCATACATTTGCGCTGCCACTCCAGTCATTCTCTATGGGACTGATGGAGATAGCCGAGGCAGCCCCATAGAGAATCTATGCAGCAGCAGCACACATGCATGATCTGCAGCTCCATCTATACAGGGGACTCATTACCCCAGTTCTTTTGATCGGTGCGAGTCCCAGTGGTGGGAGCCCCAGTGATCAAACAATATCACCTATCTTGTGGATACGTGATCAGTTGTTGTGGTAGGATAATCCCTTTAACTAGATGCCTTCTGTAGATTTACTGGAAGTTTTTTGTTCAGTCCTAGTGTGAATGTGAAAAATAAACTATCATATACATGTATGATGGCTCCATACAACCTCTGAGTTGGAGCACTGCTGTACCTATATATGCTTAATGGAATGCCTCCATGGTATGTAGCTACTGGGACTCCATGTGCCTCCTTACAGACTCTATTTCAGAACATTTGAAACGCAATTATACAAAAAAAAAATCAAACCTATTAAAGTTTTGAATAACGTAATGCCATGCTTAATTATGTTCATAGTAGAGCTAAAAAGTGCACTAAAACTTATTTGATTATGGTGGGGTGTGGATTTGTGAGGTTCATGCAGTCTAAGAAGAGTAGATAATATAATATTTCAAATGGCAATAACAATTGAGAGCCACAAGTGCATGTAAGCACAATTTGGTGATTGCAATACTAATCCTGTAAAGGGTATTACGTGTGTGTCGGAGCAACCTTAAGGCTACATTCAGACCAACGTAGCTAACCTCGGACATGAAAAACTACAGATTTCGAGGGTCCGAGGTGTACCTGTGCAGTATGCGTTGTCACAGATCCCCCATAGACTAGAGTCTATGGAGGGATGTGTGCCACACAGGAAAATAGGACATGTCCTATTTTTTCACGGGCTCTTCACACGCTCCGTTAAAACAACGGTCGTGTGAATGGCGTCCCCTTTGAAATACATGAGTCCGTGTGATGGCAGTTGTTTTAAAGGCCGCCACACGGACGGGATACACGCTCGTCTGAATGAGCCCTTACACACATCAGCCGAAAATTATGAGGTAAGACAGTATGGATGTTTAACAATCACCTAAGAGGTAAGTGCTCAACAATAAATATATTCTTAAGCCCCAAGAAAACTGCTTTTGAAAAAGTTCTGACTGTATCCATAATAATTTATACTGGAAATATGAATATATTTATATTTGGAAAATGTTTTTTTTTTCCATTGGCAGATCGACCTGGTCTCTCCAGTGTGGAAAGAATAGAAAAGTGCCAAGAAGGTTTCCTCTTGGCATTTGAACACTACATTAATTACAGGAAACACAACGTTGCACACTTTTGGCCAAAACTGCTGATGAAAGTGACCGACCTCCGCATGATAGGAGCCTGCCATGCCAGCCGGTTCCTGCACATGAAAGTGGAGTGCCCCAATGAACTGTTTCCCCCACTGTTCTTGGAAGTGTTTGAGGATTAGAAGAGACTGTGCTTCTGGTTTGTCAGCACTACTGGGGTCTCCCCTTCCATTCCATTGCCTCCGTCACTTTTTTTGTTCTCGTCCGATCTGAATAGACATGGATGAAAATGTTCCTCTAATGCGGGTACTCGTGACTATCGTGTTTTTGTTATTCTGTCCTTTTGATGTGAAGTTTATCCGTGGAATTTTAACTCCTTTTGTGCTGAAGTGGCTGTCAAGACATTACTCATCAGAGCATAGGACGGTCCTTCCAGTTCTTAAGTGGTTATTGGAAAAAGAAAATATACAAAAAAAAAAAAGAAAATATAAATTAACTTGCATTCACCAGCACTACGGATCCTACACAGAAAAGGTATTCTCAGATGTTGTGCCTGCGGCTAAAAACTCTACAGACCATCCCCCATGGCGATCACTTATTCGTGCAATGTGGGGCAATTATAATCATGCACAGCTGCATATACACCATTTCCTCATAGAACAAGGCAGATATTTGATTTTATCACAAGATGATATTTTTTTAATTTATTTTTTTAAAACAAAATATAACACCCCTTATTTGGCACACACTGCGCCCATAGTTGGGGATAAATTGGTAGCATGTTTTTGAATTGGTTTGTAAAAAGAGAATTTAGTCTGGTAAAACCCTAAATAATTATACCTTAATACTTCAGAAGAAAATGATAATCCCGAAAGAATGTATTTTTTTACTCTAACTCCCCTTTTCCAATATCCTCTTATTTTTTTTTTTTTATGGAAAGAAATGAGCTAAGCTGACCTGGATGTTAAAGTTTGACAATGCATTGCTCACTCTTGTGTTATATAGTTGGTGTTTATAGGATGACTGTACAGAACTAGTTCCTTGATTCTGCACATTCCCTTCTCAGGTAATTAAAAGTAAACCTCTAGGAATTCCATTGATGTCTCACCATTTTCTGATCCCCCTACTTTTGCACGATGATATGAGTTGGACTAGGTCTTGTGCCACAAGTTACATGATGATCACTTGGCACTTTGGGAACTGGTAACCTCACAATGTTGTAATACTAGGCCAAGCTAGGATGACATTTGAACTCCTGAACTGTGATATATCCATATACTCTATTGTACTACCTCCTTCATTACCCATATTCTAACAGTGCCTAGCAGAGAAGCAGTTACTTAGGGTATGTTCAGATCTGCTTCAGTGCCACATATCCCTCAAACCAATCAGTGTATCCTATAGAAAGCAAGACTATCCACATTACACGATCAGGGCTCTAGTTTATGTCAGATAATATATTTTGCCAGACATATTTTTCTATTATAAAATTAGCCTATAAAATGTAAACGGATGCATAATAGCTCTCCAGCTACTTACAGCAAAACCAAAACCAATAACATAGTATATATGTTGTATTCAATTTTGCATATTCTCGAGCATGTTTTGCATGATAGTCTAGTATTTTCAGGTGAAATATTTCAAAGTGCGTATGTGTCTAAAATTATATTTTATATTAACCTAAAGCCCTTATGTCTGGTCATTGAAAACCAGGGGAGAGCCATGTGCCTTTAAACATCACTCATTTATCTCAACTGACAAGTAAGAAACCTCCGTTAGATACAAGTATTAATATTTGCCATTTAATAGCTGGGTTATATTGTACAAATACAGCGAATCTAAAAACAAGCAGAATACTCATGACATATCTTCCTACCATATACAAAGACTCATTCGCCAACACTAGAATATACATTATATTTTGAGATACATTTGTGTTTATACGAAGTGTTAAATAGTGTAAAGTAATGTAGCACAACTTTAGCTCACTTGCAATTTTTGTAAAACATACACAAATGTTAAGTTACTTTTGGCTTGGAAGAATAGAAGAGGATTTATATCGATGCGGATTGGGTATATGAAAAGCAATGGCTCCTCTATAGGTAGACATTGAGAATACATTAGCTGTTTTGTGCCCGTTTTAGATTATTTGCAATCAATGTCTGTAGTCACATATTTTTGCTTTGTATTAAAATTTAGATAGATAATATGTCATTTATGTCTTACCTCTTGCCTATAATAGCCAATTCCATACGCTTTAAAAACCTATACTGCAATTACATCGAGTACGGTTTTGGAGAAATGAGGAGGGAGGACCTGGTAGCAGAAAGTAAATGCATCTTACTCCTTAATATTGTCAACTCTGTGGGGTATTGGTAGCCTACCTATATGGCACATATATCCTCGATTGCATTTATATTAGAGTATTTTTTTTATATATAAACATTAGGTTGACAGTAAAAACATGCTACGAAGTAAAGTAGTATTTTTATTATATAGCTTTAATAAATATCAGAATACGAGATTTATGATCTTTGTCTGGTTAGTCCCTGTTATACTGACCAGCTATTTAGTAATATATAATATGCAAATATAAAATATCCCATCTGAGCTCCCTGCAGTGCAAGTTTTTGTCTGCAACATCCCACACAGGGTTATAACCTCTCAGCATGCACTCTGGTAGGCGCTCTGAGGGGCGGGAATCTGGGTGGCACTTAGGGGTGTGGATGTGTGGCAGGCACTTCTGAGGGCTTCGCTCCTAACTGGCTTTAGTGTTAATCACATTTCTTGGTGTTTGTTTCAAAACTCTCTAAAATTGGTCTATTTTCACATTTTTAATACATTAAAAATTAAATTAAAATTAGAGTCAACAACACAGTCAATAAAAATACAATGAAGATCGTTTATATTTTGCACCCCGGTCATGAATGTTTAATTAAAAAATCTTCATTTTGGAGCTCTCCACAAATATTTTTCTAAATAAGGCAACATAGGTTGGAGGATTTATGTCACAAGCTCTATTGGGAAGCCATTGCTCTTAATATACTTTCTCTGACTAGCTTAACTTTGTCAAAATGTCTTAACCACCATTAAACTAAATGTATATGAGAACATATAAATTACAGATCATGTAATAAATATAAATATATATATATATATACACAGGTGTACACATTAATTTGTAAATAGTTGAACATTATAGGTTATCAACTTTAGTACATGTTCAAAGAAATCCGCTTCACACAGCAAACCCACCCTCCCATTGCTTCACTTCAAGCTGGGTACCAGAGAAATATGAATGATCTTCAGTCCTTTCCTAAAGATGTGGGAAAACTAAGGGCTCCAATGATTAGACCTGTGCCATGTTTGTTACTTAAACTGGTGATTTATTTAAAAAAAACAAAAAAATAAATCAGTTTTTAAACTTTAAAAAATTGAACATTTTTAAAAGCCAAATTACATGAAGGATTTTCAGATGTAAATCCTGAAAGACAAATCTAATAACTTTTCTAAGATGAAATGAGATGAAAATTATATAATATGATGGGAGAATATTTTTGCTATAGAGTTTAGAGCTAGACTGAGAAGGATATTGTTATTGAAAAACGAAATGTAAAATATAAATTAGGACTTGTGGAAACTAGTGTTTTTCACTATTCTCTTCCATTGTCATCCTTGCCTGTTTAGAAAAAATTAGGCAACATGATAACCGTGATATAGGGAAGGATCAAATCTGACATTGTTCTACTTTTTCAAATTTAGGGCTAATGAATACAGCAAAGTCAGCAAATGTACTCTGCACCCGTATTACAGCACCCTATGCACTTCGTGTGCCGCCATATGGTGCTTCCATGAGGCACCATACTCTTTCCTAGAAAAGGGGGCGGAAATACCATAGGTTTAACCGGTGCAGCTGCTCAGGGCCCAGTGGGTAGAAGGACACACTGTCACCTCTAAAGTAGCCAGCAGCTTCCTACTGTCTATTAGATTGCATCTAAGGGACTGAGTTAACAAATTTAATAACTCACAATTACTGGTAGATTGTGAGAGAGACATGGGGGTGCTCTATGATGAGTTATTAGAGAGCCAGGAGCCCATATAGAACAAGGGCTCTGTCTGTCTGTGTCTGACCCTGCTCTAGAATTAATACTTCTAGGGGATACTATTTCCGTAATATTACATATGACTTTTTTTTCTAATGGATTCTATACGAATCGGTGAAAAAAAAACCTTCCATATAAAATTGAGGGCACATGGAGGTACAATATGGAGCTACGGCAGGCTATCAGTACAACATGGATCCGTAATATAGCCATGAGCATTGGCCCTAACAGTGTTGGCTAGCATGCACATTAAGAAAAGACTACTTGAAACATAGATAATAAATGTGTTATAATTAGAAACAAACAAGCATTTATTTGTGGATGTTACTAGTGGTCTTTTTGTTTGGGGTGAACTTATATTTTATATTTAGTGCGATAAAACTAATAAATGTTTTTTTATTATAAATTATATTTAAAATAAAACAACTTGAATGTTGCCCAGGGACTGAAAACAGATAAAATAACGTAAGCTTAAAATATTCTTATACCGACTATGCATCCTTAGTAAAAGTTCAATTGAATAAGGTGGGCTTCAGATTGTACTATAGTGGAATAGATATCTCCATAAACAGAAGCTGTCACTACAGTATAGTAGCTGCCACACGTTCTTTATTCACACTGGCAGCATTTAAACGCACTTTACTGACTAATTACTATACCAATAACAGTTAAAAGGGTGTCTGAGACTAGAAAATGGGTCTGCTTTTTTTTTTTCCAGAAACAGCACCACTTTTGTTCATGGGCTAGATCTGGTATTGCAGCTGTTTATTAAAATGTGGCTTAGCTGCAATACCAGACCGAACCCATGGACAAGGGTGGCACGGTTTCTGGAAAAAACAAGCAGAACCTTTTTTCTACTCTCAAAGAAGTACAAACGACACAAATGTGTTACCACAATAATGTGGCTAAATGCAATGCAAATTGGCAGAACATGAAAAATGCTGATGTGTATTGCCCTATAATTTACCAATATATGTTGTCATAAAAAACCATAAACGTATGACAACTGCCGTACGCACGATCCTAAAGCAACACACAAAACAATGCAGATACTAACAACCACAGTCCAAACTAGCAAATCGCACTTAACTTGTAAACTAGCACTTATATTAGATATATTCTTTTCATGTGTCCTGTCGTTGAACAGAGAATGTCTTATGTGTGAGAGGATTGGTACAGGGCTTTATAGACGTATATTTTATTAAGAAGGTATTTTTGCTCATGGATGATGTCCATTACGGGCTTTTGTCCATTTTCAGATTTCACAAAGATGTACTATAGTAAATGGGCTGTAAGGTACATCTAGAGATAAACATTATCCACCTCTATTTATATGTTTGTTTAACAATTTCAATGAGTCAGTACGTTTCAGGGTTTAAAGAGGTTTTCTAAAATCCCCAAAAAACTTCAGCATGTAAAGTGTGGAATGTTTCTGGCTCTCCTTCCCCTCTGATGTGGTCCCGAGATATCGCAGGCTGTTCTTTATGAATTAGTCTGTCTCTACACACGCACATCCATACAGTAAAGCCTATGGCCATACTGCATACATAGACTTTGATGTGTGCAACAAGCCCATAAATTGATTGTGTCCATACAGCTTGGTCTTTGAGACTGAAAAGCAGGTAAACAGAGACGTTTCATCACTTTTTGTGCTGAAACTAATAGCTAAATAGCGAACCCCTTTGACTGTCAGTACTTATTATAGGATTTGTGTAATAAGCTGAGTTGGATTTATCATTGGCTACAATAGGCCTGTGCCAATAGTCAGACGGATTTAGGAGAAACTCGTTCCTTGCTGAGCACGCATGTCTTGCATTCTTTTGTTCACAAGGGAAAATGAATTGATGCTATAGTTATCTGAGGTAAAATGCAATTTGTAGGTTTGTTGTTATCTTAATTGACTAGAAAAGCTACAAAATATTCTGTGAAAATAATGCAGCTACTTGATGGGGTGGGTCATAGGGCACCGAAGTCTGTGTACCTCAAAGCTCCATGGCATAAGTCCGGTCCTGGTATGGCACATGGGTCAGTTATGCTAATAGGCAGACAGCAGCAATTGTCGCTTCATAGTTATTGCCACTCAATGAACCTGGCTTATTGGTCATTCTACAGTGTGGCACTAATAAAGTGAATTTGTTATGTTTCTTATATTCAGTTTTCAATAACGGATTACCTGATTTTTGTTAAGCGACGACTTTACTAGTCATTTCTTGTGAATGCCATTTATGTAAATGATTTGTATTGCAAAACTGAAAATAAAGTAATTCTTCATTATAAACAACCATGTCCCACAGGTATATCTTTCAAATCAGTTTGACAAGTCCAGATTAGAAAAAACTTTTCTTGCCCGAGTAGTCCAATGTGAGTAAGGGTCCCAGGCAGTAATCACGAGGGCCGATCGATGAGACAGCCTGTTGATCGGCGCTCGTTTGCTCCTGTCACAAGCAAGTAGCAATGATCGGTTATATTTGGGGACGAACGATTGTTACTACAATCGAGCAACCCCTTACATTTCCATCATGTTAGCAGCACATCTCCCTGTTTCCACAGGGAGATGTGGTGCCGACTAGGGACCATTTCATTGGCCACATAAATGAGCAGATTAGCCGATGAACGAGTGTTTGCTCGTTCATCGGCTGATAGTTGCCATGTTTATACAACTGCTTACTTATTAGCTTTATGCTAATTCGTTTTTTAATGCCCAACTGGGCGTGTTTTTACTTTAGACCAAGTGGGCGTTGTACAGAGGAGTGTATGACGCTGACCAATCAGTGACCAATCAGCGTCATACACTTCCCTCCATTCATTTACACTGCACTAGCGATATAGCTATATCGTTATGTGCAGTCACATAAACACACTATAACGTTACTGCAGTGTCCTGATAATGAATATATATTACCTCCAGCCAGGACATGATGTGTATTCAGAATCCTGACACTTCTGAATCTTTTCTGTGAGATTACCAGCAAGGCAAACGTAACCACGTTTACATCATAATCTCGCGAGATTACGTTTGCCTTGCTGGAAATCTCACAGAAAATCTTCAGAAGTGTCAGGATTCTGAATACACATGACGTCCTGGCTGGAGGTAATGTATATTCATTATCAGGACACTGCAGTAATGTTTTTACTTTAATGTTATAGTGTGTGAATGTAGCTGCACATAACAATATAGCTATATCGCTAGTGCAGTGTAAATGAATGGAGAGAAGTGTATGACACTGATTGGTCAGTGTCATACACTCCTCTATACAACGCCCACTTGGTCTAAATTAAAAACACGCCTAGTTGGGCATTAAGAAACTAATTAGCATAAAGCTAACAATCGCTCATAAAGTGGTAAAAATACATCGTTTTTCTAAATAAAAAGCACTGCTGTCACCTACATTATAGCGCTGATCTCCTTATGTAGTTGATAGGGCACTTATAATGTGGTGACAGAGCCTCTTTAAGCCTAAACATGAAGGGCTTTGTTCTGGGTGCACTGTCAGGCATTGTCAGAAAATACGATTTGATCAATGTTTTGGACATGGAAACTAGGCAGGTAAGGTGAGATCAGAAAAACTCATCATGTACAATGAGAAGTCATGCCCACAGAAAAGAACGAGATCAGATGTGATTACAGTTAATCACTTGTGACTATTATGCCATTTACTGTGGAAAATCTTAAAGTGAATGTCTACCGTTTTGGTTTGTTTTTTAACTCTAAACAGGTGTAATATTGTATGCTAATAAACTTCTTAATATATCTTTATAGGGGTCGGAGCTCAGCTGCATACTGTACATACATTAAACTCAACGATAAAACATTATACATTATGAAGTAAGGTCTTAAGCTGCCTCTAGTGGTGGCTGTGATTATTAATGTTATAGTTAAACCAAAGTAATGTACAAAAACTATGAGAGAAAAAATACTGCGGTTGCTGTTTGATTGATATCTTTGTATTTTCCACTAAAAGTGGTAAAAATTAGTTCTGAAACGGTTTAATTCCATATATTGCAGCCACAGCTGGAGGAACCATCTCCCAATAGAGATTTATATTACATTTGACAGCCATTTTTATAAGTGGTGATAAACCTCTTTGTAAGGAAATATAGAAAACTGGAATCGTTTTTGGTGTTCATGCCATCAGAGGTTATAGTCTATCCGATAAATCTGCTCTGTTGACATGTACGAATTTTTAGCAAACATTTTCTTCAAACACCTCCATATGTCTGCTCCGTATTCTGCCCTTGTGGAGTAGGTGCAGAAAATGGTGCAAATGTTCCTCTATGAAGGTGTCCATACATCTATATTTCCATATGAACGTATTTCCACGTTTGTCAGTATGTAGCATGCTCCATCAGACGGTGTGTCTTGGATTATATTCTAGGGGGAAATAATGTCCTAGATTAGATACCCAAAAACTGAACAGTATTGGCTGCAATACAGTTCACATACAGTTCTAAACTGCATACCGTAATACGGCCATGTTTACACACGCTCATGTGAATCATGTACAGTACAATTCATTTATAGACCACAACTGTGAGTAGGTAGCACCAGCTGATGCAAACTAAGCTAAGTAAACAGGGATGTGAGGTAGACATTTTGGGGGGAATATATTAAACACTGAACACCAGTATTCTGGCAAAATGTCATAAACTTTGGCGTATGAACGTTTTGTGTAAATATTTTTGACTTTTTAAACTTTTACGCCACACCCGGCTTAACAAAATTGCCATAAGAGAAGAAGTAGAGTAGATTTCACTCTGGTGCACGGCCGACCAGAGATGTGCCTAATTTGTTAAGAGGGGTGCACCGCTTATTCAATGAGGTGTATTTTACTCCAACTTTGTTTATATTAAGACTGGCATATGTAACGTCAGACTTCATCAATTCCTCCTTTGTACATACCAGCATAAGAGATACAATAATTCATGTGTTATAATGCCTTTATAATATTCACTTGCCTTAAACAGTACACCAAATAAAATCTTTACAAACTTTACACATTCAGGTACGTACAATAACAATATATATAGACAAAATATTTGATTTCTGTAGACGCAAGTCATTATTTGTTGAATTAATTTTTTTGTAGTGAATTAGAATTAAAATAGAGTTAATGACATTTGTGACTATATTTAGATAATTAGATAATCTATATTGGTTTGTATTATACATGTATAATCTATAAAAGTTACTGGTAGAGAAATGAATATGGACCATCCAGGGCACATTTCTCTATTAAATAACAACATATATGTTTTATATAGCTCATACGATGTTGTTGTTTCCAAACTAAAAAGAAAAATATTGCACAGGAATAAACTATTGCAATGTAAAAGTTCATAATACATTACAAGACAATGCAGATATGCTCAGGAGTTCAACTGCCAACCCAATGACCATTGAAGGGATGACTCACCCTCAGATGACTTTATGTATTGGTATATACCCTCTGACAACCTTCAATAATAACATGGTGCTTGCTTCCTTCTATTTTTGCCCAATGTCTTCATATTAACACCTATTTTTAACACCCTAATCTGAAGCATATGTTTTTTCTCCATGGACTATTAGCTAACGTAGGGAGCATAGTAGGGCTGTATTGTATCCTACGTCACTGACAGTACACACATCTAATATATGGTCTGAAGACTGAAGAAATGTATAATAGAAAACCAAAAGACTGTTATTCTTCCAGAAACAGCACCACTCTTGTCCGTGGTCTGTGTATGGTATTGCAGCTCAACCCTTTTTAAGTGAATGGACTAGAGTGGTGCTGTTTCTCTGGAAAAAGCAGGTCCCTTTTTCTAATCTCATACAGCCTCTTTAAAAGTAAGGCAAGTAAAATGTGAAGGGGTGTACACGCTAATACATTAAAGTCTATAGAAGCTGAGCAGTCCTTTTAATATGCACAATGTAATGTTACCAATGTTCTTTATTTCTGTGATGTAACACATGCAACAAGTACATTGTATCTTCAAATATGCACAAGTGTGACTGAGAGGGATGAGCCGTGCTTCATGACCCTCTGAGAAATCAAACCCTTGTATTGTTTATTGCTATGCTATCGTATGTACATGTATTACTGACCTCTACTTACATGTTTCATCGTTTTGAATGGGCTGTAAAAAACTTTTTTTTCAATATTTAGAATGTAGGTAAATGTAAGAATGGTTTACTAAAGAGCAAATTATTATCTACTCAATGTGTTTGCCATAGTTACTATGCAGTCAGCACACTTTATATGATTGCCAACAGAAAAAAACTAAATACCTGACGCATTTCAAGTTCCAATTTAACCGTTTCATAGTCTCAAAACTCACTGCCTTGTCATTGCCCTCTAATTTAATATAATGTTTTCTGACCTAGCAAATAAATTCCCACTACCAGTGAGAAAAACGCTGTCTACATTAAAACAAATTGTACAATGCAGTAACCAGTGTGAGAACTAGTTAGAATTTGCATTGTTAATCAAAAGGGTTAAACTGTGTTTAAACATGTGCAATAGGGCAAACCTGTATTTAGGATATAATATTGACTGGTTCTTTAAAGTAATGCTGTCTATAGGAGGCCCATAGTTTAAAGTTTTTCTTTTTTTGTAACACCCCCCACCAGCACCACCACTTCTATACCAGTTTCTATAACTCTTTTGTATGACACAATTCTTAAATGTTTTGCCCGTTGAAAAAAAATTGTTCAAGTCATCAAATTCTGATCGGTGAGGGTCTGATTCTGTTTAAAGGGCCACTGCGTTGCTTCCCCTTAATTTTTTACACAGCTTTATACTATACAATGCTGACAGATTTGTATCAGCTGAGCACAGTATTAAAGCTGTCTCTCATTCACTTGTAAGAAATAAAGGGAAAGCAGCGCTACTCCGGGCACCGCAACCTCTTCAAACAGCTAATTGGCAGAGGTGCCAAGAGTCGGACCCCCACCAATCAGATATCGATATCCTATGTTGAGGATAGGCCATACATTTTTTTTTTTACCAGGCAAACCTTTTAATTATGTCTGGGAACACATTAGCGCATTATAATTGTTGGACAGCACTGCTTTAGCGTTTAAGGCACTTTGCATTGTCTAGTATGGTACGAGAATAATAAAGGATATGTATATTTTTGCAACCATTATTTTACAGTTCTAACGTATCTAAAAAATTAAAATGGAAAAAAAAATTTAATAGTCCATTTTCTACCATTTTGTGTCTACAGCTCCTATTCAGACCAATGTGTCGCCATAGAAAATCTGACCACACACACAGAGTTTGTTTGTAGTCGGTTTCTATGGAGACTGTAGACACAAAATGATTTTGTGACTATATGCAAATACTGCTTAATTGTTTTGTGAGGGAGGGTGTATAAATAATTTTGAGCAATACAAAACTGGTTGCAAAAGTGCACATGCCCTTTAAATCTGAATAACCTGTAAGATGTCCACAGTTCAATACCTCGATGGAGCTGTTCATTATAACCTGTGCCAAACATAAATATAGAAATTTACATACCCTTAAAATTTACAGGAAGGGTTGTAGCAACATATGTTTAGATTTATTTCTAATAAATGGGAAGGAATCCCTATATACTACCTGTTCTAAAGAAAGATTTATAATATTATGAAACAGATATTTATATTAAGCAATGTCCAAAATAGCAACATATTTTATAATGCAGATGTATGCCAGCAGAAAAGAAGGTAAATATAGGTTGTCTCCCAGTCACGTTTTTATTCAGTATGTGTCCATATTATGTGCGTATCCTGGCCTGAAATATTGATAGAGGACCTCAGGGTGGAAAGTGGATTTTATTGTATGGACTTTACTGAGACCTAAATTACCCAAGATTTAGAGAAACTGAAACAGGGTCACAGGTCCGATTGTCAAATAATGATTTTAGTTCTACTCAGATGAATAGTCTAGCTGATGATGAGGAGGAGTTTAATGAACCAGCATGCCGTCTCTCATTTCACAAATCTTCTACTGAATTTACAAACCATAACCTATTTTTTTAGGTTACATTCTCTACCATATGAGGTCTCGATATTTTGTGCCAAAAATCACATTTGATCCGCTAGAGGGAGGCATTCTCAAAGAGAGTTTTTTCCCTGTTTTCGTCTGACGTGATCCGATCCTGGTTTTGGCACAAAATATTAATCTCTGATGGACTCTTGAAGGTAACACCAGGAATGGATTGACTAAACGGGGGATAGGGGATTTTGACAAAGAGTCTAAAGAAAAAAAATAAAGGATAAACGCTGTTTAAATGCATTTTTAACCTGGCTCAAGTATATTATGACTATCATCATTGGTAAGGGGCCCAATTATTGCCTGGGGCACACACCATCAGTCTTCCCATGAGACTCACTTATTGGAGATTTACACATAAATTTGCTAATTGTTAAACTTTTACCATTTTATGCATAAATATAATGTACAGAAAGGCAAAACAAAAATAGGAAACCATTATTGTTGTCACCGTTCCTTTATATTTAGCCCCGAAATTCTTCTCACAGGTTTGCCTTCTTTAATAATAATTATGGGGAGGCAATGAACAGACAGCTCCAGAAAACATGCATGCGTGATAGCCTGGTATGGCTCAACAACCTCAGTGTTTTCCTCATATATTCACACATACAACATTATAAATGAATAAATAGTTTGTGACCCTTTTTTACTACAAAACCCCCATAGTCACATATTTGAAACGTGTTTAATTTACTTTTAGTGTTTTGTTTTATAAGTATAAATGTCACAAATTAATGTTTCAAGTGTAATATTTTTTTATTATTATTCACTTAGCTACAGAACCCACCAGCAACATGAATTCCTCCATCAGTTGTGAACAAACATCTGTGTGTGTTTTTTTATATTGCACAATTTATCTGCCTGGAAGCAGATTTTACAGTCTATTTTCTGCAGAAGACAATCACATGTTCACCGTTTTTAGGAGCGGTCAATGTTTCTATCATGTCACAGTTGAAGGTACTGCTCATAGTTGCCATGTAATGTGTTTACAGATCCTGCACAATTCAGATAGCACTTGGATATAGCAATTAGTTTGGTTACATATTATGCAAGCAACTGAACTAGTCCCAACTTCTAGACCAAAAATATAAATATATTAAGGAACTGTTTTAAAAAAAAAAAAAAAATGGCCGCTTCTTAAATTTATAGGTCAGTGTTCCTGAAACTATTAGAAATAAAATAGTATGCAAGATAGAAGACAGGACTAGAGCCATAGAGCCATTGGTTGGGGATTGTTGGTTGATAACTATATATATACGTACATATACGTATATATATGTACAGATAGATAGATAGATAGATAGATAGATAGATAGATAGATAGATAGATAGATAGATAGATAGATAGATAGATAGATAGATAGATAGATAGATAGATAGATAGATAGATAGATAAAGAGCTTTTTTGCCATAGAAATCTTTCAGAGCAAAAGCTGTAAATATATAAAAAATGCTTCATTTCTGGGGGAGCAAAAGTACTAAACAAGTAAGTCAAAAAAAGTGGTCTAGAGTGCTTTTATGATGCAAAAACAGAGGAAGATATCGTTGAGGAAAAAGCAAAAAATATTTAATTGGATAGTTACCTAAAATATACAATTGCCCATATATTAGTAAGTCAGAAGTTAGAACTGTGCTAAAGTTTGGTGATTAAGTTTTTTTTTATTACATTTTCTGTTTTTGTTGCCATGGTTTTGGAGTGCAGCCTTATTAGTTGTCACATCGGAAATGTGGTGAAATTGGAATTTTGTCAGTATGTTCAATAACAAATTCTCAGCTCCTGAGGAGGTAGTTCAAAAGTGACTAGCAATTTGGCTGCACTTTGTGTTGTCAAAAATGGTACTACAATCGAATAGAAATATGCCAATATCTCTGTAACTCATAAAAACATAATAATCAACCTGGCTGCTGCTCTAACTTCTCATTTACTGACATAAGGCAAATGTTACGTTTTGGGTAGAAATCCTCTTGTGTGGGAGTAGAAGTGGTTGTTGTTTATAACAATCTGACAGACCTCTATTAAATTACATAAGGAGTCCGGATTCTATTGGCAACGACAATTTCTTTTTTTCATCTGTACTAATGTAAATTTCCACTGCCTTTAAATTGAAAATCTGGAATGGAAATGTGTCCATAGTTGGTGGGGCTAGGATGTTCAAAAATCTAGTCAATTTCACATTGTAGACTAAAATAGACGCCCATTTTGGAGTTCACCCTATCCATGAATCAATGTTCTTTACCTGATGTTTATTACGTAGGTGCGACCAGCCAGGCATTAATATGCATAGGCCTATGTGACGTCGGACAAAGCAGCTGATACAACAATTAACTCTATGATTTAATTGGGCCTAAAGAATGGTGCCGATAGTCGTACCTCTCAGAGGCAGCTGACGGAACTTTTACTGCAATATATGTTTGTTAACTGTTACTGCTACTTTTCCTAGTAAGGGATTGATTATAATGACAGTCTCTAAAATACTGAGCGGCTACTTCCCAACCTACACTAAAAGTAAAGTGATTCTATCTAGACAGATGCATTAGATTAGGAATTGTTTTGGTTCAGCGTTGGCTAGAAGTAACTACACAGACATGATGAGACTTTTGCTGAACTATATATCTTATCTGCCTTTTCCTATTTGTTTGAAGCCATGTATAAATGTTAACATGCAAACCTTGATGGTAACTTGTTGCTCTTGAAATAAAGAAAAGGAAAAGATAATTCAATGTTTCATTTTTCCTGCCCTACAAGTATAGATCACATGCAAACTCATACATGGGCTATATTTTGAAAACAGTGTTAAGTTTTACTTTTAAGATTGTCATTTTTGTAGCATAACAAATAAATATGAATAACAACAACTTGAGTTTTCTACTGTATTCAACTATTTTTGTGTGTTATGTGTATTTAAATAATTATTTGCATGCAGACATTTCAGTTAACAGCGTTCCTATATTATTCCAGGTGAATTATCAGAATACTGTCGAAGGTGTCGCCGGGCCAGGGCGCTTTTAAAACAAGCAGGGGAAGGGAGCCAGCGCAGCGCTCCCTTCCACCTGCTGTACACCCCGGCCCTGCCACACAGTGCACAGCGATGCCATTCGGCAGAATGGCATCAACTCCTCCTCCTCACATGCACTCTGCGCTGTGAGGAGGAGGAGATAGAGCGCAAGCGCCGGAAAACCCGGCCATCACTCGGGACACGTCCCGGTGAGACTTCTATGGGAGCCGGGTGGCCAGGTACCCGGCCGAAGATAGAGCATGTCCTTTTTTTTGACGGCCGGTTTCCCCGGCCGTCAAAAAATCGGTCGTGTGAATAGCCCCATTAGGGGTCTATTATTCCTAATGCAGCCGGGCGCCGGCCGATTTATGAACGGCCGGCACCCGGCCGGGAAACCCTGTCGTGGGAATGAGGCCTTACTCTTTGCTCTAGTCTCACTCTCTCCACACCACTTATCAGTTTTTTATAAGCTCAGCTCCTAACAAGGCAGGTTTACCTGCATAGCATATGATGTTCTTACAAGCTCAGGAGCACTGCACCTGCCCCCCAGCCCACAATTCTGTTTCTACAGATATCTCTGATGGGTCTCCTAGATAGGGTATATTCACATGCAGCAGATTTTGTTGCAAATATTTCTGCAACTGAAAATCAGTTCCATTCATCTGAAAGGAATTTGCAGAAATTCTTGCAACTGCTGCAGAGATAACCCCATTTAAATGAGTAAAACTGATTTTTCTAAGTCGCAGAAATTTCTGCAAAAAAATCTGCCCTAAAGGTTGCTGTCACACGCGGCAAATTTTGTTTCACAACTTTCAATTATCTGAAAAGATCTTGCAGAAATCCAGGCAGCTTCTGCAGAAACAACCCCATTCAAAGCACCCCATGCTCTACCGGCCTAAATACTATGAGAACATGAGAAGTGGCAGCATTGCCCAGACACAGCAGCAGCAAAGTATATAGGAAATTATTTAAGATTTTGCACTACTGCTCTCAATCAAGCAGTGGTGTGAGATAGTTTAGTACTTACTAGAATATGATCTGTTCAGGAGAACTGTGTGTGCAGATACCCTTCCCCTTCTCACACTCTTTTTGCATCTCTACTACACCGTGTTCCAAATTATTATGCACATTGGATTTAAGTGTCATAAACATTTAATTATTTGTTTTTCAATGAAACTCATGGATTGTATTGTGTCTTAGGGTATGTTCACACGGCCAAATTTCAGACGTATACGAGGCGTATTATGCCTCGTTTTACGTCTGAAAATAGGGCTGCAATACGTCGGCAAACATCTGCCCATTCATTTGAATGGGTTTGCCGACGTACTGTGCAGACGACCTGTAATTTACGCGTCGTCGTTTGACAGCTGTCAAACGACGACTCGTAAATTTACTGCCTCGGCAAAGAAGTGCAGGGCACTTCTTTGCCACGTAATTTGAGCCGTTCTTCATTGAAATCAATGAAGCATGGCTCAAGGTTTACGAGCGTCTCAGACGCCTCGTAAATTACGAGGAGGAGCATTTACGTGTGAAACGAGGCAGCTGTTTAACAGTCTGTCTTTTCACACGTAACTGCCTCTCAGCGTGTGAACATACCCTTAGGGCTCTTTGGATCATTGTAATCAATCTCAGACACATGTGATAATTAGTTTGCCAGGTGTGCCCAATCAAGGGAAAACTACTTAAAGGAACAGTGTCATCACAATTTTTTTTTTAATATGTTAAAGATGTTAGTGCTTTATTAAAAACGTTCGGATTAATTTGTGTGTTTGTGTGTTACTTTTTCTTATTTTTACACTTTTTCTTCCCTATGGGGGCTACCATTTTTTTTTTCCATTTCTGTATGTGTCGATTAACGACACATACAGACATGGAATACGGCAGCCACATTCCCATAGTGACTGCGAACGGGTCCCGTCCCATCCACTTCTGTGTACGCCGTCTGTGTGGGAACTGCGCATGCGCCGCTCCCACACAGTCCAATTTGAAATGCTGAAAGGCGCCATTTTCCTGTGGACCGGAAGTCGCGGCCGGACAGTAAGATTACTACTTCCGGCCGCGGCTTCCGGACTTGTGCACTTGGACCAGCGGCAGCAGACGGAGCGGACGGGCCGGAGGGAGCCGCGGCGGCAGGAGCAGGTAAGAGATTTCTATGTATGTTCGTGTTTGTGTGTGTTTACTACTGTATGTAAACCTACTACACTGTGTGTTAGCTCAAAAAATGGCGACACACAGTGTAGGAGGTTAGACCGTTCAATCCCCTCGTTTATCCCGGCACTAGCCAGGATAAAGGAGGGGGGGATTCTCAGAGCTCACTAGAGCGAGTGCTTTTTTCCCAATTTTGCAGCAAAAAGCAATGTGGTTGCTTTACCACATGCAATGCTGCAATTTTGGGAATAGCTCAATCTAGTGACCAGCAATGGGAAATATTATAAATTAGAATCTAATTTATAATATTTCCTGACTCGTGAAAAAAAATAAAAAAATTTGAACAATGTTTAATCACCTACACACTAAATGTTTAATTAAAAAAAAAAAAACATGTTTTGCTGGCAACACATTCCCTTTAAGAAGGACGTTCCACATTATTAAGCAGGCCACAGGTTTCAAGCAATATGGGATTCCTCTCCTCAGACTAATCGGGTGGTGACTGTCCCATGCCAGGAGGCTATTAATTGCAGTGCCCACAAACAGTCTCCCCTCCCCTTCCCTCACGTCCCGAATGGTAACAGGAGGAGGAGGAGAGGAGGTGTGAAGAGTAGGGGAGCAGAGGTGTGAAGAGCAGGGAAGGGGAGATGGAGAAGAAGCTTCTAAAGTAGCACAGGGAGTTTTAGTAAGATAGCAGCACAGACCACGGCTGCTAATAGCTGGGAGTCGGACAGCAGATCTTATCTGCTGTGCCGCCCCCCTTAGAAATACTCTACCCTGTCCCCTGAGGTCAGAAACTCACCTCGCCTCATGGCAGGTGCGGCCCTGGAACCGGAGCCCGATCCGGTGTTAGCGACGCCACCGAGCATCTGGGGGTTCGAGCGGCCATGGGCCCCCTAATGATGATCCGCCACTGAATAGGACGCCACAGTTGCACCAAGTCAGTTCGTAAAATTTCTTCTCTCCTAGATATACCACGATCAATTATGAGTGGTATTATTGCAAAGTGGAAGCGTTTATGAATCACAGCAACTCAACTACGAAGTGGCAGAACCAGTGGCGTAACTACCGCTGTAGCAGCCGTAGCAGCTGCTACGGGGCCCGCGGCATGAGGGGGCCCGTGTCGCCCGCCGGCATGGGCCCCCACCATGGCCGGAGGCTCCGCTAGTAGCCACTATGGCTACTACAGCGCTACGCCACTGAACACTACGGCAGAGCAGGGAGGTATCTCCCCGCTCTGCCATTAAACAAAAGACATGTATCCCCTATCCACAGGATAGGGGATACATGTGTGATCGCTGGCATTGATAGCGAGAACGGGGGACTGAAAGTCCCCTGAAGTTCTCCATCAGAAACCTCGGACTTCCGGGGTCTGTGTCGGCAGCTCCGTAGAAATGAATGGAGCGCCGGTCGCGCTTGTGCGCATGCGTGACCAGGGCTCCTTTCATTTTTATTGAGCTGCCGACACAGATGCCGGAAGTCAGAGGTGAGTCAGGGGGGGCTGTATGGCGTTCTCTACAGTGGGGGCTGTATGGAATTCTCTACAGTGGGGGCTGTATGGCGTTCTCTAGAGTGGGGGCTGTATGGCGTTAGCGCCATACAGCCCCCTCTGTAGATAACGCCATACAGTCCCCCCTGTAGAGAACGCCATACAGTCCCCCCTGTAGATAATGCCATACTGTCCCCCTGTAGATAACGCCATACATTCCCCCCTGTAGAGAACACCATACAGTCCCCCCTGTAGATAACGCCATACAGTCCCCTCTGTAGATAACGCCATACAGTCCCCCTCTGTAGATAACGCCATACAGCCCCCTCTGTAGATATTTACAAAGGGGGCTGTATGGGGTTATCTACAGGGGGGGGCTGTATCGCGTTATCTACAGGGGGGCTGTATGGCGTTATCTACTGGGGGGGTGTAAAAAAGGCACTATCTACAAGGGTTGGGGGTTGTGTGACACCCAGGGGAGGGGGGCCCCAGTCAAAAGTTTGCTATGGGGCCCAGTCTTTCCTAGTTACGCACAAACCTCCTCTAGCATTAACATCCGCACAAAAACTGTGCGCCGGGAGCTTCATTACAGATATACCAATTATTTTTCCGCTCTGATAGTCATGTAGAAGGCAGTCCAACAGGCCAAACAGTATCTTCGTAGGGTATAAATATCCCCAGCCTATACACAAGAAGACAATTCCACCATCCAACTTTGCTTTCAGGTCTTCTTCACCTTGTAGTTCCACACATGGATACAGGGATTCTTTGATCCAGATAAACCCAGTCTGTCACCACACTATATCTCAAAAAAAAACAAGCCCTCATTCGTCTATGTTGACGAAAAAATAAAATGTTACAGCTTTTGGAAGGCGGGGAGGAAAAAGCGAAAATGAAAAAAATACATTGTCCATGTCATTAGGGGTTAAGAGCTGCACAAATCTCTGCTACAATTTCTTGCTCACAGAGCATTGTCTAGACTGGATACAGTGGCGTAACTGCCACTGTAGCAGCCGTAGCGGCTGCTACGGGGCCCGCAGCATGAGGGGGCCCGCTTCACCCACCGGCACGGCCCCCCCTCCCCTGGCCGGAAGCTCCGCTTGCAGCCGCTATGGCTGCTACAGCGCGACGTCACTGAAGGGGTTGTTCCTACAAAAGCATAGGGGATACATGTGGGATCGCTGGGACGCCCAGCGATAAGGAGAACAGAGGACCGAAAGTCCCTCGAAGTTCTCCATGACAGACCTCGGACTTCCGTAGTCGGTCGGCAGCTCCATAGAAATGAATTGTGCACCGGTCGCGCTTGTGCGCATGCGTGACCAGCGCTCCTTTCATTTTTATTAAACTGCGCAAACCCCGGAAGTCCAAGGTTTGTCATGGAAGAACTTCTGAGGACTTTCGGTCCCCTGTTCTCCTTATCGCTTCCAGCGATCACACATGTATCCCCTATCCTGTGGATAGGGGATGCATGTCTTTTGTAGGACAAACTATAGGCCGTTTTTTTTTTCGGGGGGGGGGGGGCTGCATGGCGTTACCTACAGGGGGGGTTTAGGGCTGTATGCCATTATCACAAGGGGGGGGTTTGGGGCTGTCTGGCATTATCTACAGGGGAATGTCTGGTGTTATCTGCAGGGGGGGCTATATGGCATTATATACAGGTGGGCTGTATGGCGTAATCTACAGGGGGAGCTGTATGGCATTATGTACAGGGGGAGGGCTGTATGGCGTTATCTACAGGGGGGGCTGTATGGCGTTATCTACAGGGGGGCTGTATGACGTTATCTACAGGGGGGCTGTATGGTGCGATCTATAGGGAGGCACTATCTACAAGGGGGGTGTTGTGTGATATCCAGGGGAGGGGGGGCCCCAGTCAAAAGTTTGCTATGGGGCCAAGTCTTTCCTAGTTACACCCCTGACTGGATACATTATCTCCAATTCTCTGACGAGAGCAGCACTAGGTACACTACCGTTCAAAAGTTTGGGGTCACCCAGACAATTTTCTGTTTTCCATGAAAACTCACACTTATATTTATCAAATGAGTTGCAAAATGATTAGAAAATATAGTCAAGACATTGCAAGGTTAGAAATAATGATTTTTATTTCAAATAATAATTTTCTCCTTCAAACTTTGTTTTCGTCAAAGAATGCTCCATTTGCAGCAATTACAGCATTGCAGACCTTTGGCATTCTAGCTGTTAATTTGCTGAGGTAATCGGGAGAAATATCACCCCATGCTTCCCCCCCAAGTTGGATTGGCTTGATGGGCACTTCTTGCGTACCATACGGTCAAGCTGCTCCCACAACAGCTCTATGGGGTTGAGATCTGGTGACTGCTCTGGCCACTCCATTACAGATAGAATACCAGCTGCCTGCTTCTTCCTTAAATAGTTCTTGCATAATTTGGAGGTGTGCTTTGGGTCATTGTCCTGTTGTAGGATGAAATTGGCTCCAATCAAGCGCTGTCCACAGGGTATGGCATGGCGTTGCAAAATGGAGTGATAGCCTTCCTTATTCAAAATCGCTTTTACCTTGTACAAATCTCCCACTTTACCAGCACCAAAGCAACCCCAGACCATCACATTACCTCCACCATGCTTGACAGATGGCGTCAGGCACTCTTCCAGCATCTTTTCAGTTGTTCTGCGTCTCACAAATGTTCTTCTGTGTGATCCAAACACCTCAAACTTCGATTCGTCTGTCCATAACACTTTTTTCCAATCTTCCTCTGTCCAATGTCTGTGTGCTTTTGCCCATATTAGTCTTTTCCTTTAATTAGCCAGTCTCAGATATGGCTTTTTCTTTGCCACTCTGCCCTGAAGGCCAGCATCCCGGAGTCGCCACTTCACTGTAGACGTTGACACTGGCGTTTTGCGGGTACTATTTACTGAAGCTGCCAGTTGAGGACCTGTGAGGCGTCTATTTCTCAAACTAGAGACTCTAATGTACTTGTCTTGTTGCTCAGTTGTGCAGCGGGGCCTCCCACTTCTCTTTCTACTCTGGTTAGAGCCTGTTTGTGCTGTCCTCTGAAGGGAGTAGTACACACTGTTGTAGGAAATCTTCCGTTTCTTGGCATTTTCTCACATGGAATAGCCTTCATTTCTAAGAACAAGAATAGACTGTCTCTTTTTCTAGCCATTTTGAGAGTTTAATTGAACCCACAAATGTAATGCTCCAGATTCTCAACTAGCTCAAAGAAAGGTCAGTTTTATAGCTCCTCTAAACAGCAAAACTGTTTACAGCGGTGCTAACATAATTGCACAAGGGTTTTTAAGTGTTTTCTAATCATCCATTATCCTTCTAACACAGTTAGCAAACACAATTACATAGTTACATAGTTACATAGTTAGTACGGCTGAAAAAAGACACATGTCCATCAAGTTCAACCAAGGGATGGGAAAAGGGAAGGAAAAATTTCTACACATAGGAGCTAATATTTTTTTGTTCTAGGAAATTATCTAACCCTTTTTTAAACCATCTACTGTCCCTGCTGTGACCAGCTCCTGCGGTAGGCTATTCCATAGATTCACAGTTCTCACGGTAAAGAAGGCTTGTCGCCTCTGCAGCTTGAACCTTTTTTTCTCCAGACAGAGGGAGTGCCCCCTTGTTTTTTGAGGGAGTTTTACAAGGAACAGGATTTCACCATATTTTTTGTATGTGCCATTAATATATTTATATAAGTTAATCATGTCCCCCCTTAGTCGTCTTTTTTCAAGGCTAAATAGGTTTAATTCTTTCAATCTTTCCTCATAACTTAAATTCTCCATGCCCCTAATTAGCTTCGTTGCTCTTCTTTGTATTTTTTCCAACTCCAGGGCATCCTTTCTATGAACTGGAGCCCAGAACTGAACTGCATATTCTAGATGAGGCCTCACTAATGCTTTGTAAAGTGGCAATATTACATCCCTGTCCCGTGAGTCCATGCCTCTTTTAATACACGACAATATCCTGCTGGCCTTTGAAGCAGCTGATTGACACTGCATGCTGTTATTGAGTTTATGATTTACAAGTACACCCAGATCCTTCTCAACAAGTGAATCCGCCAGTGTAGCTCCCCCTAGGACATATGATGCATGCAGGTTGTTGGTACCCAGATGCATAACTTTACATTTATCTACATTAAACTTCATCTGCCAAGTGGACGCCCAAACACTTAGTTTGTTTAAATCTGCCTGCAATTCATGAACATCTTCCATAGACTGAACTATATTACATAGCTTGGTGTCATCTGCAAAAATAGAAATAGTGCTATTAATCCCATCTTCTATATCATTAAAAAATAAGTTGAATAATAGTGGTCCCAGCACTGAACCCTGGGGTACACCACTTATTACCGGGGACCATTCAGAGTAGAAATCATTGACCACAACTCTCTGGATACGGTCCTTGAGCCAATTCTCAATCCAATTACAAACTATATTTTCTAAACCTATAGTCCCATTAAGCGTCTATGGTGGACAGTGTCAAATGCCTTTGCAAAGTCCAAAAACACTAAATCCACAGCGGCCCCTGTGTCTAGACTTCTGCTCACCTCTTCATAAAAACAGATTAGGTTAGTTTGACAACTTCTGTCCTTAGTAAAACCGTGCTGGCTGTCACTTATAATGCTATTTATTGTCACATAATCCTGTATATAGTCCCTCAATAGCCCCTCAAACATTTTCCCCACGATGGATGTTAAGCTCACTGGTCTATAATTACCCGGGGAAGACCTAGAGCCCTTTTTAGAAAATCGGCACCACATTTGTGCTGCGCCAGTCCCTTGGCACTATACCAGTCACTAGAGATTCTCTGAATATTATGAAAAGGGGGACAGAAATAACTGAACTAAGCTCTTTAAGAATTCTAGGGTGTAACCCATCTGGTCCCGGGGCCTTGTGCACATTTATTTTATTTTATTTAGCTTGGACCATATCTACATTCATCCAATTCAGTATATCAACTGATATATTAACAGCACTGGCACCGGCTACATCAGCTGCTCTTTCTTCTGTTGTATATACAGAGTTAAAGAACCCATTTAGTAACTCTGCCTTCCCTTGATCCCCTGTGATCAACTCCCCATTACCATTATCTAGGGGTCCTACATGTTCAGACCTTGGCTTTTTAGCATTTATATATTTGATGAATTTTTGGGGATTTGTTTTACTATCCTTGGCCACCTGCCTTTCATTTTGTATTTTTGCTAATTTTATTACCTTTTTACAGATTTTATTAAGATCTTTATATTTTACAAAGGCAGCAGATGTACCCTCAGATTTGTGTTTTTTAAATGCCCTTTTTTTGTCGTGTATTGCCCCTTTCACAGAAGGTGTAAGCCATGTGGGGTTTAATTTGAGTCGTTTATACTTGTTACCTATAGGAATAAATTTTGCACTATAATAACTCAAAGTAGATTTGAAAATCTCCCATTTATCATTTGTTCCATTATTTGACATTAGTTCTTCCCAGTCCAGATCCTGAAATGCAGCCCTCATCCTGGGGAAATTGGCTTTCTTAAAATTAAATGTTTTTGCCCTCCCAGCCTGCGTTTGTTTTTTACAGTATAGGTAAAATGTAACTATATTATGATCACTGTTACCGAGGTTTTCACGAACATTGATATTCCCAACAAGATCTGCATTATTAGAAATGACCAGATCCAACAGAGCTTCACCTCTAGTCGGGTCTTCCACAAACTGGCCCATAAAATTTTCCTGCAAAAGGTTGAGGAAATGTCTCCCCTTTGCAGTTGAAGCTGAACCATGACACCAATTAATATCCCGGAAATTAAAATCTCCCATTATCACTACAGTACCCGCCTGTGCAGCCCGCTCCATCTGTTTATATAGCTGAACTTCCATCTCCTCAGTTATATTGGGGGGTCTATAGATTACACCAAAAGTAATTTTTTCAGTGTTTACCTCCCTTTCTAGTTCCACCCACAAGGTTTCAACCTCCTCACAGTATTCACCCACTATTGTCTCTTTCACACTCGCCTTCATATCATTTCTCACATACAGACATACACCACCACCTTTCCTATTTGTCCTGTCTTTCCGAAAAAGTGTAAAACCCTGTAGATTTAGAGCCCAGTCATGTGAAGAGTCCAGCCATGTTTCAGCAACACCAACTATATCTATATTTTCTTCCAGTATCAAGGCCTCCAGCTCCCCCATTTTGCTTGCTAGACTTATGGCATTTGTGAACATACACTTTAACTTGCCTGTCAGTTTTTCACTTTTATTATCAGAAATCTGATTTGACATTAATTGGGCCTTTTTATTTACACTGATGTTTTGTAACGAAAGGATCTCCTTATCTTGTTGTCTAGTCCTCTCCCCACATTCTGTTTCTCCCCCCACCAATATAGTCTGACCCCTCTCTAACCTGGCTACCCCTTTTTTTGCTACATTGACCTCCCTCCTCAGCCCTAGTTTAAATACTCCACCACCCCAGCTAGAATTCTCTCCCCCAGCACAGCGGACCCCCTTCCATTTAGGTGCAAATCATCTGCAGAATACAGTTTGTACCCCAATGAAAAGTCAGCCCAGTGCTCTAGGAACCCAAATCCTTCTCCTCTACACCAAGACTTCAACCATGCATTTAACTCCCTGAGCTCCCGCTGTCTTTCCTGTGATGCGCATGGCACAGGCAGTATTCCTGAGAATACTACTTTGGAGGTCCTTTCCTTCAGCTTGTAGCCTAGTTCTTTAAAATTATTCTTAAGGCTCCTCCACCTACCATTTATTCTGTCGTTGGTACCGACATGGACCACGACAGCTGGATCATCACCAGCCCCTCCCAGCAATTTGTCCACTCGTTCCACCACATGCCGAACCCTGGCACCAGGGAGACAGCAAACCATTCAGTTGAGGTGGTCTTGGCGAGAAATTATTCTATCCGTCTTCCTGATTATAGAATCCCCTACGACTATCAATTGTCTTGGCTTACCTGCATTACCATCCCGCCGACTACTAGCTGGGCTGTTCTCCCGGCTGTTCAGATCAGTATCCAGTAGGGCTGCCATTTCTGAGACTGACACCCTCGCATCATCACCCAACTTGGCAATTTTGCCTGGAATGTCAGAAACCGGATCGGCCTTCCTTTTCTTTGACCCCTTTCTACTGCCCCTAACTACATTAACCCAGCTACTTACCTGATCCTGCTCACCCATGTCTTCACCCTCCAGTTCTAACCCACTAACTGCATGCTCCGTGAGCAGCAAGCTCAGCTCAAGATTGTCTATCCTCTGCTCCTCCAGATCTCTAATGCGAGCTTCCAGGTGACCAACATGCTCACATCTGCCACAGAGGTATTCACCCTGGAACTCCTGCTCCAGTCGTGCATACATATGGCAAACTGTGCACTGAAGAAAACCTCCAATCTTGCTATCCATTATCCAAGTTACAAAAAAAAAACAGCGAACAGTTGTTAATGCAAAAAGAAAAAGAAGTAGAAGAGTACTTACTGGGGCTTAACTCCTCTTTTCAATCCGGTTTTTGGAACTCCACTTGATCTACAAACCACTTGTTTTTTCAAGCCACAGAGCAGGCTCTACAGAGTACTGAGGCCTGATTTATACCACCTGGGACCAGCTAACCCCTCCCCCTAGTCAGCTACTCAGCAGGAAGGAAGCTGCAAAGGAAAAATGGTTTTAAATTATGTCACTTTTGCAAACATTGTAGCAAGCAAACAATCAATTCATATATCACATACAATGGCCCCCCACTTTATCACACACAACACAGTAAGTCAATCCGGTTTTTGGAACTCCACTTGATCTACAAACCACTTGTTTTTTCAAGCCACAGAGTGTACTATTAGAACACTGGAGTGATGGTTGCTGGAAATGGGCCTCTATACACCTATGTACATATTGCATTAAAAAACAGACATTTGCAGCTAGAATAGACATTTAGCACATTAACAATGTATAGAGTGTATTTCTGATTAATTTAATGTTATCTTTATTGAAAAAAACTGTGCTTTTCTTGCAAAAATAAGGAAATTTCTAAGTGACCCTAAACTTTTGAACGGTAGTGTATGTACAGGCTTTAGAGTGTTTATATTCACTGAGAGCAAACTAATATGTTAAAATGGTCAGGAATTTAGACATATTACAGTGATTAAGCTTTATTTATATAAAACCGAAAAACCTCTTTAATCACAGCATAACCACCTTTAGATTTAATCGGGTCATGGCAGTGATCAGTTGAGTCATTCAGCTAAAGTATGTTTCAGTGACAGGAAATTTTTACATGAGTTTTTATATTGCGGTATCTGCCGCTATTTTCATAATTGTGCCAAAATCATTTTTCCATTTTTGTAAACACTGTAGCTGTGATTTAAAACAACTCATATGCACATACCCTAATGCCCCCAAATATCCATGATAAACATGAGGTATTAGTTGATATTTTGGCCAAAATACGCAAGCTCACAACCCGCGTCAAGGGTCCTCATCGTATAGTGAGTCCCTGCACTAATATTACAAACAAATCACAGAAAAAAGAACTATATTAATTTAAAATGACTGAAAAATGCCATACTTACTCATAGGGTATGTGCACACGAGAAGTGCCTTTTACGTCTGAAAAGATAGACTGTTTTCAGGAGAAAACAGCTGCCTCGTTTCAGACGTAAAAGCTCCTCCTCGCATTATGCGAGGCGTCTTTGACGCTCGTAAATCTTGAGCTGCTCTTCATTGACTTCAATGAAGAACGGCTCAAATTACGTTGCAAAGAAGTGTCATGCACTTCTTTGCCGAGGCAGTCATTTTACGCGTCGTTGTTTGACAGCTGTCAAACGACGACGCGTAAATGACAGGTTGTCTGCACAGTACGTCGGCAAACCCATTCAAATGAATGGGCAGATGTTTGCCGACGTATTGGAGCCCTATTTTCAGACGTAAAACGAGGCATAATACGCCTCGTTTACGTCTGAAAATAAGTCGTGTGAACCCAGCCATACAAGGACAGGTACAAACACCAGTTCCCAACAGGATGCAGACAAACCACAATGAAACATGGAGGGAGATTGCTCAGGTGCAAAATACTGATGAGCATCCACTCTCACGCCTTCTATTCTACATGCCCTTCTATCAGTAATTATGGCCTTTTTCAGTGATTTTAAACTGTAGTACAGATGAACATCAATCACTACTGTCAATCACTTTTGTACTCTCACACAACAGGATGTCTAGGATATAATAGTTTGGTTTCCTGTATATTGAATAACACAATTATACAACTAGAAGTTTACTTAACAGTCAGTTAGGCTGGGTTCACACAACCATATTACGTCCGTAATGTACGGAACGTATTTCGGCCGGAAGACCCGGACCGAACACAGTGCAGGGAGCCGGGCTCCTAGCATCATAGTGTTGTACGATGCTAGGAGTCCCTGCCTCGCTGCAGGACAACTGTCCCGTACTGTAATCATGATTACAGTACGGGACAGTAGTTCCACGCAGAGGCAGGGACTCCTAGCATCGTACATCACTATGATGCTAGGAGCCCGGCTCCCTGCACTGTGTTCGGTCCGGGTCTTCCGGCCGAAATACGTTCCGTACATTACGGACGTAACATGGTCATGTGAACCCAGCCTAAGTGTTTTACACTTTAACCCCTTAATGACCAGCCTATTTTAGACATTAATGACCAAGCCATTTTTTTCGTTTTTCCATCGTCGCATTCCAAGAGCTATAACCTTTTTATTTTTGCGTCGACATAGCTGTATAAGGTCTTGTTTTTTGCGGGACAAGTTATATTTTTTAATAGCACCATTTTGAGGTACATATTATTTATTGATTAACTTTTGTTAACTTTTTTTGGGGGGGAGATAGAAAAAAAATCTGAAATTTCGCCACACTTTTTTGCGTCCTAAAGCTATGCCGTTTACCGTGTGGTATAAATAACACAATAAGTTTATTCAGCGGGTTATTACGATTGCAACGATACCAAATTTGTATAGTTTTTGTATGTTTTACTACTTTTACACAGTAAAAACGCTTTTTTTTCAAAATTATTTGTTTTTGTGTCTCCATATTTGAAGAGCCGTAGCGGTTTTATTTTTTCGCCGATGCGGTTGTATGAGGGCTTTTTTTTTGCGGGAAGACTTGTAGTTTTTATTGGTACCATTTTGGAGTAGATGCGACTTTTTGATCACTTTTTATAAAAAAAATTTAAAGTCAGGATTCACAGAAAACAGCAATTTTTCCGTCGTTTTTTATTTAATTTTTTTACGGTGTTCACCGTGCGGGTTAAGTAATGTAATAGATTTATAGCCGGGGTCGTTACGGAAGCGGCGATACCAAATATGTGTAACTTTTTAACTTTATTTTGTTTCTTTAATAGTAAAGCAGTTTGTAAGGGGAAAAAGTGGGTTTTTCATTTTTTTTTCACATTTTTTTTTTATTAACTTTATTAAACTTTTTTTTTCACTTTTTTACTAGTCCCACTAGGGGACTTTAATATGCGATGGTCCGATCGCATTTATAATACACTGCAATACTTTTGTATGGCAGTGTATTATGCCTGTCCGTTTAAAACGGACAGGCATCTGCTAGGTCATGCCTGCAGCATGATCTAGCAGGCAGTCACTCCAGGCAGACCTGGGGGCCTTTATTTGACCCCCGGCTGCCATGGGAGACACAGACACTCGGCGATCGTATCGCCGGGTGTCGGTGGGATAGAGAGGGAGCTCCCTCCCTCTCTCCAAAACCACTCAGATGCGGTGCTCGCTATTGAGTACCGCATCTGAGGGGTTAAACGGGTGAGATCGATACTAATATCGATCTCACCCGGCAGAGCAGGGACGCCCCCAGCTGCCTCTGGCAGCTGAGAGCAGGGAGATTTGACAGCTCCCTGTTCTGTTTACTTATTCCGATGCCGCAACGTAAAAAGTCTATGGCATCGGAATAAGGCCCGTTAGTGACCGACGTAAAAACACTATGGGCCGGTCACTAATGGGTTAATCAGGAAGTTTTCCCTGTACGTTTGATGTATGCATTGAGATAGCTCCCGGCGCATATGTCAAACATACCCATAGGCTCCCATTATACTGACAGATGCCAAATCAGTGTTCTTTTGGCCTCCGTAAGGCAGTAAACGTTGGGTAAATGTAGTAGACTATCCATTTCTACCCAGAAGCATCCAGTAAAAAAATTATACGTTAAACATACGTTTTTTTTAACATGGTAGTCTATGCGTGACAGATGCCACTGTATGGTATCTATCACAGGCATCTGTTTAACATCTGTCTTATTAACATGGGGGCCTATGTATAATGTATGCCACTGTACAGTATACGTTCAGCACATACATCCAGAGATTCCCATGGCGTATATGCCAAATGTAAAGGGAAAGCAGGGTGTGAACAGTAATTGATTTGATATATATGATGACAGTAACAATCTTAAATGTTTGTTTTTCGTAGATATGAATATTTCTAATATACTTCTACAAACACCAATACTGACACCTAAAGGCCAACAAAAGCATTACAAAAATCAGCCATACAAATCGAATCAGGACTGACTTCATTACTATCATGTTCAAACATGTGCCGACAAACTACTGAAAAGGGGTAGATAACGAAAGGAAGAATTCCTTGAATAACCCGAAAACAAAAATCCACCTTGAAGGAACAATCTCATTAGGCCGAAAAAACCCAACAATTTTCTAATGTGGATGGAGGGCTCAAAGATCAAAGGGAGAATCTTTGCGGCATTGTTCTAGCTATATTTGTAGATATTTTTTTAGTATTTTTTTTTCTAAAATTTGTTTTTATTGAAACATAGAAATTCAAATAAGCAGAAGTGATTGATAGGCACGCAGGAAAATAATTTTTCAAGTATTACAGAGATATTAAAACAAAGGGAAACAGAGTGTCTGAATATAGTGTAGCATCTACAAATCATATTTATTACATGGTATCTCCAGGTAATAAGATAGAGAGACGTGTGAAATTCAAGGTGAATAGCTTATTCTAGTATGTGAAATCCTTTCAACATGAGGACTAGCCAATCAGAGGATGGAGGGCCTAAATCCAAAATTCGTAGAATTTGTAACCACGGGTCTATATCTGGAGGGACATACAAATCATCAGTATGCATTGTGATCGTCTTGGAGGTGTCGGGTAATATTGAAATCCACAATTTCAAAAACTTAGCATGAGAACCCTGCTCCCAGCTAGAAAGCTCCTCCATCCGTGCAATCTTTTGGATTTGCATTGTCTTTACTTTAGATATAATCGTGGAGTAAAATATATGACACAGGTTGTGTAAAGTTGTTTATTTGAAAAGACTAACAACATATACTGTGTACAGGCATCTCCGTGTAACATGAAATTACAACTAATGGATTACACGTCCAGGTAAAACATTTTTCACCTTTTTGTTTTGCCCCGACCATTCTTTCCACGATGATTGTTAGAGTGGTTCATTCATATCTATCATCTATAAGACTTTTTTTATAATTTAAAGAGCAATTCATCATTCAGCACAAACAAATCAATTCCACGTAGAAAATTAAAGAAATCATTTCACCATTTCTTAAAACAATAGTACCTATGCTATACTTTGAAATTCTAAAATAATACATTCAGTTAAAGCTGAGAAAAGGTTGGAAGTGAAGTTCCTAGAGGATCGACCGTAAAGGACACAGTTGTATGCAGCCTCGGATCACTTCTATACTATATATAGATAATTACATCTTAAGTCGCATCTTTTCAGGCAACAATGGTCATTTCACTTTAGTACAGTGCAAAATATTTTAGAAATGCAGCTCGGATTATCATTGTATTCATTCGTGGATATCAACAGCAAAGAATATAAAACACAATATTTTAGAGGGTATCAGCAATCTTAGCATATTAGCACCCCCCATAACATTAAATAGATTTTTGATAGCTAGGGCAATACACTTTGCAATATTACAGGACGGGGCTAAAACAGAATAAAAGAGGTTCTCGGTTCTCCACCTAAATTTATTTCTAATGTTCCAAAAACATACATACAGATTGTGAGCCCCACTGGGCACAGAAAGTGAGGTCATCTTCTGCAGAGCACTGACGGAATAAGTTGGCGCTATATTAGTACCAGAAATAAATAAACTCAAACAACGTGATCAATAACACAAGCTGAGATAGGGAATGGCCTGATTTGACTGTTGCCAAGCTACATTTCCCCTTCTCTGCTGCCAGCATGGTGCTAGTTTAGCCGAGGGCCAGACATGAAACCCTTTTAAAATGTGTTTGTAAGGTTGTTGTTATACTGTCACTGGTAATCTGTCCGTATTCATCGGTAAGCCAAATTGGCACTAAATGCGGAGGTATTCAAAAGATTTTTTTTATAGCTTTTCGATTAGATATGTGTGGATATAAATTTAGGTTGAGAATATTTCCAAGAGTACTATATAAAAGCACTGAAAAACACAAAAAAATGTTAAACAGCGTACTATTGTACAGTTGAGCTGACGTTACAGATTGCTTGCAGAAAAAGCTTCCCAACTTTGTGTCCTCATGACAATACTTCCTGTCCCTTAAATCTGGAAGCTCAGTGTTGCCATGGGGACAATGTATCTCAGAGCAACCAGAATTCCGCTTTCATGTCTTGCAGCATAATTCAGAAAAGGAAAGCAGAGATCCATGTGGTTGTTAAGAGGACTAATAGCTTTATGACAACACTGATCTGCCAGAACACAAGAGCACCCAGGTACAGAACGTTCTTTCTACCTAGGTTTGTATCTTTAACCAGTGATAACTCAGCATGTGTAAGACGTGTATGTTTTTTTTCACATTTACTTCGCTTTTCTGTGATCATGTGGCAAAGCCAAATTAGTGGCTGCCTTTGACTTTGTTTTGCCCTATAGCGGACATTAGACTTTGCATGGATGCCCACTCCAGATGCAAAGACGTTAAGAAATAGACTTTGGATTTTCCCTATTTTATTATTGTCTTTCTACTACAATATAAACAATTACACATCGACAACAGCAACGTAGAACACTACATGATTGAGGTGAACAACGGGTTAATGCCCAGTATTCATTGCTTGTGTTACAAAACCGCTATTCAATTCTCTGGTATCTTTCTCACTCATATGTTGATAACTAATCTGATCTGCCATGTTCTCATATAGTGGATAAACTCAGTGTTCACCTCTTGATTTTTTCCTTACATAAATTTTTCCCATTTTTTTCAGTATTAACCACTGACCCAATTGGAAATATTGGTTGCGGCTTGCAGGTTGAGCATTGTTACATTTGAAGTAGTGATATGCGGACCTGGCTAATAGGTGTGTGTTTGACAGTTCATAAGCCACTGTACACACTCACCTCTGTTCCCCTTTTCATATACGATTGAGAAGCGCTCTCTTAGGACAAGTAGACAGCACCAGGACTTCAATGAAGATGAAACCTTTCTGCGGTGAACCGAAACTTTGCTCACTTGAGGTGAATTGAAGTCCTGGTGCTGTCCTATGGTTTCTTCTACATTCAAGTTGGGGAACTGATTCATCCTCTGGTAATGTGCACATGGCCTAATATTTGGTGGTGTTGGAGGTCTGTGTTCATTTGTGTCTGGAATTTTATATATACATACATACAAAAATAGCACACTGAAAGTATATTAGGGCCCATATAAAAAATTAACACAAAGCTTTTTGTAGATTAGAAACAAAATCATGCAGTGCTGTTATTTTGTCATATCTAAGTACTAGCAAAAAAAACAAAAAACATGTACTAGCAAGAAACATGGACAGCAGCAACTGCACTTTATTAAAGAAGATCTCCACCTAAATTTATTTTAAAAAATATGGTTAAAATGGCAGTAAAAAGCATAGTTCAAACCCCCATCATTGCCCCATCTCTGTCCTGATTTAAGTTGAAGACCCGAATACGCTTAGACCAAAGCTGTTGCTGACAACTTATCTTAAAAGTCTTTCGTTGTTAGGCAGTGTATCCCTAGCAACCAGGCTGTCAGACAAAACTCAACGGTTTAGCTGAAAACAAAACTATCACTGTGCTGACAGCAGGGAAGGAAAAGGCAGCTTGGAAGTCATACCGTGCCATTCCCCATTTCAGTCTGTGGTATTAATTAGATATTAAATTATGTGGAGAATCTCTTTCGTTTTCTTTCTGGAGAAATAACAAGAAGTATTCAAGCACCACTAGAAGGCATGTACACACTCACTGAGGACAAAAGACTTCAAGGAGAACTCAAAAGGCTGGTGTCCACATGAGGCCCCATAGAGACAAAAATAAGACTGGTAAAGGTGACAGAAGTAGGACTAGTAATCAATATAGATTGATAGAATCAATATAGAATCTATATTATTTATTTATTTATTTCAGTTACTTATATAGCGCCAACATATTACGCAGCGCTGTACAGAGGTCCTCTTTTTTTACTGTCCCCATTAGGGCTCACGATCTAATTGATTACAAGTGGTCTCTGTGGACCTGGGACGTTTTCTGCTGCGTTCACCACCCTTCGTTGGGAACTTGCCTGCTTCCTCCTCTGTGAAACAAATTTGGATGTGCTGCTGATCTCCTGAGAGATGTAGGACTAGAAGAGCCAAGACAGCTGTAGAAATGCTGGGCTCTCATAGGTGCCAATCAGTGGGGCACCACAAATGAATGCTATAAATGGAGAGATCACTGCACATATGATAGTGGTAGTAAACTAGTTTTTTCCAAGGATTAAGGCTTTTCTTTTAAAATATTACTTTTCAACCTGATCTCCCGTCCTTTGAGGGACCAAACATTTCCTGAGATATTTAGCTGAGACAGACACAAACAGGCAGGTGATAAGGGAAATAAACCGTGTCTTAAAATTTGTCTGGTGTAAAATATGGCTCTTGTGACACGTGAGGTAATGTATGAGGCTTATGGGCATAGAGTATCTTAAAGCGCGCCTAACTTTTCAGAATAAGCTGATATATGTGTGTACATGAGGAATAATACTATTTCTGGCAATTATTTGACTGTGTGGTATTTTGTAGCAGTTTTCCTGTCTCTAATTCTCTGTTGTTTCTGAGCTAGTGGGTGCAGCCTAACTGCTATAATGTCTGTGATACACAGCACACATAGAGAAGAGAATATCCTACTCCTCAATCTAAGGAGATTATACGGCAGTAATGAGCAGTGTAGCTGTGCATCCAGCACTGGGGTGACATAAAACACTTACTAGACGCTACAGAAGCATCTCTGTGTGACTCTCTGCCTCCCTCTCACTCAGCTCCTTCTCCTCCCATTCTCCACAGATTTCAATGGGCAGCTGCAACCTGATCCTTTAGTGAGCTGATGAGGAGACGGATTTAGCAGTTAATTCAGAGAAAGTGAACAGTTAGGAGAGGGTGGGAGGAAAGGAGCCTGACTATTAGAGAAAGAGGCATTTTTTAAAAGTTTCTTATATTTGCTTATACTATTGATTTATGCAAAGATTGTTGAAAAGTTAGTGACCATTTAGCCTGTTACTTACATCTAGTAGAGGTGCCTATTTTTTTGACCTGCACAAGTGATTTCACTGGTTTTCAAAGAACTTATTTTATTAGTGTAATACTTGGCATAAAATCAGTCCTCCATTTTGAATGGCAATTTTATTTTAGAAGCAGATGGTTGAGTCGACCTGAAAGGCTATACCTATTTTCACAATGAAATATCTGCAGTTGTAGGAAATCTATACTATCTATACTAATCTGTAGCTAAAACTTTTCAGCAGGTTAATAAAGTAAAAAAAAAAACAGAAGCTTGTAGGGAAAATATTATACCTTACTATATCCTGGAATATTGTGATTTTTAAAAAGCTTTTGAATAATATACACTTGTTAATATTTTAGAACAGTGAGAACCCAGTGAAAACAATGTGATGGCATCCATTCAGTGAAATAGTCTATCCATTTGGTCTCACCCAATAAAGTCACCAAAGAATATTCATAGCTCATATTGTGGTTGTTTGTATGTATTGCATTTCACTGCACAAAATGGCTGTCTCCCACGTGTGTAAGCAACGGATGTGCATTACTGAAGCTCTCCATATCTGCTTCAAGATGTCTGCAGGTACGGAGCATCAGAATTCAAAATACTGCTCAGTCTTGCCCACATTCTAAGGTGCTACCCCAACCCCAAAATAAGACTTATCGTTCCTGGATCCCTGTTTTCAGGCTATATATTGATGATCCGTCAGTGGACAACCTAACATGGCATTGGTACACGCGTAATCTACTCAGGCCAGGCATCCCCCCTCCCCTTGCTCCGCATTATGTACCCGTTTACATTCACAGGAGTATTTGTCACATACATAGTCCTGCGTAAGAGAGGCAATACTCAACATGAGTAGACTATTCACGTGTGAGTGCCATGAAGAAGCCTCATGCCAGGCTGATCACTTTTCAACCCCATATAACACAAAAAAAACAGGAAATTCTGTTGCGATTGAAATGATGGCAGTGAGGTAATGGCCAACACTGGGCAAAACTGAACTTTTAGTTTTGCCTTGAAAGTTTCTTTATGCTGAACCAGTGCTCTTACTTCTAAAAATGTATCTAATGGGGAGACACAATCATTCAAAAAAAAAAAAAAAAATCCTAACTATATAGTTTTATAAGTCAGCTTTGCATCATATTTTATATAATTTAGTGGTGTCATGTTACACAAAGAGAAACAAAATATTATTTTACATAACATTGGCATACTGCCATTGGAAAGAGACCACCTAATAGATCGAATGCATTAGCCCTCTTTGTTGGGTAGTTTATTAACCCAATGGTGGGCCATGAAAATATAAAATGTTTGTAACAAAAAGCCCTGTAACTCATATCGGATTAAATATGTATGACATTTTTTCACAAAGCAGTGGTAATAGTTGGATCTTGTTATAACTGTTCAGCTACACATGGCTCCCTTACTACTGCAGAACTGATCGTGGACCTTTAAAGAAGATCATCCCCTTATTGCGATAAGCACTGCAAATCTTAGTTTGCGCAAATTTCCAAATATAAAGTGCATATCTCATCTATTTCAATACCTAGCACAGTCTTAAAAACATTTAAATTACATTTCTACACATTTTTTAATGCTGCACATGGATTTTGCTGGTTTGAGCACACAAGTATCTATAAAACCTTCCAACTTTTTTTCAAAGGAGACAGATATTCACAAAGGGATCAATAATCGGCAAAAGTAGGGTAGGCGCTGAACAGAAACACCCATGCTTGTGACAAATCCATTACACTACAGTAAATATCGGTCACCCCTCCCCCACAAACAATTACAACGAGTGCCATTTTGTACTGCTCATTAGCAACTATTGATTCCAGCACTTATGGGACCATGAAATGGCAATGAGGAACATTTATTCTACATCATCAGTAATATAGTATTATACATGGATGCAGATCAAGGTGGAACTGTCTCTTAAGAACACCTGTATGCACAAGCCCTTATAATAATGGGGCATTTTTCTTGTATTTGCCTGGACTTAACCATTGCTGTTACTTGCCCAACAGTCCTTTTGCACAGCAAGTCATTGAGGTTGCAGCTTGGCTGCAAAAGACCCAGTTGTACTGGGAGGCTTCCACGAACAAATGTCTGCAACATACAATTTAACATCTGTCAAAAATATACAATTCGTCCATTTTTCAATTATTGGATATCTTTATGCATTTTATAAATCTTATACATGGTAACTATTTGTAACTGCTCCCTTCACAGTTTAAAATATTGCAAGGAAGTTGGCATATATTCATCTGTAGGAATATTTACAGTCTTGAAAGTAAAAGATGATAATGTACACATAAATACAGAAAATGAATACACTCACACGTGCTAAAAATCTGGGTGACAGACAACAATCCCGATCATGGCGGAGGCACGTAACAGACCGGCAAAGCATTTGGAAATGATAAGATACACACTTTGTGATATATAGCATTTTCCTAAAAAGTGACTATCATGTGCTGGGTGTGTACTTCGCTATGAACAAATCGTATATAGCCTTGACTATGCCCAGTAGAGTTTTGGTGAAATAAAATTTGGTTCTTTAAATGGATTAAGTTTAGTAAAGCAAACTAGTGCCCCGTCTCTATTCCCGGACTCAAAGACATTCATTTGCCTTACTCTATTTTTACAGGTCCATGCCAAATTTCAAATACCGCCTACTAAATGCAGAATAAGGCTGGGTTCACACGACCTATTTTCAGACGTAAACGAGGCGTATTATGCCTCGTTTTACATCTGAAAATACGGCTCCAATACGTCGGCAAACATCTGCCCATTCATTTGAATGGGTTTGCCGACGTACTGTGCCGACGACCTGTCATTTACGCGTCGTCGTTTGACAGCTGTCAAACGACGACGCGTAAAATGACCGCCTCGGCAAAGAAGTGCAGGACACTTCTTTGAAACGTAATTTGAGCCGTTTTTCATTGAATTCAATGAAGAACAGCTCAAGATTACGGGCGTCAATGACGCCTCGTAAAATGCGAGTAGGAGCTTTTACGTCTGAAACGACGCAGCTGTTTTCTTCTGAAAACAGTCTGTAATTTCAGATGTAAAAGCCAGTTATCGTGTGCACATACCCTAAGGCTTGAGGAGTCTGTGTGTGATAATGTAACGCTGGAGCGTAAAGTGACGATTTTGTCTACGTTGTGTAGAGGCAGATAATTTGTCGGCTACACCAATATTCATGGGAAAATATTCTCTAGGACCTAATGCCTTAGTCATTTTACGAAATTCTAGTGAACTGCACATATGCTTTAGTTGACAAAAGACTTGCCTCTTCTATAGGCGATTTTTTCACTTGTTAATATATTGTGTCTGACATAACCATCGGGACACCTAATCTGTCACACATTATACAGTAGACGTCATATTAGTCATTTATAGGCCTACGGGTGAATTTTGAAAGCCAAAAGCTCCTCTGAGTGCATGTTGTTGAGAGAGCGCAGGTCTGCCAACTTCAGTAGGAGTCTGGTAAAGGTAGAGGCCTCGTTGGGATGATTTTTCATGATTAAAGTTCTCAGTGCACAGATCAGTGTTTCTTGCAATGCTTCAACAGAGTTTACATTTTCAATGCCAGAGCGATCTATGAAGCAAAATAGAAATAAAAATGAATCCTTAAGGATATTTTTAACAAAATATACAGTTATGAAACCACAAGCACAGGCTGTACATTTACATGAATACCACACTTTTTCCTTCCTTCTGGACTAAATATAGGAAAATCTTACACGCTTAGGGCTGATGCTGTGTGCACAGAACCCCTGGGGTCTATATTAAAGGTCCTGTAAACTGTCCACGAGCCCCTCTAAGGCTAAGCTCACACACAGTGTAAATACTGCTGAATTTATGTGCAGCATTTCTGCAGCGTCTTACGGTAGCAGCAAAGTGGATGAGATTTGAAAAAATCTCATCCGTGCGCAATGGAATAATTCTGCAGAAAATAAATGAAATTGACTTGCTTTGCGGATTCTTAATCTGCAGTATGTCAACTTCTGTATGTAAAAACACTGCGGAATTTCCGACCAGAAAATCTGTTCAGAAATTCTGCATTGTTTACGCTGTGTGAACATGGCCTAAGAGGCTTATAGGCATATATTGTCCCCTTGAAGCAATGTTTCTAGGGGAGAATACTGTTGTAATAGAAAATTAAATACTGCATGCCACATTATTTTTTCTTACAGATTCTCATGTAAAATGCTGTGACTCCATATTAAATCAGAGACACACAGAGGTATAGCTGGGGCACATAGGAGGTTATAGGTACTTTATTTCACACTGTGGCTTTAGTGACGCTTGTCGAAAATAGCCCTTATCGTTATCTGATTTCCACAGTGGCAGGACAATCTTAACACTATTTCAGGTAGTGCCCTGTAAGGGTATGTGCACACGACCTTTTTTCAGATGTAATGGAGGCGTTTTACGCCTTGAATTACGCCTGAAAAGACGGCTCAAATACGTCGGCAAACATCTGCCCATTGCTTGCAATGGGTCTTACAATGTTCTGTGCAGACGAGCTGTCATTTTACGCGTCGCTGTCAAAATACGGCGCGTAAAATGACGGCTCGTCAAAAGAAGTGCAGGACACTTCTTGGGGTGTTTTTGGAGCCGTTTTCTCATAGACTCTATTGAAAACAGCTCCAAAAACGGCCGTAAAAAAACTCTGAAAATCAGGGGCTGCTTTCCCTTGAAAACAGCTCCGTATTTTTAGACGTTTTTGACTCTGCGTGTGCACATACCCGGAGGGTATGTGCACACGCAGTGGTTTCAGACATATTTCGGGGCGTTTATGCCTCAAAAAACGCTTGAAAAAACGGAAGCTGAACGCCTACAAACATCTGCCCATTGAAATCAATGGGAAAAACAGCATTTAGTTCATACGGGGCATCTTTTTACGCCTCTGTTTTAAAAAACGGAGTGTAAAAAGACACTCCGTAAAAAGAAGTAGCATGTGGCTGGGTTCACACGACCTATTTTCAGACGTAAACGAGGCGTATTATGCCTCGTTTTACGTCTGAAAATAGGGCTACAATACGTCGGCAAACATCTGCCCATTCATTTGAATGGGTTTTCCGACGTACTGTGATGACCTGTCATTTACACGTCGTCGTTTGATAGCTGTCAAACGACGAAGCGTAAAATGCCTGCCTCGTCAAAGAAGTGCAGGACACTTCTTTGCAACGTAATTTGAGCCGTTCTTCATTGAAGTCAATGAAGAGCAGCTCAAGATTTACGAGCGTCAAAGATGCCTCGCATAATGCGAGGAGCTTTTACGTCTGAATCGACGCAGCTGTTTTCTCCTGAAAACAGCCTGTCATTTCAGACGTAAAAGCCACTTCTCGTGTGCACATACCCTGTCACTTCTTGAGGTGTTTTTTGGAGCTGATTTTCCATTGAACACTATGAGAAACGCCTCAAAAAACGTCTGAAAAGAAGCACCAAATTCATTTTCAGCTTCAAAAACGTCTGAAAATCAGAGGCTATTTTCCCTTGAAAACAGCTCTGTATTTTCAGACGTTTTTTGCTAAGCATGTGAACATACCCTAAGGGTATGTTCACACGATTAACAAAATACGTCTGAAAATACGGAGCTGTTTTCAAGGGAACAACAGCTCCCGATTTTCAGACGTTTTTTGAGCAACTCGCGTTTTTCGCGGCGTTTTCTACGGCCGTTTTTGGAGCTGTTTTCAATAGAGTCTATGAGAAAACGGCTCCAAAAACGTCCTAAGAAGTGTCCTGCACTTCTTTTGACAAGCCGTCATTTTACGCGTCGTATTTTGACAGCGACGCGTAAAATGACAGCTCGTCTGCACAGAACATTGTAAGACCCATTGCAAGCAATGGGCAGATGTTTGCCGACGTATTGGAGCCGTCTTTTCAGGCGTAATTAGAGGCGTAAAATGCCTCCATTACGTCTGAAAAGAGGTCGTGTGCACATACCCTTACAGTTTAGGAATGCTGCTGCAAACTGCAACCACTGAAACCATCGTGATCACATTGCCTTTAGGTTCTTTTACACGGGCCAATAATCGGGAAAACTAGCGTTCATATGGACACTCCTGCCTGATCATTGCCCTGTGTGGACAGGGCCATGATCAGCCAATGAATGGGGAAATGCAGAACAAAATATCATCGTTGTTGGTAGCACATCTACTTGTGTAAGAGATGTGCTGCCGACATGATGCAAATGCATGGGGACAACTGATCGTAGTAGTATTCGTTCGACCCCATACTAAACGATCATTGCTCCGTTTAGAGGGAGCAACGAGTGCCAAGCGACAAGCCGTATTGTCGATCGGAGCTGGTTTTAAAAGTGGTAGACATGGGAGATATCTGCCAGTGTAAAACCACCTTTTGTCAGCTACAATTTGCAGGTGTTGCCTACGAAGCCCCTTTCTAACCCTGATGCACATATGAACATTGTCTGTGCCCAGGTTCTTGGTGCATTTTGATATGTGAAGATAACCAGTTCATGCTATGGTATAATTTAGGGAGATCTGGTTTATAGTCATTATTTATTCACAATTACATTGTTTTCTTTGTCCTGCATTATATTTACATGGTCTATAAAATTAAGAACGGAGCTAGAATAATAACATCTACTTGCACCAAACAGCCCAACAATAATAATAAAAAAACATATAGACAAGACAGAATTTGAGTTTCTACTTTTCTGAGCAAGAAAGGTGTTCAGGGCAGTTGTCAGTTCCTTGCAGTACACAGCAGGGGGCGACAATGAGCACAGGTAAAAGCATCGCTAAAGGTAAAAATAATGTCAAATCTGTATTTCATTCTGAGATATGATGGGAGTCAAAGTGATGAATTGAAAAATAAAATAGATGTTTCAAAATTGTATAATGGTTGTCAGTTGTAATCGGAGCTGTTCCAATACTATTTACTTTTCCGATAAATACTCATTATTTGCTTACGTACTTTCCTTATTTATATACTTCAAGATTATCATGTGAGGAAACAGTCATTGCTGCTTTACCTTGACTAACACTTGCCCTTTTTCCAAAGACAACTAAGGACAATGATTACAATTCTGGTCATTCTTTAATATCAGTATAATAAGTTCTAAATATATTCCAAGACTGAAAACGCATGCCATTACTTTTTTGGTGCATTTCACTTTTTGAATATAGAAGAAAACAGATTTTCAATGCAAGAAAAGGTATTAACTCTTTCATTACCGGCCTATTTTGGCCCCAATGACCAAGCAATTTTCCCCATTTTTCCATCATCGCATTCGAAGAGCCATAACTTTTTTCGTTTTCCATTGACATAGCTGTATGAGTGCGTATTTTTTGCGTGATGAGTTTTATTTTTCAATGGCACCATTTTAGGGGTACATATAGGTCATTAATCATCTTTTATTAACTTTTTTTAGGGGGATGGAATAAAACCAGCAATTTTAGATTTACGCCGTTCACCGTGCGGCATAAATCACATGCTACCTTTATTCTATGGGTCCAAACGATTACGGCGATGCTAAATATGCAACTTTTTTATATTTTACTACTTTTACATTACAAAAACACTTTTAAGGCCCCCTGCTCATGCTGCAGATTTTGATGCAACTGAAAATCAGTTGCATTCATCTGTTTCTGCTGCAAGCACAAATTCTGCAACAAAATCTGCAGCGTGTGCAGGGGGCTTAAAAGAAAATAATTTGTTTTTGTATGGTTGCATTCCAAGAGCCATAACTTTTTTATTTTTCCTTTCATGTAGCTGTATGTGGGTTGTTTTTTGCGGGATGAAATGTAGTTTTTATTATACCATTTTGGGTTACATGAGACTTATTGATTAACTTTTATAAAAATTTTCGGGAAAGGGGGATGGAAATAAATGCAAGTCGTTTTTACGTCTTATCTTATGCCGTTCACAATGTGGTTTAAATAACGTGTTAACTTTATTGTTCGGGTCGTTACGATCACGGCAAAACCATATATGTGTATTTATTCGTTTTTTTTAAAATACTTTTGTTTAATTCTTCTTTTACTGTGCAGTTTTTTCATTAACTTTTTTTACATTAATTATGTTTTCAGTCCCATTAGGGGACTTTATAAAAAGGCTAATGCTTCGGAATAAGGCTCCTTAGTGACCGCCGTAAAAAAGCGTATCGGCGGTCACTAAGAGGTTAAGACACTATTAGCTTTTCTTGTTGACCTCCCAATTATGGATTCCAAGGACTGACATTGTGCTGTATAAATTATAGGGCTTGAGGAACTGGATAAAAAAGATAGATAGATAGATAGATAGATAGATAGATAGATAGATAGATAGATAGATAGATAGATAGATAGATAGATAGATAGATAGATAGATAGATAGATAGCCGTCTGTTCATGATATATATATATATATATATATATATATATATATATACACACACACACACAGTACCATTAGACACTATGGAATGGGAAATAATTAAACCAACATATTGTAGGATTGACAGAACCTGTAAGATTCTTTTTAAATAACTAGATTCATTGATTTACTGATGGATCCAATATTTTGCTTTATATAACAGTATATACAACAGACTTGATGGTTAATGCCACTCAAACACAATTTCTGAACTGAATGCACATGAAAGGTGAACTGTGAAGGAGGTAAACCCTTCTGTCTATAGATTTTCCACATTAGTTTGAAGAATCTCAGTGGGTTAGGTGGTAAATATCCAGATTATATCATAACACCCACATGTATAGGTCTTCTTTGGTTAAACACTGGTAGGAGATGGTTAAAATGAATCCCTCGTTAAAGGGGTGTTCCAGGAAATAAAGAAAATTAAATAATTAAAAAATGCATTAAAATAAATACTTTTATAAATACCTTAATTTTTTTTATAAATGCTCGTCTTGTCGAGGGGGTAATCATTAGGTTAATTAAAATGGCCGCCATCACATTAGTAAACACAAAACTCGTCCTAAACTGGAGAGCACATGCAGCAGTACGGGTTATGTCAGAACACAGAGCTCACATAAGCCCTACTTCCTGCTCTGGCGGTCTCATCCCCCCTCTTCACATCTTCAGTTGGGTCTGCGCACACTCTGTTCCTGGATAAACTCTGAGCTGTGGCGTAACTACCGCCGTAGCAGCCGTAGCGGCTGCTACGGGGCCCGCGGCATGAGGGGGCCCGTGTCGCCCGCCGGCACGGGCCCCCACCATGGCCGGAGGCTCCGCTAGCTGACACTATGGCTACTACAGCGCGACGCCACTGAACAAGACTACGGCAGAGCAGGGAGGTATCTCCCCACTCTGCCATTAAAGGGGTTGTTCCTACAAAAGACATGTATCCCCTATCCACAGTCCCCTGAAGTTCTCCATGAGAAACCTCGGACTTCCGGGGTCTGTGTCGGCAGCTCCGTAGAAATGAATGGAGCGCCGGTCGTGCTTGTGTGCATGCCAGACCAGCGCTCCTTTCATTTTTATTGAGCTGCGCAGACTCCGGAAGTCAGAGGTTAGACATGGAGAACCTGGGGGACTTTCTCCCCGTTCTCCTTATCGCTGGGCGTCCCAGCGATCACACATGTATCCCCTATCCTGTGGATAGGGGATACATGTCTTTTGTAGGACACACTATGGGTCAGATTTTTTTTGGGTGTTGGGGCTGCATGGCGTTACCTACAGGGGGGCTGTATGGCGTTACCTACACGGGGGGCTGTATGGCATTATCTACAGGGGAGGGCTGTATGGCGTTATCTACAGGGGGGGGCTGTAAAAAAGGCACTATCTACAAGGGGGGGGGGGTTGTGTGACACCCAGGGGAGGGGGGGGCAGTCAAAAGTTTGCTATGGGGCCCAGTCTTTCCTAGTTACGCCCCTGACTCTGAGGCACTCCGACACAGCTGAGATGGTGTGTTGACTGTGATATATATATATATATATATATATATATATATAGTCTATATGTCGTTGTCGTCTGTCAGGCTGACTATTTTGGCGGTCATGTCCCAGCCAGAGCAGTAAGGAGGTCTAACACCGATCTTGTGCTCTTTGTCTTGACGTAACCCGTCCTGCTGTGTGTGCTCTCCATTATGGGATGGATTTTGTGTTTACCAACAATGGCAGCGGCCATTTTAATTTACCTAATGATTACCCCCTAGACAAGACGAGTATTAATAAATAATTGAAGATATTTATAGTAATGTATTTTTTAATTATTTCATTTTCTTGATTTCTCAGAGAACCCCTTTAATGCGGTAGCACTTTACATATCATTTTTAGCATAACAACTGCACATCCATCATGTTCATAAGATTGGATAATATTTGAGGTTTTAAGTGTAATGACTACAATCGGCTTCCCCAAAAAATACTTTCATGATATGTCAATCGGCCATTTCATAAAAGTCAAATCAGAGGGACTCCAGCCACTGATGCCAAGAACAAGCTGAATCTTGTCACAATCATCTTGGAGAGGTAGGTGCGGGACCACCTTTATCTCGGGATGGCTTTTATACTTTATGACTGACAAGTCGTAAAATTATTTTTTGACGCCACATCTTTAAAGATTTTTGATGTAGTCAATAACACTTTATTTGCAATAAAACAGACATCAGCAGGATTGTAGATCATGAGATGTGTTAGAAGAGGACAAGCAACGTAAGGGTGAAAAATAGAAAGTTTCCTTCTGTTCTTACCAGCAGAGACGAGGACAACTGCTGTAAACAAACTCATCTCCTCCTCACTAAGCTGGAGAGAACTAAGCTTCGCACTGAATTCAAAAACAGAGTTCAGCAGCTCCCCAGCACCCATAGAGCGCAGCTCATCCACACTGTACTTCTTCCCACTAAGAAAGGTGACAGTACGCTCCTTTGCGTCAAACAATGACACAAACCGTACCATCAATACCTGGCAAAACAAAAGAAAAGGTTGTAACAAGCTTTTTCAAATAAAATTTTCAAAGAAATTAACATAGTGTAGGTTTTATATTTCCCGGTACACTGTCGTGTAAAGCAAAATTTAATGAGGACCTTCAGTGATGAGGACCTTCAGTCGACAAATTCAATTTCCTGACACATGAACAGTGAATTAGAGCAAAAACATTTTTCTTTCCAAAAAGTGATTCTTGTTATCAGGTTCTTGTGAACTCATAATGCTTCTTTCGTATATTACTATTTATTATATTATAATATAGTGGTTGTCCATAGAACATGGCTCTGTCAATATAACCAATTCTCATAATACATATGGATAGACAGACACAAACGGGAATTCATGTTGATATCTCTCATTGCTCACTTTACATTGAATAAATACGTTCATAATAAAAATCCAACCTCAAATGTTCCAGCCTTCAGCAAGTTGACCTGATCATACTGGGAAAGGTCTTTAAATCCTGGAATGCGCTTGGCAAATTCTACAACTTCTTTTACAGCTGGGGTGAAACTCATAGAGAACTCTTCCCAGATCTGAGGTCCCGATTTATTTGGGTCCATGAATGGAGACATACTCATTGGACAGACCTGCAAAAGGTATGAAAGTTAGTAAGACCATGATCTACGGAATCCTTCTAACCAAAATTATCTAGATTTCTTACTGGAGGATATGACAAAATAATATTTTTACTTTTTTTTAAAATTATTACAAAATTTGAGCAGTTCTTGTTTGTCATTTTTGTTACTCGAAGGAACATTAGGAACCTAGAAATGATCGATAAACGTAAGCAGGAGATATATTTGCCCCCACTCTTTGTCAGTCTGCAGGATATTCTATATGTTATGGAAACAGTCTTATAGAAATCCTTCAGAGAACACATGGGTAACTGCTGATCTGTTACATTTTCAACTCGGGAAAGCCTGACTGGCTTAAACAAGGTGCGCAGCCTAACCATCTTTTTGTCTTACTGCAGACATGGCAAAGGGGGGAGGCTCCTGCTCCAGCCAGTTGTCTTACAACAAGACACAAAATAGTGAGGAGGAGGGGGAGAAGGGCATGGCTGACCTCCTGAGACACACAGAGAATATTTCTTTATATATTTCTCAGTTTTAATTGTAATATAAAATAAATGGGACCAAAGAAAAGAAGATGAAGGAAGGAATTGCTGGGATATTTATTTATTTTTTTCTGCGCATTTTCTATGTTTAGTGTTTCTTTAACTTCATGGTAGCAATCCACTTATTTCTTTAAATATATTTAGCATGTCTAAGAATTGAAATGTAACAAAAAAAAAAACTTTCATGGCAATAAAAAAATAATAAGCAATGAACTCTGTACCAGATGCATTCTCCTTCCCCTGTTGCAAGTATAGCCATTCATGTTGTTAGCCTGAGATACATCATACACGGTTTCTTTACTGCATCCTTTGTGGGAGAAACCATTGAAAATGTTTATATTCTGTTCATTGGAGTAACAAACAGCATGGATGTTCGAATAACCCATGGTGTTCTTGTCCCGATGCGGTCCATTTATATAATTCTGGCTTTCACTGGCGGGACAGCGAGAAGTGCTGAGACCATTATTGAAGTGGATATTGTTGCTCTTGGTAATGTGTTTTAGATTATTTATTCTGACTTCAAGCTGATAGCTTGCTTCATTTTTTATTTCAGAAGGCTCCTGGTTATACATAATTGTCTCTCTGTGAGCTCTAGTTACCGTACCAATAACATCTTCTTTGCTAACGTCTGAAGATGGAGGAGGTGGAGCAAGAGAAGAAGGTGCAGGTGGAGTTGGGCTTTTATCTGGGTAATTCTCTTGAAAAGGGTGGGGCAAAGCTGGCAAAAGTAAAGGTGAAGCCTGATAATCTGGCAATGCTTCTTGATGTTCTGAGCTACCAAACTGGCTGTACACCATGGTCTTCATGGCAGTCTGCATTTCCATCAGCATTCTTTGCTTTTCGCGTTTTGGAATGCGACCAAAACGAACTGCTGTCAAGTAAGAAGAGAGTAAAACGTGAAAAGAGATATCTTTACTTAAAAACCATGTCTGATAAATTACATAAAGCGGATTCAAATATTATTCAACCTCATCTGGCAGAGTAACAAAGAGTTTTCAAGTTTATTTAGGCTCTGTTCTCAATAAAGTCATGGCTTTCATTTATAACAGAGCCATAACAGCTATGCCGGTTCCGCCTTCGTACAGATAGCGGTGAATCCTGGCTGACCTTATTGATTTTAAAGCCCTAAAATCTGTCTAAAACTTTTCTGCTCAAATTATATTAAAAAAAATATCCATTTACTGGATTGGAACATATTTTCGACAACATGTGAACTAAGTCAGATTATTTGAGACTACAGAATGAACGGACAGGCAGTCAGCATAGGCCAACATGCTCCTGCTGAGATTATAACTTATCTTGTAGGCTGGTGAGCAGAATTTGAGGTATGAAAGTGACAAAGGGCGTGAAGTGCTGCAACTGGTAAGGGGGTTTTGGAGTGCAGTGTCGTGGGGAATGGGTTAGGTGTGTTGGTGCTTGTAGCTAGAAGCTAAAAAGTAGGAAGGACACAACCACGGACACTGTGTAACAGGCTTCAGCAACTTGCTTTAATGCATACATTGCTTCAATATATACTGCCTGGAAAAAAATAATTAACCTCTAGACATCCACTTATGCTCCAGCTGCCGATGCCCCGCACAGCTGGAAGGTATGTATACATGGTGCTCTTTAATGGATGATCGCCCTCTTTAGCCCTCTGTCATTAGAGATCAGGCTGACACTGTGAAGTGACGGATCTGAAATGATCAGCCCCCTGTTACAAAATACACTAAGCACAGTGCTCAAAGTGAGCGCTATGTTCAGCACTGGGACCAGAATACAGGAAGCTTACTTAGGGCGGGTTCACACATGGCGGAATTTCACTTAAATTCCGCTGCGGACACTCCGCAGCGTTAATCCGCAGCGGAGCCGTTTCTCCATTGACTTTCACTTTAATTTAGCAGTGTTCGTTTACACGATGCGTACAATTCCGCTGCGGAGCATAGGCTGCGGAGCGGAATTTGGTGTCCGCAGCATGCTCTGTCTGTTGCGGAGCAGTGGCGGACTGGTTGCGGACTCATGGCGGAATTTCTCCATTGACTTCAATGGAGAGTCAAAATTCCGCAATGAAGTCCGCAGATCTTATGTGTGCTGCGGAGCGTATTGTTTTTACTACCATGACATTTCTTCATTCTGGCTGGACCTATGTATTTCTAGGTCTACAGCCAGACTGAGGAAGTCAATGGGGCTCCCGTAATGACGGGAGCGTTGCTAGGAGACGTCTGTAAATAGTCACTGTCCAGGGTGCTGAAAGAGTTACGCGATCGGCAGTAACTGTTTCTGCACCCGGGACAGTGACTACCGATCTCAATATACATGTATCTGTAAAAAAAAATATAAGTTCATACTTACCGAGAACTCCCTGCGTCTGTCTCCAGTCCGGCCTCCCAGGATGACGTTTCAGTGTAAGTGACGGCTGCAGCCAATCACAGGCCAAGCACAGGCTGCAGCGGTCACATGGACTGGAGCTTCATCCAGGGAGGTCGGGCCGGATGCCGAAAGAGGGACGCGTCACCAAGACAACGGGCGGTAAGTATGAATTTCTTTGACTTTCACTAGGGAAAGTGCTGTCCCTTCTCTCTATCCTGCACTGAATAGGGAGAAGAGAAGCACTTTTCCTGCAGTCCGCAGCGGCCAGTCCGCATCAATTTTCTGCACATTTTGTGCAGATCCGCTGCAGAATCTGCAACGCAGATTCTGTGCGGCATTGATGCGGACAGTTGCGGAGGAATTCCGCCATGTGTGGTCATGCCCTTACTACGTTTGAGCCATTGCTATGGAAATCCGTGACATTGCATCTTCTAATGGTGATCTAATGGGTCAGCAGGCATTAGATCACTATTATCTGTGATCTGCATACAATTGCATACTTTGTTCTCCGGCGTTATATTGATGATGTAGGTGGGGCAAAGCGCACATATTTTCTATTGCTATTCATAGGAGAGACTGGGGATTATTTTGTGACGTAAATGTGTGGTATGGTTAAAATGTCCAGCATTTGCATCCTGAGGAACTTAATTTACTTGCCAATAAGACATTTTGGGCCAGATGTACTAATACGGTCGTTATGCCAGTCGTAGTCAGAAGCCTGTAGGAGTAAGATGCAAATAATTTATTAAAAGACGCACATCTCTTAATAAATTAGTCGCATCTTCGGTTGTCCTTTTGCCGGACAGTGAAATTTACGGCAGCTTCAAGCATAAATTATAGTAAATCTGTCGGGCCGTGGTGGCCGCGCCCCTTTGGTAAGTCACACCCCCTTTAAAAAATAAAAAACAGGGGCGGGCACTGCGTAAAAGTGAAAAAAGTCGCACATTTTTGCACTTAACAGTCGTGCCGCTAAAGTGACGCAAAACAGCTAAAAAAATTAGGATGTTGCACCTATAATGCATTCTGCCTTAGGCAACAGAATGAAGAAGTCAGTGATCAGCAAGTTAGGTCATGTTGTTTCACTTCTTTGCTGGATTGCTCATAAATGAACCTTTAAGCAATTGCAGCCTCTCCCTGTATGTCATCATTGAGGCTCTATAACATATGGACAACACTGATGTGCATGTCAGTAACAGCAAGTACAACTGATGGCTGAGGAGATCATCACAGGCGCCATGTTATAGGTATGCTCCTCACAGTTTACCACCTGCATTGATGGGCACGCTGATGCAAAATGATGTGATCTCAACACATGCTAACAATCATTACGAACCCATTGGTGCACCACGTCTACTGTAGTGACTGATGAGGGGTGAGAGAAGAACCAATGGTGCGGGATTAACTGTATGGTTGCCCCGTCTCAATTAGAGAAAGATACATTTTTCTTTACTTGTAGTGCTGCTGCCAATACTTGATAGTGGTGAGGAACATGCCATAGTCTAAGGACTTTTGTGACCTGCTTTAGTATGTGTGATAGTCTTAGATTCATGAAACAATTCCTCTATATCACATACCCAGGAGTCTCCCCAAGGACTTAACACACTTCCATGGACTAGTAAATATGCCTCTTGATATTGTCCTTTGACATTGTCTTGATTGTGAATCTTTGCCAAATTTCATAAAATAGCCTTTAAAAAGTCATTGTGGAATTGTAATGCCCATTGTCAACGCCACCTACTATATCTATCCGTAGTCTCTGTCTTACCTGCACTCAGTCCCTCCCTTGAAGATCGTTCACATTTCAGAAGTAAACAGCAATGTTTTGGTTAATCGTTCATTCCTTCCCACCTATATTGATGGCCACTAGCCTCTACACATGTTTTATGATATAAACTGTAAGAGTCAATAAAATCAGTTTACCTACATATAACTAAGTACTGTATAAATATTCTTATACTACTTTACACAGGTCTATTGTGATAAGAATCTGAACACTAGAACACTCAATAATATTGAATTTAATAATAACTTCTACTTTGCACTTCTATGTACTTCTCCAACCTCCGCAGAGAAGAAAAGAGCAACGTCTTGAAATGCTATTAGAGGGGTTCGATAATTACAAGATACATTGTAATCGTAAGGAAATATTGAAGAAAATGACTGGATGCGTCCCCCTTTTTTTGTTCTTTAAACGCCAGATTGGTACATACCATCTCTTGACATGCCGACGGACAGACACTTCTTGAAACGGCATTGCTGGCAGCGATTTCGGTTCATTCTCATGATAGAACAGATCTCATTCTTGAGGCACTTTTTGTACTGGATGTTTTGTTGAATGCTTCGTCGAAAAAAACCCTAAGAGCACGAGATGGTTTTATTAGGGTCAATCTCCAGTACAAAACCAAACGATCAGTTGTGGCTGGAGAAAAGACCTTCCACAACCGCACATCCCCCCATAGTATCTTATCATGTGTAGAGCTGCAGGAGACAGGTCCTATGTTCAACCAACACAAAGGAGAAAATCTATTATCACTGTCTTAAACTTGGACTGCTTAAAGGACAGGTGTCTCGAGAAAATATTTTTTTTTATATATATAATATTGCTTTTAGTGTGTTATTAAAATAAACTTTATTTATTTGTGTTTTACTTTTTTCTTTCTTTTACTTCACTATGGGGGCTGCCATTTTTTTTTCATCTCTGTATGTGTCGATTAACGACACATACAGAGATGGAATACAGCACATAGATCCCCATATAGAATGCGAACAGGAGCCGTTCCATTCACTATAGCATACGCCGTCTGTGTGGGAACGGCGCATGCGCCGCTCCCACACAGCCGAAAAGGAAGGTCTTCGGCAGAGCGACATCTGGCGCCATTTTCATGTGGTCCGGAAGCCGGACAGTAAGAGGTCGCGGCTTCCGGACATATGTTCCAGGCAGCGAAGACGCAAGGAGTAGGATCGGAGGCAGCAGCGGCGGCAGGAGCAGGTAAGTTATGTTTGTGTATGTGATGTGTGTATTATGTTAGTGTTATACTGTATGATTACCACTGTATCTAATCCTCCTACACTGTGTGCCACCATTTTCTGAGCGAATGCACAGTGTAGGAGGATTAGAAGATTCAACCACCTCCTTCTCCTGGCACTAGCCAGGATAAAGGAGGGGGCATTGTGTGAGTACACTAGAGCGTGTGTGTCTACACTAAATTTGCAGCATAAAGCAATGAGGTTGCTTTACCACATTGCAATGCTGCAATTTTGGGAATTGCTCCCTCTAGTGGCCAGCACATGGAAATGTTATAAATGAGAATCTAATTTATAATATTTCCTGACTTGTGAAAAAATTAAAACAATGTTTAATCACTTAAATACTAACTGTTTAACTCAAAAAAATAAATAACAATTCTAGCCCAGTCAGTTCGAAGATGCACCACATTTATTACAGTGGCGGATGCTGGATGATAAATTTGACTTAAAAACATGTTAGACACTTTTGTTTTCCTTACGCCATCTCTTAGTTGTCTTACTTTAGACCAATAAATTGCGCACTCTGGTGCAATTTAAGCCACACCCATTTTCATTAAGCCACGCCTCTTCTAGACTTTTCAAAACTGTCTAGTAAGACACAAAGTATCTAAAACCTATAATAAATCTGACGCAAGTCCTGTACGCCAGTTTTTAAGCGCAAATTGAGCCAGTATCAGGTGTGTTTAGCTTAGTAAATTTCCAACGAAGTGTTCTTTTTCTGGCGGATTTACTTTTAAGATGTTTTTTTCCAATGCAGTAATATGAAGCATAAACATGTTTTTACTGAATTGTATACTTATATATTTCTAAATTCTATATTTTCTAAAGCAGGGTTAAATTTAACAATAAAAATGTACATTTTTAAAAGATAAAATTGGTAGAAATAATGACACACTTACCTTACAGCCTTCACAGGCGTGGACTCCATAGTGGAATCCAGACGCTACATCCCCACACACTTTACACAGAAGTATCATTCCGTTGAATTCTGAAAACATCAACACATCAGGATTAACACTGTCACATTATGTCAAATAACCAACATATATCTGTCCTGCATTGTATTGTATTTAAAGGATAATCTAGAAAACCATATCTTAAAAACATATTCTATTTGTTGGCTTTGTTTGCTAAAAAGTGGAGAAAATGTCAGACGATGTTATTGGTGGAGGTTTGTTTCCATATTTCGTCTTCCGACTTAGACATCTCTGTCAGAATCTCCTATTTACTGCAATGGGACTGCATGTGCATGCAGGACACACCACCACTGATGACATCTTCTCAGTCTCAGTGACATGTTAGAAAATGTTTAGAGGTGAACTTTAATTTTAACACATTTTCTCAACTTCTCCACAAACAAAGACCTTCCCTTTATGGAAAATGTCTCTACCGTCCTGTTACTATCTGGTGGTGTCATTATTCAGTATAGTTTTTTTCTTTATTATGTGGATAAGAAGGATAAGGGGTATTCCATCAATGTCCAACTTCAGTTATTCTCTTTAAAGGGGATCATAAAATTAAAAAAACAGCGCCTTCCATGTCCATTGACTGTGTGCAGGATTACAGCCGTACACTTGATTGGGGCTGCAATACCGCACACAGCCCATGGACAAGAGTGGCGTTGTTTCTAGAATAAAGGAGCTATGTATTTCTAATGATTTACAAACCCTTTAAGGATTCAACTATAATACCATACACAGTGGCAAATGATAGATAGATAGATAGATAGATAGATAGATAGATAGATAGATAGATAGATAGATAGATAGATAGATAGATAGATAGATAGATAGATAGATACAAGAAAATGTTAATCGCACTGTCAGCTCATAAAGATGGGGGTGCAAGCCCGCCAGGGACACGACCAAAGTCACCCAAAATATATATTTCCAAGAATCAGGCAGCACTCCAGAAATGTAGCAAAAATAGAAAAATGTGCTTTATTCCATCCGTCAAAATTAGCAACGTTTCAGCTCTACCATAGAGCCTTTATCAACCTAGTGAACACGTGTTTTAACAGCATATATATAGGGAAGCCTCAATCAAGAAGGAAGTGTTTACATCAAGTGATAATTAACCATAAAGAGTAAATATGGCAAACAGCAAATACATAATATTAAAATAGTGGTATAGGAAATACATGTGGTATCGTAATAAACACATATACAGGTCTCGATTTACAAATAACATAGTGGCAATAAGTGTATATCCGTGATTGTACACAATTAGGCATAAAGGACACCTGTGAGTAAATAGAAAGTAACATATGGAGACACTCACCATGATGATACCGGCCATTGAGTTTCAATATATAATGTGGATAGGTACCTATAGAACCACCCACTCAATCCTGTATAGGTTATCTGTTTGAGGACTACAAGGTTAGTCACATAGACAAGACTATTCAAAGCTCATGGTTGCTATAAAAGAAAGATGCGGTTGCCACTCTACAATTAATAAGGTTCAAACTGACCTCAATCTAAGGGGAATATAAAGGGCAAAATACCCTCCTGTTTAATCCTTACTCATCCTGCCCATATGAACATAAATAGACACAACAGTTCCAATATCCAATGTATACACCACTGACCTATATAGATAACAGTATTAGGGTATGTTCACACGGCCTATTTACGGACGTAATTCGGGCGTTTTTGCCCCGAATTACGTCTGAAATTAGCGCCTCAATAGCGCTGACAAACATCTGCCCATTGAAAGCAATGGGCAGACGTTTGTCTGTTCACACGAGGCGTATATTTACGCGCCGCTGTCAAATGACGGCGCGTAAATAGACGCCCGCGTCAAAGAAGTGACCTGTCACTTCTTTGGCCGTAATTTGAGCCGTTATTCATTGACTCCAAGGAATAGCAGCGCTAATTACGCCCGTAATGGACGCGGCGTTCAAGCGCCTGCACATGCCGGTACGGCTGAAATTACGGGGATGTTTTCAGGCTGAAACATCCCCGTAATTTCAGCCGTTACGGACCCCCGCCGTGTGAACATACCCTTATATTTCAGAATATAATTTTATTGAAAAAATACAATACAATCATTATTAGCCGGTTACACTTCTGGTGAGTTCATCCATGATATTTGAGAGCAATGGATGAACTCACCAGAAGTGTAATCGGCTAATAATGATTGTATTGTATTTTTTCAATAAAATTATATTCTGAAATATAATACTGTTATCTATATAGGTCAGTGGTGTATACATTGGATATTGGAACTGTTGTGTCTATTTATGTTCATATGGGCAGGATGAGTAAGGATTAAACAGGAGGGTATTTTGCCCTTTATATTCCCCTTAGATTGAGGTCAGTTTGAACCTTATTAATTGTAGAGTGGCAACCGCATCTTTCTTTTATAGCAACCATGAGCTTTGAATAGTCTTGTCTATGTGACTAACCTTGTAGTCCTCAAACAGATACCCTATACACAGGGGCGTAACTAGGAAAGACTGGGCCCCATAGCAAACTTTTGACTGGGGCCCCCCCCCTCCCGTGGGTGTCACACAACCCCCCCCATGTAGATAGTGCCTTTTTTACAGCCCCCCTGTAGATAACGCCATAGGGCCCCCCTGTAGATAGCGCCATAGAGCCCCCTCCCTGTAGATAGCGCCATACAGCCCCCTGTAGATAACGCCATACAGCCCCCCCTGTAGATAGCGCCATACAGCCCCCTCGTGTATATAGCGCCATACAGCCCCCCCTGTAGATGGCGCCATACAGCCCCCCCTGTAGATGGCGCCATACAGCCCCCTCTGCAGAGAACGCCATACAGCCCCCTCCCTGTAGATAGCGCCATACAGCCCCCCCTGTAGATAGCGCCATACAGTCCCCACTGTAGAGAACGCCATACAGACCCCTCTGTAGATATCTACAAAGTGGGCTGTATGGCACTATCTACAGGGGGAGGGCTGTATGGCGCTATCTACAGGGGGGACTGTATGGTGTTATCTACAGGGGGGCTGTATGGCGTTATCTACAGGGGGACTGTATGGCGCTATCTACAGGGGGGACTGTATGGCGCTATCTACAGGGTGGACTGTATGGCGCTATCTACAGGGTGGACTGTATGGCGCTATCTACAGGGTGGACTGTATGGCGCTATCTACAGAGGGGGCTGTATGGCGTTATCTACAGAGGGGGCTGTATGGCGCTATCTACAGAGGGGGCTGTATGGCGCTATCTACAGGGGGGGCTGTATGGCGTTCACTACAGGAGGGGGCTGTATGGCGCTATCTACAGGGGGGCTGTATGGCGTTCTCTACAGGGGGGACTGTATGGCGCTATCTACAGGGGGGACTGTATGGCGCTATCTACAGGGGGGACTGTATGGCGCTATCTACAGGGGGGCTGTATGGCGCTATCTACAGGGGGGCTGTATGGCGCTATCTACAGGGGGGCTGTATGGCGCTATCTACAGGGGGGACTGTATGGCGCTATCTACAGGGGGGACTGTATGGCGCTATCTACAGGGGGGCTGTATGTCGCCATCTACAGGGGGGCTGTATGGCGCCATCTACAGGGGGGCTGTATGGCGCCATCTACAGGGGGGGCTTATGGCGTTCCCTACAGGGGGGGGCTGTATGGCGTTCCCTACAGGGGGGGGCTGTATGGCGTTCCCTACAGGGGGGGGCTGTATGGCGTTCCCTACAGGGGGGGCTGTATGGCGTTCCCTACAGGGGGGGGCTGTATGGCGTTCCCTACAGGGGGGGGCTGTATGGCGTTCCCTACAGGGGGGGGCTGTATGGCGTTCCCTACAGGGGGGGGCTGTATGGCGTTCCCTACAGGGGGGGGCTGTATGGCGTTCCCTACAGGGGGGGGGCTGTATGGCGTTCCCTACAGGGGGGGGCTGTATGGCGTTCCCTACAGGGGGGGGGCTGTATGGCGTTCCCTACAGGGGGGGGCTGTATGGCGTTCCCTACAGGGGGGGCTGTATGGCGTTCCCTACAGGGGGGGCTGTATGGCGTTCCCTACAGGGGGGGCTGTATGGCGTTCCCTACAGGGGGGGCTGTATGGCGTTCCCTACAGGGGGGGCTGTATGGCGTTCCCTACAGGGGGGACTGTATGGCGTTCCCTACAGGGGGGACTGTATGGCGTTCCCTACAGGGGGGGGCTGTATGGCGTTCCCTACAGGGGGGACTGTATGGCGTTCCCTACAGGGGGGACTGTATGGCGTTATCTACAGGGGGTCTGTATGGCGCTAACGCCATACAGTCCCCACTGTAGAGAACGCCATACAGCCCCCCCCCCCTGTAGGGAACGCCATACAGCCCCCTCCTGTGGGGAATGCCATACAGTCGTCCCCCCTGTAGGGAACGCCATACAGTCCCCCCTGTAGGGAACGCCATACAGTCCCCCCTGTAGGGAACGCCATACAGCCCCCTCCTGTAGGGAACGCCATACAGCCCCCTCCTGTAGGGAACGCCATACAGCCCCCTCCTGTAGGGAACGCCATACAGCCCCCCCCCCCCTGTAGGGAACGCCATACAGCATCTGTATACTCCTCTAGAAGCAATGTTTCTGGAGGAGCATTTCTCTAATTCAGAACGCAATTTATTGTATCCCAATTATTTCTCTTATGTTCCCGCATAAAACCGTGAGAAAAAACCTGTGTATGTCCCTGGTATAAGCCAGTCGACTTCTAGGGGTGCTCTATTATGTATTCGTAGAACGTGGATCTTTAGTACAGCCTGTGGATGACAGCGACGGGAAACATGCCCTCTGAGGCTGTGTTTACAGCAGCCTTTATCTTTCTAAGGCACAACAGACACAGAGAAGAAGAAGGGGGAATTTGATTTCCCTGTTGCTACTCCATTATTAGATTACTCTCACTCAGCGTCCCCAACCCCCCAAAAAAATGCGACCTACAGGGTGTCCTACAAAAGACATGTATCCCCTATCCACAGGATATCCACAGGATAAGGGATACATGTGTGATCGCTGGCAGCGATAGGGAGAACGAGGGACCGAAAGACCCCCAAGTGCTCCATGACTAACCTCTGACTTCTGGCGTCTGCGCAGCTCAATAAAAATGAAAGGAGCGCTTGTCACACATGCGCAGAAGCGCGACCGGCGCTCCATTCATTTCTACGGAGCTGCCGACAGACCCCGGAAGTCCGAGGTTTGTGATGGAGAACTTCAGGGGACTTTCAGTCCCCCGTTCTCCCTATCAATGCCAGCGATCACACATGTATCCCCTATCCTGTGGATGTCCTGTAGATAGGGGATACGTGTCTTTTGCTTACTGGCAGAGCAGGGAGATACCTCCCTGCTCTGCCGTATTGATCAGTGGCGTCGCGCTGTAGCAGCCATAGAGGCAGCTAGCGGAGCCTCCGGCCATGGTGGCTACTGCTGCTACGGTGGTAGTTACGCCACTGCCTATACAGTATTGAGTGGGTGGTTCTATAGGTACCTATCCACATTATATATGTGGCTAATGTGCGTTTTTCGTACCCGTTCATCCTTTGACTTTTCCTTCTTAATTGAAGGGTAAGTCTATGGTGCGCTCCTATGTATGTATGTACATACAATTGCTCATTTGGTTGCATGCATGCATGTAAATAGATTAAGTTGCCTTCCTACATGATATAGTTACATACGTATAAATAGGTTAAGTTATGGGTTAAAAGGTGTGCAGTTTGGTCCTATTTGTGGACATTTTCCAGATTGTACTCTGGCTTTGGCACTGTATATCCTACGATCACAGTTTGCACCGCATCTTCCCTGCGTTTTCCTTACATTTCCTATGCCAATTGGCATGTAGCGATACTGACGGCCGGTTTCTACCTGCCCTTATCGAATATGGCGATTTAGACACACTACTTACGTTGGCGCATGCGCGGACATGCGCAGTTGAGTGATACACTTCTGACATATTTGGTCCCCTGGGCATGCGCAGTAGCGCAAAGGGGTCGCCGTGAATAGCGCGGTTGTATTGAATCTCAATGGCCGGTATAATCATGGTGAGTGTCTCCATATGTTACTTTCTATTTACTCACAGGTGTCCTTTATGCCTAATTGTGTACAATCACGGATATACACTTATTGCCACTATGTTATTTGTAAATCGAGACCTGTATAGGTGTTTATTATGATACTTTTTTAATATTATGTATTTGCTGTTTGCCATATTTACAGTTTATGGTTAATTATCACTTGATGTAAACACTTCCTTCTTGATTGAAGTTTCCCTATATATATGCTGTTAAAACGTGTTCACTAGCTTGATAAAGGCTCTATGGTAGAGCTGAAACGTTGCTAATTTTGACGGATGGAATAAAGCACATTTTCTATTTTTGCTACATTTCTGGAGTGCTGCCTGATTCTTGGAAAAGATGATAGATAGATAGATAGATAGATAGATAGATAGATAGATAGATAGATAGATAGATAGATAGATAGATAGATAGATAGCATATCAAATAGTCTTACTAGTGGTGACTCCGCCATGGCCTTTGGTCAGGATTGCTGCACTAGAATAGGTTGTTTTTATGCACAGTGTGTCCACATGCTGGTTCTTCTGTGATTCCTCTATGGTGGTGAGGGTCCCACTTGGAAGGTCACTTCTGCTGGTACCATTCCCGATGCTCCCACGGCTGCTACCCTCAGAAGCAGAGCTGCTAGGGGAGGATGGAAGAGAAGACGACGAAGACTGAAAACTACTGTTGGAGCTCTCACTGTGGCAGGAGGAAGGGCTGGAGGCTGAGCTTGAGGAGCTGATGTATGCAATAACACCACCTAGACAATAAAAGATATTGTGAGATGTCATACAAATTAAACGACATAGAGATATTTATTCTGTAATGTTAGTGTAATAATGAAAACAATGGGTCAAATCCACTGTGTAGATATTAGACAGTCTAAACGTAGGGCCCTTTTACACCGGCCAATTATCGGGCAAACGAGCATTCACCGAACGCTCAATTCCGATAATTGCCCTGTGTAAACAGTGCAACGATCAGCCGATGAACGCGCAAACGCCCGTTCATTGGCTGATTGTATAGTTTTGAATGCCTTAAATATTATCGTCGTCGGCAGCACATCTCCATGTGTAAACGGAGGCGTGCTGCTGACATGATAGAAATTTATGGGGATGAGCGACCGTGGTAGCGTGCACTCGTCACCATATTAGTTCCTTCTGAAAGGAGCAAACGAGTGCTGATCATCGTTGCTCGGTTCTCGTGTAAACGGCCCACGTTGGGCCGTGTAAAAGTACCCTTAGACCAGGCAGGCAGAAAATGTACCTAATTATCCCAGTGGTACACGGTGTATGATAAATTTGGTGCATCTAGGTAGACTTGCTAGACACTTTACCTACGTACAGTGAAGGAAATAAGTATTTGATCCCTTGCTGATTTTGTAAGTTTGCCCACTGTCAAAGACATGAACAGTCTAGAATTTTTAGGCTAGGTTAATTTTACCAGTGAGAGATAGATTATATATTTAAAAAAAACAGAAAATCACATAGTCAAAATGATATATATTTATTTGCATTGTGCACAGAGAAATAAGTATTTGATCCCCTACCAACCATTAAGAGTTCAGCCTCCTCCAGACCAGGTACACGCTCCAAATCAACTTGGTGCCTGCATTAAAGACAGCTGTCTTAAATGGTCACCTGTATAAAAGACTCCTGTCCAAAGACTCAATTAATCAGTCTGACTCTAACCTCTACAACATGGGCAAGACCAAAGAGCTTTCTAAGGATGTCAGGGACAAGATCATAGACCTGCACAAGGCTGGAATGGGCTACAAAACCATAAGTAAGACGCTGGGTGAGAAGGAGACAACTGTTGGTGCAATAGTAAGAAAATGGAAGACATACAAAATGACTGTCAATCGACATCGATCTGGGGCTCCATGCAAAATCTCACCTCGTGGGGTATCCTTGATCCTGAGGATGGTGAGAGCTCAGCTGAAAACTACACGGGGGGAACTTGTTAATGATCTCAAGGCAGCTGGGACCACAGTCACCAAGAAAACCATTGGTAACACATTACGCCGTAATGGATTAAAATCCTGCAGTGCTCGCAAGGTCCCCCTGCTCAAGAAGGCACATGTACAGGCCCGTCTGAAGTTTGCAAATGAACATCTGGATGATTTCGAGAGTGATTGGGAGAAGGTGCTGTGGTCAGATGAGACTAAAATTGAGCTCTTTGGCATTAACTCAACTCGCCGTGTTTGGAGGAAGAGAAATGCTGCCTATGACCCAAAGAATACCGTCCCCACTGTCAAGCATGGAGGTGGAAACATTATGTTTTGGGGGTGTTTCTCTGCTAAGGGCACAGGACTACTTCACCACATCAATGGGAGAATGGATGGAGCCATGTACCGTCAAATCCTGAGTGACAACCTCCTTCCCTCCACCAGGACATTTCAAATGGCTCGTGGCTGGGACTTCCAGCACGACAATGACCCGAAACATACAGCCAAGGCAACAAAGGAGTGGCTCAAAAAGAAGCACATTTAGGTCATGGAGTGGCCTAGCCAGTCTCCAGACCTTAATCCCATCGAAAAGTTATGGAGGGAGCTTAAGATCCAAGTTGCCAAGCGACAGCCTCGAAATCTAAATGATTTACAGATGATCTGCAAAGAGGAGTGGCCAAAATTCCATCTAACATGTGTGCAAACCTCATCATCAACTACAAAAACCGTCTGACTGCTGTGCTTGCCAACAAGGGTTTTGCCACCAAGTATTAAGTCTTGTTTGCCAAAGGGATCAAATACTTATTTCTCTGTACATAATGCAAATAAATATATATAATTTTGACAATGTGATTTTCTGTTTTTGTTTTTTTTTTTAAATATAATCTATCTCTCACTGGTAAAATTAACCTAGCCTAAAAATTCTAGACTGTTCATGTCTTTGACAGTGGGCAAACTTACAAAATCAGCAAGGGATCAAATACTTATTTCCTTCACTGTACGTACCTAACTTTTTAGGTGACTTTTCAGAATAAACTGTCATGTGTATATATAAGGAATAACACTATTTATGGCCATGACATCACTTGTATTCTGCATTATTTAGCAGTTTTCCCCTCTGCAGGCTATGTCTCTAATTCTCAGTCGTCTATCTGAGAATCCATCACCAGGGTGACAGAAATTTTAACAGCAGGTGCAGCAGCGTCTCTGTGTGTTTCTCACTGTGCTCCTGCTCCCCCACCATATTCTTGGATAGGTGGGCAGTGAAGAGACACCCCCCCCCCCTCCACCTTCTGAAGCCTGTTAATTCTGTTCTGCAACCAGGGACAAGCTTTGCTTGACAACAGGGGGTGGACAGCAGATTACAGCAACGGAGACACCCAGTGGGAGTACATTCACACAGAATTTGCATGGATAAAACAACTACATTTTAATAGGAAGTAAATTACAAAGTTGATCAGAAATACTATTAGATTAGCATAACTATTTGAAAAGTTAGTGTCCTTTTAATTCAGTGCTTTTTAAGCCTGGCCCTTTTTGCTAAGCCCCGTTCCTCTTTTTATGTGTCTAGAGAGGTGCAACCTTCTGTTCTAAAATGATATGCGCCAAATTGTGGTGCAATTTTTCAACACATTCTAGGAACACATTGCTAAATGTGCCCCGATGTTTTCATAAAATATATTGCTAGGAAAAAAGATATGTGCAGTCACTAACAAAGAAAGTTTAATATCTGGTGTTTATGCAGCTACTTAGGGTTTGAGCTCTGGTCTTCTTGCACAGATCCTTGCCACATCTGCCTGCACTGCTTACAAGCAGAATTCTGATGGTCAAGTGCATTTTTATTGCCAAAATGAGAGGGAGATAAGAAGCTGCCAAGTGCTTCTGGATCTGCTTATTTCCTGGTTGTAAAACCTTAGCTTCCATTTGCATCACCATTGAGATCAATGGTGATGGAAACATTGCTAATGGTTTCCGTTTGTCACCATTCCGTCAGGTTTCCGTTTTTTATGACGGAATCAATAGCGCAGTCGATTTATAACCCAACCCTGATCTATATTTTTCTACAAATGTCTCTGACCTGTTTGGAAGGCCCCTTGGTCTTCATGTTTCTTGCTTAGCGGTGCTGCATACCTTGGGGGCCTTTCAGAACAGGTGTATTTATACTGACATCATGTGACAGATCACGTGACACTTTGATTGCACACAGGTGGACCTTATTCAATTAATTATAGGACTTCTGAAGTTAATTGGTTTGACCAGTGTAAAGGATCTGCCAGGCACAGCTTCGGGGTTAACGCCCATAGGTAATCAGTCTGCACCTGAGTCTATGTCTCTGAGATTGACTCCAGCTTCCACCACTCAGGTTGGCAGGCTTAGGAGTGGGAGAGCCTATCGCAGCCTGGCCAGACTCAGCTAGCTCCCGCCCTCTGTCTATTTATACCTGCCTTTCCTGTTCCTCCTTTGCTTGTGATTCTTCTCGTGTGGTTTCCTTGCCCAGCTACAGCTTCTGACTATTTGATCCTGCTCCATACTGACCCTGGCTTACTGACTTCTCTCCTGCTCTGCGTTTGGTACCTCGTACACTCCTGGTTTTACTCGGCTCGTTCACCTCTCTTGTTGCTCACGGTGTTGCCGTGGGCAACTGCCCCATTTCCCTTAGCTTTGTATACCCTTGTCTGTTTGTCTCGTGCACTTACTGAGCGTAGGGACCGCCGCCCAGTTGTACCCCGTCGCCTAGGGCGGGTCGTTGCAAGTAGGCAGGGACAGAGTGGTGGGTAGATTAGGGCTCACTTGTCCGTTTCCCTACCCCTATCATTACATAATCACAAGCCCATTACCTAGTCTACCCTGGTCCCTGTCTCTACTATGGACCCCCTTGAGACCCTGGCCAAGCAAATGCAGGGTCTCTCCCTACAGGTCCAGGCCCTGACTCAGAGGGTCAACCAGCCTGACGCTACCATGGTAGTGCCCCTCACCTCACCTCTTGAACCCCACCTCAAGTTGCCTGACCGGTTCTCAGGGGACCGGAGGACTTTTCTCTCCTTTCGGGAGAGTTGTAGGCTCTACTTTCGCTTAAAGCCTCACTCCTCAGGTTCTGAGAGCCAGCGGGTGGGTATAAATATTTCCCGGCTCCAGGAAGGGCCCCAAGAGTGGGCCTTCTCCTTGGCTCCTGACGCCCCTGAACTTTCCTCCGTTGATCGTTTCTTTTCTGCTCTCGAACTCCTTTATGACGAGACTGACAGGACTGCCTTTGCCGAGAGTCAGCTGGTGACCTTACGTCAGGGTAAGAGACCTGTTGAGGAGTATTGTTCTGACTTTAGGAAGTGGTGCGTAGTTTCTCGGTGGAATGACCCTGCCTTAAGGTGAAAGTTTAGGTTGGGTCTGTCGAACGCCCTGAAAGACCTGCTAGTTAACTATCCCTCTTCTGACTCCCTAGACCAGGTTATGGCTTTAGCGGTACGACTTGACCGACGTCTCAGGGAACGACAACTTGAATGTTTTTGTGTTTTCCCCTCTGACTCCCCCATGATGCCTCCCGAGGTCCCGTTGCTTCGCTCTTCCACGGAAGACTCGGAGGTACCTATGCAACTCGGGGCCTCCGTGTCCCCCCGACAACGTAGAGAGTTCCGCAGGAAGAATGGTCTCTGCTTCTATTGTGGGGATGACAAGCATCAAGTGAACACCTGTCCTAGGCGTAAGAATAAGCAGCCGGAAAACTTCCGCGCCTAAGTGATCATCGGGGAGGTCACTTGGGCGCACAGGTATTTCCCGTAAATATGAAACGTAATAAAATCTTGCTTCCCTTTCAGGTCTCTTTTGGTGGTAGGTCTGCTACCGGCAGTGCCTTCGTGGATTCAGGGTCTTCTGCTAATATCATGTCTGTGGAATTTGCTATGTCTCTAGCTATGCCTTTGATTGATTTGCCTAAACCTGTCCCGGTAGTGGGTATCGACTCCTCTCCTCTTGCTAATGGTTATTTTACACAGCATACCCCTGTTTTTGAACTCCTTGTTGGCTCCATGCATTTGGAGCAGTGCTCTGTACTGTTTATGCAGGGATTATCGTCCGATTTGGTTTTAGGCCTTCCCTGGTTGCAGTTGCATAATCCCACATTTGACTGGAATACTGGGGAGCTTACCAAATGGGGTAATGAATGCTTGACGTCATGTTTTGCTGTTAATTATATTTCTCCCCCTGAGGAGGTGAACACGCTACCTGAGTTTGTGCAGGACTTCGCTGATGTTTTCTCTAAGGAGGCCTCCGAAGTGTTACCTCCTCATAGAGAATACGATTGCGCTATCGAATTGGTACCAGGAGCTAAGCTCCCTAAGGGTAGGATATTTAATCTTTCTTGTCCCGAACGTGAAGCCATGAGAGAGTATATGCAGGAATGCCTGGCCAAGGGTTATATTCGCCCCTCTACTTCTCCGGTAGGTGCTGGCTTCTTCTTCGTAGGGAAGAAGGATTGTGGTCTTGGGCCATGCATTGACTACCGTAACTTGAATAAAGTCACTGTAAGGAACCAGTATCCCCTTCCTTTGATTCCTGATCTCTTTAATCAGGTTCAGGGGGCCCAATGGTTCTCTAAGTTTGATCTACGGGGGGCGTATAACCTTATCCGCATCAAAGAGGGGGATGAGTGGAAGACTGCGTTTAACACGCCCGAAGGTCATTTCGAATACCTCGTCATGCCCTTTGGGTTGTGTAATGCTCCTGCGGTCTTCCAGAATTTCATAAATGAGATTTTAAGGGATTACCAGGGGGTATTTCTTGTAGTGTACCTTGATGACATACTGGTGTTTTCCAAGGACTTGTCCTCCCACATTGAGCATGTCAGGAAGGTGCTCCAGGTCCTTCGGGAAAACAAACTGTTTGCGAAAACCGAAAAATGTGTGTTTGGGGTGCAGGAGATACCATTTTTGGGTCAAATCCTCACTCCTCATGAATTCCGCATGGACCCCGCCAAGGTCCAGGCTGTGGCAGAATGGGTCCAACCTGCCTCCCTGAAGGCGTTACAGTGTTTCTTGGGGTTCGCTAATTATTACAGGAGATTTATTGCTAACTTCTCGGTCATCACTAAGCCTCTTATGGACCTCACTCGCAAAGGTGCTGATCTCCTCCACTGGCCTCCTGAGGCTGTCGAGGCTTTTGAGGTCCTTAAGAAGTGCTTTATCTCGGCCCCGGTGCTGGTTCAGCCCAACCAAATGGAGCCATTTATCGTGGAAGTTGACGCATCCGAGGTGGGAGTGGGGGCTGTCTTGTCCCAGGGTACCAGGTCCCTCACCCATCTCCGTCCCTGTGCCTACTTCTCCAGGAAGTTTTCGCCCACTGAGAGTAACTATGATATTGGCAACCGCGAACTCTTAGCCATTAAATGGGCATTTGAAGAGTGGCGCCACTTCCTGGAGGGGACTAGGCACCAGGTAACGGTCCTTACCGACCACAAGAATCTGGTTTTCCTAGAATCTGCCCGGAGGCTAAACCCGAGACAAGCTCGATGGGCGCTATTTTTTACCAGATTCAACTTTTTGGTTACCTATAGGGCTGGGTCTAAAAATATTAAGGCCGATGCACTGTCGCGTAGCTTCATGGCCAGCCCCCCTTCGGAGGAAGATCCTGCTTGTATTCTGCCTCCTGGTATAATTATCTCTTCTATTGATTCTGATTTAGTCTCAGAAATTGCGGCTGATCAAGGTTCAGCTCCCGGGAACCTTCCTGAGGACAAGCTGTTTGTTCCCCTGCAATTCCGGCTAAGGGTACTTAGGGAAAATCATGACTCCGCACTATCTGGTCATCCAGGTGTCCTGGGTACCAAACACCTCATTGCCAGAAACTATTGGTGGCCTGGGTTGCCTAAAGACGTTAAGGCCTACGTCGCCGCTTGTGAGGTTTGTGCTAGGTCCAAGACTCCCAGGTCCCGACCAGCGGGCTTACTACGTTCTTTGCCCATTCCCCAGAGACCTTGGACCCATATCTCCATGGATTTTATCACCGATTTGCCTCCATCTCAAGGCAAGTCGGTGGTGTGGGTTGTAGTAGACCGCTTCAGTAAGATGTGCCACTTTGTGCCCCTCAAGAAACTACTAATGCCAAGACGTTAGCTACCTTGTTTGTCAAACACATCCTGCGTCTCCATGGGGTCCCTGTCAATATTGTTTCGGACAGAGGGGTATAATTTGTTTCATTGTTTTGGAGAGCCTTCTGTAAAAAGTTGGAGATTGATCTGTCCTTCTCCTCTGCCTTCCATCCTGAAACTAATGGCCAAACCGAGAGGACTAATCAATCTCTAGAACAATATTTAAGGTGTTTTATCTCTGACTGTCAATATGATTGGGTCTCATTCATTCCCCTCGCCGAATTTTCCCTTAATAACGGGGTCAGTAACTCGTCAGGGGTCTCCCCCTTTTTCTGTAATTTTGGGTTTAATCCACGGTTCTCCTCCGTTTCACCTGGTAGTTCCAACAATCCCGAGGTAGAGGTCGTTCATCGGGAACTGTGCACAGTCTGGGCCCAGGTTCAGAAGAACCTAGAGGCGTCCCAGAGCGTACAAAAAACTCAGGCTGATAGAAGACATTCTGCTAACCCCTTGTTTATGGTCGGGGATCTGGTGTGGTTATCGTCTAGGAACTTGCGCCTTAAGGTCCCGTCCAAGAAATTTGCTCCCCGGTTTATTGGGCCGTATAAGGTCATTGAAGTCCTCAATCCTGTCTCCTTCTGACTGGAGTTGCCCCCATCTTTTCGAATACACGACGTGTTTCATGCCTCCCTCCTTAAACGCTGCTCCCCGTCCTTGGCTCCCTCGAGGAAACCTCCTGTTCCCGTTCTCACCCCTGAGAGGGTGGAATTCGAGGTGGCCAAGATTGTGGACAGCAAGATGGTCCAAGGCTCCCTCCAGTACCTGGTCCATTGGAGAGGATACGGGCCTGAGGAGAGGACTTGGGTACCCGCCCGGGATGTTCACGCTGGGGTATTGGTCAGGAAGTTCCACCTTCGTTTCCCCAATAAACCAGGTCCACTTAGAAAGGGTCCGGTGGCCCCTCATAAAAGGGGGGGGTACTGTAAAGGATCTGCCAGGCACAGCTTCAGGGTTAACGCCCATAGGTAATCAGTCTGCACCTGAGTCTATGTCTCTGAGACTGACTCCAGCTTCCACCACTCAGGCTGGCAGGCTTAGGAGTGGGAGAGCCTATCGCAGCCTGGCCAGACTCAGCTAGCTCCCGCCCCCTGTCTATTTATACCTGCCTTTCCTGTTCCTCCTTTGCTTGTGATTCTTCTCGTGTGGTTTCCTGGCCCAGCTACAGCTTCTGACTATTTGATGCTGCTCCATACTGACCCTGGCTTACTGACTACTCTCCTGCTCTGCGTTTGGTACCTCGTACACTCCTGGTTTTACTCGGCTCGTTCACCTCTCTTGTTGCTCACGGTGTTGCCGTGGGCAACTGCCCCATTTCCCTTAGCTTTGTGTACCCTTGCCTGTTTGTCTCGTGCACTTACTCACTTACTGAGCGTAGGGACCGCCGCCCAGTTGTACCCCGTCGCCTAGGGCGGGTCGTTGCAAGTAGGCAGGGACAGAGTGGCGGGTAGATTAGGGCTCACTTCTCCGTTTCCCTACCCCTATCATTACAACCAGACCTTATTTAGGGGTTTCATAGCAAAGGGGGTGAATACAGATAACTTATGCGGTTTTTGTTTTGGGTTTTTAAACAAGGTATTTTTTTATTCATTCCACTATAACTATTTGGATTGTTTTGTCAGGTCTATTACATAAAATCACATTTAAAATCTATTTTAATTCAAAGTTGTATTGCAACAAAACAGTAAAAACCACAAAAGGTTTAAAAAACATGTCTCCCTTAGTTCCTTAGATCAGCTCCTATGGTCACATAATTCTCGGTGGGCAGTCACACTCCCTCCAATACTAAAAACACATGTCCTTGTGTCTCTTTTAAAGGGACTCAAAGTGGCTAAACGCGTGTTTTCTCCGCACAGAAAAATCCATTTTCTATAGAAATGTGTGACCTCCTCTCCTACTAATAAGTACGCCACCTGCTTATCATTGTATCACATTACAAATGTTTATGAGGACAGCATACATCCTTGATAGACAAATAGACAATTGGACACGGATATAGATGTTTCACACGCTTTAGACACAGATTTAGTAAAACACGTGTCTGCACAGGTGGGAGAGCCCCATGAGAACTAATATATTTGACAACGACGTTTGTCAGTCAGCTATTTCCTGTCCCAAGGACTGAATGTAGGATAAGGCCCTGTTCACATTACGTTTCTTGCATACGCTGAGAGTATACATTAGAGTATATAAAAAAAGTATTCAAACGTAAACCTTAGCATATCCATGGACCGTAATGGGTCAATTGTATTCCAAAAGGGTATCCTTTGGGCTACGTTTGACATTCTTTACATTGGCATATTGAACTTCTTTACAGTACAGAATAGTCTACCACGCTATTCTATATTCCATAAAACGGTATACGCGATGTAACGTGTTTTTTTTTACATTATAGTGAATGAATGAATGACGTATGCAGAAAATGAGGCTATAATTATGCATACGTCACAACGGTATATTTTTTATTCCTAGGTTGGGGTAGTGAAGAAATTATTTTTTTTGAGCCTCGCTTATGACCCAGACACATAAAAAGATTCACTTAGATTAAAAAAAACACGTATCATTTTTTTTTCTTTTAAAATGCACACAAATGTATATGAACGTATACCTATATGTAGAATGTATTCGTAAAAGAAAACAGAGGGAAGAATAGAAAAAATTTTTGGGTCTATTTTTATCGTATACGTTAAACGTATACACTCAGTGTATGCAAGAAAAGTGGTGTGGACAGGGTTTTATTCTGGGGCACAAACAGCTGAGCTTACGAAAAATACACTGGACACAGTTACTCTAGGCAGAGATTCAGGAACAAAATCAAGTCTATTTTTGTCTGGAGGTCCACTTTAAAGTATATGTTTTCCTTGGAACATCATTTACAACTGGATAGCTAAACAAATAGATAACTTGTAAATACAGTGCATTACTTATCTCGTCTTTATTAGGCTTAACAGGGTTTTACACAGGACGATTATCGAGCAGACGAGCGTTAATATAACGCTCGTTGCCGATAATAGCCCTGGATAAACGGGAAGGATCAGCAGATGAAGAAGCAAACGCTCGATCATCTGCTGGTCGTATCGTTTTAAAAACAGGGAGATACACTGCCGACATGATTATAATGGATGGGGGACGAGCGATTGGAGTAACGACCGCTCGACCCCATCCATAGCTCCGTGTGACAGGAGCAAACGAGCGCCGATCAACGATGTCTCGTTGATCGGCGCTCGCTGCACTGGCTGCTTATCGGCCAGTGTAAAAAGGCCTTTAGTCCAAACAGGATAGAAATTCTGCAGAATACAGTAGGAGGCAAGAGGATGAGATTTTAACAAATCTCATCCACATGCTGCGGTCACATGTCATCGCTGGTGCCTGGTGAACAGAGTCTGGCGGGGGACCAGAGAAGTGTCACCACGGAAGCCAGGGGATTGGTAAGGTGAGCATAGTCTTTATTTCCGCAAGTAGAAATCCACAACAAAATGTGCACTATTTGATGCAGATTAGTTGCAGAGTCTTGCCGGATTTGATGTGGATAATGGACCCAGCCTTATAGGTCAGAGCTGCATTCACAATTCCGGTGGTTGGAAACAGTCGACAAGCTTGTCAACAGACACCACCTTTAACCCCTTAAGGACACGGCCAATTTTGGCCTTGAGGACAGAGCAATTTTTTTTACATTTCCCTCTTTGCATCCCGACGCTCTTAACTCTTTTATTTTTTGTACGACGTAGTTGTATGAGACTTTGTTTTTTGCGGGACGAGTTGTACTTTATGTAGGTACCATTTTTTGGTACAAATACATTATCGTTTAATTTCTATACATTTTTGATTAGATTAAAATGCAGAAAAAAAAGCAGTTGCGCATCAGTTTTACTTTTTTTTTTTTACACCATACAGCGATCATCATAAATAATGTTATACATTTGTTGTACAGGTTGTTACAGTCGTGGCGATACCAAATATGTCTATATTATTTCATGTTTTGGGACTTATATTTTAAAAAGTTTATTTATTATAAAAAATGTGTGTTTGTGTATTTTATTTACTTTTTATTTATTTATTTACCATTATATTTTTTTTACATTCATTTCACTTTTTTTTTAATCCCATAAAGGGATTTATCATTTTGATTTTGTAACTGCAATGTACTGGCATAGATCTATATGCCAGTACATTAGCCTGCGTACTGATTGTACACAGGCAGTTGTTAGGGCATACCTCAATATGCCCTAACAACAGGAAATATGTTCAGACAGCCCTGGGGTCCTTCACTGGACCCTGGGCTGTCTGGCCATATGAGTTGTGGGCTTTGATCGCGTCAGTTATTTTCTGTGACGCGATCAATGTGCAGTCCCCCCTCTTTGAACGCCGCGATCAGCTTTCATCGTGGCGTTCAAAGGGTTAACAGCGGAGAGAAGATGGTTCTCTCCTCTCCGCTGTCAGAGCGGGGCCGTGGCTGTGTATTACAGCCGTTGCCCCGCTCTCGATCGCACACACAGAGACGGCAGAGACTGCTGTCACACAGGACGAGTATGCTCGTCCTAATGCGCAAAGTGCTTGCCGCTCAGGACGAGCATACTCGTCCTGTGTCGGCAACCAGTTGAAGGGGTTTTCCCATAAAAGACATTCATGACATATCCACAGGATATCAAGAGAAAAATAATTTTTGAAGCAGCACTAATCCCGAATCTGGTGCGGTGCACGCTGTCAAGCCAGGCAAACCCACTCCGGCATGATGTAAATTTTCAAAAGAAGTAGTAGGACAACAGCACATGTCTTCAAATCTTCAAAGTGGTTTTTATTGTCAAGACATCCACAATCGACAGGCAACGTTTCGACCCATAGTGAGTGAGGGGTCTTTGTCAAGAGGCTTGACAAAGACCCTTCACTCACTATGGGTCGAAACGTTGCCTGTCGATTGTGGATGTCTTGACAATAAAAACCACTTTGAAGACGTGTGCTGTTGTCCTACTACTTCTTTTGAAAATATCCACAGGATATGTCATAAATGTCTGAAAGATGCGGGTCCCACCTCTGGGACCTACACCTATCTCTAGAGCGGGGCCCCCTAAACCCCGTTCTAGCTTTGTCTGATCTCGCTGCCTCCGGACCACTTCCTGGTTTAATGGTCGGAAGTTACGAAAACAGCGTAGCTGAGGTCTATGGGACTTATGGAAACAGTGTAGCTCAGCGAGCTTCGCTATTTTCGTAACTCCCGACCATATAACCTTTTTCATGGTCTGAATTCACCTGATTCAGCCGCAACAGAGAGCAGCAGAACAGGGTTTAGGGGGCCCCGTTCTAGAGATAGGTGCGGGTCCCAGAGGTGGGACCCGCATCTATCTGACATTTATAACATATACTATGGATATGTCATAAATGTCTCTCATGGGAAAACCCCTTTAAAGCTTAGCAAAGCCCCTATTAAATAGAGGGTCTCTTAGCTTCTCCTACATCAGATTATTATTAAGTGCCTTGTATAAAGACTGCACTTCCTTAAATGCATATTAACAGAAAAAGTTTGTGCAGATTATAAACCAACAAGCAGCGTATCCGACCTGAGACCCGCAGTACATTCCGTCCAAAAAATTGCACCACATTGTGGTGGAGTTTTTCGGGAGGAATTTGAAAAAACCCAAAAACCTGTTCATACACCCCCCGGCCGTTGTCATGGGGACGCGTCCCTCCTTTGCCGTCTGGCCTCCCTGGATGATGCTGCAACCCATGTGAACGCTGTAGCCTGTGATTTTTGCTGCATTTTTTTCCGGAGCGTGGGCATAAGATTTTAAAAATATTATCCACTTTGCTGCTACTGTAAATGCTGCAAAATTTCCGTACAGAATTTTGTTGCAGAAAATATGCAGCGTTTATGCTAGGTGGAAACCCAGCCTAAGGGTGCAGTCACACGTGGCGCAGCAGAATTACTTTTGAAGATTATGTGGTGAATTTGCATATTTCAGTGCAGAATTTTACATAGCATTGAAGTCTATGATTAAATTGCGCATCGCAACACATACAGAAAATGCTTCGTAAACCATTTCTGCAGCAGAAAATCCTGAACAGAAATGTAAACCATGTGTTTGTTGCAGATTTTGTTTCCACTTATAGGAATACATGGTGTAAATTTCCGCAGCGGATTTTTCCACTACGGAAAATTACGTCATGTGTGACTGCACCCTAAGGGCATGGCCAGACGTGGTGTATTTCTGCCGACACTGTCCGCATCAATGCCGCACATAATCTGCGTTGCAGATTCTGTTGCGGCTTTGCCTAAAATGTGCAGTAAATTGATGCGGATTAGCCGTTGCGTATTCAGGTGAAGAGTACTTCCTGCTGTCTTTTAAAACATTTAATCTAAGGCCCCATGCACACGAACGTAAAAACGCCCGTAATCACGGGCCGTAATTATAGCACGGGCAGGCCCATAGAAGTCTATGAGGCTCCCGTAATTACGGGTGACTACGTGTATGAACCTGTAATTACGGGAGCGTTGCTAGGCGATGTCAGGAGATAGTCTCTGTGCAGGGTGCTGAAAGAGTTAAATGATAGGCAGTAACTCTTTCAGCACCCTGGACAGTGACTACCGATCACAATATAGATCAACCTGTAAAAAAAATAAAAGTTCATACTTACCCAGAACTCCCTGCTTCTTCCTCCAGTTTGGCCTCCCGGGATGACGTTTCAGCCCATGTGACCGCTACAGCCAATCACAGGCTGAAGCGGTCACATGGACTGCCGCGTCATCCAGGGAAGTCGGGCTGGATGTTGAAAGAGGGACGTGTCACCAAGACAACGACCGGGTAAGTATGAATTTCTTTTACATTTACTACGGAAAGGGCTGCCCCTTCTCTTTAACCTGCACTGATAGATAAAAGGGGCTGCCGATTAGTGCAGTGCAATTTTGCAGCGAAAACGTGCCCGTAAATACAGGTGCAATACGGGTCGAATACGTGTGACCAAGGACCCGTATTTACGCCAGTATTTACGGGAGGCAAAAAATAAGTTCATGTGCATGAGGCCTCAGTCTGGCTATAGACCTAGAAACATATAGGTCCAGCCAGAATGAAGAAATATCCTATTTGTAAAACCAATACGCAACGCAACACACATAACATCTGCGGATTTCATTGCGGAATTTTGAAACTCCATTGAAGTTAATGGAGAAATTCCGCAATAAGTCCGCAACAAGTCTGCCACACGTCCACAACAGCCAGCGTATGCTGCGGACACCAAATTCCGCACCGCAGCCTATGGTCCGCAGCGGAGTTTTACGCAACGTGTGCACGAACTAAAAAGGTGTGGAAACCAATGGAGAAAATGTCCGCTGCGGATTTCCGCAGCGGACTGGCTGCAGCAGAATTCCAGAGCAATTCCGCCACGTCTGGCCGTGCCCTTAGGCTCACTACAAAATAAATAATGAAAAGTATTTTAAAAGTTAGTAAACATTTTATGTAGATGAAATATATATGTAAACAGTAAAATGGTGTTAAAAGGTGAACATACAGTTGAGGTGTTCAAGAATGTTTAATTCCTTTTTTATTATCATTTAGAGGAGTATACCCATGTCAGACATTTATGGTATAGGAAATGTCTGGGATTCACACCTATTCCAAGCTTCTACGTTTTCGTGGAATTGACAAACTGCTTCTAGGATCAAGAGGAGGTGACTGGGGTAAGAAGCTTGCACAGTTGGAAAGCCGATGGATCTTTAAATTGGGCAGTTTAGCACCATTGGGCTTGAATGAAAGTTTGGGTTTTAATGCCTCTCTGTGAATATCCTCTTTTTAAAGGGTGGAGGGAAGGTCAGCCGTTTATGGATTAATATCGGTTACTTTTCATTCTATTTTTATTATATATTAATTGCTTCTCCTATTTTAGTTTCGATATTCCCTTTCGCTTTGTCGTTGGGCTAAAGCAGGGGTCTCGAACTCGGCCGGGTAAGTGGGCCACATATAGAAAAAAATTAGAAGTTGACGGGCTGCATTTCAACAATCCACTTTTCCAGTGTCGCTAAATGCAGTCCAGCGACTCAATTGGCAGCGTTTGGCAAACACATAAATGTCAAGATTGGGCAGCCCCTTTTAAGATAGTGCCACAGAGCTCTCAGTAGATACTGCCATAGTGTCCTCTGTAGATACTGCCACAGTGCCCTCTGTAGATAATGCCATAGTGCCCTCTGTAGATAATGCCACAGTGCCCTCGGTAGATAATGCCACAGTGCCCTCGGTAGATAATGCCACAGTGCCCTCGGTAGATAATGCCACAGTGTCAGGGGCTTGCCCAGAGCTGGAGTCCCAGAGCAGAGCCGCTTCTAGCACTCTGTCTGGGACTCCAGCTCTGGGGAAGCCCTAGACATCGCTGTCCATATATGGACAGCGATGTCAGGGAATTCCACAGAGTCCAGGAGCAGAGCCTGTACTAGCGGCTGTGTGTCCCGCGAGCCGCAGATGACAGCCTCAGGGGCCGCATGCGGCCCGCGTGCTTGAGACCCCTGGGCTAAAGGGTAACTATGAAGTGAGCAATAAACCGCAGAAATCGTAATTCCACATGTGGTGATCAGGTTGAAAATGATTGAGACGACTGATACTATTAAATATGGACTCTAAGAGCACTATATATCTGCCATCTTCATAAATTGTGATTTATATCATAATATGGGGTATTTTTCATACTGTACTGGTAAAACCAGAATTCTTTTAGACTATGTATCCATCTTCAAAATATTGTGAATTGCTGGTACATAAGATGTTAGTCAATATTATGGCACGTAGCACTTTATTATTTTTATCTCTTCACTGTTTTTGAGTTTATTTTTGCACCTAGCATCTTGGTATGCGCTTTTTAGCAATACACTTTTTTTTATACACACGTCGAGTTAAACTAAGTGACGCAAGAGTATATTTTTTTGCAATTAGCACTTTAAAGAATGAATATTCAATATGATATATACATTATCTCGTCGTTTCACTATTTTAACTTTCTGTAAACTATTTCTTTGTCACTGAGAACTTTTTTTTTTCACACTTTCTTTATAATATACAGGTTATTTGTATTATAGATCGGCTTATACTAGTATACGGATGTATGAATATGTTACATAAGTATTGGTAGACACAATCACATCCTTTATATTTACCATATATTTTCTTCCTGCGGTCTCGGGTCCATGCGCGGTGGTGCACATGCCTGGTATGTGCCTTTCCATTCACCCTTGCTATTCCGCCACACGTAGGTAAATGGGCGGGTAACTTTCCCTTTCGCTGATTGGCCAGCGTTATGGGTCTTCCTCTTTCACTTACTTGCTGACGGAATGACGTGGTGGCCATTCCAACATGGTGAGGTCATCTGGGCATGCGCTGTTTTCATTGCGCCTGTGCACGTGACCGGACAAATTCGATAGGGTTCAGGTTTGTTGTATCACATCGCTGGAGTCAAAGGAAAACATTGTTTTTCTACCACTTTGTTCTAGCGATCAGTAAGGGTCAAAGCAGTTGGCTCCAATTAATCAGACATTGATGGCTTATCCTAGTAATACGCCATCAATAAATTAAGTGATAACACTATTGATTATGATTTTTTCCGTCCAACAGACTGACAGATAATTTAATAATGATCTTCAATGCTGGATTTTTGGGGGGCTTATAGTGTGTTGTAATGTGAAATGTGTTACTTACGGCTGACGTGTAGGCGATGGGGCATTATAAAAGAGCATTAAATGGGATGTTTAATTTTTTACTTTTGTCTGTAGGTGAATTTTCGACTGAAAATCTGTTCCAGTCATCAAATAGATCTTGCGGAAATCCATACACCTGCTGCAGAAAAAACCGCATACAGATGAATGTAAACGATTTTCAGTCGCAGGAAAAGTTCTGCAACAATCTGCCGCATGTGACTGCACCCTAAGGATGTCAGACAATTATCAAAGGCCCTGAGCGTCATGATGACTATTCCAATTTTGAAGAATTTTGTCTAAATATTTTGAGTACAGATGAGTGGGTACCATGCAGGGTTGGGACAAGGGGATGGTGAAGGTAAATCCCCTCCTAGGTTGCCACCTTGCCACGCTGTGAGGGGCACAATTATTCAATGGCTGCTTCCATCAGTGATGGAGGCACTAATTGGCACAGGAGGCCTGGGGAGTGGTGAGCACGGTTGGCTGTAAACTCACCACTCCCTAGTCCTCTATTGTGCCAGGCGCTGGGCCTGTTGACATCCAGCATCAGGAGGTCGCATGCGGCAGCGCACATAACATCCTGATGCTAGAAGCTCATGCCACTAATCACAGGGGGCACATCATGTGGCATTGTCTACAGGGGCACAGTGTGTGTTTGTGTGTGTGTGTGGCTTTATTTATAAGGGGCACAGCGTGCACATGTGGTGCTTTATTTGTAATGGGCACATCTTGTGGCACTATTTTCTGTGGACACAGCGTGTAGCACTCTTTTTAGCAGTCACTGTATATTTGGTGTTTTAATTGTATGGGGCACAGCTTATGGCACTATTTTCATGGGGCACTGCATGTGGCACTATTTTTTATGAGCCACTGTTTGTGGGTGTGGCACTTTTTATGGGGCTGTGTGTGTGACAATTGTATTCAGGGCAGTGTTTGTGACAATTGTATTCATGGAGAACAGTATGTGACAATTGTATTCAGGGGGCACAGTGTGTGACATGATAGTATTCAGGGCACTGTGTTTGTCACATTTGTATTCAGGGGAACAGTGACAATTGTACTCAGGGGGACAGTGTGTATCACAATTGTAATCAGGGTGTAACAATTGTATTCAGGGGAAGTGTGTGACACAATTGTATTTAGGCGTCACAGTGCTCGACACGATAGTATTCAGGGGCAGTGTGTGACAATTGTACTCAGGGGGACAGTGTATGACAATGGTATTCAGGGGAATGTTCAGGGGGTGAACAGTGTATGACACAATTGTATTCAGAGGCAGAGTATGTGACAATTGTATTCAGGGGGCACAGTGTGTGACACGATTGTTTTCAGGGGGCAGTGTGTGACACGATTGTATTCAGGGGCACAGTATGTGACAATTGTATTCAAGGGGCACAGTGTGTGACACGATTGTTTTCAGGGGGTACAGTGTGTGACACGATTGTTTTCAGGGAGCACAGTGTGTGACACGATTGTTTTCAGCGGGCACAGTGTGTGACACGATTGTTTTCAGGGAGCACAGTGTGTGACACGATTGTTTTCAGGGGGCACAGTGTGTGACACGATTGTTTTCAGGGAGCACAGTGTGTGACACGATTGTTTTCAGGAAGCACAGTGTGTGACACGATTGTTTTCAGGGGGCACAGTGTGTGACACGATTGTTTTCAGGGAGCACAGTGTGTGACACGATTGTTTTCAGGGAGCACAGTGTGTGACACGATTGTTTTCAGGGGGCACAGTGTGTGACACGATTGTTTTCAGGGGGCACAGTGTGTGACACGATTGTTTTCAGGGAGCACAGTGTGTGACACGATTGTTTTCAGGGGGCACAGTGTAGGTATTACTAAAAAAACAAAACTTTATACAATTGTTTTCCCATTTATAAATGTATAGCCAGAACATAATTAACCAAATATATATTCCAAAGTAGATCCATAACTGGCACAATTGGAGCATGACAAACCATTAAAAACCAATGGTTCATTGACCACATTTCACAAAATCATGAGAAAGTCCCAAAAGTGGAACTCCCCTTTAAAGGTACATTTGTCACACATGGAACAAAACAATGATCTTACTAGACCCTGGTGACAGTAAAATTACCCAGCCCCTCATAGCATTCTCCTTTATGTCACAACACATTTTTATTTTTAGCAATATATTCCTTGAGCACTGGTGGCTGAATGTAGAAACCATTGTCCGTGTGACAGTTATTAAAAAGCAATAATACGACAGTCCAGCTCCGTTTTATCACACAGAACACGTGACGTCCGGTTAATCCTGCGGGCACCACGTCCCTTCCACAATACACTCAGCCGCGTCTCAGTCACATGGCCCGACTCATGCTGGCGGATTCTGACGCACGTGTACTCGAATGCCCCGACAGACATGCCCCGGCGTCCAGCCAACCAGCGAGCGCCTGAAAAGAATATGAAAGGGGCGTGGTCCCAGTCAATGCGTCTCGGCGCTGATTAGCTGGAGGGTTCGAGTCCGGAATCCACGTGTTACAGAAAGTAGGTCATGGCAGAGCGCACCCTCCAGGAGCCTCACGTGGAGGGCCGCTCGGCGACCCGTCTCATTATGTAATTACTACGTCACGTAGAATGGCGTCCAATCAGATGCCGCGCTGGGCCGAACGTAAACACGGCCCGCACATGGCTAGGGCAGCCAGTCCATGTGAACGTTCTGAATGACTGGATCCCGGCTGCAGACGCTGGCGGCCGTCCCTCCTCCCTGTAACCCATTTTTCCGTCGTCTAACCACACCTTGCCCAGTGCTACAGCGTTATCATCCCGTACAATATAGCAATGGCAACAGGTATCCCTCCAACTGAGCAGGCATTGCAAGGCATGCTGGGACTGGTAGTCTGACAACAGCTGGATTCAATTACTACACAAGCACACATACGTCCCTAGTTATCCTACACTATCTGGAAATTAAAGTGTTAAACGATGCAACTCCTGTACACTCACAGCAGCTATTTAGTGTGGCGTCTCCATGAGAATGTTCTTTAACTCTTTCCTTCCCAGAACACGTAAACAAATCTATTGGAGCTTCTGCACCCCCAAAATCATCTTCGTGCCCACCCCTATGACACCACATCCAGGTATGACACTCACCTGCGGTACTCTCCATGTTACAGGCTTGATGAGTCTGGTCAGTAGGGGGTTCTGCTGGGCAGGTGGAAGCTCCCCCTCCAGTGTCCTCCTTCTCTCCCTCCTGTCTTCAGCTGCTCATTCTGCCAGCAGATCCATGTTGGGGAGAAGATTTGGTGCCAACCCTCCTTCCTCCTGGGTACTGCGGATGTGCAGCAAGTTGTCTTGGTGTCCATACAATCTGATGCCAGCTATAGGCAGGTGTCTGTGACCTGGGGATCTAGATTAGGACAGTGTTGTCCCGTCTGTCCTGATTCTCTTCTCTTTCCTAGGTCCCTGTAAGTGCTGTGACTCTTTTTGGCTCTTTCCTATGACACAGCCTTCTCCAGAGGCGGATCTCTGGGCTTGACATACAATATCCACAGCAAAACAGCTCCACCTCCAGTGTAGGCAGTGCTGCAAGTGTCAGCTGCAGGACAGCAGGTCCTAACACATGTCTGCTGGAAATAGGCTAACAGGTGCCATGCCCATGTCTATTGTGTGTGGAGCTTTCTATAGGACTCGGTGTTATAGTTCATGATGTTATATTCACATTCCCTAAACATGAGTGTGACCGCGCACCTATGAATGCATTATGTTCTATCAGGGCCATGATCCCAGCCACGTACCTTAAATAATCCAGCCTGTCCACAGAGATTATTTTATATTCATCTACATTCGAGATTAAAGAGGATCTCTCGCCTCTCCTGACATGTCTAAATACTTGTATTTCCCATAAAATAACAATTGTGGGTCATATTTTCTCAGAACTCTGCGCTGTGACATTCCTCTGTTATTACCCATAGAAATATGTGTTCAATTGAAAACTGGGAAAGAGGTTTGTCCCTACACAGTCTCACTCTGGCAGCACTGATTGGACAGTATCAGTCTATGTAGGGACACACCCCCAACTGGTAACACCCAGTTGTCCATTTATTCATAAATTTCTAGGAGGAATAACTGAGGAATGGCAAAACAGAGTTCTAACAAAAGATGCTCCTGAATTGTTATATCATGGGAAACCATGTTACCCAAACTTGTGCCCCCCTTCTCCACCCTGCCGCGCCGTAACTATTGCTAACACTACCTTTTTGCACAAGCATTAACAAATGGGTTTTATGATTCCCCTTTCACAGGGCTGTGTCCCTACATACTGACAGTATCACACTGTGCAGGGACACAGCGCCAACCCCCCATGTAGGCAGCGCCACACACACACACACCCCTGTAAATAGAGACACACACACACACACCGCCCTGTAGATAGAGCCACACATACACAACCCCCTGTAGAGAGCGTCACACAGCCCCCTATAGATAGCATCACACAGCACTCCCCCTTATATATAGTGCCACACAGCGCTGCCCCCCCCTTGTATATAGTGCTACACTGCAGCCCTGGGATGACATTTTATCCCATATGACTGCTGCAGCCTGTGTTTGGCGGCAGCGGTCACATGGGGTGAAACGTCATCCCAGGAGGCTGGCCCGGACGAAGAAACAGAATTCTGGGCAAGTATAAGATTTTTATTTTTTCTAAATTGCATTTTTACATAACATCTGCTATCTGTTGCAGGTTTTACCTCCCCATTGAATTAAATGGGGAAAACCCGAAACAAATGAGCAGCGTTTACGCAAATACAATTGACATGCTGCGGAATAAAAAAACGCACCGCAGGTCAATTTCTGAGCTTTTTTTTTTCCACTTATCATTTACGCAGCATGTGATGAGAATTGTTCACATCTATTCTACTCTGCTGCTACTGTATTAGGGCTTGTCCACACTTAACGGAATTGCTGCGTATTTCACGCCCGGAAAATACGCAGAATACGGTAGCAGCAAAGTGAGTGAGATTTACCAAATCTGATCCTGACGCTGCGTAAAATTTCCGACCAGACATTTTGTCCTGCGGAGCGTATTTCTCGTACTGCAGCATGTAAATTCCTGCTGCGGAAAGTGGACAGAATTGCTGCGTTTTTTCAGAGGAGACGTCACCATCCTCCAACATTGAGAAAAACGCCGCAAAATACGCACCATTTTCTGCAGCCAGCAAAAATGCAGGAAATGGTGCTTTTTTTCTGCAGCAAAATTTCTGCTAGTTTCTGCGGAATTGCTGTAGAAATAGATCTATATATATATATATATATATATATATATATATATATATATACACGCACACACGAGTATGCACATTATACACATCACAGACATACACGACTATGCACATTATACACATATAAAGTACACACACAAGTATGCACATTATACACATATAAAGTACACACACACACGAGTATGCACATTATACACATCACAGACACACACGAGTATGCACATTATACACGTATAAAGTACACACATGAGTATGCACATTATACACATAAAGTACACACGAGTATGCACCTTATATACATATAAAGTACAAACAAGAGTATGCACATTATACACATATAAAGTACACACACGAGTATGCACATTATACACATAAAGTACACACACGAGTATGCACATTATACATATATAAAGTACACACACGAGTATGCACATTATACACATAAAGTACACACACGAGTATGCACATTATACACATATAAAGTACACACACGAGTATGCACATTATACACATCACAGACACACACGAGTATACACATTATACACATATAAAGTACACACACGAGTATGCACATTATACACATATAAAGTACACATTGTAAACACACATGCACTTACCATTTATGTAGGATATATGTGAGTCTTCACTGCAGCTCTTCTCCTGCTCACAGCCCGACACAGAGCCCGTCGACAGTCTCCCCTCCCCCATGTCCCGACAGCTAGCAGCAGGAGGAGAGATGTTTAGAGCAGGGAAGGGGGGCTGGAGGGGGAGCTTTTAAAGCAGCAGAGACCACGGCTGCTAAGTAGGAGCGAAGTTCCCCTCGTCTCATGACAGGTGCGGTCCTGGCACCGGGGCTCCCTCCGTTGCTAGCGACGCCACTGGGCATGAGGGGGTTCAGGTGGCTATGGGCCCCCTGGGAGCCTCGGGCGGCCGCCCGAACCGCCCTAATGATAATCCGCCACTGATGGGAAAAACAACAGTCATGTTAATCGACTGCGCTATTGATGTAGTTAAAACAACGGAACCCTTTCACAACAGTGACAAACGGAAACCATTAGCAAAGTTTCCATCACAATTGAGATAAATGGTGATGCAAACGGAAGCTAAGGTTTCCGTTTGCCTTTCTGTTGAGGGGTTCCCCCGACGGAAAGCTCAGACGAAACCCCTCAACGGAAAGACAACGCTGATGTGAACAGGCCCTTAAACAGGGCTGACCTAACATTAGATTTTGCCCACTGCGGTACCTTCTCTTGGTGTCCCCCATCCATATGGTGTACGGTTATACAGTGCCTACTTATAAGTAACATACAGTATGGTGCCCATATAATGTTCATTCAGTGGTTTAAATAACAATGCTATACAGTTCCTGTACCACTGTAAAAATATACTGTACAGTGCCACAGAATGCCTAAGAAAGTACCACCATATATCGACCAGAATCAGATCCATACATAATATAATCTAATAACAGCGCCAAAAAACATATGAAACCACCTCCCATTGATTTCAATGGGAGGTGGAGGCATTTTTTCCCCAGTTTAGCTTTTAGATGCTCGTGGGAAAAGGAAGTGACATCGTTTTACTTGCCGTGGTTTACGCCTCCTGCCTCCCATTGAAATCAATGGGAGGCAGAGAAAATGTTTTTCGCTGGGTTTTTTGCCCGTGGTGCTCAATGGTCGCGGCCGAAAAACGCCATGAAAAACACCACAAAAACCGCGGCAAAAAGGCAGATTTTTCTGCAGAACAGGGCCTTAGCCTGGATTCACACAGGACGGAAATGCTGCAGATTTTGCTGCAGATTTCACCTATTTTACATTGAAAATGTGAAATTCACAGTGAACATCCAATACAGAATGAGCATGCTGGGGATGTGAATATCCGCAGCATGCTCTTATTCCTACCCGGAAAATGTTAAGCAGCATGAGCAGCATTTGTTCAAATCTCATTAACATGGGTAGGACTGTAATCCGCTTCGGACTTTCCCCCCGGAAATTCTGCATGGAAAATGTGTGGTATTTATGTCCTGTGTGAATTCAGACGTAAATGGACGCTAACTTTTCAAACAATTTATGCTAATCTAATAGTATACCTGATATATATCAACTTTGCAATTTACTTACTGTTAACATTTAATTGTTTTATCCATGCAAATTCTGTATGAAGTCACTGCCACTAGGTGTCTCCCTTCCTGTAATCCTTGGTTACAAATCAGAAGAGACGGATTGCAGAAGGTGGCGGGTGTCTCTTCACTGCCTGCCTACACAAGTCTATGGAGAGAGAAGGGATGAGCAGGGGGGGAAGTAGAGAGAGAAGACATAGACACTCTGTCAATAAAAGTCTATGGAGAGGGGAGGGGAGGGGTGACAAGGGGAAGGAAGCAGGAGCAGAGTGAGAAAGACACAAGCTTCTGGTAAGATTTCTATGTCACCCAAGTGCTGGATTTTCAGCTAAACTACTCCGTAGTGCTTTATAATCTCCTCCATGCCGGTGCGGCTTCTATATATGTGATATATAGAGACAGGTGAGCAGGATTCTCCTCTTATATGTGTGCAGTGTATGGAATACATGATAGCCATAGACTCCTCACACTAGCTCGGAGACAACTGAGAATTAGAGAGAGAGCCTGTAGTAAAACTACTAAAAACAATGCCATATACAAGTCATATAACGGACAGAAATAGTGTTATTCCTCATGTATACACATATGACAGCTCAAAAACAACAACCTAAAAGAATTGAGTCAAAGACCAAATTTTAATAAAGAATTATAAATTTTATTATTGCACAACACAAGAAATAAATATATTTACTCACAAGTTTAAAAAGACAAGGATGACTACCACAGTGTGGAAAAAGAAGCCAGACACATGTACAGTGAAGGAAATAAGTATTTGATCCCTTGCTGATTTTGTAAGTTTGCCCACTGTCAAAGACATGAACAGTCTAGAATTTTTAGGCTAGGTTAATTTTACCAGTGAGAGATAGATTATATAAAAAAATAAAAATAAAATCACATTGTCAAAATTATATTTATTTATTTGCATTGTGCACAGAGAAATAAGTATTTGATCCCTTTGGCAAACAAGACTTAATACTTGGTGGCAAAACCCTTGTTGGCAAGCACAGCAGTCAGACTTTTTTTGTAGTTGATGATGAGGTTTGCACACATGTTAGATGGAATTTTGGCCCACTCCTCTTTGCAGATCATCTGTAAATCATTAAGATTTCGAGGCTGTCGCTTGGCAACTCGGATCTTCAGCTCCCTCCATAAGTTTTCGATGGGATTAAGGTCTGGAGACTGGCTAGGCCACTCCATGACCTTAATGTGCTTCTTTTTGAGCCACTCCTTTGTTGCCTTGGCTGTATGTTTCGGGTCATTGTCGTGCTGGAAGACCCAGCCACGAGCCATTTTTAATGTCCTGGTGGAGGGAAGGAGGTTGTCACTCAGGATTTGACGGTACATGGCTCCATCCATTCTCCCATTGATGCGGTGAAGTAGTCCTGTGCCCTTAGCAGAGAAACACCCCCAAAACATAATGTTTCCACCTCCATCCTTGACAGTGGGGACGGTGTTCTTTGGGTCATAGGCAGCATTTCTCTTCCTCCAAAAACGGCGAGTTGAGTTAATGCCAAAGAGCTCAATTTTAGTCTCATCTGACCACAGCACCTTCTCCCAATCACTCTCAGAATCATCCAGATGTTCATTTGCAAACTTCAGACGGGCCTGTACATGTGCCTTCTTGAGCAGGGGGACCTTGCGGGCACTGCAGGATTTTAATCCATTACAGCGTAATGTGTTACCAATGGTTTTCTTGGTGACTGTGGTCCCAGCTGCCTTGAGATCATTAACAAGTTCCCCCCGTGTAGTTTTCGGCTGAGCTCTCACCTTCCTCAGGATCAAGGATACCCCACGAGGTGAGATTTTGCATGGAGCCCCAGATCGATGTCGATTGACAGTCATTTTGTATGTCTTCCATTTTCTTACTATTGCACCAACAGTTGTCTCCTTCTCACCCAGCATCTTACTTATGGTTTTTTAGCCCATTCCAGCCTTGTGCAGGTCTATGATCTTGTCCCTGACATCCTTAGAGAGCTCTTTGGTCTTGCCCATGTTGTAGAGGTTAGAGTCAGACTGATTAATTGAGTCTGTGGACAGGAGTCTTTTATACAGGTGACCATGTAAGACAGCTGTCTTTAATGCAGGCACCAAGTTGATTTGGAGCGTGTAACTGGTCTGGAGGAGGCTGAACTCTTAATGGTTTGTAGGGGATCAAATACTTATTTCTCTGTGCACAATGCAAATAAATATATATAATTTTGTCTATGTGATTTTCTTTTATTTTTTTTATATAATCTATCTCTCACTGGTAAAATTAACCTAGCCTAAAAATTCTAGACTGTTCATGACTTTGACAGTGGGCAAACTTACAAAATCAGCAAGGGATCAAATACTTATTTCCTTCACTGTATATAATGGGGCTACTGTAATAGCATATGCATAAAAAGGATATATATAAGAGACCAAGGTACATAAATAGATTAATAAATTAATTAATTAATTACTAACACCTGGGTATACTTATCAAAAAAAGGCTTGTGTAAGGTCCCAAATGATGGTATATGGTTATACTCATTAATGTAGCCTAACATTTGATAATGCATAAATCATTAGTATAAAGTGCACATGCAGTTGAGTGAGAGCAGCTTACCCATATTATAACACACTGTTGTCTGGCATCACACCCGACGCGCGTTTCGGCGAGGTACGCCTTCGTCCGGGGGTCAACATATGACAGCTTATTCTGAAAAGTTAGATACGCTTTAGGGCTTGTCCACACGTAGCGGAATTGGTGCTTTTTTTCCGTCCGGAATTGCGGACGGAAAAAACGCAGAAGAATACAGTAGCAGCAAAGTGGATGAGATTGAATAAATCTCATCCACACGCGTAAATACTGAGTGGGAAAAAACGCTCAGAAATGGACATGCGGTGCAGAATTTTATTTCGCAGCATGTCAGTTGTATTTGCGTAATTGCTGCCTATTTGCTGCGGGTTTTCCAGATTGAATTCAATAGGAGGTAAAACCCGCAATAAATAGCTTATTTGCTGCGGGTTCGCAGTGATTCAGCCGCAAAAAACGCACCTCTGAATAAAAAAACCCCACTATACTTACCTACGGGGTCTGTGTTTCTTCCTCCAAGCCAGCCTCCTGGGATGACGCTTCATCCCGTGTGACCGCCGCTGCAGCAGTCTCCTGGGATGAAACGTCATCCCAGGTGGACGGCCTGCTAGAAGACAGGTTAATGCAGCAGTTTTCCACAGCGGACATTGCGGGCGAAAAACTGCACCACAGTTCAAATTTATTGAAACGCTGATTGTGAGCCAGGTCTTCGGAGCAAATTCCCAGACATACTCCTTGTGGAAAGACTTCTCAGAGGAGTGGAGGTTGTTATAGCCACAATAGGGGGCACACCTCCATAACAACACCCATGGTTTTGGAATGGGATGTCCAACGAGCTCATATAGGTGTGATGGTCAGGTGTCCACATACTTTTAACCATATAGTTTTACATAGGTTTTCTTCATTCTATAACTGAATCTTTGGCTCCAATGCATCTTTCATCAGGTACCTGCTGTCCTCTTGAGACAAATAAGTTCAAAACAAATATAATAGTGTTGTAATAATCACCAGGAAACTATGGCAGAGACATATATTTGGATTGTTAGGCCCCATACACACGACCTCCATAATTGCAGACTGAAATATGGTCCGTAATTACAGACCCATTCAGTTCTATTGGCCGCGGACACCTTTCCGTATCGCTACGGATAGGTGTCCGTGCCGTAGAACTGTACCGCAAAAGATAGCACATGTCCTATCTTTTGCGTTTTACGGGCCGGGCTCCCATACTTTGTATGGGAGAACAGGCCAAAAATGCGGGCTGTGGCCAGTGACTGGCCGTGCCCGCTATCGCGGGCCGTGATTATAGGTACGGCTGTGTGCATGAGGTATTAAAGTGAGCAGTTCAGACCTGACTGATGAGATATTACACTATTCTGGCATAGATAAAAGAGCTTTTGTTTTTGTGTGTGAATGACATATCTCCGGAAAGTAGATGCGGACATAGGCTTAAATGACTAAGGGAACACACAATTACATAACACTAAACATGTTTATCTTTAAACAAAGTAGCAGGATGTGTTCGTTTTGTACTTGTTTTTCCTATTCTTACCTAAAGTAGACAAAAGACTCAAAATCTTATTTAAGCCCCATTCACATTGCGTTTTTTCCCTGTTGTCGAAGATATACGTCAGAGGACCTCTGAAGCAGTGTGATATGTCATCCGAACCCCCCCCCCCCCCTGGGCAGAGCGCTACCTGAAGCGCTGTGCCCAGGGAAGCTCCTGAAGTCAAGTCACTGTCCATACATGGACAGTGATGTCAGCATCTTTGGGATGCAGGAGTCCCTTGCCTGGGACTCCGGGATTGGTGAAGCCCCTGACGTCTCTGTCTATATATGGACAGTGATTTAAGGAGCTTTCAACTACAGAGTCCCCGGCCAGAGTATCAAAATCTCTCTGGCCAGGGAACTCTGGGTCTGGATAAACCTCTGTTGTCACTAAAGGACAGTGACGTCAGGGGCTTCTCCAGTCCCAGAGTCCTCGGCCAGAGCGATTCTGATGCTCTGGCCAGGGACTACGTAGTTGAAAAGTCCTTACATAACTGTCCAGTGATGTCAGGAGCTTCCTAAGGGCCATGTTATAAAAACGTATACCGAGCATTATACTTTTTTTTTGCGGGATCCCTCAGGGTAGAATAGCATAGTCTACTACACTAATACATCCTTAAAAAAAAAAGGTATAATGATGTATACCCGCCCGACATAAACCAAGCCCTATAGACACATTTATCGTGTACGTCGGGAGCTTTAACCCCTTAAGAACTGGCTTATTTGGACGTTCAGGACTGAGCGATTTACTTTGTTTTTTTTATCGATGCATTCCAAGAGCCATATTTATTTTAATTTCCGTTAGACATAGCCATATGAGGGCTTGTTTTTTGCGAGACAAGATGTATTTTTCAATGGCATGATTCTGTCATTGTTTTGTTCTGTTCACCAGACAGTGTAACTAACATGTTGACTTTATTCTAAGGGTAGTTATCATTACGACGCTACAAAATATATCTTATTGTTTTATTACCTTTGCACAAAAAAGCTGCATTCCGAGAGCCATAACTTTTTTATTTTTCATTGTTGCAGCTGCTTTTTTTTGCTGAACAAATTAAAGTTTTTATTTGCTCCATTTTTGGGGTACATAGAATCATACATAACATAACTTTATTCTATGGTTTGTTACAATTGTAAATTCCAAATGTGTATTTTTGCATGGTCTGCTACTTTTAAAGAGTAACTGCACTTTGATCAAACTTTTGATATGCCATAGAACCCTATCAGATGTTTGGATCAGTTGGGGTCTGGGTGCAGAGACCACCTCTGTGGCCAAAATGAAGGTGCAGAAGTGCCGTGCAACTTCAGCTGTGATCAGTGCACCACGTCAGCCTGAAAATGGCTCACATAGAACGACTATATGAGCCGTCTTAACATGGAGCGCAGATCAGAGCCGAAGATGCAGGGCGCTCAGTTGATCACTTCTGCACTTTCATTTCTTCGACAATGGTGGTCTCAGCACCCAGACCCTCACTGATCTAAACTTCTGATATATCTCTATGACATATAAAATGTTTGATGAAAGTGCAGGTACCCTTAGGCTGGGTTCACACAACCTAATTTCAGACGTAAACGAGGCGCATTATGCCTCGTTTTACGTCTGAAAATAGGGCTACAATACGTCGGCAAACATCTGCCCATTCATTTGAATGGGTTTGCCGACGTACTGTGCCGACGACCTGTCATTTACGCGTCATCGTTTGACAGCTGTCAAACGACGACGCGTAAATTGACTGCCTCGGCAAAGAAGTGCAGGACACTTCTTTGCAACGTAATTTGAGCCGTTCTTCATTGAAGTCAATGAAGAGCAGCTCAAGATTACGGGCGTCAAAGACACCTCGCAAAATGCGAGGAGCTTTTACGTCTGAAACGACGCAGCTGTTTTCTCCTGAAAACAGTCTGTCTTTTCAGACGTAAAAGACAGTTCTCGTGTGCACATACCCTAAAAGAAACCAAATAATTGCTTAATTGAAAAAAAAGGGGTTTATCTTTTCTTACTATAGAAGAACTCCCAAGAATTTTTTTATTTTTTTGCCCGTTTTTAATGGGCATCTTGCAAATTATATTTATTTGATGACCGAGAGTCTATTATACAAAATGCAGGCTCCGTTCGGCTCCCCCGTGTGGTCACCTGATCTGTAAACTGACTCGCCGATTCACACAGCGTCTTATGTGTGGACCGGAAACCAGTTTCTCTATGTAAGTCTATGAGACTGAAGAACACAACTATTTCGTCTGTTTGGATAGTAACATTAGGATATTATGATGTCAGCTATAAATGATGCAATATTCCATAGTATAATATAACAGTCAGGATATCTATGAATCAGAACACTGGTAAACATCTACATATATGGACAAGTGACGCAAGGATTTCTTCTCCATCCGAACGAACGAACGAACGAACGAACGAACGTTCCCTTTACTTATTGCTGTTCACGATATTTTCTGTTCCTTTACTGCAATAGCACCACCTCTCATCTCATGAATTGGTGACAGCTGTCTACTCTAGTGTCAATCTAATGAACAATGGCTTTAAGATTCTAATAAAAATGTGCAATTATTTCATCTGTTCTTCCTCTGTCATTTAATGAGCTTCTATTAATGTAATAGTTTTACATAATTCTCTAAGCTGCGGAGCAGGAAATCCCTTGTTCTCTCTTGGGGTATGTTCACACGGCCTATTTACGGACGTAATTCGGGCGTTTTTGCCCCGAATTACGTCCGAAAATAGCGTCTCAATAGCGCTGACAAACATCTGCCCATTGAAAGCAATGGGCAGACGTTTGTCTGTTCACACGAGGCGTAATTTACGCGCCGCTGTCAAATGACGGCGCGTAAATAGACGCCCGCGTCAAAGAAGTGACCTGTCACTTCTTTGGCCGTAATTGGAGCCGTTATTCATTGACTCCAATGAATAGCAGCGCCAATTACGTCCGTAATTGACGCGGCGTTCAAGCGCCTGCACATGCCGGTACGGCTGAAATTACAGGGATGTTTTCAGGCTGAAACATCCCCGTAATTTCAGCCGTTACGGACGCCCTCGTGTGAACATACCCTTGCGGTTACATCAATACTTCAGGCAGGGTATGGTGTTTTGACGTTATTTCTTGTATATCCTGTGTTCTATACAATGTGACAGCAATTGTTCGACATTGTTCTTCCTCAGAGACCACAAACACGTGTGTAAGTCCCGTAAAGTACACGACTGACTGCCTCACCCAACAGAAATGGACTGGTTTGAAGCACTTATTTTGTTTTATTTTTTTTCTTAGGAAAATGTAAACATTTTATTTAGTAGTGCCCAAAAAAACCTAGCAACGCATACACGGTTCATCTCTCTATATATATATATATATATATATATATATATATATATATATATATATATATATACATATTTATATGATCAGCTGCCATGAAACCATAGAACTGTTTACAATCTGCAGCATTGCTGTAACTACTGTATACGTGCCCATACACCTACAATAGCTGTCGGCCAAACAGCTATTCTTCCCAACTCCCCGATACACATACAGGCTGGGTTTGGTCGAGACTGCATGTGTTTTTCTTGTGGGATCGTTGAACTCTAAGGGCATGTTCACACGGCGGGGGTCCGTAACGGCTGAAATTACGGGGATGTTTCAGCCTGAAAACATCCCCGTAATTTCAGCCGTACCGGCATGTGCAGGCGCTTGAACGCCGCGTCAATTACGGCCGTAATTAGCGCTGCTATTCATTGGAGTCAATGAATAGCGGCTCCAATTACGGCCAAAGAAGTGACAGGTCACTTCTTCTACGCGGGCGTCTATTTACGCGCCGTCATTTGACAGCGGCGCGTAAATATACGCCTCGTGTGAACAGACAAACGTCTGCCCATTGCTTTCAATGGGCAGATGTTTGTCAGCGCTATTGAGGCGCTATTTTCAGACGTAATTCGGGGCAAAAACGCCCGAATTACGTCCGTAAATAGGCCGTGTGAACATACCCTAACTTGCCAAAACTTCTATCTGTCGTTGGGAGGCAGAGTCAGGAAACCATCATACACAGTGTCGACCAATCCCACCATCGGCTGGATTTTCTCTAATGTGTATGGGCACCTTAAGTTTCCGCTGTAGCCAGATGTTGTAACGTAGTAAATGCGATTTTATGGAATCCCATTCGCACAGTGTGCTTGATAACCACTTTTTTTTCAGAGCATACAGAGTTTTTGTTTTTTTCAACTGCAGCATGTCCAATTGGTCACGTTTTAACACGGGTTCCCCCATTGACTTTAACGGGGAAAACTGCTTTGTTAAAACTTCGTGTAAAAATCGCAATGCGGTTTTCCATAGAAATTTTTTTTACAAGTGTCCCTTTAAAAATCAGCAACCACTGCAAAATCACAACATAAACCGTGAGTACTTAGGGTATGTTCACACGGCTTAGCAAAATACGTCTGAAAATACGGAGCGGTTTTCAGGCAAAAACAGCTGATTATCGGAAGTTTTTGTAACTACTCGCGTTTTTCGCAGCATACTTTACGAAAAACGGCTCCAAAAACGTCCCAAGAAGTGACATGCACTTTTCCGCAAGCGTCTTTTTACGCGCCGTCTTTTGACAGCGACGCGTAAAATAACACCTCGTGGGAACAGAACATCGTAAAACCCATTGAAAGCAAGGGGCAGATGTTTGTAGGCATAATGGAGCAGTTTTTTCAGGCATAATTCGAGGCGTAAAACGCCCGAATTACGTCTAAAAACAGTGCGTGTGAACATACCCTTAGGGTATGTTCACACGGCCTATTTACGGACGTAATTCAGGCGTTTTTGCCCCAAATTACGTCTGAAAATAGCGCCTCAATAGCGCTGACAAACATCTGCCCATTGAAAGCAATGGGCAGACGTTTGTCTGTTCACACGAGGCGTAAATTTACGCGCCGCTGTCAAATGACGGCGCGTAAATAGACGCCCGCGTCAAAGAAGTGACCTGTCACTTCTTTGGCCGTAATTGGAGCCGTTATTCATTGACTCCAGTGAATAGCAGCGCTAATTACGGCCGTAATAGACGCAGCGTTCAAGCGCCTGCACATGCCGGTACGGCTGAAATTACGGGGATGTTTTCAGGCTGAAACATCCCCGTAATTTCAGCCGTAACGGACGCCCTCGTGTGAACATACCCTTACATGTATTTGCTATGCTGCGAGTGTGGTATGGCCGGGTTCCCACGGGGCCGATACGCTGCGTAAAAATCACGCAGCGTGCATTCTTTTCATCACTTCTTATACACCCTAGAATCCTATTTGCAGCTGCTGCCTGACATTGAGTACTGCTGCTTCGCTTAGGGTATGTGCACACAATAACTGCATTTACGTCTGAAATTACGGAGCGGTTTTCAGGAGAAACCAGCTCCTGCATTTCAGACGTAATTGCATGTACTCGCGTTTTGCAAGGCATCAATTACGGCTGTAATTTGGAGCGGTTCTTCATTGAAAAACTGCTCCAATTACGTCCCAAGAAGTGTCCTGCACTTCCTTTGACGAGTCGTCCTTTTTTTTACAGGTCGTCGGCACAGTACGTTGGCAAACCCAATGAAATGAATGGGCAGATGTTTGCCGACGTATTGGAGCCGTATTTTCAGACGTAATTCGAGGCGTAAAACGCCTCATTTACGTCTGAAAATAGGTCGTGTGACCCCAGCCTTACTTGTTACCAGAATACCCTGGTCCTTCTCTTGTTCTGTTATCCCCAGTTTTATTCCATTTAATGTATTGGAATTAATGCGATTATTGCATCCTAAGTGCATTACTTTACATTTCTCAACATTAAATTTCATGTGCCATGTTTTTGCCCCCCTGCTGCCAGCTTAGCTAGGTCTTTCTGTAATATTTTTAAGTCAAGCTGCGTTAAGTATCCTACAAAGTTTTGTATTTTCAGCAAAAACGGACACCTTGCTATCAATCCCATCCACAAGGTCATTAATAAAGATTAAAAAGAATTGGGCCCAACGCTGATCCTCATGGTACCCCACTGCTGACTTCAACCCATTTTGAGTAAGTTCCATTTATAACAGTTTTTTGTCCCTTAATCAATTCTTTACCCACTTGCATATATGGTCCCCCAGTCCGTGTCTGATACTGTTCCACACAACAGTCTTGTTCTGAAGCTACAAACGCTTTTGGAAAAACCAAAATATATCACATCAGCCGTATGACCAACATCCAGATTCGCACTTACCGCCTTCATAGAAACCGAGCACATTATGAATCCATGCTGGTTATCAGACTTTTCTCCACTATATACTTTTGCAGTTCATCTCTTAGAATACCCTCAAATATTTTGCATACCACAGATGCCATACTTAAACAGTAGTTACTCAGTTCCACCTTTTTACCCTTAACTATTTTTCTATCCAGTGTGGCTTACAACCTACAGAAGTTTGGGGACCATTATTCTAAAGAACAAAGGTGAACAGTTGCTCATCTAATAACCCCACTCCTAAGCAGCTCACTTGTCCACTCCATGACTCAAAGCATTAAACTTCTGCATTTTTGTCCTTTAGTTGTAATAGGTGCAAGTTGACCCAGGAATTAGTGGCACTCATGAGTACAAAGTGCTGGGCAGCGTTTTCACCATGTGCCAGTTTACTTTCAGAAACCATATGGGCATGAGTATTTTATTTATAATACAGGTTTTATTTGAGTATGTCTCTAGTGAGAATTCTGTTCCCAAAATTCCTGTCAGCCAGAGGATAGGCCATCAATGCTATAGTCCTGGAGAACCCCTTTTAATAGACATGCTGGTAGCCTGCAGACACCACTACAGGGTACTTCTGGGCCTACTGCTACAATGGGAAAATAATCAGAATTGGTGGAAAGGAAAAGTAGTTGCCCATGGAAACCAATCAGATTCCATCTCATTTTTTTTTTAGCGGCCTCTTGAAAAATGAAAGAAGCAATCTGATTTGCCACCATGGACAACTACTCTACTTTTCCTTTGCAACAGTTTTGATACAACAGTAAACTCCCTCTAGTGGCAGATGCAGGCAGCACTTTCAATGTCTATTTAGGTAATTTAGGACCATCAGAAAAATGGCGCTGCACCACTATAAGCCTGGGTAAGCATTGCAGGCAAAATGCATTTAGCCATGATTTTAGTGAAACTCATTTTGCCCCAATGTGAAAACTCAGCTTGAGAGAACAGATCTAATAAAAAACAAAATTTTTAACCTGTTCAAGGTTGGGCATTTATATTAAAGCACACATGAGCTTGGGAATGAAATACTATTCCTGCCACTCCACTACTGGTGACCAGATATTAGGTAACCCAGTAAGGCCTCATGCACACGACCGTAGTGGCGTGCACGGGCCGTGATTTGTGGCTCAGATGGCCGTGCCTATTCATTTCAACGAACCTGGACAGCTGTAATAAGACATGTCCTATCTTTTTGAGGTCTAGGAAACCAGTCGTGTGCATGGGCCCATTGAAGGGAATTGCGGCCGCAAAAATACTTCCGTGTGCATGGGGCCTAAATTGTGCCAAATGTATCAAAATGGCACACATAGCTGGGCATGTTAGACAGTTCGTCCTTATGCCACCTATAGACTGGCATACAGTGTGTGATTTTTGCAAGTCTATTAACATGTGGTGTGTTTTGCATCCTAGCCTTGTCCCTTGAAAATTTTAAACAAAAATCAAGGCAGATATAATAACTGTAGAACAATCTTTGCCCACACCACTAGATCACACAATAGCCTGACATTTCCAGTGCTGTAACTGGTTACAGCATTGCCATGTGAGCTGAATACAGCGGTCACATCACTACTAGTATCCACGAGTTACAAGACAGTCGTACTGCTGGAGACCAGAGGCTGGAAGTAGTGTATACACCGGGGATCAGCAACCTTCAGCACTCCGGCTGAGACTACCAGCCAAAGGCGTTCAGGACATGCTGGGAATTGCAGTTTCACAATAGCTGGAGTGCCGAAGGTTACCGACCCCCCTGATATACACTCTCCTTTGACAGCAAAATAAAGCAGACTAATATATCCAGCTTCCCAGTCTTGTTAATGCAGTTTTTTCTTGACTAGTGTTGATATAAAGAGTTGCCATTTATACAGTGTGCGTGCCTTCAATATGACAATGCCCAGTTCAAACAGATCGGTCACTGCATTTTTATGAAACTATGAAAGTTATTTAAAAATGTCAATAATCGATTATCCTATAGTAGAGCAGGTCTCACATAAATCGAGACCTGGTCTACAAGATGAAATGAGACGATACTTGTTTATTTCGCTGATTAAACTGACTGGGAGAGCAAGAGAAGAGGTATGAGTAGGCCAAGTGCTTTTCTAAGTAACCTGGCCAATATTAAGGAAATCCAAATTACAGCACACATTTACATATTTGTCATCAATAAACATGTATGTTGTGAACAGAATAGTGTTAAGAAAATAAACCACTATCTTACAATATACATTTAGGGCAGAGGAGAGGGGCACAATTTCTAGAACACTCAATTTTTTAGCTATTTCTTTGGAGACTCAAACACCAGGGGGGGGGGCTCTTGGGTTATGAAAACTGGTGCAAAGCAAAAGTGGAATAGTCGCCCTCCGCAACCCATCAGCTTGCTTTCTTTTCAAAAAGGCCTCTGAATAAACCCGATGGGTTATTATGGGCAACTAGTCCACTTTTGCTTTGCACGAGTTTTGATAAGTCTGCCCCAAAGTTTTTCATTATCCAGAATAATCACAACTAGAATCAAACATTTGTCCAAACATTTAATTTGTCAAATTTACAAGTACTATCCCTATTAGCGGTAACGGTGAAGCTGAAGAGTGTTGCGTCTTCTCCAGGCAGCACGACGAGAGCCACCAATGGTGAGATGGAACTTGTGGCCCTTTCCAAGCCCACGGCTCTTCTTGCCAGCAGATGTAAGGCCACGCATCTCTCTGTGCTTGTGCACAGACTTTGTGATCCATTGGGTGTCTGGATTGCGTCTGATTGCCTTGTGGAAGGTGTCAATGAGGATGACTTCAAAGAACTTGTAGGTGGAGTCCTCACCAACCCAATAGGAGCCAAGAACTCGCAGTCCTCCACAGTGACGGCCAGCGCGCTCCTACAAATGGAAGCAGAGAATATCAGATGTGCTTTCTTTTATACAGTATGTAATGCAGGATTATGGCGGACACTTCAGGTTCATTCAGTATAGTAGGCTCAGTAAACAGGTCAGGTCACATGGGGTCTGTGGCATTTGTACAGTTAATTTATAGTTACAGCTGTTTAATTCCAGAACATGTTGCAGGGCTAATTTTGTCATGTATATAATAAAATAAGCCAATTCATTATTTACTAGTCCAAAAATGATATTTCCAGATTTCTAAAGCTTTACCTAAATACAATTAAAAATATTTGAGGCAACCAAACAGAATTGTACATAAACTAGTCTCCCCAAAAACTTTCTAACGGCTCAAGCTTACCCACTGCGATATTCTGTTATTGATGCCCCTCTAACCTCAGTGTATTCACATTATGTTTGCAGTGTATGTCAGCAGGACTTCCTGACATACCATTGTATAAAGTGGTGTCACCTAGAAGCTCCCATGCTAAAGTATGCAGTGCAGCTTATGAGAAGTTTTTTGCGGGATGCCTCTGCATGAATAACCGTCAACTATGGAATTACATATAGTTGAGAAAAAAACAAGTGTACTATTGTATGTCAGCCCTACATATACCGAAAGGACGCTTCTGCCATTTGTAGGCCGAATAGGCCAGATGGATATATTGGACATATGCGCTGGGAGCTTTCCTGACACATACGCCAAATGTATACTGCAAATTACCCTTAAAGTTATCTGGGCCAGTCTGGAGCCATCAGATGCACATTTGCTCGCTCCACTTGATGATCAGCCCCCTCTGCTACCATTAATATCTTTAAAATTATTCCGCCCTGCAAGTTAAAGGGTAACAAACGTTCAAACTTTTGACATGTCAGGAGTTTATTGGTGGAGGTCCGAGCACTGAGACCCACCAATCGCTAAAACGAAATGGCAGAAGTACTCGTGAGCGCTCAGCCTCTTTGTCCCTATTTGGCTTTTTCCGGACATCGATGTAGCGGTGTAGGGACTCAATAGAAAGTCAGTGAGTGCCTACTCCGCTACATCGGCTTTCCGGAAAAAGCAGAACAGAAATGAAGTTGCTGAGCGCTCACACAAGCAATTCTGCCATTTCGTTTTAGCGATTGGTAGATGTCTCCGTGCTCGGACCCCCACCAATCAAAACTTCTGACATGTCAGAAGGTTGTTGAACGTTTAGTTACCCTTTAAAGCGCTAGATTTTTTTTTTGTCTAAATGTAGTTTTGTGTACTGGCTAATCTTGTGCTGTATTTAATGGGCAACCCCTTCGTTCCGGGCTGCTGTGGGGTCACATGATAATTCTGACTCCCTGTAGTCTGCAGTAGGGACCAGAAGTTAGGCTTTGAATGCAAGTCCATAAAAGCCTCGATGTGAGAATCCGACTTTCATAGAAAAACTGACATGTTTACAGTACAGGTCACATAATTGCCCACGTTGGCCCAGAACACCCGTGAAGTACAGCACCAGGCAAGCCAATACACATCACTACATTACATTTACAAACAGGGCGCAGAACACCACAAGCCGGAGTGCTTCTTTGAGACTTCAGTGTTTCCCAACTACCGTTTTTAAGTCTACACCTACAATGGTAACTAAGTTGAACTCCTGAAAAATGCTGGGTGCTTCAAGGGTAATGTCACAAAACAACTAATTAGGACATTACCTCTACACTGAACTAGGGATGTCACGATACCAGAATTTGGACTACGATACAGATACTTTGTGTAGTATTGAGAATTGTGATACCAAAACGATACTTTACCAACAGTAATAAAAAAAATAAGTTCTTCCTTTTTCTGATGTGATGAATGTGTTAATAGTAATTAACCCCATCATATTTCTCAATGGACAACATTGGGTTGTTGTGAGGTACATGTTGGGGTTAATTTCTATTAATGTGAGGCACATGGAGGTTTAATTCATCACACCGTGCCTTACATTAATAAGTGAAAGAAAGTAAAATTTTTTAGTGTACACATCATAAATGGCAAACAAAATAAAAATTGTTTTGCCGATTACAGCTGCGCCAATACCGAATGTGTATATTTTATGAATGGACTTATTTTAAGGTTTATTGTAAAAAATGTGTGCTTTTTTAAATTTAACATTACTTTGTTTTTCCTTTTTTTTTTTTTTAACTTTAATGTACTGGCATACATCTATATGCCAGTACATTATCCTGTGTGCTGATAGTACACAGGCAGTTGTTAAAACATACCTCAGTATGCCCTAACAGGAAATATGGTCAGACAGCCCTGGGGTCCTTCAGTGGACCCTGGGCTGTCAGCCCATATATGGTATGTACCTCGATCGAGTCACAGGGATTTCCTGTGACGCAATCCAAGGGGCACCCCCCTTCTCATTTTCCCCTTGAATGCTGCGGTCAGCTTTGATCGCAGCATTCAGGGGAATAGCGGCGGCGATTGTTTCATCTGCGCCATTAGAGCAGGGCTGCGGCTGTGTAATACAGCCATTGCCCCGCTCCTGACAACAAGTGTGCGGTCATCATGAGGTGATGTGGCCGGTGCTGCACTAATGTGCGCAGGCACTGAAGACAGAACATGGGGGTGTTTTGCAGTGCGCCCACCATGTTTTGTCTTCAGTGTCGCCACTCATTAGTGCAGTACTGGTCGCATCATCTCATTCTGACCGCGCACACTTGTCAGGACTCAGGAGCGGGGCAATGGCTGTATCACACAGCCACAGCCCCACGCTCATACATTCAGTATCGAAATACATGAAACGGTATCAAACCGTTTGAGGGTGCACGACATCGAAACAGTATCGAAGTTTCGATGCACCGTGCATCCCTATACTGTACTTCAAGGTTCAGCATACCCTCACAGGCAGTCTAAGGCTGTGCTCACATCTGCGTTCTGGTTCTCTGTTCTGCTGTCATAGGAGCAGATCACGGGAAAACCGCAAGCTCTGGATCAGTCGCATGACAGACAAAAGAACCTAACTGAACCCATTGACTTTAATGTGTTCCATCGGGTTTCTGTCACGGTATCAGTTGGATTGACAGAAAAAAAAAAAAAAAAAGAGTCATGCTGTGCTATTTTGTCCAGTAAAAATGTCAGAATTTAATGGAGCCACCAATGCAGATATGAACAGAGTCTAAAGCTGCAATAACCACTATTAACTAAGCAGGTATCAGAAAGGACTCCGGGGACAATACAATGATGCATCTTCAAGCTAAACTGTATTAAATCAGCAAGAGGTAAGTGTTCTTGTCAAACAATACATTGTATTCAGTCACAACTGTTTAAATTTCACATGTCACATAGTAAGTATAGCCAATATAGTGCCCATTCCCAGTATACACACACACAAAACCAATGGTATAGGTAAGAACCAATCCATAAGAAAAGACACTAAACTAGCCACATCACCCACCAGAACTACAATAGAAGCTAGAAAACTCCAGGATCCACATGTATTTTCCTGCCTTTAAAGTAGCCAGGAAATGGAACTCGCATACCCCATAAAATAGTCCTAAAAACATAGGTGCAATAAGCAAATTTCAACACAATGGCTGTCTGGGTCACAGAATTTGCCCAGCCTTAAATCCATCACATTTATTAGGAACTTTAATGGCAGCCAATAGCCCGACAGAGGCCAAAAGTGTGTGCTTTTGGCCTCCATTGGCAGGTATATATATATATTTTTTTGAGGATGGAAAAGCATAGACTATGCTTTTCAATCCCAAGTGATACTGCAAAAAATAGTATACCTTGCGGCATGTTTTTACATGAGAGCCCATGGGTGACCTATGAGACATGTCACAGGCATCCGTTAAACGAGTAAGTCATTGGTTTGTCAAAAGCCTTTCATGATGCATAAGTTAAGCCACTATTCAGGCATCCGTCACACCCTGTGTTTAATGTAGACGTTGGGAGCTTTTCCTGGCTTAAATTTGAAAAAATAAGGGCAAAAAAGTGGTGTACATGGCACTCTATTCGAAGTCATTCTTCTTGATCACACGACACTGATACCACCCACTATCAGCATCTACTCCCAGTTAAATGCCCAATCACATCTAAGTATTAGGTTAAAAGGTTTCCAAAATATAACCATGCAACGAAATTCTGCGGATTGTCAACACACTGACAACATCCTTAACCAGTTAAATTATACCAGTCACAAGAGAACCTCAAACTCTCCTTACAGGTCACCCCCAGTTGTAGATTGCCAAAGCACAGCCTTCGCTTGATGAGATGTCAATTAAAGGTCACTAGTGGTTAAACCAGGTTAGGATACTTTAGTGTTCATGCTGAATGTCACAGAATACTATGAAAGTATCCATTCATTTATAGAATGTGTCAGTATAAAGGCTATGTAGAGCTTTGAAGGTTTGTTTTTTTACAGTAAACGTGTACAGTATGTTAGTAGTTTGGTTTACTTACTCTATGTTATTGATTGAGGTCTATGCGCTACAATTCACACCATTATAGGGGAAATCGAGGTTTAAGCCTATACACACATGTCCATGTTCTACAGCAGTGTCTAATCCACAATCTCTTTGCACAGCGGTGTTAACCCCACACTAGAATGTTGAGATGACCACTTGAGATCGCCGCAGAAGCGTGAAGGACCCGCTCGCAAACAGTCAGTGTTAGGGTATGTTCACACGGCCTATTTACGGACGTAAATCGGGCGTTTTTGCCCCGAATTACGCCCGAAAATAGCGCCTCAATAGCGCTGACAAACATCTGCCCATTGAAAGCAATGGGCAGACGTTTGTCTGTTCACACGAGGCGTATATTTACGCGCCGCTGTCAAATGACGGCGCGTAACTAGACGCCCGCGTCAAAGAAGTGACCTGTCACTTCTTTGGCCGTAATTGGAGCCGCTATTCATTGACTCCAATGAATAGCAGCGCTAATTACGGCCGTAATTGACGCGGCGTTCAAGCGCCTGCACATGCCGGTACGGCTGAAATTACGGGGATGTTTTCAGGCTGAAACATCCCCGTAATTTCAGCCGTTACGGACCCCCGCCGTGTGAACATACCCTTAAGCTGAACTGACTGATTCAGCTGAGAGAATGATACAACTCCTATGTATACAAGATACATCCAAGCTGCATCGTAAAAATAAAATAAAAAATTGTTTAAAAGTTGCTGAAGGCCTAATTCACATCAACGTCTTAGGCTCCATTAGGGACATCGGTCTCCACCGGAAACAATAGCGCAGCATGTAAAGCCACGAACACACCGACCGAACCCATTATAGTCAACGTGGTGTAACAACCAGCACTTACGGTTATTCCCTTCTGCTTCTGACGGAGCAGAATGGATGAACAAATGCAGATGTGAACTTGGCCGAAAACACCTAAGACACTGATTTAATAACAAATACATCCGGAATTGCCTCGTATTGATTTTAATGGGAGGCAGTTTTTCCAACGAAGCAGGGGAAATAAAGTGTCATGCTCTTCCTTCAGGTGTTTCAGTCTCTGACCTAACATTGACGTCAATGGGAGGAAGAGAAATTTGTGGCTTTTTTGTCCGTGGCGCTCATTAGCAGTGGCCGAAAAACACGGCAAAGAGTGCAGACAGGTCAAAATCTGCCTCAAAAGTCCTGAAGGAATCTTGAGGCAGATTTTTCTGCAAAAAAAAAAAAAAAAAAAGTCAGTGTAAGAATGTAAACGGTAATAATGTATGATGCTTCCATACCTCAGCAACAGATTGCAGGCTGCGGGCAAACTTCAGCTGGTTTATACCATGGTGCACAGGCTTGCCATAGGTTGCACCCTTGGGCACTGGGCGTTTGCGGCCACCACGACGAACTCTGATGCGGTAGATAACGTAACCTATATTTAGAAAGAACACCTTAAAATATGCAGAGAAAACCATAACAAATGACATTCTTCATCAAGCATTCTATACGGATGATTATAATTCCTAGGAGTCGTTTACTAGAGAAATAGGGTGGTAATGACATTTCTGCATTACTCTGAGCCAGCATAAGGCCCTTTTATACAGGCAGATTTTTTTTGTGGTAATCATGAGCACAGCATGTCGATGGGTGCCCATTCGTGCCAATGAAATGGAGAAATGATTGGAACGTATGGAAAATGAACCATAGTCCATATGATCGTTCGTCCCTGAACATTGACACGGGGATATGTGCTGCCATCTTTGGGTTGCATAAAAGTCAAAATCAGCCGACAAATGAGAATTTGCTCGCTGATCTGACAATGATCGGGGGAAAGAGCAGTCGTACAAACGCTTGATCACCGGCCAGTCTAAAAAAACTTTTGGAAGCTACCAGACAAGACAGACAACTAGGGCTATTAGAGGGAGGAGGTAAAAGAAAATAAGCGTGCCTATAATAAATAAAGTGTGATAAACCACGTACACAGATAGAGGAGAGAATTGGGAACGTGCAGCATCATGTAAAGGCCTCATGCACACGACCGTAGTGTTTTTCTGGTCCGCAAATTCCGGGACCGTGTTCCGTGAAATGTCATCCGCAGTTCATCCGTATGTAATCCGCAGTTCATCCGTATGTAATCCGCAAAATGCGGATGAAAAAAAAAAAGCCTAGGTAAAACAGGACGACGACAGAACTCATTCCCGGTCGTCGCCTAACAACATTTCCGCAAATCCGCAAACTGCGGATGACACACAGAGGTGTATGCGCAATTTCCACGGGCCCATTGACTTCTATGGGCATGTCCGCATCGAATTTGCGGCCCGTAATAAGACATGTCCTGAAAACACGGATAGTGTGTATGGGCCCATAGAAATGAATGGGTCCGCAATTCTCCCGTTGATTTGCGGACGCAAAAACACGGTCGTGTGCATGGGGCCTAAGAGTTCGGTTCACATTCGTTTTTTTTTTTATTACAGTCACGGATAATGGTATTTAAGGCAAATACAGCAGAGGCTCAATATTTATTCTTCCTGTCAAATACCAGAACCCGACAGACTTCAATAAAAGCCAATATGACTCGTCATAGCCCATTCTGAATGGGAGCGGTGACACTAGTGTGTACAGACCCCAAGTGAGGTCAGCGACTCGAAGCCACGCAGAGCACTGAACGAGATAGGAAATATTTCTTGTTTCATGAACAGATGAGAATTAAGGACGGCAGGGAACGTCTTTGTGACAATGTATCAAATGCTGAAGATCATATAATGCAGGGAATGATCCAATCAGTAGCGGTGGCAGCACTGTCACTGTCACATTCGGTTCATGAACTTCAGCGATTAGAAAGCAAACTTCTGGGTTATGAATAAAAGATGTGACAAGTCTCAGGACTTCGGTGCTACATATGACTGGACTTCATTGAAAGTTTGTGTCAGGCTTATGGCCGAGTGAAGCGGATGGGGCACAGTGCTCTGGCGCTAGTACCCCCACAATGGGATCTTCTCACACCTCTGACATCCTGACTGGTGTTTTTCTATGACAAGATCATCAGTCACAGGTTTACGTTGTACGCACCTTGCTTTGCCTTGTACCCCAATCTACGAGCCTTGTCTGGACGGGTGGGACGTGGTGCGCGGTGGAGGGAAGACAGTTGGCGATACTGCCAGCAGCGGACACGCAGGAGGAACCTCATGACATCTGACTGCTTCTTCCTCCATAACTCCTGCATGAACTTGTAGGCACCCATGTTGGCTCACTATGGAGAGGGAACACAAGTATTCAGCGTTCACAGCATTACACCGACAGGAAAACTATGGAGAGGTTCTTTGTAAACAATGGAGAGCAGAACAGGGACAAACATTACATATCCCATAGTAAGACCCCACTCATAAGCCTCCTGCAGGGGACCCTCCAATGACACGTGCAGCTAAAGTCTACACCGGGTAACGTAAAGCAACAACCGCCTAATCTATACAGGATGTATTCCATACAGACGACTCGTACATCCAGTCACTAGATCCTAGTCATCTCACGTCTATGGACAAGGCCCAGGTCCGGTGTGTAACATCATGGGGCTCCACCTGCACAGCAGTAATAACACACCGCGCACGGTTATCTATAAGCCGGGCACACAACCAGCTCTGAGGCCTCCATGGGGCGCCCCGTAATAAAGCAGCTAAATCTCTACAATATGGACGAGGACCCGCACACAGGAGCGGTAACAGGGCGCAGCGCGGGGAGGAGAACAAGCAGCGGGGCAGACATGTCGCTATCGTTCAGAACGGGGCAGATGGACGTGGATTAAAAAAACAAATCCGGGAGTGTAAAAGGAAGACTCCATTACCTGATGGCTCGGCAGCCGGAAAGGAAGGACGATTTTACCCAGAATCCCTTATTACAACGCTGAGGGGGATGACAGCTTCCTGTTTCGCGGGTGGATTGTGGGAAATGTAGTCGAATGCTGATATTACGGCTGACCTGTAAAGTTCTAGAGGATTTTACAATGCAACATTCTGAGAGCTGTAGTCCAACCGCTAATAAATGTGTAGAGTGCGGAGAAGAGTGAAGTCAGGGCGGAGTGCGGGCTCCATTGTCAGTAGACTTGTACTATTCCATCTAATTTTTTCTTCCTTCTCTTTTATTTTCTCTCTGCCCTAATAGTGACAGCAACAACTGCCTAATCTATACAGGATGTATTCCAGACAGACGACTCGTATATCAAAAATCTCCGCTGCGGAAATCAGCGCTTGAAATAAGTCTATACTTACCGCAGGTCGTTGTCATGGCAATATGTTCCTCCATTGTCCGTGCAGTCCATCCTCCTGTGTAACCGCTGAAGCATGAAATTGGCTGGGATGAAACATCATCCCAGAACGCCGGCCTGGACGAATAACAGAAGAAAGCGTCGCTACGACAACGCATGGGGGTGAGTATTAACCTTTTTATTAATTGAACTAAGGCCTCATGCCCACGTCAGTTATTTTCTTCAGGGTGCTATCCATTTTTTTAACTGATAGCACCCTGACACATGGGCCATGCATTCTTCCGTTTTTTTACGCTTCCGTTAGTCCGTTCCGTGTGCCGTCCGTTTTTGACGGATCTGTTGCCAAGCAACGGCAGGGCGTGCCAAAGTTCACAGCATTCAACACACAAGATGGATGTGGACAGACTGATCACAATGGTGCATGACCACCCAGAACTGTAGGATACGCGGTCAGAATCGTACCACGACAAAAAGGATGCCGCGCGGGAGGAGCTTTCAAAGGAGCTGTTACAGCGTCGTTGGGAGCAGAAAACTCGTGCTCAGCGTCAGAAAATAATTAAGTAAATACATTCCACTTAGCTGTAATTGATTATTTATGACCTATTTTGAGATTATGCCATTAATATATGCCTGACGTTTTTTTGTGTGAGTGCTGCGGCCATTTCAATGATTACCGTCTCATTACTGTGCTTTTCCAACACAATTGTAGGTGTGGTATACAGTATGCGCTGCTCCAAGTCCAAGTGTGTCAGAGGGTAAACGGAATACTCGTACAATAGCCACGGCCCCTTCAGCTGATCCGCGTGGGTGCGTCTAGTTTGACCGCCAACGATCATACATATGGCCTGTAATATGTATAATTCATTAATAACCACATTTTTCCTAATATTTTTATATTTTTCTTTTTTAAAGTACATGAAGTTAAAACACGGTGGAACTCTTGTGGGGACCAAGTAGGGAAAAGCGGAGTGGCTCCTTCCCAAAAAAAAAACGCTATATGTTGACCCAGCAGCTGATGTTCCTGAAAGATGTCATGGAACTTCGACCGTAAGTTATGATTTTGGCGTATCTTTTTAAATGTGGTCCCAAAAAATAAAGGCGATGTTCGTCATGCGGTATTACAGGCCTAGTAGTATTGTATGAAAAAAATCACATACATATTTCATATTTTTGGTGCCAGCGGCGCTTGTACGTGGCCTGCTTCCCCTTCATTCTTTTTACCTGCTTGTAATGTCAATCACACACACTGGCGTAGCTATAGGGGTCGCAGCGGTCGCAATTGCGACCGGGCCCCGAAGCCACGGCCCCCCCGCACCACATCAATAAAAAGTTACTATAGTAACTCGGGCCGCGGGCCCCTGTTACTATAGTAACATACTTTACTTACCTTCCTGGTTCCGGATGGCAGCGGCGGTCCTGACGTCAGGCGCTGTGCGCAGCAAATGACGTCACAGCGCTATGCCGCCGCGCACAGCATCGAGACTACAGAACTCCCGCCGCGGCCGAAGAGGAAGGTAAGGTTAGCCCTGATTGGCGGGGTCTGACTCCCGGGACCCGCCAATCAGCTGTTTTGAAGGGGCCGCAGCACTCGTACGAGAGCTGCTCCCCTTCATTCCTGTCACTTCATTCCGGCACACTGTGAATCCGTGTCGGCGATTCACAGTGTGAGCGAGTAGTGGAATGAAGGGGAAGCAGCTCTCGTACGAGTGCTGCGGCCCCTTCAAAACAGCTGATTTGCGGGTCCCGGGCGACACATCAGCTATTGATGGCCTATCCTGTGGATAGGCCATCAATGTTTAGGGACTGCACAGCCCCTAAGCCTACGATGTATCAGGCTTAGGGGGCCCATGAGACAGGATCACAGATTGTGTGATCCTGTCTGCTGGGCCCTGTATCTAAGCCTACCACACTGTAGGTTTAGATACAGGGCCCCAGCACACAGTAATCTTATACTGTATAAGATTACTGTCTGCTGGACCCTGTATCTAAGCCTACCTTGTGGTAGGCTTAGATACAGGGTCCCACAGACAGTATCACACATGGGCCCTGTATCTAAGCCTTAGGGTATGTGCACAGACACTAATTACGTCCGTAATTGACGGACGTATTTCGGCCGCAAGTCCCGGACCGAACTCAGTGCAGGGAGCCGGGCTCCTAGCATTATACTTATGTACGATGCTAGGAGTCCCTGGCTCGCTGCAGGACAACTGTCCCATACTGTAAACATGTTTTCAGTACGGGACAGTTGTCCGGCAGCGAGGCAGGGACTTCTAGCGTCGTACATAAGTATAATGCTAGGAGCCCGGCTCCCTGCACTGTGTTTGGTCCAGTACTTGCGGCCGAAATACGTCCGTCAATTACGGACGTAATTAGTGTGTGTGCACATACCCTAACACATGTGTTACTAATCATTTTTTGTGTGTTTTCTTACAGGTTCGGTCATTGGACTACGGCGGATTCCAGAACTACTTCGATGACAGCTTTTTTTTTTATTAATAAAATGGTTAATGAGGGCTGTGTGGGTTTTTTTTTTATTTCAATCAAATATTTTTTCTATGTCTTTGTGTTTTTTTTTTAAACTATATTACTACCGCCTTAGTAATGGCCGCCGGCTGATTGACAGCATCCATTGCTAAGGCGGGGCTTAGTGTTAGCGGATGCAGAGGCTAACACTAACCCCCTTTATTACCCCGGTACCCACCGCCACCAGGGGTGCTGGGAAGAGCCGGGTACGATCCGGTACCTGACCATCTGTAGTGATGGTCGGCCACTGGGGTGGCCGCAGGCTGGTATTATCAGGAGGGGAAAGGCCAAAAACAGTGGCCCTTCCCATCCTGGTAATGCTGCCTGCTGCTGCTTTATTGTATCTGGCTGGTTATGAAAATGGGGGGGACCCCACGTCATTTAAAAAAAATAAAAATAAAAAATAATTGGAAAGAACGATGTCGGGTCCCCCCCAATTTTACAAGGGTGGGAAGGGCCACTGTTTTTGGCCTTCCCCAGCCTAATACTACCAGCCTGCGGCCACCCCGGTGCCTGCCCGTCACTACAGATGGTCGGGTACTGGTTCGTACCCGGCTCTTCCCAGTACCCCTGGTGGCGGTGGGTACCGGGGTAATAATGGGGGTTAGTGTAGCCTCTGCACCGGCTAACATTAAGCCTCGCCTTAGTAATGGAGGTTGTCAATCAGCCAGCGGCCATTACTAAGGCGGTGATAATAAAGTTTAAAAAGATACAAGCACATAGAAAAAATATTTTATTGAAATAAAAAAACACAACCCTCATTAACCATTTTATTGAGAATAAAAAAAACGCCGTCATTGAAGTCCTCGTATCCGAAGTCCAACAACCGAACCTGTAAAAAAAACACAAACACAAAAATATTCAGTAACACATAAAGAAGCAAAATTATTATTCTTACCTATCCTGGGTCCAGCGCTGGATCCGCAATGTCAGCGAGCTGGGCCCTGTATCTAATCCTATCATGTGTGATACAGTCTGCTGAGCTGTGTATCTAATCCAATCATGTATGATACTGTCTGCTGGGCCCTATATCTAATCCGATCATGTGTGATACTGTCTGCTGAGCCACTGTATCTAATCCTATCATGTGTGGTACTGTCTGCTGAGCTGTGTATCTAATCCAATCATGTATGATACTGTCTGCTGAGCCACTGTATCTAATCCTATCATGTGTGATACTGTCTGCTGAGCCACTGTATCTAATCCTATCATGTGTGGTACTGTCTGCTGAGCCACTGTATCTAATCCTATCATGTGTGATACTGTCTGCTGAGCCACTGTATCTAATCCTATCATGTGTGGTACTGTCTGCTGAGCCACTGTATCTAATCCTATCATGTGTGGTACTGTCTGCTGAGCCACTGTATCTAATCCTATCATGTGTGATACTGTCTGCTGGGCCACTGTATCTAATCCTGTCATGTGTGATACTGTCTGCTGAGCTGTGTATCTAATCCTATCATGTGTGATACTGCCTTCTGAGCCACTGTATCTAATCCTATCATGTGTGATACTGTCTGCTCAGCCACTGTATCTAATCCTATCCATAGTTTATAGGGTCGTAGTGCTATAGATATGCTATGCTGTCTCATATACACACTTTTTTTGGGGGCGGACACATATGTATTGGGGCTATTTCCCGGACATTTTAAGCCCTGAGGGTATGTTCACACGGCAGCGTCCGTTACGGCTGAAATTACTGTGCTGTTTTCAGGAGAAAACAGCACCGTAATTTCAGCCGTAATGGCATGTGCAGGCGTCTTTTGCTGCGTCCATTACGGAAGTAATTGAAGCTGGTTTTCCATGGAGTCCATGGAAAACGGCTCCATTTACGTCTGAAGAAGTGACAGGCACTTTTTTACGCGCCGCCTTTTGACAGCGACGCGTAAAAAAAAATGACCGTCGGCACAGAACATCGTAAGACCCATTCAAATGAATGGGCAGATGTTTGCCGACGCTTTTGAGCCGCAATTTTCGGACGTAATTCAATGTTAAAACGCCCGAATTACGTCTGTAAATAGTGTGTGTGAACCCAGCCTTAGTGACGCCCCCGGCTGCTAGTGCTGCATTGTTGGGTCACTTAGGAGACCCAGCGATGCAGCTGAAAGCGGACCGTCGGCCATGAGAAGTTTGCGGGGGGGGGGGGGCCCAGTAAGAATTTTTGCATCGGGGCCCATGAGCCTCTAGCTACGCCCCTGATCACACACACACTCGTAGGAGCGATTCACGGTACATACTTCTGTGAACTCCAACTACAAGTGTGTCAGGAATTGACAGTACTTGACTGGTTAAAAGCTATGTCGCTATGCCACGTTCAATACGTGGGTGCATGTAGTCGCACCCCCAACAATATACTGTAGTTGGCCTATTATGAAGAAAGAACATCCATTATTAATTATGCAATATGTTCTACACATTTTTACTTGTAATTAAATATGATTTTATTAACATTTTTATTTTCTAGAACAAGGGACAATCCAGAAGATGCGCAGGAAGTGGACTCTGATGCCACTCAGCTTGAGGAGCCAAAACCACAGTCTACTCCAAGTAGTGTATCTCTTCATGTCCCAACAGAGTACACGTTACAGCCATCTCCTACTACCAGGGTTGCTTCTAACCCAGCTCCAAGGAGCGCTTCTTGTCGCAGCCGTGTGTCTGCTGCTAGTGCTGCGGTACAGGATAACAGGGCTCTTATTGATTCTGGAGTACCTGAACAGAAGCACCACTGAAATACAGAGGAGAACTTCTTTCAGGGCCTTACCCCTCATCTTATTTGGCTATCTCCGGAACGTCGGCTTAGAGTCCAGGGAGCAATGATCGTGATGCTCCAGGCAGCAATGCCACCCAACGATCCCAGGGCTATCTTCCAGGCAGTGGACTTGTGGCGTCTCCGCAATGAAGAGCCCATCAATAGTGGAGCGCCATTACCAAACCCGGTCAGTCCTGCACCGCCGCCTACACGGACTCCGGAATATTGGCCTACGTACAAGTCCTCACCTAGCCTGTTTAGTCAGGATAGAGGCCTGAAAGTGCGGCCCGATTACTATGGCCCCTCATCAAGCGGGCTAAGTTACACGGGGAACGTGGCATACCAAGGTCATCATCATGCCCACGATATGTCTGACAGACATTCCACAGGTCGACCTGCCACCTCTTCTGCTGGACCATTAGCCAATGAACTTTTTGAGCTTTAATTTTGGAGATATTTTCTCTTGTTTGTTGGCACCATGTTGGTTATTTTGTATTTTCAGCTAAATACTTGGTTGATTTGAAAAAAATAAATAAACTGAAAAAAAAAATGGTGTCTTTATTGATTGGGTAGCGTAATTGGGTGTAACTTTACACGCCACAATCAGGCCGATCATCTGTTGTTTATCTCTGTTGTCCACCGAGAAGTGGACGTAAGTATCTGACAACACAGCTATTAAAACAAGATCAGCATTTTCTTGACGATACTCAGGTCCCCCAACAGTGTGTGGTTGAGAAATAAATATATTTTTCATTTTATTAGAATTTTCATCAAAGCTTTGGAGCGTCGATCATACCCAATGATTCTGGGTGGTCATTCAACACATAATGAGGTATTTGTTTATATTTTTGCAAAAATATTTTTTTGGGGTTGTACAAAATTTAAGCGCTGTCTGGCAAGACGAAGTACTACAATTTGTTTTTGTAATAGGATTTTTTATGATCAAATCAAAAAATATTTATGCAAAAATATATAAGCTTGCAATCCCACGTCAACGGTCCTCATTCTAGACCCTTTAAAGTATTTATCTAGGGGTATAGTTAGCATTTTGACCACACAGGTTTTTCACTAAATATATTGGAATTAGTCTGTAAAAATGTAAATCTTTTTTTCTGAAACAACATAGAAATTTTTAATATTTACAAGGAATAACGAAGAAAATGCACCCCAACATTTGTGAAGCAATGTCTCCCGATTACAACAATACCCCATATGTGGTAATAAACTGCTGTTTGGACCCACAGCAGGGCTCCGAAGGGAAGGAGCGCCTTTTGGATTTCTGATTTTGCTGGAATGGTTTTCGGTGCAATGTCGCATTTGCAATGCACTGGAGGGACCAAAACAGTGGAAACCCACCAAAAGTGACCCCATTTTGGAAAAACCTTCAAGGAATTTTTCTAGGGGTATAGTGAGCATTTAGACCCCACGGGTCTTTTGCAGAGTTTATTAGAATTGGGCTGGGTTCACACGACCATGTTACGTCCGTAATGTACGGAACGTATTTCGGCCGGAAGACCCGGACCGAACACAGTTCCTCTGCGTGGAACTACTGTGCCGTACTGAAAACATGACTACAGTACGGGACAGTTGTCCTGCAGCGAGGCAGGGATTCCTAGCATCGTACATCACTATGATGCTAGGAGCCCGGCTCCCTGCACTGTGTTCGGTCCGGGTCTTCCGGCCGAAATACGTTCCGTACATTACGGACGTAACTTGGTCGTGTGAACCCAGCCTTAGGGCGCGAAAATTAATATCAACATTTTTTCCACAAAAATGTTGCATTTTCTCATTTTCACAAGGGATAAAGGAGGAAAAAAACAACCATTTTTTATAAAGCAATTTCTCCCGAGTACGGAAATACCCCACATGTGGTCATACGTTTTTCATTAGAAATGAATTAACCCTTTCAGGACTGATCCATTTTTTGCTTTCTTATTTTAGATTTTGACTCCTCACCTTCCAAGAGCCATAACTTTTTTTATTTTTCCATCAATAGAGCGGTGTGAGGGCTTATTTCTTGTGGGAGGAGCTGTAGTTTTTATTGGTACCATTTTTGGTACATAAAAAGTGATTAAAAAGTTGTATTACATTTTCTTTAAGAGCTAAGGTGACAAAAAAACAGTGATTTTGGCGGTTTCAATTCAAATTTTTTTTTTAAGGTGTTCACCGTGCGAATTAAATAATGGTATATTGTAATAGTTCGGACTTTTACGAACATAGCGATACCAATTTTGTTAATTTTTTGACATTACTTTAGAAGAAAAATGGGAAAAGGTGTTTTTTAACTTTAAAAAAAAAAAATTCTCACTACTAATAACTTTAATTCTTCTACACATTTTATTAATCCCCTTAGGGGACTTGATCCAGCAATAATTGGATCACTGGTACAAAACACTGCAATACTAATGTATTGCAGTATATTGTTGTTGTTCTTACAGGCTTCTGTAACAGCGATCGCTGTACCTGTCCGTTAGTCCCGGGTGTCAGCTGTAATACACAGCTGACTCCCGCAGCGTATGGAGCGGGCTCAGCACGTGAGCCGGCTCCATACATCAACCCCCACACCATGACGGGCAATTAAGTCATAGTGCGCAAAGGGGTTAATGCACAGCGGATGGTTCAAAGTGAAAATTGCAATTTTCCACTCATATACCATTTTAGCGCATAATATGTTGTTCCCAGTTTGTGCCACAGAAGACAAATACCTCATAAAATGTTAAGCGGGTTCTGCCGGGTATGGCGATGCCATATATGTGGGCGCAAACTGCTGCTTGGGCACGCGGCAGGGCTCAGAAGGGAGGGAGCGCCATTTTGCTTTTGGAGCGCAGATTTTGCTTGGTATTAGTTTTGTTTGGGGTTTCGCTGGTATTTCAGTTTATAATGTGGGGGCATATGTAATCTGTGCAGAGAACATCAGGGCATAATAAGAGTGTATAATAATGGGGTAAATAAATAATAATTCATAGATGTGTGGCCAGTGTCGCACTGATAAATGGCGCCTGATCTTATCCGTTTTTGGAACACTGCACATTTTGCATCGCCATATTCTGAGAGGCAGAACTTTTTTATTTTTTCACCACCGAAGCTGTGTGAGGGCTTTTTGTACGGACGAAAATGAACGTCATGATGCGCGATCTAGCAGCCGATCATGACGTTCATTTTCGTCATAGGTCGGGAAAGGGTTAAACTGAATCAAATAACAACTAGAACCATTCTTGAAATATAAATATTCAACAAGCAGCACAGATAGTCGTGCTGCCAGGGGACTGCTCCCTCAGGGCTCAGAAAATAGTCTGCATAAATTTCACGGATAGCCAGTTCAGACGATCCAGGTCTTCTATGTGTTGTCTGATGTAGAGGGACCTCATCAGAAGGAGCATATTGTTTTATTGTGAATCCTGGTGAAGTTGTGTAATATCACACACGCTTGTGTCACCAGGGTCACATTATCCGGATCCATCTGTATGGCAGACATCAGCACTCTCCATTTATGGGTTAAAATCCCAAAGGCGCACTCCGCATACCGATGTGCACGTGTCAGCCGATAGTTAAAAAGGCGCCTCCTGTTGTCCAAACCTTGACAAGGGATTGGACGCATGATGTGGGGAGACAGTGCAAATTCTTCGTCAGTCACAATTACAAATGGGGCTGGGGGTCCATATGATCCTGGTAGTTGTCTGGGTTCAGGGAGGGAGAGCTCATTTGATTGAAGCCAATCACCCATTCTGGAAGCCCTGAAGATGCGAGCATCCACAGTGCTCCCATAGACCCCAATATCCACAATTATAAACCTGTAGTTGCTGTCAGCCAAGGCCAACGGCACTACAGAGAAAAACTTCTTATAATTATAGTATTGGGACCCTGGGTGAGGCGGCTTCCACACACGAATCTGCTTTCCATCAAGCGCCCCAATGCAGTTTGGAAATTGGATGGATTTCTTATCCAGTCTTCTGTCGTTGGCTGTGGCATCACCATCTCTCTGAGTAGATGCCAGATTGCCTCGCACGTCACCCGGATAATCCGAGAGATGGTGGTGTTCCCCAGCAGAAACTCAGTGTAGGTAGGGAAAGGAGTTCCCTGTTGCCAGAAATATGAAAAATTAATCCTAGCTGTATCAGGGTGAAATGGCGGGTTTATGGAAAGGGGGCATTTACGTTAATCCTAGCTGTATCAGAGAGACATGGCGGGTTTATGGAAAGGGGGCATTTACATTAATCCTAGCTGTATCAGGGTGACATGGCGGGTTTATGGAAAGGGGGCATTTACGTTAATTCTAGCTGTATCAGGGTGACATGGCGGGTTTTTGGAAAGGGGGCACTTAAGTTACCTTAACGTGATGATCAGTCGTTCTTCAGGAGAAATGCAGCGCCTCATATATGTGTCCTGGAGAGTGATTCCAGGACGCACGGCCTCCAGCAGCCAATCGAAGGTGCTGATTGACATACGGCAGATATTTAGAAATGTTTCTGGGTGCTGCTGCAGGACACGGTAGAGGGTATGGAAATGCCCTTTAGAAGCCCGTTGGGAGTCAATGGGATGAACCCAATACCTCCTTCTCCTCCTCGGTTCTTCCAGCATTGCAGATTGCTGTGCAAAGCACCGAGAAACAAACCAGGCTAAAAGTACGCCATCAACTGGTTTGGAGCACATCTTTTCTGTCAGAAAATCGCAAGAACCAAAGCAAGCCAAGCAGAAGATTCTCAAACTGTTCTCTATGCTCTGAAAGCCACAGAAAACAGCGCCAAAACGATCATGTGATGTTCCTATGGGTGTTCCCTGTGTCAAGTGTCCAAGTTAATTTTAATACCTTGCGGTTTTTTTTAACGGACCATTTAAAACAGAAGACAAACGGAAGCACAACGTCCGTTTAAAACGGAACAACGGAACGACAACGGAAAGCACACGGAAGTCATAACGGACACACGGATCCATTTTAAACGGATGTGAAAATGGTGAAGATTGTGTGCATGAGGTCTAAAGGGTAACTAAACGTTGAACAAACTTCTGACATGTCATAGTGACATGTCAGAAGTTTTGATTGGTGGGGGTCCAAGCACTAAGACCCCTACCAATTGCTAAAACGAAGTGGCAGAAGTTCTCGTGTGAGTGCTGTGCCGCTTAGTTTCTGTTCGTTTTTTTCCGGAAATTGATGTAGCGGTGTACAGGCTCAATAGAAAGTCTATGAGCCCATACACCGCTACATCGGCTTTCTGGAAAATGCCAAACAGAAACTAAGCTGCACAGCACTCACACGAGCGCTTCTCAGTGCTCGGACCCCCACCAATCAAAACTTCTGACGTGTCACTAATTTTTTTTGTTCTTATTTGCTGCAGAAATTCTGTGTTTCCGCCACAAAAGTCGCAACCCTTGTATATTTATTGCAGGTTTTACATCCCCATTGAATTCAATGGGAAAAATACACAATTTAAAATCCGCAAAGCAGGTCAATTTATGAACGTTTTCTCACATTGCTGCTACTATAAATGCTCCGGAATTTCTTCACAGAATTCCGTAGGGGAAATTCTGCAATATTTACGCTACATGGGAACTCGGCTTTAGGCTATATTCACACAGCATAGGTTCAGACTGAGAAATACAAGGCTGATTTCAAGAGTAGACAGCCTCTAAAATTCATGTGGTTTTTTTAGGATGATTTTCAAAGCATGAGTATACACCATGTAAATACGGGCTTATACTTCTCTCTTTTGATTCCACTTCTGTGTTTGGGTAAAAAAAAAAAATGCACCAAAAACAAAATCATTCTAGCCTCAATGCAAAAAAGAAACCCTGTTTGAACCCGTCCTGAATGTAGTCCTAGCCTTACTACTTATCATTGACAGCCAATAAAAGGTTAATTGGGTGGGGGAGGAAGCAGAAAATGGGCATTGTGTACATGTAGGTGAGTGCACAGTTGTTCTAATACTAAGCAGGTAAGCGATGATATTTTACTTGGTGGAATACGCTCTAAAATGTTATTTTTATAATGTTTCATGGAATTTGAACTGAAGAAACCTGAGTGTTGTTTGCTGTGGTAGATACTCCCTGTTTCATAACGGAGTTCACACTTGGGTTTTCATTTTTACAGTGCAGTAAAGAGCTGCCTTTTTACCAGCGCTTCTTTTTTTTTTTTCCCTATCGCTTGTGTGAATTTTTCTCTACTGAATTTAATGAGGAAAATTGTGGCTAACCACATGTAAATATTGACCGCTAATGTAGTTTAAGGGCTTGTTTTTAGGTGTATTTTGGACCGTAAAACGCCTGTATTAAGCTTCGAAGTACGCCTGCAAACGGTTTTCTTTTGATATTCCGTGATTTCAATGAGAAATACATCGTGTGGTTCATATGAGGTGAATTTTATGCTGATAAACTTAAAAAAATGACATGTCACTTCCTGAAGCATTTTACAAACTGATTTTCCATTGACACTACAAAAAACACGTCAAGGCTGTGTTCACACGGGGGAAATACGCTGCGTAATAGCATGCAGCGTATCCGCTCTGTCCAGGGAATTCCGGGCGAAAAAGCGCACCAGGTGATCAGTGCGGGTTTTGGGCTTCACCGATTAAAAACCGCCCACGCCTGCTCGTTAAGGGGTTAAATAAACATATCGCGCTCCGCACGACTTGTCAATGTTACCCGACTCATGTGTTGGAAAAAGTGGAACAGATGCTTCATACATATCGTGCTATGGCGCTAAGTCCAATACATAGATAAGGCCCCGTTCACATCACGTTTTGGCCCTACATTTAGTGTGTATGTCGGAAAAGCTCTAGACGTACCTGCTAAATGTGTCCATAGGACTCCAGTAGCCTGACGGAGGCCGAAAGAGTGTCCTTTTTTTTTTTTCTGGAGGATTTTTCCGCCCCAAGGGATCTTGTGCGGTATATGGTTTTTAAAGAGGCTCTGTCACCACATTATAAGTGCCCTATCTCCTACATAAGGAGATCGGCGCTATAATGTAGGTGACAGCAGTGCTTTTTATTTAGAAAAACTATCTATTTTAAACCACTTTATTAGCTTTATGCTAATGAGTTTCTTAATGCCCAAGTGGGCGTCTTTTTACTTTCGACCAAGTGGGCGTTGTACAGAGGAGTGTATGACGCTGACCAATCAGTGACCAGTCAGCGTCATACACTTCTCTCCATTCATTTACACAGCAGCATCGCGTTCTTACTAGAACACGATGTGCTGCCACATACACACACATTAATGTTAATCAAGTGTCTTGATAATGAATACACACACATTAATGTTAATCAAGTGTCTTGATAATGAATATACATGACCTCCAGCCTGGACGTCATGTGTATTCAGAATCCTGACACTTCTGAATCTTTTTTGTGAGATTCCAGCAAGCCACGCGTAATCTCACGAGATTACGATGTAAACGAGATTTTGTATCCCCTGCTGGAAATCTCACAGAAAAGATTCAGAAGTGTCAGGATTCTGAATACACATGACGTCCAGGCTGGAGGTCATATATATTCATTATCAGGACACTTGATTAACGTTAATGTCTGTGTATGTGGCAGCACATCGTGTTCTAATAAGAGCGCGATGCTGCTGTGTAAATGAATAGAGAGGAGTACATGATGCTGATTGGTCAGCGTCATACACTCCTTTGTACTACGCCCACTTGGTCGAAAGTAAAAACACGCCCACTTGGGCATTAAGAAACTCATTAGCATAAAGCTAATAAAGTGGTTTAAAATACATCGTCGTTCTAAATAAAAAGCATCACTGTCACCTACATTATAGCGCCGATCTCCTTATATAGGAGATAGGGCACTTATAATGTGGTGACAGAGCCTCTTTAACACGGGAGTATATGGGTTTATGTATGCGACTGTACGGCATATACGTCATGGGCTTCTCAATAGCCTTTCATGACGTATACGTCAAACAGTTACCGTTATAGTCCATTAGCGACATATTTAAACGAATGCCTAACAGTGGCATTCATGATAAATACGTTTATCATATACCAATGCTTATGGATGCTACTGTTAAGGCATTTGTCGTGGACTGTGTTTAACGCATATGTCGGGAGCTTTTACCAGGTTAATGGGGTTTTGAGCAAACGCTCGATCATCTGCTGTTTGTATCGTTTTAAAAAAAGTAAAATATCGTTGTGTGCAGCACATCTCCTCCCTGTGTAAACAGGGAGACGCGCTGCCGACATAATAACGTATGGGGACGAGCGATCGGTGTAACGACCGCTCGTCCCCATCCATAGCTCCGTGTGACAGGAGCAATGAGCGCCGATCAACGGTTATTGGCCGGTGTAACAGGACCTTTATACGTTAAACGTATGCCATAAATGTAATGTGCACAGAGCCTAAAGGCAGCTCGTTGATTGGCGCTCGTCCGCTCCTGTCACAAGAAGCTATGGTTGGGGACGAGTGGTCGTTACTCCGATTGCTCGTCCCCATACATTATTATCATGTCGGCAACGCGTCTCCCTGTTTAAACAGGGAGATGTGCTGCCGACAACGATTATATTTCAGTTTTTTGATACGATAATTCGTGGTGTAGTATATCCCCCACCTGGATTATTGTGAATTCACTTCTCCGTAGTGTCGAATTGCCCCATTGTTGTTTTTTTACACTCTTTCCACATGTGATCCAAGAATCAAGCACCATTCACACTAGGAAACCATACAAAAGGTGGACTGATTTATTGCTGTTCATTGCTGTCAACAGGAAATCTTGACAATATTTTGATGGAAATCAAATATATATTTGCATGCAGTATTGGCAGATAGGATCCTCATGTTGTTTTACATGTTTGTTTATTTTTTACCTACATCAGTAAAAGTTATATTTTAGTACTCCGGATCTATTCTTTCTTTAGTTTTTTGATACGATCAGCAGATGCTCATTCTTTTGCTGATCAACGTTTGTCTGCCCGATAATTGCCCAGTGTAAAAGGGCCATTAATTTACCTACCTCATGCAGCTCCAAAAATGATAAAGCACTGACTTCCTGCAGCCACAACTAGGGAGAGTCTGGTTCATATGAATTTACACAGCTACTAATGAACTACAATGGAATCTGTAACAATCTCTATGCAGTGAGCTCCCCCTAGTGATGGCTGCAGGAAAATGTAATTGCTCTTTGTTGCGTAGCAGAAGTTGTTCCCCCTCTAACCAGGGACCCCATATCAATGCCGTGGTCTGCCTCAATGGTGAGTATGCCACTGGTCAAAACTGGATCCAAGAAGAAGGAAAGGTATAAAGGAAAGACTTATACCCTAAAAACGTATACCCCTCTTTTTTGGATCCTCTCCTGAGTTTGCAGTGCAACAAATCATGGGCAATATGTAGCCCTGGCTCTGGTACTTTCTATCCAGTTTTGTGTTGTACCACATTAGAAAAACTTGCCAACCGTAGTAAAAAAACAAAACCAATTTGTGAATAAGAATTTATAAACTTCCAACTCGATAACATTCCAGCTCTCATACTCACACATATCTCGAACGGGAGTCCTCTAAACCCATCTGGTGAGATGGCCGCTGTTTCGGTAAAAGTGTCAAAGGTGGGAATAACCCTTTAAGCTCAGTGGAATTGTCAAATAATGCATAGAAGTACATTTTCATATCAGTACGAGTAACGTTCAGTTGTTTACATACAGAATTGCCTGACGCATAATGGGGAAAGGAAGTCGAGTAGTTGTTTGTGGACTGGCAGCAGTTGGCAAAACCGCTATACTTGAGCAGGCGTTGTATGGAAACCACATAGTTGGTAAGTTCATATATCTCCATGTCTTTGTCTACTGATAACAAGCTGTTTTTATGGTGAGTTTTGGAGGAATTATTCTGCTGTCAAGTTGATTTTGACTCATTTTGTGTCTCCTGATTGTCTTCTCTACTATTTAGGTAGTTCATAACTTCTATGATGTTATCCATTTATTTGGAGACTTAATCCGCTCAACCCATTGCTGACTGTCCGTGCATTCCACGCAATTCACAAAAATAAAATCGGAAGCAAAGCCTTGTCTATATTACAAAATGCTAAGATATCATCTCTTGTAGTTATAGGCCCAAAGCCTGAGGCTCCAATTCTGGAAGATTTTTATCACAATTCCTGCTCTTATTTCTGGCCCCATTCTTTAAAATCGCATACATCAGATTTGTTCTCCCTTTTCATATTTGAAAATTGTGCCACAATCGATCTTTCTTTTGATCTAAACGTACAGAAGAACAGATCTTCGGTATGTGATGTGGAAGGTATTGAGTATTGCCATGAAGACCATATATCTGAATGTTCCAGCATATACACACATAACTGCTATTATGTAAGCAATGTAGGAAGTACAGATAATTGTATTTGGCGATTTAGAGCCACACACAAGTCTGGTATTTACACTGAGGCTGGCACATATATCTCTAGAAAAAGTACCTGGGGCTGCCCGAATATAACGTATCGGTCTGTCTGTTTGTGTATTCATTGGATTTGTTCCGAAGGTGCCCAGGATGCTAATCCATGCCCTCATATTTTCTTGGTCTTGGGGAAATCGCTAGTAGCCCTATATACCCCGGCAGTTACACACTGTTTATTTCAATTTTAACTTCAAAAATACCTAACCGCTAAACTGGTAGGAAATGGAGTTATAAAATTGTGACAGAGCCTGTTGATTAACAACATTGGCAGTTTTATTACCAGTCAGCCATAGACTATGGTTGGATGATAATTGAAAACCGCATCGTGCATGAAGCCCACTCATTAACACGCTGAACATAATGATGTTTTCTATCAGCTTTCTTTCTGGTCTGGGTTCGGGCAGGAGTCTCTGCGCTTCTGAGAATCACCTGTCTGATCTGTTGCTGAGAGAGCCCGAGTTTGCTGAGGAGTTTCAGCAGCTCGAGCAGCAGTATGACACATTTGATCAACTTGCACTTGGGCAAGAGGAGTCTCTGCAGCTAGTAATGCAGCTTTCCTCCTGGCTATCAGTAATCTGGTTGCTATGAGTAACCGCTCCCCTGTACCTTCCATCTAGGATTAACTTGTAAAGTGCACTACCTGCTACTGCCAGATAAAAACATCTTTACTATAAAAGCGAATATAGAATAGCAGAGTTACCCGGCTTCACACTGGTCTGTTTGTGTGTGTGGTTAAAAACTTCATTTCCTACTGATATGAAGCCAACATATCCAATAAATTTCAAGTGCAGGGTTCATTTTTGGAGGGATGACTGTTATGAAAGGGGTTAAATTTATGAGACTGATGAAATCCACAGTCTTGGTTCTGTTGAGATTTCAGCAGCTCGGGCAGCAGCCATGCGCTTTGCCACAGGAGTGTTTCTTCTAAGTGCAGGGTTCCTTTTTGGAGGCATGAATGGTATGAAAGGGTTTCAATTTATGAGACTGCTCAAATCCAGTATAGGTGCCGTTCTTTTACAGTGAGCAGCACATCGAGTAAAGAAAAATGGCTTGGTTGTTATGGAAATTTGGTCTAAAACTGTGTATATGTGAGTGAGGCTAAGGCTGGATTCACACGAGCACATTACGTCCGTAATGGACGGAACGTATTACGGCCGCAAGTCCCGGACCGAACACACTGCAGGGAGCCGGGCTCCTAGCATCATAGTTATGTACGATGCTAGGAGTCCCTGCCTCGCTGCGGGACAACTGTCCCATACTGTAATCATATTTTCAGTACGGGACAGTTGTCCGGCAGGGACTCCTAGCGTCGTACATAACTATGATGATAGGAGCCCGGCTCCCTGCAGTGTGTTCGGTCCGGGACTTGCGGCCAAAATACGTTCCGTCCATTACGGACGTAATGTGCTCGTGTGAATCCAGCCTTAGAATGAAGGACCTGCGAGCTTCTATTGGCTAATATGGGTCATGTGATATGGTGGAAGCCAGTGGTGCTATATTTGCTTTTGTGAATATGTCAAACCGTAGGTCCTACGGAGCTGAAACCCGGTCTAAACTTTCGAAAAGCGCGTGATTTACTTATGTGCCAAATTTGGTGCAGATTGGTCCAGTCTTTGGCCGTGCATAAAGAACATGCATCAGACAACAGAAATTCATTATATATATATATATATATATATATATATATATATATATATGGGAAATTATTAGGTTTTTTTCAGGAATAGCAAACAATTTTGCATAATAGGGTGGTGCATGTGCAATCAGGTCTTTTCCTGTTTGAACTGAATATTCCTACTTTGTCATGTCTACAAAGCCCTAGGAACCAGGGGAGTAGCTAAAGGCTGATGGGCCCTGGTGCAAGAATTCAATTTGGGGGCCCCCCCTACCCCTCCAAGCAGACCCTGCTCGCGCCTATATGCAGTCGCCTTGCCCAACGGCAGGACCAAAATCTTATTAGGTGAATACATTATAATAATAATAATAGGGATGACATCTCATAGTAGTAGTAAATAATATTTTTTTTTTATTGAAAAATAAAAAAATCTGAAGATAAAAATATAGAGGCCCGGGTACTGGGAGGACATACTGTGGCAGACCTATAAGCAGGAAAAATATCTGCCCCCACACAGTAGAATGTCCCACATAACTGCCCCCACACAGTAGAATGCCAGCCATAGCTGCCCCCACAGAGTATAATGCCAGCCATAGCTGCCCCCACAATATAATTCACCCCCATAGCAGACAGCCCCCCCTGTATAATGCTCCCCCATAGCAGACAGCCTCCCTCCCATACCCAGTATAATGCCGAATATAAAACTACTTACCTAGCCCCGTTCCCCCGACGGGTGGAGATCTTTCTTATCCACTGTGCTGTGAGTGACTCGGTGCAGCCAGGCGCGATGATGCCACTACATCGCGCCTGGCTGCGGCGTTCATGGCTCACGGCACCGTGAATTCTGGAGCAAGGGGCCGTCAGCTCCTTGCTCCAGCATTGAATTCAATTGTATCTGTGTCCTGACCACACAGATACAGTTGGAACAGGAACCTCGTTTAGTGGCTCACGACCCCCCGGAGGTCTTCACACGACGCCCCCAGGGAGTCGCAACCCACAGTTTGTAATATATTGTATTGTGCTGTCCTCTCTCCAGCGCAAACACAGACAGCACGATACATTACATTACACACTACACTACGGGCCCCCTCACCAGGTCTTGTTGTTTTCTGAGGAGTCGGATGATCGGCTCCAACTTCCAGTGCATTCAGGCTCTCTTCCTCCGTCTGCACCACGCTGCATTCTCTTCCTGAATGCCTGGAACGCCCCTCACGTGATGTCACATGGTACACTGAGTGTACCATGTGATCGCGACGTCACGTGAGGGCCCTACCTAGTGCCGGTGTCACCGCAAGTAAAAGTTTAAAAAATCTATTCTACAGTTAGAGCCGGTTGGCAACAGGGGCCCGTGGGCCCCCCAGGCTTAGGGGCCCGGTCGCAACCGCGACCACTGCGACCCCTATAGCTACGCCACTGCTAGGAACATCAGGACTAGGTCAGCAGCACACTGCCTGCCTTTGCAGCCCTGAGATTGAGGAGGTCGGAGGGGAGAAGAATAGTGACTGACTTACAGGGAGTAAAGGGCCTTTTACACTGGCCAATCATCGGGCAAACAAGCATTCCCGATAATTGCCCTGTGTAAACAGTGCAGCGATAAGCAGATGAATGAACAAACACTTGTTTATCAGCTGATCGTATCGTTTTAAATGTCCAAAATATTATCGTTGTCGGCAGCACATCCCCCTGTGTAAACAGGGAGACGTGCTGCCGACATGATGATGATTTATGGGGACGAGCGATCGTAGTAACTCACCCCCATACTAGCTCCTTGTGAAAGGAGCAAACGAGCGCCGATCAACGAGCTGTCTCGTTGAGTGGTGCTCGTGTACACATCAAAGGTCGGGCCGTGTGATACCAGCTTTAGGACTTGGAGCCTCAGAAATACAATAAGTGGCAAATTGCGCTCAATGTGAAGCATACCTACAAACCATCTTGGATTCAGCGGTACAGTCCCAGATTCCGGGCGGCCGGTGGTATGTCCCGGTTTCGACTGTATTTGCATCTTCAGGACGCAGATGCAGGTGAATCCAATGCCGAAGCAGGGAAAGTTGGCTCCTGCTTCAGCATTCGCTCTGTGAAGCATCCGTGAGCTGCTCGGCACAGACAGGCGCGATGCTGTTATGTCAACGTGCCTGTCTCTGCCGAGACACTCGTAGCACAGAACAGAGGGATCTCCTATGCTCGCAGTGGGAACGGGGCTAGGTAAGTATTTTTTTTTTTTCTTAGGCACTATGGGGCATTATACTGTATGGCGGCAGCTATTTGGCATTATACTGTGTGGGAGGCACTTTACTGGGTGGGGGCAGCATTAGGGGCATTATACTGTGGGGGGTTTCTATGGGGGCACTCTACAGTGTGGGCTGAACTGTGTATGGAGACGGATTGGGTGGGTTTAGAGGCATGGCTTAACAGGGAAAAACTATGCGCGCCACATCGGTTATTCCTCTTGACACCGCTTGAAAGCATGATTTGCACCTCTTCAATGTTTTTGGACCCACTCCTGGTTTTGGCTTACAAATACTGTTGTGTGATTTTGGTCGGTATTTGGAAGCCAAAACTAATAGTGGAACCTACACAGAGAAAAAGCATAATGTAGAGCTTGTGTTTCCTGCTGTGTTTTGGCTTTCAAATACTGATGCAAAATACTGTTTGGGCTTCGTTCACATCTGCACTAGTTGACTACGCTACTGATTCCGTCAAAACGACGGAACCCTTGCACGACGGAGACAAACTGCAACTATTGGCATCGGATCCGTCACCGTTGAAATCAATGGTGATGGAAACGGAAAAATATGGTTTGCGTCAGTCAGGGTCCCGTTCCGACGGAAAACTCAGTTGCAACGGAGCCCTCACGCAGATGTGAATGAAGCCTAAAAGCGACATTGGGGTGTGTTTTCACATGCCGGTTTTGTGGCGCTTTTTGCTTTGATTTGCGTAACATTGCTGCAAAAAAAATCCACATGACCAGCATGTGTGAATACACCCAAAGCCTGACTTGGTATTTTTGGATGAAAAAGACAGGAACCCTATCCACAGAAGGTCTACACTTGACCGAAACTAGAAGGGGACATTCTTATCAGAGTTTCTCAGTAGTACAGCCTACCATTTTAGGCCTGTCATTTAAAGGCCATGTTTGTACAGTCAGGATTTGCGTTTTTAGTGACATCCACAGCTGAAGCTCGAGATTCAATGGAGCTAGTCCCTGGCTTTTCAGCATGGAATCGGTGGGATCGGTGGGAAAAATGAACATGCGACAGACATAAAATCAATGGTGTGGTCATTATTCCGCGTTTTTTTTGAATGGGAAATTAAAGAAAAAAACACGTTCACATGCATAGCCCACACAGAATCCGTTTTTAAATCCAGACAGATTCCACATCGAGTCTAGCTGCGAGACTCCTCTGCTGCTGCGTCTCTTTAGGGAAACCTACAACTAAACCAGGCAGATCTAATTTCCACGAGAGACTGGATTTTCTAGGGTGTCTGCCAGTCCCCATGCAGTTTGGGTCATCTGCATATGCTGATGAAGACAGCAGGATATTCCAGTGTGTGTGTGTGATGAATAAGTTTAGTCTTGCTCTCTAAAATAGGTGAAATGGCTAGTATCTACTCTCCGCGAGAGGAATGGAAACATCTGGTCTGTTCATTCGCTAAACAATGAAAAATTGATGTCTCTCCTTCCTTTTTTTTTTTTTTTTTTTTTTTTTCCAAGAGCGGAATTATTTTTGGTTTGTTGCAGGTCAGGAAAATATTGAAACCTTGGAAGATATATATATTGCTTCAGTGGAAACAGAGCGTGGAGTTAAGGAGCAGCTGCGGCTTTACGACACACAAGGACTTCAGGAAGGCACAGAGCTGCCAAAGCATTACTTCTCCTTTGCCGATGGCTTTATTCTGGTCTACGGTGTGGACAGCCTGGAATCTTTCAGAAGGGTTGAACAACTTAAAAGAGATGTGGACCGTTTCCGAGATAAAAAGGAGGTAAAATAATGTATGGCCTCAACTGTGTCCCTGGATGGTAATTTTCTTATTGTGTTGATTTTGTTATAGGGTTGTTCGGGATTAGAGGCAAAAGGTTTGCTATTTTCTCCATAAACCGTGCCATTCTTGTATCTGGAATCCCTTTATTCTAGTGAAAACCATACTTTTTTTTTTTAAAGACAGCGGGAGCTCAGGGAGTTAAATGCATGGCTGAAGTCTTGGTGTAGAGGAGAAGGATTTGGGTTCCTAGAGCACTGGGCTGACTTTTCATTGGGGTACAAACTGTATTCTGCAGATGATTTACACCTAAATGGAAGGGGGTCCGCTGTGCTGGGGGAGAGAATTCTAGCTGGGGTGGCGGAGTATTTAAACTAGGGCTGAGGAGGGAGGTCAATGTAGAAAAAAAAGGGGGTAGCCAGGTTAGAGAGGGGTCAGACTATATTGGTGGGGGGAGAAACAGAATGTGGGGAGAGGACTAGACAACAAGATAAGGAGATCCTTTCGTTACAAAACATCAGTGTAAATAAAAAGGCCCAATTAATGTCAAATCACATTTCTGATAATAAAAGTGAAAAACTGACAGGCAAGTTAAAGTGTATGTTCACAAATGCCAGAAGTCTAGCAAGCAAAATGGGGGAGCTGGAGGCCTTGATACTGGAAGAAAATATAAATATAGTTGGTGTTGCTGAAACATGGCTGGACTCTTCACATGACTGGGCTGTAAATCTACAGGGTTTTACACTTTTTCGGAAAGACAGGACAAATCGGAAAGGCGGTGGTGTATGTCTGTATGTGAGAAATGATATGAAGGCGAGTCTGAAAGAGACAATAGTGGGTGAATACTGTGAGGAGGTTGAAACCTTGTGGGTGGAACTAGAAAGGGAGGTAAACACTGAAAAAAATTACTTTTGGTGTAGTCTATAGACCCCCCAATATAACTGAGGAGATGGAAGTTCAGCTATATAAACAGATGGAGCGGGCTGCACAGGCGGGTACTGTAGTGATAATGGGAGATTTAAATTTCCGGGATATTAATTGGTGTCATGGTTCAGCTTCAACTGCAAAGGGGAGACATTTCCTCAACCTGTTGCAAGAAAATTTTATGGGCCAGTTTGTGCAAGACCCGACTAGAGGTGAATCTCTGATGGATCTGGTAATTTCTAATAATGCAGATCCTGTTGGGAATGTCAATGTTCTTGAAAACCTCGGTAACAGTGATCATAATATAGTTACATTTTACCTATACTGTAAAAAACAAATGCAGGCTGGGAGGGCAAAAACATTTAATTTTAAGAAAGCCAATTTCCCCAGGATGAGGGCTGCAATTCAGGATCTGGACTGGGAAGAACTAATGTCAAATAATGGAACAAATGATAAATGGGAGATTTTCAAATCTACTTTGAGTTATTATAGTGCAAAATTTATTCCTATAGGTAACAAGTATAAACGACTCAAATTAAACCCCACATGGCTTACACCTTCTGTGAAAGGGGGCAATACACGACAAAAAAAGGGCATTTAAAAAATACAAATCTGAGGGTACATCTGCAGCCTTTGTAAAATATAAAGATCTTAATAAAATCTGTAAAAAGGTAATAAAATTAGCAAAAATACAAAATGAAAGGCAGGTGGCCAAGGATAGTAAAACAAATCCCCAAAAATTCTTCAAGTATATAAATGCTAAAAAGCCAAGGTCTGAACATGTAGGACCCCTAGATAATGGTAATGGGGAGTTGATCACAGGGGATCAAGAGAAGGCAGAGTTACTAAATGGGTTCTTTAGCTCTGTATATACAACAGAAGAAAGAGCAGCTGATGTAGCCGGTGCCAGTGCTGTTAATATATCAGTTGATATACTGAATTGGATGAATGTAGATATGGTCCAAGCTAAATTAAATAAAATAAATGTGCACAAGGCCCCGGGACCAGATGGGTTACACCCTAGAATTCTTAAAGAGCTTAGTTCAGTTATTTCGGTCCCCTTTTCATAATATTCAGAGAATCTCTAGTGACTGGATAGTGCCAAGGGACTGGCGCAGCGCAAATGTGGTGCCTATTTTCAAAAAGGGCTCTAGGTCTTCCCCGGGTAATTATAGACCAGTAAGCTTAACATCCATCGTGGGGAAAATGTTTGAGGGGCTATTGAGGGACTATATACAGGATTATGTGACAATAAATAGCATTATAAGTGACAGCCAGCACGGTTTTACTAAGGACAGAAGTTTTCAAACTAACCTAATCTGTTTTTATGAAGAGATGAGCAGAAGTCTAGACAGAGGGGCCGCTGTGGATTTAGTGTTTTTGGACTTTGCAAAGGCATTTGACACTGTCCTCCATAGACGCCTAATGGGTAAATTAAGGACTATAGGTTTAGAAAATATAGTTTGTAATTGGATTGAGAATTGGCTCAAGGACCGTATCCAGAGAGTTGTGGTCAATGATTCCTACTCTGAATGGTCCCCGGTAATAAGTGGTGTACCCCAGGGTTCAGTGCTGGGACCACTATTATTCAACTTATTTATTAATGATATAGAAGATGGGATTAATAGCACTATTTCTATTTTTGCAGATGACACCAAGCTATGTAATATAGTTCAGTCTATGGAAGATGTTCATGAATTGCAGGCAGATTTAAACAAACTAAGTGTTTGGGCGTCCACTTGGCAGATGAAGTTTAATGTAGATAAATGTAAAGTTATGCATCTGGGTACCAACAACCTGCATGCATCATATGTCCTAGGGGGAGCTACACTGGCGGATTCACTTGTTGAGAAGGATCTGGGTGTTCTTGTAAATCATAAACTCAATAACAGCATGCAGTGTCAATCAGCTGCTTCAAAGGCTAGCAGGATATTGTCGTGTATTAAAAGAGGCATGGACTCACGGGACAGGGATGTAATATTGCCACTTTACAAAGCATTAGTGAGGCCTCATCTAGAATATGCAGTTCGGTTCTGGGCTCCAGTTCATAGAAAGGATGCCCTGGAGTTGGAAAAAATACAAAGAAGAGCAACGAAGCTAATTAGGGGCATGGAGAATTTAAGTTATGAGGAAAGATTGAAAGAATTAAACCTATTTAGCCTTGAAAAAAGACGACTAAGGGGGGACATGATTAACTTATATAAATATATTAATGGCACATACACAAAATATGGTGAAATCCTGTTCCTTCTAAAACCCCCTCAAAAAACAAGGGGGCACTCCTTCCGTCTGGAGAAAAAAAGGTTCAAGCTGCAGAGGCGACAAGGCTTCTTTACCGTGAGAACTGTGAATCTATGGAATAGCCTACCGCAGGAGCTGGTCACAGCAGGGACAGTAGATGGCTTTAAAAAAGGGTTAATTTCCTAGAACAAAAAAATATTAGCTCCTATGTGTAGAAATTTTTCCTTCCCTTTTCCCGTCCCTTGGTTGAACTTGATGGACATGTGTCTTTTTTCAGCCGTACTAACTATGTAACTATGTAACATGAAAGGAGCTGAGCTGCTCAACCAGACACATCCTATGGACTAGACTGGCGTGTTTCTCTAATCCTGTACACCCCACTTAAAAAAGATGTTTATAGTGAATGATCATTAATAGTCGTTATCTATATGCATGTCTGGCAATACTTCACATATCATGTGAGTTATGACCGCATCTCATTTCCAATAAGGATGATATATTTCGTGATCAGTATCTTTTATCAATCGTGACTAATCCAATACCTAATTATATGACAAGGTTATTGGTAGATACATTCATATCAGGCCATACACTATTTATAGAAGAAACCCCCTTACATATGTTATTGATAAGTCACTGCTCAAGACAATGCAAGGCAGAAACCGTTTTTTTCTGCTTATGTACTCTACAAAAGTCTTTATTTTTTTTTTTTAAAAAACAACTTTCTAATGTATGATAATATACAGTTAGGCCCAGAATTATTTGGACAGTGACACAATCTTCATGATTTGGGCTCTGCTGCCACCACATTGGATTTGAAATGAAACAACTGAGATGTAATTGAAGTGTAGACTTTCAGGTTTAATTCAAAGGGTTGAATAAAAATATCCTGTGAAACGTTTAGGAATTGCAACCATTTTTCTACACAGCCTCCTCATTTCACTCACAAATTAACATTACCATAAATAAAATGGTTTGTTTATTTATACTTTGTAGAGAATGCTTTGCAGGCAATGGGTAATGACTGCCTGAAGTCTGGAACCCATGGACCTCACCAAACGCTGGCTTTCTTCCTTTGTGATGCTTTCCTGGCCTTTACTGCGGTTGTCTTCAGTTGTTGCTTGTTTGTGGGTCTTTCTGCCTTAAGTTTTGTCTTCAGGCCCCATGCACACGACCGTAAAATCGCCCGTAATTAAGGGCCCATAGACTTGTATTGGCCACGGGTACGTTTGCCTACGGGACGGTGCCCGGGCCGTTGAAAAATATAGAACATGTCCTATTTCAGGCTGTAATTACGGAACGGGCAGGCCCATAGAAGTCTATGGGGCTTACGTAATTACGGGTGACTACGTCTGTGCACCCGTAATTACGGGAGCGTTGCTAGGCGACGTCAGGGGATTTAAATTTTTGAATAAAGAGAAGCAGAGAATATTGCGTCTGAGCGATCATGTGACCCTTTTTAAGGGGTTTGGACATGATTGTGACATTTCCAGGCCCGGGTCCATAAATACGGGTTAAAAACGTGTGACAAAGGACCCGTATTTACGGCCAGTATTTACGGGAGGGAAAAAATAGGGTCGTGTGCATGGGGCCTAAGCAAGTGAAATGCATGCTTAATCGGTTTGAGATCTGGTGATTGTCTTGGCCATTGCAGAATATTCCACTTCTTTGTCTTAAACTCCTGGGTTGCTTTCGCAGTATGTTTTGGGTCATTGTCCATCTGCGACGTCCAGTCAACCTTCCTGCATGTGGTTGAATCTGAGCAGAAAGTATATCCCTGAACACTTTAGAATTCATCCGGCTTCTTCTGTCTTCCGTCACATCAATAAACACTAGTGACCCAGTCCCTTTGGCAGCCATGCATGCCCATGCCATCACACTGCCTCCACCATCTTTTACAGAGTATGTTGTGTGCTTTGGATCATGAGCCGTTCCAAGCCTTCTTCATACTTTCTTCCTCCCATCAATCTGGTACAGGTTGATCTTAATTTCATGCTGTTCCAGAACTGGACTGGCTTCTTTAGATGTTGTTTAGCAAAGTCTAATCTGGCCTTTCTATTTTTGAGGCTGATTAACGGTTTGCACCTTGTAATGAACCCTCTATATTTGCTCTCTTGAAGTCTTCTCTTTATGGTAGACTTAGGTACTGATACACCTACTTCCAGGAGAGTGTTCTTCACTTGGGTAGATGTTGTGAAGGGATTTTTCTTCACCATGGAAAGGATTCTGCGATCATCCACCACTGTTGTCTTCCATGGATGTCCAGGCCTTTTGGAGTTCACGAGATCACTAGTGCACACATTTTTTATTATTTATTTTATCAAGAATGTACCAAACTCTTGATTTGGACACTCCTAACATTTGTGCTGTCTCTCTGATGGATTTCTTAAATTATTTTCAGCCTGTTTCACTTGCATTGAGAGCTCCTTTGACCTCCTGTTGTGGGTTCACAGCAACAGCTTCCAAATGCAAATGCCACACTTGGAATCAACTCCAGACCTTTTACCTGCTTAATTGATGATGGATTAATGAGGGAATAGCCCGTGCAGCCCATTAAATAGCTTTTGAGATAATTGTCCAATTACCTTTTGGTCCCTTGAAAAAGAGGTAGCTACGTATTGACCCCTTTAGGACGCAGCCACTTTTGGACCAAATGACACAGCCTCATTTTTAAAATCTGACGTGTCACGTTATGTGGTAATAACTCTGGAATGCTTTTACCTATCCAATTCTGAGATTGTTTTCTTGTGACATATTGTACTTTATGTTCGTGAAAAAATTTCATCGATAAATTCAATATTTTTTGTGAAAAACACAAATTTAGAGAAAATTTGCAAAAATAAGCATTTTTCTAAATTCAAATGTATTGGTTGTAAGGCAGATAGTTATACCACACAAAATAGTAACTAGTTAACATTTCCCATATGTCTACTTTATGTTTGCATCATTTTTTGAACATTCTTTTATTTTTCTAGGACGTTACAAGGCTTATAAATTTAGCAGCAATTTCACCCATTTTCAAGAAAATTTCAAAAGCCAATTTTTTTAGGGAACAGTGCAGATTTGAAGTAGCTTTGAGGGCCTTATATATTAGGAACCCCCACAAATCACCCCATTTTAAAAACTGCACCCCTTAAAGTATTCAAAACAGCATTTAGAAAGTTTCTTAACCCTTTATGCGTTTCACGGGAATTAAAGCAAAGTGGAAGGGAAATTTGCAAATTTAATTTTTTTTGCAGAAATTCAATTTTTCCTGTAATACTGAAGTTTTGTTTTTTTTTACCAGAGAAACACAACTGAATATTTATTGCCCTGATTGTGCAGTTTTTAGAAATATCGCACATGTGGCCCTAGTGTGCTACGGGCCTGAAACAAAGGCCCCAGTAGCAAGGAAGCACCTAGTGGATTTTTCAGCCTTCCTTTTCTTAAATTATATTTCAGACACCATGTCAGGTTAGAAGAGGTCTTGTGGTGCAAAAACAAAGGAAACCCCCCCCCCCCAAGGGTGACTCCATTTGGGAAACTACACCCCTAGAGGAATTCATCTAGGGGTGTAGTGAGCATTTTGACCCCACAGGTATTTCATTAGGATTGGGCAGTGAAAATGAAAAATTACATTATTTTCCAATAAGATGTAGCTTAACCTCAGAATTTTTACATTTTTTTAACAAATAAATGAGGAAAAGCACCCCAACATTTGTAAAGCAACTTCTCCAGAGTACGGAAATACCCAACATGTGGTCATAAACTGCTGTTTTGGGCAAGCGGCAGGACTCAGAAGGGAAGGCTCGCCATTTAGCTTTTGAAGTACAGATTTTGCTGGTTTGATTTCTCGGCACCATGTCGCATTTGTAAAGCTCCTAAGGTACCAGTACAGTGGAAACCCCCCAAAAGTGACTCCATTTGGGAAACTACACCCCTAGAGGAATTCAACTAGGGGTGTAGTGAGCATTTTGACCCCCCCAGGTGTTTCATAGATTTCATTAGAATTGGGCAGTAAACCTGAAGAATTTCATTTTTTTTTTTTCCAGTAAGACGTAGATTTAGGTCAAAATGTTTCATTTTCTCATCAAATAAAGGAGAAAAAGCACCATAACATTTGTAAAGCAACTTCTCCAGAGTACGGAAATACCCCATATGTGGTAATAAACCACTGTATAAATACACATCAGGGCTCAGAAGGGAAGGAGCGCCATTTGGCTTTTTGAAGCGCAGTGTTTTAGTGGTATTTTATCTTATAATGTGGGGGCGTATGTAAACTGGGCAGAGTACATCAGGGTATATGTAAACTGGGCGGTGTGCATCAGGGCATAATAGGATGATGTAATAATGGGGAGAATGAATAATCCATGGATTGGTGTGGTGCGCTGTGAACCAATCCTTTATGCACAGGCCGGGTTTATTGGGTATTCTACAGAATATCTGCGCTTCAGTATTGCCTAATCTTTGACTTCTTCACAAGGCCCTAAAGTTTCTTCCTCTCCGCTGCATCTACAGGGTCCACCTGTGGGGTCCAGCAAATGATGATGTGGGGTATTTAGTGAAATTCTACTGAATTAATTCTCCTAAAAAATTAGTCTGGGCCGTCATTTTGCATCATTTGCGTTTTGAGAGTCATAACGTGTTATTTTTCCATTGACTGAGCTGTGTGAGGGCTTGTTTTTTTTTTGTGGAACGAGCTGTCATTTTTATTGGTTCCATTTTGGGGTACATGCAATTTTTTTTTTTTTTTATCACTATTTCTTCCATTTTTTGGGAGATGAGGAAACCAAAAAACAGCAATGCTAGCACGGTTTTGTTTTTTTTATTTTTTTACAGTGTTCACCGTGCAGTATAAACATGTTAACTTCATTCTGTTAGTTGATACGATTACAGCGACACCAAATTGATATCGTTTTTTTTTACGTTTCACTACGTTCCCACAATAAAAATACTATTTTCCAAAAAAAAATCATGTTTTAGTGTCTGCATTTTCTGACGGCCATAACTTTTTTTTATTTTTTAGTTGATATCGCTGCGGGAGGTCTCCTTTTATGCGTGACGAACTGTAGTTTTCTATTAGTAACATTTTGCATTACTTGCAACTTTTTGATCACTTTTTATTACATTTCTTTTTGAGACAAGATGACCAAAAAATAAAATGCTGTCATTGTTTTTTATTAAAAATCAGCTGACAGTTAGCCTATTACGTCATGCCTCGGGCAGGACCTAATAGGCTACTGTACCTGGGCAACCAGGAAGCCTAGCAACTGCTTCTTGGTTGCCATAGCAACCATCGCCATCTCCTCTATCGTGGGGGGGCTCAGGGGGGTACAGAGGGAGCTCCCTCCCTCTGTCAACCACATCAATGCGGCGGACGCTATTGACAGCCGCACTGAAGGGGTTAAATGGCTGCGATCGGCGGTAACTGCCATTGCAGCGGGATGTCAGCTGCGTATGACAGCTGACAGCCGCTGAAGATGAAGCGCGCACAGCTCCTGTGCTCGCTTTATCTACAGGGCGTGACTGTACGCCCGTGTGCGGGAAAGCACTTTGAATTTGGACGTACAGTCACGCCCAAGAGCAGGAAGGGGTTAAAGAGCTGTAATTCCTAAACTCTTCCTCAAATTAGGATGTGAATACCCTCAAATTAAAGCTGAGTCTACGTTTTAAGCCCATATTGATTATATAACTGTATACTCAATATGTTTTGGTAAACAGCTAAAATCACAAAACTTGTCACAGTCCAAATAATTCTGGATCTAACTGTGTGATCATTTTTGACGACTGGATGTCAATAATAAATGTTAAGATTAAGCCGTTTTCTATAGAGCATGATCTGCTCATTTCTCTGCATAAAATTTTAAAGAGAGCCTGTCCGCAGATTTGACACCTCCCCAACTGCTAACATCACTAGATTGCTAACCACAAAACAAGTGTAAACATACCTATGTAGCCGATCGTACTTCAAGCTTAATTAGGAAAAAGTAGTTTTAATCGCCGTATACAAATGGGATGGCAAGTGTCCGCCGATCATGGAAGTGTCCTGAAGTCTCTGCTGTATACCCTCCTCAACCCCTATTTCTCTGGTCGTCCACACGGTGTATGACGCTGAGGACCAGTAGAGCTGTCGATCAACAGTAGATGGGAGGGGTTGGGGAGAGTTTACAGCTGAGAAAGAAGGACACGTTCGCTGGACGCTTACCATGCCATTTGCATACGGCACATGTGCGATTAAAACTACTTTTTATCCGAGTTATGCAAGGACTATCTAACGTGTAATCATACCTATCTAGCAATGATTGTGGTTTGGAGCGAGTCAAAATAGCTGACAGTCCCTTTTTTAAGGGTACGAAGACACATTGCGGATACGCTGCGTCAAGCACTGTACACCGCAGGTAATGCCGTCTGAAAAATTGCACCACCACATTGTGGTGCAATTTTCTGGCAGAATTTCCGCTGCATTAAGTAGCACCAGAAAAAAACCAAAAAACGTTCATACTTACACCCTCCCTCTTCAGAGCGTGCAATCTGGCCTCCTGGGATGACGCTGCAGGTCATGTGACCATTGCAGCCTGTGATTGGGTGCAGCGGTCACATGGGATGAAACATCATGCCACGAGGTCAGACTGGAGAAGCAGGGAACTTGGGGTAAGTACAACTTTCCTCTTTTTTCGGGGAAAACCCACAACAGAAGAGCTGCGATTCCGCAGCATTAATTGACATGCTACGGTTGAGGAAACCAAACCGCAGCTGAATTTATGTGCATGTTGTTTTTTTGGCCAGCTTTTTGTCCCTGTGTGGGGACGAGATTTGTTGACATCTCCTCCACACTGCTTCTACTGTAATACTGTGGATTTTCAGCGATGAATCCTTTGCGGAAAATTCAGACCATAAACACTTATGGCATATTCATAGAAACACAACAATCGCTATAACAGGGGTCTTATGGCTTCCACTGTACATACACATTGGGACTGAGAGGAGGCGGGCTGGAGAGTTGGCCATACGTACATGGGTGTCCTCAATTATCGTCTCCCAGTTGTTGGACCCCCACAACCAAGCATTTATGGCAGATTCTATGGATATCGCATAAATGTGTGTGATCAGTTGCCTGTTCTTTGGAAAAAATGTTGTAAGGTGTATTCTGTTCCGACCCCCTGTTTTTCATGAGTAAAATTAATATAAAGCTGGATTCACACACAGCGTTTTACTGTGTATTTCGTGGTGGTGGTGGTTTTTAATAATAATTAATATTTTTTTATTTTTTTTGAGCAGCAAGATATTGCAATACAGTTTACAGTCAAATATAAAATGCACTACACACAACTATTTTGTGTTTCTTGGTCCGTGGCTTTTTTTTTTTTTTTCAAACGTAGCATGCTCTGGGTACAGTTGGCTTCTCTATAGGACTTCAAAAATGTCAGAAAAGAAGCATGTACAAAATGACACAATGAACGCCACAAAAATCACGTTACATTTTAAAAACGCTGTTTATTTTTTATGCATTTAAAAAAATCCAGAAAATATCTGTGTGAAGGACGCCTAAACATGCTGTGACATGTTTGGGTGTCATCTGACACAAATTCTCCCACGCATGGCTATGTCTGGCAGGAGAGACATGTATCATTGCTATAACCATCCGTAACTTCTATAAAAGAGAAATCTTTGTTTGGACCGTAACGATATAATGAATATGCACAAAGACTGCACAATTTGTGGCTTTTGGCCAGTTTATGTAATTGTACCAGTAACCTATATAAAGTGTGACTGTATATATTAGAGTTTGTCGTCTTATATTGTAACTTGATGTTCCATCTTTTTTCGTAAGATGGTCACTGTTGTCTTGGGCAATAAGCTGGACCGGGCAGAATACAGACAAGTGGATACAGAAATGGCACTACACTGGGCAAGAGGTGAAAAAGTAAAACTCTGGGAAGTCTCGGTTACAGACAGACAGACCCTGATTGAGCCTTTCACCTTGTTGGCCAGCAAACTCAATCACCTCCAAAGCAAATCATCCTTTCCTTTGCCTGGGAGAAAAAGTAAGGGGACCCCATCTTCTGACAACTAATAACTGGGGACAATTGTGTGCTTCATTTTTTAAAGTGTTTTCTTGGACTTGTTTGAAAAATATTGCGTTTTGGTTTTTTTCCCCCCTATGATCCAAAGATTTGTTCATTTGATGTGATACATTTTATATCAACCGTGCACTTCTGAACAAAGATCACATTAAATATCGTACTTGACTTGCACCCGTGTCCTTCATTGCAGATGACAAAACTTCCCGTTCTGCTATGTAGGCCTTTTTTAATTTGACTGTATCCTCCTCAGAACATGTTACGGCAGGGGGCTAACTACAACAAACTTGTGCACCCAATTATTTGGGTACAGTTAGGTGATTTGGGCAGTGTATGGCTCTGTTCAGTCTAACGTTAATAGGAATTGCTGAGGTTTCCGGTATTTTTGATAAGAATAACGCAGTTTTCAGCACTATTCTTGTCTGGCATTTGCCCATATCCGTTTGAAAAGGGGCTATGATACCAATATATTTAGAGCCTTATTTGAACGCTTCACGGTACTATTGTTGGCATTGTGTGTATGTGTTTTGTTTTTGTTAGTTTTGTTTTTTTTTATAAATCAAAACCTTGACCTGAATCCAATGCTAAAATTACAACTTCAGATTGTTGTAATGCGGCCGCGTTTTAGTGTTTGCAAATGCCGGTCTGCCCTCGGGTTAAAAGTAGGGTAGATTGACCTTTAAAGGCTGTGTAACTTTCTTTTATTTTTAAATCCTTTTTTTTTCCAATGTGTTTTGGTGCAACTTTGTAAATACTACTTTTTAACTTTTTGAGATACAGCTGCTTTGTATACTGTATACAGAGCATCTGTATCTTGCGCTGAAACTTGTCTTTCAGGTCCGTGGGACTGACAGGACCCGCTGACACTATGTGTCTCTGAGACACATGATCCATCACATCTAAATTATGAACTTCGATGCGATCGGTAACAGGTCGATCCCGCTGACAATGAACCAGTCAGTTCCACGGACCCGATATACATGTTTCTGTGCAAGATACAGCTGCTTTGTATACTATATACAGAACTGTATCTCAAAAAGTAAAAATTATTTTAAATAAAATGTAATTCCAAAGTTGCAAAAGTTTTTTTTTTTTTTTTTTTAAATGTCTTCTTCAAAGGCATATATAGCCTTTTAATCCTGCAGCCAATAATCCAGAAAATATGATAATCTGTCACTTCCAGCACAGAACTGCAATGTGATAAAGAATTGTACAAAAAGCAGAACACAGCGGATAACAAACTAGAACTTTACTGTGATTAAAAAGCAAATCTATAATATGTATTACTCTTACAAGTGAGTTTTTATATACTTTTCTATAACAATCTAATAATCGATTTGGTAATCCGGCACCTATCAGGACCATGGATAATGGATTTAAGATAGATAGATAGATATAATATTATTATTATTATTTTTTTTTTCTGATAGCTGAGTTTTCTCCTGAGTATTTTGAATACATTGACAGTATATGGATAGACAACTCAGTCTTCCAATATAAAATGTGACCAAGATATGTATATACTGCACATTAAACAGCGTGTGAAAATAAAAAAACCTCACCCTATTAAGAGAATTCTAAATGAATATATATATATAGGTTAATTGTGTAGCCTGAGCTACGTGTTGCTAAAAAGGTTTTGTTTTTCTCCCCCCCCCCACCCCCCACAGCATGGCTGTCCGGTTTGATGTGGTGTGGTCTTTCCTGCTGGTATGGACACGATATCTGCCACTGACGGTATCTCCTGGCATCACATCCACCTGTATCATCAAATTGATCTATTGTTTTTTTACTCTGATTTTATATACATATCATTCTTATTTACTTCGTTACATGTTGTAATAAAAATGTTGATCATTATTGGTCATAAGAAAAAAAGAAAAATCTTGCTATGTAATTTGTGCATAGTTTGCTGGTGGCTGCCACTCTAGACTTTCAAATAGCTGCTCTTCCTACACAAAAGTTGTTAACCCATCTTTCCACACATAAACGTGTGCTCTGATTGGCCAAGTATGCATATTTATTTCAAAAGCATAAGGGTATGTGCACACACACTAATTACGTCCGTAATTGACGGACGTATTTCGGCCGCAAGTCCCGGACAGAACTCAGTGCAGGGAGCCGGGCTCCTAGAATCATACATATGTACGATGCTAGGAGCCCCTGCCTCTCCGTGGAACTACTGTCCCGTACTGAAAACATGATTACAGTACGGGACAGTTGTCCTGCAGAGAGGCAGGGACTCCTAGCATCGTATATAACTATGATGCTAGGAGCCCGGCTCCCTGCACTATGTTCGGTCCGGTACTTGCGGCCGAAATCCGTCCGTAAATTACGGACGTAATTAGTGTGTGTGCACATACCCTAAAACTGCTGCTAGACCGCCTTATCTCCAGGGGGAGCACAGGATTGGGTGTGCCCGAAAACCAACCTGCCTGATCCTCCTTTTCCCCAGATGTCAGGGGATGGTGGGGCTGCCCCAATATACAAATAATCAGTAGATCCAACATCGATTTAGCCTTCAGCTGGCCAGAAATCCTATTTGACACTTGTACTGTGACTTTGTTAAAGGGGTTATCCTTCTAGACAATAACATCTCAAAATGAGGATCTGCTGTCGATCAGCTGCAGGCGAAATATATTCCAAAGAAAGTCACTTCTTATAGCGGCTCTGGCTAATAGAAGGCGTCTAGAGCAGTCCTAATGTGACAACCACTTTTATTGAACTATGGTTAAAAAAACAAATAAAAACCTTTTTTGTAAGCAAAGAAAATGCTATGCGCGATCCCCGTGGTTAGTCGAAGCCTTTTATAAAGGTAAGAGTTGTTTTTTTTTTAAGGGTATGTTCACACGAGGGCGTCCGTTACGGCTGAAATTACGGGAATGTTTCAGCCTGAAAACATCCCCGTAATTTCAGCCGTAACGGCATGTGCAGGCGCTTGAACGCCGCGTACATTACGGGCGTAATTGGTGCTGCTATTTATTGGAGTCAATGAATAACGGCTCCAATTACGGCCAAAGAAGTGACAGGTCACTTCTTTGACGCGGGCGTCTATTTACGCGCCGTCTTTTGACAGCGGCGCGTAAATTACGCCTCGTGTGAACAGACAAACGTCTGCCCATTGCTTTCAATGGGCAGATGTTTGTCAGCGCTATTGAGGCGCTATTTTCAGACGTAATTCGGGGCAAAAACGCCCGAATTACGTCCGTAAATAGGCCGTGTGAACATACACTAAGGATTATGCCATTGGTATTAAAATGGTTATCTGTTTAGATATTCTATTGGAGATCTCATGATATACATCTGGCTAGTGCAGAAGAGGCTTGGGCGATCAAAAGATCTGCAGCGCTCACGAAAGAAAATTAATGGTTTGGATATTTTCTTTAAAACACACAAAAAAAAAAACGTCGCCCTTTTAAAAGATTAGTTTAGATAGTCACTGCTTTAGGCTATGATCACACAGGGTGGCTTAGCTGCGGATTTTGCATTTGCGGATGATAATCCATGGTCTATTACAGTAGCCGCAAAGTGGAAGTGGTTTTATCACATCTCATCCGGACAGCAAGTCAGGAAAGTCATATTTCCAGTTTAGAATAAAAAATAAATACCTCCCCTGCGATGGCTGTTCTCAGTGCTTCTAGGATGATGTTTCATCCCATGTGCCGATCACAGGCTGCAGCAGACACATGGGATACAACATCCCCATAGAAGACCAGGTGTGGGGGGAAAGGGAAGCATTACTATGGTAACGCCAGGGCGGTAAGCATGGACTTTATCGGATTTACTTTCTGCAGCGGCAAATCTGACAAAGTCTGACCCAAATTTGGAATTCCCTACAGGTTCTGCATCAGGTTTGCCAAGCTTTCCGCAGAAAACCTGCCCTGTCTGAACATACTCTTAGGCCTAGTTTTTTGGCGGTTTTTGACGTGGAAACCGCACCAAAAAACTTCCGAAATCACCTCCCATTGATTTCCGCGAGTGGAAAAAAAAACAGCGAGAAAAAGAGCTAAGCTCTTCCCTTGGTTCTGTCTCTGACCTCCCATTGAAATCAATGGGAGGCATGGAAAGGGTTTTTGTGGCTTTTTTTTTTTTTGCCTGCGGCTGAAAAATGCGGCAAAGAAAACGCAGGCAGGTCAAAATCTGCCTCAAAATTCCTGAAGGCATTTTGAGGCAGATTTTTCTGCTTGTAAAAAACTGTGTGCACATACCCTTAGGCCTAATTCACACGAGCGTGTTCGGTCCATGATATACGGTTCGCATGACGGCAGTATTTCCCGGACCGAACACAGTGCAGGGAGGAACGCTACTAGCATCATAGTTCTCTATGACACTAGGTGTCGCTGCCTCGCTGCAGGAAAACGGTCCCGTACCGTAATCATGTTTTCAGGGACACCTAGCATCATAGATAACTGATGCTAGGAGCCCGGCTCCCTGCAGTGCGTTCGGTCCGGGACATGTAGACCGTATATCACAAATCGAACAGGGTCGTGTGAATTAGGCTGCTTCCATATGGCATATTTGGTCAGTACTTTTGTTTCATTATTTGGAAGCAAAAAATCAGGCATTTGGTCTAGAACACAGAAGAGGTACACACACATCTTTCTATTACTACTGGTTATTTTCCGCTCCTGGTTTTCGCTTACAAATACTGGTACACAATACGAGAGCTCAATATTCTAAAAACATTGAACTATCTATAAAAATCCATGCGATACGATTACCTACCCCCTCCCATTTTTTTTAATTAAAAATACCGGCTTCAACTAATCTCCTGTGCTGATGGAGGGGAGAATAAGATGTCCATTAGAAAGACAGACATATCCCTGTATATGGTCCGCTTAAGGCCAAATGCACACTACTCTATTACGGCTACGTAAAACCTGAGTTGGACATTGCCTGTAAACTTATTAGGCCGTATTGTACCTCCAAATGTCCACTGACGTTTAGTGTCATATTCCATATGGATTTGCCAGAAAAATAGTGTGATGTTCCATTGGATGCCGTATTACATAGCTATGCTGGTATGGGGAAGTCTTCCCGGAATATGGCACTGTATGGTAGAACACATTTATTATATTGCTGATCTTGTAATGGCGGATAGCACTTCACCTAGATCAAGGAGGCCGCAAAGAAGCATAAAATGATACATCTGATATTCAAGCATTGAATCTTTGTAATCTTGGGGCAAACCCCCCCCCCCCCCCGATAATAAATGACTGCGCGCACACACCGTTATTTTTCCACTTTTATTAGCACAGTAACAAATGCAGACTTCTTTAGCCTACAACATATAACCAATCCACAGAGTAATTCTTATTCACTTTTACATTTAAACAGCTTAAGGTATTTCACTACAGGTTCCGTTAAAGTCTCTCTCAGCCGAGTTCACCGATATACAAAAAAGGAAGAAAATGATATAAAGTGTAAAATGTTTCCATAATACAGTATAACCAGTTCCTCAGATTCCAGCCCAGACGTCGGAGGCGTCTCATGATGGAGACTTGGTTATATTCCACACACTCGCTGCAGCTCATCTCTCATACGCAAATTATTCATTCAATCCTTCCACAAAACGTAACACAGACATTTACCGTATAAGCAGTGTAACTGTACAAAATGAAATTGCTTCGATCGCTTACATGTCGTAGAACAAAAATGGGGAGAAACAACTTTCCGTTCTTTGTATTCCTCATAAGGTAACATTAAAGGTTTATGTCTGTCCTGACTCGCTCCAGTCAATTACTGCAGAAAGATACCTTAAGTTACAATAACAAAATTCTCTGGAAATAAAAGACTGAATAAAATCTGTTATAGAAATAACCTATTCTTTGCAGACTCCCACCCTCCATTGCCCAATTAACAAGCAGCTCTCGCCATCAGACTAAGCGGTGTGTCAAGTATCTATGTAGCGTATCGCTTGGTCCACTGTCTGGCCATTCGGTCATGCTCTGCTCTGTTGGTCATGTACTGAGTGGCGATACTTCCAACCAGAGGATCAGCTGCAAGAGAAAGGACAAGAGTGGATTACAGATGCAGATTAGAGTATATTGCCCCTGAAATCAATGGAAAACGTGGCACATGTCAGGTGATCGCTTCATTAACTCATTAAAGACTGCGGTTTTTATGGTGGCTTATTCCTAGAAATGAAAAAATGAAACATTTCGGAGTAGCAGCTGCACAGAGAATTGAGAAGTGAAGGCAGACACATCAGAAATGTATTTCCATTTCTGCCTACTAGATCTCTATTTACACAGCACTCAAAAGAGGCAGATTTACTAAGATTGGCGTTGCATACGCCAGTCTTAGGCCGGGTTCCCACGTAGCGTAAACGCTGCGGAGTTTCCGCAATGGAATAGTGTGCGGAAATTCTGCAGCATTTACAGTAGCAGCAAAGTGGATGAGATTTAGAAAATCTCATGGCCGCACTGTGGAAAAAAAACTGCAGCGTAAACATTAAGGCTGGGTTCACACGACCTATTTGCAGACGTAAACAAGGCGTATTATGCCTCGTTTTAAGTCTGAAAATAAGGCTACAATACGTCGGCAAACATCTGCCCATTCATTTGAATGGGTTTGCCGACGTACTGTGCAGACGACCTGTCATTTACGCGTCGTCGTTTGACAGCTGTCAAACAACGACGCGTAAAAATACAGCCTCGTCAAAAGAAGTGCAGGGCACTTATATACATTATATGCAGGACACTTCTTTCAGACGAAATTTGAGCCGTTCTTCATTGAACTCAATGAAGCACAGCTCAAAATTTACGGCTGTCAGAGAAGCCTCGCAAAATGCGAGGAGGAGGAATTACGGCTGAAACGAGGCAGCTGTTTTCTCCTGAAAACAGTCTGTCTTTTCAGATGTAAAAGCCTGCTATCGTGTGCACATACCCTAATAAATCGACCTGTGTGAAATTTAATTCCGCAGAGAAGACGGTAGGGGGTAAGTATGAGCGCTTTTTTCCGCAGCGGAAATTCCGTTAGAAAAAACACATCACATGTGGTGCGGGTTCCAGGTTTGATGCGCTGCGCAGTTTTTACGCAGCGTATCCGACCCGTGGAAACCCGTCCTTAGACTGCAGCTCACAGGATTAAAATGTGAAAAAATGTATTAAAAGGCTCAAGCCTCCTAATATATCCGTTGCATGAAGTGCTGCCTGAGCATTACAAATTGAAATCGACGCCAGCTACGATCAGGCATAGATTTCTACTATAACTTATGCCAATATCTGATGTAAACTATAGTAAATTTGTCAGACCGCGGTTGACCCAAACCCACTTTCGCTAAGTCCCACCTACTTTTTAAAAAGTGCCGTGAGTAAATACTTTGGCAAATCATCTTGTGCGCTAGACTCGCGCAAAAATTTCATACTATATGCCAAAAGTTCAAAACGTGCAGTTTTTGGTCGCAAATCTATGCCTGCTCGTAGCAAGCATAGACTTAAAGAGGCTCTGTCACCAGATTTTGCAACCCCTATCTGCTATTGCAGCAGATAGGCGCTGCAATGTAGATTACAGTAACGTTTTTATTTTTAAAAAACGAGCATTTTTGGCCAAGTTATGACCATTTTTGTAGTTATGCAAATGAGGCGTGCAAAAGTCCAAGTGGGTGTGTTTAAAAGTAAAAGTCCAACTGGGCGTGTATTATGTGCGTACATCGGGGCGTGTTTACTACTTTTACTAGCTGGGCGTTCTGACGAGAAGTATCATCCACTTCTCTTCAGAACGCCCAGCTTCTGCCAGATCACGCTGTGACGTCACTCACTTCCTGCCCCAGGTCCTGCATCATGTCGGACACATCGGCACCAGAGGCTACAGTTGATTCTGCAACAGCATCAGCGTTTGCAGGTAAGTAGCTACATCGACTTACCTGCTAACGCCGATGCTGCTGCAGAATCATCTGTAGCCTCTGGTGCCGATGTGTCCTCGCTCGTCTGACACGATGCAGGACCTGTGAGTGACGTCACAGCGTGATCTCTCGAGAACACGGCTGTGTCTGCACTGCCAGAAGCTGGGGGTTGTGAAGAGAAGTGGATGATACTTCTCATCAGAGCGCCCAGCTAGTAAAAGTATTAAAAACGCCCCGATGTACGCACATAATACTTGGACTTTTACTTTTAAACACACCCACTTGGACTTTTGCAAGCCTCATTTGCATAACTACAAAAATGGTCATAACTTGGCCAAAAATGCTCGTTTTTGAAAAATAAAAACGTTACTGTAATCTACATTGCAGCGCCGATCTGCTGCAATAGCAGATAGGGGCTGCAAAATCTGGTGACAGAGCCTCTTTAATGTTCTGACTTTCAGGCAGTCCAAAATTCACAAATTTGTTAACAGGTGTGCACCTTTAAAAAAAAAAAAAGCACGGACTGAATTGCAACAAATTTATTTAGACTGGTGTATGGAACGCATATATGTGTAAAAATGGTGATAAAATGATGTCCCGGCTTCCACGAAAAAAATAAAATATGTGCAGTATTTAGTGGGTTTGAATTATTGGCCATAAGTTCTAGATCGGTGGAGTCCCGCCTTTTAGACCTCACACCAGTGCGATCTGACTGGTATGTAATTAAGGGTGCTTTTTTATGACCGATATTCGAGCGCCAATCGATGGTACAGCATATTGATCAGCATTCGTTAGCTTCATTCACACGAAGGAATGATCGGAATGAACAATTGTTAATATGGTTGTTCGTTTGGATCTTGTCAGCAGCAGATCCCTTGTTTATACAGGGACATCTGCTGCCGAATAGTGATTATTTTTTCGGCCGCATAAAAGATCCGATCAGCCGACGAAGAACGATCGCTGACTTGTTTACACAGGGCAATGATCAGGAACGAGCATTCGTATGAACACTTGTTCGCCCGATCGGTGGCCCATGTAAACGGGCCTATAGCTATTGGACTGCACCTTTAATAAAGAGACTGGAACAAATAAAGTAGAGGCAACAATAAAACTACATCCTGTTGATCTTATAGTTTTAGAAATGAACAACTTTGTGTGTATTTCAAAGTAATAAAACAAAAATAATTTTTTTTCTCTCTTCTTGGGATAGGAAGATGCTTACCAGGATTGCAGTCTGTGAGCAGCGAGCAGATGGAGAGGAGAACTTTAGAAATGGTTAGTGCTGGGCTCCAGTTGTCTTTCAAGATATCAAGGCAGATGACACCTTGGCTGTTAATGTTGCAGTGGTAGATTCTCGTCCGAAATGTCACCTAAGATAAAATAGAGAGTCAATTAAAATTTACTCTGCTGAAAATACCAACTTGAGGAGTTATTAATAAATTTAAACAAAGCACAATAAAAAAAAAGTTGTATTTGCTTAAGTCCTGTGGTGACCTCTTGTGGTAAATCTTAAGAATTGCAGGTATCGCTTTTAGGGTATGTTCACACGGCCTATTTACGGACGTAATTCGGGCGGTTTAACCCCCGAATTACGTCCGAAAATGCGGCTCGTTAGCGTTGGCAAACATCTGCCCATTCATTAGAATGGGTCTTACGATGTTCTGTGCACACGGTAATTTTTTTTACGCGCCGCTGTCAAAAGGCGGCGCGTAAAAAAGACGCCCGCGTCAAAGAAGTGCATGTCACTTCTTGAGACGTAATTGGAACTGTTTTCCATTGACTCGATGGAAAAGCATCTCCAATTACGTCCGTAATGGACGCAACGAAAAAGCGCCTCAACATGCCATTACGGCTGAAATTACGGAGCTGTTTTCTCCTGAAAACAGCCCCGTAATTTCAGCCGTTACGGACGCTGCCGTGTGAACATACCCTTACTATTTGTAGAAGTAAACATCTTATGGGAAAATCAGCCTAAAAAGGATGTTGAAATGTTATTCCACATTAAGGGTATGTGCACACGCTAGCTGGCTTTTACGGCTGAAATGACAGCCTGTTTTCAGAAGAAAACAGCTGCGTCGTTTCAGCCGTAAAAGCTCCTCCTCGTAATATACGAGGCGTCTGTGACGCTCGTATATCTTGAGCTGCTCTTCATTGAGTTCAATGAAGAACAGCTCAAATTACGTGGCAAAGAAGTGCCCTGCACTTCTTTGCCGAGGCAGTCAATTTACGCATCGTCGTTTGACAGCTGTCAAACGACGACGCGTAAATTACAGGTCGTCTGCACAATACGTCGGCAAACCCATTCAAATGAATGGGCAGATGTTTGCCGACGTATTGTAGCCCTATTTTCAGATGTAAAACGAGGCATAATACGCCTCGTTTACGTCTGAAAATAGGTCGCGTGAACCCAGCCTAATGATGTAAGAAAAAAAAAAAATACCACAAAGGGTATAAAACTTAGAGGTAAATAGCTTGTTATTTAACTGGTTGCCGACACAGGACGAGTATGCTCGTCCTGAGCGGCGAGCACTTTGCGCATTAGGACGAGCATACTCGTCCTGTGTGACAGCCGTCCCTGCGCGCGTCTGTGCGCGCGATCGAGAGCGGGGCAACGGCTGTAATACACAGCCACGGCCCCGCTCTGACATCGGATAGGAGAAATGTGAAGAAAGTTGATCCAGCGCTGCAGGTATGTTGTTAAAAAGGAACGTGGTCCCAATTTTATTGTATCAAAAAGTTTAAAATTCGATGTCAGGTACATGTGAGCATCAAGGCAGTATTGGGTGGATATTTCAGCGCCTACGCGTTTCAAGCACGGCAAGTGCTCTTGGTCATGGCATCCATGAGTGAATGGATGCCATGACCAAGAGCACTTGCCGTGCTTGAAACGCGTAGGCGCTGAAATATCCACCCAATACTGCCTTGATGCTCACATGTACCTGACATCGAATTTTAAACTTTTTGATACAATAAAATTGGGACCACGTTCCTTTTTAACAACATACCTGCAGCGCTGGATCAACTTTCTTCACATTTCTATTGTTTGCCGTGGACCGTCGCGGAGATCCGAGCGAGGCCAAGGTGTCAGGCGTTGAACTGGTGAGCTGAGGGTTTCTCCCTCCATTATCGGATAGGAGAGAAACATCTTCTCTCCGCTGTTAACCCTTTGAACGCCGCGATGACAGCTGATCGCGGCGTTCAAAGAGAGGAGACTGCACATTGATCGCGTCACAGAAAATAACTGTGACGCGATCAAAGCCCACAACTTGTATGGCCAGACAGCCCAGGGTCCAGTGAAGGACCCCAGGGCTGTCTGAACATATTTCCTGTTGTTAGGGCATACTGAGGTATGCCCTAACAACTGCCTGTGTACAATCAGTACACAGGCTAATGTACTGGCATATAGATCTATGCCAGTACATTGCAGTTACAAAATAAAAATCAAAATGATAAATCCCATTATGGGATTAAAAAAAAAAGTTAAATGAATGTAAAGAAAAAATAATGGTAAATAAATAAATAAATAAAAAGTAAATAAAATACACAGAAATACACATTTTTTATAATAAATTAACTTTTTAAAATAGAAGTCCCAAAACATGAAATAATAGACATATTTGGTATCGCCACGACCGTAACAACCTGTACAACAAATGTATAACATTATTTATGATGATCGGTGTATGGTGTAAAAAAAAAAATATTAAAACTGCTGCACAACTGCTTTTTTTCTGCATTTTAATCTAATTAAAAATTTATAGAAATTAAACGATAATGTATTTGTACCAAAAAATGGTACGTACATAAAGTACAACTCGTCCCGCAAAAAACAAAGTCTCACAACTACGTCGTACAAAAAATAAAAGCGTTATGAGCGTCGGGATGCAAAGAGGGAAATGTAAAAAAAATTGCTCTGTCCTCAAGGCTAAAATTGGCCGTGTCCTTAAGGGGTTAATGGGAAAGTAACCCAAACGGTGTTTCCTTTCAGATGCGTTTGTTATTGTGTCAATAGAAAAACAGCTCCAAAAACGCATAAAAAAAAGTTTGATGCTTTAAAAACGGCTGAAAATCAGAGGCTGTATTCCCTTGAAAACAGCTCTGTATTTTACAGCCGTTTTTACTTTAGCGTGTGAACATAGCCTTAGGCCCTGTTTACACAGAGTTTTTTGCAGGCAGAAAATTCTGCCTCAAAATTTTGACTGGAATTTTTAGGCAGATTTTGATCTGCCTGCAAGCCATTTGCGGCGATTTTCGCAGCGTTTTTCGACCCCGACCATTGAGCGCCGTGGGCAAAAACGCCGCAAAATACGCTTTCTCTGCCTCCCATTGATATCAATGGGAGGTCAGAGACGTAAACGCCCGAAGATAGGGCATGTCGCTTCTTTTTCCCGCGAGACGGCTTTTTCGCCTGCGGGAAAAAAACGCCTCCGCCTCCCACTGAAATCAATGGGAGCCATTTTCTGACGGTTTTTGGCGTGGTTAGAGTTCAGCAATCTTGAGTAGATCTGTCATCATGCTGCTCTTTGTGAGGGGAGCATAGTAGGGGGGACAGGTCCGCTCTTCTATTAGCTGAAAAGACACAAAAAATATTATGCCGCTTAGCTAATAGGACCCCTCTTGGCGGTGATTGGCGGCTGGCTGCCAATTACTGTTAGGAGGGTGGGGGAGCGATCCCCTCACGAATACACAGGACTTATAACTAGGAGTCTGGTGTATTTGTTAAATGCTCCTCTTAACTAAAGAGCACAACATTTTTTGGGGCTGTTTTGGCTAATATGAGAGAGGATCTGTCCTCTTGAAGTTAAACAAGCTAAAATTATTGTACTTCCAGAAATACATTATATTAAGATGCTGCTGCGAGAACAGGGTATTTTTTTTTTTACATTGTAATGGGTCATTGAATTATGTTGGCATTATATAAATCAAAGTTCTTTGGATTGGATAAGTGGGTATACCAAAAGAGAATTATGCTCATATAGCCAGGGCCGGCTACAGGTTTATGTGGGCCCTTGGGCGACACAAACTTAGTGGGCCCCTTTGCGGGGGAACTCACAGCGGCAGTAAATGGCAGAAAACTACAGTTTGTGCCCCCATATAGAAATTAGGCCCCCATATATACCGTGCCCTCTGTAGATAATGCCACAGTGCCACACACACCCCCTGTAGATGCCACACACAGCCCCATGTAGATAGTGCCACACACAACCTCTGTGGATAACACCACACACCCCCTCCCTATAGATAGCGCTACACAGCCCCCTCGATATTGATAGCACCTTTGGGGCTCCCTCTAGCGTCCGCAACGTTGCGGAGGAGCCCCCGATGTCACCGTCCATATATGGACAGGGACGTCAGGGGCTTCTCAAGGAACGGAATCCCTATCCAGAGCGTCGGCAACGCTCTGGCCAGGGTTTCCAGTCCAGGAGGAGCCCCTGACGTCACTGTCCATATACGGAAATGGACATCAGGGGCTCCCTCTAGAAGCAGGATCTCCAGCAATGCTCTGGCCGGGGATTCCGCTCCTGGAGGAGCCATGATGTAAATCACCCGGCGGCCGAGTAGGGCCCCCCAAGAGCATTGGGGCCCAGCACTTGCCCGGGTTCGCTGGGTGCTGATGCCGACCCTGCATAAATAAGTCTGGAGGCACACATGTTCAGATATTTCAGGCCATTTAAACTAAAATATAGAATAAAAAGTTAATAAATCCCACCATTATTTTGTCATTGTTACTTATACACAGTCGAGTCACATTATTATGACCACCTCCTACTTTTGACGTCGGCAGCGCGTAGCCCATGAAGGAAGTGATGTGTCATAGGCTGGCTTGGTGGGTATATAAGGTGTGCGATAGGCTGTCTGAACACATATCACTCGTTGTTGCCATGGGTAAAAGGGTCGATTTATCAGAGTTGCATGATTATTGGGATGATTATTGGCTTTCGGGCCAAGGGTGGCAGTATTTCTCAAACAGCACAGTTTGTGAACTGTTCGCGTGCTGCCGTGGTGAAAGTGTATAGTGAGTGGACAAATGGCACCATTGGGAATAACTGGTGTGGAAACTGCGGAGCACCACGCTACAGTGGAGCAGCTCACCATGAAAATCAACCAAGTGGCTACCAGACATGTGTCTAAAACAACAGTTCAGTGAACCCTACTTCGTACAGGGCTCCGAAGCAGACAGACGATCACTGCTCCTATGCCAACAAAGGTGGATCGGAAAAAAGGCTTCAATTTGCACGACAGTATTTTAATTGGACCACCAATGATTGGCAAAGGGTTGCCTTCTTCTATGAGTCATGTTTTCATCAAACGGATGGACGTTGGCATGTCAGGCGAGAAACATCAGAGAACAAACACCCCGCAACCATTGCTGGTGGCGGCAGTGTTATGGTCTGGGGAATGTTTTCATGGCATTCTCTGGGCCCACTCATCCATGTGGAGGGCACTCTGAACCGACTTGGGTATGAATCCATCGTTGCAGACCACGTCCACCCATACATGCTGTTTGTCTTCCCTGGGGCAGATGGAATCTTCCAGCAAGAAAATGCAACCTAGAAATGTCCGGCAGATGTTGGAAGAGCACGACCAAGACTTCCAAGTACTTCCCTGACCCGCTAATTCGCCAGACTTGAACCCAATTGAGCATCTGTGGGACCACCTCGATCATCTTGTTCGCTCTAGGGATCCTCCCCCACGCACCCTCCAGCAAATGTGGGATGCAGTGCAGTCAGTATGGCTCCAGATACCGGAGACCACCTACCAGCGTCTTATGGAGTCACTCCCAGCCCATCTAGCTGCTGTCCGTGCTGCACACGGCCGTTACTCTTGATATATGATGGTGGTCATAATAATAGGACTCGATTGTGTATAATAAAATGGAAGGATCATGCTCATTGCAAGGACATTAACCCTTAAAATACGGTTGTACGAACAAGACAGACCTATTTAAGAAGAAAGCAGCCCGGATCCGGCTTCTAAAACCCCACTTATGATATCACTTGTGGCCAGACATACAATTCCGCAGGGAAAATATAGTCTTACATTGTGCCCGTACATTTGTACTACTTAGCAAGGCCGAGTCGACTAGAGCACTTTCATATCGGCTCTCCGTTACAGGGGATCTTGAATGTGGGACCCCCATGATACACATATGTACAGGGGTTGTCTTCTTGAGAGCTAAGAATAAGACTAAGCTGAAGTACTGCTTATCATTGATTTCAGTCACGCAAAAAAATGCTGTACATTAAATACTGTTTGCAAATTCATCTCGTGCTTCTGTGTACCAGTGCGGAAAACAATGCAGATGTACTACCCAGTAGATTCTGGTAATTAAACTGCAAAATGTTCATTAAAAGAAAAAAAAAAATACAAATAAAGCTGTGTGAACGGGAACATGCAGCGTCAGGATGGGAACTAGTTTGTAGCTTGCAGCTAAAATCCAATAATACAGTAAGTGCTGGAATGCTTCACTAGTCGGTATATTTATACAGGGAGATCGTTTGCTGTTGTCGGGAAGGCAGATTCTCTTCAGCACATGATTGTTCCATATTACAGTGTATTATGTGGATAATGAACCTGCACTTAGATGCAATTTGCTACTATTCAGGTAATTTAACAAAAGACAACAATTTCACATCTCCTCACATGTATAACAGGCACACGGGAATCAGCCAACATTACTCCAATGCCTGAATACTACATTAACCCTTTGGCGACACAAATAGCAGCATACACCCTGTAATATACGTCCAATGTGTGATATTTGCTCTGTATAGCGGGCTACCTGATCGGGCCATCATCCTTATCCCAATCCTACCAACAGTGTCCGGGAACCTCTGGGAGCACTTACGGAAATATTTATTATTCACATTAGCAGCTTTATAAATGTAGGTGTTATACTAAAGTATAAGCTTAACTTTTATAAAGCTTAGTGCCGTCTCAGTCTGTTTGATCGAAGGCTTAAAGGGGTTTTTCAGTGACTAAAAATTGATGGCCTATCCTCAGGATAGGCCATCAATAGCTGATCGCTCGGGGTCCAACTGCCGGGACCCCGCTAATCAGCTGTCTTGAAGGGGCTGCAGCACTCGTATGAGCGCTACTTCCCCTTCATTTCCCTTACTGCTCACACTGGGAATCGCCGACACAGCAGTAGTGGCGGTTCGCAGTATTACAGCCTTCTCCCATTAGCTTCAATGGGTGAAGGTAATACTGTGAATCACCAAAACTGCTGTTTCGGCGATTCACAATATGAGCGCTGAAGCCCCTTCAAAACGGTTGATCGGACTGGAAAACCCCTTTAACTGCTAATGTCCCTTTGCCATGCTTTGCCATTCTTTTTCTGCTCCCTCTGCCTCCCCGGCCACTTCCTGACTATATGATTGGAAGTTACGAAAGCAGCGTAGCTCACTGAGCTTCTGTAAGTCCCATAGAACTGAATTCTAGCTATGGAAACAGCGTTACTCGCATGCTATGCTGCTTCCATAACTGCCATTCACTTCTGTGGGAGCTACGGAAACATGTAGCTCAGCAAGATACGCTGTTTTTGTAACTCCTGACCATATCGTCAGCAAGTGGTCGGGGATTCAGAGGGAGCAGAAAAAGGTAGAACGGGATTTAGGGGGCCCCGTTCTAGAGATAGGTGCGGGTCCCATTAGAAGTAGGGAAAAGAAAAACGAATCCATCCTGTCACTGGTAGCCATAATAGTGTGACTCGACCTAACACTTATCAAGTTCCGGTTACGCGGTAACTCCCCCATTAAAATGTTTTTTCAACTCAACCGATTGATGTATTAGTAACATGGAAGGGAGAAAGGCAGCTGCCAGAAACCTGTGACACCGCCCATCACATAGAAACAACCCACAGAGACATTATTAGTGGATCCAACTGACAAAAATCTAATACTTATGGCAAGAATCAGACAAACAAAAGAACTGGACTTTTCATGGGAACTATAGGAATAGTAAAACACTGAATAAACTTGGAGGGGGGGGGGGCGATGTAATCCACGTACCTTTGGAGGTTTAAAAGGATATTCAGGAGTGAATGTGATGTCAAGGAAAAATACGCCCCCTTCATAGACCGAACCGGGAGGACCCAGGATAGTAGACCTCCATTCATAGATATTGTCTCCCTTTGGACCAGCGCTACATGGGAATAAGATTAACACATGCAGATATTAAGATCTATAAAAATGAAGACACTTTGTAGTAGATTCAATGTGATTAAACATCATTTTAAAGTTTGGTTCACGTACAATCTACAGAATTTTGCAGATGTTTATATTTACTTGTATTGCACACATCTTTGACTCATTCTCATCTACAGTGGCGTACACCATTCTGCTGCCGAGATAAAATCTCCCAGCATTCCCTGTTCAATATCTATACGTTCCGCTGCAACAGGACGTTTGATATTCAAAAGATCAATCTATTACTTTTAACCAATTTTTGTAATAGCAGATTTATACAAGAAGGTAGAATTTTAAGAAGACCTGTTAACTTGCCTGACATAAAATAAACTAACATTTCTATAGCATCTTTTCTCAGAACTCTGCATTGTACTGTTCCTCTGTTATTCCTCTTGTCAAAAGGGCATGTGAAATGGGGATACGTCACAGTGCTCTGTCGGAGGTATATGTCGGGATAACCTCTCGAGGTATACCTCTAATGTAATAAGAGCCTTAGGCCAGGATCACACACAGTTTTGATGCAGTTTTTTAGCGCCAAACTCAGAAGTGGACACATCTACCGTATATAGGGGTTACCCTTCATTGTAATCCTGCCTGTGATAATAATGGGATGACTGCTGAGAAGTGATCTCTACAGAACAGGAAGTGTCAGTCTATTGTGAGATGTAGTGGCCAGAGTGAAAAGTGCAAGATTTTAGAAAATTTGGAAAATATAGTGACCTGAAACATAAAAACTTACGTTAGTTTCTGATGACACATTCCCTTTAATGCAATGAGATGCAGGTAGGGCAATGATGATGTATTGGGTTAACATGCTGGTGCTGCATAAGCAATACATTTAGTGATCTTCTTGTTGGTCTTGGTCATGTTGGTCTTCCAGGTCACCTCTGGAGTGCCTTAATAAAAATGTCACTGCCAATCTCATGTCTGATGTTGCAGACGCCACAGATTGGACAGGTTAAAATTCAACCAGTCTAATCTGTCGTTCCCCCGGGAGATCAGCAATGCCACACACAGTATGCCTGGCAGCCACTTATCTTTTATGTAGTGTTGCAGCTAAACAATATCTTTAATAAGGTTCCGGATTTGCATGATTTACAGATCTTCCCCCTATACAGATAAATGGTTCTCCAAAAACATTATAGGGATTATTAAGCTTAGAAAGAAAAAATGTTATTTAAAAAAAATATATAAAAAATAGAGAAAAAAACTGCAGGTTTCTTATAAAAAAAATAAAATAAAGTGATGCAACAGGGCAAATATGTCAAAGGCCGTTCCACATTTAAATAAAGGGTCAAATTTAAAAAATTCTCAGAATGATGAAACATTTCAAAATCAGTCCCAAGCAATTGGATCTTCATCAGAAATCTAAAGATTATTTGAGCAGAAAGTCATAACTTTGTGCACCCTATTGCTCCATCCATAAGCAGATAGGACTGTATAGGAGCAGAAGACGGAAATAACCTCCTAAAACACTAACATTTAGAAATAAAAAGCCCAATCCAGGCTGCACCGGGAGGTACTCTACTTCACAGGTTTAAAGCACCACTTCTGCTGCTGCTGCGGATGTGAAAAATCCATATCAAGCTTTCATGCAGAATCACAAGGGTCCTCCACCTAGTGGAAATCCAAAATGACTTCAATCTAAATCACAAAATAGCTAAATTGACCTATCCTGGCAACTGAAGGGTAAAATGATTACCTAGGAGCCAGTGCATGTTGTACAGCCCGCAAGCCCATCAATATCTATGGTCATAATCAAATGTAAATGTGATAGCATTAGGCGCGTTGATTAAGAGCTGGTAAAATGACCTCCTTCCCAAATAACGGAAATGGCTTGCTAATTATTTTTAGAATTGCGCTGAAGCGAGGGAACATGGCGGCTGCTCTTTCTAGTGTCCCCTTAGGTTTCATTACAAATCACATTTCAAGGATATACATGGCTGTTAATTTGCTGTTGATCTTCACACAATTGCCTTTTGTGCCTTCAGTCTGACACTCAATGTGGCAATAACAATGACCGTAAATCCAGTAATGACACTACAGCAGGAGTCCCTGGAGCAAAGGCCGGTAACACAAAGCATTAACACACCGTGGGTGAGGATACATCCTAATAACACAGGAACCCGACACCTAACCTCGGGGAACGAGCGGAGCCACATACACCAGTACACGGCTGAGCCCAGCAAACATACAGACATGAGACCATCTCCTGGGCAGTATAGGAGACCATAGAAAAAAACGCTATATAGTATTTCTATCTGAAAAGACTTTATATTTCCAATTATTAGTAACAAAGTTCCATTTTCTCAGTTCATTAAATAACGGACAATATTCTGCAAATTATAAAAATTTGAATTTCATGAAAATGTTGATTTTTTTGGTGTCTAATATTCAGGTATAAATAGCGCCAGGCATTGAACCTCCCAAAAGCCAGTAATAAACCTAAAACAGGAACGCAGGTAAACTAAGGTTAAACTAAAGGGAATAAAGCTTCTTTACATTAATTCCAGGACACTTATCAATGGCAACACAATAAGTGGATTTGGCTATTTCAGCCACAATCATTTCTATGACGGGCATAAAACCAAGGCAATAGACAAACCATATGATAGGCTGCGATAGATAAACCCTGTAATAAGCATGCACGCTCGGCCAAGCAAAGTGTTTATGTGGCTGTCAGGGGAGATCGCTGTCGGATAAATGAGCATTCAGCCAATAAGTATCTTTTCTGCCTGTGCGACCTAAGGCACCACAAGTAAGCGCAGTCCCTGTAGGTACGGTTGGATGGACATGGATTGACAGAAGGGAACCTGCTAGAATTATTAAAAAAAAGGTATATACTTTCTAACTGAGCCTCATTGAAAAAATCCAAGACCCATGGCTAAGTCTGGTGTGAAAGACTTCGACTGGTTTTCACAAAGGTTTTCGACTAGGGATCAACTCCATGGTCAGAAAAAAGTGTGAAGCTGAACTACACAGCTGTGGTATTAATGGTGCGAACGTCTAGATCAGTTTGGCCAGGAGCGCCAAATACACGATGACTGCTCAGTTCTGCCAAAAATAGGTCACGCTGGGTTACAATGGTCTAATATTTATGGGCACTTTCAGTGAGTTTTTGGTGCCTCCTCAGCAGTAAGACTAGAAAGGTGGTAATGTCATTAAAGGGATGTGGTCAGCAGTTTTAAAACTGCTGACACCGTTGTTTAAAGAACGGGGAGAGCAGCAGAACCATTCTAATGTTGTCAGTCATGAGAGATGAATGACGAGAAATCTCCATTTTGATCACGGAGGCAGCCTCTTCAAGTTACTCTGTGCTCTCTGCACTGATCACGGCCAGCCCCCCTCTGAGTGACGTCTCTAGTGTCCAATCAGGAGACTGCTAGAGCCGTCGCTCAGAGCAGAGAAGAACACTTCCTATTGCAGAGACATAAAAATTTAGATTTATCGGCCATGCAACTTGCATAACTGACAACATAGGCATTAGTTATGCTGAACTCTCCAGCTATAGCATAGCACGGTCAGCAGTTATGAGGACTCAAATACGGCCAGCAGGTTCCCTTTAAGGATTGTCTAGGATCTTCTTAAAGTTCTTACTGTTCCACTCAAACCTTACCAATTTTAAAATAATTTAGCCTTAAAGAGGCTATCTCCTACATTATAAGTGCCCTATCTCCTACATAAGGAGATGGGCGCTGTAATGTAGGTGACAGTTAGGCTATGTTCACACGGAGTATTTTGGGGGAGGAATATCTGCCTCAAAATTCCGTTTGGAACTTTGAGGCAGATATTCCTCTCCCTGCACGCCGATTTTCGCGGCAATTATCGCGCCGTTTTTCGCCCACGGCCATTGAGCGCCGCGGGCATAAAACAGCGAGAAATACGCTTTCTCCTGCCTCCCATTGAAGTCAATGGGAGGTCGGAGGCGGAAGCGCCCGAAGATAGGGCATGTCGCTTCTTTTTCCCGCGAGGCAGTTTTACTGCTCGCGGGAAAAAGACGCCGATGCCTCCCATTGAAATCAATGGGAGGCGTTCTCGGGCCGTTTCTGCCGAGTTTTGCGACGCGGTTTCCACGTCAAAAAACTCGGCAAAATACCCCGTGTGAACATAGCCTAATGCTTTTTATTTAGAAAAACGATCTATTTTCAACACGTTAGGAGAGATTTTAGCTTTATGCTAATTAGCTTCTTAATGCCGTACTAGGCGTGTTTTTGGGAGTTGTACAGAGGAGTTTATGACGCTGACCAAAGTAAAAACACGCCCAGTTGGGCATTAAGAAACTCATTAGCATAAAGCTAAAAATCGCTCATAAAGTGGTAAAAATAGATTGTTTTTCTAAATAAAAAGCATTACTGTCACCTACATTATAGCGCCGATCTCCATATGTAGGAGACAGGGCACTTATAATGTGGTGACAGAGCCTCTTTAAAGGGGTTTTCCAGAAAATACATTGATGGCCTATCCTTAGAACAAATCACCAATGTGTGATCGTTGGCCCAGAAAGCCCTTTAAGAAAATCTGTTTATTTCTGACCCACATGCAGCTGAAAACTGTGCGGACATGCGGTTTTATCGCAAATATTCAGGGTTTTAAATGATTAATGTCCACTAGTTTTTGCAGGTAAATAGATTATTTACACATACACCATAGATAAAGCACAAGTTATCACAACCTGTAATCTAATCTTTTACTGCTCAAAAACATGATTGCCAATTCTTGGGTAGATTGTGTCTAAGGCTGAATTCACACACAACGTATTGCTACATTTCCATTCGATTTTTTTTTTTACAGGTCAAAAATGCTGTGGCTAGATGTTACTTTAAAGTCTATAGTGAAATATTAAAAAGTCTATATACACAGCGTTTTTAGGATTTGAAAAACGCTAGCAGAAACGCCTGTACAACATGACACTAAATAAAAACGCCATTAAAAAAAAACCGTAATTACATTTAAAATACATTGTCATTGAAAGTTAAAAACACCAGACAAAAACCCTGTGTAAAGGAGGCTTAAAATAGTTTTTTCATAACTATAGCGCAGTTTAACACAGAGTGTAAGATGTGTTTGACTTTTGTAATATGCGGTCTGTTTTAATATGGTCCCAAGACCGGATTTCGGGGAGTATGCCTGGTTCTCTGTAGGTCTTGCTCACTGCCAATGAATATTCATTTCGTGCAGCATTATTTATGGAGTACTCCTTTAAAGGGAAGGTGTCATTAATTTTTTTTTTTTTATCATATTGCTTTTAATATGATATTAACATAAATTTTATTTATTTGTGTTCTCATGTTCTACTTTTTACTTTGTTCTTACTTTTACTTCACTATGGGGGCTGCCATTTTTTTTTTTCATCTCTGTATGTGTCGATTAACGACACATACAGAGATGGAATACGGCACATACATCCCCATAGAGAATGCGAACGGGAGCCGTTCCATTCTCAGAAGCGTACGCCGTCTGTGTGGGAACGGCGCATGCGTCCCTCCCACACAGACCAAAACGAAGCTCGTTCGCAGAGCGAAATCCGGTGCCATTTTCATGTGGACCGGAAGCGGCTGCCGGACAGTCAGATGATGACTAACGGCCGCGGCTTCCGCCCATATTTCCAAGCGCAAGGAATATGAGCGTAGACCAGCGGAGGAAGGTAATTTATGTTCGTGTATGTGATGTGTGTATTATGTTCGTGTGATACGGTCTGCTGAGCCCTGTATCTAATCCTCCTAGCACTGTGCAGTCGCTCAGAAAATGGAAGCACACAGTGTAGGAGGTTTGAAGATTCAAACCCTTCCTTCTCCTGGCACTAGCCAGAAGAAGGGAGGGGGGATTGTGTGAGGACACTAGAGGAGAGTGTGTCCACCCCAAATTTGCAGCATAAATCAATGAGGTTGCTTTACCACATTGACCATGCTGCAATTTTGGGAACTGCTCCCTCTAGTGGCCAGCACCTGGAAATGTTATAAATTAGAATCTAATTTATAATATTTCCTGACTTGTGAAAAAATTAAAACAATGTGTAATCACTTAAATAATAATTGTTTAACTGAAAAAAAAAAATTACAAAAATTCTAGCGACACATTCCCTTTAACAAATACAAGTCCCTTTGCTATGTACAGATTAGGAGGACATATTATTGTACCATCTACTCATTGGTAGTTCTCTGAACAGTCATACTGTATGCAAGATCTAATTCTGGATGAGATTGGTGGTAGTGATACAGTACTTTCTAGGCCGAAACAGTAAAACAAAGTAGGCAGGTTGTTTCAGAGCACGTCAAGGCGCAGCCAGCCAAGATCCAGACCTGCTAAACCTGAATAGTCTCCAGGAGAGTCCTGAAGTGTCGGTAGAAGGCAACAGATGAAACAGCCCGGGGATCTGCAGAGTGCTACCAAATCATTTTTACCTGTTTAAGGCTCAGTTCTCACATCTCGTTTTTAATGTCCGTCTGACGTGCACGTTTTGACATGTGTGTGTGACAACGTGCCACAGCGTGTGCATTGATTCCTATGGCCACAACGGATGCCCCAATAGTGTAGTTTGTGCATATGTTTTGTGTGCTTACATTCCATCCTTTTTTTTTTTTTTTACAAGTTCTATCCAAAAGTGTATGACAAACGTATACGTTTTTATTTGTATTGAAGGCAATAGACTACGTATGGATATCCTATGAAAACGTTAACCCTATGTTTGCATACAAATGTATACGCTTTTGTCACGATACGCAAGAAATTACCCAGATCATGAGAGAAAACGGTGCCTCCACCTCTGCAGCCACTCTCCACGACTTCCTTTTTATTGTGACTTTATATATCTTTATTGCTTTTGCTCATGAATAAAAAACATTTACGTTTTTTAAATTGAGAGCGGATTCAAACATATAAAAATGTGTACGACAAATAGATGTTAAAAATGCATGTTTTTTCAACTTTTATTTTTTACATATGTCTGTGCACAAAACCAGATGTGTACCGAACCTAGCTCTTTGTCTTGCAAAAACACTTTGAACATAATCATTCTACAGTAAAGACCATTTAAAATCACCCCTAGGAATGGCCTGGAATTGTAATTGGTCAAGATTAAGTGCCAAAGACTTCCTACATTTTGTTTGGGCATTTCTTTACTTTAATCAATTTATAAAACGTTGCCAATTCCCCACCTCACTGGTTCCTGTAGAGCAGACTGATAGAACGTCATTGTAGCCAAAAAGTGATCATCAATAAATTAGTAAATCACCCTGAACCTCCTCTATAACTTTTACATCATTCAGTACTGCCTGACAGACCCTCCGGGACCCTTCTGCGCTGGTCAGAAGGCAATAATAGACTAGGGTGCAGATGTCAGATTGCCCTGAACTTAACAAGCCAGGTGGAAGAAGAGACACGGAGGCTAGACGTCAGGTTATGCTAGCCAAAAGCATGAAGATCACAGATCTGACCTGAATATAGGAACAATCCCACTAGAACCGGCCCTAGAGCTGGAAACGTAATGGATTAATAATCCTTCTCGCGTGTTAATCCATATTGCACCAATAACTATGTTTATGATTCATCAAATGAGCAGCAGGTCCATGTGGAGCAATGCAGAAGGGAATCATTACAATGTCTGTTTCCAACAGGAAAATCACACCAGATTTCGCAGCATCGTGGAATATTACAGTTATTACATGAACAATCAAACTCCAATAATTTTTCATCTAAAGTTAAACTTTGTTGGAAATTCCTGAAAATTCTCCCCAATGTTTAGTTTTCAGCTTTTAACTTTTCAGGTGACCTGAAAAATCATATAAACCTGTCGGAATATCACATGAACCCAGTTCTGAGCACGAGTGATTGCTGGAAACCTGACACTAACGTCCTGCTGGGTAATTCTACTAACGCAGAGCTTTACATGGTGCCGTGGAATCAGACACTATAGCAGCGCTTCTCAATATTTATACTCGGCCCCATCGTCCAGAACCTGGTGCTGTATGGGCCTCACCACCCTTGGTTGAAGTCTACACTACGATAAAAGTATCGGGACAAACCACTTAATCATTGAATTCAGTTATTTCCTTCAGTCTTATTGCCCCAGGAGTATAAAATCCAGCACCTTGCCATGCAGTCGCCTTTACAAACATCTGTGAAAGAATGGGTCGTTCTAAACAGCTCACTGTATTCCAGCGTGGTACTGGGATAGGATGCCACTCTTGTAACAAGTCAGTTCGTAAAAGGTCTTCCCTCCAAGATATTCCACGATCAACTGTGAGATTAGGAACCGCAGCAACTCCGTCACGAAGTGCCAGCCCGCGTAAAGATACAGGGTCGGGTCAACGACTGCTGAGGCGCATAGTGCATAAAAGTCGCCAACGCTCTACTGACTCAATAGCTGCAGGGTTCCCAACCTCCTCTAGCATTAATATCAGCACAAAAACCGTGCGCCGGGAGCTTCATGGTATGGGTTTCCATGGCCGAGCAGCTGCATGCAATAATTACATCCCCAAGCACAATGCCTAGTGTCGGATGGGGTGGTGTTAAACACGCCGCCACTGGACTGGAGCAGTAGAAACGTGTTCTGTGGAGTGACGAATCACACTTCTCCAAGTTTGGCGAATGCCAGGAGAACGTTACCTTCCGGACTACATTGTGCCAACTGTAAAGTTTGGTGGAGGAGGGATAATGCTATGGGGTTGTGTTTCAGCGGTTGGCCTAGGCCACTTCGTTTCAGTGAGGGGAAATTTTAATGCTTCAGCATACCGAGAGATTTTGGACGATTGTAGTTTTAAGCTTTGTGGGAACAGTTTGGGGAAGGCCATTTCTGATCCAACATGACTGTGCCCCAGTGCACAAAGCAAGGTGTATAAAGGCATGGCTGGCAAGTTTGGTGTGGACTTTACTGGCCTGCGCAGATCGCTGAAAATCAACCACATCACCTACAGACACACTCAAAAATCTTGTAGAAATTCTTCCCAGATGGCTCCTGAATCCAGTAAAACATAAGGCCCTATTCACAACATGTTTTTGCATCCTGTTTAGAAGGTACATATTCTTTACTTCCAAGATTAGAAAGAAAAAAAATAAAAGTAGCTTTTAGGCCTTATTTACACGAGCGTATTTAACGTCGAACGGACCTATGTTAGTCAATGGGGCCGTTCAGACATTCCACGATTTTCACGCCGCGTATGTCCGCTGCGTAAAACTCATGACATGTCCTATGCTTGGCCGTTTTTCGCGCATCACGCACCCATTGAAGTCAATGGGTGCGTGAAATCACGAGCAGCACACGGAAGCACTTGTGTCGCGTGTGATTCGCGCAACAGAAGATAAAGAAATGAAGGAAAAAATAAAAGCACTTCCCTCATTTCTTTTTCTAAACATCAAAACCGCGTGTCATAAAGAAGGCATAGGCGTGAAAATCACGCAGTCACGCACCACTCACTGATGACACACGGAACTGCAACGCGCGCAAAACGCTCGTGTGAATCCGGCCTAAAACTGGATTCATACTATTGCCATTGACATATATTGTTAAAAACAAAATAAAAAAAACCACAGGATCTGTATGAGAAGTTTGAGAAGTACTGCTCTATAGTGCCCATTCATTCTGGAAATTGGTTGCGGTATGAGCGCAAGGACTTTCTTTGGACAGATAGCCATGGCAGGTCAGAAGATCATTTTTGGATAGATTTCCAATTTAAAAGGAGTTGTCTCATGAAGATAAACCCTTTTCAAGAATATTTTTCTCACCCCAGGAATCAGCGGTTATCGTCAGGGGAAGCCGCAAAAACGCCACGTTCGTGTGAATCCAGCCTTAGGCTGGGTTCACACGAGCACATTAACGTCCGGAATGGACGGACGTATTTCGGCCGGAAGTCCCGGACCGAACTCAGTGCAGGGAGCCGGGCTCCTAGCATCATAGTTCTGTACGATGCTAGGAGTCCCTGCCTCGCTGCGGGACAACTGTCCCGTACTGTAATCATGTTTTCAGTACGGGACAGTAGTTCCACGGAGAGGCAGGGACTCCTAGCGTCGTACATAACTACGATGCTAGGAGCCCGGCTCCCTGCACTGAGTTCGGTCCGGGACTTCCGGCCGAAATACGTCCGTCCATTCCGGACGTTAATGTGCTTGTGTGAATCCAGCCTTAGTCCCGCTGACCTGACTGATTCTGGTATCAGAGCAAAATACAGCTGATCTATATCCAGGATACATAGAAGCTGTATCTGAAAAAGTAAAAATATATTTTTTTAATAAAAACAAATTACAAAGTTGCACTAAACCCTAAAATACACGGTTTTAGTCAGAATTAAAAAAAAAGTTTTCAAAGATTTACATAGCCCTTAAAATTCAAATTACTTAATCTTCCAGCATCATGAATCAAATGCAAGAACTACAGTGAAGACTGACACTGGAAGATGAGTAGGAGAGGAGGGAGGGAATGTAATTGTGCATAAAGAATAGAGCATTATCAATCACACAGGGTGTGTGGAATGACAAGTATTACCTGCGTAATATGTTCCCTCTATGTCTTTGTCACATTCATTTTAGCAAACCAACCAGCTGCAAGTGTAAATGATGTCTTTGTCCACACACAGAACTCGGAGTGGAACAATTCATCAACTTCACAAGCAGCACAAGTCGCAAAGTCACACAGGACAATGTTATTTAGAGGGGGAAAGTAATGCTCAGAAGAACTAACCTGCAGTTGGGGGGAGGGTCCAGAGTGATATCAGCCAGTTCCTTCTGAATCCTGCCCAAAAAAAAAACAACAGTTAGAAATGATGCACTAAAAACCAACCACCTGCAGCAAAGGGGGTGACAGACGTTCTAATCATTGACACAATGCGTCAGGAATCTACAGAATAGCCAAGACGTCATGTAGGCCGGGGCAACCAATACGACACTTTAGTATACTCCGCAATGCACATAGAAGCAGAGATGGGTCTTACTTTCACAAGTTACCTTACAGAAAATTTGCATATAGAAGCTCAAACTATTATATCTTCACCAATTAATTCATTTTCAGCAGTGGGTCCAGTCTTTGTTATTGACTTAAAGGAAACCTGACGTCAGATTTAAAGAGGCTCTGTCACCAGATTTTGCAACCCCTATCTCCTATTGCAGCAGATCGGCGCTGCAATGTAGATAAGAGCAACGTTTTTTTTGTTTTTTTTTGAAAAAAGCATTTTTGGCCAAGTTATGACCATTTTTATATTTATGCAAATGAGGCTTGCAAAAGTCCAAGTGGGCGTGTATTATGTGCGTACATCTGGGCGTGTTTACTACTTTTACTAGCTGGGCGCTCTGACGAGAAGTATCATCCACTTCTCTTCAGAACGCCCAGCTTCTGGCAGTGCAGACACAGCGTGTTCTCGAGAGATCACGCCGTGACGTCACTCACAGGTCCTGCATCGTGTCGGCCACATCAGCACCAGAGGCTACAGTTGATTCTGCAGCAGCATCGTCGTTTGCAGGTAAGTCGATGTAGCTACTTACCTGCAAACGCTGATGCTGCTGCAGAATCAACTGTAGCCTCTGGTGCCGATACGATGCAGGACCTGGGGCAGGAAGTGAGTGACGTCACAGCGTGATCTCTCGAGAACACGCTGTGTCTGCACTGCCAGAAGCTGGGCGTTCTGAAGAAAAGTGGATGATACTTCTATAGACAACGCCCAGCTAGTAAAAGAAGTAAGCACACCCCGATGTAACGAACACAATACACGCCCAGTTGTACTTTAGAAAGCCTCATTTGCATAAATATAAAAATGGTCATAACTTGGCCAAAAATGCTCGTTTAAAAAAAAAACAAAAAAACGTTACTCTTATCTACATTGCAGCGCCGATCTGCTGCAATAGGAGATAGGGGTTGCAAAATCTGGTGACAGAGCCTCTTTAAGCCTGGCAAATGACTCCCAGCGCGGTGGATACCGTATGTCTCTTCATAGTCGATAAAATCATCTTTAATCCAGTATGCAAATTAGCCGGCAAGTGCTCAGAGGGGTCCCAAGCCCACAAGTACTGCAGGTCCCGCTTTATAACCCTCCCAAAGGTGTTGATTGACAGCTCCAGTGTTGTGCTATTCGCTGCACACAATGACGTACCGCAACACTGGAGCCGTCAGTCAACACCATGTGGGGAGGCGTTGGGGTGGATTCACACATTGCAGATTTCATTGCACAAATTTCTGCAAGTGAAAATCAGTACCATTCATCTGAATGGGGTTAGTTCTACAACATGCACTTGGAGTTCTACAAGTTCCAATTACAGTAAGGGGTTGTCCACACTAGGCTTGTCACGATACCAGAATTTGGACTTCGATACCGATACTTTGTGTAGTATTGCGATTTCAATACCAAAACGATACTTTGCCAACAATAATAATTTAAAAAAAAAGTTCTTCCATTTTCTGATGTGAGGCACGAGGTTTGATGAATTTAACCTCCATGTGCCTCACATTGAGGCCTTATTCACACGAACGTGTCCGTTTTGCGCGCGCTGCAGTTCCGTGTGTCATCAGTGAATGGTGCGTGGCTGCGTGATTTTCACGCATATGCCATCCTTATGACACGCGGTTTTGATGTTTAGAAAAAGAAATGAAGTGCTTTTATTTTTTCCTTCATTTCTTGCTCTACTGTTGCGCGAACCACACGCGACACACGGAAGTGTTTCCATGTGCTGCGCGTGATTTTCACGCACCCATTGACTTTTAAAAAAACGGCCATGTATAGGACATGTTGTTAGTTTTACCCAGCGGCCACACGCTGCGTGAAGATCACGGAATGTCTGAACGGCCCCATTGACTAAGATAGGTCCGTGCGACGCGCGTGATTTTCACCCGCGTATCACGGACGTTAAACACGTTCGTGTAAATAAGGCCTTAAAGTGATACTAAACATAGATAATACACCCCATAGATAAGCCGTGCCAGCAGTCTGACAGCCACAGATGGTGGAGATCATGAGGAAATTAACACGTGTTTTCTGCAAAACTCGGTTTGTCAGTCTGCAGGATTTCCAACATGTTCCTGAAGCAAACCGTGTGGGCAAATTTATCTGCCGTTTACTTTTTATCATTCATTTCCGGGCTTCGTGTTCCCTTAAATAAAAAAAAAAGCCATCTACAAGAAATTGGTGGTTAAAGCCCTGTGCTCATCCCATTATTTCCACCGTATCAGATACAACTTGTCTGTCCAACCCCCCCGGGCTCCATTACAGACGACAGCCCAGTAGAGGCGGCCGGGAGCAGTGTGAATTCAGCCTTATCTGTAATGCTGTCAATAACAACATAACTTATTGTAAAGGGACTGTTATTAAATATGGGACTAATTTTACGCTACAATTCCGGGCCGTTTGCCAGATAATGGTTTAATTCTTGCAGCTTGTATAGCCAACTTTAGAAATGATTCAGGAGCTGGTTTGTGTCAAAATTAAAACACAAGCTGTGGGAAAGTTTGTAAACTATTGCGACCTGTTTGATCTGTAATAAGGTTTATAGAGGTTTTCCTTGGCTCTGGTAGGTCTCAGTCCAAAGGTCACTTTTCCCATATCAACACATGGCACAAATCATGTGGCACCTACAATAATCACCAAAGTTGTTTATTGATCATATTATTCTGTTATAGTCCAGAAACGATGTTTTACCAAACTGACTTGTGGGGGTGGGTTGTAATGATAGGACAGAAAGAAGATATATGGAAACATCAGGAAGAAGCGGGCATGAATGTTACCCATACACCCGGGCAGATAGGCTCCTGCAACAAATTTCTAGGTGCATCGTGTGGAAGGGGAACAGCCTCACCAACCATCTAAAGGTTTACAGACAACTTAAAGGAGTTTTCCCATAATCAATATTTATCACCTATCAATAGGATAGGTGATAAATATCTGATCAGTGGGGGTCCAACAGACAATATCCCCACCGATCCCGAGAACGGGCTTAAAGAGGTTCTGTCACCAGTATATAAGTGCCCTATCTCCTACATAATCTGATCGGCGATGTAATGTAGAGAACAGCAGTGGTTTTTATTTTGAAAAACGATCATTTTTTAGCAAGTTATGAACAATTTTAGATTTATGCTAATGAGTTTCTTAAAGACCAACTGGGCGTGTTTTTACTTTTGACCAAGTGGGTGTTGTAAAGAAGTGTATGACGCTGACCAATCAGCATCATACACTTCTCATTTTTCCAGCCCAGCATGATCCACAGCACAGTGTGATTGTGCAAGTGAAAGAAGCTGGGCTGGAACAATGAGAAGTGTATGTCACTGATTGGTCACTGATTGGTCAGCCTCATACACTTCTTTACAACACCCACTTGGTCAAAAGTAAAAACACGCCCAGTTGGTCTTTAAGAAACTCATTAGCATAAATCTAAACTAGCTCATAACTTGCTCAAAAATGATGACAGAGTCTCTTTAACTTCCGTTCCTGGATGAACAATAACAATGGAGCAGTAGTGCCCATGCTTGGCCACGGCTCCATTCATTTCTATGGGGCAGCTAGTGCAGAATATGATAAATAATGATTATGGAAAAACCCCTGTAGGAAGCAGAAACTGTAATGTTCTTTCTTTGGATGATTGACATAAAAGTGATGGCCCCATGATCACTATCTAACGTTGCTTCATTTCCTAAAACCTATAGAAACATTTACATACATGTGAGTGAATGATTTCAGCAGCTCTTTTTAGAAGTTTTGAGTAGTCCTTACAGAGGACCTATCACCAAGAACAGCACGTGTTTTACTTGAAACATCATTTTTCTAAGTACACGTCATTAACAAAAGCGTAAAAAAAAACAAAAAACTTTTTAGGAGTCTTGTGTCCTGCAGGCAAATGACCGGACTCCCCGCAGGAGTCGTGTCTGAGCTTTAGACGATTCCCGGCATACTCAGCGGCTTCCCAAAACACCCCACAGCAGCACATGGAGTAAAAAACGCAAGATCTCGTTGGATATCGCCAGATGTTGCGGCTCTGACTAAACGAGCGCTGCCTGAAGCATTAACACAGCAGATAGTGATCGGTAACATTACAGCGCTCGTTCACCAGATCATTGGCCCGTGTAAAAGGGTCTTTAAAGGAGTTTGTAAGATAAGCATTCCTTGGGTATGTTCACACGTAGCGTAAACACTCCAGATTTTCCGCAACGGATTTCATTGCGGAAAATCCGCAGCGTATTAGCAGCACAGAGTAGATGAGGTCTGAACAAATCTCATCCACACACGGCGAAAAAAAGATAAAAAAAATCACCCGAAAAAGTTAATAAATTGACCTGTGGTGTGGTTTTCTAATCCGTAGCACATCAATCTATGTTGCGGAATCACTGGTTTTCTGTAGCGGGTTCTCCCCATTGAATGCAATGGGGGGTAAAACGTAAAACCCACAAATAGCAAATGATGCGATTTTTGCGGCGGAAAGCATTTTGTCGTTTAAGATTAATAAAAAAAAAGGTTTATACTCCCAAGCCGGGCGTTGTCACAGCAACAGGTTTTTCTGTTCTCTTTCCAGGCCGGCCTCCTGGGATGACGTTTCATCCCATGTGACTGCTGCAGCCAATCACAAGCTATAGCAGTCACATAGGCTGCAGTGTCATCCCAGGAGGCCGGACTGCACGAACCACAGAAGGACGTGTCGCCATGACTACAGAGAATGGGATAAGTATAAGGTTTAGTTTTATTTTCAACCACTGTTTTCCGCAGCTGACATTCCGCCCGAAAAACTAAACCACAATTAGATGCGGTTTTTAGGTCGGAATTCCCTGCGGGTACCAGGGCGGATATGCGGTGTACGTGTGTTTCTACCCTCATGCATCACAAGCAGAAGAGTAAAATAGTTTTGTTTTTTTAAGTGAAATTCCTACTTGGCCCCTGGGATTCAGATCCGCCTGGACCTATATGTTGTTTACAATGATATAGCTCTATCTAGTTGGATTTGGGATGATCTCCAAAGTATCTTCACCAGTAATACAAACATGAAATAGCGGGAAAGTTTACAAACAAAAAGTTGCAGCTTTGTACAATAATATTTCTTTACTTCCAGCTTCTGTGTCAGAGGTACCAACTGAAAACACCCATGTGCCTGCAAACAAACCCTGAGCAGTGGACACACGGATTATTTTCTATGCAGCTTGGGGGGGGGGGGGGGGGATTTCCAGTTTCATTGTATGGCCCAGTTGAAAGGAGGCAGTTTTTCCTTCTTTTTCTTTAAAAAAAGGTGTGATCCTGAATAGAGAATTATAATAAAATACATAAAGGGAATCTATCAGTAGTTTTGACCCCCTCAAAACTACTGACTGCGCTATCTAGAGGATGGGGAGAGTAGTGTAACCATACCTGTGGTGACGGTCATGCAGGTTGTCTGACCGAAAAAGCAACGTTTTTTTTTTGTCCCCAACACCGCGAAAGTGCTACGGAGGCGGGCCCCTTCATGCGCAGTGCTCCGGGCTCTTTTCACTGAACGCTCACCAACCCCTCCCCCTGGAGTGACAGCTCTAGTGTCCAATCAGATCACTAGAGACGTCACTCAGAGCAGAAGGGAGGAACTGGGGAGCGGAGCACTGCGCATAAAGTGGCTCGCCACGCTGGCACCTGTGATCACGGCGACGGGGACATTACAGTGTTGATTTCTCGGCCATGCAACCTGAATGACCATCACCCCAGGTCCGGTTACACTGCTCTCCCTGTCCTCTATATAGCACTGTCAGGTAGATTCCCTTTAAAGAGTTTGTCTTACCAAGCTCCACCCCCTTCCCATATGGCCTATTGGAGCATATGGATGTAATATAGGGTGTCCTCCGCTCTGGACTTCCCCTCTAAGAGCCAGAGTGAAGCCGCTAAATGATAGTGCCCCTTATTTGGCGGAGACAGACCAACCATTTATTACATGTCTTCTGTCGGCTATTCATTGTTATGTAATCCTACATGTACAGCCAAACTAAGTTCCCCCAGCAATAAGAGCAGATTATGGGGGGTTCTAGGAGCCAGACACTTGGCGGTCAGCACTCTATCAATAGAGTAGGCAATGTCTTCATGACACCATCCATTTTTTTTAAATTAAATCTCAACACTAGGCACATGTATCAAATAAACGGCACCAAAAAGTACTGTACATTAGAAAGATGATGCAAATGACATGCGCCATATTTATTAAAGATTCGTACTAGTTATAGTCTACACATACGACAACCACGAGGTGGCACGTGATTACTAGGTCAAGGGTAGCGACAATTATTTCGCTTCAGCCATTTTGATCAATTTGGTGCAATCGGCAACTATTGGTAAATGTGCCCAGCATAAGAAAACATGAAAAAGCAAAGACAATAAATCAACTGTTGTGCCGATGTGACCACTAGTCTAGTGCCACGTGTTCCAGGGCTTCTGCTGCTCATATACAAGGCAGTCCCCGTGGCTGCAGGCACCGCTGGGTTTGTTTACATGGAGTATATAAAGTACTATGTATACTTTCCTCTGCGGGCAACAACGAAACATCTATAGTTGCAGTTCCAGAGATCTACTTTCAATGACTGAGCGCGTCATCCCAATAAACTGTTTGTACAGTCAGAGAACCCTATTAAAAGTCAGATCATTTCCATGACAATACGGCTGTTGTCAGTTTACAACTCATTAATCCAAAATTATTCCATTTTACATGCGAGCGTCTCAAGTTCCTCTTACTGGGGTCACACTTACACACCGAGGTCAACAGCCACTGCACCGCAGTAGTCAGAGGAGTATCGCTGTCAATTATTATAATGAAATGATTCTCCGTGTGACATGTAAAATATTTATATACTCAGAACAGAGATGGAGAAATGACTGCAGACATTCGGAGCCAGTAAGATCCTTCAGGAGCGGGCCCGGCAACCAGACCTGCCATTAACATCAATAGAAGGAAACTCTCAAAGGTTAGGGGCCACAACACATTTCTTAGCCCCTGCCGGCTCCGGGAATGTCTCCAGCCCTGAATCTTGTTCTATGGCACTAATGGGACTCATCTACTTATAGCCAAAAATGACTAATGGCTTCATAAATAAAAGATAAAAATGGACCTTTTAGGGTCAGTTCACACAGTGTTTTTTTTGCCAAGCAGATATAAAACTGCTTTAAAATTCCGTTAGGATTTTTGAGTCAGATTTTGAAATGCCTGCGTTTTTTGAGGCTTTTAAGCAAATGCAAAAAACGTCGGCGGTTTTTAGTCAAAAAAGCTCCAATTGCCACCTATTGAGTTCAATGGAGGTTCAGAGATGGAAACTGCACCAAGATAGAGCAGGACTCTTTTTTTTCCCCGGGAGCGGACAAAAGCCACCCATGAAGTAAAAAGCCTCTACCTCCCACTGAAATCAATGGAGGAAGATTTGGGGCTTTTTTTGGCGCCAATTCCGACAAGGTTTCCATGTAAAAAAAAAAGACTTGTAAACTGGGCTTTAAGAGCTTCTATAGCTTTAAAACCAACTGACTAATACACAGTCAGGGTAGATATATTACATATACTGACTTTCCTAGGGTTATACTAGTCTATGTATGGGGAGCGCTACAGTGACCTACACACAGTATATATATATATATATATATATATACACATCAACAAAGCCGAGAGCATCCTCCGCTCTGTTTCAGGCATTTTAAATGCATTTTTTAGAGCGACCAGATGTTACAGTAAAGTCTAGTAAAATATAAAATGCACGACACACAACTGTGTTTTGGTTTGTGGTGTTTTTTAGGCAATTTTTTGGTCAGTGGCATTTTTTTCCAAACGCGGCGTGCCCTGGTTCTGGTGTCCGGTAACGCCCATAGCAAAGAACTGAGATACTTTAGATACCTCCCCGGAGGACTGGTGGTCACGTAGTCTCTATAGACCGGTATCCGGCCACAGGGCTGCACACATGGACGACATATAAACAACGGTTCCCCTCAGGTGTCACTATCAATACACTCCGGAATGATTGGTTATAGGACTATATGGATATATCAGTTTATTTGGTGGTGACAGGGATGGGACTAGAGCCCAGCACTACGTCTATGGTGACAGGATCATCCGTTCATACAACGTTGAAGCAGATAAATGGTGGCCAGGATTTATCATCGTGACTCGTACACGACCAGGAGTCTCCCATGTATGTCGTACGAGGCTGATAATAAGACAGGACATTATATTGTGGATAAACATATGTAATAAAGTGTGAGCAGATTGTGATAGGACAGTGGACATGAAGGAGTCATATGCTGGATGTCACCAATCCTCAGATTATCACCACAGACTTCTGCTTATCTGTGATGTCTGAATGGATAATTGATTGAAGAAGTCTGTGAAGAATTGCCGACAGACGAGGGGACACATAACACGGGGTGCAGACTCCCCCACCTCCTCCCATCCTATGTCTCCCCTACACCGTGTACTCAGACACACCGGAGGGGACACAACATGGCCGCCGCAGTCCTTGTCTTCCCCTTCCCGGTGACTACCTCGTTTCCTACCCCCCCAACCACACCAAAGCTTCAGGGCTTTTGGAGCGGTCTATGTTGCGACCCCTTCTAAGAGACGACTCAGCGTCACACAATAACCCCAAAAAGCTAACATGCAAATGAGGCGTCGTGGGTGGCGCCCCGGAATGCAAATGAGTCGGGAGTCGCGCCACCCCTTCCTTACCGTATGGGTGGGGGTGGGGGGAGAGAAGGGGTTAATGAGGAATCAAACGGCGGGGGGTGTTGAATGTGAGACTTAAAGGGAACGCACTTTTTTTTCTTTTGTTGTCCACCCGTGACATTAATAAATTGATCCAGGACCGTCCCCCATTGTCCCAATAAGACCCTTGATCCGAAGTCCCCGCGATCTGTGTAACGTAGCCCAACCAGTCAAGCGCTGCCTTTGTTTGCACGAGGCCACACACAAGCAATTTAACCTCTCCGCCGCTGGGCAGGCCTGCCAAGCATAGAGGTGGGGGGCAGTGCGGCCTGGCATCATCACCCCCTCATGCCATCCTGGTATATGTAATCTGGCAGCACGCTGCCCGCAGTCTTACCTCTTGGCGCTGGTGGACAGGAGTTTGGAGTTCTTGCTCATGCTGACTTTGCTCTCCTTCTTCTTGGTGTTGGTGCTGTGGTGCTGGCTGCCCGGCTCCCTGTCTATCTGCTGGCTGGAGGCGGTGGAGGAAGAGGAGCTGGTGCTGGCCCTGGAATCGTCATCCGACATAGCGAGATCACACACACAAGCCTGCAGCAACCACAGAGAGAGGGAGGAGGAGGAGGGTGACCAGATGTAAAATCCTTCCCCCACCCCAAACACAACAATGTGCTGCCCCCCGCCCCGCTAATAACCACAACGTCCAGTGCTCGCCTATACCCCGGTGCCCAAAATGCAGAGAGCCAGCCTGCCAGCCACACACCCGAGCAGTCTATAACCGGAGGAGGGGGTTTAAATGGAGGAGCCAAGGAAAGAGAGAAGGGTTCAAGGGGCTGGAAACTATGGAGTCCATGTAGGAATAAAGGAGCAGTGAATATACAGTATAAAGAGTACACCAGGAAAGAGCTGATAATGTCAGACACATGTAAATGTCTCCGGAGATGTCCGATAAACTAGTGACTATGAGGACAGACATTATTCTGGACTTCATGTGAGAGACCCCACATAACATCACAGTCAGCCTCTCCCCTACCAGAAATGGCTGCAAACAGGGAACAATAGATTGCATTCTTGTACAAAGATGGAGCCTGTATACTTTTTTTGTCCCCTTAAATCTACTATTATTCCATTTCTAATCTCACATGGGTGCATTTAGAGCGGAGGGGCTGCATACAGGGGTGTACATAGAACGGGGGGGGGGGGGGGGGGCTGCATACAGGGGTGTACATAGAACGGGGGGGGCTACATACAGGGGTGTACATAGAGTGGAGGGGCTGCATACAGGGGTGTACATAGAACGGGGGGGGGGGCTGCATACAGGGGTGTACATAGAACGGGGGGGGCTACATACAGGGGTGTACATAGAGTGGAGGGGCTGCATACAGGGGTGTACATAGAGCGGAGGGGCTGCATACAGGGGTGTACATAGAGTGGAGGGGCTGCATACAGGGGTGTACATAGAGTGGAGGGGCTGCATACAGGGGTGTACATAGAGCGGAGGGGCTGCATACAGGGGTGTACATAGAGCGGAGGGGCTGCATACAGTGGTGTACATAGAGTGGAGGGGCTGCATACAGGGGTGTACATAGAGTGGAGGGGCTGCATACAGGGGTGTACATAGAGTGGAGGGGCTGCATACAGGGGTGTACATAGAGTGTAGGGGCTGCATACAGGGGTGTACATAGAGTGGAGGTGCTGCATACAGGGCTGTACATAGAGTGGAGGGGCTGCATACAGGGGTGTACATAGAGCGGAGGGGCTGCATACCGGGGTGTACATAGAGTGGAGGTGCTGCATACAGGGCTGTACATAGAGTGGAGGGGCTGCATACAGGGGTGTACATAGAGCGGAGGGGCTGCATACCGGGGTGTACATAGAGCGGAGGGGCTGCATACAGGGGTGTACATAGAGCGGAGCGGCTGCATACAGGGATGTACATAGAGTGGAGGTGCTGCATACAGGGGTGTACATAGAGCGGAGGGGCTGCATACAGGGGTGTACATAGAGCGGAGGGGCTGCATACAGGGGTGTACATAGAGTGGAGGAGCTGCATACAGGGGTGTACATAGAGTGGAGGTGCTGCATACAGGGGTGTACATAGAGCGTGGGGCTCCATACAGGGGTGTACATAGAGCGGAGGGGCTGCATACAGGGGTGTACATAGAGCGGAGCGGCTGCATACAGGGGTGTACATAGAGCGGAGGGGCTGCATACAGGGGTGTACATAGAGTGGAGGGGCTGCATACAGGGGTGTACATAGAGCGGAGCGGCTGCATACAGGGGTGTACATAGAGTGGAGGAGCTGCATACAGGGGTGTATAGAGAGTGGAGGGGCTGCATACAGGGGTGTACATAGAGCGGAGGAGCTGCATACAGGGGTGTATAGAGAGCGGAGGGGCTGCATACAGGGGTGTATAGAGAGCGGAGGGGCTGCATACAGGGGTGTACATAGAGCGGGGGGACTCCATACAGGGGTGTACATAGAGTGGACGGGGGCGCCATACAGGGGTGTAAATAGAGCGGAGGGGCTACATACAGGGGTGTACATAGAGTGTGGGGCTCCATACAGGGGTGTACTTGGATCAGAGGGGTTGCATACAGGGGTGTACAAAGAGCGGGGCGGGGGCTCCATACAGGGGTGAAGAATGAGTGGAGTGGCTGCATACAGGGGTGTACATAGAGCGGGAGGCTGCATACAGGAGTGTACATAGAGTGGGACAGAGGCTCCATACAGGGGTGTACATAGTGTGGAGGGGCTGCATACAGGGGTGTACATAGAGCGGAGGGGCTGCATACAGGGATGTACATAGAGCACGGGGCTCCATACACTGGTGTACATAGAGCGGGAGGCTGCATACAGCGGTGTACATAGAGCGGAGGGGCTGCATACAGGGGTGTACATAGAGCGGGAGGCTGCATACAGTGGTGTACATAGAGCGTGCGGCTCCATACAGGGGTGTATTTAGATCAGAGGGGCTGCATACAGGGGTGTACATAGAGTGGGACAGAGGCTCCATACAGGGGTGTACATAGAGCGGAGGGGCTGCATACAGGGGTGTACATAGAGCGTGGGGCTCCATACAAGGGTGTATATAGATCAGAGGGGCTGCATACAGGGGTGTACATAGAATTCATAGGTCCCCTTACCAGCTAGTGACATGATGGTACAAGACTCAATTCAAATGAAATTACAACTAATAAGTAAAACACAAAAACAGATATGTGGATAAAAAGGCTGCAATGTTTTTAACAAGGCTATGTTCACACACTAAAGTAAAAACGGCTGAAAATTCCAGAGCTGTTTTCAGAGAAAACAGCCTCTGATTTTCAGTGGTTTTTGAATCAGAAAATTAAGCTTCTTTTAATTTGAAGCTTCTTTTAAGGCGTTTTTCAGGGTATTTTCACACGACCTGTTTTCAAACGTTTTTCGCGCCGTAAGGGTATTTTCACAAGGCTTATTTTCGGCCGTTTTTCGGGCCGTAAACGGCCTAAAAACGGCCGGAAGATCGGAAGCAGAAAAACGTCAGCGTAAAAAAATGGCCATGAAAGAGAAGTCCATGTCACTTCTTGAGCCGTTTTTGGAGCCATTTTTCATTGACTCTATTGAAAAACAGCTCCAAAAACGCAGCGAAAAACGTGACTTTGATTTAAAAAGCCTGAAAATCAGGAGCGGTTTTCCCCTGAAAACAGCTCTGTATTTTGAGATGTTTTTTATTTTGCGTGTGCACAAACCCTAAACGTCCCGAAAAACGGCTGAAAAATCGGAAGCAGAACGCCTCCAAACATCTGCCCATTGATTTCAATGGGAAAAACGGTGTTCTGTAGCACCAGAAGTAAGGATTTTGCTACAGGGGACGCATCACGTGACCAGCGCTGGAATCGGGTGTTAGAAGATTAAATCAAAACGTAAGTATATTACAAATCACATTATTTTTATATGTGCAGTGAAATAGAAATGAGTTCATTGGTTCTGGAAACCCCTTTAAAGCTATGGATAATAGCGCCATATATGAGAGAATCCACATAATGCTAGATAGCACAAAGCCAATAACATTTTATTCCCCACAAAAAGGAAGGCCTGACTGGCCCCTCAACCTCTGGGCCCCATAGCAGCTGTTTTGGCTGATACGGTTATAGTTACGCCTATAGCTCCGTGGTAACAAAGGAAAAAGGGTTCCCTTGCTGCTACTGCTTCATGGTCCTGTCACCATCCTGGGAAAGAAATCCCACAGCTTGTTGCCCCCTCTTACCAAACTTTCTAATTTCTTGTAGGAGATAAGGTGGGCATAAACCTCTGGCTGTTTGTCCCTTACTTGTGTTGCTGTGACATGGGTGATGAGGTCAGTCTTCTCATGAGCCCTATAACAGCTACATGGGCTTCCACTAGAGTACGCCCTTGACCCTACTTTTGCGCCACGATCTCCTCAATGAATAGCATTTTTAATAAGTAAGTAAAAAAAAAAGGAATAATTCCCTGTAAATGTCTTTTTCTTTGAAATTTTTAAAAATTCTACTCATCAATTTTGGGAGATCCACTGGTATCGGAAAGAGGATCAGCACAAGGAATAGGGGAAACCTTTCCTAATACTTCCTTATAAGGAATGTGTCCTCTCTCCCTTCTGTCAAGATTTAATCCTCCTTTTCATAAAAAATTCGATAAAAACAGACGAACAGGAGAACGAATCTCCCGAACATGGACAAAGGACCTTATTCTTAGTTACAGTAACTTACAGTATATGTTTCTGGGAAAGCTGGGCGACAACCAATAAGACTGCCATATCTCCCACGATTCTCTCCCAGTTTTCCAAGAGTCCTGAAAAGCATCTGCCTGGTTATCTACAGATTTGGCATTCAAGTGTATGGGAAAGCGTTATCTATAATGGCATGGAGTCCTAAGGTCAGAATTTCCATATACATCATTAATACATGAGGTTGTGCCCCCACGACAGATCTGAAAATAAACATGATTTTGTCAATATCCAGCTGAATAAGTTAATTGTATTTCAGCTACTGTACTAGCAAAATAAATATGAGTATCATATTATACAAGTGCCAAGGACTCCATATCACAATAGCCACATGTTATGTTATCTGACACTCACACAGCTGGAATGGTTCCACAGGCAAGATCTAGACAGTGGGGCAGATTTACTAAACTGTCTAAGATTTAGATAGCATAAATTCAAGGTTTTCTTAAAGCCCTTTTACAGCGGCCGGTGCAGCGAGCGCCGATCAACGAGACATCATTGATAGGCGCTCGCTTGCTCCTGTCACACGGAGCTATGGATGGGGACGAGCGGTCGTTACTCCAATCGCTCGTCCCCATACATTATCATCATGTCGGCAGCGCGTCTTCCTGTTTACACAGAGAGATGTGCTGCCGACAACGATAATTTTTCACTTTTTTAAAACGACACGACCAGCAGATGATCGAGTGTTTGCTCGTTCCCTGCTGATCATTCCCCTGTTTACACAGGGCAATTATCAGCAAGGAGCGTTCTATTAATGCTCGTCTGCCCAATAATCGTCCTGTGTAGAAACCGGCCCAATATGGGACATGAAAACGAGTGTCGATCAGCGAGGCAGCTCGTTGATTAGCGATCGTTTGCTCCTTTCAAAACTAGCAATAATCAGTCATGTATGGGGAAGAGTGATTGTTACCATGATCGCTTATCCTTATACAGTTCTTATACATTTCTATCATGTCAGCAGTACGTCTATCTGTTTACACAGGGAGATGTGCTGCAGACAATAATAATATTTCTTGCTGCATAAACGATACGATCAATCATCTGCTGATCGTTGCCCTGTGTAAACAGGGAAATAATTGGTAACGAGCGTTCATATGAACGTATGTAATAAAAACATGCAGTGTGGGACTCCAGTGCGAACCTCGCCAATTTTAGGCTGGGTTCACACGACCTATTTTCAGGCGGAAACTAGGCGTTTTACGCCTCAAATTACGCCTGAAAACACGGCTCCAATACGTTGGCAAACATCTGCCCATTCATTTCAATGGGTTTGCCGATGTACTGTGCCGACGACCTGTAATTTTACGCGTCGCTGTCAAAAGACTGCGTGTAAAATAACAGCCTCATCAAAGAAGTGCAGGACACTTCTTGGGACGTAATTTGAGCCGTTTTTCATTGACTTCAATGAAGAACAGCTCCAAATTACGTCCGTCAAAGACGCCTCGCAAAATGCGAGTACGAGCAATTACGTCTGAAATTACGGAGCTGTTTTCTCCTGAAAACAGCTCCGTAATTTCAGACGTAATGGTCGTTATCGTGTGCACATACCCTAAAGGTGAGTATATTATTGTTATTATTATAGTTGTTGTTTTTTTCTTTTCTGCTGTTTCCAGTCCATAGGAAATTTCTATTAGGATTCAGAATACTCAAACTTTATAGAGTCCAAGATCACAGACTCCACCTTTGTGAGCTTCTTACATCATGACATATTGGTAGATAAGGCCGGGTTCCCGCGTAGCGTAAATGCTGCAGAATTTCCGCAACGGAATTATGTGCGGAAATTCCGCAACATTTACAGTAGCAGCAAAGTGGATGAGATTAAGAAAATGTCATGCCCACGCTGCAGGAGAAAAAACACAGCGTAAACGTTAATAAATTGACCAGCGGTGCGGAATTTAAATCCGCAGCTTGTCAATTTATGATGCGTTTTCGTTGCTTTTCTGTCGTGGGTTTTCCTCGTTGAGTTCAACAGGGATGCAAAACCCGCAAAATCGCAACTTACCAAGAACACTCTCCTTCTTTCTGCAGTCCGGCCTCCTGGGATGACGTTGCATCCAGCGTGACCGCTGCAGCCAATCGCATGCTGCAGCGTCACATGGCCTGCAATGTCATCTTAGGAGGCCGGACTACGCACAGAGAAGAGGGAGGGGGTAAGAATGAACGTTTGTTTTTTTCACAGCGCTGCTTTCTGCAGCGGAAATTCAGTTTGAAAAACCACTACACAATGTGGTGCGGTTTTTCGGACGGAAAGTGCTGCGGGTTCCAGGTCGCTTAAGATGCGCAGTTTTTACGCAGCGTATCCGACCCATTGAAACTCGGCCTTATAATGTCTTAAATTTAGACAGCTTAGAACAAGACTAGATGCGCCAAATTTATCACAGTGGCACATGCTGGATGATAAATTTTGTACACCTCAAGACACTTCTGCTTGACTTTATACCACTTCTTGCTTGGCTTACTTTAGACCACTTATTTTTTGCGCAATTTGCCTCTTTTAAACCACGTCCCTTTCCCACTAAGCCATGTACCACTTCTCGGGTGAGTCGCAAAAAGTGTCTAAAACACACATTATGTGCGTCAGAATTCTGACGCATGTTGATTAGTAAATTTGCCTTATTATGTCCTTAAAATGGGGCATGTGATCTAATTACAAGATTTTTTGATCTCATAAGATCCTTTACACGAGACAACAAAACCATCAGTGGTTTGATAAGCCGTGCAGTGAGAATCTGATGGACATTTCCATCAGGACGATCATTGCTGTCTGCAAATAGGAAACCTCTCCCTGCCGGGTGAGGACAATCCTTGTTGCCTGAAGTCGGCTTTTGCGAGAGTCATGTATTAGACAGCAATGACTTGTTGAAATGTCGCTATGTCGGCATTTACATTTACCAATCATCCTGCCAATAACGATGATTTCTACAGCGACATGATCAATAGAAATCAAGATCAGCGTTTAGCATTGTTCTTTTTCTTATACACATTGACCTGTGTAAATGGGTCTTTCAGATGGTGCAGGCACCAAAATTCAATTTTCAACTGTCACAAAACATTAGTAGCTCTTTGCAGCTAAATGTTTGTGCAGTTTCTCCGGTAAGCTAAAGGGTTAAACAGTTCACTTGCAGTAGGTGGCACAAACTGTACACAATTGTGGGTGTGAGGAGCGGGGGATGGTGATGGTTGGAAAAGGACACACTACTGTATGTAAACTACAAAAGGTGTGAGCGTCAAATGACCGTACACTACTCCCGTGTTGGCATTGTTATCCTATAGAAGTGCTAACACAGTATCTAGCTAACATTTCTATAGGGATAATAGACTTCTACTGCTGCTTTTCTTCAACATTCATACAAATGATGGAACCGTCCAGCTGTTTCAGGACAGGTAACATAAACTATGCGTCATTCTCTTCAGCTATGCCATATTGCTCCAGCCAGGTCTGATAAATGATACAGAGAAGAAAGTCTCTACCAAATTCTTAATCCGAAAACCAATTTAAAGCTCCACTCACCTAAAATACCCAGTTCTCAGTAACACTATCATGAGTATTCAGGCTCCGTAACATTAGTAAACTCCCTAAATTAAAACAAATCACCTACAAAACGCGGAGTCGATAACAGACAATAAACTATAATATTTCTTATTAAATAATTGATCATATTATCCACTTGTATCAAATAACAATGGGACTTTTATTAAGGCTGGTTTCATAAGAACATAATAGGCACGCGTTTTAGCATTTGTATTATGGCCGCAACACCTGGTACCCTGCAGTCCTCCTCGACAGAATTAAGACCACCATAGAGTCATATAAAGTTCGGTTTGGTACCGGGGTCTGAGCCTTACACCCATAATAAGGGAGCTAAAATGCAGCATAATTACAGCCCCATGAAAACAGCCAAAGTGTGACGAGAGCTGAGAAATTAGTCAATGTAAAAACATAGTCAGTAACCAATCAATGAAGGTCCTAAAATAATTGATATACAGGCGGTAGTTTAGATCCCTGTTGCCCCAACGTGTTTTCTTAAACGACTCAACCCCTTCCCGCCGCAGACATTTTTAAAATTTTCATCTTCATCTTTTCTTCCCCACCTTCCAAAAGGTCATAACTTTTTTATTTTTCCGTCGATATAGCCCTATACGGCTGGGTTCCCAAGTAGAGTAAACGCTGCAGAATTTCTGCAACGGAATTGTGTGCAGAAATTCCGCAGCATTTACAGTAGCAGCAAAGTGGATAAGATTTAGAAAATCTCATGCCCACGCTGCGGAAAAAAACGCAGCGTAAACATTAATAAATTGACCTGTGGTGCGGTGTGGAATTTAAATCCGCAGCATGTCAATTTATGCTGCGTTTTTTGTTGATTTCCCTTTGAATTAAATGGGGATACAAAACCCGCAACAGAAAGCTAAGGGTTGTGACTTTTGCGGCGTAATCGCAAATCCGGAGAATTTATAAATAATACTTACCTAGAACTCTCTGCTTCTTCCTCCAGTCCGGCCTCCTGGGATGACGTTTCATCTCATGTGACCGCTGCAGTCAATCACAACCTGTCCGGCCTGCAACGTCACCGTAGAAGGCCGGACTACGCGCAGAGAAGACAGAGGGGGTAAGTATGAGCGCTTTCTTCCTCAGCGGAAATTCAGTTCGAAAAATCACACTACATTGTGGCGCAGTTTTTTAGGACGGAATGTACTCCGGGTTCCAAGGCGGACACGCTGCGTGATTATTACACTGCGTATCCGACCCGTGGGAAACCCGGCCTAAGAGCTTGATTTTTGCAGGACGAGTTGTAGATTTTTATGGCACCATTTATTGTACCATAAAATGTACTAGGAATGTACTAGGAAACGAGAAAAAAATTCATTGTGGGGTGGAAAATGAAAAGAAAAAACAGCAATTCCTCCTTTGTCTTTTTGCGCTTTGTTTTTACGGCGTTCATCCTTCAAATTAAATCGACATGTTAACTTTATTCTGCGGGTCAATACAATTACAGCGATACCAAATTTATATAGTTTTTTTCTATGTTTACAAGGAAAAAACTAAGTGTAAAAAATAAAATTTATTTTGTGTCGCCAAATTCTGAGAGCCATAACTTTTTTATTTTTCTGTTGATTGAGTGGTATGAGGGCTTATTTTTGGTGGGGCGAGCTGACGTTTCTAATAGGACCATTATGTACTGACAAGTTTTCGATCACTTTTTAATCAATTTTCTGTGGGATATGAGATAAACAAAAAAACAGCGATTCTGGTGTTTTACTTATTTTTTCCTACGGCGTTCACCGTGCGTGTTAAATAATGTTATATTGTAATAGGACAGACTTTTATGGATGCGGCGATACCAATTATATTTGTTATTAATTTTTACAATGCTTTAGCTGGAAAATGGGAAGAGGTTTTTTGTTTTTTTAACTTTTAATATATTTTTGGACATAAAAAAAACTTTTTTCAACTGATTTTGCTAGTCCACCTAGAGGACTTTAACAACTAATGTATTGCAGTATATAGTGTTTCTGGCAGGCACCTATTAAGCCCTGCCAGAGTCAATATAGAGCGTATCCGACCTAGAATCTGCAGCACATTCTGTCCGAAAAACAGCACCACATTGATTGGCTGTAGCAGTTACATGGGATGAAACGTCATCCCATGAGGCCGGTCTACGTTCAGAAGGGAGAATCTACAGCCGGGGGAAGTATGAACGTTTTGTCTTCCTAGCGCAGCAGACAAAAGAAGCGTACTGCCCGATCTTCGGGCGAATTCCGCCAAAAACTCCCAATGGGAGTAGGAGTCTTCCTGTCGACAGCAAGAATAATTCTGCGGCAGATTTTGCGATGGGAACTGCCAAGCAAAATCTGCCATGTGAACATAACCTGAGAGGGTCAGACTCTTTGGCTAATAGGGAAGGGTTCTGGGTGACACTGATGGAACTTTCCTACCATGCCAAAAATGACTGATAATTGAAATACATTTCCGGTTTGATACCACTTTTGCTCTCTGAAAATGAGTGCTATTTGGAAGTATCATACATAACTGGTCACTGACATATCTACTTGCTTTGTCCTCACCACTTCCAGCACAAGTACATCCATCAGAGTGAGCTGTCCCTCCCATTCACTTCAATTTTGAGTGTAAGTGCAGGATCACAATAAGGGTATGTTCACACGGCCTATTTACGGACGTAATTCGGGCGTTTTTGCCCCGAATTACGTCTGAAAATAGCGCCTCAATAGCGCTGACAAACATCTGCCCATTGAAAGCAATGGGCAGACGTTTGTCTGTTCACACGAGGCGTATATTTACGCGCCGCTGTCAAATGACGGCGCGTAAATAGACGCCCGCGTAGAAGAAGTGACCTGTCACTTCTTTGGCCGTAATTGGAGCCGTTATTCATTGACTCCAATGAATAGCAGCGCTAATTACGGCCGTAATGGACGCGGTGTTCAAGCGCCTGCACATGCCGGTACGGCTGAAATTACGGGGATGTTTTCAGGCTGAAACATCCCCGTAATTTCAGCCGTTACGGACCCCCGCCGTGTGAACATACCCTAAGGGGCGCTGACCCAGCCTGATAAACATGTCATAAGACCCCAGTTACTTTTTTATCCAATCAACACTGATTGTTTTCATTCATGACAAATGGCCAATAATTTCTTTACGCCATGTAAGTGGAAGAAAGTTTTCCCTTTTGTTTTGCAATACATATAATGGAGTTTCATAATATCAGATGTCTTTGTTCTAATATTAAAACTTTGATTCTGAAAAAAAGAAAGTTATGTTTGCTACATATCCTTCCCTTATGTATAAATGCTTTTGGTAGCAGTTGACTGCAGGGACGTAGCAGATGACTCATTGGCCCCGATGCAAAGGTTCTTCCTGGGCCTCCCCCCAACTTCTTCTTATGGCCGACGGCCCGCAGTTTTCAGCTGCATCGCTGGGTCTCCTAAGTGACCCAACAATGCAGCACTAGCAGCCAGGGGTGTGGAGACAGCATATCTGTTGCACTACAACCCTATAGCTATGGATAGGATTAGATACAGTAGCTCAGCAGACTTTATCACATATGATAGGCTTAGATATAGGGCCCAGCTCGCTGACATTGTGGTTCCAGCGCTGGACCCAGAAAGGTAAGATAATAAGGCCGTGTTCATATGGGACGTATACGATGCATAAAAGCGCGCAGCGTATCTGCCCCGTGCGCCGCAGGGAATTCCGGGAAAAAAAAGCCCCCCAAACTGTAGTGCAGTTTTTCGCCCAGAATGTCCACTGTGGAAAACTGCTGCTTTAACTGCTGGGATGACGTCTGTGATTGGCTGCAGCGGGGGTCACATAGGATGAAGCATCATCCCAGGAGGCCGGCTTGGAGGAAGAAACACAGACTCCTAGGTAAGTATAGTGTTTTTTTATTATTCAGAGTTGCATTTTTTTGTGGTGGAATCACTGCAAACCCACTGCAAAAAATGCAACAACTGCTATTTGTTGCGAGTTTTACCTCCCATTGAATTCAATGGGGAAAACCCGCAGCAGATATGCAGCGATTACGCAAGAATTCTGCACGTTTACAGCCCGAATAACGGCTGAAAATAGCCCGTGTGAACATACCCTAATTCTGCTACATGTGGACAAGCCCTAATTGCTTTGCTTTTTTAATGTATTACTATTTTTTTTGTGTGTTTGTGTTTTTTACAGGTTCGGTTGTTGGACTACTTTGGATTCGAGAACTACTTCGATGACAGCTTTTTTTATTTTCAATAAAATGTTTAACGAGGTTTGTGTGGCTTGTTTTTATAAAATGTTCCAATAAAATATTTTTTCTATGTCCTTGTATTTTTTCTTAACTTTATTACTACCACCTTAGTAATGGCTGCTGGCTGATTGACAGCGTCCATTGCTAAGGCAGGGCTTAGTGTTAGCCGTTGAAAGAGCTAGCACTAACCCCCATTATTACCCCAGTACCCACCGCCACCAGGGGTGCCGGGAAGAGCCAGGTGCGATCCAGTACCCGACCATCTGTAGTGATGGTCAGGTACTGGGGTGGGCGCAGGATGGTATAATTAGACTGGGAAAGGCCAGAAACCTTGACCCTTCCCACCCTGCTAATGCTAGCCTGCTGCTGCTATGTTGTATCTTGCTGGATATGAAAAATGGTGTTGACTCCCACATAGTTTTTCCCATTTTTTTTTTTTAAATGACGTAGTTTCCCCACCATTTTTCATAACCAGTGTAATCCTTTCTACTGGGGCGCTGTATATAAATATATTGGATGCGAGGGACAGTTTTTTCAGTCATCGGCTCCTATAGTTTCGGTGCAGTAAGGAGAGATGTGGAAGGCTTAGATACAGGGCCAATAGACAGGATCACACATGGTCCATGTATCTATGCCGACCATGTGGTAGGCTTAGATACAGGGCTCCAAGCAGACCGTAATCTTATACAGCATAAGATTACTGTCTGCTGGGGCCCTGTATCTAAGCCTATCATGTGGTAGGCTTAGATACAGGGCCCATCAGACAGGATCAAAAATGGGCCATGTATCTAAGCCTATCATGCTGTAATCTTAGATACAGGGCCTATGTGTGATCCTGTCTACTGGGGCCTTGTATCGAAGCCTACCATGTGGTAGGCTTAGATACAGGGCCCATGTGTGATACTGTCTGTTGGACCCTGTATCTAAGCCTGCCACAGGGTACGCTGACATACAGGGCCCCAGCAGACTAATGTTATACTTCCCCACATCTTCGGCTCCAGACGCAGCGGAGTTCCTGAAGCTATCCATCGTCGCAACGTTGTGCGCGGCGCACAGCGTAGTGACATTAAAGACATCGGGACCTCAGCTGCGCTGGAAGCAAGCAGGGTAAGTTTAGTGTTAACATAGTAACAGGGGCCTGTGTAGTTTATTACATAGGCCCCAGTTACTATAGTAACTTTTAATAGACGTGGTGCGGGGTATCGCGGGCCCCCCTGGCTACGAAGGCTGATCGCAATTGCGACCCCTATAGCTACGCCACTGGTTGACTGATATTACATATATATACTGCCTCTATGTTATGACAAGTAAGTGGCTGAAAAAACTGTAAGGCTGTGTTCACACGCAGCGTAGCCGCCCTGTGCGCTGCAGGGAATTTCGGGCGAAAAAGCGCACCAAAGTGTGGTGCAGTTTTTCGCCCGGATTGTCTGCTGCAGAAAACTGCAGCACTTACCGGCCTGCTAGCCTGTCATTGGCTGCAATGAAGCGTCATCCCATGAGACCGGCCCTCTGACGTCATGCAGGCTGGCCTCCTGGGATGATGTTTCATCCCATGTGATCGCCGCTACAGCCCGTGATTGGCTGCGACGGTCACATGGGATGAAACGTCATCCCAGGTGGCCACGCTGGAGGGAGGAACACATACTTCTGGGTAAGTATGAGTTTTTTGTGATTTCTTCTGAATTGCATATTTTGCGACGGGATTGCTGCGAACCCGCTGCAAAAAAACGCAACAATTTCTATTTGTTGCGGGATTTACTTCCCCATTGAATTCAATTGGGAAAACCTGCAACAAATAAGCAGCGTTTATGCAAATACAATTGACATGCTGCGGAATAAAATTCCACACCGCAGGTCAATTTCTGAGCGTTTTTTCGGCTCAGTATTTACGCAGCGTGTGGACGAGATTTGTTTTATCTCATCCACTTTGCTGCTACTGTATTTGCTGTGGATTTTCCACAACTAATTTACGTTGCGGAAAAACCGCAGTATTTACGCAACGTGTGAACTGACCTTCATGGTAAACTGAGCCTGGAGAGACAAGAACGTCTAATATATATATATATCTACTGTAGATTTTTTGATTAGTGTTATGCACTTACCCTGCCACGATCCAGCACCTTCTCGTCCTGCCAGACATAGCCACATGGTGCACGGCCGCTCAGACAATCAAGAATTCACCGTGTTTAAAACACCTGCCTCAGTGCCAGTTCTAGGTGTTAATACATCTGAATGGGGCTTTCAGAAATCCATTTACCTAATACCAAACCCCATTCAGATAAAGAAAACTCACTTTCAGTCGCAGAGATTTCTGCAACAAACCTGCCGAGTGTGAATATACCCTGAGGTCCTGTTCACACAGAGCTTTTTGCAGGCAGAAAAAAATCTGCCTCAGAATTCCATTATATCTAATCTGCAGCCCAAAAAAACCCACCAAAAAAAAAAAACGCTTAGAAACGAGCGTCGCAGGTTTTTTCTGCCTTCTACTGATTCAATGGGAGGTCAGAGGCGGAAACCTCGGCTAGAAAGGACATGCTGATTTTTTCCCCGCGAGCGGCCAAAAGCCGCCCGGGAGAGAAAGCGCCTCCGTCTCCTATTGTAATAAGTTGGGGGATTCTGAAGCAGTTTCCGTGTCAAAATCAGCTCCACAAAAACTCTTTGTGACCTGACCCTAAGGTCGGGTTCCCACGTAGCATAAACGCTGCAGAATTTCCGCAACGGAAATCTGTGCGGAAATTCCGCAGCATTTACAGTAGCAGCAAAGTGGATGAGATTTAGAAAATCATATACCTACGCTGCGGAAAAAACACACAGTGTAAACATTAATAAATTGACCTGCAATGCGGAATTTAAAAAGGTGTTAATTTAAGCGATAACGCCTCAAAAATCGCGAGTCAGGATAAAAAAAAATCATACTTACCCAGAACTCTATCCTTCCTGTAGTCCGGCCTCCTGGGTTTACATTTCATCCCATGTGACCGCTGCAGCCAATCACAGGCTGCAGCATCACATGGCCTGCAATGTCACGTTATGATGCCAGACTACGCGCAGAAGAGAGGGAGGGGGTGAGTACAAACGTTATGTTTTTTTCCCCAGTGGAAATTCCGTTTGAAAAACCGTACCGATGTGGTGTGTTTTTTTTAGATGGATGGTGCTGCAGGTTCCAGGTCGACCACTGAGAACCCGGCCTAAGGTTATGTTAATGCAGTGCAGATTTTGTATGTATTTTTTAAGCCAAAACCAGAATTGGATCTAGTAGAGCAGACCTATAAGGCTTTCCTTTATATATTTCTTCTGTTAAGGTTCCGTTCCTTGTTTTGAAATACATGCAAAATCTGCACAGTGTGAACAAGGCCTTACCCTGGATTCACACATTGTGTATTTGTTAAATACTTTATTGCAGATTTTGATGCTAATTTTGGAGCTAAAGCCTTAAGTGGTTTCAAAAGCAAAAGGAACTATAAATAAACTACAAATACTTCTCCTTTCTTCTGGATCCACTTCTGGCTTTGGCTCAAAAAACTGCATCAAATTCTGTAACATATGCGTGATGTGTGAATCCAGCCTTAGGCCACTTTCACACCACAGTATTTTTCATCAGTATTTGAAAGCCAAACCAGGAGTTGGGAATAAACAGAGAATTGTATAATGGAAAGAGTTGTACCTCTTTCATGTTTTGGACCCACTCCTAGTTTTGGCAACAAAATACTGACCAAAATACTGCCGTGTGAAAGTGGCTGCGCACTGACTAAAGGGAGGATACCGCACCCCACTGATACTGCTCCCACCTCTTTAGGTTGTCCCCTAGAAAATACTTATTTTATCGTCCAAAATAAATTGATGATGTGTGATTTGTTGTATGAGCTGAAACAATATGTGTAAGGTTATGTGTGATGTTTATACATGATTGTATTAGGGGTAATGAGAGACACATGGCACCACATGTAATGTACTTGATGGTAGAATACGTCTCTTCTCCTAATTAAAAGCTTGTCGTGACTCACTATTTGGCAGCCTCTGTCATACAACGTATTATTTACTATAATATGCTTTATTTTAAAAACCTAGAATAAAAGTTTCCACAAGCTATTCGCACAGAACTGTCATATTTGGTGTTTCCCATATATCTTGCACATGCTAAGGGTCCATTCACATCAGCGTGGTCTTTCCGATCATCTGTTCCGTTCAAGCTTTCCGTCAGAGGAACAGATGAACTGAAAGCCAAATGGAAACGACCGCTTCTTTTTTGCCTTTTCATTATGAGTCTCGCAACACTTGGCTTTCTGTTGCGGGTTTTGCATCTCCATTGAATTAAATGGGGAAAACCCGCAACAGAAAAGCAAGGAAAATGCAGCATATAGTGACATGCTGCGGATTTAAGTTCCACACCGCAGGTCAATTTATTATTAGGTTTTTTTTCCGCGGCGTGGGCATGAGATTTTCAAAATCTCATCCATTTTGATGCTACTGTAAATGCTGCATAATTTCCGCACAGAATTCCGTTGTTGACATTCCGCAGCGTTTACACTATGTGGAAACACGGCATTAGGGTATATTCACACGTGTAATCGTTTTCCTCGATTTTTTTTTTGCAGTGATTTTCATAATCATAGCAAAACTGTGCCATTTATGTACGAAAATAATTAGTTTTTTTGCTGCGATTAGGAGAATTGTGGCAAAAAAAATGTGCCAAAAATGCTGCAGATTTTGCCTGGATTTTGTAAGCCAAAACCAGAATTGGATCCAGGAGGGGAGACCTATAAAGCCTTTCTTCATATATTTCTTCTGTTTAGGTTCCGTTCCTGGTTTTGGCTTAAAAAAACACATGCAAAATCTGCAGAAAATCTGCACTGTGGGAACCCAGCCTAAGGGTATATTGAGACGATGCGGGCATCACTGCGATTACTGTGAAATCACACCAAATTTTGATGGTTTAGAAAAAAAAAACACTGGGGAAGATTTACTAAGGGTATGTTCACACGGCCTATTTACGGACGTAATTCGGGCGTTTTTGCCCCGAATTACGTCTGAAAATAGCGCCTCAATAGCGCTGACAAACATCTGCCCATTGAAAGCAATGGGCAGACGTTTGTCTGTTCACACGAGGCGTATATTTACGCGCCGCTGTCAAATGACGGCGCGTAAATAGACGCCCGCGTAGAAGAAGTGACCTGTCACTTCTTTGGCCGTAATTAGAGCCGTTATTCATTGACTCCAATGAATAGCAGCGCTAATTACGGCCGTAATTGACGCGGCGTTCAAGCGCCCGCACATGCCGGTACGGCTGAAATTACGGGGATGTTTTCAGGCTGAAACATCCCCGTATTTCAGCCGTTACGGACCCCCGCCGTGTGAACATACCCTAATACTGTCTAAGTTTTAGACAGTGTAAACTTAGATAAGGCAGTCAGAAAATGCGCCAAATTTATCAATTTAATTTATGCTTTAGGATAAATTTGGCACATCTAGCTAGACATGCTAGTCACTTTTCTCTTCGTAATACCACCTATTAGTTGGCTTAGTTGATGTCAGTTTTTTGGGCCCAAATTTTGCCGCACGGTGTCGCATTTTAAGTCAAGCACACGCCCATTTCATGCCACACCCCTTGTCGAGCATGTAGAAAAAAAAGTGTCTCAAGCTGTTAATAAATGCGACGCATGGCATGTATGCCACAATTCTGGCGCATTTTGAATAGTAAATCTGCCCCATTGTGTTTTGTGATAATCGCTGAAATTAACTGCACCATCTAAATATAACGTATGGGTGAGTACACACTTAGGCCTTAGGGTATGTTCACACGGCAGCGTCCGTAACGGCTGAAATTACGGGGCTGTTTTCAGGAGAAAACAGCCCCGTTATTTCAGCCGTAACCACATGTGCAGGCGCTTGAACGCCGCGTCCATTATGGACGTAACTGGAGCTGGTTTTCCATGGAGTCCATGGAAAACGGCTCCATTTACGTCTGAAGAAGTGACATGACACTTCTTTGGCGCGGGCGTCTATTTACGCGCCGTCTTTTGACAGCGACGCGTAAATATACGCATCGTGTGAACAGACAAACGTCAGCCGATTGCTTTGAATGGGCAGATGTTTGTCAACGCTTTCAAGCCGCTTTGAAGTCAATGGGTGCGTGCAAATCGCGCATGGCACACAGAAGCACTACCGGGTGACGCGTGTGATTCGCGCTACAGCTGGTAAAGAAGAGAAGGGAAACATAAAATCCCCTCCTTCTTTACTGTGTGGTCACATAAAAAGGGAGTGTCATAATGATGCCGGCTGCGTGAAAATGACGCAGCCATGCACCATATACAAATGTCACACTGAACTTTTGCGCACGCAAAACGGACACGTTCGTGTGAATAATACTGAGCTAACGTTATTAATCTCTGCGTCTATTCACATGGTCATATAAAATACACGTGTATGTTAAAAAAGCAGCATGCACTACTTCCATTCGTTTTTGCGGATGGAAAATGCTTATAAAAGTCTATGCAGAGTTATTACGTACAGATGCATTCATATTTGATCCGTATGTCATCAGTATTTCATCCATATTGCATGCGTTTTTCAAAGGAGCTGTCTTATGTAGTTCAATTTCCGGCCTGGAAGACAACCCATCAGTATGAGTGTTGGGCACACACAGTGTTTTCAGGCGTATTTCGGGGCGTTTACGCCTCGAAAAACACCTGAAAAAATGGAAGCAGAACGCCTACAAACATCTGCCCATTGATTTCAATGGGAAATATGGCGTTCTGTTCCGACGGGGCGATTTTTTACACCTCATTTTCAAAAAACGGTGCGTAAAAAGATGCCCGCGAAAAGAAGTGCATGTCACTTCTTGAGCCGTTTTTGGAGCCGTTTTTCATTGACTCTATAGAAAAACAGCTCCAAAAACGGCCGTAAAAAACACAGCGAAAAACGCGAGTTGCTTAAAAAACGTCTGAAAATGAGGAGCTGTTTTCGCTTGAAAACAGCTTTGTATTTCCAGACGTTTTTTGCTAAGCGTGTGAACATAGCCTGACTGATATGTAATACTGATGCAATACAGCTAAAAACTAACAACATACTGATAGAATATAATATATAATACATCCATATTGTGGATCTTTATACAGATACTCATACACTGGCCAACCATCGGGCAAACGACCGTTCATATGAACGCTCATTTCCGATTACTGCTTTGTGTAAACAGGGCAGCGATCAGCCGATGAATGAGCAAACACTTGTTCATCGACTGATCGGATCTTTAATGCGGCCAATAAATGGTTGCTAGGTGGCAGCACATCTCACTGTGTAAACAGAGGATGTACTGCCAACACGATACAAAAATTGATGGGGACCAGCGGTCGTATTAACGATCGTTCGTCTCAATGATTGCTCCATTTAAATGGTGCAAACAAGCAAAAATCTCATAAAAGTATTTGACAGGAAAGATCCTTGTTCCCCTGAATGGCTTCCCTCTGATAAGGTCTACCCGCCCTCCTTAGAAAAATCTAATGTCTATATCCAGTTTTTCACAGCCCCTGCAGCAATGACTATTCAAAGGCAGCAACACCCATCCCCCAAGCTCTCAATCTGAAATTAACATTTGGGAAGGGCTGGGGGGTCTGCACCATTTCCTCTCTACGCACGCACACCTATGGCCCCATAGTAATGATGTGGGCATATATGGAGCTCTCGAAAGACTCCTTCCACTAGTTTGTACTTTCCAATTTTTTTTTTAAATTCTGAGCAGACCTTTAACTTAAAATCCTTTTACTGTGCACACGACATGGTGCTGCCTTGCCAAGAAGAAACATTTATGAAAATGATGCGTATCCATCCATGCATATTTGGCTACTGTTCCATAGATCTGCATAAGCTTTGCATATCTGTATTCTACAGTCAATTCATAAGAGATCAATAGCTGTAACTGTATCAATGGACATCTCAGGAGCATTAGAGGATTAATACAAAGGGGTAAAACACAAAACCATTTTTCTCGGCTCGCTGTCATGTGGTAATTAAATTGCAGATGATGATCTTGGATAATGATATTCAAACAAGTACAAGGAGCATGACACATTTTGCTTCCTATTCAGATTCAACATAGATGTTTCCCCAGAGACGTTCCGTGCTGTGTTACACAGGCTGAAAAAAAAAAATCCAGGATTTCAAGCAGCTCGGAGTCTATAGTATCGAATTAGGATTCATTTTACTTGCGGCCTTTGCACAGATATTAGCTGTGAGCCGTGCCCAATATGGTTACAATAGGCAGTAAATATAATATATCTCATGCACTAGATACAGGGTGTAATGACTGAGTCTCATCTGTTCACGAGCCGTCCAGACATACAAAGCTCCATATCCACTGACGTAACTTTATGTGCTTAGACTATTATTTTAAGATCGGTGAATAGTTTTTGCTGGCCGGCTTCCCAGTAATGGGTGCTACGCCGTCTCATGTTTTTAAATAGTACATTAGAGGGCAGCAACCAACACCTGGTATAAGTGCCAAGGTCTTTGTCAACCAGCTGGTAATTGACAACACTGTTCTGGAGGAGCAGATTATCCGCCATCCCCATTCTGCCAACCTAATACCACGCTGCGTCCAGAAATAAAGGAAATAACGATGGTGCGAGATACATCTTTCTTTCTATCATGTTTATAATAATCATTCATTCATTTATAATAATTCCACTCATTGGATCTGTCATGACGAGGTGTTTATTTCAAGCGTTGCGTTATTACATAGTTGTTACGCTCTGTAAGGCCACGTTCAGACGTGACGGAATTGCTCTTGAATTCCGCTGCGGACAGTCCGCAGTGGAATTATGCAGCGGCCGTTTTTTAAATTTGTTTGCAAATGCGGCGATAACAAATATGTATTTTTTTTTACATTTGGTACTTTCTCACTGTTTTCTAGTGAAATTTCTGTTGCTGCATTCAGAGTCATAACTTTTTTCTTTTTCCGCAAATGTAGCCATATGACGGCTTTATCTTTGTAGGATGAGTGGTAGTTTTTATTGGTACCAATTTTGGGTACAAATAATTAATTTACTTTTTCTAAATTTTTTGTTAGGGGGATGCAAAAATCATCAACTCTGCCAGTGTTTTTTTTTTGTCTTATACTGCAAAATAGGGTTTAATTATTTTGGGGGGGTAATTTAATTTTTTTCTTAAAGAGGCTCTGTCACCACATTATAAGTGCCCTATCTCCTACATAAGAAGATTGGCGCTATAATGTAGGTGACAGCAATGCTTTTTATTTAGAAAAACGATCTATTTTAAACCACTTTAAAAGCTAAAAATCGCTCATAAAGTGGTTTAAAATAGATTGTTTTTCTAAATAAAAAGCACTGCTGTCACCTACATTATAGCGCAGATCTCCTTATGTAGGAGATAGGGCACTTATAATGTGGTGACAGAGCCTCTTTAAACTTGATGAAACTAAATTTTTTTCTTAGTTCCACTAGAGGACTTGAAGCAGCAATTCTTTGATCTCTATAATGCTTTGCAATATTTAGGGCGTCACTGACATGCAACCTATTAAGCCATGAGTCTGGTATGGCCTAATGGGCAGTTACCTATGGCAGACCATGGTAACCCTTTGGTGCCCCTCGATTGCAAATATCATAGATGCATCGGTCGCTATTGACCGCAGCTTCTAAGGGATTAAATTACCGGGATCTGAGTTATCTCCGATCCCGGCAGTTGTGACAGGAGCCCAGCTGTGTTTAATAGTTGTGCTTCTGCCGCTGATATCGTGGGTACAGTGGCAGTACCTACGGGATCTGACCAATGGATGTATCCATTATGATGCGGTTATCCCTGAGCGATGGATATACAGTGAAGGAAATAAGTATTTGATCCCTTGCTGATTTTGTAAGTTTGCCCACTGTCAAAGACATGAACAGTCTAGAATTTTTAGGCTAGGTTAATTTTACCAGTGAGAGATAGATTATATTTAAAAAAAAACAGAAAATCACATTCTCAAAATTATATATATTTATTTGCATTGTGCACAGAGAAATAAGTATTTGATCCCCTACCAACCATTAAGAGTTCAGCCTCCTCCAGACCAGTTACACGCTCCAAATCAACTTGGTGCCTGCATTAAAGACAGCTGTCTTACATGGTCACCTGTATAAAAGACTCCTGTCCACAGACTCAATTAATCAGTCTGACTCTAACCTCTACAACATGGGCAAGACCAAAGAGTTTTCTAAGGATGTCAGGGACAAGATCATAGACCTGCACAAGGCTGGAATGGGCTACAAAACCATAAGTAAGACGCTGGGTGAGAAGGAGACAACTGTTGGTGCAATAGTAAGAAAATGGAAGACATACAAAATGACTGTCAATCGACATCGATCTGGGGCTCCATGCAAAATCTCACCTCGTGGGGTATCCTTGATCCTGAGGAAGGTGAGAGCTCAGCCGAAAACTACACGGGGGGAACTTGTTAATGATCTCAAGGCAGCTGGGACCACAGTCACCAAGAAAACCATTGGTAACACATTACGCCATAATGGATTAAAATCCTGCAGTGCCCGCAAGGTCACCCTGCTCAAGAAGGCACATGTACAGGCCCGTCTGAAGTTTGCAAATGAACATCTGGATGATTCTGAGAGTGATTGGGAGAAGGTGCTGTAGTCAGATGAGACTAAAATTGAGCTCTTTGGCATTAACTCAACTCGCCGTGTTTGGAGGAAGAGAAATGCTGCCTATGACCCAAAGAACACCGTCCCCACTGTCAAGCATGGAGGTGGAAACATTATGTTTTGGGGGTGTTTCTCTGCTAAGGGCACAGGACTACTTCACCGCATCAATGGGAGAATGGATGGAGCCATGTACCGTCAAATCCTGAGTGACAACCTCCTTCCCTCCACCAGGACATTAAAAATGGCTCGTGGCTGGGTATTCCAGCACGACAATGACCCGAAACATACAGCCAAGGCAACAAAGGAGTGGCTCAAAAAGAAGCACATTAAGGTCATGGAGTGGCCTAGCCAGTCTCCAGACCTTAATCTCATCGAAAACTTATGGAGGGAGCTGAAGATCCGAGTTGCCAAGCGACAGCCTCGAAATCTTAATGATTTACAGATGATCTGCAAAGAGGAGTGGGCCAAAATTCCATCTAACATGTGTGCAAACCTCATCATCAACTACAAAAAATGTCTGACTGCTGTGCTTGCCAACAAGGGTTTTGCCACCAAGTATTAAGTCTTGTTTGCCAAAGGGATCAAATACTTATTTCTCTGTGCACAATGCAAATAAATATATATAATTTTGACTATGTGATTTTCTGTTTTTTTTTTAAATATAATCTATCTCTCACTGGTAAAATTAACCTAGCCTAAAAATTCTAGACTGTTCATGTCTTTGACAATGGACAAACTTACAAAATCAGCAAGGGATCAAATACTTATTTCCTTCACTGTATCTGTCGCTCATCATAAAGTATTTCTAATCCGGTTTTTATTATACCCACATTCTTTTTTTAATATCCACATAAGAAAATTTTGCAGTTTCCACACTGGCCACTACAGCAGTTAGGCTACATTCACACGAGCCTATCTGATTCACGCGCAAGAAAAATGTGCATGAATCTGGTCCGTGTGTTATGCATCAGTGTGCTTTGTGAGTGGGATGCGTTTTCCACGCACTCCCAAAGCACAGATTTTTTTCAATAGAATTGATGCGCAAATCATGCTCAGTACACGGATGTGCCTCTGCGTGAAAACGCACCAATATAGGACATGCAGTGAGTTTCACACAGCGGACTCTCGCTGCGTGAAAACTCACGCATGTGTGAACGGCCACATGAAATCAATGGGTCCGCGTGCTGCTCGTGATTTCCATGCGCAGCACATGGATGTTATTCACGCTCGTGTGAATGAGCCCTTAAGGGGGTTTTACACCGGCCGAGACGTCGTTGATCGGTGCTCGTTTGCTCAAGTCACACCGAGCTAAGCATGGGGACGAGCGGTCGTTACTCCAATCGCTCGTCCCCATACATTATCATCATGTCGGCAGCGCGTCTCCCTGTTTACACAGGGAGACGCTCTGCCGACTATGATAATATTTCACTTTTTTAAAACGATACGATCAGAAGATGATCAAGCGTTTGCTCGTTAACTTGCTGATCGCTGCCCTGTTTAAACAGGGCAGTTATCGGCAACTAGCGTTATACGAACGCTCATTTGCACAATAATCGCCCAGTGTAAAAGGGCATTTACACACAATAAAATGATATTTCCTGTTCTCTGTAGATCACTTGTCAGATTTGCAGTGTACACAAGATCAGGATGAGGAGAATCATCTCATTATCACTAGATGGTGGGCAAGTTAATGGCAGCTCTATTGTACCGTGGGAAGCCTAGATGAGGTAGCATAGTAACGCTATACACAGATGAGACTTAATATGCATGTCCCCTGGTCTCTCGGGGGAGGGGCTGTACTTTGTCACTTCCTGGAGCCTTTAAAAATCTATGAGATGTCCCTATCAATTGACTCCTATTCATAACAGCTGCCATAAAGCGCACACACACTTTGCTGTACTGACTATACAGGAAGTCCAGGAAGCAGGTGTGTGTCTCCAATATGGCCGCCCCAGGTAAGGTTTTACAAATAAAAAATAATTTGCTACAACATTAAAATAAGACCAAAAATTATTTATTATCTATATACTCAAAATCTAATTAATGAATCTAAAATAAAACACATAACACATTACCTTTAAAACTGGATATGCCTTTATACCGCTATTCAGTGAAGAGTCTATTGGACTGTCCCTGTTGTGCCTCAAAATCATTAACATTTGCTTTAACCCCTTCCCTCTTTAGCCACTTTTGACCTTCCTGACCGGGCCTCATTTTTCAAATCTGACATGTGTCACTTTATGTGGTAATAACTCCGGAATGCTTTCACCTATCCAAGCGATTCTGAGATTGTTTTCTCGTGACACATTGGACTTTAAGTTACTGGCAAAATTTGCTCGATATGTTCAGTATTTAATTGTGAAAAACACCAAAATTTAGCGAAAAATTGCAAAAATTTGCATTTTTCTCAATTTAAATGTATCTGCTTGTAAGACAGGCAGTTATACCACACAAAATTGTTGCTAATTAACATCCCCCATATGTCTACTTTAGATTGGCATCGTTTTTTGAACATCCTTTTATTTTTCTATGACGTTACAAGGCTTAGAACTTTAGCAGCAATTTCTCACATTTTCAAGAAAATTTCAAAAGGCCATTTTTACAGGGGCCAGTTCAGTTGTGAAGTGGTTTTGAGGGCCTTATATATTAGAAACCCCCAAAAAGTAACCCCATTTTAAAAACTTCACCCCTCAAAGTATTCAAAACAGCATTTAGAAAATGTCTTAACCCTTTACACATGTCACAGGAATTAAAGCAAAGTAGAGGTGAAATTTACAAATTTCATATTTTTTTGCAGAAATAAATTTTTTGTACAATTTTTTTTATAACACAGAAGGTTTTACCAGAGAAATGCAACTCAATATTTGTTGCCCAGTTTCTGCAGTTTTAGGAAATATCCCACATGTGGCCGTAGCGTACTACTGGACTGAAGCACCGGCCTCAGAAGCAAAGCAGCACCTAGTGGATTTTGGGGCCTTATTTTTGTTAGAATAAATTTTAGGCACCATGTCAGGTTTGAAGGGCTCTTGCAGTGCCAAAACAGTCAAAATCCCCCAAAAGTGACCCCATCTGGGAAACTACACACCTCAAGGAAATTATCTAGGGGTACAGTGAGCATTTTGACCGCACAGTTTTTTTACAGAAATTATTGGAAGTAGGCCGTGAAAATTAAAATCAACATTTCTTCAAAGAAAATGTAGGTTTAGCGATTTTTTTTCTCATTTCCACAAGGACTAAAGAAGAAAAAGCACCGTAAAATTTGTAAAGCAATTTCTCCCGAGTAAAACAATACCCCACATGTGGTAATAAACGGTTGTTTGGAGACACGGCGTGGCTGAGAAGGGAAAGAGCGCTATTTGGCTTTTGGAGCTCAAGTTTTAGCAGGAATGGTTTGCGGAGGCCTTGTCACATTTACAAAGCCCCTGAGGGGACAAAACAGTGGAAACCCCCCACAAGTGACCCCATTTTGGAGACTACACCCATTGAGGAAATTATCTAGGGGTATAGTGAGCGATTTGGCCCCACAGGTTTTTTGCATAAATTATTGGAAGTAGGCCCTGAAAATAAAAATCTACATTTTTTCAAAGAAAATGTAGGTTTAGCTTATTTTTACTCATTTCCACAAGGACTGAAGGAGAAAAAGCACCACAAAATTTGTAAAGCAATTTCTCCCGAGTAAAACAATTCCCCACATGTGGTAATAAACGGCTGTTTGGAGACACGGTGTGGCTTAGAAGGGAAAGAGCGCTATTTGGCTTTTGGAGATCACATTGAGCATGAATGGTTTGCGGAGGCCAGGTCACATTTGCAAAGCCCCTGAGGGGAAAAAACAATGAAAACGCCCAAAAAGTGACACCATTTAGGAAACTACACCTCTTGAGGAATTCATCTAGGGGCGTAGTGAGCATTTTGACCCCACAGATGTTTCATAGAATTTATTAGAATTGGGCAGTGAAAATAAAAACAATCCTTTTTCTTCAATAAGACGTAGCTTTAGCGCAAATTTTTTCATTTTCGCAACAAATAAAGGAAAAAAAAGAACCCAACATTTGTAAAGCAATTTCTACCGAGTACGGCAATACACCATATGTGGTCATAAACTACTGTTTGGGCACACGGCAGGGCTCAGAAGGGAAGGACCGCCATTTGGAGTGCAGATGTTGCTGGATTGGTTTTTGGGCGCCTGTGGGCCCAAAACAGTGGAAACCCCCCAGAAGTGACCCAATTTTGGAAACTACACCCCTCAATGCATTTACCAAGGGGTGTAGTGAGCATTTTAACCCTGCAGGTGTTTTGTAGAAATTAGTGTGAACTCGATGTTGCAGAGTGAAAATGGGATTTTTTCCACGGATATGTGGACAATATGTGGTGCCCGGCTTGTGCCACCATAACAAGACAGCTCTCTAATTATTATGCTGGGTTTCCTGGTTTTAGAAACACCCTACATGTGGCCCTAATCTCTTGCCTGGACAGTCGACCAGGCTCAGGAGTGAAAGCGTACCATGTCAAATTGAGGCCTAATTTGGCGATTTACAAAGTATTGGTTCACAACTGCAGAGGCTCAGATGTGAAATAATAAAAATAAACCCCTGAGAAGTGACCCCATTATGGAAACTGCACCCCTCAAGGCATTTATTAAGGGGTGTAGTGAGCATTTTCACTCCACAGGTCTTCTCCATAAATGAATGCGCTGCGGATGGTGCAAATTAAAAATGTATATTTTTCCCTAGATATGCCATTCAGTGGCAAATATGTCGTGCCCAGCTTATGCCACTGGAGACACACACCCCAAAAATTGCTAAAAGGGTTCTCCCGGGTATGACGATGCCATATATGTTGAAGGAAACTTCTGTTTGGGCACGCTGTAGGGTTCAGATGGGAGGAAATGCCATTTGGCTTTTGGAGCGTGGATTTTGCTTGGTAGTAGTTTTGTTTGGAGTCTTACTGGTGTTTCCGTTTATAATGTAGGGCATATGTAAGCCGGGCGGTGTATATAAGGGGCATAGTCAGGTGGTATAATAATGGGGTAAAAAAAAACTATAAAATAATCCATAGATGTGTGTTACGCTGTGAAGCAATCCTTTCTGCACAGGCCGGTGTCACACTGATATATGGCGTCCTTTATTATCCCCCTTTTGATCCCGTTTGAGGAATTTTGCTGGGAAGTGTTGTCCTGGTATAATACGGGCACCGTCGCTTCCAGCGGATATGTTTGGGCCCTCCCTTTCCTGGTTCCCTAATTTTAGGTCCTTGATAAATCGCCTCTTCAAACAGAAGAAATGTTCCCCTCGGGCACAACTGCATATTTTTTTATTTCCTGAATTATTGGAGCCATAACTAATTTTATTTTTCATAGACGTAGCGGTATGAGGGCTGGTTTGTTGCGGGACAAGCTGTAGTTATTATTGGTACCATTTTGGGGTACATGTGACTTTTTGATCACCTTTTATCCTATTTTTTGGGATGCCAGGTAAACAAAAAAACGCAATTCTGGCACAGCTTTTTTTGTTTTTTTTTTATACAGCGTTCACCATGCATTATAAACTACATGTTAACTTTATTCTGCGGGTCAGTACGATTCCGGCGATACATAATTTATAGCACTTTTTTATGTTTTACAACTTTTTGCACAATAAAATTACTTTTGTAAAAAGAATGTATTTTTTCTGTCGCCAAGTTGTGAGAACCATAACGGTTTAATTTTTTTGTCGACGGAGGTGTATGAGGGCTTGTTTTTTGCGGGACGAGCTATAGTTTTTATAGGTACCATTTTTGGATACGTGCGACTTTTTGATCACTTTTTATTCTAACATTTGTAGGGCAAAGTGACTAAAAAACAGAAACTCTGATAACGTTTTTTACGTTTTTTTTTACGCTGTTCACCGCGTGCAATAAATAATATAATATTTTGATACCTCAGGTCGTTACGGTCGCGGCGATACCAAATACATATGGATTATTATTATTTTTCAATAATAAAGGACTTGATAAGAGTAAAAGGGGGATTGTGTTTTATTTGATTACTTGAAACTTTTATTGTTTTCAAACTTTCATTATTTGCACTTTTTTTTTACACTTTTTTTATACTTTTTTTACACTTTTTCTCAAGTCCCACTAGGGGACTTGAAGGTCCAACGGTCAGATTTTTTTTTTTCTAATACATTGCACTACCTATGTAGTGCAATGTATTAGATCTGTCAGTCATTCACTGACAGCAAGCCAATTAGGCTTCGCCTCCCGGCGGGGCCTAAATCTGCTTCCGTAATGGCAGAGCAGGAGACCATTGTGTCTCCTGTTGCCATAACAGCAGTCGCGAGTCCTGATTGACTGTCAGGGCTGGCGATCTGCTAGTAACCGCTACGATGCAGCAATCGCTTTCGATTGCTGCATCGAAGGGGTTAATGGCAGGGATCGGAGCTAGCTCCGGTTCCTGCCGTTACAGGTGGATGTCAGCTGTAACATACAGCTGACTTCGACCGCTGATGACGCCGGATCAGCTCCTGACCCGGCGCCATCTTGCCGGCAGCTACGGAAGCCGATCAGGCTCCGCCGCCGGGTGGATCTTGACCGGCTTCGGTGCTAGGCAGACCGGGAGGCCAGTATTAGGCCTCCGGTTGCCATTGCAGCCACCGGAACCACGGCAATTTCATTACTGGGGTTCCGATGAGCTGCAAACACCTTAAGTGCAGCGATCGCGTTTGAGCGCTGCACTTAAGGGGTTAATGGCGGGGATCGAAACTAATTTCGGTCCCCGCCGTTACAGCCGGATGTCAGCTGTAAGATACAGCTGAGATCCGGTGATGATGGGACCGGCTCAGCTTCTGAGCCGGTCCCAAACATTTGGCGTACATGTACGGCAAGATGCGGGAAGTCAATGCTTTCCATGACGTACATGTACGGCAAATGTCGGGAAGGGGTTAAACAGTATTGTATGGACATCCGTGTGTAAACAGAACAGAGGGTTCGAATTACCACGGCCCCTGACATTCCTACTCAGAGATTACATTTTATCACAGAGAGCTACATTAAAAGCTACTAAGATAACTGGTTTAAAAAGGTAAAGTTCCTTTATTTTGCTCTGATCGAAACAGAACGGTCAGATCATACCTATAACTGCTGTGTGTCCATCAGATCTGATCATTATCTAACCTGCTAAATTGTTATTTTTTTTCAATCTAATTACTGTTATCAGCATGATTATAGGGTAATAACAGTTGCATTTTGCAGTAATAGAAACGCTGCAAAATTGTTCCCATTCTAGCAAGCCTCATCTCTCTCATACATACACACACACACATATATATATATATATATATATATATATATATATATATATATATATATATATATATATATATATAACTCCCTAAAAGCTAAACGTGAAATCTCATTCTTTGCAGACTGCAAACATTTATGTGGACAGCATATTTCTTTATCACATTTCCTTTTGTCAGGTTTAGGGTATGTTCACACGGCCAAATTTCAGACGTATACGAGGCGTATTTTGCCTCGTTTTACGTCTGAAAATAGGGCTACAATACGTCGGCAAACATCTGCCCATTCATTTGAATGGGTTTGCCGACGTACTGTGCAGACGACCTGTTATTTACGCGTCGTTGTTTGACAGCTGTCAAACGACGACGCGTAAAAATACAGCCTCGTCAAAAGAAGTGCAGGACACTTCTTTGGACGTTTTTGGAGCTGGTTTCTCATAGACTCCAATGAAAACAGCTCCAAAAACGGACGTAAAAAACGCAGCGAAAACGGCGTGAAAACGCCGCGAAAAATGCGAGTTGGTAAAAAAACGTCTGAATAGCAGGGTCTGTTTTCCCTTGAAAACAGCTCTGGATTTTCAGACGTTTTTGTTGACTACGTGTGAACATACCCTTATATACGTTATTTGGAAATTGGAATACACAAGCTTAATATTTAACTTGCAACATGTTATATAATAGTGTTGATTACACTGAAGGTTTACAAGGTGCTCTACCATCTGAAAAATATATTAATACTGTCTCTATCCTAAAATTGCATGTAGATTTAGCTCCAGATGATACTGTGACTGTACAGCACTCCTCAGCTGATTCTTTAAAGAGCCTCTGTCACCACATTATAAGTGCCCTGTCTCCTACATAAGGAGATGGGCGCTGTAATGTAGGTGACAGTAATGCTTTTTATTTAAAAAAACGATCTTTTTTCACAACGTTAGGAGCGATTTTAGTTTATGCTAATGAGCTTTCTTAATGCCCAAGTGGGCGTACTTTTACTTTCGACCAAGTGGGCGTTGTACAGAGGAGTGCATGCCGCTGACCAATCGGCATCATGCACTCCTCTCCATTCATTTACACTGCACTAGCGATATAGATATATCACTATGTGCAGCCTCATACACAAACCAAAACATTACTAGTGTCCTGATAATGAATACACATGACCATCCAGCCTGGACGTCATGTGTACTCAGAATCCTGACACTTCTGAATCTTTTCTGTGAGATTTACAGCAACGGATACGAAATCTCGTTTACCTCGTAATCTCGCGAGATTTCGTATCCGTATTCTATACGTGTCTGAGCTGGGAATACCCTTTGACATCCCTCGCTGTCTAGGGTAGTGTAGGGCTTAAAGGGGTTGTCCAGGATTTTTTTTCTTTTTAAAACTGTTCCCCAGCCTTGGTTTACCTTCCCTAATACCCCCTATTAACCTTCTAACCAGTTTAAGTTTGATCTAAATCGTCACTGCTGCTTCTTCTGTTTGTTTACATCCCTTGCTTCTGGTCCTGGCTGTTTCCTGTCTTGTAACCCACCATACCCATGATCCCCTGATACATCTGAGGAGACAGCTTACATCCCCCTTCCTCCAAAGCATCTCAGCTATTTGCATACTGCCACGCCCCTCTATGTTCACAGTGTGATTCCCTGCTCTAATTACAGGCACCCAGCTCCCTCCCTGCACCCTGTGTCACACACTAATAATCATCATTATCCTTTGTGCCTCCATCTATCCCTGATCTAATTACAGGCACCCATCTTTATGTTTTATTTCCTGTGAGGTACCGTGTCTTTGCTCAGCCAGCACTTCCTGCTGTGTAAAGACACTGCGCGTCATCAACTACATCTACAGGTGGCGGGACCAGAGGAGGCGGAGCTCTGAAAAGCTCATGAAACATCCGTCCGGCCCACTGCCTGTATATGTAGCTGATGACGCGCCGTGCCTTTCTCAGCCGGAAGTGCTGGCTGAGCAAAGACACGGTACCTCACAGGAAATAAAAAATGTACCCTGGGTGCGGTCACGTGACGGCAGATTGGAACACGGTAACGCTGGCACAGGTAAGCAGACACTATATTAGAAATGTTATTAAATATGACTAATTAAGTTAAAACTGAAATAAAATGTATTCTCGGACAACCCCTTTAATGGTTACATCCCTGTTGGTCTAGAGGAATGAAATGGTTATTGATGTTGTATGGTAGTTGAGAGTTTATTGTTAACATCCCTGGAGGTATAGCATGATGAAGTGGTTAATGTCTAAATGTCTGGTTACCCTGGTGTAGTGACAGGATTGATGGTAAAGTCCCTGGTGGTCTAGGGTAATAAAAGGGTTACATTGCTGTAACAGGAAGCTTTCCAATTCCTAAAAACAGCCCATTTTGTTTAAAGAGGCTCTGTCACCAGATTATCAAATCCCTATCTCCTATTGCATGTGATCGGCGCTGCAATGTAGATAACAGCAAAGTTCTTTTTTTTTGAAAAACGATAATTTTTGGCCAAGTTATGAGCTATTTTATATTTATGCAAATGAGCCTTTCTAATGGACAACTGGGCGTGTTTTCTCTTATTTCCAACTGGGCGTGTATTGTGTTTGTAACATCTGGGCGTGTTTACTTGTTTTACTAGCTGGACGTTGTGAATAGAAGTGTTTGTCAGCATCATCCACTTCTATTCACAACGCCCAGCTAGTAAAACAAGTAAACACAATACACGCCCAGTTGAAAAAAAGAGAAAACACGCCCAGTTGTCCATTAGAAAGGCTCATTAGCATAAATATAAAATAGCTCATAACTTGGCCAAAAATGATCGTTTTAAAAAAAAAAAAAAACGTTACTGTTATCTACATTGCAGCGCCGATCACATGCAATAGGAGATAGGGATTTGATAATCTGGTGACAGAGCCTCTTTAAGTAAATGTGCAGTTGAAAATACAAGCATGCATGTGCAGTATATGTACCAAATTCCCGTGTGTGCCATTTTTGTAAATTGAGTCATTGCTCTAGTCTTATTGACAAAATGTGAATAAATGTGACCAAACTTGAAAAAAAAAAGGTATCAACTTTAATATGTCTAAAATAAAGAAAAAAAAATTATTTGAATAAATGACTGATTAATAAAAACAAAACACTCAAATATTTTACAGCCATAGTAAGCTGAGCGCACCAGGTCAAACAGTTAGGGTATGTTCACACGCTTAACAAAATATGGCTGAAAATACGGAGCTGTTTTGAAGGGAAAACAGCTCCTGATTTTCAGCCGTTTTTAATCAAACTAGCGTTTTTCGCAACGTTTTTTAGGCCGGTTTTGGAGTCAATGAAAAACGGCTTAAGAAGTGACATGCACTTCTTTTTAAGTGCCGTTTTTTGAAAATGAGGCGTAAAAATATTCCCCGTCGGTACAGAACGCCGTATTTGCCATTGAAATCAATGGGCAGATGTTTGTAGGCATTCTGCTTCCGATTTTTCAGCCGTTTTTCGGGACGTTTACGGCCCGAAAAACGGCTGAAAATAGCCCGTGTGAACATACCCTTAGAATACAACTGCTCTACATCTACAAGAATTAAGCACAAAGATAGACATCTATGACAGTAATGATATACCACAAAATACGCCATGCTGCATCTAACAATAACTTCATGATGAGGTGGAAACAGTGAGAATAAAAACATATCTAGGTCGTGATCTGTTTGCGTGTGTGTGTTGGACCCCAAAGTTTCATCAGGAGGCTTAACAGACAGTTTTTCTTTAAAGATGCACATACACTACCGTTCAAAAGTTTAGGGTCACTTAGAAAATTCCTTATTTTTGCAAGAAAAGCACAGTTTTTTTCAATGAAGATAACATTAAATTAATCAGAAATACACTTTATACATGGTTAATGTGGTAAATGACTATTCTAGCTGCAAACGTCTGGTTTTTAATGCAATATCTACATAGGTGTATAGAGGCCCATTTCCAGCAACCATCACTCCAGTGTTCTAATGGTACATTGTGTTTGCTAACTGTGTTAGAAGGCTAATGGATGATTAGAAAACACTTGAAAACCCTTGTGCAATTATGTTAGCACCACTGTAAACAATTTTGCTGTTTAGAGGAGCTATAAAACTGACCTTCCTTTGAGCTAGTTGAGAATCTGGAGCATTACATTTGTGGGTTCGATTAAACTCTCAAAATTGCTAGAAAAGAGAGCTTTCATGTGAAACTCGACAGTCTATTCTTGTTCTTAGAAATGAAGGCTATTCCGTGCGAGAAATTGCCAAGAAACTGAAGATTTCCCACAACGGTGTGTACTACTCCCTCCAGAGGACAGCACAAACAGGTTCTAACCAGAGTAGAAAGAGACGTGGGAGGCCCCACTGCACAACTGAGCAACAAGACAAGTACATTAGAGTCTCTAGTTTGAGAAATAGACGCCTCACAGGTCCTCAACTGGCAGCTTCATTAAATGGTACCCGCAAAACGCCAGTGTCAACATCTACAGTGAAGAGGCGACTCCGGGATGCTGTGCTTCAGGGCAGAGTGGCAAAGAAAAAGCCATATCTGAGACTGGCTAATAAAAGGAAAAGATTAATATGGGCAAAAGCACACAGACATTGGACAGAGGAAGATTGGAAAAAAGTGTTATGGACAGACGAATCGAAGTTTGAGGTGTTTGGATCACACAGAAGAACATTTGTGAGACGCAGAACTGAAAAGATGCTGAAAGAGTGCCTGACGCCATCTGTCAAGCATGGTGGAGGTAATGTGATGGTCTGGGGTTGCTTTGGTGCTGGTAAAGTGGGAGATTTGTACAAGGTAAAAGGGATTTTGAATAAGGAAGGCTATCACTGCATTTTGCAACGCCATGCCATACCCTGTGGACAGCGCTTGATTGGAGACAATTTCATCCTACAACAGGACAATGACCCAAAGCACACCTCCAAATTATGCATGAACTATTTAGTGAAGAAGCAGGCAGCTGGTATTCTATCTGTAATGGAGTGGCCAGCGCAGTCACCAGATCTCAACCCCATAGAGCTGTTGTGGGAGCAGCTTGACCGTATGGTACGCAAAAAGTGCCCATCAAGCCAATCCAACGTGTGGGAGGGGCTTCTGGAAGCACGGGGTGAAATTTCTCCCGATTACCTCAGCAAATTAACAGCTAGAATGCCAAAGGTCTGCAATGCTGTAATTGTTGCAAATGGAGCATTCTTTGACGAAAGCAAAGTTTGAAGGAGAAAATTATTATTTCTAATAAAAATCATTATTTCTAACCTTGTCAATGTCTTGACTATATATTCTAGTCATTTTGCAACTCATTTGATAAATATAAGTGTGAGTTTTCATGGAAAACACAAAATTGTCTGGGTGACCCCAAACTTTTGAACGGTAGTGTACATTTGTTTACAGTAGGTTATCTGTGCTATAGGAATGTCGGACCATTAAATGTGAATGTCTACCTTTTACCACAATGTAATTTTTTGGTCCAAAATCTTATGTATAGTGATCGAAGCTCCGTTTTTCTGACTCCTACTCCCCTGCATAGCCATAGATTTAAAAGATGCCTGCAGCCACCACTAGAGGGAGCTTACAGCATACTGTCTTATTATTTTATTATATAACAGTATGCAGTTAGCTCCTACACTCCCTCTAGTGGTGGCTTTAGGTAGGCAACATGTTATGTTTTAAAGGCTATGTACACCTTCGAAAGTGTTTTTTTTTAAATAAAAAGATCAATTAGTGTATTTTGTGCAACTTTATAATTACTTTTTATTAAAAATTATTTTTACTTTTTGAGATACAGCTGCTCTGTATCCTGTATACAGAGCAGCTGTATCCCGTTCTAAGTTCTGAATACGTCAAGTTCGCGGGACTGACGGGTTCAGCGTCAGGAGGCACACAGGATCCACGTGTAATCTATCACATCTAAGTTCATAACTTAGATGTGATGGATAACAGGTGCATCCTGCATGTCAGAGACACGCAGGACACGCTGACACTGAAGCCGTCAGTCCCACGGACCTGATGGGTACAGGATTTAGCGTAAGATACAGCTGCTCTGTAGATCGAATACAGAGCAGTTGTATCTCAAAAAGTAAAAATAATTTTTAATAAAAAACAATTATAACGTTTTGCAAAACACACTGCGCCTATTTAGATTTAAAAAAATAGTGTTCAAGTGTGGAAATTCAATTTAAACCTGAACATGGTATAACATCAGCTATTGCAATTGTCATCCAATGGATAGATTGGCCCAGTAAGGGTCAATACGGCTGATAGGAAGTAACTGTCAGAGATAGACTACGCACAGTTACTAAACATAGGCATTTAGGAGCCGTGTTCTCATTTTTGCTGGAGGCACGTTTTAATTTCTGACCTAAAAGACAAATTGATCAAAAGTAATGTTTGAATGTCAATACGAGCTATAGCTGTGACTTTAATGTGGATATAAAGTTCTTTACTGACTATATTAATAGCTTTTTAATTTGAATAGTCATTTTATTCAGCCCACACAGTCTCATAGAAGTTACATACGGAAACCTCTGCATTTTACCAGTCTGTGTCTGTTCTTTATATAATATTTATTTCTGTATCACATTTGTATATAAGTAGTTAGTGAAAATAGCTCAGAAGACTCCGTAACCTCAGACCACTAGAATCAGGAAGTTTCTTGCGCTCAGATATTCGTAAGGACTTTGAAACTTCATAGAGTTAGTCATAAATACCCCAAGCAGTAAGATGCAGCGTCACTAAACAAAGTTGTGGTGTAGTAAATGAGCCGCACCTGAAGATATATTTATTCTAGTAACACTGACAAGGACATTAATGCTGTTATAATTGCTGTATAAATTATGTACATAAGCGGATACTACAAATAATGAGATTGAGTTTGTGCAGTATGAAGTATATGCTCCTATTATTGCACAGGATTCCATCCTGGCTCTGGTCAAAGGAAAAACTTCTTCAGACCTTGTGTTGCCAGGTATGCAGGTGAGAAATACTTTACATCAGTGCCGAAAATGTCAGTTTTTGCTTCATTGTGAAGGTGCACTGGATGACAGAAGGGTACGAACGGCAATGCCTTCACACATAAATTTATTAAATGTAAAAAAAAAGTTTAGGCTCTGTTCACACCTGCATTGATGTAGTGCCCGGATCCTTTTGTTTAATGAATACCACTGGCACCAATGAAACCTATTGACATATTGGAGACCTTTGGAGTTCCGTTGTGTTGCCCGTCGTTTTGATTGGAAGAATAGTGCTGCATGCAGCGCTATTCCTCCTGACAAATCGAAAAGAATTTGGAGCTTCCAATGAAAATGTAAACATATTGTCACGAAGGGTCTGTGGACCCACTGGGCCGTACCGCCGTGGCGGTAAGGCAGCTGGCCAACAGGGAGCAGGTGATAGTCTATAATACTTATAGGTACCTGTGGCAGCTCAGACAGCGGCAGGGCAGGCTCGGCTTGGACTAAGTAGCAGGCGGACGTCAGGCGATGTGAAGCAGATCAGACATGGATGCAGCACGACACGACTTTGGCACGGCTCTGTGCTAAATCAGGAAGGTATGGATTGCTAGGAACAGGAACTGGAAACACGTATAGGTACAGGGACTGGGACTGGAACAGGGACTGGGACTGGAACAGGAAACAACTAGGAGGCCATCACATAGACAAACTTAGGGAATACAAAAACGCTCAGGCATAGAACTAGGGGGCTGGACCCCTCTTATAGTCCAGGGTACTTACGGGTCAAAGTTCGTCTATGAGGCCCGGTGCGCGCACTGCCCCTTTAAGAGCGGTATCCGGCAGAGGTGAGTGGATGTGAGCGCTGGCGTCTCCTGAGGAGGAGGCTGGGGCCAGCGCTTGCCGACTCATGGCTGCTGCTGTCAGGGGGAGGTTGGAGCCGCAGCCACGGACATTACACATATCCTCGTACCAACCTATTTTCGTTTTTGTTTTTGCGTTGTCTTTTGCTGTTATTTGGTTACTAAATAGCCACCTTCACAGAAAAGCTTACAACCTGCAATAACCCGGCTGCCACTACTCTACCGGGTGAACAGCTTCTACCGTCACCTTCTGTCTCCTTTCCCCTTCCGTTGTAGATGTAAGCCCTCGCGGGCAGGGTCCTCCCTCCTTCTGTACCAGTCTGTCAGTTATTAAGCTTGTGTTTATTGTGGTTGTGGTTTTTATTGTCTCATGTCATGTACAATCACAGATCCAAAATGATATAGGGCTTGGAACCCCGTAATCAAAAGCTGTTGGGATAAGAACCAAATACTTTTCCCAGAGACAGGAATCCCCCAGTAAAGTAAAAGTTTTGCATAACTACGAAACAACCCTGATACACCTTGATGTAGCCCTGCCTAATCAGAACACCCTCCCAAAAAATGGGTCGACCCCAACCTCCACCCTGTCCTTAATTAGGCCCTGTTGTGCCCTAGCGATATCCTGTTATGGGGAGGTTTTTCAATAGTAAGTAAGAGGTTGGGTGAAGGAGGCCATGAAGGCAAGGTGCAGGAGGAATTGTTAGACCCTGGTATACTCTAGTGTCACCCTGCCTAATCAGAGCACTTGCCCCTTACCTCCGACTAGTCCCTAGTAGGGCCCTATCAAAATAAATAATAATCATTTAAAAAAAAATGCAGCACCTAGATGTTTGCTTGTAGTCAGAAATGTTATTCATATTTGTTAATGTTAAATTTTACTTTGTTGACACATACAGTATATACACAATCTGACCCAATAACAATCATAGTTATTTTCAGAATATCAGTGCAGGTCCACAATTCACAGATTTCTTATAAATTAATTTCTCATGTCCGGCTGCATCTGCTCCGTAAGCCATAGGATTTGCCGATTTCAATCTCCTTAACCGCGCATGTAAGGCTAAGTTCACACTACCGTTACTATACATTTACCACTCTTCCGTCAGAGGAAGATAGGATCGATACATAAAACGGAAAGCAATGGTTCCGTTAGAATTACTATTGATTTCAATGGTAATTCTTTTGTATCAGTTGCTTTCGGTTTGTCTCTATTTGTTAGGCTTCCGTTTTCTGAACAGAAACAAATGTTCTGCAGACTGCACTTTTGTTTCCATTCAAAAAAACAGAAACCTAGCAGACGGAGACAAATGGAAAGCAACTGAAACAAAATAATTACCATTGAAATTAATGGTAATTGAAACGGAACTTTTGCTTTCCGTTTAATATATCAATCGTCTCTTCCTCTGATGGAAGCGAGGTAATCGTATAGTAATGCTAGGGTGAAAGAAGCCTGATCCTTTAAAAAAACGGACAATATAACAATTTATGTTATTTTTATAACATCCACTAATCTAAAAAATGGATCAGAGCAGGGTTGCCAACCGTCCGTAAATTTACAGACAGTCCGCAAAAAATCTGTGTTTTTTGTGCCGTCCATAGCTTCCGGCAGAAAAAAGCACTGTCCGGGATTTTTCTTTATTCCCCCGGAACTTTGCACTGCGCATGCGCCAAAATGCACATGCACGGTGCAAAAGCCATGGCCTCGCATATTTTCAGATTCCGCTTGACAGCGGAATCTGAAAGTATGCTGCCAAGTGAGGTCGGTGCCTGGAGTGGACCAATCCAGTCACCTGACTTCACGTCAGGGACATGAGGTCAGGAGACTCAGGTCAGGTGACTGGAGTGTTCAACTCCCGGGCCGTCACCGACCTCAGCCAGAAGAGGACCTCTGTCGCATGACCACCTCGGCTCCTCGGGGAATCACGTTAGGCAGAGCGGAGAGTGGTAGCGGTAGGCTACCACTACCGCTCTCCCCTCTGTTTGCTGTGTGGAGCTATTTACAAGGGGAAGCTGTGCAGCCCTATATACAAGGGGGGGCTGTGTGGAGCTATTTACAAGGGGGGCATTGTGGTGTTTTTTACAAGGGGGGCAGTGTGGTGCTATTTAAAAGGGGGCAGTGTGGAGCTATTTACAAGGGGAGGCAGTGTGGAGCTATTTACAAGGGGGGACAGTGCAGAGCTATTTACAAGGAGGAGCTGTGCAGCGTTATTTACAAGGGGGCAGTGTGGTGCTATTTACAAGGGGCGGCAGTGTGGTGCTATTTACAAGGGGCGGCAGTGTGGAGCTATTTACAAGGGTGGCAGTGTGGAGCTTTTTACAAGGGGCAGCAGTGTGGCGCTATTTACAAGGGGGGACTGTGTGGGACTATTTACAAGGGGGGGCTGTGTGGCTCTATCTACAAGGGGGGTTTTGTGGCGCTATCTAAAAGGTGGTGCTATGTGTGGCGCTATGTACAGGGGGCACAAAGGGGGCACAAAGGGGGCACAGTTGCTGATGGGGCACTTTTATTGGGTCGAGCACTAAGGAATCATTATTAAAGTCTGGGACACTGTGGACTATGAGTTTGTTTAGAGGATGGGGTATACGTGTAGAGGGTGCTAGAAAAGCGAGAAGCCAACATGTCTGTGTGTCAAATTCTGCAGAGACAAGTCGTGGCTGGAATAAGTCGTCACATCGGTCTGGGCCGGATGGAGAAAAAAGGGAAATTGAACGACTAATCAGAGAAAACATCACCTAAATTAGCGGGGGAAAGCTACGGACGACACTGTGATTGGTGAGTCCCTCCTAGAACACTGCACAGTGCACAGGCAATGATTTTGTAATGTGTCCATAAAAATTTTGGTCTGCCCGGGATTTTTAGCTCAGTTGTCCAGAAATTTCTAAAGTGGAGGTTGGCAACCCTGGATCAGAGTAACGGATTATACAACGCAAGTGTGAACTTAGCCTCAGGAAACAATAGGCATATGCTTGCAGGCAGAATCCCTTTTACCACTGATATATGTTGGCATTGTGTTGTTTTTATCTCCACAAATCATAATTTGTACGTTGGAGAATGTGGTTAACACAATTACCCATATATCAAAGTCTCCATTGCACTAACTGCAAAATTGAGGCCACAATACTGAACTATTGTTTAATAAAGGCTAGAATTCTTTAGATATTTATCTCTTGTAAATTGCTTTATTGCTGCTGTTTTATTGCAAAAAAATAATAATAATTCCACCGCTGACTCAGATAGCAAATGATTATTGTCACGGAGCGAGTTAGTGGACCCACTAGGCCGCACCGCCGTAGCAGGGAGGCAGCTGGCCAAACAACAGGGACCCCAGAATACAAAGTCCCGCACAAGGGTACCTGGATAGTCCAGACAGTGGCCGCAGCTTTGGCACAAATGGAGATTGGTGCCGCAGGTATCGCCAAACGTGGCGGATGTCACAGATGCCGCAGGTTGCGCCAGACGTGGCGAATTCCTCCGGACATGGCAGAAGACACAAGACGTGGCAGATGACACCGATGCCGCAGGTTGCGCCAGACGTGGCGAATTCTTTCGGACGTGGCAGATGACAGGATGACAGGATGTGACACGACTCAGACACTAATAGGGCCAGGAACAAGAACAGCACGGGATACAGGAACAGGTAACTGGGCATGGGTAACAACTGAAACGGGAAACACTAAGGGACCATTTGCAAGACAGACTGGAAAAACTAACAACGCTCAGGCAAGGATCAGAAGGGCTGGTGAGGCCCTCTTATAGACTAGGAAATCATGGGCCGTTGATGATGATGATTTCTTGATGTGCGCGCGCTGACACTTTAAGGCCGGGCACGGGCGTGCACGTGCACCCTACGGGACACAGCAGAACGGAGCAGAAGTGAGCGCTGGCGTCTTCTAGAAAGGAGATGGGGGCTCACGGATCCATGGCTGCGGGCATCGGGAGGTGAATAAACCCGACGGCCCGTAGCCATGGATGCTACAATTATGTTTATATATATATATATATATATATATATATATAGCATTTATGAAACTGTCAAGTACCTGTTGCAATTTCTCCTTTTGCTTATGTTGTGTATCTTCAGTCATTTGCAAATCAGAACCAACACAATTAAAATCCAACTGATGGTAATGTATAGAAGTATCATAAAGCCCTCAATATGTTGCAACTCTAGTTGTAAAATGAAACAGTAGCGTAACTTGAAGCTCTGGGGCCCCAATGCAAACTCTCCATAAGGCCCCCCATCTAACATTGTCTTCTAAGTTGGCAGAGGGTCCTTTGGGCTCAGGGCCTGGGTGTAACTGCCACATAGGAATAGCCTAATCATCTACATAACGTCCAACTGTAAAATTGTCCATACCCCAGATATTTGATCTGCTAGTTCATGCAGCAATAAATATAATCGTTGTCGGCAAGTGTAAACTGGAAGATGTGCTGCCGACATAATTGAAATGTATGGGGACGAACTATCGTAGTAATGATCACTCGTCCCCATACATAACTGATTATTTCTCCTTGTGAAAGGAGCAAATGAGCGCCGATCAACGAGCTGCCTCGTTGATCTGCACTCGTTTTCACGGCCCATATCGGACCATATAGGAACTTTATACACCGACTGAAGGCAGATATCTGTAGAAAGTCAATCTGCAATGTTGGAGTCATTGTTGGGTGCAGTGGTTGGCTTGCTAAAATGAATTGTGTCATGATTTCATGGCTCAGGTTTTGGGTTATTTTTCAATATAATCTCTGTAAATACAAACTGGAATTTACCATAATAATAAAGATTAATATCTTTATAGCAATTGCAATGAAACTAGCGCTTATATTAATTGAGAGTCTGCAATATTTCTGCACATCAAGTCAAAGTCCCCAAATTTCCTAATCAAGACTGAAGCAGCTTTTTTCTCACGTATTTTCATACCTATTTTCATATCTCAATCCCTTGGGCATTCTTTCAGTTACACATGATATAACAACAGCTAAATATACTCTGTTGCAAACAATGCACATGCAAATAACACAGCCCGGGTGAGCAATTTAGTGAATTTATAAAGAGTATGAGCATTTAGAAAGAAAACATGGACGGATGAATTTGAATCATAAAACAGGAATGGCCCTGCAGGCTGGTTTTATACTGGATATATCACTCTGCAGGAAGAAAAAACTGTACATTCTACATCTACTCAGTGAACAATATTGCAAGCCCTTTACAGAAATGTACTTTTATTTCTATATCTGTCCTTAGGCAATAGGCTCAAGTATGTAATCTAAAATAAATCATCCAGCACCCTACATAGCCTCATTTAAAAAACCCTCTCTAATTTTACTTCAAAATATGAAAGATGCCTACCACACATCACAACGACAAATTTACTTATCCGTAAAGCTTACCTGTGGTTATAATATGTTTTGAATAAATCGGTAGTACAAGCTTTTTAGTATATATTACTGGTAATTGTGGCATCTTCCTCAAATTCCAGCAACGTGCAGTTCCCCTTTTCCTGCTTGCAGATTCTCTCTATGTTCAGAAACACTCCAGTCCCCCAAAAATCAGTCTAGAGGTAATAGAGTAAATATAAGTCTGAGAGGCGGAAGGGGATGCAGCTACAGTAAGGGTCCTTTTACACCGGCTAATTTTAGCCGTAACAGCGAGCACTTGTTTGCTCCTTTCACGTTTCCCGGTTTACACGATAACGCTCGTTGTCCGGATAATTGGCCCATGTAAAAGGGCCTTTACTCTGCCTCACTATGTGGGAGATTGCATGTTGTGAGAGGGTAGAGGGAGCAGCAGCGGGAGACATCTGGTAGTCTCAAATCATTCACAGCTTTTGCATCACACCAGAGATTGTCTGTTTACTTAGCAGGCATGGAGAGAGAAAATGTACAGAAACCAGTAAAAAGAAGGAAAAATATCCAAAATATGTAGGTTAGACACTATTTCTGGCTGCACTCCATATATATATATATATATATACATGGCCGGCCTTAGATACGTTCGACCAGTGCGGTCGCACAGGGCGCCAGCCGTCACACTAAAAGGGGGGCGCCAGCGGGTGTGTGTATCCCCGCGCCGTTGCAACTACCAGTGGGTCAGGTGCCACTTGCTAACTGCACCCAGGGCCGACCTTAGGCAGTCGGCTTTCCACCCGGGCGCTTCTTCACTTAGTGGCAGTCGCTACCGCTGTAGCAGCCATAGCGGCTACAAGCAGCGACACCGGGCATGAGGGCGGTGGCGCCGCTAGCAGCCACTGCGACTGGTATAGCGGTAGCGACGGCACTATAGCAGAGCAGGGAGGTATCTCCCTGCTCTGCTATCTAGTAGTGCCAATGTAGCTCCCTGAAGGAGCGGAATCCCCATGTGGCCGGGGATTCTGCTCCTGAAGCGCTGCTTGATGTCTCTGTCCATATATGCATCAAGTGAACGACTGTCCTAGGCGTAAGAATAAGCAGCCGGAAAACTTCCGCGCCTAAGTGACCATCGGGGAGGTCGCTTGGGCGCACAGGTATTTCCCGTAAATATGAAACCTAATAAGATCTTGCTTCCCTTTCAGGTCTCTTTAGATGGTAGGTCTGCCACCGGCAGTGCCTTCGTGGATTCAGGGTCCTCTGCTAATATTATGTCTGTGGAATTTGCTATGTCTCTAGCTATGCCGTTGATTAATTTGCCCAAACCTGTCCCGGTAGTGGGTATCGACTCCACTCCACTTGCTAATGGTTATTTTACGCAGCATACCCCTGTTTTTTAACTCATTGTTGGCTCCATTCATTTGGAGCAGTGTTCTGTGTTGGTGATGCAGGGATTATCGTCCGATTTGGTTTTAGGCCTTCCTTGGTTGCAGATGCATAATCCCACGTTTAACTGGAATACCGGGGATTTTACAAAATGGGGTAATGAATGCATGACGTCCTGTTTTTCTATTAATTTGGTTTCTCTCGCTGAGGAGGTGAACATTCTACCTGAGTTTATTCAGGACTTCGCTGATGTTTTTTCTAAAAAAGCCTCCGAAGAGTTACCTCCTCATAGAGAGTACGATTGCGCAATCGATTTGGTACCAGGAGCTAAGCTCCCTAAAGGTAGGATATTTAATCTCTCTTGTCCCGAAAGTGAAGCCATGAGAGAATATATCCAGGATATCCATATATCCATCCAATATATCCATCCTTCTTCGTAGGGAAGAAGGATGGTGGTCTTAGGCCGTGCATCGATTACCGAAACTTGAATAAAGTCACTGTAAGGAACCAATATCCCCTTCCTCTGATTCCTGATCTCTTTAATCAGGTTCAGGGGGCCCAATGGTTCTCTAAGTTTGATCTTCGGGGGGCTTATAACCTTATCCGAATCAGAGAAGGGGATGAGTGGAAGACTGCGTTTAACACGCCCGAAGGTCATTTCGAATACCTCGTCATGCCCTTTGGGTTGTGTAATGCTCCCACGGTCTTCCAGAATTTCATAAATGAGATTTTAAGAGACTACCTGGGGGTATTTCTTGTAGTGCACCTTGATGATATACTTGTGTTTTCCCAGGGCTGATCCTCCCACATTGAGCATGTCAGGAAGGTGCTCCAGGCCCTTCGGGAAAACAAATTCTTTGTTAAAACCAAAAAATGTGTGTTTGGGGTGCAGGAGATGCCATTTTTGGGTCAAATCCTCACTCCTAACGAATTCCGCATGGACCCTGCCAAGGTTCAGGCTGTGGCTGAATGGGTCCAACCTGCCTCCCTGAAGGCTTTACAGTGCTTCCTGGGGTTTTCTAATTATTACAGGAGATTTATTGCTAACTTCTTGGTCATCGCTCAGCCTCTTACGGACCTTACTCGGAAGGGTGCTGATCTCCTCCACTGGCCTCCGGAGGCGGTTCAGGCTTTTGAGATCCTTAAGAGGTGCTTTATCTCTGCCCCAGTGCTGATCCAGCCTAACCAGATGGAGCCATTCATCGTGGAGATTGACGCCTCCGAGGTGGGAGTGGGTGCTGTCTTGTCCCAGGGTACTAGGTCTCTCACCCATCTCCGTCCCTGTGCCTACTTCTCCAGGAAGTTCTCCCCCACTGAGAGTAACTATGATGTTGGCAACCGCGAAGTCTTAGCCATTAAATAGGCATTTGAAGAGTGGCGCCACTTCCTGGAGGGGGCTAGACACAAGGTAACGATCCTTACCGACCACAAGAATCTGGTTTTCCTAGAATCTGCCCAGAGGCTAAACCCGAGACAAGCTCGATGGGCGTTGTTTTTTTACTAGATTCAACTTTGTGGTCACCTATAGGGCTGGGTCTAAAAATATTAAAGCTGATGCACTGTCGCGTAGCTTCATGGCCAGCCCTCCTCCGGAGGAGGATCCTGCTGGTGTTTTGCCCCCAGGTATAATCATATCATCTGTTGATTCTGACTTAGTCTCCGAAATTGCGGCTGATCAAGGTTCAGCTCCCGAGAATCTTCCTGAGAACAAGCTGTTTGTTCCCCTTCAATTCCAGCTAAGGGTACTCAGGGAGTATCATAACTCTGCGCTATCTGGCCATCCAGGCATCCTGGGTACCAAGCACCTCATTTCTAGAACCTATTGGTGGCCGGGGTTGCTTAAAGACCTTAAGGCCTACGTCGCCGCTTGTGAAATTTGTGCTAGGTCCAAGACTCCCAGGTCCCGACCAGCGGGATTACTATGTTCTTTACCCATTCCCCAGAGACCTTGGACCCATATCGCCATGGATTTTATCACCAATCTGCCTCCATCCCAAGGCAAGTCGGTGGTGTGGGTTGTAGTAAACCGCTTTAGTAAGATGTGCCACTTTGTGCCCCTCAAGAAACTACCCAATGCCAAGACGTTAGCTACCTTGTTTGTCAGACACATCCTGCGTCTCCATGGGGTTCCTGTCAATATTGGTTCTGACAGAGGGGTACAATTTGTTTCATTGTTTTGGAGAGCTTTCTGTAAGAAGCTGGAGATTGATCTGTCCTTCTCCTTGGCCTTCCATCCTGAAACTAATGGCTAAACTGAGAGGACTAATCAGTCTCTAGAACAATATTTAAGGTGTTTTATCTCTGACTGTCAAGATGATTGGGTCTCCTTCATTCCCCTCGCCGAATTTTCCCTTAATAACCGGGTCAATAACTCGTCAGGGGTCTCCCCCTCTTTCTGTAATTTTGGGTTTAACCCACGGTTCTCCTCCGTTTCTCCTGGTAGTTCCAACAATCCCGAGGTAGATGTCGTTCATCGGGAACTGTGCACAGTCTGGGCCAAGGTTCAGAAGAACCTTGAGGCGTCCCAGAGCATACAAAAGACTCAGGCAGATAAAAGACGTTCTACTAACCCCTTGTTTGTGGTCGGGGATTTGGTGTGGCTGTCTTCAAAAAGTTTGCGCCGCAAAGTTCTGTCCAAAAAATGCTCCCCGGTATATAGGGCCGTACAAGGTCATTGAGGTCCTTAACCCTGTCTCCTTCCGGCTGGTGTTACCCCCGTCTTTTAAAATACACAATGTGTTCCATACCCCCCTCCTTAAACGCTGCTCCCCATTCTTGGCTACCGAGAGGAAACCTCCGGTCCCTGTTCTCACCCCTGAAGGGGTAGAATTCGAGGTGGCCAAGATTGTGGACAGCAGGATGGTCCAAAGCTCCCTCCAGTACCTGGTCCATTGGAGAGGATACGGGCCTGAGGAGAGGACTTGGGTACCCGCCCGGGATGTTCACGCCAGGTTATTGCTCAGGAAGTTTCATCTTCGGTTCCCCAACAAGCCGGGTCCACCTATAAAGGGTCCAGTGGCCCCTCATAAAAAGGGGGGGGGGTACTGTAAAGGATTTGCCTGACACAGCTTCTGTGTCGACGCCCGTGGTTAATCAGCCTGCATCTGTTCCTAGGTCTGCTCGAGTGACTCGTTCTGCTACCACTCAGGCTGGTAGGCTAAGGAGTGGGAGAACCTATCACAGCTTGGCCAGACGGTTCTAGCTCCCGCCCTTGGTCTACTTATACCTTCATTTACGGCTTGTCCTTTGCCTGTGATTCTTCCGTTTCCTGGCTCTGCTTTTCCTGCTATTATCATTGACCTCTGCTTCTTATTGACCCTGGCTTGACTGACTATCCTCCTGCTCTGCTTTTGCTACCACGTACTCTCCTGGTTTGACTCGGCTCGTTCACTACTATTGTTGCTCACGGTGTTGCCGTGGGCAACTGCCCCACTTCCCTTGCTTCTGTGTACCCCTGTCTGTCTGTCGTGCACATATTGAGTGTAGGGACCGTCGCCCAGTTGTACGCCGTCGCCTAGGACGGGCCGTGCAAGTAGGCAGGGACTGAGTGGTGGGTAGATTAGGGCTCACCTGTCCGTCTCCCTATCCCGTCATTACAAGAGGTCTGCTTTTTCTGTGCCTCTCTTGTCCACTTGCTTTGTCTGGTATTGGAACTTAGCTCATTAACGTATTACTAAACAAGGCCCATGAACAAGAATGGCTATGTTTTTTTGGGGAAAAAAGCACATTCTAATCTCAGACAACTCCTTTAATACACCAGGCTCAGCCACAATTTGTTGCTTTAGGTTTACAGTAATTTGCAGTGAATTTAATCCAGACTGAAACTCTGTACTGTACCGTGCTCATCCTAAGTTGTTTTTTTTCTCACTCTATGGGCCACGTGGTAATGCAGTTGTAGCCTTTGTGGTATATAAGCTCCTGCAACTCATGTTGTACAAAAAAAAGCATGTGAGGTGTGTATAAGGCCCTGTTCGTCTGCATTGTGCTCTCTGTTTATAACAGAAGCCACAATGCTGTGGCAGATCCATCACACGACAGACATCAGCAGTGTCCTACGGACCCTATTCACTTATAATAGGGTCCGTCGGGGGTCTGCCAAGATGTCCGTTGTTACGACTGGATAAGTAGCACTACATGTAGCGACATTTTTCACAGTCAAAAACGATGAAACCTGACATAGTTGTGAACACAGCCTAACTCTATGTCGCTACCACGGCAACAATAATTGTAATTCTCTGGTTCTATATTGGGCCTCATACTGACCATAGACTAATTGTCAGACACCCCTTGTTTTTTTTGGGTTTTTTTTCAAACACAAAAATAAATTGGATATATGGTAATATTCTTTTTGTCTGTCTGGCAGCTGCTTGCCTCCTAGTTTATTAAGAATTAAAATGCAGAATTTGGTAAAATATTGGTGGTGGAATTGTTGAGTTTAGTTATTGACCATAAGATCTTCCTGCTGGAAATTACTCCATGTCTGTGGCAAGCTATATGGACTTTAGCTAGGAATTAGCTGGCAATTACACAGTCCTTACACGGCTATAGAAGAACATGGAGAATAACAGTCAGTGTTATCCGACAGGAGGCAATAGCCGCTGTCATTACTTATTACCTGCATTCCTGTAGATAACAGCCTGCTAATGCAAACAATGACCAAATAACAATCCTTACTAACACAATTAGCAAACCACCATGGGGCTAGATTCTCACATACATTTTAAGGGTTTCTTTTTGAAGGTGCATGCATTTTTTTGTTATATATTTCTTCCCATTGAATTCATAGTGTGAACCCGCTCAAAATACATTTATTTTGATTGATTTTAAATAGATTTTTGTTAAATTAATAACATGGCACAAAATACTTTGGCTTAAATTAAATGTTTCATGTATTTAATTTAAAGGCTATGTACACCTTTGCACAGTATTTTATTGTATGTTGTTTGCAAAATGAGACACATTTCTAATTGGTCTTAAAGGAAAGGTGTCATGATTTTTTTTTTAAATTAATTTGTGTTTTTATTTATTAAAATATTATTTTAACTTTATTTTTTGGGTTTTGCAGGTTCCGCTGGACCTGTTGGCCTACATCGTAGATTCGGTAGACTACTGCGATGATCTACGTTTTTGTTTTTTTAACCCCTTCCCGCCGCAGAACTTTTTCAGATTTTCATTTTCGTTTTTTCCTCCCCACCTTCCAAAAGCCATAACGTCTTTATTTTTCCGTTGATATAATACTATGAGGGCTTGATTTTTGCGGGACGAGTTGTCGTTTTTCATAGCACCATTTATTTTGCCATATAATGTACTAGGAAACGGGAAAAAAATTATTTGTGGGGTAGAAAATGAAAAAAACAGCGATTCCATGTTTTTTTGCGCGCCGTTTTTACGGAATTCACTGTGCAATTAAAACAACATGTTAACTTTATTCTCTGGGTCTATACGACTACGGCGATACCAAATATATAGAGGTTTTTTTCTATATTTTACTACTTTTACAAGTAAAAACCTAAGTGTAAAAAAGAAAATGTATTTTGTGTCACCAAATTCTGAGAGCCACAACTTTTTTATTTTTCCGTCGATTAAGTGGTATGAGGGCTTATTTTTTGCGGGATAAGCTGTAGCTTTTAATAATACCATTTTGGTGTAAATGCGATGGTGTGATCACTTTTTATTTCATTTTTTGAGGGAGATTAGGTGACCAAAAAATAGAGATTCTGGCGTTTAAATTTTTTTTTTTTACGGCGTTCACCGTGCATCTTAAATTATATATTGTAATAGTTCAGACTTTTACGGACGTGGCGATATGAATTATGTTTGTTTATTTATTTATTTACTATGCTTTAGGGGGAAAATGGGAAAACCGTTTTTTTTTAACTTTTAATATATATATATTTTTTTTACACAAAAAAAAACTTTATTTAACTAATTTTTACTTTTTATATTAGTCCCCCTAGGGGACTTCAACCAGCGATCGTTAGATCGTTTGCAAGATATACTGCAATACTAATATCGTGATTCTGACAGGCAACTATTAAGTCCTGCCGGATGCATCCTTCATTGGGACCCCAGGCAGCCGAAGCAACCATCGCCCCCCCCCCCGCGATTGCATTGCGGGGAGCGTGATGAGCTGTTAGAGGGGGTCACCCCCCCTCTTTCTAACGATTTAAATGCTGCGGTCTCTGTTGACCGCGGCATTTAACGAGTTAAACTAGCGGGATCACACTCGAGCACGATGCCGCTAGTTAATCTGAGGTGTTGGCTGTAGCAAACACCCGACACCGGCATCATATGAAGCGGCTTCACTCCGTGAGCCCGCTCCTTACTTCCCCTACCCGACTTTGGCATATGGATACGTCAAATGTCGGGAAGGGGTTAAAAGTAAAATGGGTAACAAGGGTTTTGTGGGGGAATGAAAATACGGGGCCACATGTCATTTAAAAAAAAATTAATAAAAAAATCACGTGTGATTACCCCTGGTGGCGGTGGGTACCGGGGTAATAATGGGGGGTTAGTTGCAGCCTTTTTACTGGCTAACATTAAATCCCGCCTCCGTAATGGACATCGTCAAACAGACAACTGCCATTATCCAGGCGCTAATAAAGTATTAAAAAAACACAGACATAAGAAAATATTTTTATTGAAATTAAAACTCCCCCACACAATCCTCGCTAACCATTTTATTAAAAAAAGTAGATCATCGCAGTAGTACATTGAATCTACGACGTAGTCCAATAGGTCCAGCGGAACCTGCAAAAAAAATAAAGTTAAGCCTCAAGCACACTTCAGTGAAATGCTTCAGTGTGCTATTTTTTAACGGATATGGGCCCATGCACAATTCCTTTTTATTTGCATTGGTTTTTTTTGCAGTTTTTGTGTTCGCTTTTTGCAAGTTTTTGGGCGTGTAGTTAGGACTCCCACTGACTCTGGTAACATTTTGCACCAAAGAATTGATCCAACTCTTCTTTGGGGAACGCCCCTAGAGAAGAGAACATGTGACCAGTGCTGGGGAACGCCCTAGAACAGAGAACATGTGACCAGTGCTGGGGAACCCCCCCCCAGAGAAGAGAACATGTGGCCAGTGCTGAGGAATGCCCCTAGAGAAGAGAGCATGTGACCAGTGCTGGAGAATTCCCCGAGAGAAGAGAACATGTGACCAGTTCTGGGGAACACCCCTAGAGAAGAGAACATGTGACCAGTGCTGGGGAATGCCCCTAGAGAAGAGAACATGTGACCAGTGGTGGCACACGCCCCTAGAGAAGAGAACATGTGACCAGTGCTGGGGAATTCCCCTAGAAATGAGAACATGTGACCAGTGCAGGGGAACGCCCCTAGAGAAGAGAACATGTGACCAGTGCAGGGGAAAGCCCCTAGAGAAGAGAACAAGTGACCAGTGCTAGGGAACGCGCTAGAAAAGGGAACATGCATGTGATCAGTGCTGGGGAACGCCTCTAGAGAAGAGAATATGTGGCCAGTGCTGGGGAATGCCCCTAGAGAAAAGAACATATGACCAGTGCTGGGGAACGCCCTAGAGAAAAGAACATGTGACCAGTGCTGGGGAACACCCTAGAGAAGAGAACATGTGACCAGTGCTGGTGAATGCCCCCAGAGAAGAAAACTTGTGACCAGCTTTGGGGAACGCCCCCAGAAATGGTGAATGCCCCAAGAGAAGAGAACATGTGACCAGTGCTGGGGAACGCCCCTGGAGAAGAGAACATGTGACCAGTGCTGGGGAACACCCCTAGAGAAGAATTTTGAATGGAGAACAGGTTGCAAACTGGTTATGAGAGCTGCTGAAGCCATAAAAAGGAAAGCTCAATGCATAAAACAGTGCAACTTTTTTTCTGCAGGGACTTAGTAACATGCATATATTTAGATTTTTCATGCACAAAGGTTTCCATAAGCTTTAAGTCTGTAGAAGTAAAATGCATTTGTTTTTGGCACAAAAAAAGTTGGTCTAAAGTAAGCCAACCTATTGGCGGCATAAAGTTAGAAAAATGTGTCTAAAAATGCGCCAAATTGATCATACAGCATGAGCCACTGTGATTTGTCACGTACTGTATAGTCTAGTTCTAAGCTGTCTAAATTTAAGACACTGTTAATAAATCTGCCGCTATATTTTTATTCTGTCGCTAATTCTAAAATTGAAATAAAAAAGAAATCACTACAAAGCCGAGACTTTTTTTGCACAGCCTGTGTATAGGTTCATTTACATTAACGCCTTCCCGACATCTGCCGTATATATACGGCGCTGTCGGGCAGGACTTCACGCAAAGCGCAGTGCCATTACGTCGCGGTGATAGTGCGGGCTCAGGAGCTGAGCCCGCACCATCACTGCCTGGTGCCAGCTGTATGTTGGTGTATCGGCCGGAGCTAGCCTCTGATCTGGCCGATTAACCCCTCAGATGCTGCATTCTATAGAGATCGCAGCATGTGAGGGGTTTTTATCCATTGGCACACTAGTAACGTGATCGCTGGGTTGCCAGTGGCTGCAATGGCCTCCCGGTCTGCCAGCAACGGAAGCCTCCTATGCAACACTCGGAGGCGGGACCTAAAAGGCTTCCGGCACCATCGGCAAGATGGCACCGGCTCAGTTTCCGTCTCAGAAGCTGAGCCACGTCATCAGCGGTGGATGTCAGCTGTATGTTACAGCGGACACCCCGCTGTAATGGCAGGAACTGGAGCTAGCTCCGATTCCTGCCATTACCCCTTAGATGCAGCGATCGAAAGCAATCGCAGCAGCTTAGTGGTTTGTATCAAATCGGCAGCCCTGCCATGCGATAGCAAGGCTGCTGACTGCTACTATGGCAACAGGAGTCCTAACAATAGCCTCCTGTCTGCCACTACGGAAACCGATTAGGCCCCGACCGAGGCGGACCCTGATGGGCTTGCTGTCAGTGAACAACTGACCGTTCTAATACATTGCAGTACATAGGTAGTGCAATGTATTAGAACATCAATCAAACAGTTGGACCTTCAAGTCCCCTAGTGGGACTAAAAAAAAAGTGTAAAAAAAGTAAAAATAAAAGTTGTAAAAAATAAAATAAAAGTTTCAAGTAATAAAATAAAACACAATCGCCCATTTTTCCAATATCAAGTCGTTTATTATTGAAAAAAAAAGAATAAAACCATACATATTTGGTATCGCTGCATCCGTAACGACCTGAGTTATAAAAATATTATATTATTTGTCGCGCGCAGTGGACGACGTAAAAAAAAAGAACTAAAAAAATACTGCCATAATTTCTGTTTTTTTTGTCACTTTGTTTCCAAAAATTGAAATAAAAAGTGATCATAAAGTCGCAGGTAAATAGTACATATAAAAACTAGCGCTCGTCTCACAAAAAGCAAGCCCTCATAAAGCTCAGTCGACAAATTTTTTAAAAAGTTATGGCTCTTACAACATGGCGACAGGAAAAATACATTATTTTTGCAAAAGTAATTTTATTGTGCAAAAAGTTGTAAAACATAAAAAAGTGCTATAAATTTGGTTTAACCGCAATCGTACTGACCCGCAAAATAAAGTTAACATGTAATTTATGACGCGTGGTGTACGCTATATAACAAAAACTAAAAAACTATGCCAGAATTGCTGTTTTTTGGTCACCTTGCCTACCAAAAAAAGGCTAAAAAGTGATCTAACGCTTGGTGAATGCTGTATAAAAAAACTAAATAAAACTATGCCAGAATTGCGGTTTTTTGTTTACCTGGCCTCCCAAAAAATAGGGTAAAAGGTGATCAAAAAGTCGCATGTACCCCAAAATGGTACCAATGATAACTATAGCTCGTCCCGCAAAAAAACAGCCCCCATACCACTACGTCTATGAAAAAATAAAATAAGTTAAGGCTCTAATAAGTCAGGAAATAAAAAATATGTAGTTGTGCAGGTCCGAGGGGAACATTTCTTCTGTTTCAAGAGGCGATTTATCAAGGCCCTTAAATTAGGGAACCAGGAAGGGGAGGGCCCAAACATATCTGCTGGAAGCGAGGGTGCCCGTATTATACCAGGACAACACTTCCCAGCAAAATTCCCCAAACTGCAAAGGTGTGGAGTGTGGATCAAAGGGGATAAGTAAGAACACCATTTATCATGTGCAACACTGGCCTGTACATAAAGGATTGCTTCACAGCATAACACACATCTATGGATTATTTTAGCCTTTTTTTCTACCCCATTATTATACCCCCTGACTATGTCCCTAATGTACTCCGCACAGCTTACACGTACCCCCACATTATAAACTGAAATACCAGTAATACCCCAAACAAAACTACTACCAAACAAAATTCACGCTCCAAAAGTCAAATGGCCCTTCTGAACCCTACAGTGTGCCCAAACAGCAGTTTACTTCCACATATATGGCATCGTTATACCCGGAAGAACCCTTTTACCAATTTTACGGGTGTGTGTCTCCAGGTACACAAGCTGGGCACGACATATTTGCCACTAAAATGTCACATCTAGTGAAAAAAAAATATTTTTATTTTGCACCATCCGCAGTTCAATCATTTATGGAAAAGACCTGTGGGGTGAAAAGGCTCACTACACCCCTTAATAAATGCCTTGAGGGGTGTAGTTTCCAAAATGGGGTCACTTCTCAGGGGTTTCTTTTATTACTTCACATTAGAGCCTCTGCAATTGTGAACCAATGCTGTGTAAGTTGCCAAATTAGGCCTCAACTTCGCATGGTACTCTTTCACTCCTGAGCCTAGTCGAATATCCAGGCAAAAGTTTAGGGCCACATGTAGGGTTTTTCTAAAACCGGGAAACAAAGCATAATAATTAGAGAGGTGGCACAAGCTGGGCACCACATATTGGCATATCTATGGAAAAAATCCAATTTTCACTCTGCAACATCAAGTGCACACTAATTTCTGCAAATTACCTGCGGGGTTAACATGCTCACAACAATCCTAGGGGAATACCTTGAAGGGTGTAGTTTCCAAAATAGGGTCACGTCTGGGGGGTTTCTACTGTTTTGGTCCCACAGGGGCTTTGCAAATGCGACATCGCGACCAGAAATCAATACAGCAAAATCCGTACTACAAAAGCCAAAAGGCGCTCCTTCCCTTCTGAGCCCTACTGTGTCCGCAACAGCAGTTTATGACCACATATGGGGTATTGCTGTACTCAGAGAAATTGCTTTACAAATGTTGTGGTTCTTTTTTTTCCTTTATTTCTTGAGAAAATGAAAAATTTTGAGCTAAAGCTACGTCTTATTGAAGAAAAAGGATTGTTTTTATTACCACTACCCAATTCTAATAAAATCTAGGAAACCCCTGTAAAGGTCAAAATGCTCACTACACCCATAGATGAATTCCTCAAGGATCGCAGTTTCCTAAATGGAGTCACTTTTGGGGCGTTTTCTCTGTTTTGGTCCTTCAGGGGCTTTGGAAAATGTGACATGGCCTCCACAAACCATTCCTGTTAAACTTCAGCTCCAAAAGCCAAATGGCGCTCTTTCCCTTCTAAACCCTGCTGTGTGTTCAAACAGCCGTTTATGACCACATGTGGGGTATTGTTTTACTCGGGAGAAATTGCTTTACAAATGTTGTAGTGCTTTTTCTCCTTTAGTTCTTGTGGAAATGAGAAAAAAATTAGCTTAACCTACAGTTTCTTTGAAAGAATGTCGATTTTCATTTTCACGGCCTACTTCCAATAATCTCTCCAATAAACCTATTGGGTCAAAATGCTTACTATACCCCTAGATAAGTTCCATGAGGGGTATAGTCTCCAAAATTGGTTCACTTTTGGGAGATTTCCACTGCTTTGGCACTGCAAGAGCCCTTCAAACCTGACAGGGGGCCTAAAATATTTTCTAATAAAAAGGAGGCCCAAAATCCACAGGGTGCTCCTTTGCTTCTGAGGCCGGTGCTTCAGTCCATAAGCACACTAGGACCACATGTTGGATATTTCTAAAAACGGCAGAATCTGGGCAATAAATATTGAGTTGCATTTCTCTAGTAAAACTTTCTGTGTTACAAAAAAAATTGATTAAATATGTATTTCTGCCAAATACATATGAAATTTGTACATTTCACCTCTACTTTGCTTTAATTCCTGTGAAATGTCTATAGGGTTAAGAAACTTTCTAAATGCTGTTTTGAATACTTTGAGGGATGAAGTTTTTATATATAAAAAATATGTATATGTATTTATATATACCCGAGCTCTGCATTCCCTATCTAGCCGAGGATAGCATAGAAGATCTGGCTGATCCACTTTAAAGACTTTTTTTTTTTTTTACCTTATCATAGGCTTTATGTATGCATGGGAGCAGGGTTCCCAACCGGATTTTTTTCTTTTTTTTCTGGGCAACTTATCCAAAAATCACTAACAGCTTACCATTTTTCCATACAAACTGGAACAGCATAATGAATCACAAAGGCAATAAGTGATATATAACTTAGGCTTCATTCACATCTGAGTCAGGGCGCCGGTCTGGCTTTCCGTCAGAGCTTCCCCTCAGAACGGAACCCTGACTGAAACAAACGGAAACCATATGTTTCCGTTTGCATCACCATTGATTTCAATGGTGACGGATCTGGTGCAAATGGTTTCCGTTTGTCTCAGTTGTGCAAATGTTCCATTGTTTTGACGAAAGCAATACCGTAGTTGATTATGGTATTCATTCTGTCAAAACGACGGAGCCCTTACACAACTGAGACAAATGGAAACCTATGGTTTCCGTTGGTTTCAGTCAGGGTTCCGTTCTGATGGGAAGCTCTGACGGAACGCCAAAACGGAACCCTGACTCAGATGTGAACAAAGCCGAATATATCTATAGCTCAAATACTAATATAAACACATCAGCAGCATTTACGGTGAACTGTATGAAGATAATTACAATCCTAAAAATCTGTACAGGCTCCTGCAGCTTAAATAAATTCACGGACACATCCATTTTTTTGCCGACACTGGGATATAATTCCCCTATTTTTAATGACTTTCAGGAATTTACGGACGGTTGGCAGCCCTGCTTGGGAAAACTTCCAAATTTTCATGTATGAACAATTACTTTAGTTAATGATAATGTTTTTCTTTTTTTTTCTTCTTGTTCATATCATACATTTCTTAAGATCGCTTCAGATATTGAGTGGCTTTATGGTGATTTACCAACTCATTTACTAAGCACAATAATTTGTATAAAGTCCATGCAGTGGTGCCACAATAACTGTTCCCACAGTAATAGCTTGCAGTAGTGCCTGAGTAGCAGTGACCATATGAAAATCCCAATTTTCCAATTCCAGTGCCAATGTAGGAGGACCAAGCACATATTAGTCCCCATATGATAGTTCAGGCCACATGCTTACATAGTTCCATGGATACATAGTTACATAGTTACATAGGTTGAAAAAAGACACAGGTCCATTACGTTCAACCTTTCTCAATAAATTACTCGTCATTCATTGCTTGATTAATTATAACCCTCAATGCCATTCGTCAGTAAATAAGCATCTAGCGTTTTTTTGAATGCTGACATATTATCTGCCATCACTACCTCTAGGGATAGGACATTCCATAGCTTGACCACCCTAAGTGTAAAGAACTCTTTCCTATATTGATGCCTGAAACTTCTTTCCTCCATACGCAATGGATGTTCCCTGGTCCTTTATAGATTCCTTGGAACGAACGGATCATGTGCTAGTTCTCTGTATTGACCACACATATACTTATATATATTAATAAGATCCCCTCTAAGACGTCTTTTTTCCAAGCTGAACAAGCCCAATTTTTCTAGTCTTTTATTGTAAAATGCATTTTATTGTACCTCCCATCCCATTTAATAATCTAGTTGCCCGCCTTTGAACCCTCTCCAATTCTCCTATATCCTATTTACAATGTGGAGCCCAAAACTGAATTCCATATTTCATGTGCCATGTTTTTGCCCATGCTGCCAGCTTATCTAGGTCTTTCTGCAATATTTTATAGTCAAGTTGAGTTTCAAGTATCCTACAAAGTTTTGTATTGTCCGCAAAAACGGACACTTTGCTACCAATCCCATTCACAAGGTTACTAATAAAGAGAATAAAAATATTTGGGGGGGGGGGGGCTAACATCGATCCTTGTGGTACCTTGCTGCTGACTTCAGCCCATTTTGAGTAAGTGCCAGATATTACGACTCTTTGTCCCTTAACCAATTCTTTACCCACTTGCATACATGGTCCCCCAGTCCCTGTGTCTGTAGCTTCAGAACAAGACTGTTGTGTGGAACAGTATCAAATGCTTTTGCAAAATCCAAATAAATCACATCAGCCACATGACCAACATCCAGATTTGCACTTACCTCCTCATAGAAACCGAGCATGTTGGTTAGGCACAACCTATTTTTCATGAATCCATGCTGGTTATCAGTTATTAGACTTTTCTCCGACTATATATTTTTGTAGTTCATCTCTTAGAATACCCTCAGATATTTTGCATACCACAGATGTCAAACTTACTGGATGGAAGTTACTCAGCTCCACATTTTTACCCTTCTTAAATATTGGTACAACTTCCGCCGTCCTCCAATCCTGTGGCACTGATCCTGTTACAAGAGAGACTAAGAAGATAAATGGTCTGTCCAATACTGAGCCCAATTCCCTTAATACACGTGGATGAATGCCGCCAGGGACAGGGGATTTATCAATGTTTAATTTGCTCAGACCCAGCTGTACTTCCTCCTGTGTTAAGCAGGTAATTGAGGGGGGCCTTTATGACTGTCCCCCTGAATATCTGGCATTGGGAGCTCATCAGTAAACACCGAGCAAAAATGATCTTAAAAAATAATTTTGAGGCTAGTGCTCCTTTAAATCTTCCATGGCTGTTTTCATACGAGCTTATTTTTCATCAGTATTAATTTCAAAGCAAATCCACAATGAAATCCACATGTGTAACATGGGGATTTTGATGTGGATTTTGGTGCGCATTTCACCCTATGCATTGCAAAGGGTGAAATCGACAATAAAAATCTGCTACAAATCCGTAACAGAATTGACATGCTGCGGATTAACAAATATGCAGAATGACCACAATAGATATACATCTGTCCTAAAATACAAATAAATAGGAAATAACATAAGGGCAGACAAGATGGACCATGGAGTCTTTTTCTGTCGTCAATCTTCTATGTTTTTATGAATTTAAATTTCTAAGTCGTCATTATATGGAGGATGTATGCACCATACATACAATACAAGACTAGCTAGAGAAACAGTCTACAAAAGACTCAATCAATCCAAAGCTGCTTTTTTAGTTTTTTTTAAAATTGCTTGTATGGTACATGTGATTAATTACTTGGAAAATGATTGCATCTGCGCTTTGAAAGGAGCCGATTGAGGCTGGAATGCTGAATAGGCTAGTGTTTGCATCTGTTTGATGTGAGAGCTGTAAATAAAGCTGAGCTGATATATTATCTAAGAAAGGTGTCTGCTATCTTAACTAATAGTTCAAGAGGACAATAGTATATAACGAGAAGCGGTCATAGGCATTAAAGACGATCTGTCACTAGTTTATTAATTCCTTATCTACTAACTAATCTTTATTATTTGTAAAGTTATGAGCATTTTTCTAAATATGCTAATTTGGCTCTAATAGCCAAGTAGGAGGAGACTCTTTCTTTTCACGCTGGGCGGTGTAATATTTTCTGTATGACGCTGTCCAATCAGCATACAGCTTCTCCCTCTTCCCTGCCCAGCAACACAGCCTGATCATATAGTACACAGCTTCCATTACCGACTGTGTATTCAACTGGTGATATCTCTGGTTGTGTCACAGCTAGAACTGCGATCCTGGTGTCATATGAAAGATCAGAATCTCCTTTTCATATGCCACCCTGTTTTCTAGGTGGTCCACAGCTCGAGATATGGCTGTTTGAAGTGATCCCCTTCCCACCAGCTTTTTATTGAGATTCAGATCTTTTTCAAACAGGTTAACACCAAACATTGGTCCATAAACAAGGACCTTCAACAACCAGTGCATTAAGGGTATGTTCACACGGCCTATTTACGGACGTAAATCGGGCGTTTTTGACCCGAATTACGCCCGAAAATAGCGCCTCCATAGCGCTGACAAACATCTGCCCATTGAAAGCAATGGGCAGACGTTTGTCTGTTCACACGAGGCGTATATATACGCGCCGCTGTCAAAAGACGGCGCGTAAATAGACGCCCGCGTCAAAGAAGTGACCTGTCACTTCTTTGGCCGTAATTAGAGCCGTTATTCATTGACTCCAATGAATAGCAGCGCTAATTACGCCCGTAATGGACGCGGCGTTCAAGCGCCTGCACATGCCGGTACGGCTGAAATTACGGGGATGTTTTCAGGCTGAAACATCCCCGTAATTTCAGCCGTTACGGACCCCCGCCGTGTGAACATACCCTAATACATTGGATACATAGCAGATTACAACGTTGTAGGAGCACCAACACATAACATTGAAAATAACAACAATGCTGTATCACAGATTTTCATTGCAGACATATCATACAATATGTTATTACGTATAATATCGCGAGTCTATCCATATCCTCCAATTTTCCAAACTTTTACCATGAATAGCAGGATTTTGCAATAATAGAGACTCATGATGGCAAGTAGTATTTATTCTACTAATTACCTCTGATAAAGAGGGTGGTATATGAGATTTCCAGGACTTGGCAATGGACAACCTAGTTGCAATGAATATGTGATGTATCACCACTCGAAATTCATAGGAAATGTCCCCCAACCCAATATCAAGAACTGCCAGTTCTGGTTTGAAAGGAATATCTTTTCCAGTAATATCTTTAATCAATTTATAAACCTCAAGCCTGGTCCGACGCTATCAATGAATGCAAGCAATCGTGGAGCAATCTGACGTTCAACCTATTCGCCAGGAGTTTAGCATATAATTTTATGTCGCAATTTAAAAGTCAAATCGGACGAAAATTAGCTGGCGAATCTGGAATTTTCCCAGGTTTAGGAAGAGTGACGATAATTGCCTTTAACATTTCTGAAGGAGGATTGGGATTGGCTGCAAATCCCTCAAACATATCCTTCAAGTGGGGTAGGAGAAGTTCTGCAAATGACTAAGGGTATGTTCACACGTAGTCAACCAAAACGTCTGAAAATCCAGAGCTGTTTTCAGGGGAAAACAGACCCTGCTTTTCAGACGTTTTTTACCAACTCGCATTTTTACCAACTCATTTTTTTACCAACTCGTTTTTGGAGCTGTTTTCATTGGAGTCTATGAGAAAACAGCTCCAAAAACGTCTGAAAGAAGTGCCCTGCACTTCTTTGCCGAGGCAGTGAATTTACGGGTCGTCGTTTGACAGCTGTCAAACGACGACTCGTAAATAACAGGTCGTCTGCACAGTACGTCGGCAAACCCATTCAAATGAATGGGCAGATGTTTGCCGACGTATTGCAGCCCTATTTTCAGACGTAAAACGAGGCATAATACGCCTCGTATACGTCTGAAATTTGGCCGTGTGAACATACCCTTATAGTATTCATTGGGTAGGCCGTCAGGCCCGGGAGACTTATTGTTTTTTGACCTAAGAAGTAGTAATCTGATTTCGTCAATAGAAAAGCTTCTAACTTTTAAGACAATAAACGTTTTGGGACACAATTTTCACTAGCATTATCAGTGTGACAGCGCCTATTAGATTAGCTAGGAGATAGGGCATTACTAAACTAGTGACAGATCCCCTTTAAATATCAATTAAATCTCCTTTTACTGAACACTCATATTATTGCAATATTAGGGAGAAGATAAGCATTGGTAAGACACCTCTGCCACCGTGTATATTTTTTGGTTGAAGGGCATAAATTTGAATCTGGCTTGTCAGATTTTTGTTTTCTCTGTAGCCAAAAATCAAGGATTATCCATCAACCCCCATAGAAATTCGATTTTAGTTGGTCCTGTTTGGGGCCCCCAAGTATTAGCCAGAACAATGGAAAGAGGAGACCATTGAAGCTAATGCAAGGATCACGGGCAAAAAACACAGCGAAAAACGTTCGGAAGCTTTTTTATGCCTCCCATTGATTTCAATGGGAGGTCAGAGGCAGAAACTGCGACAAGACAGGACATGACCCTTTTTTTCCCATTAGCGGCTAGAAGCCGCCCAGGGAAAAAAACACCTCTGCCTCCTATTGAAATGAATGGGGGGCAATTTCAGACGTTTTTTTGGCGCTGATTCAGGTGCAGTTTCCCCATCAAAATCAGCACCAAATAACTTTGTGTGAACAGGGCCTAAAATACGAATTTCCCTGTTCTATATAATATTATTACTTGGTTATTGGTATATTTGCTGTTATTCAATACAGTCAACAATTGCTACATTAGTTATAGTAGCATGTGTGTGATCAGTGGCAACATAGATCTATGACCAATAACGGTTTGTTAGGTTTTTAGGTTTTCCACCTTTACTTATTTTTTAGAAAAATCTAATTAGTAACCCTCACAGAAATGGAAATGATATGACTGTTGAAAATTGCTGAGAAGCAGCATATTCTGGTTTTATTCACTTAACGTGTACAAATGCAATGCTTTGGATTAGCACAGGAGCACTCCCTCAAAAATCTGATTAATAAAGCCAGCTGAGAAGGAGAATAGCAAGGGTGACTAATTTCCAAGCTGCTTTCTGCTAGGGATTAACCACAGTCTTTTTAATCTGGATGTCAAGCAGAATGCACCTAGCAATCAGTCTGTCTCAGCAGTGGCTTGATCACTTGACATCCTTGGTCCCCCGTGAAAAATAATTTACTGGGCCCCCACCAAGTGAGAGTTCTGTCTCATGCTACTGTATACAAGGATTCTATTTAAGGATGACTCCATTGAAGGATCTAAATACACTAAAAAACAATAGTACATTACTATGCGGAAAATCCACAGCAAATTATGGTTTAAAGGGAACCGGTCACCAGCATTTCACCTATTAAACTTTACTTATCCCTCACTGGCCGCTGCTATAAAAAGTTCATTGCCCTTATCCCCTCTCATAAACTCCTCCTCCGACTGTAAATAACGGTCTGCAAACATTTTGCGCCATTTATCGTAATAATCCGGTCTCCCTTTGTGTGCACACATCAAAAGAGGACATCAATGCACAAGCGCGGGATTTTGTGTGCTGGGGGAAGGCGAGGAGCTGTCAATCAAAAGTAAGGAGGCGGGGTAAGCCCGGAAAAACTTGAGGAATAAAGATTTGACTCTTTTCAAACAAAGATTTGGCTCTTTTATGCTCATTAGCATATGGTGCTGGAACACTAAAAAACTGAATACTAAAGCTACAGAGCCGACTAGGAAGACAATTATAGGTTACATAGAAATAATTTTTCATCCACTACCACCAGGTATTGCTGGTTTAATAGGTGAAATGCTGGTGACAGGTTCCCTTTAAAGGGGTTATCCTGCGAGCAAGTAAAAATACAAACAAATATGTCTAAAGATATTTATATAAAGATCAAACTACAGGGTGGGCCATTTATATGGATACACCTAAATAAAATGGGAATGGTTGGTGATATTAACTTCCTGTTTGTGGCACATTAGTATATGGGAGGGGGGAAACTTTTCAAGCTGGGTGTTGACCATGGCGGCCATTTTGAAGTCGGCAATTTTGTATCCAACTTTAGTTTTTTCAATGGGAAGAGGGTCATGTGACACATCAAATTTATCGAGAATTTCACAAGAAAAACAATGGTGTGCTTGGTTTTAACGTTACTTTATTCTTTCATTAGTTATTTACAAGTTTCTGACCACTTATAAAATGTGTTCAAAGTGCTGCCCATTGTGTTGGATTGTCAATGCAACCCTCTTCTCCCACTCTTCACACACTGATAGCAACACCGCAGAAGAAATGCTAGCACAGGCTTCCAGTATCCGTAGTTTCAGTTGCTGCACATCTCGTATCTTCACAGCATAGACAATTGCCTTCAGATGACCCCAAAGATAAAAGTCTAAGGGGGTCAGATCGGGAGACCTAGGGGGCCATTCAACTGGCCCACGACGACCAATCCACTTTCCAGGAAACTGTTCATCTAGGAATGCTCGGACCTGACACCCATAATGTGGTGGTGCACCATCTTGCTGGAAAAACACAGGGAACGTGCCAGCTTCAGTGCATAAAGAGGGAAACACATAATCTTGTAGCAATTTCAGATATCCCGTGGCCTTGAGGTTTCCATTGATGAAGAATGGCCCCACTATCTTTATCAGAAACTTGTACATAACTCATGAAAGAATAAAGTAACGTTAAAACCAAGCACACCATTGTTTTTCTTGTGAAATTCTCGATAAGTTTAATGTGTCACATGACCCTCTTCCCATTGAAAAAACTAAAGTTGGATACAAAATGGCCGACTTCAAAATGGCCACCATGGTAAACACCCAGCTTGAAAAGTTTCCCCCCTCCCATATACTAATGTGCCACAAACAGGAAGTTAATATCACCAACCATTCCCATTTTATTTAGGTGTATCCATATAAATGGCCCACCCTGTACTTTCTCCCAAGTAAAACACATTTCAGTGTTACTCACCCATCCCCGATGTAATGCTGTAGCCGCTGACATATTTCTGGATTATAGGCTGGACTTGTCAATTTAGCTCGCTAAGTAAACTACAGATCCCATGATGCACTTTGTTCCTCCATCTGATGTGTGATGCCGCTGTTGAAGAAGGGAGCAGGCTTACTTCTGCAGGGACATCACAGTGTCAGCCCCCTAGCGGTTACGTGGGATGATGACGCACAGACACATCTGGTGGTGAGACCGCTCTCGGTCATGCGGGCTTGTGTCAGCGCGTCATAACTTCAGAAAGAGCTACAGGACTTCCAGTGACCTAGCAGCATATTGTTAAACGGAGAAATGACACATTGCCGCAAAGACTTGTACATTAGTAAGTGTGGCCATATTTAACATTGATTTAATTTGGAGACATTTTTTTCTCCCTGGATAACCCCATTAAAATCTGTGGCAAAAGTCTCCAAGTAACACAAAACCAATAAAACCTTATTCCTCTTGTGATTGTTGAAAATCTAAAGAAGTGGGGTCAAATTACTACACTATATACTCTGTATACATATATACAAGAGTCGAGTTTGTCATTTGGTAATATATGCATTGGTATCACTTTGTATTATTTGTGAATTTCCATAGGACTGCTAGTTAAAAAGTGCTCTAAGGAAATACTTCAATGAAGCTCTGCTACATCTGTACGTAGCAGAATAACCACCCTTCCTAGCTATATCTCTTCAAGGTGAAATAAGGTGAGGTAGGTATTTTCTATAAACTTTCACAGAAAAAAATATATTCCCTTTAAGAAATGTATAGATTTTTCTAGAGAAAAATTGGTAATACATTATATTGCAGTTTGCTAAAGCGGCATAAATGCATAGATCTGTCCAATAGCTAATTGTTCTTGCCATTAACCAAACCCACATTGTAAAAAGCAAATACGTTTTCATCTGATGCTCAAAAGATGCAATTTGGCTGGCAGACTACAGGCAAATACATTTTAGTCAACTGCCTTCTAGGGTATTAAAGGCAACTTCTCCTTTAAAAAGACATCCTCTTGTCCGAAAAATTATATTGAGCTATTTCCTGTACAGGTCATACAGGGATTCTCGCCTCCTTTAACCCCTTCCCGACATTTGACGTATCCATACGCCAAAGTCGGTTAGGGGAAGTATGGAACAGGCTCACGGAGTGAACCCGCTCCATACGATGCGGGTGTCGGCTGCTTGATACAGCCGACACTTCAGAGTAACGTTCAACTCGTTAAATGCTGCGGTCAATAGCGAATTTAAATCGTTAGAAAGAGGGGGGCGACCCTCTCTATCAGCTCATCGCGCCCCCCTGCAAAGCAATCGTGGGGGGGGGGCGATGGTTGCTATGGCTGCCTGGGGGCCTAATGAAGGCTTAATAGTTGCCTGTCAGAATCACGATATACGGCAATACATTAGTATTGCAGTATATCGTGCAAGCGATCTAACGATCGCTGGTTGAACTCCCCTAGGGGGACTAATAAAAAAAGTAAAAATGAGTTAAATAAAGTTATGTTTTTTTTGTGTAAAAAAAAAATAATATATATTAAAAGTTTAAAAAAAAAACCTTTTCCCATTTTCCCCCTACAGCATAGTAAAAAAATAAAATAAACATAATTAGTATCGCCGCGTCCGTAAAAGTCTGAACTATTACAATATATCATTATTTAAACGCCGCGGTGAACGCCGTGTAAAAAAAATAAATTGTAAACGCCAGAATCTCTATTTTTTGGTCACCTAATCTCTCACAAAAAATGAAATAAAAAGTGATAAAACCATCGCATGTACACCAAAAGGGTATTATTAAAAACTACAGCTTATCCCGCAAAAAAATAAACCCTCATACCACTTAATCGACAGAAAAATAAAAAAGTTATGGCTCTCGGAATTTGGCGACACAAAATAAATTTGTGTGGATAGGGGATACATGTCTTTTGTAGGACACACTATAGGTCAGATTTTTTTGGGGGGTTGGGGCTGTATGGCGTTACCTACAGGGGGGTCTGTATGGCGTTACCTACAGGGTGGGCTGTATAGCGTTACCTACAGGGGGGGGGTCTGTATGGCGTTACCTACAGGGGGGTCTGTATGGCGTTACCTACAGGGGGGCTGTATAGCGCTACCTACAGGGGGGGTCTGTATGGCGTTATCTAAAGGGGGGGCTATATGGAGTTATCTACAGGGGGGGCTGTATGGCGTTATCTACAGGGGGCTATATGGTGTTATCTACAGGGGGGGCTGTATGGCGTTACCTACAGGGGGGTCTGTATGGCGTTACCTACAGGGGGGGCTGTATAGCGCTACCTACAGGGGGGACTCTGTATTGCGTTATCTACAGGGGGGACTCTGTATGGCGCTATCTACAGGGGGGCTGTATGGCGTTATCTACAGGGGGGTCTGTATGGCGTTATTTAAAGGGGGGGCTGTATGGAGTTATCTACAGGGGGGGCTGTATGGCGTTACCTACAGGGGGGCTGTATGGCGTTATCTACAGGGGGGCTGTATGGCGTTACCTACAGGGGAGGCTGTATGGCGCTATCTACAGGGGGGGCTGTAAAAATGGCACTATCTACAAGGGGGGGGGGTTGTGTGACACCCAGGGGAGGGGGGGCCCCAGTCAAAAGTTTGCTATGGGGCCCAGTCTTTCCTAGTTACAATGAATGAAATATCCAATACAGCAGGTCTACTTTTCCACAGGTATTTGCCTTCCGTCAGCGCCTGTCACACACATTCTGGTCACAAAATGGTGCTAACAGTGGCAAAAATTTATTAAATTGGCATTTTCAGACATCTAAAATGTCTAATTCACTACTTTTAGTGAATAGGGTGGGGGTTATTGCTGTGACTCACCCAATGGCTTATATAAACTGAGAGTCAAGGCCCTTTTACACTGGCCAATTATCGGGCAATGCTTGTTCTCGATAATTGCCCTGTGTAAACGATCAGTCGATGAACGTGCAAATGCTCGCTCATCAGATGATTCCATAGTTTTTAATGCATAAACTTTTATTGTTGTCGGTAGCACATCTCCCTGTCTAAACAGGGAGACGAGGTTTCGACACGATAGTAACGAGCGCTCGTCTATAAACTAGCTCCTTGTGAAAGGAGCAAACGAGCACTGATCAGCGCTCTCGTTGCCATGATGGGCCGTGTAATACTACCTTTAATCCTGTGCTCTTGAATACTGTATTTCATTGGCATTGTCTTCCATAACAAGTGTGAGAACATGGTTGATACTATGATCAGGGGCAATATTGAATAAACTTTGTTTAAAACAAATATTACTAATTCATCTCATGTGCCTTTCACCCATTGTACACATGTAGATCTAGTGACTGCTATAATTGAATCAAATTCTCAGATGAATCTGATTTGCTCTGTCTTGGATGAGAACCCCTTTGGAATGTGTTGAAATGGTTCATTTTGAAGCTCATAAAACAGATATGAATAGAATCACTTATATCAGCTTGAGACATGCGACTTCTGAGGAAGGAGAGTTATTTCAGAAAATATTTAAATTCTTGAGCACTGCTATTAAGTTTGTTTTACGGGACTGTTTAAGCACAAATAATTTGCTGTGGTTCCAATGTTATATGTGTTCAAGATCTAATTTCTTCAATATGTGTCTTACTAGACCTCTAAAAGTTCACGGGAAGTGTAACAACATAAACCCACAGAATTATTCTAAACTATGAGTTGCCTGGCTAGCCGTTTCATAAAGCTATTTCATAAGGGATTTAGTAAAGCAGATGGTAAGAGCTAATAGGTAAAAAGTAATGATCCCAAATTCCCATAGGAGGTCTTTGAGTCATTGGACCACCTTAGAGACTAAGTAAATATTACTGTTTATATTGTTATTCCTTCATTATACTATTTATGAAATTCTTAAAGACTATGTACAGTTTTGCAACGATCTTTTGTATTGCTTCATAAATTAAAAATGAAACAGCTTTGCAAATAGTCTTTATTAAAAATCTTTTACCATTTTTGTGTATACAGCTACTCTGCAGACCTATGTGTCTCATTGGTTACAGACTACAATTTAACCATATGTAGTCTGATCCTGCAGTAATTAGTGGTACATATCTATCCTCATAGCAAGCAACAAGTGGGAACAGATGAAAGGGAATAAAGCCGTATTTACACAGAATTTTTTTTAAAACCACTGTAGCTGTCGGACATTTCCATCAGGACAATTATTGTTCACATGCTACTATTTTCAAACACAGGTTTGATTGTAGTGGCATATGTATTGGAAGGGTATGTTCACACGCTGAGTCAAAAACGTCTCACAATACGAGGCTGTTTTCAAGGGAAAACAGCTACTGATTTTAAGACGTTTTTGAAGCCACTCGCGATTTTCACTGCGTTTTTGAAGCCCATTTTTTTTAGCTTTTTTCAATAGAGTCTATGAAAAATAGCTCCAAAAACGTCCCAAGAAGTGTCCTGCCCTTCTTTTTTTGCGGCCATTTTTTTATGCAGCATAAAAAACCGGCCCATCGGAACAGAACACCGTATTTCCCATTGCAATAAATGGGTAGATGTTTGGAAAACGGCCGAATATAGGCCGTGTGAACATACCCTAAGAGTTGTTATGAGCGACTTTGACAGAGGCTGCCAACAATAGTGTTCTTATATCTACACAATCTTTGTCGATTAATAATTCAAAAATAGTTTTAGTGTTTATCTTTGATCATTTACACTTAGCATTTAATCGTTATCATTGCATTTACAATAATTGTTACAATTGCTGTAAACGGGCCTTAACACATAACTACCAGATCAGACCACATACTTATAATGGAAACTATAAGGCTGGGTTCACACGACCTATTTTCAGACGTAAACGAGGCGTATTATGCCTCGTTTTACGTCTGAAAATAGGGCTACAATACGTCGGCAAACATCTGCCCATTCATTTGAATGGGTTTGCCGACGTACTGTTCAGATGACCTGTAATTTACGCGTCGTCGTTTTACAGCGGTCAAACGACGACGCGTAAATTGACTGCCTCGGCATAGAAGTGCAGGACACTTCTTTGCTACGTAATTTGAGCCGTTCTTCATTGAAGTCAATGAAGAACAGCTCAAGATTTACGAGCGTCAAAGACGCCTCGCATAATGCGAGGAGGAGCTTTTACGTCTGAAACGACGCAGCTGTTTTCTCCTGAAAACAGTCTGTCTTTTCAGACGTAAAAGCAAGCTAGCTTGTGCACATACCCTTACATCCTCAAATAATAAAGGAATACCAAATTACTCCAACTTTGCAAAAATATGCTAAGTCTTTTATAAAAACAATGGCACAAATATGAAAAAAAAAAAAAAGACAGCAAATTTTACATAGGACAGGGTATACTTCCTCCATAAAATTCCACATGGAATAAATTATCAATAATCATACATAATATATCAAGGTAATTCCCATGGCGTAAAAAGTATCATGCAAAGCAATTAAATATCACACATCAGGAACCCAAGAAAATAAGGAAAGCAATGCTAAAGACATAATAGTAACCACTTGGAATATTAACCACCTTGTGACATGTTAGGATTGTGGCAAGGAACACACTTGTGACCTAGAAACAGTTAAGGACCCATGGTAACTGACAGCGTTACATAACCTTGTACAGTACAGTCAATAGAAAGAGAGAGAAACAACTCATGTGCGTGTATATACTCTCATCTCTCTTACTGTTATTGCTGTTCTGCAGCCTATCTAGTCTGCAGCAGTAAAATATACAGTACTTGTCGTCATAAACCAACCTACTTAATGATGATGTGATAAACCCTCCAGATAACGCTAAAGCTCGCCATACACATTAGATAGCAGTTAGCTGACATCAATCTCCCCTTACCTCCCATAAACATGTATGTGAATTTTAATGGGGAGAGGCTCATCTCCTGCGAATAGGATTATAATCAATTATGCCTAATACTTTTTTCCCCTGACATCTGCCCCCGGGGATTGTCGGGCTGCCCCATAAACTTAAGATCATCAACCGATCCTGACGAAATTGTTACAATTTTTCAAAATTGATCTAATGTGTACATCCAACATACGTCTGCAGAGTCCATGCTTTGGTGGTCAGTATGTAAATATAAAACTGTTATTTCAGATTTTATTTATATTTGTAAAGTCACTTGGAAAATTAAAAAGCAAATACGAAAGTAAAATAACATATTTTTTACAACCAAGTGCTTTAAAAACAATTTATTTTCTAATGATAGATTGCTTTAATACAGTACTTTGCTCTTGGAAGGTACTGATTCTCTTTGTGGAGATCCAGCTGCTAGGGAGTCTTAAAGAGGCTCTCTCACCACATTATAAGTGCCCTATCCTCTACATAATGTGATCAGCACTGTAATGTAGATTACAGCAGTGTTTTTTATTTAGAAAAACAATCAATTTTGACCAAGTTATGACCTATTTTAGATTTATGCTAATGACTTTCTTAATGCCCAACCGGGCGTTTTTTAGCTTTTGACCAAGTGGGCGTTGTACAGAGAAGTGTATGATGCTGACCAATCAGCGTCATACACTTCTCTCCATTCATGCACTCAGCACATAGTGATCTTGCATTGTTCACGATGTGCTGTCACTTACTCACATTAATGTTACTGAAGTGTCTTGAGAGTGAATAGACATCACCTCCAGCCAGGACACGATGTCTATTCACAATCCCAACACAATCCCAACACTTCGGTAACGTTTGTGTGGGACTTAATGACAGCAAGCGTGATCTTGAGAGATCACGCTGTCATTCGCAGCGATGTCTATTCACTGTCAAGACACTTCAGTAACGTTAAAGGACCAGTGTCACGAAAAAAATTTTTTTTAGATCAATTTGACTTTAGTGTGTTATTAAACATTTTTTTATTTATTTGTGTGTTTGTGTTTTACTTTTTTTTATTTTTTCACTTTTTCTTTCCTATGGGGGCTGCCATTTTTTTTTCCATTTCTGTATGTGTCAATTAACGAAACATACAGACATGGAATACGGCACATACAGTCCCATAGTGAATGCGAACGGGGCCCGTTCCATCCACTATGCTGTACGCCGTCTGTGTGGGAACGGCGCATGTGCTGCTCCCACACAGTCCAAGTTGAACTGTGCGACGTCCGGCGCCATTTTCCTGTGGACCGGAAGTCGCGGCCGGACAGTAAGATTACTACTTCTGGTCGCGGCTTCCGGACTTGTGCACTTGGAGCGGCGGTAGCAGACGGAGCGGACGGACCAGAGGGAGCGGCGGCGGCAGGAGCAGGTAAGTTATTTCTATGTATGTTCGTGTTTTAGTGTGTGTTTACTACTGTATGTTAACCTACTACACTGTGTGTTAGCTCAAAAAATGGCGACACACAGTGTAGGAGGTTTGACCGTTCAATCCCCTCGTTTCTCCCGGCACTAGCCAGGATAAAGGAGGGGGGATTCTGAGAGCTCACTAGAGCGAGTGAGTTTTCTCAAATTTTGCAGCATAAAGCAATGTGGTTGCTTTACCACATGCAATGCTGCAATTTTGGGAATTGCTCCATCTAGTGACCAGCGCTGGGAAATATTATAAATTAGAATCTAATTTATAATATTTCCTGACTCGTGAAAAAAATTAAAAAAATTAGAACAATGTTTAATCACCTATACACTAATTGTTTAGGCTCTGGCACCCTACATTGATTGGGTATATTGTTCAGCAACGTTCATACTTCCTTGTGGGAGTTAAAGGTGAATACCAGTTTTCATTTAGACTTTGTACCCCAGTGTAACCTGTGCCAATCTGATCATGCATTGGAAATTCAATACTGAGCTCCCTGGGACTGCTGTCTCTGGATTCTGCAACTCTCTGCCAACAGCACCATAGTCAGGTGTTCCAATCATCCATAAATCCACAGACAGGTCGTAAAAATAAGAGACTTTTGGCTAGTGTATGTAATAAAAATAGATGAGCACTTGATTATTTATGAAGCTGGGGGAACCTGTAAAAGTTATTGTCATTGTAATTATCATCATTATACAGTAAATGCTAATAATGTGTTCATATTATTATATGAGCTATTGACATTCATTATATTACTTATTATCTTTATTATTTTGTTCTTACATTTCTGCTGTTCATGTTATGTGGCTAAGTTGGCCAGAAAAAAAGCAAAAAAAGATGTTGGCATCACTGACTATAGCTGACAGTATTCTAAAACCATTTCCATGTACACCCAATTTTGAGGCAGTGTATCTCAGCCTAATATGTGTGAAACTGTCTTGAAGTTTATACAGAGAGTACATTTTCCATCATCAAATTGAGCTATATGTGGGGCACTATCTACAGGTGAGCTATATATGAAGCACTATCTACAGAGGGCCTATATGTGGGGCACTATCTACAGGTGTAGGTATAAGTGTGGCACTATATACAAGGGGGCTATATGTGGAGCATTATCTACAGGGGAAGCACTATCTACAGGGGGGGCTGTATTTGGGGCACTATCTACAGGGGGGGCTGTATGAGCAGCACTATCTACAGGGGCTACTACCTACATGGGAATCTATGGGGGCCTTTATCTACAGGGGGATCAATGGGGCCCCAATCTACATGGGGATCTATGTAGGGTACTAGCTACAGCTACAGGGGGCTCTATGTGGGGCACTATCTACAGGGGGCTATATGTGGGGCACTAACTACAGGGGTAGGTATATATGGGGCACTATCTACAGGGGGCTATATGTGGGGCACTATCTACAGGGGGGGCTGTATGAGCAGCACTATCTACAGGGGCTACTACCTACATGGGAATCTATGGGGGCCTTTATCTACAGGGGGATCAATGGGGCCCCAATCTACATGGGGATCTACGTAGGGTACTATCTACAGGGGGCTCTATGTGGGGCACTATCTACAGGGGGCTATATGTGGGGCACTAACTACAGGGGTAGGTATATATGGGGCACTATCTACAGGGGGCTATATGTGGGGCACTATATACAGGGGCGGCTATATGTGGGACACTATCTACATGGGGGCTATATGTGGGGCACTATTTACAGGGGAGCTGTATGTGTGGCATAATGTACAGGGGGCTGTATATGGGGCACTATCTACAGGGAGCTGTGTGCGGGGCACTATCTACAGGCACTACTATCTACAGGGGGATCCATGGGGGCCTCTACCTACAGGGGATCAATGAGGGCTTGTATCTACAGGGGGATCTATGTAGGGCACTATCTACAGGGGGATCTATGTCGGGCAATATCTAAAGGAGGCTCTATAGGGGGCACTATGTATGTGGGCCACTGCCTACAGGGGACTATATGTTGGGCACTGTCTACAGGGGGCACTATCTACAGGGGGCTCTATGGGGGCACTCTCTCTACATGGGGCTCTATGGGGGGCACTCTGTATGGTGCTATTATTATCAGGGACACAGTGTATGGTGATATTATATTTAGGGGAGTAGTCTGTGGCACCATGAAAATTTTATCTTGGTTTTAGGTGCAGAAATGTTTGAAACGTAGGAAGCTGAAGACATCTGAGCAGAAAACTGCAGAAATGGGCTGTGGCCGGGAGAACTCATCACAGAGGTCTGGACCCGGTAGATAAGAAAAGAGAAAAATAACAACTTTTTATTCTGCCTCTAATCAGTACTGTAGTCACTGTATGATCTGCAGCGAGATGATGGGTGGTATGATTTTTTTTGTGAAACAGCAACTCCCAGCATATCTTTACCATTGTTCAGGCCATGCTGGGATCTGTAGTTTTACACCATACAGACCTATAGGGCAGGGGTTGCACTAAATTGAGCTGTATTTGTGTTGGTGCTGTATTTATGTACTGAGCTTTGTTCTGGTGTTGTATCTATGTACTGGGCTTTGTTCTGGTGTTGTATTTATGTACTGAGCTTGGTTCTGGTGTTGTATTTATGTACTGAGCTTTGTTCTGGTGCTGTATATATGTACTGAGCTTGGTTCTGGTGCTATATTTAGGTACCGAGCTTAGTTCTGGGTTTGCATTTTTGTACTGAGCTTGGTTTGGTGCTGTATTTATGTACTGAGCTTTGTTCTGGAGCTGTATTTATGTATTGAGCTTCGTTCTGGTGCTGTATTTAGGTATTGAGCTTTGTTCTGGTGTTGTTTTTATGTACTGAGCTTTGTTCTGGTGCTGTATTTATGTATTGAGCTTGGTTCTGGTGCTGTATTTAGGTATTGAGCTTGGTTCTGGTGTTGTATTTATGTACTGAGCTTGGTTCTGGTGTTGTATTTATGTACTGAGCTTGGTTCTGGTGTTGTATTTATGTACTGAGCTTGGTTCTGGTGCTCCATAAATGTATTGAGCTTGGATAATTTTGTTTCTGGCCTTCCTGGCATTTTCCTTCTACGCCAGCAATCGCGATGCATTGTCATCGCATCTACTTTCATGGAGCTGTAGACTGCTTGGACCACCGGCCTGAAAAGGCCTGTGGCTTGCACTATTGTATGCTAACAGATGTATGCCTTACAAAAGTTCGCTATGGTGCCCAGCATTTTATAGCTAGCATCCTACCTAGCAGTTTATTTGGGTAAGACCCTACCTCTCAGGAAAAAGTGAGTCTCCTGACGTTCGGCAGTACCATTTAGATGGAAAGAGGTGGAGAGGTGCCACACATGCTTGTGGCTCTCTCCATGGAATCTTGAGAGTTTCTGGCTTGGCTGTCTTTGTAACTCCAAAGAACATCAGTCTAGAGGGCCACATTTCTGACCAAATTTCCTTTATGTGGTTGGGATTGGGAAATAGGTGGTATCCGGGTTCCAGAGGTCAGATGGAGCCCCAACAATTTTTTTGCCATGGGGCCTCCGCCAACTTTAATCTGGCCCGTGATAAGCAGATAGATACACAGACAGATAGATAGATAGATATTTATGAGATGATGCCAGACAGCTCTTACTTTTTGTTTACTTAGATATAGCTGTTCTATTTATATGTTAAATAAAATAAATGACATACAATTTTATTTCTACTTTTTATGTAAACATATCAGCTGGTGTGGATCATGTAATCCATCCAAAATAAACTTAAAAGTGGGAAAATTTGCTGAAACAGACTGTGTTGAGCTCTGGATGTCTTCTGCAGAGAAGAATGATTTACCAGCATGACAAGATCATGATTTAGAGGAAGATCTGTTCTTCATTTAGAATTACAAAGAATCATACATCACCCGTTGTCAGCAGGCGCACATTCTCTAATAAAGTGATGTTATGAAAATTTCACATTTTAGCAGAGCTTGATTTAAATGTCAGCATAAAAACTAGACAGAAAAAACATCTCAATCCTCCAATAATGTTTTTTACACTCACTGTAAGGGGGTCCCAAATCTCAGATACTGTATTATACTTAGTAGAAGGAGAATGATGCTAGACCAGAAGTCATCTGCCTTTTTAAGCATGTGAGCCACAGTGAGCTATAGGCTATGTTTACATTTTCAAAATATGCCATAGGCAAATATGACGTGGATTTTTAAAGGAATCCGTGGCAAAAATATTAGGATGACACGGATGTGCCAGTGGATTCGCACGCGGGTTAGCCCCATTGTAATTTATTGGAGCTATTCTGCTGCCTTTCCTTCGAGAATGACCATGCTTCTAAAAAAATTTTTCCAGGGTATGTAAATGGCATTAAAAAAAGTTGTCAATTACAGATATGACTATAATCACATAAAGTAATAATTTAAATTTAACAATTTACAACCACTTACTAACAAGAACAGATGATAAGGTGCACCACAATGTTAAGTGCTTTTCATATGATCCTCACTCATGGTCCAAGTGCCAGTGTTATGGTTCTCAGTTTAGTGTTAAAGGGATAATATAGTTTTAGGAAATAAAGCTTATTCATGGGATAATATAAAGTCATCCAATTTTCAAATATACTAGCTGTATCAATTCACAGTTTTTAAGATCTCTCCTTGCAGTCATCCAATAGGAACCTCAGTTGTTGACTTTAAGGGGATATATATCTGTCTTGGCCATATGATGATCACCTAGGTATGTTCATTACAAGACAGAGTCCTGATTACTATATTTTAACTGTAACAAGCCATTACATAACCAGAACAGATTTGTATGAAGGTTCCATTGTATGACTGTGGGTGGAGATTTTGAAATCCATAAAGAACTGATACAGAAAGTATATTGGAAAATGGTATAATTGGGCATCTGCTGGGGCTGTGGAATTAGTCAGCTATGGTGTGGGGACCAGTGAACAGTACAGTGCTCAAACCTTGGGTAGGCTGTAGTCAGGGGAGTAGAAGGATCCCTGTGGTGTTGGCCCTGTGAGAAAGCTACAGTAAGGACTGTTTGCCTTGTAGGCGTGAGACATGGCCTAGTAATTGCAGTACTGGGAAAGTCTGAACTGCTGAAGTAGTCAGTGAGAAAGGTAGGGGATGGGAACCCTTCAGAGTCAGAGCTCTAGAAAGAAGGCTACCTTGATCCCATGTTGACTAAGTATATAAGATGAGACCTAAGGCAGGGTCTGGAGGTCTTCTGGTGCGACTGCTTGTGAGGCATGACTGATGGAGGAACATTGGAAAACAGTGCCCTTAAATACATTATATAGTAAAATAAATGGTGAAAAACTACAACTCGTCCCGCAAACAACAAGCCCTCTTATGGCTTCATCGACGTAAAAAATTAAAAAATATGGCTTTTGGAACCAGGGAGGAAAAAATTAAAATACAGAAAATGTCTGTGACGGGAAGGAGTGAAGCCATCAATATGTGCTGGCAAAGGGTTTGTATTGCACTAACTGAGTCACTGTTTTAAAAAAAATAAAAAATAAAAAATTCTGTTTTAAGGATTTTTTCATTTTACGCTGAGATTTGTCTTATATACTAAATATAAGAGAATAATTTGGAAGAAATGATTAATGATTATGATGAATTACTTCATACAGACATTATTGGAGACCGGCGTGGCTGAATAAATAGCCTATGTAACAATTAACTGCAGGGAAAAATTGTGATGACTGTGTTTATACAGAGTGCTGTGTCCTCCGGCTCCTGGAGATGCAGAGATAAGGATCATCTTCTGATTCTGTTAAGTATATAAATTGAATTGATTTTCAAGCCATTGAATTGGTGTACTCTTTGTATGATCACACTTTAATTACATGGTCATAGACTTGTATCACATTTGTACAATCCATATTGAAAGATTACCTTGAATTATACACATGGATAGGTTTATTTTAGAGTTTATTGTTTCCAAAGCTTACCAGGCATCAGATTTTCTACTCAACCAATCTGAAGGCCTAAGGAAAACTAGGATTTCAATGCAGTGTTTACTATATAATGCCAAAAAACCTTATGTAAATTAAACCAGATTTTTATTACCATTAAAAAAAATTAGAAAGACGGACATTTTTATTGCCAAATGTTATAAAACCTGTGTTTTTTGTGTCTTTTTTTTTAAATAGGAAAAATTTAAACTTTAAGAATATTCAAGCAATTACCGTTCAAAAGTTTAGGGTACAAATTTCCTTATTTTTGAAAGAAAAGCACAGTTTTTTTCAATGAAGATAACATTGAATTAATCAGAAATACACTCTATACATTGTTAATGTGGTAAATGACTATTCTAGCTGCAAACGTCTGGTTTTTAATGCAATATCTACATAGGTGTATAGAGGCCCATTTCCAGCAACCATCACTCCAGTGTTCTAATGGTACATTGTGTTTGCTAACTGTGTTAGAAGGCTAATGGATGATTAGAAAACACTTGAAAACCCTTGTGCAATTATGTTAGCACCGCTGTAAACAGTTTTGCTGTTTAGAGGAGCTATAAAACTGACCTTCCTTTGAGCTAGTTGAGAATCTGGAGCATTACATTTGTGGGTTCGATTAAACTCTCAAAATGGCTAGAAAAAGAGAGCTTTCATGTGAAACTCGACAGTCTATTCTTGTTCTTAGAAATGAAGGCTATTCCATGCGAGAAATTGCCAAGAAACTGAAGATTTCCTACAACGGTGTGTACTACTCCCTTTAGAGGACAGCACAAACAGGCTCTAACCAGAGTAGAAAGAGAAGTGGGAGGCCCCGCTGCACAACTGAGCAACAAGACAAGTACATTAGAGTCTCTAGTTTGAGAAATAGACGCCTCACAGGTCCTCAACTGGCAGCTTCATTAAATAGTACCCGCAAAACGCCAGTGTCAACGTCTTCAGTGAAGAGGCGACTCCGGGATGCTGGCCTTCAGGGCAGAGTGGCAAAGAAAAAGCTATATCTGAGACTGGCTAATAAAAGGAAAAGATTAATATGGGCAAAAACACACAGACATTGGACAGAGGAAGATTGGAAAAAAGTGTTATGGACAGACAAATCGAAGTTTGAGGTGTTTGGATCACACAGAACATTTGTGAGACGCAGAACAACTGAAAAGATGCTGGAAGAGTGCCTGACGCCATCTGTCAAGCATGGTGGAGGTAATGTGATGGTCTGGGGTTGCTTTGGTGCTGGTAAAGTGGGAGATTTGTACAAGGTAAAAGGGATTTTGAATAAGGAAGGCTATCACTCCATTTTGCAACGCCATGACATACCCTGTGGACAGCGCTTGATTGGAGCCAATTTCATCCTGCAACAGGACAATGACCCAAAGCACACCTCCAAATTATGCAAGAACTATTTAGGGAAGAAGCTGCAGCTGGTATTCTATCTGTAATGGAGTCGCCAGCACAGTCACCAGATCTCAACCCCATAGAGCTGTTTTGGGAGCAGCTGGACCGTATGGTACGCAATCCAACTTGTGGGAGGGGCTTCTGGAAGCATGGGGTGAAATTTCTCCCGATTACCTCAGCAAATTAACAGCTAGAATGCCAAAGGTCTGCAATGCTGTAATTGCTGCAAATGGAGCATTCTTTGCCGAAAGCAAAATTTGAAGGAGAAAATTATTATTTCAAATAAAAATCATTATTTCTAACCTTGTCAATGTCTTGACTATATTTTCTAGTCATTTTGCAACTCATTTGATAAATATAAGTGTGAGTTTTCATGGGAAACACAAAATTGTCTGGGTGACCCCAAACTTTTGAACGGTAGTGTATATATGTATATATTAAAAGGCACACTTCGCTGTTGTCAGGGACTAGACAATGCAATATAGGGAAGTGTTTGTTGGGTTGTATTTACCCCCTCAACCTCTCTTGTTGCTGGTAATTGTCTTAGATGGAATGCAGTATACTTTTGGATTTAGGCACTCCGGACATCACTTATTCCCTCAAGGACACCTTCCTGCTGGTCCTCAAACTCCAAAGTCCAGTGTCCATAGAACGAAGTTCATCAAACAAACTTCAAAGTCCATAGAACACATCGAACAAACCTCAGAGTCCTGGATCTTCTTCCTTCTTGAAATTCCTTTCTCTTTAGCGGCATCAGCAGGTCTTTCCAGCGGCCGATCCCATTTTAGCGTTTCGACCCATGTATTCCCTCACACTGTCAGCCTTGGAATGGCTTTAGTCCTACCTTTCGACAACCTTTCTTCAACACAGTCCGCTAGTCGACCCTTGCAGTACCACCTTAAACTGGGCGTGTGGTCAACTTGACTTTTTCCAAATGTCCCCAGCACCTTGAATGAAGACGAAACGCAATTTTTGTGGGCCGATACCCAGGTCTTTACCATGGCAGGTTAGCATCCCTGAGTAGGTGGTGATGTCTCGGTACCTGAAATCAAATTGTGGGGCAGAGCATGCTTCGATTTCCCCTCTACCTCACATTCAATCCATCATCTTATGAACCCCACCAGTTGTGAGCTTGAGGTGGTAATTACCTACAAGGGTGTGTGTACCTTATCTGTCCCTAAGGCAGTAGTTCCCAACTGGGGTGCCGCGAGAACTGTCCAGGGGTGCCGCGACACTCTGCTCATGCACTGCAAAAAAAAATTATATATTTTTTTTGCAACAAGCTCCGCCCCCGACGTTGTAGCAGACGTGACGCATGCACGTGTTACGAGTACCGCCCACCACTTCCCAATATAAGTCTGACGGAGGGAGAGGAGCCATGCTGTGCAGGGTAAGTATTTTTTTTTCTTTAGTTTGTTGCCAACTGTGTGAGAAATGGAGTCGGGGGAATGCAGGAAGTTGTAGTCCGCTCCTCTTATACCTCCTCCCTGTAATGTCCTCTGATATCACATAACAGTCTGGACAAGTTGGGAGTTTTAGTTCTCTCCTCTTATACCCCCTCCCTGTAATGTCTTCTTATATATCTTAACAGCTTGGACATGCTGGGAGTTGTAGTTCTCTCATCTTCTACCTTCTCCTGTAAACTTTCTCTGATATCACATAACATCCTGGACATTCTGTGAGCTGTAGTTCTCTCCTCTTATACCCCCTCCCTGTAATGTCCTCTTATATCCCTTAATAACAGCCTGGACATTCTGGGAGTTGTTGTTCTTATACCCCCTTGTTTATTCCTTCCCCAGCAGTAAGCACACTTTCTCTCTGTGATGGTCACTTTACTAGAGGGGCAGATGGTCATTTTACTGGGGGGGGGGACGACGACGACTGAGGCTGATGGTGGCTTTACTGGAGGGGGCTGATGGTCATTTTACTGGGGGGGACTGAGACTGATGGCCACTTTACTGGGGGGGCTGAGGCTGATTGTCACTTTACTGGAGGGGGCTTATGGTCTCTTTACTGAGGGGTCATTATACTGTGAGTGGGGGACTGATGGTAATTTTACTGTGAGTGGGGGGCTGATGGTCATTACTGTGAGTGGAGGGCTGATGGTCATTACTGTGAGTGGGGGGCTGATGGTCATTTTACTGTGAGTGGGGGGCTGATGGTCATTACTGTGAGTGGGGGGCTGATGGTCATTACTGTGAGTGGGGGGCTGATGGTCATTACTGTGAGTGGGGGACTGATGGTCATTACTGTGAGTGGGGGGCTGATGGTCATTTTACTGTGAGTGGGGGGCTGATGGTCATTTTACTGTGAGTGGGGGGCTGATGGTTATTTTACTGTGAGTTGGGGGCTGATGGTCATTACTGTGAGTGGCGGGCTGATGGTCATTTTACTGTGAGTGGGGGGCTGATGGTCATTTTACTGTGAGTGGGGGGCTGATGGTCATTTTACTGTGAGTGGGGGGCTGTTAGTCATTACTGTGAGTGGGGGCTGATGGTCATTACTGTGAGTGGGGGCTGATGGTCATTACTGTGAGTGGGGGGCTGATGGAAATTTTACTGTGAGTGAGGGGCTGATGGTCATTTTACTGTGAGTGGGGGCTGATGGTCATTTTACTGTGAGTTGGGGGCTGATGGTCATTTTACTGTGAGTGGGGGGCTGATGGTCATTTTACTGTGAGTGGGGGGCTGTTAGTCATTACTGTGAGTGGGGGCTGATGGTCATTACTGTGAGTGGGGGCTGATGGTCATTACTGTGAGTGGGGGGCTGATGGAAATTTTACTGTGAGTGAGGGGCTGATGGTCATTTTACTGTGAGTGGGGGCTGATGGTCATTTTACTGTGAGTGGGGGGCTGATGGTCATTTTACTGTGAGTGGGGGGCTGATGGTCATTTTACTGTGAGTGGGGGGCTGTTAGTCATTACTGTGAGTGGGGGCTGATGGTCATTACTGTGAGTGGGGGCTGATGGTCATTACTGTGAGTGGGGGGCTGATGGAAATTTTACTGTGAGTGAGGGGCTGATGGTCATTTTACTGTGAGTGGGGGCTGATGGTCATTTTACTGTGAGTTGGGGGCTGATGGTCATTTTACTGTGAGTAGGGGGCTGATGGTCTTCGAGTGGTTTCCGCCTCTGACCTCCCATTGAAATTAATAGGAGGCAGAAAAAACCTGCGGCGCCCGTTTGGTGCTTTTTTGTCTGCGGTTTTTGCATTCGCTTCAACGGCTTAAAAAAAATGTGGGCAAAAAACACAGCAAAAAAAAAAGTCAAACAACGCTGTCAATTCAAAATCTGCCTCAAAATACCTAAAGGAATTTTGAGGCAGATTTTTAGTTTCTGCCTTACAAAAAAACGCTGTGTGAACATACCCTAAGGCCTCATGCACACGACCGTGGTGTTATTCTGGTCCGCAAATTCCAGGACCGTGTTCCGTGGAATGTCATCCGCAGTTCATCCGTATGTAGTCCGCAGTTCATCCGTATGTAATCCGCAAAATGCGGATAAAAAAAAAAAAAGCCTAGGTAAAACAGGATGACGACAGAACTCATTCCCGGTCGTCGCCTAGCAACACTTCCGCAAATCCGCAAACTGCGGATGACACACGGCGGTGTATCCGCAATTTCCACGGGCCCATTGACTTCTATTGGCATGTCCGCACCGCATTTGCGGCCCATAATAGGACATGTCCGGAGTTTCTGCGGCACGGATGTGCGGACATGCGGAGACCCGTGAAAACACGGATAGTGTGTATGGGCCCATAGAAATGAATGGGTCCGCAATTCTCCCGTGGATTTGCGGGGGAATTGCGGACGCAAAAACACGGTCGTGTGCATGAGGCCTAAGAGTGTAGTGGTTGTTTTTAGCCATTTTTTGTCATTTTGTAAATAATTTTAGGTTAGGGGTGGCCTGAAAATTTTTTGTTTTCCTGGGGTGCCTCGAGCCTGAAAAGGTTGTGAAACTCTGCCCTAAGGGTTCCTACACACTTCCCAATCAGACATACCAAATGTAAAATAATCAAACATACAAAAATATTTCCCCCAAATCGTACACATATAGAAACTCATGCTTAAAAAGCATGGTGACTACAGGCTGCAAATATATGTCCGCCCGCCTAGACATACACACTCACTCACTGTGGGACGAGCATGGCCTCACTGAGTAAGCCTACGTTGCGGACACATATCTACACCTAGAATGTCTATATGTACATCTTTAAAGTTTTTGTACGACAGATTGATTCAGATTACACTTTATAAATATATATATATATATATATATATATATATATATATATATATATATATATATATATATATTTACACAGTAAACAATTTTGGGTTGCAGGACTGTATCATTATGTCCTTAATCCCAGTCTTCGAATACATTCATGATTTTCTGCTTGACCTTGTTGTATTTGGTCAGCCAGTCCTTTCATTCGTCTGTAAACGAAGAACAGTCCAAAGTACATGATTGCTACTAGAATCAGAAGGTTTATCACAGGGTGGATGGGAATATTAAAGAATGAAGTGGCCCTAGGGCTTTTTCCAAACATGCTCTCCCACCAAGATACTTCCAATTCTGTTTCAAGGTTGTTCACAATCCCTGTGATCTTTGTCGTTTCTCCACGACATCCTCTTCATCACTGAAATCTAGCAGAAGCTTTTTCAGTTTGGTGCCAAACCCAAGAGGGATCGTCTGGAGCCCCACAAGGGTATGTGGACAGATGTCGAGCATCTTTTCAGGGGTAACTGGAGTTCTCCCCCTCAGATCTGCCACATCGATGCCTATGACAGGATTATGAGGACAATATGCTCCTGGGAGTTAGTCGCGTGGATGGTATATGAAACATTTTGCACTTGATACCAACACCAATACCCTTGACCCATGTCTTGAGGAGGGCATTGGGTTGACCTTCCTCTCACAGGACCCCTCGATATCTCAACACTGGTGTCTAAATACCCAGTGCTGACTGCCTTGGCAGAGGATTGCATCCTTGGGATATCCGGCAGGTTTTGTGGGGAGTTCTTAGTATGCAGTAGTTAGTACCTACCAAAAGTGGTCCAAAAAAGGACAATCAGTGAACCAGCGACATTATCATGGGCACCCAAGACTCATTGAAGGGCATGTGAAGCCTGTCTAGTCTTATCCCACAGAAGAGCTACTGTAACACAAAATATTGAAAAAGTTGATGCTGGCTATGATGGACCCATGTCCACCATAGATAGAAGACACCTACAATGGGCACGTGAGCATCAGAACTCAACCACGTTACAATTGAAGAAGGTGGCCTGGTCTAATGAATTATGTTTACTTTAACATCATGTTGGCGGCCGGGTGCATCACTTACCTTGGGAAGTAAAATAATGCGCCCTTCTACACTTCAAAAATTGTTCAGGAATGGTTTGAGGAACATAATAAAATCTCAAAATATTTTTGTTGATTTGACCTCCAAAATATCCAGATCTCAATACCATTGAGCATCTTTGGGATGTGCTGTAAAAACAAGTTTGATCCATTGAGGACCGCCTTGCAATTTAAAGAGGCTCTGTCACCAGATTATAAGTGCCCTATCACCTACATAATCTGATTGACGATATAATGTAGATAACAGCTCTGGTTTTTATTTTGAAAAACTATCATTTTTGAGCAAGTTATGGACAATATTAGATTTATCCGAATTAGTTTCTTAATAGACAACTGGGCGTGTTTTTACTTTTTACCAACTGGGCATTGTACAGAGGAGTGTATGACGCTGACCAATCAGCTTCATACACTTCTCATTGTTCCAGCCCAGCTTCTGTCACTGCACAGTCACGCTGGAACAATGAGAAGTGTATGAAGCTGAACCTGTTTTGGCCTTCAGGACGAAGCCGATTTTTCAAATCCATTTTTTTATTACATTTTTTGGCAAGCCGGGTGACCAAAAACCATCAATTCTGACAACATTTTTTATTCTTTTTTTTTTTATGCCGTTCATCCTGGGCTATAAATTACATTTTACTTTATTCTGCTGGTCGATATGATTACGGTGATACCATTTGTATATAGTTTTTTTTATGTTTTGTAGCGTTTGTGCAATAAAATCACTTATTTATAAAATAATTTTTTGTGTCACCATATTCTGAGAGCCATAACTTTTTTATTTCTCAGTCAAAAAAGCTGTGTAAGGCCTTGTTTTTTTGCGGGACGGGTTGTAGTTTTTATTGGTACCATTTTGGGGTACATGCGACTTATTGATCACTTTTTATTGTATATTTTGAGAGGAGTGGTGACCAAAAAATAGTGATTCTAGCGTTGTTTTTTTATTTTATTTTTTTTCAGCGTTCACTGTGCGGGAAAAATAATGTTATAGTTTTATAGTTGGGGTCATTACAAATGCAGTGATACCAAATTTGTGTACTTTTTTAACGTGTTAATTTCTTTCCTATACTAAAAGTCTTATTATAGGAAAAAAAGAATTTTTTGTTTATGTAACATAACTTTTATTTTGACACTTTTTTGAAAAACATTTTTATTATCTTTTTTTGACTTTTTTTTGACTTGTCCCACTAGGGGACACTTAGACTTGCAGCTCTGATCGCTGCTAGAACACATTACACTACCTACGTAGTGTAATGTGTTCTAACTGTCATTGTGACGTGACAGTCACTCTGACAGGAAGCCTATGAGAACCAGCCTCATGCTGGTCCTCATAGGCTTCCGTACATGGCAGCCCGGAGGCCATTGTCTGGCCTCTGGTTGCCGTGACTAGGATCGCCAGCCCCCGCAAATGCATGTGGGATGCTGCCAATCTGCTCTAAACCTCTTCAATGCAGCGATCTCAATCGACCGCCGCATCAAAGGGGTTAATTGACGATTTCAGCGGCGACGGGCCGCTGATCAGCAATGGGGAGAGAAGGGCAGACACTGTTACTGTATACTGTTTGCAGTATATACAGGCACATGATGAGGATAATCATCTCATTATCACAAGAGGGCGGGGAGTTAATGATAACTTTATTGTACTGCTGGAAGCCAAGATAAGGTAGGATAGCAACAACATACACTATATACACAGATTCTGTATAGACACAGGCTCTGTATGCATCTCCCGGTCACTCTCTAGTTTCTGGGGGAAGGGTTGTACTCCTAGAGTAATAATCTACAACATTTTCTGTCAATTGATTTCAGTGCCATATAAAGTAAACCATAAGCCCTGAGCTGTTCCCATTATTGGCCTCCTAAACTTCTCCACTGCTGACCTGCCACGCCGTGTTTATAGTCAACACTACTTTTCTGTGCTAGCAAGTTTTATTCTGATTAAACAGTAAGCCCTTGTTTTGCTTGTTTAAATAAATTAACTACGTTACCTTTCCCTTTGTCAAAGAGGTTTATACCTACACAGTGTGGTGCTGTCCAATCATCTATGACAGTATTAGGCCCTGTTCACACGGCGTGTATTTGACGCGTTTTTCGGTGAGTAAAACTCGTCCAAAAGCACGTAAAAAACACATGATTTAAGCTTCTCATTGACATCAAAGGAAAAGTGCGCCGTTAGTGCATACAACGCGTAAAAAAGAAGTGTGAGGTCAATTCTTTGGCAAGTAAAATGTGCTAAAAATGTGCCTTACTCCCATAATCAATAGGAATCCTAATTACGCGTAAAAAAACCATGACAAAAGCGTGCACAAAATGCGTAAAAAAATGCATGAAATACGGGTCAAAGGCGGCTGTAGTTTTAAAAAGCGCTTTACAACAACGCTAGCATTTTTGACATGTTTACATGTTGGTTTTTTTTAGCGCCGTGTGAACAAGGCCTTAGACTCTGCAGGGACAAATTCTTTTGACAAGGGGTATGGTAACATTCAGTTTTCAATTAGGGCTACACAGAGACTATTTGTAGAGCTACTTGTGAGTGACAGCTGCACTCCCCAGGATTGCATGCAACTCAATGTATTGTTTGGTACTGAAGCTGTAGCTCCATTATTAAAATCGATTAATTGCACAACAAAAAATCTCCATGTAGCTCAGAACTTATTCATACATTTCCAGGAGGGATAACAAAGGAATGCAATACTGAGCTCTAAGACATGATGTTCCAGTATTGTTATCTCATAGGGAATACAATTATATACTACAACAGACATGTCAGGAGAGCCGACATGTCCTCTTTAAATCCAGTGACTCACAGGTGATGTCTTTTCTGATTAAAGTCGTTCTCTTACCCTTTCTTCTACATGCAGCCTAGACTGCTATGACAAATTCTCTTGAACACTGCAAAGTTTTCTGCTGAGACATCTTTAGCCCCTCACTTCTGCAGCCCATCCCTAGCCTTTATAGCAATACAAATAAATTCACACGTCAGACAAGACCCCTATATTTCAGACCCCAGAGCAGACTCCTAAGTTAATTCAGAACCCAGACCAGAACTAAATTAATTCAGAACCCAGGCCAGACCCCTAAATTACCCCAGACTCTAGACCAGACCGCAAAATATTACAGACCCCAGAGCAAACATCGAAATAAATTCAGACCCCATACCAAACCCCTGAATTAATGCAGACAGTAAACATAAGACCCCAGAAGACATTCAGACCCCAGACCAGACCCTGAAGTACATTTAGACTCCAGACCAGACCCCTAAATTAATGCAGACCCCAGACCAGACCATAAAAAAATTCAGACCCAGACCAGAACCTTAAATAAATGTGGGCCATAGACCAGAACCCTAAATTCAAACCCCAGACTAGACAAGAAAGAATAATGGGACCCCAGACCAGACTCCATATACTTACCCTCCTCTTAAGCTCCAGGCATTGGCAAGGCCAGGAAGTTTTTACGCACCACCGCACTCTACTAGCTAGATGAAGCTAGATGCTGTTCCATTGCAATGGATCCAGGAGATCATCAGGCACCAGGGAATGTGGAGGGGAAGTATTATCAGCCGTTATCTAGTGGATTAATCCAATCTATAACGGTGATTAAAACCCCTCCAAAAAAAGTCAGATTAAATGATAGTTTTGGGCCGACCATATTGTAACCTGCCGCTGAATATATTTTAGCTGCCATGAAGAATAAACAATCTGTATTGTTTCTGCAGGAAATACAGGAAGGAAGTGTGTGATATTAATATGGTTGCCAAACACATTATTTATCCTCTACATACTTAAATTTGATTCATGAAACTAAAATTAACCCCTGCCCACGTAGGGTGTTTGCATAGTATGGGTCCACTCCATCAGCAACAATTGTAAACTGTAATAGCTGACACCCTGCAGCAATGGCCAGGATCAGTGAAAGCTTTAATGCATTCCATGATTCTATTTGCCGTGGCAGCAGCTGCCTGGTACTGGTTGCTAAAGTTGACTTTACTGTCCACCAATATTATACAATGCTTTACCATTTCTCATCTCATGTGCATGACCTTATGTTTACCTACAATAACCTTAATTTTCCACTTCTCTAAATCCCCCTGTAATACAATGTTATCCACTTCTGTATTAATTACTGTAAAAACTTACTAAGTTACTATGTATTGAGATTTTACTCTGTCAGCCAACAACACAGTTATTAAAATATATATTGAAAAAAAAACAGAGCCAATACTAAACCCAGTTACCCAATGAATATGTTCTATTAATTACCAGCTTCTAATTTCTATCCTATTGACTGATTATTAATCCAATTACATACATTTTCCCGCAGTTGAACAGTACCAAATGCCGTTGAAAAATCAAGATATATGACATCCACCACCTCAAGGTTCAGTCTTTAACTTACCTCCTCATAGAAACGGATTGGTTTTACTAGACAGATCCCTGATAAACCCATGTTGATATTGTGTTATACATTTGTTTTCAAGGAGTTAAAGGGAATGTGTTGCTAGAATAATTTTTTTTTTAGTTAAACAATTATTATTTAAGTGATTACACATTGTTTTAATTTTTTAACAAGTCAGGAAATATTATAAATTAGATTCTAATTTATAAAATTTTCATGTGCTGGTCACTAGAGGGAGCAGTTCCCAAAATTGCAGCATGGTCAATGTCGTAAAGCAACCTCATTGCTTTATGCTGCAAATTTGGGGTAGACACACTCGATCTAGTGTCCTCACACAATCCCCCCTCCCTTATTCTGGCTAGTGCCAGGAGAAGGAGGGGGTTGAATCTTCAAACCTCCTACACGGTGTGCCGCCATTTTCTGAGCGAATGCACAGTGTAGGAGGATTAGATACAGTGCTAAGCAGACAGTGTAACACGAACATACACAAACATAATACACACATCACATACACGAACATAAATTACCTGCTCCTGCCGCCGCTGTCGCCTCCGCTCCTATGCCTTGCGCCTTCTCTTCCTTGAACATATGGCCGGAAGCCACAGCCGGAAGTCATCATCTTACTGTCCGGCTGCGGCTTCCGGTCCAAATGAACATGGCGCCGGATTTCGCTCTGCTAACGAGCTTCGTTTTGGTCTGTGTGGGAGCGGCGCATGCGCCGTTCCCACACAGACGGCGTACGCTGCAGTGAATGGAACGGCTCCCGTTCGCGTTCTCTATGGGGATGTGTGTGTGCCGTATCCCATCTCTGTATGTGTCGTTAATCGACACATACAGAGATGAAAAAAAAATGGCAGCCCCCACAGAGAAGTCAAAAGAAGAAAAAAGTAATAAGTAGAACACACGAAAACACAAATAAATAAATTACTCTCACTATTAATAAATACTAAAAGCAATATGATAAAAAAAATATAATTTCATGACACCTTCCCTTTAATCCTGGATAGCTTCTCATATATATATATATATATATATATATATATATATATATATATATATATAAAACGAAGAAAAACAGCAGCACTCACTTTAGGAAGGAATTGTATCTATGTCTGGGTGCCCAGCAAGTAGTCCCGATCCTTGGACTAAGTACAGATATAGATAAAGGAAATCTTGCAGCACTCCAATAAGCAAAATCGTGACGTTTATTCAATCCACATCAAACAAAGGTGCAACGTTTCTGTCCTACAATAGGACCTTTCTCAAGCATTTTCATATATATATATATATATATATATATATATATATATATATATATATTTACTGTAAATCTAGGTAAAGTAGTGCGAGCTTATAGTAGAAATACATTGATTTGCTTTGTTTCATCTTTGGTTGAAACCTTTTTTTGATATGTGTCTCACAGTTCGTAGAGTATATAGTCATGAAGGAGTTGTTTTGCCTGATTCTCACATTCACTAGATTTTCCAGGTTAATATTAGCCAGTCCACAGAATAGATTGAGAGAATCAATTCACCGATGAATCTCCAAAATCCCGAAAAATAGTGAACCATTCTATGAAACACAAATCCCGAAAATTTCTCATGTAATCATGACATGTCAGGCTGTAAAATTAAAAATCCTTAGTGAAAAGTTTACCAAAAGCATTTTAGCATTTTAGTTTATTGATTTCAATGTAGAAACAGTATGGAGTAAGCTCCTAAGCTCCCGCTAGTAGTGACTTAAAGGGGTTTTCTCATCAGAGGCATTAATGACATATCCACAGGATGTCCTAAATGTCAGATAGATGCGGGTCCCAACTCTGAGCCATGCACCTATCTCTAGAACAGAGCCCCCTAAACCCCGTTCTACTGCTCTGTGTTGTGGCTGAATCGTGTGATTTCCGACTATAAATTACGGAAACAGTGTAGCTTGCTGAGCTACGCAGTTTCCGTAAGGCCCATAGAACTGAATGGTAGCTACAGAAACAGCGTAGCTCGCATGATACGCTGCTTCCATAGCTGCCATTCACTACTATGGGACTTGCGGAAAAAGCATAGCTCAGCGTAATTCATAGTCGGAAATCACACAATTCAGCCACAACACAGAGCAGTAGAGCAGAGCAGAGCGGTTTAGAGGCCCCTGTTCTAAAGATAGGTGCGGGGGACCCGCATCTATTTGACATTTATGACATATCCTGTGGACATGTCATAAATGTCTCTGATGGGAAAACCCCTTTAAGGCAGCAAGACTTTTATCTTTTTATTTGATTCTCTATGCAGGGGATTTGGAACTCTGTATTGGAAAACTGAAGTCTGATTGCTTCAAAGATATATGACAAAACTGATCAGTACATAATTTTAGACCTATTTAGATATTAGACCAAAATGGTGTTCAGGGTGGACATCTGACTGACTACCACAAGGTTAGTCAACGGCTTTCTTAACCCAGATTTTATGTTATTGGCGGCAGCTCAAGGTTCAAATAATGAACTCTAAAATGCTATTTTATTTTATAAACCAAATTAAATTGATGTTATACAGAATATTTGTGAACACTATCTTTTTGATCATAGAATTTGCAATAAATATACACACAGAACATAAATACATAAAGAAGTATACAGGTGCAGTCCATAACAATAAACATGTATCAATGTGTACAATGAAAGAATCTGCCTCACAGCTGCAGAACTCCAGCAAAATTGATATAAAAAGCCACTTTGTTTATCAGATGAAATCTCCCATTGATTTCAGATTTGTGTAATAAGCACACACAGACAGCGCCAAATATATAACTCTGTGTTATTTATGAAAGGACATCTCAATTCTTCTATTAAATGTATTTCTTGGTAACTTGCCTGTCAACCCAAAGACATGCCAATGTTGCCTGCAGAGTTGTAAAAAATATAATCTATGACTAGTTTACAGATATTGTTTAGAAGACTTGCTGCGTGAGTTGGAGATTATTTTATTTTATATTCTGTATAGATCTGTCCATGATTTGAAAATTATGTTTGATTATTTTTTGATAAACAATTTATAGAATTTTTGTAACATACTTAGGGATGACATTGTTGGTTATCCTTTAACAAGCTGCAAACATACAGTAAAAACTACTACTAATCTACGATTTGTACTGTTTGTACTAGGTCAGTATAAGCTTTTGCTATTTACCTCCTACATTTAAGTGAATACACTGTATAAAACATAGCATTTATAGCATTGAGCTTTTTGTGGCATTTAGTTAAATGTCAAATGTTTTTTATCTGAAGAGGCCATAAACATGCAATAGCTGTTTGGCCAACAGCTATCAACCCCCGCTCGAGGGAGAAAGGAAAGGGAGATCTCTGGGAAAACAATAGGAGTTATTCGGCTGTTGACAAATCCTGTTTAAAGGGAACCTGTTGGATGATTTAAGCATCTTTATCTGAGAGCATCATATGATAGAGGAAGAGAAGCGGAGTCCTGTAATATATACAGTAAATTTATATGATTTGTAGCAGGATTTCTTAGTAAAAAGCACAGTAAGTCTACATAATTCTGGGGGCAGACATCTTGCCTGGGCTGCTCCTCTGCTCTGTGAACAGTATATCGACGATGTGAACTGAGGCTCAATGGACAGTGTGAATATTGCAAGACTTCCAGATTAATATAGATAATAACATGGAAAATTAGAAAAAAACCACCTTCAAAATAAATAAATAAATATATATATATATATATATATATATGTATATATAATTATTCTTTTTTTTTAACATGAAAGCCTTATTTAAACAATGAGTCATTTTCTGATGACTCATTCCCTTTAAATCCACAAAGCCGATCAAATGGAGCTGTTTATAAACCTGCCTCAGCTACAGACCTAGACAATGAAATACTCAATTAGGAGAAAAATAATTTCTACTGGGAAATACTAAGGGATATATATTACTGTTTTACACAGCGAGATAAAGTAACTATCCCCATGTGTTCTGCTTATGATCCAAAGTTCTGATTTAATACTTTCGATGGTCCAACAAGGAAAACCTCTGGCAAGATGGGAAATAAGTTGTACTACCCCATGGGAGATTTGATGTTCAAAACAAAATGTAACAATAGAGTTAACTGGAATTTCATTGTTCACACTTCATCCTTAAGGGGATCCGCTCTATTCTAAATCATTACTTTAGTTGTGGCTGAAATATTAAAACCGACATTTGAAGCCCTCCAACTATATCCTGCGGAGCTGGCAGAGATTTCTTTTAATAATCTTGTCTTGATATCTTTAATGGCGCACAGGAATAGCCTTGTAGTCACATTTTTAGTGGGGAAAAAGCCAACAAAGCAATTTTTAAAGAAAAGGTGATAATATTTTCGAGATTGGATGTTATCAGCTTGCATACGGTAGCTAAAATGAAGCAGCATATAAAACGTAGGTGCTGTATAGCTTTTAAGCAGTTTGATACCAAACAAGAGAGGTGCTAGCTGCTTCTTCCACATATAGATTATATACTGTGTAGTACAGTTCTGAAGATACATTTGCATTTAGGCTATATTCAGATTTTACTTAAAAAAATATTTGAAGTCTAAAAATTGAATAAAAAAAGAACAAAAACATCCACAGTATTTGCGGGATTTTCTGACCGCTCTTAACAGTCTAGTAGAGATAGGAAACAGGTGTCCATTTCATCCAAAGCCCCTCCATTTCGGCTACAGACTGTCTGAGGGGTGGGGCATAGTTAAAGGGATGGGGCTTAGCCTGGCTTGTGTGCAATTTCAGTATTATACAATATATGTGAATCCACTTTTACATGATATTTAATCTTATATAATGTCAGTTATGTCATTAAACAATCAGGTTTATTGATTCTCTATGTTTGATGAGCAGATGTATAAGTATTGATTTGCAGAAAATAATTTAGATAGGTTTAGCAATAGTTTGAAAAAACCACACTCTGCCCATAAATGTAGAAACAGAAAATGCATGTTTTTATACTTATTATTTGTGCTATTATGGTGACTTTTTTTTCTACTGGAAATATAATCGTTTTTGGCAGTATTTTCATATGTTGTAATAATTCATATTTGTACATTTTCATATAAATAAAGGCTCTAATATAGACTTGGATTTAGAAATGTGAAAATTCTGGACCTAACCAAACAGGTTTGTAAAGTAGTAGGTATCTTCTAGTTAAAGTGACTCCCCTAGCCTTGTGGCACCTCTTTGTCCTGGTGTTAGTTTTCGAGCCCGAACAACTAACGTTACTATTCTGTGCACGCCTGCTCCATTGACAAGACAGGGATGAAGTTTATGGCTCTGTTCACATTAGTGTTTCTCCCAATCTGCTGGAATAAAAGCAATAATCACATTAAATACCCAACGAGGGGTCAAACTGGCCCAGCCATCGATCCATATGGGTCCATATGTGTTTAAATAGCACCTTTTAAGTTATAGATGTGTAATACATTTTCTCAAGAGTAATATTATTTAGCAGTTTTGTCAACCAGACCACATAGGAGAGAATTTTCTCAGTAATCCAAAATTGGTAGATGTCTTTCTTGCGACTTATAGTGCTCTAATTAGCCCATTTTTTACTTTTAAAGTACTAGATTATGGCAACAACCAAATAGACATAATAAGGGATCCATAATAAAATCAGTTTTATAAATCTATGTCAATTTGTCCAATATATCTCTCTCAAAAAAAAAAAGTCGTATGGGACGCTTCCAATACAAACGTATAAGATTACCTGGAAATATATTACATTTGGGATATATTAGAGACATATTCATTTTATATTTAGATAATATAACAGGGGTATAAAACACTCCATGAAGTAAAAATAATTGCAAAATTCTATATGATACTTGAGGTGACAATCGTTTTATTCATACAACATACATCATTTGATATTTTGCCACAATCCTGATCCCATTAACCTCACAATGAAAAAAGAATTTGAATATGGGAACTAGGACTTCAAAAGGTAAGAAAGCCAATCTATCTTTAACCCCTTCCCGTCGTAAACAACTTTCAGATTTTAATTTTAGTTTTTTCCTCCCCACCTTCCAAAAGCCATAACTTGATTTTTGCGGGACGAGTTGTAGTTTATCGTGCCATATAATGTACTAGATATTTACAAAAAACTGCTACCAGCAGAATAATTCCTTTTATACCAACTGCCAATATTTGATAAATGGACAAATAAATAAGTTTTATTGTGCTTCTTAGAGCAAAAGACTGACTATACTAATTATTTAAAATGAATAACATCACCTCCGTTTAGATTTGAATTGACTGTGCACATTGAACCACGTGTCTGTATACTGTGTACAGTGCTGCTCCTGGCTGTAGTCCAGCGAGTCAGAGACTCAACATGTGTGGAAAACAACAGAGGTACGTATTTGGATTAAAATGTATGTATTAGAGCCCCCCCGACATGTTTCGCTGTGCTATACAGCGTCCTCAGGGGGCTCCAAAAATGGCTCAAGAAGTGACATCGACTTATTTTTCGTGGGTGTTTTTTCTATGCGGCCGTTTTTCAAAACGGCCGCGTAAAAAAAACGCCCTGTCGGAATAGAACGCTGTTTTTCCCATTGAAAACAATGGGCAGATGTTTGGAGGAGTTCTGCTTCCGATTTTTCAGACGTATTTCGGGACGTTTACAGCCCGAAAAACGTCTGAAAACACTGCGTGTGCACATACCCTCAGAATCCACTCTATCCAATGCTTTCCATGTATAATAGCTGATTCCTTCAAGGATGATGGAAGATCATTAAAACAAAGGCCTCATTCAATAGAATTAACCCCTAAGTGTATGTGCACACGTAGTGACCAAAAACTTCTGAAAATCCAGAGCTGTTTTCAAGGGAAAACAGACCCTGCTTTTCAGAAGTTTTTTGACCAACTCGCATTTTTCGCTGCGTTTTTCGTGCCGTTTTCGCGGCGTTTTTTACGTCCGTTTTTGGAGCTGTTTTCATTGGAGTCTATGAGAAAACAGCTCCAAAAACTTCCAAAGAAGTGTCCTGCACTTCTTTTGACGAGGCTGTATTTTTACGCGTCGTCGTTTGACAGCTGTCAAACGACGACGCGTAAATAACAGGTCGTCTGCACAGTACGTCGGCAAAACCCATTCAAATGAATGGGCAGATGTTTGCCGACGTATTGTAGCCCTATTTTCAGACGTAAAACGAGGCATAATACGCCTCGTTTTCGTCTGAAAATAGGTCGTGTGAACCCAGCCTTAGCGACATCCGCTGTACAATATGTTGTGCACTATGTTTTATACAACTGACACATGCCTGCAACGGCCGGGATCAGAGATAACTCTTATCCTGGCCATTTAACATCTCAGGTCAGAAGTTAGGGCGGATTTACACGAACGTGAGCGTTTTGCACGCGCAAAAAAAGCTGCGTTTTGCATGCGTGGCAGCAGCCTGACAGCTCCGTGTGTCATGTTCATATGGATGCGCGGCTGCGTGCTTTTCACGCAGCCGCCATCATTATGACACTCTGTTTGGATGTTTGTAAACAGAAAAGCACGTGGTGCTTTTCTGTTTACATTCATTCTTTTACTGCTGTTGCGCGAATAACGCGCGTCCCACAGAAGTGCTTCCGTGTGGTGCGCTTTATTTTCACGCACCCATTGACTTCACGAAAAACGCCGAAATATAGAACATGTCGCGAGTTTTACGCAGCGGACTCACGCTGCGCAAAACTCACGGACAGTCTGAACTGCCCCATAGACTTGCATAGGTCCGTGCAACCCGCGTGAAAACCACGCGGGTTGCACGGACGTAAATCACGTTCGTGTAAATCCACCCTCAGACAGAGGGAGAAGAATTTCTCTTTCCCCCGATTCAAAATATGTTGATATCAAACATTTTTTTTTTTAACAAATTGTTTTTTTATTTTATTTAGCAAAATATAAAAAAACTATATCAATTTGGTATCGCCGTAATGCTACTGAACTGCAAATTATAGTTAAAATTTAATTTTATGGTACATTAAAATGTGGCACTAAAAAAATATAACTTTTCCTGCAAAAAACAAGCCCTAAAACAGCTATCTAGATGGAAAAATAAAAAAGTTATGTCTCTTTTAAGATGAAAAAAACTAAAATAGTCTGTGTCTTTAAAGTTTATGTATAATTTAAAAAAACTTTTGACATGTCAGAAGTTTTGTCCGTTGGGGGTCCATGCACCGAGACTCCCACCGATCGCTAAGACGAAGTTGCAGAAGCGCTCAGGTAAGCGCTGTGCTGCTTCGTTTCTGCTTGGCTATGCTTGGCTTTCCCCAGAAAGCCGAGTGAGCAGTGTACAGGCTCAATAGAAAGCCCATCCACTGCTTGCTCTGCTTTCCGAGACAAGCTGAGCAGAAACGAAGTGGCGCAGCGCTCACCTGAGCGCTTCTGCCGCTTCGTTTCAGTTATCGTGGGGGTCTCAGTGCTCAGACCACCCACTATCAAAACTTCTGACATGTCACTAAGACATGTCAAAAGTTTTTGGAAAGTATAGGTACACTTTAAAGAGTAACTGCACTTTCAAAAAACTTGTCATTTGTCATAGAGACATATCAGATGTTTTGTTTTGATCAGTGGGGTCCGGGGGCTGAAACACCCACCATCGCTAAAATACAGGCGCTCAGCTGTGATCGACTATTCTCGTCAGCACATAGATTACTCTTATCAGTGATCTGTATATATGGACAGTAGGGAACACATAGATAATGTGTTCCCTGCTAACCTGTGCCTCTATAGTAAAAAATGTAAATGAAAAATTAATATAATAATACAGTAAAATGTAAAAAAAAGTTTTCATTAATAATTTTTTTTGTAATGTATGTGTTTTTTAATACAAATAATTTTTCTAATATAGTTTTACTAATAATGTTTCATTTTAGTGCTGCAGCTTCTATGTATCCACTATACATAGCAGCTACATAATGCCACTGTAAGCCGAATCTGAGAGTCAACTGGACAGATGGCTGTCAGCAGCTTCTGTGTGCCTCTGACACATAATCTAACCCTCAGGAATATGTTCACACAGGGCGGATACGCTGCGTAAAAGCACACAGTGTATTCGCCTGGGTGCTGGAGGGAATTCCGTCCGAAAAAAACCGCACCAAATTGTGGTGCAGTTTTTTGTCCGGAATGTCCGCTGTGGAAAACTGCACATAAAAAAAAGTTTCATAATTACGTAGTCATGGTGGAGCATACCTCCAACGGCCTTCTGGGATGACGTTTCATCCCATGTGACCGCTGCAGCCTGTGATTGGCTGCAGCGGTCACATGGGATGAAACATCATCCCAGGAGGCTGGCCCGGACAAAGAAACCCAGAATTCTGGGTAAGTTTAAGTTTTTTTTTTTTTCTTAGTTGTGTTACCTAAGGGTAAGTTCACACGTAGCACTAATACTGTGGATTTTCCACAATGGATTTAGTTGTGGAAAATCTGGAGCGTAATACAGTAGCAGCAGAGTGGCTGAGATTTGAATAAGTCTCATTCACACGCTGTGTAAATGATGAGCGGAAAAAATGATCAGAAATTGACCTGCAGTATAGTTTTTAAAACTGCAGCATGTCAATTGCATTTGCGTAATCTGCGATTCCGCTACAAAAAAACATCTTGTATTTACCCAGAATTCTTCGTCCAGGCTGGCCTGCTGGGATGACGTTTCATCCCATGTGACTGCTGCAGCCAATCACAGCTTGCAGCGATCAAATAGGATAAAACATCATCCCAGGAGGCCGGTCTGAAAGACGTCAGAGGTTTTTTTGTTTTTTTGACGTGCAGTTTTCTGCAGCGGACATTCTGGTAAAAAAACTGCACAACAATTTGGTGCGTTTTTTTCGCCCGGAGTTCCCTGTGGCAACCAGAGCGCAAACGCTGTGTGCTTTTATGCAGGGTATCCGCCCTGTGTGAACATAGCCTAATAACGATCACATGGGATGGAAATGCTGCTGATTTTCCGTGCAGCTTACAGTCCCAGCCATGTGGATGAGATTTGAACAAATCTCATCCACATGTTGCTGAACAATTTCAGCACAGAAATCAGTTAGGGCATGCCCAGACGTGGCAGATTTGTTCCGCAACTGTCCGCATCAATGCCGCACAGAATCTGCGTTGCAGATTCTGTTGCGGATCTGCCCAAAATGGGCAATAAATTGATGCGGACTAGCCGCTGCGTATTGAGGTGAAAGTACTTCCCTTCTCTCTATCAGTGCAGGATAGAGAGAAGGGACAGCACTTTCCCTAGTGAAAGTAAACGAATTTCATACTTACCGGCCGTTGTCTTGGTGACGCGTCCCTCTTTCGGCATCCAGCCCGATCTCCCTGGATGACGCGGCAGTCCATGTGACCGCTGCAGCCTGTGATTGGCTGCAGCCGTCACTTAGACTGAAACGTCATCCTGGGAAACCGGACTGGAGGAAGAAGCAGGGAGTTCTCGGTAAGTATGAACTTCTATTTTTTTTACAGGTTGCTGTATATTGTGATCGGAAGTCACTGTCCAGGGTGAGGAAAACAGTTACTGCCGATCGCTTAACTCTTTCAGCACCCTGGACAGTGACTATTTACTGACGTCGCCTAGCAACGCTCCCGTAATTACGGGTGCACACACGTAGTCACCCGTAATTATGGGTGCACACACATAGTCACCCGTAATTACGGGAGCCCCATTGGCTTCCTCAGTCTGGCTGAAGACCTAGAAATACATAGGTCCAGCCAGAATGAAGAAATGTCATGTTAAAAAACCAATACGCTCCGCAGCACACATAACATCTACATTACATCTGCGGACTTCATTGCGGAACTTAAAATCTCCATTGAAGTCAATGGAGAAATTCCGCAATGAGTCCGCAAACAGTCCGCCACATGTCTGCAACAACCATTGTATGCTGCGGACACCAAATTCCGCACCGCAGCCTATGCTCCACAGCGGAATTGTCCGCAACGTGCAAATGAACCCAACCACAAAGCTGTGGAGGGCAATGGAGAAACGGGTCCGCTGCGGATTTCCGCTGCAGAGTGTCCGCAGCGGAACTCCAGAGCAAATCCGCTACGTCTGGCCATGCCCTTAATGTTTTAGATTTGCAAATCCACAGTGGACTCACTCAGATCTGGATGTTCATTGTGGATTTCCTCCTTTTCAACGTAGTACAAATTCAACAGTGTCCTCAGACACTCCACGTATCACGCACAGGAACATGGGACCAAGGGGGCGGAGCAGAAGTTGCATGCCACCGCTCATATGCCTCTCGAATCTAAATTGCCCCAGTCCAACCATATTTAGAGCAAGCGTTCGCCTTTACCAGCACTGCTATCTTTACAACTAAGGCCGGATTCACACGAGCGTGTGCGTTTTGCGCATGCAAAAAACGCGGCGTTTTGCATGTGCAAAAGGCACTTAACAGCTTCGTGTGTCATCCCCGTATGATGCGCGGCTGCGTGATTTTTGCGCAGCCGCCATCATTATGACACTCCGTTTGGATGTTTGTAAACAGAAATGGGTGCGTGATGCGCGAAATACGCACAAAGGACGGACATGTCGTGAGTTTTACGCAGCGGACTCACGCTGCGTAAAAATCACGGACTGTCTGTATGGCCCCATAGACTAATATAGGTCCGTGCGAGGCGCTTGAAAATCACGCGCGTTGCACGGACGTATATCACGTTCGTCTAAAAAGCCCTAAGAGTGATTTTGATAACAGAGAAAAAAACTGTGGGTAAATAATTTTTTGCACCTCCCTCAGCGCTGTCAACAAAATGCACAGTGCACATAGTGCAACTATATTTTATACACGGAACATTACTATAAATCCAGGATAATCCCTAGCTGTGTGTGTAAATAAATTATTTGATTTTGATTAAGTTATCACATCAATAACCTTACAGAACAGAATTGATGTATTTAGAAATAGAACAATAATGTATTTTGGTTGTTGATTGTTATCTCCAAACCTTATAAACCACCTCCATACAACCATGAGTCTGAAATCTGAGTTTCACTAAGTATTCATTTGAATTCCCGTTCGGCCATTTATATCACAGCTATAACAAGGTTTCAGGCTTTATTTTCCCAATGCATGCTGAACTGGATATTTACTTTTACCAGAGTCGTATTCTTTCCAAATCAACTGTTTAGTTACAAGAAAGAAATCACTTTGTATCTGACAGATGTTCCCGAAGGGATAGCGGAGACTGCGATAACACCACAGTAGCAGATGTTTATGGAGTCAGTAATATAACACACAAATCAAAAAGGGAACTGGTGCTTCTTTAAGATTTTACCCTCTGAGGCAGATGAAAAAGACACAAAAATGTAGAGATGATATTGTATCATAGGCATATAGAAATGTTGTCGATATGGCTGATGCCAACACTGGGAGTAGATAACAAAAACTGATTAATGACCAGATTGTTACTCACTGTTGGAATATCTGATAATTAAAATGCTCATTATCATCCCTAGTAACCTGTTTAACTTAGTTAACTTACTTACTTACTTACTAAACAAACGAAACAAAATAACAAAACATAAAAATTACCAGAGATGTATAAGTTATAATGGAACACCCCGGAAAAAACGGATACACTGTGCCCACCCTAGCACAGGGTCAAAAAGGCAAGTGTATCAAGGAACACCCAAGAACACCCTTCAGACCCGCACAACGTATTATTCAGTGTATCAACTTTTCTTGGAGTGTTCTTTTAAGAATCTGCTTTGTCTTAGATTGTCCAACATGACTGGCTTAGGTTAAGAAGTCTTCCTGCTTATCACATTAGTCATTTATTTATTCTTTATTGCTTACATAGAGCCAACATATTCCACAGCACTTTTAGGAGATCGTCATCACTCACATCAGTCCCTGTCCCCACTATGGCTCACAATCTAACTCCGACCTGCCATTGTTTTTGGCCAATGGCAGATACATCACCAGGGTGTGAACTTTGCTGGGTTCCATCATACGAGTAATCAGTAGGGCACCCGGCTCCATGATCTCCACTGATGACATACTAGAAGACAGCTAAAATAGTAGACACACTTTAAGGCTGGGTTCACACGACCATGTTACGTTCGTAATGTATGGAACGTATTTCGGCCGGAAGACCCGGACCGAACACAGTGCAGGGAGCCGGGCTCCTAGCATCATAGTGATGTACGACGCTAGGTGTCCCTGCCTCGCTGCAGGACAACTGTCCCGTACTGTAATCATGTTTACAGTACGGGACAGTAGTTCCACGCAGAGGCAGGGACTCCTAGCGTCGTACATCACTATGATGCTAGGAGCCCGGCTCCCTGCACTGTGTTCGGTCCGGGTCTTCCGGCCGAAATACGTTCCATACATTACGGACGTAACATGGTCGTGTGAACCCAGCCTAAAGGAGTTGTCCAGATTAGATGCTAGGTACACTATTAGGACATGTTAAGCTAATAGAGGTACCCTACTCTGTTTGCTAGAACTGACGAGCCACGAGTCATCTATATAATCTATATAATCTTTATATCAATTTGCTTTTAGTGTTTTAATAAAAAATGTTTTATTTATTTGTGTGTTTGTGTTTTACTTTTTTTTATTTGTGAACTTTTTCTTGTCTATGGGGGCTGCCATTTTTTTTTCATCTCTGTATGTGTCGATTAACGACACATACAGATATGGAATACGGCACATACAGCCCCATAGAGAATGCGAACAGGACCCGTTCCATTCACTATGCTGTACGCCGTCTGTGTGGGAACGGCGCATTCGCCGCTCCCACACAGTCCAAATGGAAGGTCTTCGGCCGAGCGACGTCCAGCGCCATTTTCTTGTGGACCGGCAGCCGTGGCCGGACAGTAAGATTACTACTTCCGGTCGCGGCTTCCGGACTGTGTTCTAATGCATGCACTTGGAGCAGAGGGAGCAGAGGGAGCAGACGGAGCGGACGGACCGGAGGGAGCGGCGGTGGCAGGAGCAGGTAAGTTATGTCTGTGTATGTTCGTGTCTTAGTGTGTGATTACTACTGTATGTAAACCTACTACACTGTGTGTTCGCTCAAAAAATGGCGACAAACAGTGTAGGAGGTTTGACCGTTCAATCCCCTCCTTTCTTCTGGCACTAGCCAGGATAAGGGAGGGGGATTCTGTGAGCTCACTAGAGCGAGTGTGTTTTCTCAAATTTTGCAGCATAAAGCAATGTGGTTGCTTTACCACATGCCAATGCTGGAATTTTGGGAATTGCTCCATCTAGTGACCAGCACTGGGAAATGTTATAAATTAGAATCTAATTTATAATATTTCCTGACTCGTGAAAAAATTAAAAAAATGAGAACAATGTTTAATCATTTACACACTAACTATTTAACTAAAAAAAAAAAAAAAATTTCTAGCGACACATTCCCTTTAAGCAGGTTAAGAATCTCAGCACTAGCCACATCATGGCACCCAAGGTAATGCAGATTTTGTGGGTGGTGGAGGGATATTACCACTAACCTAGGCAAAAGCTGAACGTTCCGTTTTTGCCCTGGGTTTTACTTCACTGTGACAACTACCCAGACAGCCAATGCAAATTTATTATTGGCAAGAAAAACGACTAACTGTATATTCAGGGGCCAACAGTGACTGCATTTGTATAGTTTCTGAGGGATAAATTGGTTTAGATTGTATTTATTATAAACCCTAAAAGTTCTGACACATGTTTGTTTAGCTATACTTATAGTTGTTGACATCACCTTTTATTACAAGCACTCTTCTTAAAATGCTGCAATAAAAATACTGTATGTTTATAATAATATTAGTTTTATCTATCCAAAATGATTCAGGGTTATGCAAAATTTTCTATATCAGTTCTGCAACCAGCCAGTAATTCTAAGCGTAAATGAGGATACAAAATAGACCTGTTCTATAAAGTATGTGGTTAAGACGCAGTGTAAACACTAGCAGCAACATTAAGTAAGATGACACCTGGTTATTAAGGAACTAAATCACAGAACGTGTCGGCATTTAATTAAGCCACCTGCTGTTTCCCTATGTTTTCCTGTGTAATGCATTTCTTATTCTAAACATTTTCCAGCGAATAGTCTGTTACTAGTGAAACCATAATTATCATGTGTAAATTGAGATGTGATTCTAAACTGAGCAAGTTAATAAAACATCATTTAGAGAGAAAAAAATATTACAAATACATGTGTCATGCACAGTAGCATAAGTAACAGTATACCCATAACAATATAGTGTGAACAATAAATTAATACATATATCTTAGTCTACAGCATTGAAACAAAATTTCAATAAAGGGAAGTAGGAGATATACACAGAAACCAAAAATATAATATAAGCAATAAATTTGCCAATATTCATCACCATATTGTTTGACAGAAATAGTTTTATTAATTTCTCATGTGTTAAAGATGTGTTGTGTTGGGGGTCATTTATTAAATCTGGCTTGTACAAATTGTAAAGAGTAAACTTTGCTGATTTATTTCATAATATATCTCTACAAGGGTTAGAACTCTGTATGTGTTATAGAGTTCCGAATACCCATTAAATAGGACTTGTAACCTCTCTTGACATGTCTGTTTTAGTAAATACTTGTATTTCCGATGAAAAAACTATTCTGCAGCGTCTTTTCTTAGAAGTCATTGTACCATTCCTCTGTTATTCCTCCTAGAAATGTATGAATAAATTGACAACTGGGTGTTACCAGTAAGAGGTGTGTCCCAACACAGACTGACATTGTCCAATCAGTGCTGACAGAGTGAGACTGTGTAGGGACACACACTTTTGGCAAAGGAGAAAAAAAAATAGCAATGTTCAGTTGTCAATTTATTCATAAATTTATAGGAGGTATAGCAGAGGAACAGCAAAACCTAAAGTTCTAAGAAAAGTTTCACCAAAATTTTTTATTTAGTGGGGTATGCAAGTATTTATTAAAACAGACTTGTAAGGAGAGATGAATGATCCTACTTCCCTACACACATCAATATAGCTAAATCATAAATTTGCAGCCACCACTAGGGGAGGCTCTCTGCATACAAATTTGTCATGAAGTTCAATAACAGATTTATTATTGAGTTCAATAACAGTTTATTATTGAGCTTTGTAAATCCTTTATTGCAATATGCTATAGATTTATGCCAATATGTACTACTTGCTCCAAATTCAAATGTCTGCTGTGCTACTTCTGTGAAGATATGATACACGGCTAAGGCCTCATTCACACGGCAGGGTTTCCCGGCTGGGTGATGGCCGTTCATAAATCGGCCGACACCCGGCTGCATTAGGAATAATAGACCCCTAATGGGGCTATTCACACGACCGATTTTTTGACGCCCGGGAAAACCGGCCTTCAAAAAAATAGGACATGCTCTATCTTCGGCCGGGTACCCGGCCGCCCGGCTCCCATAGAAGTCTATGGGGCCGGGTAATACACGGCCATCACCGGGATGTGTCCCGAGTGATGGCCGGGTTTTACGGCGCTTGCGCTCTATCTCCTCCTCCTCACAGCGCAGAGTGCATGTGAGGAGGAGGAGTTGATGCCATTCTGACGAATGGCATCGCTGTACACTGTGTGGCAGGGCCGGGGTGTACAGCAGGTGGAAGGGAGTGCTGCGCTGGCTCCCGTCCCCTGCTTGTTTTCCTTGCCCGGCGACACCTTCGATGGCGCCGCTAGTAGCAGCCGCTGCTGCTGCTGCGGCTGCTACTACTGTAGCGACGCCACTATAGCAGAGCAGGGAGGTATCTCCCCGCTCTGCTATGTGCCAGCCGTACTTTAGCTCCTTGAAGGAGCGGAATCCCTGTGTTTTCGGGGATTCCGCTCCTGGACAGAGCGCTTGATGTCTCTGTCCATATCTGGGCAGTGACATCAGGGGAAACTCCTGAAGCAGAATCCCCGAACACATGGGGATTCCCCTTCAGGAGTTGCCGCTGATGTCACTGTCCAGATCTGCCCGGCTCGGCACGGATGCAAAACTTTATGCAAACCGGCCGGGCAGAATGGCCGATTTTACCGGCCGGCACTCGGGCTCGGGTAACGACCCGTTCGTGTGAATCCCGCCTAATGAAATTTGTGCTATTTCCACAAATTTTAAATGTGCCCCATTGTATTTTATCAGGACTACACCTTACATGTAGCTCCCATGAAAGTCTTTGATTTGTGTTTGACTTTCTTCTTTGAAGCTAGAAGCCAGAGATGAATCTTGCCGTAGCCGGGAATGCATCAAAATTGTAAGTGAAAACTCCCTTTAATGTAAATTTGCGTAAAAACATTTTTGCAGTGCAGTCTGCAGAACTGTTAGTAAGAATTAATTTGTTGTATGTATAAATCTTGTATTCCCTGTGCCTCTTTTTCTTTAACCCGTTAGTGACCGCCCATAGGTGTTTTAACGGCGGCCACTTATGGGCTTTATTCTGATGCAGTAGCTTTTTTACGGCACTCAAAATAAATAATTGCCTCCGGGAGCAGTAAAATCTCCCTGCTCTCAGCTACCAGAGGTAGCTGAGGGCTGGGAGCAGGTCTGCTCGAACGGGCGGGATCTAAATCAGTATCAATCCTGCACGTTTAACCCCTCAGATGTGGCACTCAACAGCGAGCGCCACATCTGTGTGGTTTTAGAGGGAGGGGGCTCCTTCTCTCACCCCACCGGCACAGCCACGATGCGATCGCAGGGTGACGGTGGTTTCTATGGCAGCCGGGAGCCTAACTAAGGCCTCCAGGTCTGCCTCTAGTTAATGCCTATTAGGCCATGCCAGAGGTAAAAAATAGCTTGGTCATTAAGGCCCAAAATAAGCTAGTCACTAAGGGGTTAAACTTTAATTACAGTACTTAATCTTTAATAAATCTCTAACATCTTAATATTCACAACTGTTCAAGGACATGAAACTAGAGCATTAACTGCTGGTTGTCCAGTACAAGCAGAGACCCATTGTACAATCTTTATGTAAATAGGCAGTGCCTCTCTACGCTTTCAGTTTTTTTTTTACTGGTGATGAGTGATTGGGCACTTTCCAGAATACTGTATGCACTCCATTCGATAATGTTTGACTATACTGAGTGCATAGACCGGCACGCCTTGCAATTAATAGAGATGTGTCAACAATCTGCACACAAGACTGATTATCAGAGCCCACAGTTAAAGAAGAATACACTATGTCACAGCCCCAGGTGAATACTCTATTTAAAGTGACAGATTTGTATAGCGCTCACTGCAAGCAATTCTGCTTGCAAAGAGCCAATATTTTAAATATATTACACACAAGATGACAGATAATTAGTATATAGCATAAAAAATGCAGTAAAAAATATTGATAATATGGACCTTGTGTAAACAAAAAGTCTCAGTGTTGCCCATACCAACCAGATTCCAGCTTTTCTTTTTGTCATGCATGTTTGAATACAATGTTATATAATGCAATGGACAACACTGACGCTTTTTTATATTTGAGATACAATGTGTATCAGTAAATCCGAATAAAATGGTACTACTATCCTTTCTGAAAACAAAATGTAAAAGATAAATATAAATTTGACTAAATTCATACCACATCTCCCGATATATGCCCATGATTGTAAATGGCACAATGTATGACAATACACGTATAGGAAACCTATAGGTATATAGGCATGCCTGACCATACATTTGGTGGGACCATTTCAAGTTATACACCTTTCAGCCATACAGGTCAAATGAGAAAGACCATAGAATGGAAAATTACTAAGAGCTTATATAATCCGCAACCCATAGGAAAAATTAGAGTATACATAGCAGCATGTTTGTTGCCTTTACAATAAATCAATACTTTGGTGGTTGTTGTGAATCTATCTATCTATCTATCTATCTATCTATCTATCTATCTATCTATCTATCTATCTATCTATCTATCTATCTATCTATCTATCTATCTATCTATCTATCTATCTATCTATCTATCATGTCCACCATCCAGCAGCACCAGTCAGGAATACAGGTGGGTGCACGTCCCAGGAGCCCGATCACTGCTCCTAAATCCTCAATATTCGTCCAATAAGAGACAGCACTCCAATTTGTGATAGAAAAAAACGGCTTTTTATTAGCCCCTGTGCGACGTTTCGGCTCTTTACATGGAGTCATGCTTGAGAAAGGCTCCATGTAAAGAGCCGAAACGTCGCACAGGGGCTAATAAAAAGCCGTTTTTTTCTATCACAAATTGGAGTGCTGTCTCTTATTGGACGAATATCTATCTATCTATCTATCTATCTATCTATCTATCTATCTATCTATCTATCTATCTATCTATCTATCTATCTATCTATCTATCTATGTCACGAAGGGTCTGTGGACCCACTGGGCCGTACCGCCTTGGCGGTAAGGCAGCTGGCCAACAGGGAGCAGGTGAAGGTCTACAGTTCGTATAGGTACCTGTGGCATCTCAGACAGCAGCAGGGCAGGCTCGGTTGGGACTAGGCAGCAGGTAGACGTCAGGCGAGGTGAAGCAGGTCAGACATGGATACAACACGACACGAATTTGGCACAGCACAGTGCTAGACCAGGATGGTATGGGATGCAAGGAACAGGAACAGGAACTGGAACAGGTACAGGAACAGGAACTGGAACAGGTACAGGAACAGGAAACACACTAGGAGGCCATCACATAGACAAGCTAGGAAACAACAACAACAACGCTCAGGCATAGAAGCAGGGGGCTGGACCCCTCTTATAGTCCAGGGTACTCACATGTCAAAGTTCAGCACAAGGTCCTACGGGATCCGGCTGAGGTGAGTGAGCGCTGGCGTCTCCTGAGGAGGAGGCTGCGGCTGTCAGTAGGGGATTGGATAACGTTTGCTATAGCCACATCCTGACCATATAACCACTGCCTACATTTGCATATGGTGATGGGAGAATGTTGCATATTGACATATATTCAGTTACATAGTTCTTTAGGTTGAAAAAACGTGTCAAGTTCAAGTTTCCTCAGATCATTTATATATGACTATATTGCTACATTTCTTATCACTATCAATGCTATTTGTCAATGCTGATATAGTATCTGTGATTACTACCTCTTGATGTAGGGAATTCCAAAGTTTGACTGCTCTAAGGGTATGTTCACACACAAACTCAAAAATGTCTGAAAACAGCTCCTGATCTTCAGAAGTTTTTTGAATCCATTCGCAATTTTCGTGGCGTTTTTCACGGCCGTTTTTGGAGCTGCTTTTCTATAGAGTCTATGAAAGACGCCTCGAAAAACAGCTGAAGAAGTGACATGCACTTCTTTTTCGCAGCCGTTTTTTTTACGTGGCCGCTTTGAAAAACAGCCGCAAAATCAATGGGCAGATATTTGGAGACGTTCTGCTTCCGATTTTTCAGCCATTTGTCTTGATGTTTACGGCCCAAACAATGGCTGAAAACACTCTGTGTGAACATGTTTGAATCGCCTTTCCAGCACATGTAAAGAATGTCACCATGTCTTTCAAACTGTTCAGATAATTATTTATGTTCTTTTTAATTTTGAGCATAGAATGAAGACCCGCTGTTGGGCAGTTCTTGCATAAAATTTATGGAGAATAGAAAGCAATATTTTTTTTTAGTCCAGGAAAACTTTTTCAGAAGACTACCTTTTTGAGAAGATCACCACCTTATCCATACTAGATTTACTGTGACAGATTTTCTGTTCCACTATACACTCTACATATTGCCCATTTTCTTTGAGAAGACCACCCCCCTAGAAGACCACATTTCAATGCAATTTTGGGTGGTCATCTCAAAAAGGTTTCACTGTATATAATTATTAGCTATATGCCATTGTTTGCGGCTAGGTCATGTTGGTTCTGTAAAAACACTGACCGCAAACTAAATTGCTGGCCCCCAGGTTCATACCTCTCAGCAGGTAATTTTGGGTTCCTGCAGATGCCAGGAAAAGGGGAGCGATTACTGGCCATGTGGTGTAAATATAGGGGGTGCTGAGGCTCCAGTAACACCGGGAGCCCAAATCCTGAGGGGGCCCAAAAGATCAGAGTGAGCCCAGTGCTCTGTGAGGGCCACTTGAGTTCCTCCTCACTAAAATCATCTACCATGTCTTTATGAAATTTGCTTTGTGCACAGCAAGGTCCATAAAGACATGGTAGATGAGTTTGGTAGATGAGACATGGCGAAAATCCACAACAAATCCACAACCATGCTGAAACAGAAAACTGCCTTCCCCAAACTGTTACCACAAAGTTGGAAGCATACAATTTTCAAAAATTTCGTAACATTAACATTACCCCTCACTAGAAATAAGGGGTCTAAACCTTGAAAAACATCCCTCCTCCACCAAATTTTACAGTGGGCAATATGCATTTTGGTAGGTAGTGTTCTTATGGCATCTGCCAAACCCAGATTCGTCCATTAGACTGCCAGATAAAGAAGCGCGATTCATCACTCCTGCCGACGATTGGCATAGAGCTTGGTGATTTTAGGCTTGTGTGCAGCTGCTCAACTATGGAAACCCATTTTATGAATCTCTCGATGCACGGTTCTTGTGCTTACGTCACTTTCAGAGGTAGTTAGGAGCTCTGTAGTGAGTGAGTGCAACAGAGGATAAGACATTTTTTACACAAGTTTGCGTGACATACATGGCTGAACTGAGCAAAGGTGGCATCCTATGACAGTGCCTGTTTAAAGTCACTGAGCTCTTCAATGCAACCCATACTACTACCAATGTTTGTCTATGAAGATTGCATGGCTTTGTGCTTGATTTTATGCACCTGTTTGCAATCTGTGTGGCTGAAAAACCGGAACTCAATAATTAGGAGGGGTGTCCACATACTTTTGGCAACATAGTGCATATACACTACCATACAAAAGTTTGGGGTCACTCAGACAATTTTGTGTTTTCCATGAAAACTCACACTTATATTTATCAAATGAGTCGCAAAATGACTAGAAAATATAGTCAAGACATTGACAAGGTTAGAAATAATGATTTTTATTTGAAATAATAATTTTCTCCTTCAAACTTTGCTTTCGTCAAAAATGCTCCATTTGCAGCAATTACAGCATTGCAGACCTTTGGCATTCTAGCTGTTAATTTGCTGAGGTAATCGGGAGAAATTTCACCCCATGCTTCCAGAAGGCCCTCCCACAAGTTGGATTGGCTTGATGGGCACTTCTTGCGTACCATACGGTCAAGCTGCTCCCACAACAGCTCTATGGGGTTGAGATCTGGTGACTGCGCTGGCCACTCCATTACAGATAGAATACCAGCTGCCTGCTTCTTCCCTAAATAGTTCTTGCATAATTTGGAGGTGTGCTTTGGGTCATTGTCCTGTTGTAGGATGAAATTGGCTCCAATCAAGCGCTGTCCACAGGGTATGGCATGGCCTTGCAAAATGGAGTGATAGTCTTCCTTATTCAAAATCCCTTTTACCTTGTACAAATCTCCCACTTTACCAGCACCAAAGCAACCCCAGACCATCACATTACCTCCACCATGCTTGATAGATGGCGTTAGGCACTCTTCCAGCATCTTTTCAGTTGTTCTGCGTCGCACAAATGTTCTTCTGTGTGATCCAAACACCTCAAACTTCGATTCGTCTGTCCATAACACTTTTTTCCAATCTTCCTTTGTCCAATGTCTGTGTGCTTTTGCCCATATTAATCTTTTCCTTTTATTAGCCAGTCTCAGATATGGCTTTTTCTTTGCCACTCTGCCCTGAAGGCCAGCATCCCGGAGTCGCCTCTTCACTGTAGACGTTGACACTGGCGTTTTGCGGGTACTATTTAATGAAGCTGCCAGTTGAGGACCTGTGAGGCGTCTATTTCTCAAACTAGAGACTCTAATGTACTGGTCTTGTTGCTCAATTGTGCAGCGGGGCCTCCCACTTCTCTTTCTACTCTGGTTAGAGCCTGTGTGTGCTGTCCTCTGGAGGGAGTAGTACACACCGTTGTAGGAAATCTTCAGTTTCTTGGCAATTTCTCGCATGGAATAGCCTTCATTTCTAAGAACAAGAATAGACTGTCGAGTTTCACATGAAAGCTCTGTTTTTCTAGCCATTTTGAGAGTTTAATCGAACCCACAAATGTAATGCTCCAGATTCTCAACTAGCTCAAAGGAAGGTCAGTTTTAGAGCTCCTCTTAACAGCAAAACTGTTTACAGCGGTGCTAACATAATTGTAAAAGGGGTTTCAAGTGTTTTCTAATCATCCATTAGCCTTCTAACACAGTTAGCAAAAACAATGTACCATTAGAACACTGGAGTGATGGTTGCTGGAAATGGGCCTTTATACACCTATGTAGATATTGCATTAAAAACCAGACGTTTGCAGCTCGAATACTCATTTAGCACATTAACAATGTATAGAGTGTATTTCTGATTAATTTAATGTTATCTTCATTGAAAAAAACTGTGCTTTTCTTTCAAAAATAAGGACGTTTCTAAGTGACCCTAAACTTTTGAACGGTAGTGTATATCCCTGAAAGACTCACTTATTAAAATCTTGACAATATGGTAATGAAGAAACCCTTTAAAATAATAAAAGCTATCATTAATATTGCTAGTTATTAAATGATTATAGCGGAAAAAAATCATTAGGGTACGTCCACATGAGTCAGTTTTGCTGCGGAAATTGCCACAGCAAATCCGACACAGAATCCGCAGGTAAATCTGCCAGTAAATCTGCACCAAATCCTGCTTATTTTAATGCAGATTTTGTAAGGAATTACCACTGCAGACAACAGCAGACAATAAAAAAAAGTCTTTACTCATCTCCCCTAGTGCTCACATACAGGGCCGCCATCAGGAATTTCAGGGCCCCATACAGCTAAATTTTCTGGGCTCCCCTACCGTGGCACCACCTGTTAACGGTACTCCATCCAGCACTATATCATGGTACCCAGGGCCGCCATCAGGGAGGGTATTATGGGTACTGATGTGAGAAGCCCGGCCAAACCGAATTGAAAGGGGGGCCCGGCAACTGCCGCGACTTGCCTTTGGTAGAAAAAAAACAGGCCCCTGCAATGGGGCCCGTTTTTTTCACCAAAATAATGTCGTGAGCTGCGGACCCCCCTTTCAATTAGGTTTGGCCGGGCCTCTCACATCAGTACCCCTAATACCCCCCCTGATGGCGGCCCTGCGTAGCATGGGGGTTGTCTTGGGGGCCGTTAAACACCGCCACCCATGTGACCGATCGCACCTGCGACCGCCCGCGCACCCGCGACCGCCTGGAACCGCGCACCGAATTTTGAGGCAGATTTTGACCTGCCCACACTATCTTGCCGCGTTTTTTGCTGCGTTTTTTTGCCCGCGGCGATTGAGGACAGCAGACAAAAAACGCAGCGAAAAATGCATTTTCTGCCTCCCATTGATTTCGATGGGAGGACAGAGGCAGAACCGCGGCAAGAAAGGACGTATTTTTATAAATTAAAAAAGTACCTTTTTTTTCTCATTTGTGATTTTTGCGGCAGAACGGCAGCATTTCCGCAACAGAGGAGCAGCGATCCCACAGCATAAATTGACATGCTGCGGCTTAAAAAGCCACACTGCAGGTTCATTTTTTTTGCACCGTGTGAATGAGATTTGTTCAAATCTCATCCACTCTGCTGCGACTGTGATACGCTGCGGATTTTCCACAATAAAATGTGTTGCATAAAATCCGCAGTGTTCATGCCTAGTGTGTTCCTACCCTAAGGCCGGATTTACACAAGCGTGTGCTTTTTGCACGCGCAAAAAACGTGGCGTTTTGCGCATGCAAAAGGTCCATAACAGCTCCGTGTGGCAGCAGCGTATGATGCGTGGCTGCATGATTTTCGCGCAGCCGCCATCATTATGACACTCTGTTTGTATGTTTGTAGCACGTGGTGCTTTTGTGTTTTCATTCATAGTTTATACTGCTGCGGAAGTGCTGGGCGTGATTTTCACGCACCCATTGACTTCAATGGGTGCGTGATGCGTGAAGAATGCACAAATATCGGACATGTGGTGAGTTTTACGCAGCGGACATACGGACACACGCTGCGTGAAAATCACTGACAGTCTGAACGGCCCCATAGAGTAACATAAGTCCGTGCGAGGCGCGTGAAAATCACGCACGTTGCACGGACGTATTACACGTTCGTCTGAATAAGCCCTAACAATAAGGCACAGTTCACAGAGTTTTTGGGCCTTGATATTGACTCGGACACTGCGTCAGAATCAGCAGCAAAAAACTTCCAAAACCGCCTCCCATTGATTTAATCTGAAATCAATGGGAGGCAGTAGCGGAAAAAAGAAAAAGCAGCACGTCCTTTCTTGCCGTTGTTCCGCCTCTGACCTCCCATCGAAATCAATGGGAGGCAGAAAATGCATTTTTCGCTGTGTTTTTTGTCTGCTGTCCTCAATCGCCGCGGGCAAAAAACGCGGCAAGATAGTGTGGGCAGGTCAAAATCTGCCTTAAAATTCTTTAAGGAATTTTGAGGCAGATTTTTTCGGCCTGCAAAATACTCTGTGTGAACAGGGCCATACTTAAACAGCACTTTGAGACATTTTACTCACTGTGTCAGAAGAGATGCTCCCACTCCAGTCCTCGTCAGGCGATGTCTTCGGTCCAGATGTCGTCCTTCACCTCCAGGCTCCAGAAAATTGATCGACGAACTCCTTCCGCCGCGCAACAACTGGACTCCTCCCCCTCTCTTTACGTAGCTACGCTCTTGAGGGAGGTGGAGGTGGAGAAGGAGGCGGAGGAGGAGGCGGAGGCGGGCTAGCAGGTAAGTAGTCTGTGCGCCGGGGATGTTCTTGTGGTGCGGGCACGAGCAGGTTGCGGTTCTTGTGGTGCGGTCGAGCGCGCGCGGGTGCGCGTTTGCGGTGGAGCGGGTGCGCGTTTGCGGTGGAGCGCGCGCGCGCAAGCGGGTGGTGTTTTACGAGAGGGGGGCCCGCAGCTCACGTCGGTGTATTACGAGAGGGGGGCCCGCAGCTCACGACATTGTTTTGGTGAAAAGAACAGGCCCAATTGCAGGGGCCTGTTTTTTTCTACCAAAGGCCAGTCGCGGCAGTTGCCGGGCCCCCCTTTCAATTAAGTTTGGCCGGGCCCCCTACAGTAGTACCCCTAATACCCCCCTGATGGCGGCCCTGCTCACATAGCAACGCGTTCCTGATCCCCCGGCTGGTCACTGTCCTGCAGGCCTCCTGTGATGATGTTTCATCAGATGTAACCGCTGCTGTCTGTAATTGGCAGGAGAACAGGGATGCATTGCTACGGAAGTGCCATGGGAGATAATTATAGTATTTTTTTTTATTTTAAACTGGTTTTGACTTCCCCATTGAAAATCCGCAAACAAATCTATGACCATTCCACAGCAGAAATTGACATGCTGCACATTTAAAAATCTGCACTACAAGTCAATTTCCGCGCTGAAATGTTCTGCAGCATGTGGATGAAATTCATTATAATCTCATCCACTGTGTTGCTACTGTATTCCGCTGCAGATTTTCTGCCCACAAATCTGGATGGGAAATCCACAGAAATACCACTGCTTGTGAACATAGCCTAAAAATGATAAACAAATTACTGAACTAAATGTAACCAAAATAAATGTAAAATGTTTTAAAAGTTGCATATTGTAATATTTATAATTAATGGAAAGTAAACTTATTTTTAAACTCCTAATGGACTTATTTAACCCCTTGGTGCAGAATCACGTACATGCACGGCATAGAAAGGCAGCCATTCGCGCATTCCGCCGTGCATGTACGTAATTGTGATTGTGCGGGCACAGAAGCTGTGCTCGCACGATCACTACGGGGCCAGGCTGTGAATGACAGCCGGGCTACCGCTGCAACGGCTAGGATTCGATAAAACCTCTAATCCCTGCCGTTTAACCCCTTAAATGCCGCTACAAAAAAAATAAAAAATAAATGAAAACAGTTAAATAAAGTTTATTAAAAAAATAAAAAAAAAATACAGTAATAAATTAAAATACAAGTGTAAAGAATTGTAAAACATAATATAAAAATACACATATATGGTATCGCCGCGATCGTAAGGACCCGGATAATAAATTTAACACATTAATTAAACCACCGGGTGAACGCCGTACAAAAAAAACACACAAAAACAACAGCAAAAATGTTTTTTTATTTCCTATCCCCCACTAAAAAATAAAATAAAAGTTGATCAACAAGTCCCATGTACCCTAAAATTATATCAATGAAAACTACATTTCGTTCCGCAAAAAAACAAGCCCACATATGGATACATCGATGGCCAAAATAAAAAGTTACAGCTTCTGCAAAACGGCAAAGCAAAAACAAATAATTTTTTTTAAAAGTTCAAAAGTAGTAAAACATAAAAAACCTCTTCATATTTGGTATCGTCGTAATCTTACTGACCCATAGAATAAAGTTAACGTTATTTACTCCGAATAGTGAACGGCGTTAATTTGAAACATGAAAAATAATACTGGAATATTTGTTTAAAAATAATGTCAACATTAAAAGAAAAAAGTTATGACTCTTGAAAGGCAGGGAGGAAAAAACTAAAAAGAATTGTCCATAAAAAGCACCCATAGGATAAGTGAATAGACAGTCATGTGACCCACACCATGTGACCCCAGGCATTCAGGTAACGCTGTACAGTTATCTAACAGGTAAATAGTAGATTATTGATGGCCAGAAGTTAAAAAGTATTTCTACCTACAGCAAAATCTCATCATCATGTCTGTCAGTGTCTTTGAGGAGCAGCTCTTACATTCTTCTCCGTCTCCTCTGTGTTTGTTGTGTGTGTTTTTTTCAATTTAACTTTATTAACAACATCACCTGGGCAGTTATTTTATAAATCATCTAGTGAATACAGGCAGCAAATCAATTGTTTATCATTATTCCACCATTAGTCCTGTCATGGCTGTGGGGTATGTGGACCCACTAGGTCGCTCCGCCGTAGCAGAGTAGCAGCTGGCCAAACAACAGTCAATGATAGTCTTTTAGAAAAAGAGTACCTGGAAAGATGATTCGGCAGACACTTGAGTTTGCAGACACTTGGTGTGGCAAACACTCCCCACAGATGACACTTGGCACAGATGACACTTGGCACAAATGACACTTGGCACAGATGACACTTGGCACAGATGATGAACTCGAATCTGACACTAGACTTCGCACTGGAACAAACACAATTACTGGATACAGGATACAACTAAGGGACCATTTGCAAAGCGAACATGGGTAGACACAACAACGATCAGGCAAGGCGGAAGAGGGCAGACTCCAGGGTGCGTTGGGATTGGGTAGGGAACATTTTACTGGTGCGCACGCTAGCCTTTTAAGGCAAACTCCAAGTATCCAAGTGTCCTGCGGTCGCGGCTGCCAGTGAGTAAGACGTGCTGGCGGTCAACGACAGCGGAGACAACACTACCCCCCCCTCTTCTGCCCCATCCTCTTAGGTCCAGAGCATAGGAGGAAATTCTTGATGAGAGTTGAGGCATTAATGTTCTTTTCTGGATCCCAAGACCTCTCCTCAGGATCAAACCCTTTCCAGTCCACCAGATAGAAAGTCTTTCCTCCTACCCTTTTGTAGTCCAGGATCTCCTTTAGCTCAAATACGTCAGAAGAACCGCTGGGAGCAACTATAGAACCAGGAGATTTACTGTAATGGTTCAGAACCACAAGCTTTAAGAGGGACGCAAGGACCGAATTGGGAATTTTGAGCGTAGGAGGCAGCCGAAGCTTATAGGTCACAGAGTTTATTTGTTGTAAAGCTTCGAAGGGGCCGAGGAACCTCGGAGCAAATTTGTGGGAAGGGATCTTAAGACAAATGTTCTTTGAAGACAGCCAGAACTTGGCTCCGGGGGAAAACTGAGGAGGAACTTTTTTTTTCCTATCGGCATATTTTTTCATGCGATCAACTGCCTGAAGAATCAAGGACTTGGTTTGCTGCCAGATGTGAAGAAAAGTCCCAAAGGAAGAAATGGCTGCAGGCACTTGAGACAAAGCTGGCACAGGAAGATGAACTCGAGTTTTCTGACTGTATACAATGAAGAATGGAGACGAAGCAGTAGACTCACTTGTATGGTTATTGTAAGAGAATTTCGCCCAAAGCAGAAACTGTACCCAATTGTATGTTGAGCAGAAACAAAATGACGAAGATAATTGTTGAGTATTTGGTTGATCCTTTCCACTTGACCATTAAACTGTGGGTGATAAGCAGAAGAAAAGTTCAGCTTCACATCTAACAGACCACATAGGGTTCTCCAGAATTTGAACATGAACTGTACACCCCAGCCAGACACAATATGGAGGGGTAGTCCGTGCAGATGAAAAATGTGCTGGATGAAAAGATTTGCCAGACGAGGAGCTGAGGGAAGACCAGTTAAAGGAATGAAATATGCCATTTTGGAGAAACGGTCCACCACTACCCAGACAGTAGTACATCCAGCAGAAGGAGGAAGGTCTGTAACAAACTCCATGGCAATGTGCGGCCAGTGGGTATCAGGCACTGTCAGTGGTTGGAGCAGACCAGCAGGTTTGGAATGGGTAGATTTGTGTAAGGGACAATTAGTACAAAAGGAAACATATTCCAAAATATCCTTAGGTAGTGAGGGCCACCAGTAGTGACGAGCAATAAAGTCCCAAGTCTTACGGACACCAGAGTGCCCAGCCAGTTTGGAATTGTGCCCCAGTGGAGAATTATTTTCCTGCTAGCGGGATAAACAAAAATTTTTCCAGGAGGAATGTCCTTGATTTGGAGAGGGTTTACAGCAATAATCCTGGAAGGATAAATTATGTGTTGAGGACTTTCTTCAGAGTCGTCTGCCTCAAATGACTGAGACAGGGCGTCGGCCTTAACATTTTTTCCGCAGGGCGGAAGTGAAGGTATTGGAATAAGAACAGCGAACATCTGGCTTGACGAGGATTTAGGGTTATTGTGTTTAGCAAACAGATTTTTGTGATCTTTGAAGATGATGATGGGATGAGCAGCCCCTTCTATCAGGTGTCTCCACTATTCCAAGGTCAACTTGACGGTCAGTAATTCTCGGTCCCCAATGGAATAGTTGCGCTCAGTAGAAGAGAAGAGTTTGGTGAAGAATCCACATGATATTGCCTTACCCTTGGTATTCTTTTAAACAAGAGTGCTCCATCACCGATGGAAGAGGCATCAACCTCCAAGGAAAACTGTCGAGTCACATCAGGATGATGAAGGACAGAGGCAGAAGTGAAGGCGCTCTTGAGGTTGGAGTATATAGACATTGCCTCAGGGGTCCAATGCTTAGCGTTCATTCCCTTCTTGGTAAGAGCTGAGATGGGAGCAGTAAGAGATGAGAAATTTGGAATGAACTGTCGATAAAAAATTTGCGACTCCAAGAAATCTCTGTATAGCTTGGAGACCTTGAGGACGTGGCCACTCTAAGACGGACTTCACGTTTTCCAGATCCATTTGGAGACCATGATCAGAAATAATATGACCCAGGAAGGGCAAGGATTTTTTTCATATATGCAGTTCTCGAGTTTCGTGTATAAGCTATTGCACCTTACAGCAACAAGACTTGGCGTACATGCCTCCGATGTGTCTTCATATCAGGTGAGTAGATCAAGACGTCGTCCAGATACACCACCACACAGACATAACGAAGATCACAGAAGATGTCGTTTACAAATTCTTGAAACACTGCTAGAGCATTACACAGTCCAAAAGTTATTATGAGACTCGTAGTGACCGTCTCGGATGTTAAATGCGGTTTTCCATTAGTCTCCCTTGCGGATACGGATCAGGTTATAGGCCTCGCGTAGATCCAGCTTAGTGAAAACCTTGGCCCCACTGATCCTGCCGAAAAGCTCAGAGTTAAGCTCCAAGGGGTACTTGTTTTTGACCATAATTAGTTTTAACCCATGGTAATCGATGCATGGTTGGAGTGATCCATCCTTTTTCTCCACTAAGAAGAATCCGGCCCCGGCTGGGGAAGTAGATAGCCTAATGAACCCCTTCTCCAGGTTTTTCTTGACATACTCCAACATGGCCTGGGTTTCAGGCAAGGAGAGAAGATAGACCCATCCACGAGGGAGTGAGACTTCGGGGTGCAACTCAATAGGGCAATCGTATGGACGATGAGGAGGAAGGACCTCTGCCTCCTTCTTGCTAAAGACATCTGCGTAGCTAGCATACTGTGGAGGCAATCCGAGTGACAGAGGCAGTAGAGAAACAGCAGGACGAACGTGAGGCAGGCAGCGGTGTAGACATCGGGACCCCCATTGGAGGATCTCTCCTTAGAATTCCAATTAAGGACTGGAGCGTGTTGGCGAAGCCATAGCAATCCCAGCAGGATAGGGTTAATAGCTTTGGACAGGAAATAAAAAAGCTATTAATTCTGAATGGAGTACTCCTATCTGTAGTCTCAGAGGTTTGATGATAGACAGGATAGGAATCCGGCAGAGGTTGTCCATCTACAGAAGTGACCGTCAGAGGTTTCTCCAGAGGAACTGTGGCCAAGTAGAGACTGTCTACTAAGTCCTGCTGGATAAATTTTGCAGCCACTGCAGAATCAAAATAAGCAGGAACAGAGTGTGATCCTTCACTGGTGAAGATTGACACAGGAATGGAATGTCTGGAAGAGAATTTAGTAGTCGGCATCGATTTACCTAGGATTGTCTCTCCAATTAAGCCTAGGTGCTGAAATTTGGGCGCCAGTTGACTAGACCTCTTCTCCTGGAGAACTTCTAGAGTACGCTCTTGGATCCTCATATCGATCCAGGATGCTAATAGTATTAAGACATCCAAGGTAGATGGAAGCTCTCGAGCTGCCTGTTCATCTTTTATATGAGAGGCAAGTCCCTGCCAGAAGGTTGCCACTAAGGCTTCGTTATTCCAAGCAGGCCCGCTGCCAGCATACGGAAGTGGATGACGTATTCCCCTACAGTTGATTTCCTTTGATTGAGAGTCACCAGTGAAGCAGCTGCAGAAGATTTTCAGCCTGGTTCTTCGAACAATGTACAGAAAGTCTCTAGAAACAGTGGCAAATCAGAGAATTCCGGACTATCCCGTTCCAAGATGGGGTTCGCTCATGCCAGAGCTTTGCCAGAGAGGAAGGAGATAATAAAAGCGACCTTGGCCTCATCAGAGGGGAAGAGATGAGCACGTAACTTGAAGTGGATCGCACACTGGGTGATGAAGCCTCTACAGGTTTTAGGATCTCCATCGTAGCGAGGAGGTAGAGGCAAGAAATTATAGATCCAGGACAGGCAGGAGGGATAGTAGGTGGCAGAGTAGTGGAAGCAGCCAGAAGAGGAACAGAAGGAAGATCCAAATGGGTAATTATGGAGTTTACAGCCTGTAGGAGCTGATCCTGATGTACCCGGAGGTCACGCATGTCTGCTTGCCTCATCTGAACCGCGGTTTTGGGTTGACCCATGGCCTGAACGTACTGTCATGGCTGTGGGGTCACTAGGCTGCTCTGCTGTAGCGGCATAGCAGCTGGCCAAACAATAGTCAATGATAGTATTTTAGGACAAGAGTACCTGGATAGAGTATTCGGCAGACACTTGACTTAGAAGACACTTGGCACAGATGACACTTGGCACAGATGACACTTGGCACAGATGACACTTGGCACAGATGATTAACTCGACTCTGACACTAGAATTCGCACTGGAACAAACACAATTACTGGATACAGGATATGGGATACAGATACGGGAACACAGGATACAACTAAGGGACCGTTTGCAAAACAAACATGGGTGGATAAAACAACGCTCAGGCAAGGAGGAAGAGGGCAGAGTCCATTTTGCTGTCCAGGGTCCATTGGTATTGGGTAGGGAACATTTTATTGGTGCGTGTGCTTGCCCTTTAACACCGGGAATGAGCGCGCACACCCTAGGGGAATTAGTAGAAAGCTGCAGCCGTGTATGGTGACGTCTCCTGGGAGGGAGATGCCGGCAAGCTCCATATGTCCTGCAGTCGCGGCTGCCGGTGAATATGACGTGCCGTCGGTCTATTCACATAGCCCATGTTGCCCCAACACAGTGTGTGTCTGTGTGTTGTGTGTGTGTGTGTGTGTGTGTGTGTGTATGTGTGTGTGTTGCATTGTCTAGTCATATTCAGTTAGCCTATGGATACATAAAACAGGACTAATCTGTGGGTTATACCATTCTATTGTGACAGCGGTCTCATGCCCTATAATAAATGTATGTGAGCAGAATTTCTAATACATGTATATTAGAAAACTGTATGATTTCCTATTCTACAAATAAGTAAAAAAATAAATAAAAACTGCACAACCCCTTTAAGGCCAAAATATGCCTGGTCCTTAATGGTTAAAGAGCCTTCAAAATACTCTGCTGAAAAGAAAAGAAGTTACTAGAATAGCAAAAGAAATACACAAAAAATGTTTTCATTACAGCAGTGACCTGAATATATACTGTTTCCGGCTCTAAACGGCACTTTGTTTACACTTGCATTAACGTTTCTTCAAGTGCTCAAAATAACCTGCCAAAAAAAATTGTAGCAGCATTAAAAATAGACCTTTGTGTGTATAAAACAGGAACTTGGACATGTTCTTTTAAAACAAACTTGCCTCCTAAAAATATGTCCTTTTATAATTGAAGCACTATCATAACATTATTTCTGAACCTTTCACTAAAAAGGGTGTGTTGGGCCCGTATTTATAATAAAAATATCCTCCTAATAGAAATAGGACTAATATAACATGCGTGTACTTCCTGACCCTAATAATTATACTATGATGGCCAAACACTTGAATGACTAAATTAGTAAGAAATGTCTTGACTTTGTATCACCTGCCTTACAGGCCAAAGGTCCAAAACAAATTAACATTTTGACCTACATTGGGTCTACTAACAGACTCCCCCCACTTTATTGAACACACATTCAGGGGGAGGTCTATTAAGACTGGTGTTTCAAATGCCAGTCTTAATAAAAAGTTCACTAGAGAAAGATGCAACACATTTATTAAGAGCCAAATGCCAATTAATAAATGTGACACATTTTTCGGATGGCCGTGTGCTACAGTTGGGGCGTAATACGTGCGATTGCAGGGAGTAGGCCCTATCCAAAAAAAAAAAAAATACTCACCTCACCACTCCTTACACCTGCAAATTGTGACTTTGAGTCTTTTGCGACTTGTCCATGACAGAAAACTGTGGTAGGAAGGTTAATAAATTACCTCGATATTCACGTCAAAAAGTATTGTGGCCTTTGTTTGAAAACCACTTAAAGGGAATGTGTCGCAAATAATTATTTTTTTTTTAAGTTACTTATTTTTATTATATTTTTAACGGTTTTTGCTGTATTTTATTTTTTTTTTCTACATGGTGGGAAGTATTAAAAATGAAATAATAATTTGACTTGTTTTCCTATGTTGGCCACCAGAGAAAGCACTTCCCAGAATTACAGCAAGGGGAGTAAGGGAAAGCAACCTGACTCGGTACAAGCCAGTAAAAGGTGTCTTCAAATTGCTAAGCATTGTCCGGCTCCCATTTTGGGAGAGCTTTTACAATGCAGCTGGTAGAAGCTATAGGACACACCAAAAGGCTAAGAATGATGAAAGTGAAGTGAATTACTTTTCAATTGACAAGTTCACACGGTGTGTATTTGACATGGTTTTTTGGCGCATTTTAGGTGCTTTTCATTTACATAATTGGTGAAGTGCGCTGTTAATACACATTGTGTAAATAAAGAAGTGTCGAGTAAATTCCTTTGCATGTAAAATGTGCCAAATGTTCCCATTGTCAATGGGAGTCCTAATTATGCGCCAAAAAGCGCACACAAAATGCTTAAAAAAACACGCAAAAAAAGTGTCAAACGCTTGATTAAGCTTTCCATTTACATCAATGGGAAAGCGAGCTGTTAGTTTTTTACGCAAGCGTTTTTAAAAAATGTGTTGCGTAAAAAAGAAGCGTTGGATCAATTCTTTCCAAAAACTTGCAAAAAGCACACACAAAAACTGCAAAAAAACCCTGCAAATAAAAAGGAATTGTGCATGGCCCCATAGAAATGAATGGATCAGTGTGCTCTCCGTTAAAAAACGGATAGCACACAGAAGCATTTCACTGAAGTGTGCTTGAGGCCTAACTTTATTTTTTTTGCAGGTTCCGCTGGACCTATTGGACTACGTCGTAGATTAGGTGGACTACTGCTATGATCTACGTTTTTTGTTTAAATAAAATGGTTAACGAGGATTGTGTGGGGGAGTTTTTATTTCAATAATTCTTATGTCTCTGTGTTTTTAATACTTTATTACCACCTTAGTAATGGCAGTGTTCTGTTTGACGACGTCCATTACTAAGGCGTGGTTTCATTTTAGCCAGTAAAAAGGCTAATAATAACCCGCATTATTACCCCGGTACCCACCGCCACCAGTGGTATCGGCAAGAGCCATGTACGATCCAGAACACGACCATCTATTGTGAAGGTCGAGGACTGTGGGCGGCCGCAGGCTGATATTATGAGGCTGGGAAGAGCCGAAAACCATGACTTTTCCCACCCTGGTAATGCTAGGCTGCTGCTGCTATGTTGTATCTAGTCCCCCCCCCCGTTTTCATAACCAGCCAGATACAACATAGCAGCAGCCTAGCATTACCAGGGTGGGAAAGTTAAGGTTTCTGGCCCTTTCTCGACCTAATAATACCAGCCTGCGGCCGCCCGAGTGCCTGGCCGTTACAACAGATGGTCGTGTATTGGATTGTACCCGGCTCTTCCCGATACCCCTGGTGGGGGTGGGTACCGGGGTAATAATGGGCGGTTAGTGCTAGCTTTCTACTGGCTAACACTAAGCCCCACCTTAGTAGTGGATGCCATCAAACAGACAACTGCCATTACTAAGGCGCTAATAAAGTATTAAAAAAAAAACAGACAATATTTTTATTGAAATACAAACTCCCCCACACAACCCTCGCTAACCATTTTATTTAAAAAAAAAGTCTAATAGGTCCAGCAGAACTTGCAAAACAAAAAAATAAAGTTAGCAATATGAAAAATATAAATTACAACATGTAGAAAAGACAGCACAGCACTCACCATTTGCAAAAGGTTTCTCTTTATTCCTAAATTGAGGCAGGCAACACGGGATTGAAAAGACAATAGAGGGCTCTATTGTCTTTTCAATCCCGTGTTGCCTGCCTCAATTTAGGAATAAAGAGAAACCTTTTGCAAATGGTGAGTGGCGTGCTGTCTTCTTTTCTACATGTTGTCATTTGCTGAGTCTAACTTCAACACGGACTGAGCAGACAAAGGCTGTCGAACCACAGGTCCCAGCGAGCTGAAGCACAGAGTCTGTGACGTTGCAAGCTAAGGTAGTGCCAACCATTTTTCACTTCTAAATGTTGCACTGAAAAATATAAATACTTACACTCACCTACAGCGACTTCTGTCTTCTCCCCACAATAAATACTAAAGTTCCCCACAAGCACCCTGCACGCACCCCACACACACATACGCCCACACAAACCATCACACAACCCCCCTACAAGCACCCTGCACACAAACCCTCCCCCACAGTGTATTGGGGTTGTATGTGTGGGGGGGTTGTGTGTGTGTGGGGGGGTTGTGTGTGGCACAGTTGCATATTTGGGGGAGATTTGTGTGTGTGGGAGGGGGGTGCTCGCCGCTGATTCTTCAAAACAGATGATAAGCGGCTATGTAGGACCAGCGAGGCACAAAAATAGGATACAGCCCTGCTGCACACACTACACACACTCACAGCTCTGCTACACACACAGCTCTGCTGTACATACACACACACATCTCTGCTGCGCACACACAGTACTGCTGTGCGCACACACAGCTCTCTCATAGACACACACACACAGCTTTGCTACACACACACAGATCTCCTACACACACAGCTCTGCTACACACAGCTCTCCTACACACACACAAACACACACACACGCAAACAGATCTGCTACACACACACACACACACACAGGTCTGCTACACACACAGCTCTGCTACACACACAGCTCTGCTACACACACACAGATCTGCTACAAACACAGATCTGCTACACATACATCTATTACACACACACACACACACACACACACAGCTCTGCTACACACACACACACACACACACACACATATATACACACACACACACAGTTACAGCAGGGGTGCAAGGGGGTCGTGAGGGGGGGCTGCGAAGGGGAGTTGCGAGTGGGGGGACGCGAGAGGGAGACAGACACACACACACACCTTACCTGCAGTGCGGCTGGTCTTCAAAATGGCGCCAGCTTTCCCCATACAAACCAGCTTCTATGCTGGGTCGACATCAACTGCGCAAGCACAGTACAGAGCGAGACGGCAGAAGCACAGGATGTAAGGAACGGGTCCAATTCGTTATGTCCTACGCACTGTAGCTGCCATATTCCATCTGTGTATGTGTCGCTAAGTGACACATACACAGATTAAATAAAACATGGCAGCCCCAGTAAAGAAAGAAAGTGTTAATAAAAAAAAACATTATGTGTGAAAAAATAAATAAAGTCAATATATTATTTTATTAAATAAAAACACATAAATTAATAATAATAAAAAATTCATGACACCTTTCCTTTTAAGGAGTATTCCCATCTCAGAGATTTATGGCATATCCATAGGATAATTTAGTCTGCGTTCACACCACGTTCCATGTGCATGTTTAACGTATGGGCCGGAAGATGCTCACTGAAGGAGTCTATTGACTTTAATAGACCAGACAGAAAGGGTCCTTTTGGTATCCAACGGGCAGGTAGACGTTGGTATATCTTTTTTTATTTAGTGTATAAGAAGGCGTAGCCTGCTGCTTTTACCTACACAGTGGGCCACTGCGCAAAAAGTGCATATGTCGGTTTGGCGCATATGTCAAGATAAACTTTGCAGCGTATAGGCTGAACTCCATAATGTGATGTGAACAGGGCCTTACTATTATCTTCATTTGTGCTTAGGAAAATTAGATTTATGTAACAATAAGACAGAAAACATGTGGTTCCTCCTCTGCCCTCACCTCGGTACTATTTCAGATTTTAAGTCTATGTTTACATACGGGTTGTGACAGATTCGTCGCACAACAGACTACAGCGGTCACTGACTGACTCCATTAGCCTATAATAGGGTCTGTTGGGTTCCGCCGAGATGTCCGTTGTTTTGACGGGAAAATATATATATAGGGAAATCAATAATTTAATCAAATCAGAATGTGGCCTAAGTATGGCACAGGATGCCAAGGGTTGACAATATTTTAACATTTGACCAAAGTGGACTCAGATCCTACAGATTGTAACTTTGGGCAGGTACTAGTTGCACCTGCATCGATTTTACCTTCTTTTATATAGATGTTGTTTTAGATCTCCTGCTAAAATATATTATGTGAAACAAGAGAATTATCTGGGCCTTCATCCAAACTTGACTGGAATAGCTTTTGAAATTTCACTCTGGGTGCGGCTGTTGAGTAGGATCACTTAGCTGGCAGACACTTTTTAGTGTCTTAATGAACTTATCTGTTTGTCTATTCTAGTTATGTGCTATCTAAAACCAGAAGGGTTGCCAGAATGGTGCAGGCAAACAGGAAAGAGAAGATACATTGTTGGCAAAAGAAATATTATACACTTCCCTTGTGAAAATGCTTAGTATGCACTACACCTTACTAAAGATTTTCCTGAGTCATTAAAGGAACACTCCCTTATACAGTGTTATACTAGTGCAGGGCCTAAGGGGGCTGTGCATGACAAAGGGAGTCATGGAGCACCAAAGAGAGAATGCCATATTTATGAAGCTTGTGTGCCACTTTTCTCAACACATTTACGAATCTGGCACATGCCGCATGGGGAAGAAATACCTGGCAACTTGGCATTTTTGACTGTTGTACACTGGTCTGGTCTGAAGTGTGCCAGATGATAGTGTTGAATATAATTAGAGGTTTATTTAATCTAAATTTGCTCCACCTTTGGCACAGTTATTGGTTATTTGAACTTCCACATCCGGAGTTTCAGTGCAAATTCTGCAACAAATAATTTATGTGTAATCAATCTGAAAATATTTTTTGCTATTAATATACTTACCTAACTTTATTTAAACAAGGAGCGTAATATGATGTTTATAAACCAATAATAAAATACATGCTTACTATTCATGCACGATAAGTATTAGTACGCATGTTTCCTCATGCTTTATATGATCATGGGATTCTTAACTGACCTTTAACCGCTTCCCGCATTTGGGCGTAACTGTACGCCCATTTTAACGATGCCTTAACGCAACTGGGCGTAAAGTTACACCCTGAAGATGAAGCGGACACAGCAGCTGTGCCTGAACCATCCGCTGCAGGTGCCGGCTGTAATATACAGCCGACATCCCCTGCAATGGTGGAGATCACCGTTATCTCAGATTGCCGCCGTTTAACTCCTTAAATGCCACAGTCAATAGTGGTGATTGACAGAGGGAAATGGCTCCCTCTGTACCTCAACGCCCACTGCAAGCAAACGCGTGGTGCTGATGGTTGCTATGGCAACCAGGAAGCCTAACAATGGCATCCTGGTCGGCCATGTACGGAAGCCTATTAGGCCCTGCCAAAGGTAGGACCTAATAGACTAACTGTGAGTTGAAAAAGGACAGTTACAATACATTGCACTACATAAGTAGTGCAGTGTATTGTACAGGGGATTAGAAGATCAGGCCTTAAAGAGGCTCTGTCACCAGATTTTGCAACCCCTATCTGCTATTGCAGCAGATAGGCGCTGCAATGTAGATTACAATGTAGATTAAGGTCCTGCATCGTGTCGGACACATCGGCACCAGAGGCTACAGTTGATTCTGCAGCAGCATCAGCGTTTGCAGGTAAGTAGCTACATCGACTTACCTGCTAACGCCGCTGCTGCTGCAGAATCATCTGTAGCCTCTGGTGCCGATGTGTCCTCGCTCGTCTGACACGATGCAGGACCTGTGAGTGACGTCACAGCGTGATCTGGCAGAAGCTGGGCGTTCTGATGAGAAGTGGATGATACTTCTCATCAGAACGCCCAGCTAGTAAAAGTATTAAAAACGCCCCGATGTATGCACATAATACACGCCCACTTGGACTTTTACTTTTAAACACACCCACTTGGACTTTTGCAAGCCTCATTTGGATAACTACAAAAATGGTCATAACTTGGCCAAAAATGCTCGTTTTTTAAAAATAAAAACGTTACTGTAATCTACATTGCAGCGCCTATCTGCTGCAATAGCAGATAGGGGTTGCAAAATCTGGTGACAGAGCCTCTTTAAAGTCTCCAAGTAGGTGTAAAACAAACAGTAAAAAAAGTAGAAAAAACAATGTTTTAGAAAAATAAATAAATACAAGTAACAAAAACAAGAATCACCCTGTTTCCTTGATCAAGTCCTTTATAACAAGCCCCCACACAGTTTTGTCAACGAAAAAAAAAAAAGTATGGCGACACCAAAACATTATTTTATTTAGAAAAAAAACTAGTAAAACATTTAAAAACGACACAAATTTGATATCGCCATAATTGTATCCAACCGCAGAATAAAGTTAACATGCTTTTTATACTGCATGGTGAAAGTCGTAAAAAATGTATAAAAAAAACAACTGTGCCAGAATTGCTGTTTTTTGCTCACCTCCCAAAATTTTTTATAAAAACTGAACAAAAAAATTTTTTTTTCCCATTCTTACAGTCAAATCCTAATACATTTGCTGAAACACCTGTGGGGTCAAAATGCCCACTACACCCCAGATAAATTCCTTAAGGAGTGTCGTTTTCAAAATGGGGTCACTTTTTGGGGGTTTCCACTGTACTAGTACCGCAGGGGCTTTGCAAATGCTACATGGAATCAGAAAACCATTCTAGCAATATATGCACTCCAAAAGCTAAAAGGCACTCCATATCTTCTGAACACTACCGTGTGCCCAAACAGTAGTTCATGACCACATATGGGGTATTGCCATGCTCATCAGAAATTGCCTAACAATTTTTGGGCTGCTTTGTCTCCTGAATTTCTTTGTGGAATTGAAAAAAGTTGAGCTAAACTTACATATTATTGGAAAAAAATATATTTTAATTTTATCATTCTAATACATTTTATGAAGCACCTGTAGGGTCAAAATGCTCCCTACACCTCTAGATAAATTCCTTGGGGGTGCAATTTCCAACATGTGGTGTTTTTTGTGGTGTATCCAATGTTTTGGTACCTCAATGCCTTTTGAAACATGGAATGGTGTCTTGAAAACATCCCAATAAAAAGGAGCCCCCCAAAATACAGTAGCACACTAGGGGCACATGTGGGGTATTTTGTATAATAAATATGGAGTTGTGTTTTTCTTTTAACACCTGCTGTGTTACTGAAATGAATGGATTCAATTTAAAATCTCGCCCAAATAATTTAACTTGTCAATTTTACCTCCAATTTGCTTTAATTCCTCTGAAACATTTAAAGGGTTTACCAACTTCTTAAAGGCTGTTTTGAATATGTTGAGTTGTGCAGTTTTTAAAATGGGATGATTTATGAGGGATTTCTAATATATGGACCCTGCAAAGCATCTTGAAAACTGAAGTGGTTCCTAAAAAAATGTGTTTTGCAAATTTTGTTGAATATTTTTAAAAATAAACAAAAACTGCTGGTGAATTAAAAACCTTATAACTTTCTGAATTTTTTTTAATTAAATAAAAAAAATAATAATATTTATTTACTTATTTATGTGGTACCATTATTTATTTTAGAAGCAGAGGATTTGAAATATAGGAAAATGTAAATTTTTCAACATTTCCTATACATTAGATTTTTTTATAAATAGAAACTAAACATATCGACCAAAATTTTGCACTAACATAAAGAATAATGTGTTGCGGAAAAACAATCTTAGAATCACTTGGATAAGTAAAACCATTCCAGAGTTATTACCTCATAAAGTGACACTTGTTAGATTTTTAAAAATGGGGCTTGTCCTGTAGGCCAAAATGAGCTTGGTGCTAAAGAGGTTAAAAAACAGTTGGCAACAAAGTGTTCTTCTGACAGTGGTTGTCATAAGAAGTTTTGTTAAATTCTTGTGTTAAATATTTTGCACAGAAATTAGTTATCTACTGTTTTAAACACTTTTAAGCGCTCGCATGCATCAAATTTATACATTATTGATATAACTATCAGGAAGAGGTTATCAATTCAAAAGCGATCTGCCCTAGTCACTTTGAGAAATGAAGGGTATAGTCTGTGGAAAATTGCTTGTCTGGGAAGGATTCTCTTGGTGGTGTGCTTAGTACCCTCAAGTGATACGACAAAAACAAGAGTGTACGTGATTGTCCATGGCCTAGGCAATCACGAGTGATCACAAAACAGGAGGACAAATTTATCCGAGTGTGTTCCAAACGGAAACAAAGACCAAAGGTGTTTCAATCGCGACTGTCAATCGACTTGAAGGGATGTGTTGCATCCCGAAAAACATTGCTTAGACCCATTAAAAAAAGAAGAGGCTATTGAGAGCTAAAAAGTACAGGAGCTGGACACCTAGTCAGTAGAGGAAGGTTCCTTTCACAGACAAATCGAAGTTTACAGTGTTTGGATACGGGAGGTGAAAGTTAATTTGTGAGCGGATACTTCCTGGTTGCATCCGCAGTCATGCATGAAGGAGGTTTCATTATGGTCTAAGAATGTTTTGGAGGAGGTGCGATTGTGGTTTCACACTACAGCAAGATAATGACCCCAAACATACCTCCTGTTTTTTCAAAAAGTATGTTCAGTCAAAAGAATGACACCAAGTGCTGAAGAACAAGGTTTGGCCAACCCTAAGTCCCGATTGCAATCCAATTGAACTCATTTGGGATAATCGGGACAGGTGTGTTCAAGATGTGCAAGTTACAAGCCAAAGTCACCTTTGGAAATTCCTAAAAGAGAAGTGGGCTGCAATCAGAGCTGTAGATTTAGACAAGTTGACCGACAGATTGCACCGCATTGATCTGCTGTGGTCACTGCTAGGGTCAGGTCACACGTTGCATAAATACTGAGGATTTTCTGCAACGTAATGAGTTGTGGAAAAACCGTAGCAAATACAGTACCAGCAAAGTGGATGAGATAAAACAAACCTCATCCACACGCTGTGTAAATATTGAGCGGAAAAACTGCTCAGAAATTGACCTGTGGTGCAGAATCTTATTCCGCAACATGTCAATTGTATTTGCATAATCGCTGCTTTTTTGTCACAGAGTTTCCCTATTGAACTCAATGGGGAGGTAAAACCCGCAACAAATAGCAGTTGTTGCATTTTTTGCGGCGGGTTCGTATCGATTCTGCCGCAAAAATTGCAATTGCAACAAGATAAAAAAAATTAATCTCATACTTACCTAAAAGTCTGTGTTCCTCCCTGCAGCGCGGCCTCCTGGGATGATGTTTCAGCCCATGTGACCGCTGCAGCCAATCATAGGCTGTAGCAGCGGTCAAATGGGATGAAAAATCATCCCAAGAAGCCGGCCTGGATGATGTCAGAGTGCCGGCCTCCTGGGATGACGCTTCATTCCATGTGACTCCCGATGCAGCCAATGACAGGCTGCAGCGGTCTCCTGGGATGAAACGTCATCCCACGAGGCTGGCCTGCTAGCAGGCCGGCTAAGTGCTACAGTTTTCCGTAGCGGACATTCCGGGCAAAAAACGGCACCACAGTTTGGTGCGTTTTTTCACCCAGAATTCCATGCGGCACACAGGGTGGATACGCTGCATGTTTTTACGCAGTGTATCCGACCCGTGGGAACTCAGCCCTAAGGGTGGATACTTTGATGAGAGAAATATGTAAGGAAATCAAGGCTCAATTAATTTGTAAACAATGTTCACGAATACAAAACATGTTTATTTGACTAAGTACAGTAAACCCATATTTATCACATACTAGCTTGTCTTTTTAATCTCCCAAAAATGTATGATATTGAAATTAGTGAGCAGTGGTGTATGTATTTATATATATATATATATATATATATATATATATATATACATACACTACCGTTCAAAAGTTTGGGGTCACTTAGAAATTTCCTTGTTTTTGAAAGAAAAGCACAGTTTTTTTCAATGAAGATAGCATTAAATTAATCAGACATACATTGTTAATGTGCTAAATGACTATTCTAGCTGCAAACGTCTGGTTTTTAATGCAATATCTACATACCGTGTTTCCCCGATAGTAAGACACCCCCGATTGTAAGACGTATCGGGGGTTTCAGGGGGGTCGGCTAATATAAGCCGTACCCCGAAAGTAAGACATATGTCTTACTTTCGGGGAAACACGGGGGTATTGCCGCCTCCTGCCCACTTCCGCGCCGCCCCCCTCTCCATACGTCACCGCGCCTCCCCTGCACTTGTCAATGCCGCCTTAACGCCGAAGGACGGATATATCCGTCCTCAGCAGCTGCTAGTTCGCGCAGGAGGACGGATATATCCGTCCTGTGATGGCGCGGGTACTGAGACTGTACCCACGCGATCAGCGGCAGGAGCACGGCTGTTATACACAGCCTGGCTCCTGCTGCAACTGCCGGAATCGAAGCGCCCGCCGATTCCGGCAGTTTAACCCATTAAATGCCGCTGTCAATAGTGACAGCGGCATTTAATGTGTTTGACAGAGGGGGGAGCTCCCTCTGTCACCCGATCGGCGCCCCCGCAAACAAATCGCGGGTCGCCGTCGGGTTTCCATGACAGCCGGGGGTCTAACAAAGACCCCCAGGTCTGCCTTCAGCATCTGCCTGTTAGGCGATGCCGGAGGCATGACCTAATAGGTTGCCTGTCAGTTTTACACTGACAGGCAATAATGCTTCGGTATACTAAGTATACCAAAGCATTATATATGCGATCGGCACATCGCATAGTGAAGTCCCCTGGTGGGACTAAAAAAAAAAATGTAAAACAGTTAAATAAAGTTTGTGAAAAAAAAAAAAAAAAAAAACGACAATTTTTTTCCAATATAAGACATACCCCGAAAGTAAGACATAGTGGGGCTTTTGGGGATAAAAAGAAAGTAAGACACTGTCTTACTTTCGGGGAAACACGGTAGGTGTATAGAGGCCCATTTCCAGCAACCATCACTCCAGTGTTCTAATGGTACATTGTGTTTGCTAACTGTGTTAGAAGGCTAATGGATGATTAGAAAACACTTGAAAACCCTTGTGCAATTATGTTAGCACCACTGTAAACAGTTTTGCTGTTTAGAGGAGCTATAAAACTGACCTTCCTTTGAGCTAGTTGAGAATCTGGAGCATTACATTTGTGGGTTTGATTAAACTCTCCAAATGGCTAGGAAAAGAGAGCTTTCATGTGAAACTCGACAGTCTATTCTTGTTCTTAGAAATGAAGGCTATTCCATGCGAGAAATTGCCAAGAAACTGAAGATTTCCTACAACGGTGTGTACTACTCCCTTCAGAGGACAGCACAAACAGGCTCTAACCAGAGTAGAAAGAGAAATGATGGTCTGGGGTTGCTTTGGTGCTGGTAAAGTGGGAGATTTGTACAAGGTAAAAGGGATTTTGAATAAGGAAGGCTATCACTCCATTTTGCAACGCCATGCCATACCCTGTGGACAGCGCTTGATTGGAGCCAATTTCATCCTACAACAGGACAATGACCCAAAGCACACCTCCAAATTATGCAAGAACTATTTAGGGAAGAAGCAGGCAGCTTGTATTCTATCTGTAATGGAGTGGCCAGCGCAGTCACCAGATCTCAACCCCATACAGCTGTTGGGGGAGCAGCTTGACCGTATGGTACGCAAGAAGTGCCGATCAAGCCAATCCAACTTGTGGGAGGGGCTTCTGGAAGCATGGGGTGAAATTGATCCCGATTACCTCAGCAAATTAACAGCTAGAATGCCAAAGGTCTGCAATGCTGGAATTGCTGCAAATGGAGCATTCTTTGACGAAAGCAAAGTTTAAAGGAGAAAATTATTATTTCAAATAAAAATCATTATTTCTAACCTTTTCAATGTCTTGCCTATATTTTCTAGTCATTTTGCAACTCATTTGATAAATATAAGTGTGAGTTTTCATGGAAAACACAAAATTGTCTGGGTGACCCCAAACTTTTGAACGGTAGTGTGTATGTATGTATATATATATATATATATATATATATATATATATATATATAACAAAATAGCACAAGATGGAGCAGCACAGTAGCAGAAATCACCTCACGGTTGGTGCAAGTTTCAGAGGAACGACCCTTTTCCTCACAATCGTGTACAAAGAGAGAGCAAGGTACTACTTGAAAAAGCCCTCATGGAGAGGGTGAAACATTGTGGTGGTGTTTGGTGAAAAAAAAACTTTTATATATATATATATATATATATATATATATATATATATATACATACATGGTATAAAGATGACTAAATACTATGCTGTCTTCTATGAAATAACAATTAGAAGCTGCCAAGTATTTTTGACCATTATACAAACAGCACCTAATTTACATTTTAGGAGCCTGTAGGCACAGATTGGCAAACATTACGGTTTAGCCCTAATTTCGGCATCGATTTTCAAGATAATCCACGGGAGAAATCTGCAGCTGAAGCTCGGATTTCTGTTGAGGATAGGCATACGGATTAGCTCCATTGTAATTTACATTGAATACACAATTTACATGTGAATACACAATGTTTAATGTCAGTTTCCTTTTTACTTACCCCAGGTTAATGGCCTATAGGCATTTTGCGGCCTTGTACTTATACAGGTCTCACGGTTCTTTATAATATTCCATGTTACTTCCTTTTGAGGCACAAAAATCAAAGGTCCAGTAGTTTCTGCACAACAGCCGCACAACTTGCTTTAGCCATGTTCAAAGTAAGTTGTATATTTACAATAATAGGGATCTTTTCAAAAATGACCCACAGGAACAAAATCTGAACACAAGCCGCTTTGTGTCAAATGTAATAACTATATATTTTATATTGCTACACTGTGCAGAACTGTATATAATACCCCTAGGTGACACTATCAGCAACCAGTTCAGTTGCTCAGCTTTCCAGCATTTTGCCATGACTCACAAATACTCTATTGGGATTCTTCTTTTATTCTCAATATGTATTATCATCTCTAAATAGAAATGAGCCATGGGGCGTGATACCAGAATATAAATCCATGCTTTATGCTAAGTTTAAAAGAATGGAATCTTTCACTGAACTTTTATTTATAATTTGCAGACCACTTGTAAACTACATACGGCCCACTCAACCCGATAAAACTTTGTTCACACAATAGATTTTTTTTTTCATACTTTTTTTTACTGGCCAAAACTGTGATTTGATCCAAAAATCTGAGTTGTATAAGTCTCTCCTTTCTTCTTCTCCTTTCTTAGGGTATGTTCACACACAAACTCAAAAACGTCTGAAAATACGGAGCTGTTTTCAAGGGAAAACAGCTCCTGATTTTCAGACGTTTTTTAAGAAACTCGCGTTTTTCGCGGCGTTTTTTACAGCCGTTTTCGGAGCTGTTTTCAATAGTCTCTGAAAAACAGCTCCAAAAACGTCCCAAGAAGTGGCATGAACTTCTTTTTCGCAGCTGTTTTTTTACGCGGCCGTTTTTCATAACAGCTGCGTAAAAAAACGGCCCGTAGGAACAGAATGCCGTTTTCCAATTTAAATCAATGGGCAGATGTTTGGATGCGTTCTGCTTCCGATTTTTGGGCCGTTTTTCAGGCGTTTATGGCACGAAAAACTTCCAAAAATAGGCCATGTGAACATACCCTAAAGGATTCACTTTTGACTTTGGCTTAAAAACTGATAGAAAACACATTGGGGCTGATCACTACACACGCTCTGTATTTTTTTCCTTCTATATATTGCTACTACAGATTTAGACAGCATAAACTTAGACCAGGCCATTATAAGATGCGCCAAATTTATCACATTGGCGATGCTGTATTATAAATTTGGCAAATCTTGCTAGACATAGGGACTTTTCTCTTCCTTATACCACTTTTTGGTTGTCTTAGTTTCTGATAATTTTTTGCTCCAAATCTTGGTTTATTTTAAACCATGCCCCTTCCTGCTAAGCCACACCCCTTTTCTAGATTTTTCTTTGTAAAAAAAATGTAAAAAATATTTTTTTTTCAAAGTGTCTAGTAAGGCGCAAATATCTGTTCTTTTTGGTGAACCAATGCACATTTTTCCGCAAAATACGACAATAAACAGCAGCAGCAACAATAGTAAATCTGCCCCATTGTACTCAGAAAATCTGGCCTAAGGATGTTTATATAAGTCCTGCAGAGTAGAGTTCTGTAATACTCGTGGGCTCTCTTCTAAGCAGGAAATTGAAATACAGAAGACAGCCCCTTTGAAGTCTGGATGATATACTGATCTAATACAGAAGACATAGGAATAACATATAGATGCATCCATATTTTGAACACTCTCAATAGACTTCAATGAAAATAGCATGTAAATAACCCCTTAAATTAACATTGGCTCGCACAGAAATTATGGATGTTATACTGATAGAAAATAGATTTGTATGAAAGAGTCCTTATGCACTTCACCTGTCAAGCAGGTGAGTCGGCATGGGAGGAAATCTGCTGGGTATAATAAAAAGCACACAGAGGCACTGTGAAGTCCAGCTAAATGTGTGTGTGTGTGTGTGTGTATATATATATATATATATATATATATATATATATATATATATATATATATTAAACAAAAAATGGCAGCACTCCACCTTGGCTGGGTGTTGTGGTCCGGCAAGCGGTGAGTCAGTTCAATGTATATCATACAGCTGGCATAATTTGCTGTCATCACGGGGAATTAAACTTTAAGTACTAAATATTTCTATGTATTCTATGTATGTGGAAGGTCCATTGCCATAAACCTGTAGTAACACTTTTACATAACAGATGTCATATACTATTGCACTTTTTTCACTTTATACTTTTATATATTTAACATTTTTGCACTAAATATGTACCTTATTAGATTGATTATATTGATTAGCACTTGTACACTTTATATACCTGTTGAAGTCACATGTTATACTGAGTGAGAAAGGCCCCATTGAGATGAGGCTGAAACATTGCAGAGGTGAATAAAGTCCACTTGCTTTTTCATTAAGTGAAAGGTGAAGCCATTTTTTGTTTTATATCCCATTTTCGATACTGGATTAGTGTTCAAGGAATAAACAAAAAATGGCAGCCCTCCGCTTTGGTTTAGTGAAAAAGCAAGTAGACTTTATTCACCTCTGCAATGTTTCAGTCTGACTGAATGGGGTCTTTCTCAAACTCGCTTTTTCACTAAACCAGACCGGAGTGCTGCCATTTTTTGTTTCTCCTATACCTTGTTTGGATACTGGATCGGCTTGCATCCGGCTTCTTTCTTGCTACACAGTGCTGCTTCTGCTTAATTTTTGTATATACATTATATGTACTGTACATATTTTCACTGTCGGTACAATTTATGTCCAACAGATGCAGGTAACTCACATTCACTTCTATGGAAGTTATGGAAACAGCGTAGCTCAGTGTGATCACTCTTGTCAGCAGAGGGAAGCATGAAGTGCTCTGAACTTTCCTGGTAGACGGCTGCGTTGACTCTGGACTTGATATAACACAGTGGACCAACACTGTTGCTCAGTGGTCCAAAGTCCTGTTTTCAGATGAAAGTAAATTTTGCATTTCATTTGGAAATCAAGGTCCCAGAGTCTGGGGGAAGAGTGGTGAGGCATCAATCCAAGTTACTTGCGGTCCAGTGTGAAGTTTCCACAGTCAGTGATGGTTTGGGGGGCCATGTCATCTGCTGGTGTTGGTCCACTGTGTTATATCAAGTCCAGAGTCAACGCAGCCGTCTACCAGGACATTTTAGAGCACTTCATGCTTCCCTCTGCTGACAAGCTTTATGGAGATGTTAATTTCATTTTCCAGCAGGACCTGGCACCTGCCCACACTGCCAAAAGTACCAATACCTGGTTTAATAACCACAGTATCACTGGGCTTGATTGGCCAGAAAACTCGCCTGATCTAAACCATCATAGAGAATCGATGGGGTATTGTCAAGAGGAAGATGAGAGACACCAGACCCAACAATGCAGACGAGCTGAAGGCCGCTATCAAAGCAACCTGGGCTTCCATAACACCTCAGCGGTGCCACAGGCTGATCTCCTCCATGCCACGCTGCATTGATGCAGTAATTCATGCAAAAGGAGCCCTGACCAAGTATTGAGGGCATATACTGTACATACTTTTCAGACTTCAACATTTCGGTATTAAAAATAATTTTTGCAATTGGGCTTATATAATATTCTAATTTTCTGAGACACAAAATTTTGGGTTTTCATTAACTGTTAACCATAATCATCAAGATTAAGAGAATGCTGGAAATAGATCACTCTGTGTGCAATGAACCTATATAATATATGAGTTTCACTTTTTGAATTGAATTACTGAAATAAATTAACTTTTTTATGATATTCTAATTCATTGAGTAGGACTACTATATCAAGGAACTACACAAATACAAAGTTTCAAGTCAAAACTTCAATACAGTCCAATGAACCACATCAGGATATTCACCTATGTCTTCAATATGCAGTAGTGGTTTACCTTAATCTATAATAATCCAAAGTAGTCAGAGTTGACATAATGATGCCGCAGAAGGTGGAAAAGCATGGAACCACGCTTTCGACATTTCGGGGGACCTCCTCTTAAGCAGGTCCCCCGAAACTTCGCAAGCGTGGCTCCATGCTCGTCTATCTCCTGCAGCATCTTCACGTGAACTTTTACTACTTTGGAAGATATGGGTGAATATCCTGATGTGGTTCATTGATCAGTATTGAAATTTTGACTTGAAACTTTTTATTCGAGAATTCTCTTGATTTAAATATTGAGCAATTGAAAGAAACTTTGTGTCCATTGAACTCGTTTTTGCTATACAGACGATCATGAGGGAGGAGATATTGTTTTTGTGCTGGGACTTGTCATTTATGGATAGATTGGTCTGTTTTTAATGTTATTGCCTTCTTCTATTACACTGGTTTGTAATTCCAGGTATAGTTTTGGTTATCAAAATGCTGTTCCAACGGTGCAGGCTTTGATCTCATTAGAGAGGTTTTGTAATAAGATGAACTAACCAGATACATTTATTGTAAGCTGTGACCTAGCTGTTATACTTATTTAACCTGCTTTCACTCAAAGTCTAATGTCAGCAGTCAGATGGACCATGCTTCGTACTGAACTCTTGTCCACCTATCTGTCATAATTTCAGGATTCCCTATGTGAGAACAGGCAGTGTTATAACATTTATAGTTACCACTCCATTTATGCATTTGATTGGAAACTAAATCTCTCAACCCAAAAGTTGTACAAGGAATCTAATTTTTTAGGCATTGGTTGGGTGGGGGGGGGGGGGTAGTTGGACAGGTCTATTTAGGTAAAATGAGCTCTCTGGGTATTGTAGAGCAAGTCAGGGCCATCTATTTGTCATAACCTTGCCTTTTGCAGCTATCAGCATTATAATAAACTCAGGATGTGTGCTTGCACCCGGGTCCAACCTTGTTCAGTAACCCTAGAACCCTGGTTTAGCTATATGAACCAGCCAAACCAACCTTATGATGTTTGGCTGAAGATTGACTTGTTATAAATAGTTATCTTATACACATTAATATACAGTGTTATGAATCAGACAAATATGAAAAGACTTACGCGCTTTACCCACCTATCAATAAACATCACAGCATATATTTTGCATTTGGGGCTTTTAATGCCTCCAATGCCAGGGACACTAAGTGGTTGATTATCCCTCACCAGTCAGTGATTAATAGCCATTGTTGGAAGTTGATCTTGAGGCTAAATCTTTTTAATAACCATAAGATGTGCCAGCCCCCTGATTAGTTGATGCCAGTGTTCTCAGTCCAAAGACTTCACCATCTTAACATCTATACAATAATAACCTTCAGATGAGCAAGCATTCTTTAACCTTTGCAAATCAAAGGTTATTTTATGCACAATAGCTCTCATGACTACATATCTCTGGATGTAGGGGAGTGGAGGGATGAGTATGAAGAGGTTGAAAGGTGAAGTGCATGGAACAAATTGAAATTCCTAGCTATACCATGAGGAATTGCTGCTTAGCAACAACTCTGGTTTGTGTCACTTTGCAGAAATAGCTGATATGTGAATGTATGGAATTGATTACATCATTTCCAGAGGACAAAATACTTAACTTGCTGTCAGCAGGATGCTTCCATGTCTCTTGATGATGCTGCATTGAAATACATTGTCTGAATTGCACAATGCCTTCTAACTGGAGACAACCAACATTTATGTAGTCCTCATCACAGACAGCGCTCTTATCATCTCCGGAGTTTTTACATGATCTTGTTTATGTAACTGACATTATTCCATTTTTTCCAGGGTAAATTGTTATGTCCATATGTTTTCGGGGCACACCTGCTGTGATGACTTCTATAGAGTAATCTATTACCATAATACAGTTATACCTGAAGGCTCCCTTCACAGACAAGATTCAGAATAGGTGCATTATACTCTGGTCCTATGGATAACTGTCCTTTACCAGTGAATGAATTATCTCTGAAATGACATGTGATGCCAGCTGAGGGGCACAAGGTTGTATTTATAAATGAGCTTTAGGATGGACATACAATGTTTAGAAGTGTTTCAGTAGATACTCATTTAAGGTGAAGCTCTGGGCTTATATCATTAAGTGATAAACTAGAACAAGTATGTGCATTTAATACATCTATTTCTTTGAGTGACTGTCAGAATGCTTATTACAGTGTATCATTGTTACTGAGCAAAAACAGAAAGGAGAAAACCTACACACACAAAAAAAGACACAATATACTATATTACTGTTGCTATGGCAGAACGTAGTTAGTATGGGTATATGTTTACAGTGTGCAAGGGGGGTGACCAGCTATAGCTTATTATGTATAGAAAACCACTGCCGTAGTTGGGGAATGACGACATCTTTCCCACCGATTCAGCCAATTGCTGCATAACCCTAAACAGATTTGAAAAGTGGATTGGTTTTTGACATCAACTGATCATTGTAATCTGCAGTACGGAACTGGTGGGGGCCCAATGAAAATTTCATTTCTATTAAAGACAACGGTAGCGCACAATTAGGTTATTGTTTTCTGGGGGGGGGGGGTCAAGTGATGACTGATACCCATTGGATTCGCATCAGTTATGCAAATTAAATCCAATAGTTAGTGGCCAGCAGTGGGCCCTCTTGAGACCACAGACCCTTTACAAAAATATATTAAAAGTTTAAAAAAACAACTTTTCCCCATTTTTCCTAAAGTAATGTTAACATTTTTTAAATTTAACATAACTGGTATCGCCACATCCATAAAAGCCGAAACTATTACAATATAGCATTATTAAGCCCGCACAGTTAACGCCGTAAAAAAAAAATTAAATGCAGAATTGCTTTTTTTTGGTCACCTTGGTTCCCCAAAAAAATGGAATAAAAATTGATCAAAAAGTTGTGTGTTCCCCAAAATTGTGGAATAAAAATTACAGCTTACCTCACAAAAAATAAGCCGTCACACCGCTAAATCGACAGAAAAATAAGAACGTTATGGCTCTCAGAATGTGACGACATAAAACTATTTTTCTTTAACAAATAGATTTTTCTTTATAAAAATGGTAAAACATAAAAAAATGGTATTGCCAAAATCAACCTATACAAAAAAAGTTAGTATGACGCTTTTACCGCACGATGAATGCCATAAAAACGAAAGAAAAAAACAATTGCGGAATCACAGTTTTTTTTGTCTATTTCACCCCACAAATTATTTTTTCAGTTTCACAGTACATTATATGCTGCTAAAAAACTTCTACTAGTCCCGCAAAAAACAAGCCGTCTTACGGCTACGTCGATGGTAAGATAAAAAAAAGTTATGGCTTTTGGAAGACGGGGAGGACAAAAAGAAAGCAAAAAAAAATTAAAATTGTCTGTGTCATTAAAGGTAATGTGTCGCTAGAATTTTTTTTTTGTGTATAAGTGATTAAACATTGTCCTAATTTTTTTAATTTTTTCACGAGTCAGGAAATATTATAAATTAGATTCTAATTTATAACATTTCCCAGTGCTGGTCACTAGATGGAGCAATTCCCAAAATTGCAGCATTGGCATGTGGTAAAGCAACCACATTGCATTATGCTGCAAAATTTGAGAAAACTCACTCGCTCTAGTGAGCTCACAGAATCCCCCCTCCTTTATCCTGGCTAGTGCCAGGAGAAAGGAGGGGATTGAACGGTCAAACCTCCTACACTGTGTGTCGTCATTTTTTGAGCTAACACACAGTGTAGTAGGTTAACATACAGTAGTAAAAACAGTAAAACACGTACATACACAGACCTAACTTACCTGCTCCTGCCGCCGCCGCTCACTCCGGTCCGTCCGCTCCGTTTGCTCCCTCCGCTCCAAGTGCACAAGTCCGGAAGCCGTGGCCGGAAGTAGTAATCTTACTGTCCGGCCGCGGCTTCCGGTCCACAAGAAAATGGCGCCGGACGTCGCTCGGCCAAAGACCTTCAATTTGGACTGTGTGGGAGCGGCGCATGCGCCGTTCCCACACAGACGGCGTACAGCATAGTGGATGGAACGGGCCCCGTTCGCATTCACTATGGGACTGTATGTGCCGTATTCCATGTCTGTATGTGTCGTTAATCGACACATACAGAGATGGAAAAAAAAATGCCAGCCCCCATGGACAAGAAAAAGTGAAAAAAAAAAAAAGTAAAACACAAACACACAATTAAAGAATTTTTTTTTAAATAAAACACTAAAAGCAAATTGATATAAAAAATATTTTTTCGCAACACTCGTCCTTTAAGGGGTTAACAAAGTGTAGTACAAAAATGGGTTTCAATGTAATTTTTGATGCTGTTATTTTTTAGTAACTTTACTGAAAAAAATTTAACTTTTACTTTTCATCTTTTTTTTTCACCTATAATTGTTGACAAATAGAGAAATATATTTACGTACTGGTACATTTTGCCTATTAAGGCAGAGAAAATTTTAGAAGGTCCTAGATAACAGTGTAGTTGGTGGCTCAGTGTTTCGGCCTCGCATACAGCAGTTCCTAAATTAGAGACCTAGTACAAGAAGAGACTGAACAAACATTGAATATATAGAGGCATCCCCAGTGCCAGGAGGGCCCCACAAAGGACCTAGGAACATAGCAGTGACCTGTGTAGTTTCCCCTACTGTCCTGTAAGGCCTCATGCACACGACCGTAGCCGTGTGCACGGCCGTGATTTTCGGGTCGGCCGGCTGCGGACTGTCAGCCGCAGGCCGCCCGCAAATCGTGGGACATGCACATGGCCGCGGCCATTGTTTTCAATGAGCCCGGACCGCAGAACCGGGCCGTAATAAGACATGCCCGTTCTTTCTGTGGTCCGGGCTCCCGGGCCGTGCACGGACCGGAAAAACTACGGTCGTGTGCAAGGCCCCATAGAAAAGAATGGGGCCGAAATTATCCCGTGGATTTTCGGGGGAATTGCGGCCGCAAAAACATGGTCGTGTGCATGAGGCCTAAGGCCCCATGCACACGACAGCAAAAAACCTCCGTTTTTGCGGACCGCAATTGCGGTCCGCAAAAACGGAGCCATTCACTTTCATTGAACACTGACACCTTTCCGTAGCACTACGGAAGGGTGTCAGTGCCGTGGAAATGTTCCGGGAATTATGGAACATGTCAGTTCTTTCGCATTTTGCGGGCCGTGCTCCCATACTTTGTATGGGAGCACGGCCCGAAAATGCGGCTGTCAGTCAGCGGCCAGCCGTGCCCGCAATCGCGGACCGCGATTGCGGGCACGGTCGTGTGCATTGGGCCTAAGAGAAACTACACAGGACGTAATGCAGGGCAGCAGTGTGCTCTCCCTCATCCAGTGGGCCACAGCATCTGCCCAACCTAGCTAAGGCATGTGCCGAAGGTGCCCTCCCTATAATTTGTACCTGGCTGGACACTTAGATAGTAACACTACAAGGAACATGTGAAAAATTGGCTTCTGATAGGCGCTCTTAAAGAAGTAAAGCACCTGGTATGTTAAATGCCCTTACTTGAACTGTTTTGTAATTTATATTTTATGCCATTTTAAGTGAATGTTCACACTATTTTGCTTTTTTTAATGTTTAAATATGTCCAAATGTTCATAAATCTTTACAAAGGTCGGAACTCTGTTTTTCTGACACAAAGCTCCAAATGCCATGTATTGATAAAATTTAGGCTGACTGCGGTCACCACAAGCAGACAGAATTGTATTATTTAATATTTATTCTGTGCACAGAATTGTAAGCATTGTATCACAATCCAACAACTATAAAGCTATATTAAGAAATAAATACGTGCAGAATGTTGGACACAAAAACAAAATGGTGTTTTACAGGTGGGAATTCACTTAAAGATAGATCAATGATAGAGTATAGAAAAATAAACTCCTTTCTGGGGCGCCCCTGTGCTGGTATTCAGATGAACTTCCAGTCGACTTCAAAAGGATAGGTGTTTTTATTCATACATTCATATGAAATCAAACACTGAGCAACGCGTTTCAATCTCGTACTGAGCTCTTCGTCAGGCATGTGGCATTGTCTAAAATCACATCTTAATAAATACCCCTGCTTAATTGCATTAATGCCCAGTTCAGATGTAAGGGATGAAGGTTCAATTATGGGTGTGTTTAAAATCTTTCATTTGTATTCAGTGTGTTTTTTTTTTATGTCTTAGTAAATAGGGACTGATATTACTTTCATTTATTTGTAAATAATTTGTATTTGCGATCTGTTTAAACACTATTTCACTTTAAAAAATTCTGATTTTTGTACTTCTGTTTGTTGAAATTTTTTATTTTCCCACGCCTTTGTTGTCATTATTTGGTTTCCCACACTCCAGATTGGCCGTTGCTGATGGCTCTTCTCTCATTGGCTGTTGGTCTATTTACGTATCTAATTGGATGTTATTTCATTGTGTCAACGGTAACCCGCATGTTGGAGCGAAGATAGCCCCATCATGACCAGGAGAAATGAACACGCTGCATTAAACCCCATGAATGGATTACTTCCCTATTGGAACAAAAATGTTATTATAAGTAACTGAGAAAGCTGCTCAAGTATCCCGTCATTATGACTAAACGGATGTCATTATGACTGAAACGTTCATCCTTCTATGGTGAGTATTATAATTTATTATTTTGTTGGTTATTGTTGGTGATTGTTGAGCTATTCATTTAAAGATGGAATTTTATTTCTAAAATAAAAGAAAAAAAGTAAAATAAAGTTTGAAATAAATAAATAAATGTCCCAAGTAAAAAAAAACAAAAAAAAAACACTTTTCCCCTTACAAAATACTTTATTATGAAAAAAAGTTAAAAGTTACTCATATTTTGTATCGCCGTTTCCGTAACGAACCCAACTATAAAACGATTACATTATTTAACCCGTACGTTGAACACAGTAAAAAATATAATAAAAAACAACGCTAGAATTGCTGTTTTCTGTTCATCCTGCCTTCAAAAGAATTTGATAAAACGTGATCAAACCGTCGCATCTACTCCAAAATGGTACCAATAAGAACTACAAGTAGTCCCGCAAAAAAAAAGTCCTAATACAGCTGCATTGGCCAAAAAGTAAAAAAGCGTTATGGCTCTTAAAATATGGCGACACAAAAGCAAATCATTTTTAAAAAAAATGTGTTTTTACTGTGTAAAAGTAGGAAAACATAAAAAAAATCCATCTAAATTTGGTATCGCCGCAATCTTAATGACCCGCTGAATAAAGACATTATATTATTTATACCACACGGTAAACGGCGTAAAATGAAGACAAAAAAAATTGCCAAATTTCTGTTTTTTTCCAGTACCTCACTAAAAAAGTTTATTAAAAAGTTACTCAATATATTATATGTACCCCAAAATGATGCTATTATAAAATACAACTTGTCCCACAAAAAAAAGTCCTTATACAGCTATGTCGACGCAAAAATAAAAAAGTTATAGATCTTTGAATGTGACGATGGAAAAACTTGCTCGGTCATGAACGTTTAAAATACCTTCGGTATTAAGGGGTTAAGTTATTTTTACTGTGAAATTTTGTATTGATTTCCTTCATATCATTTGATACTAAAGTATAGAATGTTTATAAATAATTTCCTCTGTGGTGTATAGGTTAAAATTTAGATTTGCCCAGTACTTGTAGGTGTTTCAAGAGGTCTTCTTTTGCAGTCCCTTTTTTTCTAATGAAGTTATTTAGATCTAAGAATAACTGGAATTCAGGGCCGGCCTTAGGCTACAGGGTTCCCTGTGCGGAATTGCCCTTTGGTGCCTCCCACTCCATTTATCATTGTTATGTATTGTCGGCATTTGGTGCTTTTGTTTGTGCATTTGTCACGCTGAAAAACGTGTAAAAAATGCTTGGTTTAAGCGTCCCATTGACATCAATGGTATAGCGCGCTGTTAGTGCATAACACGCGTTTTATTTAAAAATGTGTCGTGTAAAAAAAGAAGAGTCAAGTCAAGTCTTTGGCAAGTAAAACGCGCTGAAAATGCGCCAAAAATGCATCTAATTTCTATAGTCAGTGGGGGTTCTGATTAAGTGGCAAAAAACACACCGAAGGCGTGCAAAAAACGCGATGAATACGCGTCAAAAGCGCCTGTAGTTTAAAAAGAACTTTACAAAAACACTAGTGTTTTTAAGGGTATGTGCACGCATAAAATAAAAAACATCTGAAAATACGGAGCTGTTTACAAGGTAAAACAGCTCCTGATTTTCAGCTGTTTTTTATTCAAAGTCGCGTTTTTCGCTGCGTTTTAACGGCTGAAGAAGTGACATGCACTTCTTTTTCGAGGCCGTATCTATCCGCGGCCATTTTTCAAAACGGCCACGTAAAAACGCCCCGTCATAACACCGTTTTCCCAATGGGCAGATGTTTGAAGGCTTCCGATTTTTCTGCCGTTTTTAGCACAGTGTGAACAAGGCCTATGTTTTGTTAAGGGTGTTTTCACATTACGTACTGCCTGTCCATTTATCTTATGTGGCGGAAAAGCTCCTGGCGCACACATTAAATGGACAGAAAAAACATGCAGTATCATTTTTTTAAATTGACGCCACTACATAAAATAGCCCAGTCCCCCACCGAACTGAGGCTTTTTTAACCTTCATCAGGTGTATGGGGCTGTTTACCTTACGTTCTGGGAGCTTTCCTGGTGCATACATTTCACGGATGGGCAGGATGTAATGTGAAATTACCTTTAGGCTGAATTCACACGGGGCGGATATGCTGCGTAAAAGAACGCGGCATATCCGTCCTGTGCGCCGCAGGGAATTTGGGTAAAAAAAATGCACGAAACTGTGGGGCAGTTTCTCGTCTGGAATGTCTGCTGCAAAAAACTGCAGCACTTAGCCAGCCTGCTTGCAGGCCGGCCTGCTGAGATGACCTCTCATCCCAGGAGACCGCTGCAGCGGCGGTCATATGGGATGATGCGTCATCCAAGGAGGTCGGCCCTCTGACATCATCCAGGCCGGCCTCCTGGGATGATGTTTCATCCATGTAACCGCCGTTACAGCCTGTGATTGCCTGCAGCAGTCACATGAGGATAAAACACAGATTCCTAGGTAAGTATAATATATTGTTTGTTTTCTGAGTTGTGTTTTTTGCGGTGGGATCGCTGCGAACCCGCCGCAAAAAATGCAACAACTGCTATTTGAATTTACCTCCCATTGAATAGAATGGGGAAAACCCGCAACAAATAAGGTGCGTTTACGCAAATACAATTGATATGCTGTAGAATAAAACTCTACACCGCAGGTCAGTTTTCTCCGCTCAGTGTTTACGCAGCGTGTGGAGGAGATTTGTTTTATCTCATCCACTTTGCTGCTACTGTATTTGCTGCGGATTTTCTGCAACAAATTACGTTAAGGAAAATCCGCAGTATTTACGCAACGTGTGAACTGGCCCTTACTCCGTTTACTTAAAGGCTATCTTTTGTATAACATTAAAAAATATTTTAACTGCTGTCCACGTGGGCAACGTTGGTACTTTTTATTACTTCTTATTTAACTCACACTGTGAAGGCCGTAAAAAAAAGTAAATAGCCAAAATCGCAGTTTTTTGTTCACATTAGCTCTAAAAAAAAATTATAAAAAATTATCAAAAAGTTGCATGTACCAAAATATTTTACCAATAAAAGCTATAGCTCGTCCTGCAAAAAATAAGCCCTCACACCGCTTAGACGAAAATATAAAAAAAGTTATGTCTCCCAGAATCTGGTGAAACAAAAAATTATTTTTTTTAACAAATGCTTTTCTTTGTAAAAGTAGTAATATATATATATATATATATATATATATATATATATATATATATATATATATATATATATATATATATATATATATAAAAACCTATATAAATTTAGTATCACCGTAATCGTATTGAGATGCAGAATAAAGTTAAGTTGTCGTTTTTACCGCATGATGAAAGCCGTAAAATCGAAACCAAAAAAACTATGGAGGAATCACCATTTTTTTCTAATTTCAGCCCACAAAGAATTTTTGTTCAGTTTCCCAGTACATTATATGGTACTTTAAATGGTGCCAATAGAAACTACAACTCATGCCGCAAAAAATAACCACCACCCTATTGACGGAAAAATAAAAAAAAGTTATGGCTCTAGGAAGGTGGGTAGTGAAAAACGTAAATGAAAAAGCAAAAAATGTCTCAGTCCTGAAAGGGTTAAAATAAGACAGCAGCCCGTACTTACCTCTCTCTTCCCAGACGTTCCTGCGTTGGGGGCTTCAGTCACCTCTGTTCCCGGTTTGTATACAGAGCGGCTTCAGTGGTGACATCACGTCGACAGTACATCACCGCTGCAGCTGCTCTGTATACAAAGAGTGAACAGAGGTGACGGTAGCCCCCAGCGCAGGAAGGTCTGGGAAGAGAGAGGTAAGTATAAGTTCTTTTTTATTTTAATTTCTCCTCTACTGCTTCAACAGAATTTCTTTTTAACCCCTTTAACGTAATGTGCATAGGGTCTTACAAGGCAACAAATGGTAAATGTGCACTATGGAGCAACTAAACAATGTGCCCATCTGCCATTTATTAACAGTGTCATTCAGTGCCACCTTGGTGTCCATTTTCCACTTATTTCCCCTTTAGTGTCCTTATGTTAAGTGCCCCCTCGATGCATATTTGCCATTTACTGCCCCTTTAGCACTCTTTGTCACAGAAGAGCAATAAATGGGCAATAAATGGCAAATGGGCATCGAAGGGGCACTGAACAGGACACTAAAGGGGCAATAAGTGGCAAATGGGCACCAAGGTGGCACTGAATCCTCTGCCTATTTGCTATTTTTAGACCCTCATCAGTGCCCCCCTACAACCAAAGCCCACAGTCTGACTGACCTGCTGGGCTTCTTACAGTGCACTGTGCCCACTGATGCTGCTGGAGCGGAGCCCTTGGGAAATAGCCAGACCAGAAACGCATGGTAAGATAGTCTCCTCCCTGTCTTGCGCCCTGAGTGATGTCATCACGCCTGATCATCACTCAGGACGTAAGAAGAGGAGGGGAGCGAGGGAGCGGTAGTCGCGGCGAGGGGAAGACAGTAGTGAGGTCAGTGAGTGACACCTGACCCTCTGGCGCCCCGAGCAGTAGCTGCAGCGCGGGAGAAATTCACCCGCTGGCGCCCCCTTATAGCATGGCGGCCGGTCCACTGAGCGACCGCACCTGTCGCACATAGCAAAGGCCGGCCATGCTGGAATTCATTGGCCTTTTGTGCTGGGCAAAAAGATAGACCTTTAGAGAGGAGTTTTATTTCCATTTAGTTTAGGGAATGGGAAGATAGATTAAAAATTTAAGTGTTTCTATGGTCTAAATTATTTATTCCTCCAGATTAATCAAGGTCTCTTCTGGGTTCTCGTTGTTCTTTTTGGGATGTTCTGTGTCCTCCTCCTCGGCATCCTCTGGTCTTTCTTTTCTTTCCATGGATTTTAGTTGGCGTGATGTGTTGGGGAGGGTTTTGAAATATTTCGTGATTATTTGATTCGTGGTTATGGAGGTTTTTTGTATGATTTATTTTTGGGGACTGATGTCGGGTGCTGGAGGAAACTCTAAAAAAGAGATATTGAAAAGAGTGCTGATTGGTGAGAGGTCAAGTGATACTCCTCTATCAGTCGGTTCATGGAGTAAGTTCAGATTGAAAACTAAAGGGGCAATTGATGTTGGTTCTTCAATAAGTGTTTGTTGGAAAGGTGTTCCTACCCAACGGATAGTTGTGTTTATACCACCTGAAGAGTCGTGAGTAGTAAAAAAGGTGATGTCGAATGAGTTCGGAGTATTTGGGGTTTCATTTGCTGGTAAGGGAATAGTTCCCTGGGGCAGAAGTAGTGGTAGACTAAAATGGGGGGGGGGGGGGATCCAGGTTTCCTTTACTGTGAAAGGTGCGTTTTCCCGCACTAATTTGGGAATATTGGTTAGGGACAAAGATTGGTCCCTAATACCAGTCAGAGTCCAAAAGATAGATGTTAGAATACAGATGTCTAATTTTTGTGAATAGTGGACATTGAAAAAAATATTTGCTACTGTTTGAAAACAACATAGATAAAAAAAATATCATAGAGGTCGCATGCTACATAAGACTCCTATTTGGGTCGGTGGGAACTATGTACAAGTGCCACCAGAACGTTTCTACAGGAACTTGTTTTTGCTGATTTTATAGAAAAAGATTTTTAAAAAAGCCATTTTTCTTGATTCCATCAAACCACAAACAAAAGCCATATTTGTCAAACTAAAAACTATTGGAACAATGGTGAATTTTTTCATGAACGGCCAAGCTGCCAAAACTACTCCAAGGGTGCAGTGACATCCAGGAACATCCAAATTTAAAAGAGAGAAATGCACCATCCGATTTTACAGTCTTGCAATCCTACATGAGACATTACCACCAGGGTTGATCAGTCCCAATCAGATGTACTATAAAAAAGTACAAACAGTAACAGCATCGAGACTTCAATATGCAGTGTCAAAGGATTTATCCCTCACATGTGGCATCCGGATGGGTCTGAATAAATCCTTTGAAACCTCATATTTAGGTCTGTTTGTGATTTTTTGAACTCATGCAGGAAGTCACAAAACATCCGAGCTAAGATCAGTGTCCATGGGATTTATGGGAAAGAAGCAAGGTGGAAATATCTGCTATCAAAGAGTAACATCAATAACTTTCTCACATTTCCATAAAAATCTGGATGATCAGCAAGCCTTATGAGATAATGTTCTGTGAACAGATGATTCAAAGTGGTCAACAACACAAATCCAATTGTGTATAAAGCAAATATATCATTCCACAGTAAGAACATGATACCCACAGTGAAGCATAGTAGTGATAGTATGATGGCCTGGGGAAGCTTTGCTGCCTTGACAAGTTAACATTATTAAAAGGAACTATAAATTATTGTTATTGAGAAAGTCTGATCATTTGTACAATAACTGATGCCTTATACAACTAGACAGTGATCCGAAACACAAAATCAAGTCCACATCTGTAGTGAGGAGAAATAAAATGCAGTTTTTGGATTGTTTTGTACAGGCAGTAATGATTCAAGAAATGTGTTAGGCTCTGTTTGCGTTTCTGTCACTTTTGGCGGAAAAAGTACTGCAGCATGTGTCAGGGTTAAACTTCCTTTTCCCTGTTATTTCACACCAAATAACCACCTCTGTAAGTTGGAATTTGAGTGCATGCGTGGAAGAAATATACGAGGAGACAAGTTGGTACAGATCCTCCCTCAGTGAAGTAAGAAGTAAAGACTAAATTTTTATCGAACAAAGAAACACAAAAGTTTCCTCCCTAGAGATGTGGGACGTGCTTAAGCCCTATTGGCTCTATTCAGCTGTAAGTCCATCTGTACACTCCTCTTGCATTCCAGGGGCGGTGTCTCCATAGGCGTGTTCCTGATACAGCCTCCATCTTGTTTCATTTACAAATATTTGTGGAATATACTGATATAAAGTAATAATGTTTTTGCAAACAATATACATAGTAATGATCCCTGACAGTCCCCCCTAAAAACATTATTACTCTATCCCTGAGTCTTGCCTATCAACCTACCACTGACCACTCGAACCAGGCGGGTAGGGGTTTTGGATTTCTTCACCAGCTTCAGACGAGCTACTCCTTATGAGTAACCCCCCTTTGTACCTGGACTTCCAAGGTTTCGGAGTGGTCCTAACTTTCCCTATTCTCCTCAGGATACAGGATGTTTGTCTTGGTATAATCTACAAACCGCTGCTGGTTGTAATATATATAATTAATCCAGTCTACATTTTTATTAATGGTAATAATTGTCGCACTGTCACTTACTGTCCTAATGGGACTTTTTACCCCTGCAGACACAACAGGTCATGGGCAGCATCTTCCCCAAACCTAAAGACACCCGGGTAACATAACCTCCCGGCTCTCATTGCTGCCATGTACTTCTTACATATGAGTGACAACAACCAGTGACCTTCACCTTATAACTCCTCAGATTGTAATTTGCAGTGCCGCGGCATATTTACACACATTGTAATTATAAACCTCAGACAATATAAACAATAGTGCCTCAACTAATAATATAATGCTATCACCAATCTCATGCTATCACTCTCAGGTTTTGGGTCCCATCAGTTCATTGCAAGTCCTGTACATCATCGTCCTCTTCTTCTTTTGTCTTCTGTCGAGTCAGACTGCACAGTGGTGTCCAGTGGGGGATTTATTATTATCCTCCACCTGGTCACTTACTTATTAAAACACTTGATACTGCTGACGGATTCACTCAGGTCTTTGGTCTTTACTTTGATCTTTGCTGATGTCATCAGGACTTGGTTTGGTCCTTCTCATCTTTCAGACACCGTCTCTTTTAGTATACGTCACCGGGCTGTACATAGCACCTCATGCTGTGAGCCTGGGGTGAGATCCCACGTTGACGGAGTAGTGGAGTTTTATTGTGACTACCACAAACCCTCCGCATCTGTCCCCTTCCTCCGGTAAGTTACTTATCTGGGCGGCTGCTTAGAATTGTGACACTGCCGTCAGTTCATGATAAACGCGTTGTACTGGCTCCGGCTGCGCCTGCCGCATCTCAGTGATGGAGTTCATCATATTAAAAGTCTTCTAGTTCATGTTTACTGGCACTTGCCGGGGACTCCCAACCCTTGTCAATTGTTAAAATAAATGCTAATCTGGTGATAACATCATCCGCATACACTATAAATGCTGTTTTAAGTACATACAATAATAATGACAGGCCCTTAAACTACATCAAACAAACACATTCATGCAAGAAAAACTTCTCTGTTCCACTGGACAGGGCACCTAGAAGATGTATATTTACTGGGTACATTGTATTTGAACATGGTGTTTATACTTTCCAGCAGGATTTGTACCTTGATCTCAGCTGATTACCTGGAACAGCTCCTATTCACAGAAATATACACAGATTCCACATGTTTATCCGACAAGTGTCTCAAACCAATTTTCCTCCCCCTACTCTGGTTTGTTTTATCTGGGAAGGCCTCTCAAGGTCTGTTCTCTTCGTGGGAGGCGGGTATGATAAGGTTGGCACCGGTCTGCCAGGACTGTTCTGTAGGTAAATCAAACAACTCTAACAGAATTTAGCAGCAACAGCTGTAAAACCTGGGACATACAAATTAGATCTTACCACATGGATCCTTGCAGTCTTGGGGCATATGAGAGGTCATACACCATCAATGCAAGGGCCATCAAGAGTGCCTTGGGTGCTACCGGTTTACCTGCCTTTATCCATCCACATTCTGTTAGAATCTGGTTCTCGCGCCTTCCGCTCCCAGTTGGACACTTCCTGTGGAGAACAAGCTTTCCATCACATAATCAGTAATTGATCTTAATCAGATAATTAATTTGAAGAATTTCATTAACAATGACAGATTTATGTTAAACGTTCACACTGGGCAGTAACTAAAACTGATACCTACAAACTGATTCTTCTTCTCTTTATATATATCTATACATACACATATACACTGCACAGAATTCTCTGCTCTAAAATTTTCCTTTCACAACAAAAATATTTTCAAAATGGAATCTACTTGCACTGAGAAGTTATCATTTACACAAACATAATACTGACGCCTCCAATAGTCCAATGCTAAGGCTGGTCCAGAACTTCACATAAAACTTAACCTCAGTATTTAATATTCCCACAACACTTTTTGAATATCGTTATTAAACAAACTAACTTTGGAATAACATCTGGAGAACTGCTGACATCTTATCATTGTACAAACACCAATTCAATACTTGGGATAACACTGTTCCCCTGTCACTACACACAACGTCTGCAGTGGGGAAGATACCGGCCGGGCTTCAGGCCCCCCTGAGAACAGGTCTACACATACGAGCACATTGTCATACACTTCTACCTCAGGTAGTTGTATGTTCTGCAGTCACTGGGACGGGTAATCTGGCCGGGCTGCACTTTTCACAGGTACCTTTGCTGTTTTACCTATGTCACGCCGTGCGCACATCATGCAGGCTGCTACAAACCTAGTGGTGGCATTATTGTATCCAGGGACAAGCCAATTTACTGATACCTGGCTGCACATACCCTTGTTGTCAGGTCTGTCTTCTCTTGCTCTCTCAATTGGCTTACCCGATGATCCAATAAAGTTCCTACTACCAATGGGCCCATAATTGTGGGCGATGCCAAAAGCGTACCTAGAGTCAGTGTAAATGTCGGCCGGCTTACCTTCTGCCAGGTTATAAGCCTCAGCGAGCACCTCCAGCTCCGCTCCTTGAGATGAAAGAGAAGGTGAGAGTGGTTTCTGGATGATTTACCTGGTGCCTCGTATCCTGTCTTGTACATACTGTATATGATGAAGTATCTCTACATTACACATTTACATTAAAAACCCATGTCACATATAGATAGAACATTTCAAAGGGGTGGCGTCTTCATTCTCTAAAATAAAAACAAATGTTATACACTTCACACTCATCTGATAATCCAGAACACTGTGAGAATCTCACTTTTATCAGGTTCTGTAAATACTTGATTAATACAAAAACAAATAAAAATGACTAAAATCTTTACATAAAATTAACAATGTTCAGATAATTTTCACCTCCTTCCTTCCTAAATCTGTAAAAACTCATCTGTGAGTGACTTCGGTCTCTTGTGTAAATTTGCTGGAGGGGGATGGTCTCTTAAACAATACCTCATATTGGGTGGAGACTACAGCACAGCATACCCAGTGCCATATTTACTGTTCTGGAAGGATCTACACAGAAAAACCTCAATATTTAGGTTACTCTTATACACATTTAATGTGGATTACTCATTGGGGTCTCATACACATTTTGTAGATCTCCTGGAACCAAATTCATGAATTCAAAACAAACCAAAATTGTACCTGATCAGTCCCTTCACCATTCCCCCCTTTGTGGACTCTGCGAAAGTAATGTAGCTTTGTTCAAAACTACATCTCAACATAATAAGTTTGGGCACTCTATCTGGGGGGCACTAGTTTAACCCCCTGTAATACACAGCAGCCTGGAACAAAAATTACTTTCTCCTGACAAAAATAAATTTTATCTTTAAAATGACTTGCAACCATTTACCTGTAAAACATCTCACATTTTCCAAAATAACATTTAGGCAGCACTATAGCCCGTGCCTTATGTGTGAAAACAAAAACAAAACAATTGTAATTAGTTATTCAATAAAACGGAAAATAATATATCTGGTAATATTAATTACTGCAAACCAATAAACTGTATATAAAAATAGGGAACAGTGGGGGCACATACATTTTCAAGACCCCGTGTCTCACAATATCTGTAGTTTAATATATTAATTAACATCAAAACATTCCAACATTAAATCTTATCACATCATAACACAAATATGCAGCGTAACTTTTATCTTTTTTTTTTTTTTTTCAGACATATCCAGCAGTCTGTAATATTTTTCTCACTGGGTGAAGTTTAGGACAACAGCGCATGCGCAAAGATAAGAAACTTTCCTATACCCAGAAAAAAAAAAGAAACTGATTTTAACCCCATACACAAAACACTAAGAATTTTGTTTTTTTTAGACATTACTGCTGTTAAAAATAAGAGCATACAATTTAGATCTAAAATCAGTGCAATATTGTAATCGCTTGTCTCATCAGTCCACGCCCTATATACAAGCTTACACCAGTCTGCTTTTCACACTGCACACATCACACAGCCCCCCTCCCCCCCACAATCTATCACACATGTTACATCAAATTCTACAGGAGGGGGTCACACACTCACTCCTCACAGCTTCTGTTCCCACAATCTTAACAATTTCAATGCCGGCAAAAATTCTCCCATACAATGAACCTCCAAGAGTCACACATCTTTAACAGTGTCCAATCTATCGGCCACTATCTCTATATTATGATGACATGTCTTTTCACCAGTGCACAGCGTCCTGCACCCCTGGGACGGAATCTAGAATAGAAGAAAAAACTGCAGCATGTGTTACTGTCAACTCTTTACTGAGGCAAATTACAAAATTAACAAGGCTATCATTTCATACTGATTTGGTTGGGCCGGGCGTGACCTCATCAGGGGGTGGGGGGCAGCCTCTCCCACAGGAAGCACATTGCTCAGCTGTGAGGGGGGTTTTGCTGCCCACAATGAGGACACTTCAAACATGAGGGACTGCTGCCATTACAGGGCGGCGGCTGGTCCTGTGTTTTCGAATACATATAACATGCAATGCCTTTCTTATTCCTTACTTCCCTTCGCTTCACCAAATCATACGAATAGGATCGTCCGGGTACGGGTGATCCTGATGATTTGAATATGGACCGTAAACCATCCATTCTAATCGTCTATATTCTTCACGTAATTTATATAACAACTTTTGGTCTGCAACTCTCTGGTGACCGGTTTCACCATGGTCTGGCCAACATATTACCTACGACTTATCACACGACTTATCAGTGCGTTACACACCCCGCGTGCACCTGTCCCACGACTTATCACACGACTTATCGCACATGTGCCCACATACCCGCGTATAAGACAGGTTATAATACTACCCACGACTTATCAGTGTTTACAACCCGCGTGCACCTGTCCCACGACTTATCAGTGCGTTACACACCCCGCGTATAAGACAGGTTATATTTTCTATCTAGTCCGTAATTACCCAGAGGATGGTTAGTCGGGCCCGACTAATTTCTTACGGGTACGTGACCACACAGCGGGGATGTCGCCCCTGTCGCCTGAGCAAATCCAGGCAACCGACCAGGGTTCTACAGATTCCCACAAGACTGTCCACTAACACAGATAAGTCGAACATTTATAAAATCAACTGACTTACCGTGTTATTGTGGAGGTGATCAGGCTCCTTCAGTGGGCAGTCCTGGGTCGTCTGTTTCACCCTGTGATTGTCGGTTGTCCGGATTCCGAGATCCCCTCGAGTGTGGCCCCACTTTGGGCGCCAATTGTCAGGGTTAAACTTCCTTTTCCCTGTTATTTCACACCGAATAACTACCTCCGTAAGTTGGAATCTGAGTGCATGCGTGGAAGAAATATACCAGGAGACAAGTTGGTACAGATCCTCCCTCAGTGAAGTAGGAACTGAAGACTAAATTTTTATTGAACAAAGAAACAAAAAAGTTTCCTCCCTAGAGATGTGGGACGTGCTTAAGCCCTATTGGCTCTATTTAGCTGTAAGTCCATCTGTACACTCCTCTTGCATTCCAGGGGCGGTGTCTCCATATGCGTGTTCCTGATACAGCCTCCATCTTGTTTCATTTACAAATCTTTGTGGAATATACTGATATAAAGCAATAATGTTTTTGCAAACAATATACAGGCTAATGATCCGTGACACATGTAGCACTATTCTTGCCATCAAAAAGATAAAAACCTTGATGGAACCCCAACGAACCCCGTTATAAGTCAGTGGTGTTGGTCGGTCACCTTTTGGATCGTCATACAACAAATCCATAAAGCATGATGGCTTCTGTTATAAACAGAAGACATGACGCTAGAGTAAACAGAGCCTTATGTATTCATTGAGAATCCAGCAAAAATCATGTAGTAATAGGCATATCTATAAAAAAAATAAAAAAAACAACTGACTTAGTTCCTACATATTGATAAAGTGAGAATTTCGGATCATAGTGATAATAACTAAATGTGAATGATGATCAAACACATTCCATCACATGTACATAAACATTTCTTTAAAGTGGTTTTCCCAGGAGGGACTTTTATGACATATCCACATGATATGTCATAAATATCAGATAGATGCGGGTCCCACTTCTGGGAACCACACCTATCTCTAGAACGGGGCCCCCTAAGGCTGGGTTCACATGAGCACATTAACGTCCATAATGGACGGACGTATTTCGGCCGGAAGTCCCGGACCGAACTCAGTGCAGGGAGCCGGGCTCCTAGCATCATAGTTATGTACGATGCTAGGAGTCCCTGCCTCTCTGCAGGACAACTGTCCCGTACTGTAATCATGTTTTCAGTATGGGACAGTAGTTCCACGGAGAGGCAGGGACTCCTAGCATCGTACATAACTACGATGCTAGGAGCCCGGCTCCCTGCACTGAGTTCGGTCCGGGACTTCCGGCCGAAATACGTCCGTCCATTACGGACGTTAATGTGTTCGTGTGAACCCAGCCTAAAGCCCGTTCTAGCTTTTTGTGCTCACTCTGCCTCCCGGCCACTTACTGATGACATGGTTGGGAGTTATAGACACAGCATAACCCACTGAGCTACGCTATTTCCGTAACTCCCATAGGAGTGAATGGCAGTTACAGAAGCAGTGTAGCATGCGAGATACGCTGTTTCCGTAACTATCATTTAGGTCCATGGGACTTACGGAAACAGCATAGCTCAGCGAGCTACGCTGTCTTCTCTTTCATGTTCGGAAATCAGCCGGAACACAAAGAGATAGAACATGGTTTAGGGGCCCCGTTCTAGAGATAGGTGTGGGTCCCAGAGGTGGGACCCGCATCTAACTGACATTTATGACATATCCTGTGCATATGTCATATATGTCACTCATGGAAAAGCCCCTTTAATTCTAACCCTTTGGTTGTTCCAAGCCTAGTGTGTAAAAAGGTTTTTGGAAGGCGAACCCCATAATAAGGAATATCAGCGATCCATTTTCGCTAACTATCTTTGCAAAGAACTCAAAACTCATCGATCGGCGCTTGTTTGCTCGATTGCTGTATTTACATGGAACGATGATCGCGAGCGTGCGGACGAATGTTTGCTCATTTGTTGGCTGATCAGTGCCCTGTTTAGGCAGGGCAATTTTCGTGAATAAGCGTGCGTATGAGGACTTGTTCTGTCGATCACCTGCCCATGTGACAGGGCCTTAAGACCAAGTCCAGACAAATATCTGTCTGAGTCTGGATTGAGGGGGAGGGAATCGCCTCATATAAACTCTTTAATTGTACAGGATGTGAACACTTTTCAGTTCTGCAGAGAAATGAGGATAATTCCACATTCAGTTTGTGAAATGTTGCTGATTGATGCCTATACAAAATAAGTGAGCTCTAAAGCTGTCGTTTACAGTCTTTAACTAATGTCTTGTGGTGATAAGATTGTCAACACTCATTAACAGAAGAGCTGTTCACTGTCTACTAGGTAGGAAGTGAAGCTGCCGAGAATCCAATAAACAAATGTTCTGTATCTATATTTTATTTACAATAATTATATATATATATATATATATATATATATATATACACACACACACACACACACACACACACACACACACACACACACACACATGTGTGTGTATATATATATATATATATATATATATATATATTATGTAGGAAATATCTGAAGTTAATAATATTTCATGTTGACATCAAGCAACTGCCATAATGCCTTAGAGCGCGGCTGCTGATCGCAAAGTGTCTTTCTATTCGCCCAGCAATCAGTTATCTGTGGCAAAACCAATAAGTGATGAATTTCCCTGTAGCGCCACCACACGAGAAATTAGGCACTACACAGTGCCCATTCAAATCAATAGTTTGTCTGTGTAATGCAGGACAGGTCAAAATACAAAGTGATACTCTTAGTAACTGCTATTCACTCTGGCTTATAGATGAGGATCTTGAACAGAGGACCCCACTCTATTAACTCTGAATTTCCTTATAGTGAAATAAAGCAGAGAACCCCTTTAAGTGGAGGCTGAGCTCAGTGGAAGCAGATCTGCATACAGGCTTTGGTATGCTCTACAGCTTCAGTGACAAGTCACAATTGCAATTAGTTGTGCATTATATTATAATGCATATATCTTTTCGGTTTTACTTATAATCAACACTCAAAACCTCAGGGTTCTTTTCCAAAAAGGAACCTGAAGGCCACACATTTTCCCCCTAGACCTTGAAAGGGTCCCAAAAGGGCACCACATCCATAAATCCGGTGACAAACACACAGAAGGCCGGGAAAATAAAGGTGTGTGCTCAAACAGCTTGAAAGACAAGTGCGTGCAAATGGGGGGATTCCACCCCCAGTGAGTTCGGTCACCACTCCTGGGGCACGTAACAACTCGGACTTTCCAGCTACCCGACCGATAGCGTCAACCATGTGGTTCTTTGCCCCTCTCCTTGGCATTTTGTCATCGCTCTACGATGGTGACCAATCCACCAGCAGAGATGATTACTAACCTCAGATAAGGACCCTACTACACATGATCTAAGCCAAAGTTCGAGGAGCAAGAACCTGGCAAGAAAGTCCCAATCTCCCCTGTCAGCTAAGACCCAGTGATCCACTATGCAACCTGCTGGGGGATCTTCCCCAACATTGACACAGGACTAGCCTCCTCTCCTTTTATGAGGTGAGTCCCCCTCTGCCCTCTCTCAAGTTATGGAGATGCGTCCAGAGATTGTGGTGCTTAAAACGCAAATGTCGGCTATCCCCACTAAAACAGACATGGAGGGTTACATTTCCCGCCTTGAAGCGGTATGAAAAACAGAAATTGGCTCCCTGAAGGAGGAGATTTCTCAATTACATTCCATTGTGAATGCACTAGATGCTAAAACCCAGGCCTTCAAACAGTGACAGGACCCACAGCAACTCTTATTGGATCAGCATTCATTACAGATTGAAATGTTGTTTGATATGGCTGATGACACTGACAACAGTAATAGGAGAAACAATATCAGAGTTAGGGTTATCCCAGAAGTCACTGGACCCCAAGATCTTATTCCTACTCTACAGGGTATATTTAATATATTGCTGGACATGTCTGCTGACACCCAGTTGGAGATTGATAGGGCGCATCGCACCCTGGACCCACATAGCACGAATTTGGCTAAAACGCGTGATGTGGTTTGTAGAGTTCACTTTTTCCAATTCAAAGAAAATATCATGTGTCAAGCCCATAATAAAAGTACTTTGGACGTTGATGGAGCACCTGTGCAGGTTTTGGCAGATCTCTCCTGTACCACATAGCCAAACGGAGAGCACTGAGACCTATACTCCTAGCACTCAGAGAAAAGGATATTCCATATTCCTGGGGGTATCCCTTTCAGTTACAACTCTGGCGGGGTTCCACCACATACTCTCCAGGGCAGTGGCGGATTATCATTAGGGCGGTTCGGGCGGCCGCCCGAACCCCCTCATGCCCAGTGGCGTCACTAGCCCCCTCATGCCCAGTGGCCCCGGTGCCAGGCCCGCACCTGTCATGAGGCGAGGTGAACTTCACTCCTGCTTAGCAGCCATGGTCTGTGCTGAAACTCCCCTTCCAGCCCCCCTTCCCTGCTCTACACATCTCTCCTCCTGCTGCTAGCAGTCGGGACATGGGGGAGGGGAGACTGTCTGCGGGCTCGGTGTCCGGCTGTGAGCAGGAGAAACGCTGTGTGAAGACTCCCACCACATCAACCGGCTGAACGCCCTTCACAAATATCCTACATAAAAGGTAAGAAGGTAAGTGTTTACAATGTGTACTTTATATGTGTATAATGTGCATACTCATGTGTGTTTACAATGTGTACTTTATATGTGTATAATGTGCATACTCATGTGTGTTTACAATGTGTACTTTATATGTGTATAATGTGAATACTCATGTGTGTTTACAATGTGTACTTTATATGTGTATAATGTGCATACTCATGTGTTTACAATATGTACTTTATATGTGTATAATGTGCATACTCATGTGTCTTTACAATGTGTACTTTATATGTGTATAATGTGCATACTCATGTGTGTTTACAATGTGTACTTTATATGTGTATAATGTGCATACTCGTGTGTTTACAATATGTACTTTATATGTATATAATGTGCATACTCATGTGTCTTTACAATGTGTACTTTATATGTGTATAATGTGCATACTCATGTGTGTCTGTCATGTGTACATATGTGTGTGTGTGTATATGTAGTGTGTGTATGTATGTATGTATATGTTACGTCCATGGCCGGGGATCGCCGTTCTGACTCACCCCCTGACGATCCCGGCCATGGACGCCTCTCTGCTCGGCGTCCTCCTCCCTCTGGCAGTCGCCGGCGCTGTCTTCCGGGCCCTCGCGCCGTTACCCGCAGGGCGCGCGCGCCCGCGCGTGCACGGTCTTAAAGGGCCAGTACGCGTCCAGCTGCCTGTAATCAGGTATTAGCCCAAATGGCTGCTGGACTATAAAAGGAGCTCTGCCCACTGGTTCCTTGCCTGAGTGTTGTTGTATTCCCTAGTCTGTCTTGCTAAAGGTCTCCCAGTGTTTTCCAGTTCCCAGTGTTGCCCGTTCCTCCTGCCTGTACCCTGTATCCCGTACTACCGTTACCAGCTGTAAAAGCCAAGTCGTGTCTTCCGCCGCATCCGCGGCATCACCTGCTGTTGTAAAAGTCAAGTCGTATCTTCCGCCGCATCCGCGGCGTCACCTGCTGTGAAAGCCAAGTCGTGTCTTCCGCCGCATTCGCGGCGTCACCTGCTGTGAAAGCCAAGTCGTGTCTTCCGCCGCATCCGCGGCGTCACCTGCTGTGAAAGCCAAGTCGTGATCCTGCCACTGTCTACCATTGCCTCAGGTACCCGTTTTGAACTATAGACATTGTTTTGTACCTAGTTGGCCAGCTGCTACCCCGCTACGCGGTACGGCCCAGTGGGTCCACACCCCGCCTCATGACAGTATATATATATATATATATATATATATATATAGCAACAAATCCAAAAGACAAGACAGCACTCCAAATTCAGTGATAGATAGGATCACTTTAATCACCCCTTGCAACGTTTCAACCCTACTCAATGGGGTCTTTCTCAAGCAAACAAGAACCTGTGCACCCGATACTAAAGAAAACGGTGCTGCTTCTACTTTGTTTTATATATATATATATATATATATATATATATATATATATATATATATAGTGTGTGTGTGTGTGTGTGTGTGTGTGTATATAGTGTGTGTGTGTGTGTATATATATATATATATATATATATATATATATATATATAATATACATATTGTGAGTCAGTGACAGGTAAAGTCATTGAGGGAAGGTACATTTCCCCTAGAATCCTGTCATATGTATCCTAGGCTCCAGGGAATGAGTAGTTCTTGCAATAGAAAGCTCTAGCCTTCCAATCCCGGCTTAAGGAAAAGCCGGAAAAAGGGCCTGGAGTTGGATTGGAGAAGAGCAGGGCGGGTTCCCCAATCCCTAGTCCATCTCTGTTTGTAGGACAAGGCTGCTGCTCAATTAGCTGCACCTGTAGCCTGTGTATAAAAAGGTGCAGACACAGTGTGTGGGAGTCTCACCCCTGACTCAGACTGGAGACTACTAAGGCTGGAGTAGCCTGTATTCTATGTGAGTAATGACCTGTGTTACTTTGTGTCCAGTGCCTGGTAGGAAGGCACTCGGTATAGTTAGATAATATCTTGTTTAGTTAGTGCTCAGACGAGCAGTATTTATTTTGTATTTTGCCTTGTTGTACAAGAGGCTGTTTCTTTGACAAGAATAAAAACACAGGCAAAGCCCTGTTATGACTTTTAATGCACGGTGTCCCTGTCTCTGGCTACAAAGAAACCGCTGTACCAACCTCTCCTGATGCTAAACCCTCACATATGGTGGCCGATGCGGGCGCGGTCTTAAAGAGACATACACCTATTTAAAAGGACTTTTGCGGCTCCAAGTGGAAAATCGTTGCTAGGGGCAACAACACAATTTTTTCTCCCCGAGAGTGCTTGGAAGTGTATGTCTTGGGTGAAGGCGGCAACAGGGCTAAAAGAGACTGTTAAAATGGATGAAATACTTAAACAGCTGATTCAGGCTAATATCAACCAGGGGAAGATAAGCACAGCTCTGCAAGAAGCCAGCGCGACTCAGCGAATGGTGTATGAGGAAGCCATGCGTGCACAGGCTGAAACCAATATTCTGCTGGGTGAAGCCCACAGACTGGCCTTAAAAGAACAGCAGCAAATTAATCGCTATTTGCAAGACCAAATTCAGGCCTCAGTGGAGAGGTCAGCGGGGCCTCATGGTTTGCGCCAAACCAGTCGTGCAGCGGTACAGACATCTCTGCAGAAGATGACATCCACCGACGACGTTGAGGCCTATCTCATGGTGTTTGAGCGAGTGGCAGAACGAGAGAAGTTACCTTCAGATCAGTGGGCAGCAGTGGTGGCACCTTTCCTAACCGGAGAGCCGCAAAAGGCGTACTTTGATCTCAATGAGCAGGATGCCAAGGATTACTCCAAGCTGAAGGGTGAGATCCTTGCCCGTCTGGGTGTCAATATGAATGTGCGTGCTCGACGGGTGCACAACTGGACTTTCGTGGAACACCTACCTGCGCGATCACAAATGTATGATCTTGTCCATCTTGCAAGGAAATGGCTACAGCCAGAGGAATCAACGCCTGCGCAGATCGTGGAGAGAGTGGTGCTTGATAAATACATCCGCTCCTTACCACCGAAGGTTCAGCGTTGGGTCGGTCAAGGAGATCCTACAGATGCGGAACAGCTGGTGAACCTGATTGAAAGGTACAGAGCTACTCAGGATCTACTCCAAGAAGTACCGCCTGGATGTTCTAACCCCAGGAACAGCAAATCGTGCGGAGCACCCGGTAAGACTGTTCCATTTACTAGAGGGGTGAGAAATGTCTTTAAGGGAGGTGGCTCAGAAGGGGAGCAGACGGAGGGAAGAAATCCCAGAGAGACACTGAAGGCCAGACCAGGGTCTCAAGTTGGGGACCAGGGCCGCATACAGTGCTGGCGGTGTTATGGACCTGGGCATATTGCTGCCAATTGTCCCCTGACTACTGAGCCAATGGAGTGTGATGCAGCAAGGCGAATATCCTTGTTTGCATGTCCTGTTTGTTCTGCTGAGACTGTTTACGAGACTGAGCAACAAATGTGTGTCGTAAAAGTGGAAGTGTGTACTGTGAGTGCCTTGCTGGATTCTGGGAGTCTGGTTACCCTGGTGCATGCCAGCCTGATAGACCCTGGAACATTCAGCGGACATAGTATCGGGGTCCTGTGCATACATGGGGACACTAAAGAATACCCCACCGCTTTGGTCACTCTAGAGACTTCCTGTGGAACCGCTTGCCATGAAGTGGGTGTGGTCAAGTCCCTGATGCACAGTGTGATCCTGGGGAGAGACTTCCCAGTGTTCTGGGACTTGTGGAGGAAGAAAGATGTAACCTCCACTGTAAATGTTAATGATGGTATTAATGTGTGCGCTGTGATTAGCCCAGAACCCTTTAACGAAGATGCTGAGGTGCCAGCAGTAGGGGTGACCACTGAGCCTGATAAATTTCCTCTGGCTGTTTTTGCTGGTGAAACAGATGAGCAGGAGGAAATTTCTGAGATACCAGAGTTAAATGTATCACGTAACAATTTTGGGACCGCTCAACTTAGCGATCCCACATTGGTAAAAGCCAGGGAAAATACTAAGGTATTAAATGGAGTGCCTCAACATCCAGGGGCTGATAAGGTGTTTCCACACATGGCGGTTAACCAGGATTTGCTGTATCGCATAGATAACGTACGTGGGGAGGTTGTTGAACAGCTGGTGATACCCCAACCATATCGTAGAACGGTGTTGGACCTGGCTCATAAAAACGTGCTGGGTGGACATCTAGGTTGCGAAAAGACCAGAGAGCGTATCTTACAACGATTCTTCTGGCCGGGGGTATATACGGAAGTTCAGAGGTATTGCGAGTCCTGCCCGGAGTGTCAGATAACGGCTCCTATGCCACATTTTAGGAGTACGCTGGTGCCTTTGCCTATCATTGGGATCCCTTTTGAAAGAATTGCCATGGATCTGGTCGGCCCTTTAGTCAAATCCTCTAGAGGACATCAATATATCCTAGTGGTGTTGGACTATGCCACACGCTACCCTGAGGCAGTCCCTTTGCGAAATTCCTCTTCAAAAGCCATTGCAAGAGAGTTTTTTTACATGTTTTCCCGTACTGGTTTACCTAAGGAAATCCTTACCGATCAGGGAACTCCCTTTATGTCCAAAATCACCAAGGAATTATGTAAACTGCTGAAAATTAAACACCTGCGTACCTCTATATATCACCCTCAAACTGATGGTCTTGTCGAAAGATTCAATAAGACATTAAAAGGCATGTTGAGGAGGGTGGTTAGTAAGGATGGGAAGGATTGGGACTGTCTTCTGCCCTATTTGATGTTCGCTGTACGTGAAGTTCCTCAATCATCCACAGGGTTTTCTCCTTTCGGACTTGTATACGGCAGACAACCCCGTGGTCTCCTGGACATAGCCAAGGAAACCTGGGAGCAAGAGTCCACACCTTATAGGAGTGTAATTGAGCATGTCACGTTGATGCAAGACCGAATCGCTGCGGTCATGCCGATAGTTAAGGAACACTTGGAGCAAGCTCAGGATGCTCAGAGCAAGGTGTATAACCGAACTGCTAAAGTTAGAAATTTTAACTCTGGTGATCGAGTGTTGGTCTTAGTGCCAACCGTAGAAAGCAAATTTCTTGCTAGATGGCAAGGGCCGTATGAGATAATTGAAAAGGTGGGGGATGTAAATTATAAAGTTTACCAACCAGGTAAAAGGAAGACAGTGCAGTTATACCATGTAAACTTAATTAAGCCATGGAAAGAAAGAGAGACCCTCGTGGCAGTAAGTACCCCCTATAGTCCTAACCCAGATATGTATGTGTCAGAATCCCTCGCAAAGCCACAGAAACAGGAGACAAAAGAGTTTGTGCAGAGAAACACAGACGTGTTTTCAGAACTGCCAGGACAGACCAGTATAATAAAACATGACACTGTGACCGAGCCTCAGGTTCGGGTCCACTTGAAACCCTACAGAGTCCCTGAAGCTCGTAGACAAGCCATATCTGAGGAGGTCAAGAAAATGCTAGACCTTGGGATTATTGAAGAGTCAAAAAGTGAATGGTCAAGTCCCATTGTATTGATTCCGAAACCAGATGGGTCATTGCGTTTCTGTAACGACTTCCGCAAGTTAAATGAGATGTCAAAGTTTGACGCATACCCAATGCCAAGAGTTGACGAGTTAATAGAAAGACTGGGCCATTCAAGGTATTTTTCAACACTTGATTTAACCAAAGGCTATTGGCAAGTACCCCTCACGGAGGGCGCCAAAGAGAAAACTGCGTTCATCACCCCGGATGGTCTGTTTCAATATATTTGTTTACCATTTGGGCTACATGGGGCTCCAGCGACCTTTCAAAGGTTAATGGACATAGTCCTCAAACCCCATCGTCGGTATGCTTCGGCATATCTGGACGACATTATAATTTTTATTGATGACTGGGAAAGCCACTTACCAAAAGTACAAGCAGTACTAAACTCCCTCAGAGCCGCGGGGTTAACAGCAAACCCAAAGAAATGTTCCTTAAGCTTGGAGGAAGCACGGTATCTGGGGTACATAATTGGGAGAGGGGTGATAAAGACACAGGTCAACAAAGTTGAGGCTATCCAAAACTGGCCCCAGCCCTCAACCAAAAAGCAGGTCAGAGCTTTTCTAGGAATTGTAGGTTATTACCGCAGGTTCATTCCAAACTTTGCCAGCACAGCAGCGCCCCTGACAGATCTTACCAAGGGAAGTAAGTCTGTCATGGTCAAGTGGGACACGAAGGCTGAAAGCGCCTTTCAAGAGTTGAAACTGGCCCTGTGTAACCAACCAGTCTTAGTCACTCCTGACTTCAAAAAGGAGTTTGCTGTCCAAACTGATGCTTCTAATGTGGGGCTCGGAGCAGTTCTGTCACAAGAGGTGGGTGGTGAGGAACATCCTGTGACCTATTTGAGCAGAAAACTTACCCCGGCTGAGAAAAACTATAGCATAGTTGAACGGGAGTGCTTGGCAATTAAGTGGGCACTTGAGTCCCTGAGATATTATTGATTGGGTCGTCGGTTTAGGTTGGTTACAGACCACTCTCCTCTTACGTGGATGTGTCAAGCTAAAGAGAGAAATGCAAGAGTTACACGGTGGTTTCTTACTTTGCAGAACTTCAAATATACTGTGGAACACAGAGCAGGAAAACTGCAGGGCAATGCTGACGCTTTGTCTAGGACACACTGCCTTGTAGCTAAATGTGTCCGATCCCACGGGCTCGAACAGAGGAAGAGGGTATGTGAGACAGTGACAGGTAAAGTCATTGAGGGAAGGTACATTTCCCCTAGAATCCTGTCATATGTATCCTAGGCTCCAGGGAATGAGTAGTTCTTGCAATAGAAAGCTCTAGCCTTCCAATCCCGGCTTAAGGAAAAGCCGGAAAAAGGGCCTGGAGTTGGATTGGAGAAGAGCAGGGCGGGTTCCCCAATCCCTAGTCCATCTCTGTTTGTAGGACAAGGCTGCTGCTCAATTAGCTGCACCTGTAGCCTGTGTATAAAAAGGTGCAGACACAGTGTGTGGGAGTCTCACCCCTGACTCAGACTGGAGACTACTAAGGCTGGAGTAGCCTGTATTCTATGTGAGTAAAGACCTGTGTTACTTTGTGTCCAGTGCCTGGTAGGAAGGCACTCGGTATAGTTAGATAATATCTTGTTTAGTTAGTGCTCAGACGAGCAGGATTTAAATTGTATTTTGCCTTGTTGTACAAGAGGCTGTTTCTTTGACAAGAATAAAAACACAGGCAAAGCCCTGTTATGACTTTTAATGCACGGTGTCCCTGTCTCTGGCTACAAAGAAACCGCTGTACCAACCTCTCCTGATGCTAAACCCTCACAATATATATGCATACAAACATATATATATATATATGTGTGTGTGTGTATGTATGCATGTGTGTGTGTGTGTATATATATATATATATATATATATATATATGTGTGTGTGTGTGTGTGTGTGTATATAATATATATATTTCAGCAGCAATTCCACAGAAACAAGCAGAAATTCCGCTGCAGAAAATGGTGCGTATTTTGCTGCGTTTTTCTCAATGTTGGGAGATGGTGACATCTCCTCTGAAAAAACGCAGCAATTCTGTCCACTTTCCGCAGCAGGAATTGACATGCTGCAGTACGAGAAATACACACCGCAGGACAAAATGTCTGGTCGGAAATTTTACGCAGCGTCTGGATGAGATTTGGTAAATCTCATTCACTTTACCACTACTGTATTCTGCGTATTTTCCGGGCGGAAAATACGCAGCAATTCCGTTAAGTGTGGACAAGCCCTAATACAGTAGCAGCAGAGTAGAATAGATGTGAACAATTCTCATCCACACGCTGCGTAAATGATAATTGGGGAAAAAAAAGCTCAGAAATTGACCTGTGGTGCGGTTTTTTATTCCGCAGCATGTCAATTGTATTTGCGTAAACGCTGCTCATTTGTTTCGGGTTTCCCCCATTTAATTCAATGGGGAGGTAAAACCCGCAACAAATAACAGATGTTCTGTAAAAACGCAATTTAGAAAAAATAAAAATCTTATACTTGCCCAGAATTCAGTTTCTTAGTCCGGGCCGGCCTCCTGGGATGATGTTTCACCCCATGTGACCGCTGCAGCCAATCACAGACTGCAGCAGTCATATGGGATCAAATGTCATCCCAGGGCTGCACTGTAGCGACGCTGTGTAGCTCTATATACAAAGGGGGAGCGCTGTGTGGCACTATATATAAGGAAGGGAGCGCTGTGTGGCACTATATATAAGGAAGGGAGCGCTGTGTGGCACTATATACAAGTGCTGTGTGGCTCTATAGGGGGCTTTGTGATGCTATCTATAGGGGGCTGTGTGACGCCCTCTACAGGGGGTTGTGTGTGTGGCGCTATCTACAGGGGGTTGTGTGTGTGGCGCTATCTACAGATGTGTGTGTGTGTGTGTGTGTGTGGCGCTATCTACAGAGGGGTGTGTGTGGCGCTATCTACAGAGGGGTGTGTGTGGTGCTATCTACAGGGGGTGTGTGTGTGGCGCTGTCTACATGGGGGGTTGACGCTATCTACAGGGGGCACTGTGTATGTGGTGCTTTTCTTTACAGTGTGTGACACAATTATATTCAGGGGCGCAGTGTATGGTGATATTATATTTAAGGGCTGCAGAAATGGGTCATAGCCAGGAGAAGTCGTCATGTGCTCTGGACCGGATGGAGAAGAAAAGAGGAAAAAAAAACACTACCATCTGAGACGTCGTCACCTGTGAGTCCCCTTTCTTGACATGTTTATTATAGGAAATCCTTGTATTCCACATAACGTCTTTGTGCAGTCCAGGACTGATAGAAAAATTGGTGTTACCAATCCCCTTGTCAGGAGGACGTGTCCCTACACAGTGTGATCCTGTCAGTATGTAGGGACACAGCCCTATGAAAGGGGACTCGTAACACCCATTTGTTAATGCTTGTGCAAAAAGGTAGTGTTAGCAATAGTTACGGCGCGGCAGGGTGGCGGTGGAGAAGGGGGGCCCAAATTTGGGTAACAGCTAACAGCCCAGGGCCCATTGTCTTCTTAATCCGCTACTGCTCCAGGGGGACATCCCTGATTTCACTACTGCCCTGTATTCGCCATCTATCTCTTTTCCAGATTGGCCATTCTATCCTTCACTACCGCAGAGGGTGTCTCGCAGAAACTCACGGAACAACAATCCTCCAATTATGCCAAGACGTAGAAGATACAAGCTTCCTGCATTTCCTGACCCTGCCTCTATGGAACCCTGAATTTTCATATTCGCTATATCTTAATCCCTCATTCTGACTCCTCCACTCACCCAGAGAACTCTGACGCTTCAGTTTCTGATTTGGGATCATATCACAAATCTACTATATATGTTGGATTATGCCTATTACTGAGACTGCTGGACGCTTCGTCTATGCATCAGCTGGCCGTGCGCCAGTCATGCTCCAGTTTCTCGCCCGGTTCTATGTTTTCCTTTACAGGGTCAACTTTATGACTTTTAACCCGTATTGCTGAATGTCTGCATTGTTTATTCTCTCACGGGCCTTCCTTTCAGTTTGCCATCTCGTCTCACTGGATTGAACACCAACTAGATACGGTTTATGACTTACTTACTGCTTTATATGTGATGTTGATGTTACTTCTCTGTTTTGATCCTCATTTTGATGCGATTCCCCTCTGGGGTCCTCCGATCCTGTCTACCTTTTGATGGGCTTGGTCGGTCGCTCTCAGGAGTGGGATTCTAATTTATTTACCGTAGGGGACATGTACATCTTGATCTGATATTTTTATTTACAGTGAGTCTTGCTGTTAGAGAATGCCAAGATGTTAATGCATCTATTGCCCAATGCTGTTTTTAATATATAGGGAACAGCTGCTGGGTGACACCTGTGGGGGGATGGTGTATGTTGGGGGGGGGGGGCCTTATGCCGCCCCCTATCACATACACACAAGGGTCTCAATAGCGACATGTGCATATCATATGCGTATCCCCATAATTTAATCATTAGAGATATGGCTTGGTTCTGTTCCTTTTTGTCCTTGACGCTTCCCTCGGGAGTGAGTTATATATACAGCAGATAGATATTTCTAATTATCATGAGACTTGTATGTATCATATTTCTCTATTAGCTAGTGCTGAGGTTCAGTCCAGTCATCTTATGCGGTCTCTGATTTTCACTTCTAGTAAACTTATGACATGTCTCATATCCCTCCTTATACTTTTATCTAATTGTGCCTGATATCCTCCTGAGTATCAGTATTGCTTGCCGGTGTTTTTCCTGTTATATATACAGTGTGCCATGCTGCTAGCAATTGCCAAGGTGGAGATTCATTTAATATTTGTACACATATTGGTCTCCTCTGATACATATGCACTCATTGTAGATAACATATTTGACCAGTATCCCCAGATTATTTTTATTGTAAATACTATTCGGTTGTGTTTGCTGTTTTGTCTTTGCCGCTCCCCTTGGGGGGCATTTATGCATGCATTTGATGTATCATGGTCCACTACTCTCTAATGCTGGGGCGCAGACCAATCAACATATGGAACTTCTCATTAGGTTACTGATTTAACTTTCTAATGAATTTAATTTCCGCTTCAGTCCCCACCCTTATGTTATTATATCATTGTATTACCATGTTTCATATCCTCCTGGGGTGAGCAACTTTGACTAATAGTATTTTAAATTTATTAGTCTGACACAGTTATTTCAATAGCTTCCCTGAAGTTTTACTACTGTTCTATATTTTACAATATACATTTGGCTGGAATGTATCAGGTGTCTTAGCTCCCCTTAGGAAGAGACCACTTGATCTTCTCCTATGGACTTCTCTCATTAGCAGCTATGTCTGAAATAGCTTTGAGCTTTCTCCTTAATAGTTTTTCTTTTTTTAAATTAATATGTGTCATTTCCATTTTGCTATCGGGCGAATAGATGTTAGTTGGGAATATTTTCCTTCCATTACCCAATCGACCCCATGCCTAATGTGTTCATCCAAATACTCTTTAATATTTCTCTTTCCCCCTGAACTTAGTAGTTTTGGGGTAGAAACACAGTCTGTGGTCATTCAATTTTCTCTCCAGTATTTCTTCTGTAAAGGTTTTCTTCCCCCTTATATTTTTTTTTTCTCCTCCCCTTCCCAGATGGCATTCTTGAAACTTTATTCTTTAAACATCCGTGGCTTTAATATGCCAGAGAAACACTCTCAGGCCCTGTATCATATGCATAAACAATGTGTTCACATCTTACACCTTCAGGAGACTCATTTTAAAACTGACCATGTTCCAGCCATGAACCATAGATATTATACGCAGGAGTTTCATAGTACTAACCCTGAGGCTAAATCTAGAGGAGTGGGTATTGCTATCCATAAACCCCTTTCAGCCTCCATCATCGCAACACACTACAACCCTCAGGGGCATTTTCTATTCTTGAAACTCTGTATCTCTGAGAGATTATTCACTGTTGCTAATTCATATCTACCTAATCATGACCAGGCACGTGTTTGCAGAGGTTATCTTACTGAGCTGTCTAGATTTGCAGAGGATTTTCTGATCACAGTGGGGGATCTGAATTTGACCCGTGAATTTGAGTATTGGATTCCTCATCGGGCAGGTCCCCTATTGCTACCTCCGAACTTCTTGCTCTTAAATCTAAGCTCTTCGCTTTACAGCTGGTGGACATCTGGCAAATCCTTAATCCCCAGGTGAGAGACCATACTTTTTATTCTCCGGTTGTTCCTCATCAGCCATCATTTGCTATCTTGGGCCCCTGAATCTCGGTTTGGCCCTATGATTTGGGCAGACCACATGCCTGTCTTTCTCTCCCTCACCTTCCTGGACGCTATACCGAGAGAATGCCACTGAAAGTTGCTATCAAGAGCTCCATATCTGAATTTCTTGACCACCATGTTTCAGATTCTACTCCCCTTCCAGTTCAGTGGGGGGCATTAAAGAGCATCCCATGTAGCACCTACATACAACAGGGTGCACGATTAAAAAAAGTAAAGGTCTTTGCTAATAAACATCTACTGTCTCAGATCCAGGACTTGGATTCGAAAAATAAACAGTCCCAACATTCTCAGACATTAGCTGATTTGATGGAAGCTCAGAATTCACTGTGTGGCCTTCTTGACCAAGCACATGCCTCCTATTGAGATCGCAATCGCCACTACATCTACGAACATTCGAATAAATGTGGTAAGGCCTTGGCTAGGTCTCTCCATACTTGAGCTTCCCACTCATTTAATCCCATGATTAAAGCGACATCTGGTGAACCGCGTCATAAATCGGAGGAGATTGTGAATGTTTTGAGAGATTATTATCACTCCCTCTAAAATCTTAGGGGACGCTTGGCAGATATGTCGCCTACTGAACTCCAACAGAAAATCGATGTATACCTTTCTGACACAGCCTTACAGGTTCTAGATACACAGGAGACCTCCTCCTTAAGTGAGGCTTTCTGAGATTCAGAAGTAAATACTGTAAGTAAATCTTCCCCAGCAGGTAAATGCCCAGGCGGATTTCCGACATCTTCTACAAAGCTTTACTTCCAGTTTGTTCCTTTCATGACCAGGGTCTTGAACTCTGTATCCACTACGACCTCATTCACTCCACAAACATGAAGGCGACTATTACAGTTATCCCAAAATCCGGAAAGGATCCCTCTATATGCGCAAATTTTAACCCAATTTCACTAATTAATGTAGATGATAAACACTTTGCAAAAGCTATTGCTAATTGGTTAACTACTCTCCTTCCGCGAGTTATACACTCTAATCGAACGGGATTTGTCCTTCATTGAGAGGCTTGACAACACTAATAAAACCATCTTGTTAATGTGAAGAAAATATAAATTCCTACATTTCTGGTGTCGGTGACTGTAGAGAAAGCTTTTGACCGAGTTCACCGGACGCTCCTGACGTCAGCCCTTAACCAGTTGGGAATTGGCCCCATTATATTGGAACGGATCCTGGTCTTCCTCTGCAGACACTCAGTTATGCCAGGTGATGTCAGATGATGGACGACTTGCCTCTTTTTCAGAACTTCAGGGGACCTATCCTGGGAGGACTCTCTCCTGGTTGGAATATGCTCAACTTTCAACCTTCCTCCGTTGTACCTTGCCGGGAGGGCTTAAATTGACCACAAATACTACATTTGAATCTATATTGCTTCAATTGTCCATGCCTGGCCCGAGAAATCTCTACGCTCTATACCCTCCTCTTCCATACGTCAATGTAGTCTGTTGGCAGCGGAGTGGGATAGAATTTTTCTTTTAACTCTGCATGCATACGGCATGTCGTGCTCAGGAAAATAACTTTCAGATATTAACTAGGTGGTACCGCTGCCATCTTATACAAATTTTACTCTGAAGTGTCAGACATACGTTGGCGTTGCGGTATGGAGACTGGAACGATGCTTCATACCGTATTTGGTGGTCCTGCTCAGTTTTGCAAACTTTCTGGCAGGCTATTTTTGACATCTACGCCCAGGTTGTGGGACCTGCTGTAGTGCTCACTCCTCAGATTGCACTTTTGTCTTTGATCGCTGGTCCCCTATCAGGCATAAAAAAGGGACTTCTTATACACTTCTTGACTGCTGCTCGAACTGTCATTCCTAGACATTGGAAGTCCACTGAGCCTACCACGATTGGAGAATGGGTGGTTGAGATGGATCTTTTTCATAGAATGGAATGTCTGATGGCGGATGATCATGATTACTCTGATTGAGTCATGCTTCTTTGACTTTCATGTTTGTATTTTTAAAATCAGGTCCACACTTTGCTGCTTGATTAGGTTGAGACTTGTTTCTCCCACATTTTAGCATATGTGATGTTCTCTGGCTTGTGACTTCCACCTGGTATTGGGATTATTACGCTTATTCCCCCCCCCCCCCCTACCCTTCATATATATAATCTTTCCCAATTTTTTTTTCTCTTGCCCCCCCCCTTCTTTCTAATTTATATAGCACAGCTATGCTACAAATTACCTTAATATTATAGCAGTTATGTGTGCCAATTTATGCTGTGTGATATATGTATCACCTTCTGAATGCTTATGTTTGTTCAAAAGTTTATTGTTGGATACATTCTCCTGCTTATTTGTATATTGTTTATGTTTGTAATCTTACCATTATTGACATTTAAATATTCTGATATGTATGTATTTGTTTCTATCTTTTGTCATTTGGAAACTCATTTAATAATAAAAATCAGATTACGTAAAAAATAAATTAATCCCAAAACCTGATTTGTGCCACAATGCTGCAAGAAATCATGACTGCGTATGTTACCTGCAACCCCTGGTTTTTGTTAATTTTCTACGTTTCTGTGCACCATCTATAACATGCAAAATCTGCTGCTGCTGGTTCTGGATCACACAGAAGCTTCTGCCAGTACAATGTGTGGTGGTGCCGCTGCCCTCAGTTCCCACATTACATTGCGGCCAGACTCAGGAGCAGGCACATCACTTACTGCCTAAACCTTATGCCTCTGACAATAACGCCATGTGAGAGAGATAAAGGCCGTCATAAATTGCCGATATACGAGCAGTAAGTACTTTGGCTGGACCACAGGAGCCCACACACTGCAAAGGGCTGGAAGAAATCCGTATACACAGAAAATAGAAAAGTATACGGAATTTACATAAAAATAGTCAGCAGGAAATTTGTTTACTGGTGGAATACTGGTAAGCAATAAGGGATGTACAGGTAAATATATTGCTATCAAAATTAATTAATACAATATATTATAGGCTAATAGATCTGCTAACGTTCAGCTCAAATTTAGGGAGACAAAATTAAATGATAGTGACCCTTTAACCAAAGCAAAGACATTTTAAAGTTGTTTGTTACAAATAGCTTGACAATGCCGGTGAGGACAATAATAGGATCTACAAAAAAATAAAATTCTTACAAATAAAATGAATAATCAAGGACACAGTCTAGTTTATGCCTTAAGGATGCAGTGATTTTTTGTTTTTCCCCATCTCCATATTCCGAAAGCTTTTTAACTTCTCTTTTGACGTAACCGTATAAAGGCCTGTTTTTTTTGCGGGATGTGTTTTATTTTGCAATGGAATCATTTGGGGGTACATATAATTCTACAACTTTTATTCATGTTTTGGGGGGCATAATGAAAAAAAAAAACACAAGTATTTTTACCACTGTTTTCTTGCAATTACTTTTTAAGGCGTTCACTGTGTGATTATAAATGACACGTTATCTTTCTTCTGTAGGCCATTACAATTACGGCAATATCAAATTTTACAGCAGAGTTTTCACAATAGCTGAATGGTTCCAGACCACTGATATAATATACATTTAAAGGGTTTATGCATTCCTTTTTATGATATCTTACATTGGCATAAACATTAGTCTTGTTCACAGAAAATGAAAATGTGCAAGATAGTACAGAAACCTATGCTCCAGGCATAGTTAAAATCAGGCCCAGTAAGTATGGGGGATGGTTGTCTCACAGTGACTGTTTGTAAGAGGAGCTGACAGAGGGAAGCCAAGCCAGGAATGATTGAATACATACAGTCCTGTAGGCTCTGTCCTTCGACCACTGATAGATATATAAAACCCAAGGGCACTAATATGGATGGCAGAAAGTAGCTTCTTCTTGAGACAGAAACTGAAGTACAAAAACTAAATCACAAATGGTCCAGCCCTGCTTTGAATCAATATGCCATTAAATATAAATTGGTAAATGCAACTGAAGATGATCCTTGTTAGAAAATGTGTTTGTGGTCAAGCCTTTCAAGAAGAGCTTGCTCCTTTGTACTATTTCCCATACAAAGCCGTTTGTATTATTATTATTATTATTATTATTAACACAGTCTATGTAAAAGTGGATTATCAGATCAACCTGGGAAATTGGTTGGAGAGTAATTGGGTGATGGAATAAAGCCAGCTTCAAGATCATAATCTTGAAACTCCTTTATATGCTGCCAACATATTGAGACATATGCTGATCTTTTTAAAGGGAATGTGCAACCTTAGTTTTTGACTAATTCAACCATTCAAACCTTTAAAGAGGCTCTGTCACCACATTATAAGTGGCCTATATTGTACATGATGTGATCGGCGCTGTAATGTAGATTACAGCAGTTTTTTATTTAGAAAAACGATCATTTTTTAAAGAGTTATGACCTATATTAGCTTTATGCTAATGAGTTTCTCAATGGACAACTGGGCGTGTTATACTATATGACCAAGTGGGCGTTGTACAGAGGAGTGTATGACACTGACCAATCAGCGTCATACACTTCTCTCCATTCATTTACACTGCAGATAGCGATATAGCTATATCGCTATTTGCAGTCACATAAACACACTATAACGCTACTCATGTGTCATGACAATGAATATACATTACCCCCAGCCAGGACGTCATGTGTATTCATTCTCCTGACCACTTCTGTAGCATCTCTGTGAGTTACAGCATAGCAGGCGTAGTCTCGCGAGATTACGCTGTAAGCTGTCATTCACAGCGAGATCTCGCTGTGCTGTGCTGTAAATCACAGAGACACTACAGAAGTGGTCAGGAGAATGAATACACATGATGTCCTGGCTGGAGGTAATGTATATTCATTGTCATGACACATGAGTAGCGTTATAGTGTGTTTATGTGACTGCACATAGCGATATAGCTATATCGTTATCTGAAGTGTAAATGAATGGAGAGAAGTGTATGACGATGAGTGGTCAGCGTCATACACTCCTCTGTACAACGCCCACTTGGTCATATAGTAAAAACGCCCAGTTGTCCAGTGAGAAACTCATTAGCATAAAGCTAATATAGGTCATAACTAAATAAAAAACACTGCTGTAATCTACATCACAGCGCCAATCACATCATCTACAATATAGGCCACTTATAATGTGGTGACAGAGCCTCTTTAAAATGCCTTTCATATGGGAACCAACACAGAGATCAGTTTATTGACATGGGTCTGGATTCCGACACCCCCAGCGAATAACTGATGTTGTCTGGGGAGTCCACGGTCAGCCAAAGTTTTCTCCTGAAGCACGAGTAATGTAGTATTACATGGCGGCCATTCAGATTAATGTCTGTCCATGTGATACATGGATAGCTTGTGTCTCCCAGAGGATTCTGGCAGAAAACAACTCAGTGGCTCACATTCGCTATGACTGGTGTATTTATGCCAATCAAAGTTTAGGAGATGGTTGGAGCTACTGAGCATTTTGATCTCTTAGGCCCCATGCACGCGACCGTATTTTTGTCCACCCGTAAATACTGGCGTAAATACGGGTCCTTGGTCACACGTATTCGACCCGTATTGCACCAGTATTTACGGGCAAGTTTTTGGTTGCAAAATTGCACTGCACTAATCGGCAACCCTTCTCTCTATCAGTGCAGGATAGAGAGAAGGGACAGCCCTTTCCGTAATAAAAGTAAAAGAAATTCATACTTACCTGGCCGTTGTCTTGGTGACACGTCCCTCTCTTGACATCCAGTCCGACCTCCCTGGATGACGCGGCATCACATGTGACCGCTGCAGCCAGTGATTGGCTGCAGCAGTCACATGGGCTTTAACGTCATCCCAGGAGGCCGGACTGCAGGAAGAAGCAGGGAGTTCTGGGTAAGTATGAACGTCTTTTTTTTTTTCTTACAGCTTTATCTATATTGTGATCGGTAGCCACTGTCCAGGGTGCTGAAACAGTTACTGCCGATCGTTTAACTCTTTCAGCACCCTGGACAGTGACTATTTACTGATGTCGCCTAGCAACGCTCCCGTAATTATGGGTGCACACACGAAGTCACCCGTAATTACGGGAGCCCCATAAACTTCTATGGGCTGCCCGTGCCGTAATTACGGCCTGAAATAGGACATGTTCTATCTTTTTCAACGGCACGGGCACCTTCCCGTAAGCATACGGGGAGGTACCCGTGGCCAATAGAAGTCTACGGGCCCGTAATTACGGGCCGTAATTACGGGAGTTTTTACGGTCGTGTGCATGGGGCCTAAAACAGCAAAAATAAAATCTATGCCAGAAATTAGCACCATTTTCACTTAGTTTATTTAATAAACGTGGCCTAAACTGAGTCTGACTGGAGACCATGCCCTCTTTTCTTGTCACGTTTAAAATTTGAAGAGTCATGAAATGTCACATTTTTTTGGAGAAAATTTGGTGCACTTGACAATACACCTTTTTAAAAGTCACATTTTATGCCAGAAACAGATGCTTATTTTATGTTGTGTATTTTGGAGCGTATTTTTATAAATTTGTCAGATACAATTCTAAGATGTAAACGCAAAATAAACTGACATGCTGCTGGATTTTAAAGTCTGCACCACTGGTCAATTTAGGTGCAGAAAAATTCCACAACCTGTAGATGAGATTGCTTGAAGTCTCATTTACTTTGCTGGTACTGTATTACGCTGCAGATTTGCCACAGGAAATCTATGCGGCAAATCCGTGCGTAATACGCATCATGTGCATGTGGCCTTAAATTGTCTATCGTCCATAATATGATCCTAAGTAATTTGCCTTCAGCATTATGAGGTATTACCTTTTATTGTAATGCTGATCACTCATGATAATGACTGCTGACCTTGGCTTACTGTACACGGCACAGACTATTGTGTAGCTCAGTGGCTAGTGTACAAACTGCAATATTTCAGGATTTTTTAATATCGTTAGTGACATGAAAAATAAAAAAAAAAACACAAATATATTCAATATAAAAACTTTATTCAAACAATGGGTCATCCATATCGTTTGTATAAGTCCATGCCCTCTTCCATGCTTTTCTTCACTGTACATATAAAGGATAGGTGATCAGTTTAGATTTCTGATTCTAGTAACCAGCATGAAATATGATAATATCAATGGCACACGGCATCTCTTCTTTGCTCTTATAATTGCAGAAAAACCATCAACAGTTTAGGCTGTTTCACCTCCTTCATCAGGGTGGGATTATTTTGACCAGACACAGTAATAGTTACCCAATGATATCAAATTGTTATAGGAATGTGTAGCGTCCATGGCCACGGGCCATCAGGTTTACTCACCTCCCGACGCCCGCAGCCATGGATCCATGAGCGCTGGTCCCCGTCTCCTTCCTAGGAGACGCCAGCGCTCACTTACGCTCCGTTCGGCTGAGTCCCGTAGGGTGCGCACGCACACTCGTGACCGGCCTTAAAGGGCCAGTGCGCGCACAGCAGGAAATCATCATCATCAACGGCCCATGATTTGCTGGTCTATAAGAAGGCCCCAGCCCTTCTGATCCTTGCCTGAGCATTGTTAGTTTATCCCAGTCTGTCTTTCAAATGGTTTTCCCGTTCCAGTTGTTACCCGTGCCCTGTTACCTGTTTCTGTATCCCGTACTGTTCTTGATTAACAGGAAAAGAAAGGAAGATCGCCAGCAGGCGACAAGCCCAATTTCCCAACTACCAAAATGATTGAAATAAACTTTATTAGCTACGTATAGCAAGACAGACCACATAAACACATTTTAAAATTCTCACTACCTAGGACCGGACAGAAGGTAGTTTGCCTGTAAGGTACAGGCATTCAATAGGTATTGGTAAGGAACGTATTCCTAGGTTCAGCAAGTTAGATTTTTAAATTGGCTAGGTAGATAGTAGGTCCGGTCAATGGTAGGTATTAAAATATAATTAGAAGCCACCCGACATGTTTCGCTAGCAAGTAGCGTCCTCAGGGGTACATTAGCCCCGTGTACCCCTGAGGACGCCAGCAGGCGACCTTCCTTTCTTTTCCTGTTAATCATTATCGTGCCTGCCAACTACCTGGGGTCCCCCCTTTTCTTTCTTGTGTCCGTACTGTTCTTGTCACTGGGCCTACCAGTGTTGGACACGTGTCTACTGCACCTGCTGTCGTTTGCCACGTCCCGTGTCTTCTGCCACGTCCAGTGTCTTCTGCCGCATCCAGTGTCGTCTGCCGCGTCCAGTGTCGTCTGCCACGTCCAGTGTCTTCTGCCACATCAGATACTGCCAGCCGAGTCTGGCGCTGCCTGCTGCACCGGCCTCCATCCGTGCTGAAGCCACAGCCACTGTCTGGACTAGTTCAGGTACCCAAGCATTACTATCTACTATTGACTTTCATATAGACTGTGACCTCGTCAGCTGACTCTCCACTACGGCGGAGTGGCCTAGTGGGTCCACATACCCTGTGACCGTGCCAGAATGTTTTACAAGTAATTTTGTATATGACCTCAGCGTGCCCATGTTCAAGCTGATGACTGGAATTAATTGGCTATTACCAGGAGGTCTCCAGCTACATTAAAATACAGCTGATGTACTCCACCAGTGAAGAAATCTAACAAGCTCATGTCACTACAGTTGTGTTCCTTCTCAAATAGATACTGGTACCAAATATTTAAATAGAAATGAGGCAGCGACTTACTACTTAGAGTGGTTGTCCTGACACGGACTACTGATGTCTTATCAGTATATGATTGGTGGGTGTCTGACACCTGGAACCCGCACCGATCAGCTGCACGGCAGGGTCCAGGCACCAGACGTCCATGTTGGAAGCAGATGCCTCTGATTATGTAATAGCGGCCGAGCTGCAGTACTGCAGCTCTGCTCCTATTCAAGTGAATAGGAGCAGAGTTGCTTTTCTGCAGCACGGCCGCTATGCTATGTACGGAGCCATCTGCTTCCGGCTCTGAATACTGCATACCCTGCATAGCATCCGGCACCCGGAGGCAGCCAGAGCAGCTGATCGGTGCGGGGTCCAGGTGTCAGACCCTCACCAATCATATACAGATGACCTATTCTGTGGATAGGTTATCACTTGTCCGTGCCTGGACAACCCCTTTAAGTAAAATAAGGACCTCAAGGTGTCTGAAGATAACCTCAAATACCACTGTGTCAAAAACAGCAGGGAGGTGGGATTAAGACATTTTAGTGGGACAACGGTTGTTATTATTAATCATAAAATATTATAGGATTATCAATACTACAGCTTATGATAATGGGTTTAACAATTCTTGGAGGGCACAATCTTATAAAATTTATTTGTGCCAGTGTTCTAACATTTTAGAATTTATACATTTTCTTAATAAAGTGGTGCTGCCATAGCTCCATCTTCCAACTACATGTCTACTGACCTTGTCTGTAACATGCAATCAGCCAGTCCTCGCTGGACTAGATAGCGCCAAACAGGTGGTGATGGAACGTGGAGTGACATGTTAAATCAATACATAACCATCCAGTGATGTTGTTAACAGGCATTGTCATTAAAGACAGGGTGTTTGTGGCAGTTAATAGGTAAAATAGCTGTCCCGTGAGGGCTTCAAAGGCCATCCTGTCACTGTAACACTAATTGCGTCACATTACAACTTTGTGTGCAGCCACAAAACAATTTAATGCATGTAAGAACTAGTTTACAGAAATGCCAAATGCTGATGTACCAGACTTAAGTTCTGCCATGCTTTAAGATCAGCTATGTGAAAATAAACTTAAGTGTGTAACATTTCTGAGAACTGTTTTTCAGGTACATTAGTGTTACTGGAACTTGAATGGAAAAATAATTTAGATGTGAGTCTGTATTCCTCAGTGAACATTATTTATTTGTGCAGACTGCCAGACTGAAAATTTCTTCTGAATGACAATATATCTTGAAATGATCTGTATCTTCATGTAGTTTGTAAGTCTCCCATGCTTGCCTTCTCTATGCATATATTAGATAGGTTCAGATTTATGATCCTAGTATCTCGCCTGAAGTCAGACTAGTGGCCCATCCTCTGACTACATTTCCCATCTCATCCTTTGGCTTGTCATATCCTTAGCGCTTCCCTTGTGACCACTTTTGGCTCCATTCCTGACTAGGCTGCAGTCAGGGCCGTATTTGCCACTAGGCACTGAGAGTGCAGTGCCCAGGGCATCCAGCACGGGGCAGCAACGTTTTTTAAAATAAAAAACTTAACATGTGACCTGACCGGCCAGCCACAGGTAACTCACAGGGCAGGAGGGGGTTGTGCGCTTCACCAGCTGTGAGCAGCTGTGGCCAATCTGAGAACTGTGGGTGTGTCTTAGACTCAGTCTAAGAAGCGCTGTGGGGGAACCCATGGCAAAGCAGGACAGGAGGGCACCGCAGCAGGTCAGGTAAGTACTAGTACATGTTCTGTGTTATGTAATGTTATATAATTGTGCTATTTTTAATAGTAGGCCAATGACCCAGGGATAACCTGGGACCACGTGATGTAAATTAACCAATGACCGCTTAGAGCTGTCCCTGCTTAGTTTACTGTCACAGACCCAGGAAGGCAAGTATGATAATTATGATAATGGTTTTGCTTTTTTACTTATTAATGTTACTAATGGTTTTTGTTTTGTTTTACAGGTTCGGTCGTTGGACTACGTCGGATTCGAGGAGTACTTTGATGACGGAGTTTTTATTTTCAATAAATTGGTTAACGAGGGTTGTTTGGATGGGGATTTTATTTCAATAAAAAAAAAATTCTGAGTGTCTGTGGCTTTTTTAACTTTATTACTACTGCCTTAGTAATGGTGGTTGTCTGATATTCACTGTCCATTACTAAGGCGGGGTTTAGTGTTAGCCGGTGAAGAGGCTAACACTAACCCCCCATTATTACTGGGTGCCGGGAAGTGCCAGGTATGATCCAGTACCCGACCATCTGAAGTGATGGTCGGGCACTGGGGCGGCCGCCGGCTGATACTATTAGGCTGGGAAAGCCCAAAACAAATGGGATTTCCGACCCTGGTAATGCTAGGCTGCTGCTGCTTTATTGTATCTAGCTAGTTATGAAAAATAGGGGGGACCCCACATCGTTTTTTTAAAATAAATAATTGAAAAAAACAACATGGGTTCCCCCCATTTTTTCATAACCAGCTAGATACAATAAAGCAGCTGCAGCCTAGCATTAAGAGAGTGGGAAGACCCATTGTTTTTGGGCTTTCCTAGGCCGATAATATCAGCCTGCGGCCGCCCCAGTACCCAGCCATCATTTTAGATGGTCGGGTACTGGATTGTATCCGGCACTTCCCAGCACCCTTGGCGGCGGTGGGTATTGGGGTAATAATGGAGGGATTAGTGTTAGCCTCTTCACCTGCTAACCCTAAGCCCCACCTTAGTAATGGACGCTGTCTATCAGACAGCCATCATTACTAAGGCAGTAGTAATGAAGTTAAAAAAATACACCAATACTGAAAAAATATTTAACCCTCATTAACCATTTTATTGAAAATAAAAACGCTGTTATCAAAGTAGTCCTCGAATCCGACGTAGTTCAACAACCATACCTGTAAGAAAACACACAAAAAGTACACCTTAGTAACACTAATAACTAAAAAAGCAAAACCATTATTATACCTACCTTCCTGGGTCTGTGACAATAAAGACAGCTCTAAGCTGTCATTGGTTAGTTTACATCACATGGTCCCAGGTTACCTCAGTTCATTTTTTGTTCCTGTCAGGAAGCGGGCCGCTGCAGGAGTGTTTTTTTTTCTAAAAAAATAATAAACTGTGACCTGATCAATAATAGGGGAAATGGGCCCCAGTGTTCATGTGGGGGGCAGGGGAGGGAATGGTAATGGGATAGCACTGAGAATTTTTTTTTATGGTATGTCCACATGTTGCGTAAACACTGCGGATTTTCAGCAACGGATTTCATTGCATAAAATCTGCAGGATAATACAGTAGCAGCAGAGTGAATGAGATTTGAACAAATATCATCCACACGCTGCATAAAAAACCCACCGAAAAATTATTCATAAATTGACCTGCGGTGCGTTTTTGAATCCGCAGCATGTCAATTTATGCTGTGGGATCGCTGATTTTCTGTTGCAGGTTTTCTGTATTGAATTAATTGGGAGGTAAAACCCGCAATTATTAGCACATGTTGCGATTTTTGTGATGGAAAAGCTGCATTATTGGGGGCGTCAGCCCCAAAAGTGCCTAGAGCAGCACAAACTCCAAATACGGCCCTGGCTGCAGTTCCTTCTGTGTACCTGGCCTCGTTCGATGACTATTCTGAAGACCGCAACCTGTGAATCCGACTGGTAAAGTCCATACCTCTTTGCTGATGTTAAGGGTGAAGAATGGGGAGATTCTTTACACTCCGCACCCCAGTCTAACCAGCACAAAATCGATTGTGGCTTAGAGATCCACATCTCCGGTGAGAGACATAACAGATTTCTTTTGGTGGGCCCTAGGTACCCAAGTCTGACATTGCATTTAACATACAATTTTGGCTTTTAAAATATAAAAGTACAAAAAATATCGGGATTATGGTCATAATAATTGTGGTTTCCAACAAATGCTCTGAGAAACGGTATCAGGCCTCAAGCACACGACCGTAGAGGTGTGCACGGTCCGTGATTACAGCACAGACGAGCCGCGGAGTGTCATCCACGGGCTGTCCACAATCACGGACCGTGCCTACACAAGATGTGCATTGACTTCAATGAGCTCGGACCTCAATTGCGGACCGTATAATGACATGTCCTATTTTTTTTTGCGGTCCGGGCTCCGGGCAATGCACGGATAGTATATGGACGTAAATGCATGTGTGCATGGGGCCTAAGACCTAAGTAGATAAGGAGCTTTTTAGTGTTTTGCATGATACATTAAAAATTTGATGTAATTTCATCATAGCAGTGGTGCTAGAAAAGCGGCTCTTGTCTGCTCCGGCCTTTACCTATAACAGGGCAACCATGCAGCTTTGAAAAAAAAAGCTAATCGATAACAACGAAAGTTAAAGGCGCACAACTCTTGTTGAGCACATCTGGCGATTAAGTTCTAGTGATCATTGGAGGTCACAGTGGTTTGATCCCCACAGATAATACATTCTTAGCATATCCTACTGCTATGCCATTAATGTCTTAATTCAGAAACCCCTTTAAGAGAGTGATAGACACAGATATGGATCGTTCGTGCTGGAATTCTGTATATAAAAAAAATATAATAAGGTTTGTTAGATAAGCTTTAAAGAATTCTGCATTTTATTGTTATTGTTACAAATCTAATAATTTAATGGTAGTTATTTGAGAATTACCTATATGCAGTCATGTAAGCCTATCATTCTGGTGGGATTACATTGATTTTACCCCTAAAAAAAACAATTTCCAACCATGTTGGTTGCTTAATGCTAAGAGTATGTTCACACAGCCTATTGTCGGACATTTTTGAGGCCGTAAACACCCGAAAAACGGATGAAAAATCGGAAGCAGAACGCCTCCAAACATCTGCCCATTGATTTCAATAGGAAAAACGTTGCTCTGTTCTGACGCAAAAAAGAAGTGCAGGACACTTCTTGGGATGTTTTTGGAGCCGTTTTTCATAGACTCTATTGAAAACAGCTCCAAAAACGGCCCTAAAAAACGCTGCGAAAATCGCGAGTGGCTTAAAACCCTTGAAAACAGCTCCGTATTTTCAGATGTTTTTGAGTGTGAACATACCCTAAAAGGGTATCAATAATACAAAAGCTCAGAACGTTTGCCATACAGAGGAGGGGGATCAGCAGGTAGCGATCTACAGCCAGCTATAACTTTAAAATAAATTATAAGGAAAACCACGAATACATTTTCCATTGATATGCTGCCCTTAAAATTATTCCTGCTGAGATATTATATACCACCCCATCGTTATTACAGCTATTCAATCTGAAATAAAGCAATGCTGAGGAAGTAATAATACAATGTTAAAGGGTCACTTAATATACTTTTACCATTTTATTAAAATTGAAGACAGTAGACTCTAAGTTATAAAGATGGAATTTCAAGTTCAATTACAGCTGGAAAATGTTTTGAGTTCCTACACTTATTTAATAATTTAATCAATCTTCACAGAAAATAAAAATGTCAAACACATGAAAAATATCCATTAGCTCTATGTGATTATGAGTAGTTAAATTAGCCATTTATCTTTCTGTATCATAAAACATGGCCATGATGCTTTAAAGACAGGAGAACCTAAATTAAGAATTTTACTAAAAGTCAGGAACTGGTAGCACAGAGATGAGGACTGAGGATTTAGACATAACATTTACCATTCATAAGAACACTATTTCTTCCTGAATTTAACATCTATAGATAATTTAACAAGGAGTATGTGTTTAGTCATGCAAGGAAATAATTTTGGACCATGCGGAACTCCAAATCCACAAAATACCCGCACCAAGAAAAGAATAATTTTGGTCTGCCTGGCCCTCTCTACTGTTTTTTGCATATGAGCTAAAATAGGGAGAAATGGGGACCTTTGGAGCATGTTGTGCATTATAGCTTTGAGATATTTGGTATCACTATACGTGGATGTTTGGAAACATTATACATGGGAGAACCAGGGGATTATTTTTCTTAGGTAATTTCCATTGAATAAACAAGCCACAAAAGAACAAAAAGTACGGAAAAAAAAAAAGAAAAGCCTATCTTTGTATTTTTTATCCAATTTCTGTGAATTTTTTCCCCTAAACAATGTTTAAAAAATGTAATGAAATTGATTCAGTTCTGATAACTAAAGAATACAGAAATAAAAAATTGGGTAGACTAAGGATTAAAAAAAATCATTATTAAATGGTATAATTTAGCAGCAATACTGCACATAGTGAATTGGCTCTATTGTCCTTACCGACACCTCTCTAGGCCATGACCCTTAGGCCCTGTTCACACTGAGTTTTTGACACGTTTTTTGACACGGAAACCGCTTCAGAAAACGCGCCAAAAAACGGGCTGAAAATGCCTACCATTCATTTCAATGGGAGGGGAGGCGTTTTTTTCCCACGAGCAGAAAAACCGTCTCGTGGGAAAAAGAAGTGACATGCCCTATCTTCGGCCGTTTCCTTCTCTGACCCCCCATTAACATCAATGGGAGGCATAAAAAGCGGTTTTTAATGGCCGCAGGCGAAAAACGCTGCGAAAAACTCGGCAAACGGTGTGCAGGCAGATCAAAATCTGCCTCAAAATTCCGTCCGCTCTGCCTGCAGAAAACTCTGTGTGAACAGGGCCTTTAGGTGGCATTTTTCGCTGCGTTTTTGCCCGCAGACATTGAGCGCCGCAGGCAAAAACGCTGTGAAACACGTTTTCTCTGCCTCCCATTGATGTCAATAGAAGGTCAGAGACATAAATGCCCGAAGATAGGGCATGTCGCTTCTTTTTCCTGCGAGTCGGTTTTACCGCTCGTGGGAAATAAACGCGTCCGCCTCCCATTGAAATCAAAGGGAGCCGTTTTCAGAAGTTTTTTGGTGCATTTTCTGACACGGTTTGTGCGTCAAAAAACGTGTGAAAAAAACTCTGTGTGAACAGGGCCTTATCCTTCTATGTACTCACCAGCCTTTAAGAATACATTCACAAATTGTGGGGGCAATTACACCGTCTAGCGGAAATCGCAATTTGTTGCTGCAATATTAGGGTATGTTCACACGGCAGCGTCCGTTACGGCTGAAATTTCGGTGCTGTTCTTTGACGCGGGCGTCTTTTTTACGCGCCACCTTTTGACAGCGGCGCGTAAAAAAAATGACCGTCGGCACAGAACATTGTAAGGCTGGGTTCACGCACACTATTTACGGACGTAATTCGGGCGTTTTAGCCCCGAATTATGTCCGAAAATGCGGCTCAAAAGCGTCAAAAGGCGGCGCGTAAAAAAGACGCCCGCGTCAAAGAAGTGCCTGTCACTTCTTCAGAAGTAAATGGAGCTATTTTCTATGGACTCCATGGAAAAACAGCTCCAATTACGTCCGTAATGGACGCAGCGAAAGACGCCTGCACATGCCATTACGGCTGAAATTACGGTGCTGTTTTCTCCTGAACGGACGCTGCCGTGTGAACATACCCTTAGACCCATTCAAATGAATGGGCAGATGTTTGCCGACGCTTTTGAGACGCATTTTCGGACGTAATTCGGGGCTAAAACGCCCGAATTACGTCCGTAAATAGTGTGTGTGAACCCAGCCTTATGGAAGCTACCAGTGATGCTTGTGTGTAATACTAGTCTCATTTAAAGTTGTCATATTTTGGGAAATATTCTTCAATAAAATCATGAATCCATCACTATTATAAAACTCCAGTCCAGTAAGGCCAGGATCACACATGCAGTTTTGATACGGTTTTTAGTGCAGTTTTTGTCTCAGTTTTGAGCCAAATACAGGAGTGGACACAAAAGATAGGAAAAGCTGCATTTTAGAACCGGCTTCTGCCAAAAACTGCATGTATGTTTCTGGCCTAAAGTAAATGTAATTGCGTCATAAATATGTATTTATATATGTATGCATGTAGATATGAATATTAGGAACAAAAAATACATCTATTGTAACGTCTCACCTTAGTGAGCTTATACATCCTCACAGTTGTGGAAAAATACTGCAAAGTAAGAATGCTTTGGAAAATAGAAATGTTAATCGTTTTTTTTTATCAATTAACAAAATTCAAAGCAAAGTGAATGAACAGAAGAGAGATTTAAATCAAATCAATATTTGGTGTGACCACCCTTTGCCTTCAAAACAGCATAAATTCTTCTAGGTACACTTACAAACAGTTTTTGAAGGAACTCGGCAGGGAGGTTGTTCCAAACATCTTGGAGAACTAACCACAGATCTGTGGATGTAGGCTTCCTCAAATCCTTCTGTCTCTTCATGTAATCCCAGACAGACTTGATGATGTTGAGATCAGGGCTCTGTGGGGGCCATATCATCACTTCCAGAGCTCCTTGTACTTCTTTACGCTGAGATAGTTTTTCATGATATTGGCTGTGTGTTTGGGGTCGTTGTCCTGCTGCAGAATAAATTTGGAGCTAATCAAATGCCTCCCTGATGGTATTGCATGATGGATAAGTATCTGCCTTTATTTCTCAGCATTGAGGACACCATTAATCCTGACCAAATCCCCAACTCCATTAGCAGAAATGCAGTCCCCAAACTTGCAAGGAACCTCCACCATGCTTCACTGTTGCCTGCGGGCACTCATTATTGTACTGCTCTCCAGCCCTTCAGTGAACAAACCGCCTTCTGTTACAGCCAAATATTTTAAATTTTGACTCATCAGTGCAGAGAACCTGCTGCCATTTTTCTGCACCCCAGTTCCTATGTTTTCTTGCATAGTTCAGTCACTTGACCTTGTTTTCACGTCGAAGGTATAGATTTTTGGCAGCAATTCTTCCGTGAAGATCACTTCTGGCCAGACTTCTCTGAACAGTAGATGGGTGTACCAGGGTCCCACTGGTTTCTGCCAGTTCTGAGCTTATCGCATTGCCGGACATCTTCTGATTTCGAAGGGAAGCAAGCATGATGTGTCTTTGATCTACTGCACTGTTTCCTTGGCCGACCACTGCGTCTACGGTCCTCAACATTGCCCGTTTCTTTGTGCTTCTTCAAAAGAGCTAGAACAACACATCTTGAAACCCCAGTCTGCTTTGAAATCTTTGCCTGGGATAGATGTTGCTGATGCAGTATATCTACCATGTATCCTGTTGCTGTGCTCAGTCTTGCCATGGTTGATCTGTGACATGAAATTGTCTTCCACAACCACCCCTTTGTAGCACCGTTTGGCTGTTCCTCACCAGTTTTACGCCTCCCACACAGCGGTTTCTGTTACAGTTAATGGCTCTGTTGCAACCCACATATGAAAATGATAATCATTATCACCTGTTTGGTATACTTGGTTATTCATACATCTGACTATAATTCTACAAAATCCATGACTTTGTGCAAGTGTACCTAGTAGAATTTGTACTGTTCGGTCACACCAATCTTTGGTGGTCACATATTGATTTCATTCACTCTGTATTTTGTTATTTGATAAAAAAACTATTAACACTTCTATTTTTGAAAGCAATCTTACTTTGCAGCATTTTTCCACAACTGCATAAAACTTTGGCACAGTACTGTATACATGCATGTGTGTGTGTGTGTGTGTGTGTGTGTGTGTGTGTATGTGTGTATATATATATATATATATATATATATATATATATATATACACTCCGCCAACATTGAAATTGCAGCACCAAGAAAGAAATGTTTTGCAATCGTTGAAATCACAGGATCAATAGACATGTTAATGATAAGAAAATGGAAACAAAATATTCCAAACATCTTGATTTATTCATTATAGAGTATGAGCGTCACGCGCAGAAATACACGCACTTACACACCATAGCATGCTATCATTGAGGTTATTAATTGTTGTCTGGGGAATGTTATGACACGCTGAATGCACTTTGGCACACAAATCATCAAGATTGGCTGCTGGCAGCTCCCTTTGCAATTGCCGACCAAGGACGTCCCAGATGTGCTCAATGGGAGACAAGTCCACAGACGCTGCAGGCCATGGTTTCACGTTTAGCCAATGCAGGCTGCTCACAGTAGCATGAGCAACATTCTGCCTGGTGTTGTCCTGTTGAAAAACGGCTACTGGGGCACTTTTGAGAAATGACCGTACCACTGGTTCCATGACCAAATCAATGTAACGCCGAGCTGTTAGTGTACCTTAAATAAAAACTAGAGGGGTCCGGCTATCATACATTATGCCACTCTACACCATAATCCCGGGAGTAGGACCAGTGTGACGTTTCTTGTGAAGGCCTCTACAAGGCGTTGCCCACGTTGTCTCCAGACCAGTCTCCGGCTATCATTGATTCCGAAACAAAAGCAGGACTCATCGCTGAAGAGGATAGACCTCCATTCCAGTCTCCATTGCCATATTGCTGTGCACCATGATAGCCTTTCAGAGCGGTGGCATGTGGTCATTGGAACACCTGTAGCTGGACGTCTGGCTCGTAGCCCAAGGTCATGCAAATGCCTTCTAATAGTACTAGTTGCCGCCCTAGTCTTGGGATATGATGTCCAATTTCAGTATAGAATGGATTACTGCGCACCATTCTTCCAATCAGATGATCCATCCATGCAGGGGTTCGCATCCACGCACATATTGTTGTCATTCCCGTTCGTTGTTGTTCCCCCAACCTCCAAGCCATGCAACGTGGCGAACAGTGCGGACATCTTGGCCTAAGCGTAGCAATCTGCCAGAGTGATAAACCAAGGTCTCTCAGTTCAAGGAATTCTGTCCCTCTCATTTTGTGACAAGTGGCGATAACTGGCACGCTGACGAACAGGAGGCATCGCTCAATCATCCCAAACCACGACACGATTTTGTAGGTTTCTTGCGGCTAAAAAAACTTTGCTTTCAATGTGGCTTTTATTCCACTCCCACATGCCACAGATTTAATGTAAGTGCTTGAAAAATTTAGAAGAGTAACATGACAGTAACTATTTTAAATTTAGGGTCACATATACAGATTATAGGAGCTATGATGCATCTACTAATGGTGATGATAATTAACAGAAGAAGATAAATTATTATTATTATTATTATTATTATTAATATACATAAATGTCATACCCTAACTGATGTTGAAGGAAGGGAGGAGCTTCATGTGAGTCTTTCATTGACATGAATCTCCTCTCTATTTTCTTAATAGGGTTCTTCAGCAGCTGAGGTATTTTGTGGTTATGCACACTCCAGCTTTTGCAGAATTTCTTTTAGGAAAAAAAATAAACAATTTGTGTCCATTAACAATTTTACTATAAGATTTTTAGTGAATGTAAATGCTCATAGTAACAGCCACAAGCAAAGCAAATAGCACTATCTGATATAAAGACAGGCTCTTCCAGTGTCTTCCCCAGTTACAGCTAAAGTCAAGGGAAAATTACATTTTGCATACTGTAACTATTTTGATCAATGCAGACCAGACAAAAGCAAGACATTTGTCTACTCCTATAATTTAAGTACTTCACAATACTGAATACTTATAAGGGTATGTGCACACACACTATTTACGTCCGTAATTGACGTACGTATTTCGGCCGCAAGTAGTGGACCGAACACAGTGCAGGGAGCCGGGCTCCTAGCATCATAGTTATATACGATGCTAGGAGTCCCTGCCTCTCTGCAGGACAACTGTCCCGTACTGTAATCATGTTTTCAGTACGGGACAGGAGTTCCACGGAGAGGCAGGGACTCCTAGCATCGTACATAACTATGATGCTAGGAGGCCGGCTCCCTGCATTGTGTTCGGTCCGGGACTTGCAGCCGAAATACGTCCGTCATTTACGGACGTAATTAGTGTGTGTGCACATACCCTAAAGCTGATAAATACACTTCAAGAATAAATGACATCATAAGCGTCTTCCTGCTTTATTTAATCGTGACGCCCCCTAAAAAGTCTGTAAGTTATAAATAATAGCAGATATTACAAATATTTAATTGTGCCTAAATGTTTCATTCTGAATCCATGTGCAAGATTTAGCAGCAAAACAGAGGCACAGTTAACATTATGGGGGTAATTTAAGGAGGAATTAAAAGTTATTCCTGCCATAAACCCATATCAGGTAGTTTCAGTGTTAATTGCCCCATCTAATTCTTTCGCTTTCAATTGTATATTACAACCTGTGTTTACCTTTATCATAGCCGAAAACATTCCTTACAACGACCCTGAAAAACTTTTTGGGCATTCTTTAACCTGCCATTCTACTACATACTAGTCATTTTTGGCTGTGGCCTTACAACATCGTTCCCTGTCTCTGGGTGTTGAAGAGAAAAGATGATGGTTGCACCTAGAGGAACAAGAGACCCCCTCTAGATTTTCAGCATAAAGTTACCCCTAACAGACTGACAATGTAACTGACAAGTGCTGCACTGAGAAATAAATGTGCACTTAATAGTTATTAGTTGTCATTTCCCATCCGAGACCTGGCAGTGAGGGGTAACATGAATCTCTATCCTAGTTAAAAGAGCTTTAGAATTAGGAAGGTTGAATGTGGTGTATGGGTGTGAAGCATCATGGTCCTTAATTAGGACAATGGATATGGGTTTAATACAAAATAAATTAAAAAAACATAGCTTATATTATATTTATACATGGACGCTGATGTATATTTGCTAGCTAGGGATCAGGCCTGTCGTCAGCACCAGGCACTAGATGAATGCAAAGCCAGGGCTTCACAAAGATAAATCGCTTGACTGTATTCTTTTTGGACACAGTGCATCCATTTTATGCATGTGGGTTAAACATCACAACTCTAGTCCATGCCCGCATTACCAAAAGTATTAACCATGTGAAAAACTGTGGAATTCAGCATTCATTTCTTCTTTATTCATAAAGTACACCAGTGGAATAATGATAGGGGGTGCAGACTCGCACTGGGGCTCTGGTGCTTGAGGGGGGCCAAAAGATCAATCTGCCACATAAGAAGACAGTATTATCAATGGCGCATTGTAATATAAATAAGATGCTGATTGAATGTTGAGCTCTAACAGCAATTCACTAACATATTACTAAAATTGGCTCTAAAGGTTGAACTTGACTTTAAAGGCTACGTTCACACATTTGGGCAGATTTACTAACAGTGTCTAAAATTTAGACAACTTAGAATTAGACTAGATGTGCCAAATTTATCACAGTAACACAAAAAGGGAAAGTTTCTACAACACTGGACCCAGAGTGGGAGCATGCCTCAACAGGACCAGGCCCACAGTCCTAAATATTGGACAAACAATAGACACAGAGGCAGTGTGACGTTTCAGTCCAACAGTCTCATGCTTGAAAAAGGTCCTGTTGGACTGAAACGTCGCACGGGTGATTAAAGCTACTATCTTTTGGAAGTGCTGCCTCTAAATTTATCACAGTGTCTCATGCTGGATGATAACTTTGGCGCATCTTTAGACACTTCTGTCTAACCTAATATCACCTCTTGGTTGGCTTACTTTAGCCCACTTTATGGCATATCTTAAGCCACTTCCCTTTTCCGCTCAGCTATTCCCCCTTGTCGAAAGAGTCTGTTGGCTTTTTTTTTGGTGCATTTTATTGATTAATTTGTCTAAAATGATTTGCACAAAAAATAAGGTGCAACTTATACCAGAATTCTGGAGCAACATCAATAGGTAATCTGCTCCATTGTCCATAGTGAAACCTTGTGGAAAAACTGCAATAAGACCCACAGTAAACCACAAAATCTGAGGTAACTACACAATGAAAATATGTACCACAGCAAGGGTGAACACAGCTAAAAGGGTTGTAATAAAGTTGTTTTTTTTTTAAAAACAAAAATAAAAAACAGTGTTACTCTACCCCATTAGATGTGTCTGGTATTGCAGATCATCCCCATTCACCTGCATAAATTGAACTGCAATACCAGACATAGCCCTTGTATTAGAGGGGCGCTGTTGGGTTAGAGTGGTGGAAAAAAGCAAACCCTCTTTTTAAATGTCCTACTATCCATTTAAGAGTGGGAGTACTGTTTTTCCTATGTTACTGTAAGAATATACTTGATTGCATATGCCCTTTCAATGTACTATTATAGCTCAAATAGTTTTATAGTAATATGTATTTTTCTATAAATATGGCCATTTTTCGCTATATGTATTCAGCACTGTAAACATTTTCTTCTTTCTTGTACATTTAGCAGTCACAGGTTATTCATGCCAAGAATAGACAATGACTGGTATTTGGTGCTTGACATTGAAAGTAAAAGCAAAGTGTGACAGTAAATACAACCTTGATTTTTATCTGATTTCCTCTGCACATACTGTAACAAGACACAATACTAAGATACAAATGAAGCGCTACAGCGTTGGCCTATTTGGTAACACAAAATGTACAGGACAACACATAGCATTGTGTAATTCTGTTCTCTTCCATTTATCTGTCTACTATATGCTAGTATATGAAAGGTTCTGTCAATTTGGCCGATAAGTCGCTGCTTGTAAAATAAATAATAGCTATTTTATTACTGTATGGTGATTGTTAGGAAACATTTAGAGCAGAGCGGAACTGTCCAAAAGATTGACATAGTGCTGGAACGTGTATGCTTGTTTGCTGCACCCTACACGATATACAAAAGCAAGTAAGAAAATCCAATCTTTGGAAAGATTTCCCCGACAAACCAGCGGCACAATGCAGGAACTTTATAGTAGAGTCCTGTCAAGGCTGCCCTAAGCATTTTGAGCCCATGCCCTCAATTTATAAATGTGCAAGGAGATACCGATGTGTAGTAAGCCTAAATTTACTTTTACTTAGGGCATACATTCCAAAAAAGATTTTCATGCAGATGCAATGGGGGCTTTGAAGAAAACTGGCCAATGAGTCATGCAAATATGCACCAGGCCCTTCTGTCCTGGCAAAACCTTACTATATACCTCACTGCCTCCTACATTTTTTGGGGAAGTTCCGCAACCGTAATGACTCCATTAATAAAGGTAATATGTAATTTAATTTAAACCGCAAAGTGAACACCGTAAAAAAAAAACGCAAAAAACCATGCTGAAATTGCAATTTTTTTCCATTGCCCCCCAAAAAAGTCAGAATAAAAATGAATCAATAAGTCCCATGCACCCCAAAACAGTACCATTCAAAACTACGTCTTGTCCTGCAGAAAACCAGCCCAAAAAATCACTACATTGATGGAAAAATAAAAAAATTACGCCTCTTGGAAAGCGACGATGCAAAAGCAAATAATTTTAGTTCAAAAGTGTTTTTATTGTGCAAAAGTCGTAAAACATAAAAAAACCTCCTACATATGAGGTATCGCCGTAATCGTACCGACCCATAGAATAAAGGTAACGTGTTATTTACGCAGCACAGTGAACGGCGTCAATTTAAAAAGGCATAGAACAATGGCGGAATTTCAGTTTTTTTTAATAATCCCCCCCAAAAAGGTTAATAAAAGTTAATATAAAAATTATATGTACCCAAAAATGGTGCTATTAAAAAGCACAACTAATCCCGCAAAAAACAAGTCCTCATACAGCTATGTAGACGAAAAAATAAAAACGTTATAGCTCTTTGAATGCGACTATAGAAAAACGAATAATAGCTTGGTCATTAGGGCCTAAAATGGGCTGGTCACTAAGGGGTTAAGCAATCTGTTTATGTATTCTGAGATACGAAACTCTACATACAGTAAAACTGAATTGTCAATACAGTTTCATTTTAGTGTGAACTCATGCATTAGGAATAAAGACATTTAGGTACGTTCATAAAAAAAATTTGCCTCCAAAATAGCATAGATTCTATCAGGCCTGCTCCATATTCACAGATCTATGTGAATTTGATGCAAACACTATACTGTATATCGCCGTTCATCCGCCAAAAAACATTCTTTGAAGTCTAGAACATAGAACTTTGCAGTAAAGGGCAGCAACAAAGCTATCAGATAAATTCTCCGGTAGTATGACAGGTTTGAACAATTCTCTCACACAGACCTGTCATAGCAAAATACATGTGTAATCATTCGGTGCATAATAAATTACAGGTTTGCTGTATCATTGTGCGACATTTTCCACTTTAGAAAGCCCCTTCCACAGTATATGATGGCTCAGAAAAGATGTGCTCCAAAATATACATAGTACATAATATGCACTTAAAAACACAAAAACAGGACATAGTTACTAAATGGGAAGGTTAACACCGGTTCCCAATAGGAGGCAGACAAACCACAAATGCTACACAGGAGGGAGAGTTCTCAGGTACAATATGCTACTGATATCCACTCCCACTAATCTTGAGGGGAGTGGCTGCTCAGTGTTATCACTGCGCACAACCAAAGCTGCAAAAAATGTGGTGGTCGCACGCGTAGTGTATCTTGCCGTATAACAGCCTAGTAGTCATGCCCATACTATCCTGCCTTCAGTTGGGAACTGGGTTTAACCTGCCCATTTAGTAAGTATGGCCTGTTTTTGTTTAAATATATTTATAATATGTGCTTATTCTGCATTAGGATAGGCTTTTCCCACAAAGAGAGAACTCTGTAGACCTATGTGTCTCCATAGTTACAGACTACGGACAGACAACGTGTATAGTCTGATCTTGCAGCCTTGTGTTATTTTTCTCCTTCTGCCTCCTATTCTACTGCCTGTAACAAGGTGGAGTGGAGTGACACGTGACTTGCTACAAACAGGGTTTATGTGTAGTCTGTAACCGTGGAGACGCATAAGTCTGCATAGAGACTGTACATTCTGTTTGCATGGTGGCTTAATTTTTTTAATATGAGATATATAGGAGCAAACAAAAATAACTGGTTGCAAAAGTGCATATATTAGTGACCAGCTCATAGACATATACCATAGTAGATAAAATAAGAGCAGGATCAGAAATGTGAGCTTGCCACAGAGATGAGAAGGTGACAAACTTCAAAGCTGATAAGTCACTTCTTTATGTTGCCCTGTCTAAGGGCAGCATAAAGTAGTGACAGGCACGCTAACTTCAATGTGCTCTCAATTATTTAGTTAGGTAGTTGCTGAGTATTTCAATTTTATACTTACGGCGCGGGGTCATCAATGCAGTCGACGAGTCTAAGTATATACATATATGCGCTATGCCTTCGCCCCCGCACTCCAGCTGCTGATTGACACTTTTTTACGTATTACTGCGCTTCAGAAGAAAAGTAACAATCAGCAGCTGGAGAGCGAGGCCAGCAAGAAAAAAAGAATATATTTGGACTCATCGGCTGCATCGCTGGCCGCACGCCGCAAGTATAAATTTGAAATACTTCTAAACTACTGAACATTACTAAACAAATGATAGCACGCTGAAATTAGCGGGCCTGTCACTTCTTAGAAAAAAAGTGACAGATGCGCTTTAAGAAATCATTTACAGTGCTATCAAGTAATGAATGGAATACTGTTAAGTTTACTAATATGTGTGAAATACATTTACATGTGAGAAGGCTATTACTTGATTTCCTCTAACAACAAAGGTACAACACTGCACTCGTCCTGTATTATGTGAACATTACCATGTGCTTGCTGTTTTGATGGGTGCTCACCTAGCATGAATTATACAGTACACAAGATTTCAGTACTGCAGGCCTGAAGTATCCATGTTGAATTTGTATAACGTATAGTTCACACTGTAAGGCCTCGTGCACACTTCCGACACCGTTTTCACGGCCGTTTTTTAAGGATCCGTGTGCCCGTTTTAGCGGCCGTGTGCACTCCCGTGTGCACTCCGTGTTTCCGAGCGCCGAGCATGGTACTGTCCAGGGTGCTGAAAGAGTTAATGGGCTGCACTGATCGGCGGTAACTCTTTCAGCACCCTGGACAGTACCATGCTCGACGCTCGGAAAATACAATTTTAATGTAATAAAAAAAATTAAAAAAATAAAGTTCATACTTACTTTCCTCCTGTCCGGCCTCCAGCGATGACGTTTCATCCATGTCGCCGCTGCAGCCAATCACAGGCTGTAGTGGCGGTCACGCACGTCAGGATGACGTCAGAAGGCCGGCCTCCAGGGATGACGCTTCATCTCACGTGACCGCCTCTGCAGCCAATCACAGGCTGCAGCGGCCTCTGCAGCCAATCACAGGCTGCTGCGTCAGAAAGGAAGGTCGGACTGGAGGAAGAAGAGGGACTCGTCACCAAGACAACGACCGGGTACGTATGAACTGCTTTTTATTTTATTTTTAATCAGCAGCCTCTTTTCTCTATCAGTGATTGATAGAGAGATGTGGCTGCCGATTAGTGTAATATTTCTGTAATGTATTTCTGCTCGCCCGGCCGTTGCTAGGCAACGGCTCCGTCACACACGGACGGCACACGGATGCCTTCCGTGTGCCTTCAGTTTTTTTGATGGCCCCATTGACTTGCATGGGCCTCACGGTCACGGAATCTCAGACCAAAGTAGGACATGCTCTACTTTGGATTGGAAAGGAACAACGGGACCGTCAAAAAAACTGAAGTGTGCATGGCCCCATTGAAATGAATGGGTCAGTGTGCTAGCCGTCAGAAAAACGGCTAGCACCCTGAAGGAAAAAACTGAAGTGGGCATGGGGCCTTAATGTGTGGAGAGACAGATGGAGGCAGACGTGGTGACACTAACTGGGAAGTGTGAGTGATTTAAAGAGGCTCTGTCACCAGATTTTGCAACCCCTATCTGTTATTGCAGCAGATAGGCGCTGCAATGTAGATTACAGTAAAGTTTTTATTTTTAAAAAACGAGCATTTTTGGCCAAGTTATGACCATTTTTGTATTTATGCAAATGAGGCTTGCAAAAGTCCAAGTGGGCGTGTTTAAAGTAAAAGTCCAAGTGGGCGTGTATTATGTGCGTACATAGGGGCGTTTTTACTACTTTTACTAGCTGGGCGTTCTGACGAGAAGTATCATCCACTTCTCTTCAGAACGCCCAGCTTCTGGCAGTGCAGACACAGCCGTGTTCTCGAGAGATCACGCTGTGTCGTCACTCACAGGTCCTGCATCGTGTCGGACGAGCGAGGACACATCGGCACCAGAGGCTACAGTTGATTCTGCAGCAGCATCGGCGTTTGCAGGTAAGTCGATGTAGCTACTTACCTGCAAACGCTGATGCTGCTGCAGAATCAACTATAGCCTCTGGTGCCGATGTGGCCGACACGATGCAGGACCTGGGGCAGGAAGTGAGTGACGTCAGTAATTCAATTCAAAATGTGAAACTCATATATTATATAAATTCATTGCACACAGAGTGATCTATTTCCAGCATTTTTTTCTAATAATGTTGAAGATTATGGCTAACAGTTAATTAACTATTTGACGTTGGCAGAAGTGCTGGAGTTCCCGTCGGAGCGTCATCATTATTAGAAAAGCTCCACGACTTCCGGGAACAATACACGAGGTTCTAACTGCACCATTTAGTACAGAATTTTTAGTTAAAGTACATTAGTAAGTTACTTAGTTTCACATAAATATATAATTGAAATGCATTTTTTTTATTCTTTAATGTAAGAAAACACGGAGCAGCAGCCGCATGCAGGTGAAATCATGTCAATATGTGGTGGCGAATTGCAGCGTGAGTTTTCAGGTAAAACAGTAGTAAACCTGGCACAACAGTATAGTCATTCGCCATTGCAGGTAGACATGGTTTGGTTCAAATGAGGCTGCCACTTTGTATGTTCTCACCTTTATTGGTCCTTCATCTTGTTCCTCATGGCGCTTTGTTCCTAAAACACTTACCTTTCTTGTTGTAGCTCATATTTATTCATGTAAACATGACAAATATATAAATACAGACATATGACATACAGTTAGGTCCAAAATTATTTGGACAGTGACACAATCTTCATGATTTAGGCTCTGCATGCCACCACATTGGATTTGAAATGAAACAACTGAGATGCAATTGAAGTGTAGACTTTCAGGTTTAATTCAAGGGGTTGGACAAAAATATCCTGTGAAACGTTTAGGAATTGCAACCATTTCTCTACACAGCCTCCTCATTTCAGCGTCTCAAAAGTAATTGGACAAATTAACATTACCATAAATAAAATGTTTTAATTTTTTTAAATACTTTGTAGAGAATCATTTGCAGGCAATGACTGCCTGAAGTCTGGAACCCATAGACCTCACCAAACGCTGTGTTTCCTCCTTTGTGATGCTTTGCCAGGCCTTTACTGTGGTTGTTTTCAGTTGTTGCTTGTTTGTGGGTCTTTCTGCCTTAAAGGGGTTGTCCCAAGTTGATAAATGGAGCTATAAAGCTCCCCCATGTAAAAATAAGAAGAATTCTAATTACCTGTCCGTCGTCCAGCGATGTCGTTTTCTTGATATCGTTGACTGAAGTTGCGGTCGGTCCCTCTTTGTATCCTGCTCGTTGCCTAGGTTCCCGGCCACCGCTATTTACCTTTAGCGGTGGCCGCGCATGCGTAATGACATCCTCTGCGCCCTGAGCAGAGGATGTCATTTGCTCGTGAACGCGCATCTCGGCGCTTCTCGGCGCATGCGCAGAAGATGCAGTGGAAGGCACCCGTCGCAAGGAGAAGTCTGCGCTCCGCTAAAGGTAAGTGTGTATATGTTTGTGTGTGTGTTTGTGTTTGTGTGTGTGTGTGTGTGTGTGTGTTTGTGTGAGTGTATATATGGGTGTATTTGTGTGTATGTGTATATGTTTGTGTATATTTTTGTGTATATGTGTGTGTGTTTGTGTGTGTGTGTGTTTGTGTATATGTTTGTGTGTATATGTTTGTGTGTGTGTGTGTTTTTGTATGTGTGGGTTTGTGTATATATGGGTGTGTTTGTGTACATATGTTTGTGTGTATATGTTTATATGTTTGTGTGTATATGTGTGTGTTTGTGTATATATGGGTGTGTTTGTGCATATGTGTATAGGTTTGTGTGTATGTTTGTGTGTGTTTTTGTATACGTGTGTGTTTGTGTATATATGGGTGTATTTGTGTATATATGGGCGTGTTTGTGTATATATGGGTGTGTTTGTGTATGTGTGTGTATATTTGGGTGTGTGTGTATATATATGTGTGTGTGTGTGTATATATATGGGTGTGTTTGTGTATATGTGTGTGTGTGTGTTTTTGTATATGTGTGGGTTTGTGTTTGTGTATATATGGGTGTGTTTGTGTACATATGTTTGTGTGTATATGTGTGTGTTTGTGTATATATGGGTGTGTTTGTGCATATGTGTATAGGTTTGTGTATGTTTGTGTGTGTTTTTGTATACGTGTTTATGTATATATGTGTGTGTTTGTGTATATATGGGCGTGTTTGTGTATATATGGGCGTGTTTGTGTATATATGGGTGTGTTTGTGTATATGTTTGTGTGTGTGTGTGTTTTTGTATATGTGTGGGTTTGTGTTTGTGTATATATGGGTGTGTTTGTGTATATGTTTGTGTGTGTGTGTGTGTTTGTGTATGTGTGTTTGTGTTTATTTGGGTGTGTTTGTGTACGTATGTTTGTGTGTATATGTGTGTGTGTGTGTGTGTGTGTGTGTGTATATGTGTGTGTATATATGGGTGTGTATATATGGGTGTGTTTGTGCATATGTGTATATGTTTGTGTGTATATGTTTGTGTATTTTTGTATATGTATATTTGTGTGTTTGTGTACATGTGTTTGTGTATAGGTATGTGTGTGTTTGTGTATATGTTTGTGTATATATGGGTGTTTGTGTACATGTGTTTGTGTATATGTTTGTGTGTATGTGTTTATGTAATATATGTGTGTGTGTTTATATGTGTTTGTGTATATGTTTGTGTGTGGTTGTTTGTGTGTGTGTATATATGTGTGTAGGAGAGTAGAAGTATCGGTATTGTTCACATTGATAACTTTTTTTTATGTTGTTGCAGATTTTGATGTACCAATTGGACTACGTCTTCGATTCGTTGGACTACTGCGTAGATCTACGTTTTTTGAAAATGTTAATAAAATGGTTAACGAGGGTTTTGTTGGGGATTTCTTATTTCAATTAAAAAAAATTGTCTTTGTGTTTTTTTTTCAAACTTTATTAGTGCCTAGATAATGGTAGTTGGCTGATTGACAGCGTCCATTATAAAGGCGGTACTAAGTGTTAGCCGGTGCAGAGGCTAGCACTAACCACCCATTATTACCCCGGTACCCACCACCACCAGGGGTGCCGGGAAGAGCTGGGTACGATCCAGTACCCGACCATCTGTTGTGATGGTCGGGTACTGGGGCGGCCGTAGGCTGGTATTATGAGGCTGGGAAGGGCCAAAAACAGTGGACCTTCCCACCCTTGTAATGCTAGGCTGCTGCTGCTGTGTTGTATCGGGCTGGTTATAAAAATGTGGGGGACCCCCACGTCGTTTTTTTTTTAAATTTAACAATAGACGTTGGGTCCCCCACATTTTTAATAACCAGCCATATACAAGGCCGCAGCAGTCTGGCATTACATGGGTGGGAAGGGCCACTGGTTTAGTACATTCCCAGGCTAATAACACTGTTTGTGGCTGGTTATGATAAATTGGGTGGAACCCCATGTCTTTTTAATAAAAATAATAAATAAATAATAAAAAAAAATGACGTGGGGTCCCCCCCCCTTTTTATAACCAGCCAGATACAACACAGCAGCAGCAGCCTAGCATTACAAGGGTGGGAAGGTCCACTGTTTTTGGCCTTTCCCCTCCTGATAATACCAGCCTGCGGCCGCCCCAGAGCCCGACCATCACAACCGATGGTCGGGTACTGGATCGTACCCAGCTCTTCCCGGCACCCCTGGTGGTGGTGGGTACCGGGGTAATAATGGTGGTTAGTGTTAGCCTCTGCACCGGCTAACACTAAGCCAACCCTTAGTAATGGACCTTGTCACTCAGACAGCGGCCATTACTAAAGTGATAGTAATAAAACTTGAAAATAAAACACAAAGACATAGATAAAATATTTTATTGAAATAAAGCACCCCCAACACAACCCTCATTAACCATTTTATTGATGAAAAAAAAGCGTCATCTAAGTAGTCCTCAAAACCGAAGTAGTCCAAACACCAAACCTGTAAAAAATAAAAAATATAAGAAAAAAAATGAAATAAAACATGTCGTAGGCTTAGTTTCACTTTCATGTGTGATACTGACTGTTATACCATGTATAGAAGCCTGCGGCAAAGTTGGCTTAGATACAGGGCGCCAGCAGACAGTATCATACATGGCCATACAGACATTTATACAAACAAACATACATGCAAACATACATGCACATATACACATACAAACATGACAACATACATACATGCAAACATGCATACATACATACATGAAAACATACATACATGAAAACATACATACATGCAAACATACATGCACATATACACATACAAACATGACTACATACATACAAGAAAACATACATACAAGCAAACATACATACATGCAAACATACATACATGCAAACATACATAAATGCAAACATACATGCATACATACATGCAAACATACATACATGAAAACATACATACATCCATATGCAAACATACATGCACATATACACATACAAACATGACAACATACATACAAGCAAACATACATACATACATACATACAAGCAAACATACATACAAGAAAACATACATACATACATAGAAGCAAACATACATACATGCAAACATACATGCACATATACACACATGCACATATACACATACAAACATGACAACATACATACAAGAAAACATACATACAAACATACATGCAAGCAAACATACATACATGAAAACATACATACATGAAAACATAAATACATGCAAACATACATGCACATATACACATACAAACATGACAACATACATACATGAAAACATACATACAAGCAAACATACATACATACAAACATACATGCAAACATACATACATGCAAACATACATACATACATATATACATGCAAACATACATACATGCAAACATGACAACATACATACATACATACAAGAAAACATACATACATACATGCAAACATACATACATGCAAACATAAATACATGCAAACATACATGCACATATACACATACAAACATGACAACATACATACATACATACAAGAAAACATACATACATGCAAACATACATACATGAAAACATACATACATGCAAACATACATGCACATATACACATACATGCACATATACACATACAAACATGACAACATACATACAAGCAAACATACATATACATACATACATACATACATGCAAATATACACATACATGACAACATACATACAAAAATAAACTCACCTAAGACGTTCCCACGAAGATCTGAACGGTCCCGTCACTTTTCTTCTTACTGCTCACATTCACAATAACATAGCGGTGGGCGCAGATGACGTAATCACGTGTGCCTGATATGATTACGTCATCAGCGCCACAACGCATTGTTACTATGAATGTGAGCGGCGCCAAGAAGAAGGAAGATGGCAAGTGACGGGACCGTTCAGAGCGCCGTTAGAACGTCTTAGGTGAGTTTATTTTTTTAATATATTTTTAGTTGTTCGCCGGGTGCTGATGCAGCACCGGTGCGGCGGGTACACAAATTACATGTAGTGACAGGGGGGGAGAGAGAAGTTGTTTGCCGAAACGGGGTGAATGTAGTGTAATGTAGTGTAGTGTAATGTAGTGTAGTGTAGTGTATTGTAGGGTTGATGACATTCACGGTAAGTTCGTCTCAATCGGGCTTACCATGCCCGCTTGAGACGAACATTCTCCCGATGTTGCTAGAACTACAGTATCTAGCAACATCGGGAGCGCGCACACTGCAGAGCGGAGCGGCTTGATTGACATCAAGCCGCTCACGCCCCTTTTTAGAAAAGATAACCAGCACTTGCTGAGTTATCAAGTGTAAAAAAAAGGCACTTAGGAAATGAATTTTTAAATTTTTTTAACAGCAAATGTTTTAAAATTCATTTCCTGCTTAGAATGTTTAAAAAAAAAAATTTGAGTCAACTTGGGACAACCCCTTTAAGTTTTGTCTTATGCAAGTGAAATGCATGCTCGATCCGGTTGAGATCTGGTGATTGACTTGGCCATTGCAGAATATTCCACTTCTTTGCATTAAAAAACTCCTGGGTTGCTTTCGCAGTATGTTTTGGCCCATCTGTACTGTGAAGCGACGTCCAATCAACCTTGATGCATTTGGTTGAATCTGAGCAGAAAGTATATCCCTGAACACTTCAGAATTCATCCGGCTTCTTCTGTCTTCAGTCACATTATCATGCCATCACACTGCCTCCACCATGTTTTACAGAGGATATGGTGTGCTTTTTGGATCATGAGCTGTTCCAAGCCTTCTCCATACTTTCTTCCTCCCATCATTATGGTACAGGTTGATCTTAGTTTCATCTGTGCAAAGAATGCTGTTCCAGAACTGGGCTGGCTTCTTTAGATGTTGTTTGGCAAAGTCTAATCTGGCCTTTCTATTTTTGAGGCTGATTAATGGTTTGCACCTTGTGGTGAACCCTCTGTATTTGCTCCCATTAAGCCTTCTCTTTATGGTAGACTTAGATACTGATACACCTACTTCCAGGAGAGTGTTCTTCACTTGGGTAGATGTTGTAAAGGGATTTATCTTCACCATGGACAGGATTCTGCGATCATCCACCACTGTTGTCTTCCGTGGACGTCCAGGGCTTTTGGAGTTCATGAGATCACCAGTGCGCTCTTTTTTTTCAAGAATGTACCAAACTGTTGATTTGGCCACTCCTAATATTTGTGCTATCTCTCTGATGGATTTCTTCATTTCTTTTCAGCCTAATGATGCTCTGTTTCACTTGGATTGAGAGATCCTTTGACCTCATGTTGTGGGTTCATAGCAACAGCTTCCAAATGCAAATGCCACACCTGGAATCAACTCCAGACCTTTTACCTGCTTAATTGATGATGGATTAATGAGGGAATAGCCCATTCAACCCATTAAATAGCTTTTGAGATAAGTGTCCAATTACTTTTGGTCCCTTGAAAAAGGAGCAGCTACATATTAAAGAGCTGTAATTTCTAAACCCTTCCTCAAATTAGGATGTGAATACCCTCAAATTAAAGCTGAGAGTCTGCACTTTAAGGCCATATTGATTATATAACTGTAAATTCAATAAGTTTTGGTAAACAGCTAAAATGGCAAAACTTGTGTCACTGTCCAAATAATTCTGGACCTAACCGTATGTTAGAATCCTATTTTCCAATTTGTTAAAGTGTAACTAAACGTTTGACAAACTTCTGACATGTCATAGTGACATGTCAGAAGTTTTGATTGGTGGGGGTCCAAGCACTGAGACCCCCACCAATCGCTAAAACAAAGCAGCAGAAGCGCTCAGCCACTTCTGTTTGTCTTTTTCCAGAAAGCCGATGTATCGGAGTACGGGCTTATAGACTTTCTATTGAGCCTCACACGAGCGCTTCTGCCGCTTCATTTTAGCAATTGGTGGGGGTCTCATAGCTCGGACCTCCACCAATCAAAACTTCTGACATGTCACTATGACATGTCTGAAGTTTGTCGAATGTTTAGTTACACTTTAAATATAATTTAACATTAAAAAGGTGTTTTTTTTGTTTTGTTTTTTAAAACTATGCCATATGTATTAATAAGTATTTTTTTTCTTTTTACAGAAAACAGTATCTGACATGTGAAACATATTGAAGGGGCTAATAAAAAAAAACTAATGTTTTAGAGCCTATCCACAGGATAAATCTTAAAAGTCTGAATGGTGAGTTCTGACCGCTGGGACCCCACTGATCCTGAGGACAGGGAAAACCTATAGAGAGAGTGCACTCACTAGGCTGTTTCCATATCTATCATATGGAGAGGGACCGTGCACGTTCAACCACTTCTCCACAAAGACGCTTGTTTTCAGGATTGGTGGAGATCCCAGCAGTCAGACGCCACCATTCTGGATTTTTTGGTCTATCCAGTGGATATCCGTAGGAGGCACAATCTAGAGGAGGCAAGGGCCCTGAGGAGATAAGGGGACAAGCTATCAGGGGCAATTTCTCTATGGGGGTCCTATCTACCGAGGGAAAAGTGCTCTGTAGGTGCAAGGGGCCAATCTTTAAGCAGCCAAGGGCTCAGTGGATGAAGCCCAATTTACCAGTACCAAGGTCTCTGTGAAAGGATGGAGGCCCAATCTATCAGGGGCTATGGGTTTGCTCTGCTGTGTGAGTAAGTCCCACACAAACTTTACATTGTCGGTAGTGTGAATAGACATCCCGTCCTGGCTGGAGGAAATGCCTATTCACTCTCAAGACACTTCAGTAAAGTTAATGTGGGTGTATGTGACAGCACAGCATGATCTCACAAGATCACGCTGTGCTGAGTATAAATGGACATGAATGAAGAGAAGTGTATGATGCTGATTGGTCAGTGTCATACACTTCTCTTTACAATGCTCACTTGGTCAAAAGTTAAAAAACGCCCAGTTGGGCATTAAGACACTAATTAGCATAAATCTAAAAAAATGATAGTTTTTCAAAATAAAATCCACTGTTGTTATCTACATTAAAGCGCCGATAAGATTATGTAGGAGATAGGGCACTTATAATGTGGTGATAGAGCCTCTTTAAATCATACCATTATACTACTGTAGATTAAATATTACCTGCATACTGTTACTGAACACAATTCACTATTACAAGACCAATATTACAAATAATAACACAATATAAGGTCCAAATAATACCAAGTGACTGAATAATACCCCCATACTGTTACTGAGTAATACCGCCACACCATAACCACATAGTGACTGAATAATACACCCATACTGTTACTGTATAATACCGCCACACCATAACCACAAAGTGACTGAATAATACCCCCCCATACTATTACTGAATAATACCAAAAACCATAACTACATAGTGACTGAATAATAGCCCCAAACTGTTACTGAATAATACCGCCACACCGTAACGACATAGGGACTGAATAATACCGCCATACTGTTACTGAATATTACCGCAACACCATAACCACATAGTGACTGAATAATACCCCCATACTGTTACTGAATAAAAACCACTATACAAAGGCCAATATTATAACTATTTAGTCACCATATAGTGGTAGATGTCAGTTCTACACAGGAGCTTTGCAGACGATATAAGTGATTACAGCACATTTATATTACAGGTGATGTCTTCTTTGATTTGAGTCGTTCACTTTTCCTTTTTTCTCTCCATCCGGCCCAGACCACTGTGACCCCTTATTCCAGCCACGAATCGTCTCTGCAGAATTTGACACACAGACATGTTGGTTTCTCACTTTTCCAACATCCTCCCCACCTATACCCCATCCTCTAAACAAACTCGTAATCCACAGTGCCCCAGATGATAATAATGATCCCTTAGTGCTCAACACAATAAAAATGCCCCATCAGTAACAGTGCCCCCTTTGTGTCCCCAGAGTAATAATGCCCCCTTTATGCCCCCTGTATATAGCGCCACAATATCCCTTGTGGATAGCGCCACACACAGTCCCCTGTAGATAGTACCACACAGCACTCTGTAGATAGCGCCACACACACAGCCCCTGTAGATAGTGCCACACGCAACAGCCCCTGTACATAGCACCACACACAGCCCTCTGTAGATTGGGCCAGATAGAGCCCCCCTTAGTAGACAACACCACTTGAATATAGTGCTACACAGCTTCCCCCCTTGTATATAGTGGCACACAGTTATTTGCCTTGTATATAGTGCCACACAGCACCCTCCCTTGAAAATAATGCCAAACCCCACGCTGTAGAAAGGGCCACATACAGCCCACTCTAGATAGTGCCACACAGCCCCCCTTAGTAGATAGTGCCACACAGCCACCTCCTTGTATATAGTGCAATGCAGCTTCCCCCCTTGTATATAGTTTCACACAGTCCTCCCCTATTGTATATAGTGCCACACAGCCCTCCCTCTTGTATATAGTGCCACACAGCCCCCTGTAGATAGCGCCACACATAGCCCCCTGTAGACAGCGCCACACACAGCCCCTGTAGATAGCTCCACACAGCCCCCTCCTTGTATATAGTGCCACACAGCCCCCCTTGTATATAGTGCCACAAAGCCCTCCCCTTGTATATAGTGCCACTCAGCCCTCCCCTTGTGTATAGTGCCACGCAGCCCTCCCCCTTGTATATAGTGCCTCACAGCCCCACCTCCCTGGTATATAGTGCCACACAGCTCCCTCTCCCCTTGTATATAGTGCCACACAGTTCCCCCCTTATATATAGTGCCACAAAGCCCCCTATCTACAGGGAGCAGCTAGCGACACCACCGGGCGTGAGGGTGCCCACCCGCCCAGCCCAAATGTGGGCAGAGGTGGGTGACAGCAGTTAGCGGCGGCGGGCCCCTTCTTTTTTTTTCATTTGGTCCAGGCCCCTGACAGCAGTCCCACCATGGCGGCCCTGCATTCATATCTTTTAGAGTCCATGCCTCGACGAGAGATATTTTGGTGGCAAAAGGGAGAATCTACTCAATATTAGGCAGGTGGCTTTAATATATTGGCTGATTGGTGTATGTGTGCAAAGCAAACCTGTCACTCATTGGTTTACTATGTATGGGCTAACCTATAAATGCATGATCACACAGGAATCCAAAAATTCTGCATCCAAAATCTGCACCGAACTTGTGCGGCTTTGGACACGGATTTCACGTGATATCTATTTACACTCCCGACACTTCGGTTTGTGTGGGACTTAATAGCTGCACAGCATGATCAAGTGAGATCACGCTTCGAATGACAGCACAGCGAGATCACGCTGTGCAGCTATTAAGTCCCACATAAACTTTACCGAAGTGTCGGGAGTGTGAATAGACATCGCGTCCTGGCTGGAGGCAATGTCTATTCACTCTCTAAACACTTCAGTAAAGTTAATGTGGGTGTATGTGACAGCACAGCAAGATCACGCTGTGCTGAGTACAAATGGACATGAATGGAGAGAAGTGTATGACACTGATTGGTCAGCGTCATACACTTCTCTTCACAATGCCCACTTGGTCAAATGTTAAAAAATGCCCAGTTGGGCATTAAGAAAGTAATTAGCATAAATCTAAAATTGCTCATAACTTGGTTAAAAATATTGTTTTTCAAAATAAAAAACACTGTTGTTATCTACATTACAGTGCCGATCATATTATGTAGGAGATAGGGCACTTATAATGTGGTGACAGAGCCTCTATAAGGCTGAGAATTATTCCAGATACATAAAATAATGGTTTAGTAGAAGAGATTTTGCTACAGAAAAGATTTGTGTGGCAATAAATGGTAATGATAGAAAGTGAAGTTTTCCATGTATTAATGAAAATAGAACTGTAGTTGTATTATACCTTTTCTATTGGCTAACTGAGTCGATTACACATGCCAGCTCGTTAGACAGCTTACCATAGGTCTCTTCCTCAGGTCTGTCATCTAATAAAAGGTATCATACAACTCAGGGGCGTAACTAGGAAAGACTGGGCCCCATAGCAAATTCTTGACCGCCCCCCCCCCGGGTGCCACAAGCTGCCCCCCTTATAAATAGTGCCCCCTGTAGAATGTGCCATACAGCCCCCCTGTAGACAGTGCTATATAGCCTCGCCTATAGACAGTGTCACACCCCATTTGTAGATAGCGCCCCACCTCCCCCTTGTAGATAGTGCCATACAGCCCCCCTGTAGATATCGCCATAAAGCCCCCACTGTATATATTGCCACACAGCCCCCTCTTAGTAGCCCTCCCCCTTGTAAATAGTGACATACAGTTCCCCCTTGTGTATAGTGCCACACAGCCCCCCCTTGTGTATAATGCCACAAGGCAATGGTGCATCCGAGAAAGTTGTATCAGCCAGGGAGATGTCACTCAAACATGGAAAGGTGGGTTTGGAGGCAGGACTATGTGACTCTTCAGGATAGCGGCACCGCCCCATAACCCTCTAATGAGTAATTAGCCAATTGTCTGTGCCGTTTTAAAAGTGGATTTTAAAGATTTTGCTGCATCTGAAAAAAATATACAAGGGAATTTTTGGAAATATTGTCAGGTCATGTGGCGGATTCAAGGGGTTAAAACTACCTGACAAATTCGCATTAAATACACAATGAATTGAGAACAATTCCATCTGCCCTGCAATTTTGTTATGATAAATATATCCTATATAATTACAGATCCAGAACCAGGCTCTGAAATATATACAGTACCACAACCAAGCTCAGTACATAAATACAGCACTAGAACCAAGCTCTGACATATATACAGCACCAGAACCAACCTCAGTACATATATACAGCACCAGAACCAAGCTTAGTACATATATACAGCCCCAGAACCAAACTCATTACATATATACAGCACCAAAACCAATCTCATACATATATACAGCACCAGAACAAAGCTTGGTACTTACATACAGCATCAGAACCAAGATCAGTACATATACACAACAACAGAACCAAGCTCAGTACTTACATACAGCATCAGAACCAAGATCAGTAAACATATACAGCACCAGAACAAATACAGCTCAATTTAGTGCAAAACTACAGCTCCCAGCATGGCCCGAGCAATGGTAAGTATATGCTGGGAGATGTTGTTTCACAAAAAAAGAATCATACCACCCATCATCTCGCTGCAGATCATACAGTGACTACATTACTGATTAGAGGCAGAATAAACATTTACATTAAGTGACTCACCGGTGACGTCTCAGATTCTAGTTCTTTTCTTCTCCCTCCGGTCCAGACCTCTATGATGGATTTCTACCGGCCATGACCCATTTCTGCAGTTTTCCGCTCAGATGTCTTCAGCTTCTCACTTTTAAAACATTTCTGCACCTATAAATGAAGTTAAAATTCTCAACACCTCTAAATATAATAAAGCGCCATACACTGCACCTCTAACTATAATGCCACCATACACTGTGTCCATGATTATAATAGTATCATACACTATCACCCACACATACACACACAGTGCCCCCAGTAGATAGTGCCAACATAGCCCCCTGTAGATAGTGACCCCCATAGAGCCTCTGTAGATAGTGCCCTACAAACAGCCCTCTGTAGATAGTGCCACCGGGCATATGGGGGGCGTGTCGGCTGGCGGCACGTGCCCCCACAAGCCGCGGGTCCCGTAGTAGCCGCTACGGCTGGTACCGCGGTAGTTACGCCACTTGCTGCAATACAGAAGTATTGCAGTGTATTATAAAAGCGATCATAAGATCACATTGTGAAGTCCCCCAGTGGGACTAAAAATAAAGTTATCAAAAAGTTTAATAAAGTTAATAATAAATAAATAAAAATCCCAAATAAAAAAAATTAAAAACCCACTTTTTCCCTTATAAAATACTTTAATATGAAAAAACAAAAAAATTAAAACATTACACATATTTGGTATTGCCGCGTCCATAACGACCCCACCTATAAAGCAAATATGTTAGTTAACCCTGATAACAGCCACATCTTGGGTGTATATTCCTTGGTGGTTCATTAGATGGCTGTGATGCAACATTTTGGCTTTGACCTGCAATGTCATGGGATCTCGCAATGTGACAACTTTGCAGTCTGTTTCACAGCATATGACATTGCTGCTCATATTCCCTTACGTACTATTCAGTATAATAGGTTACTATTGAATCATGATCCCAAAGCACAGAACTGTGCTATTTTTATAGACATGAGACATTAGCAACCGCTAGTAAGAATTATATGCATAACAGGAAAGAGAACACAGCAGGGATGTGAAAACCACAATCTATTCCACAAAGAGTTAGCATTTCTCTACTAAGATCATATTATTTTGTGACATACTCTGTGTTTATGCACATGTCAAACGTGTGAAAATCGATATGACAGATACTCCATATAATAAGCAGAGAAGACAGGTTTTAAGGGTTGTTGTTGTTTTTTTTTAAATGACTTTTGAGAACGTTAAAGGAATAATTCTCCAGAATAGGTAATTATCCTGTGTAATTGGGTATTAGGCACAAATGCATCTATTAGCCAGGACTGAGCTACAGCAAAACAGGGTGCACAGCTGGAGCAACTGCAAAGAGCATACCTCTAATGGGAATACATTTTAAACAAACATTATGTCCTAATAGGATGAATGTACAACCTTGTCGTGCAACACGAAAGACTTAAGGAGGACAATGATGGATTTCAGAAGCTGGTCATTAAAAGGACAAAAGAAGGAGACACGCATTCTGCAAAGAATCTGGGACGCTTGCACCACGTCTTAAATTTACATATTCTTATATTCAACATATCTTAGCGATAAGTCTGGGTTCACACGACCTATTTTCAGGCGTAAACGAGGCGTATTATGCCTCGTTTTACGCCTGAAAATAGGGCTACAATACGTCGGCAAACATCTGCCCATTCATTTGAATGGGTTTGCCGACGTATTGTGCAGACGACCTGTAATTTACGCGTCGTCGTTTGACAGCTGTCAAACGACCACGCGTAAATGGACTGCCTCGTCAAAGAAGTGCAGGGCACTTCTTTGCCACGTAATTTGAGCTGTTCTTCATTGAACTCAATGAAGCACAGCTCAAGATTTACGAGCGTCTCAGACGGCTGGCCAAAATGCGAGGAGGAGCATTTACGTGTGAAACGAGGCAGCTGTTAACAGTCTGTCTTTTCACACGTAAATGCCTCTCATCGTGTGAACATACCCTAAGCCATCACTTACTATAGTGGAAAAACCCCTTTAAGATCTGGACAATTTAGTAATGTAAATTTGGAAAATGGATATACCATATGTCACGAAGGGTCTGTGGACCCACTGAGCCGTACCGCCTTGGCGGTAAGGCAGCAGGCCAACAGGGAGCAGGTGAATGTCTATAGTTCTATAGGTACCTGTGGCAGCTCAGACAGCAGCAGGGCAGGTTCGGCTGGGACTTAGGTAGCAGGCGAACATCAGGCGAGGTGAAGCAGGTCAGACGTGGATGCAGCACGGCACGACTTTGGCACAGCTCAGTACTACACCAGGAAGGTATGGATTGCTAGGAACAGGAACTGGAAACAGGTATAGGTACAGGGACAGGGACTGGAACAGGAAATACACTAGGAGGCCATCACATAGACAAACTAGGGAACACAACAACGCTCAGGCATAGAAGTAGGGCGCTGGACCCCTCTTATAGTACAGGGTACTCACGGGTCAAAGTTCATCCATGAGGTCCGGTGCGCGCGCTAGCCCTTTAAGAGCGGGCACGAGCGTGCGCACGCACCCTACGGGATCTGGCAGAAGTGAGTGGACGCGAGCATTGGCGTCTCCTGAGGAGGAGGCTGGGGCCAGCGCTTGCCAACTCGTGGCTGCGGCTGTCAGGGGGAGGTTGGAGCTGACAGCCCGCAGCCACGGACATTACAACATATATGCAACCTGTGCATGCCTACAAGGGCCTGGCATGCAAAGGGGCTGACTTCTACTTTAAAAGATATAGAATATTGCTCTCTACTGTCAGTTAGATTGCATGAAAGGAGCTATGCTAATGATTCCCATCCATAACTCGTAATTACTATTGAATAAGATTGTATTTTCTGGAGAGTTAATAAGGAGGTACTTTATGACTTTAGCCATTACAAAGATAGGGACCCAAATGCTGATCTACACAGGGGCCCTGTGGTGTTTGTGTTCACCCCTGGTACAGGTAAAACATAAGAACATAAAAAAAGGGGAATGGCAAATTAAAAGGTTTAATTGCTGTGCTTCTTCTGCGTTTTGCAGTCAAATGTTTTTCCCAATCTTTTGTAAAAACACATTTCAACATGACCAGGCTAAGAATAACAAACAGTCATATAAGCTACTTTCAATTCCCATGCGCCTACGGTCCTGTGGTCTCCACTAGGGGTGGGAGCCAGCCGGTTCTCCTTAGTTCTCCTGAACAGGTTGTTAAAATAATAACCAGTTTGCCAGGCCTGGCAAGAAAAGGCCAGACCTGTCCTGCATCCCTAGATAATTGTGCAGGAACAGGGACAGTATTTATTTTTTTCTGTTGTCAGAACCTTATTTTTGGGGACATTATTTGAGGGATCTATCTTGAGGCACTAGGGGCACTATACAGGTGCACTAGATGGGGGTCACTATGGCACCGTGCAGGGAAACTATTCAGGGGCACTATTATCTTTCTGGGGCCTTGTATTTTGCACTGTTCTTTTCGGGTCCTTTAGTTTGACACTTTGTTTCGGAGGGTAGTACAGTATGTGTGCCACTCTTGACTCTATGGTATTATTTTTAGGGGCCATGGTGTGTGGCACTATTATATAAAGGGGGCAAATTGTGTTTCATTATTATATTCAGGGTGCACACTTTGTGACACTATTTTCAGGAGGCACAGTTTCTAGCACTATATTCAGGGGGCACAGAGTGTGACATTATATTCAGAGGGTACACTGTGTGACACTATTAGTATTCATGGGCACAGTGTATGGTACTGTTTATCCATGGGGCACAGTGTGTGGCATTGCTATATTCACTATGGCACTATGAAACGTTTGTCAGAGAAGAAAAGGAAGGAAAATGACTCCATTCAGAGAAAATGTCACCTGTAAGTCACTAAATATCATTGTTTATTCTCCATCTGACTGCATCATATTAGTACTGTATGGTACGCAGAGAGATGATGAGTGGTACCATTCTTATTTGTGAAAAAAAAATATTTGTAATTTTGTAATTTTTTTATTTGATTATTAGTTAAGGGATCATTTTCTGCAGCCCGCTATGCAGCTGGCACTACACATGCATATTTTAATCAGTTAATAGGTAACCTGTTGTTAAAAATTGAAATCCCACCGCTAGTCATTATTTTTGTTCACTTGGCCACAGTGATGACGCGTACGCAATACGTGACTGAGGCAGCCAATCACTGGCACACATCATTGTTTCAGCCATTGAAGAAAGATGCAATGTAAAATATTGTGATTACCCTTTTTACTATACTATCTTGTTTGTTTTACTATAGCAGTGTAGAAAGAAATCCTGCTAACATAGTCGAAAACCATAATAAAATCAACAACATATCTGTGGACTAGGCTTGTCACGATAACAGAATTTGGATTTCGATACCGATACTTTGTGTAGTATTGTGATTCTTGATACCAAAACGATACTTTGCCAATAATAAAAAAAAAGTTCTTCCATTCAAAGATGTAAGGTACGTGGTGTGATGCATTTTGAACCTCCATGTGCCGCGCATTAATAGTAATTAACATTGGGTTGATGTGTGAGGAACATGATGGGGTTAATTACTATTAATGTAAGGTACTATTAATGGGAGGTTCAAAATTCATATTACCTCGTGCCTCACATTAATAAGTAAAAGAAGGCTGTTTTTATTTTATTTTTTACAGAGAACACATCATAATAGACGCTATGAATTTGTTGTGTAGGTTATTACGGTCACGACGATACCGAATATGTGTATATTTCATGTATTGAGACTTTTATTTTAATGTTTGTTTTAAAAAAATGTGTATGTGTATTTTTTACAGGTTTTCTTTTATTTCACATTACTTTATTTTTTTTTACTTTTCTATTTTTAAACTTTACTGTACTGGCATATATCTATTTGACAGTACATTATCCTGTGTACTGATAGTAGACAGGCAGTTGTTAGTACATACCTAAGTATGCCCTAACAACAGGGAATATGGTCAGACAGCCGAGGGGTCCTTCAATGGATCCTGGACTGTCTGCCCGTATATGGTATGTCCCTCGATTGCGTCAAAGGGATTCCCTGTGACATGATCAATAGGGTATTCCCCCTTCTGATTCTCCACTTGAATGTGGCGGTCACTTTGATGACTTCATTCAAGGGAATAGTGGCAGAGATTAGAGGTTTCTCTGACCTCTGCTGTTGGAGCAGGGCTGAGGCTGTATAACACAGCCATTGCCCCGCTCCTGATCGTGCACACACACTAGCTGTGCCCACGCTGTCAGCATGGTGTGATGCAGCTGGCGCTGGAATAATGAGCGCTGGCACTGAAGACAGAGAACATGGGGGAGTTTTGCAGTGCACTCGCCATGTTCTCTGTCTTCAGGGCCGGCGCCACCGCTCATTAGTGCATTGTTGGCCACATTACTCTACTGACTACATTCATGTGTCACAATACTAAGCTGTGCAGCTGCACAGCTTAGTTTAGAAATACATGAATTAACCGTATTTAACCATTTGAGGGTACATGGCATCAAAATAGTTTCGATATTTTGATGCATCATGCAACCCTATGGTGGACAACAGTTTGCTGTCAGTTTCCAGATATCTCCAAGGCAGAGTAAAAGCAAACTGAACAATAAATGAAAGATAAAGATATATTCGTCAGAGGAAAGAATGTACAGTTGCAGAATATATAAACAATGTTCCGCTGTGGTGAAGCTTTTAGTTTCATGGTTCTAAGCTGTAATGATACAACTACGCTTATGTAAAGGGTTTTTGCAAGTAGAATGAGTCATTCCAATGAACTAGGAATCTTTACCATGCTAATTAAACCATTTTTCTTATTAGAAATCATTAATAATCTTTAACTCTTTTGTGACCAAGAGCCATCGAGGACAGAATGGCCTTAGAAAAATTAACCTTATGGAATAACACATTATGAAAGTGAATTTTCTTTATTTAACCCATTCCCGCTGTGGCCACTTTTGACCTTCCTGAGCCTTATTTTTCAAAACTGAAATGTGTCAATTTATGTGGTAATAGCTTTGGAATGCTTTTACCTATCCAAGCGATTCTGAGAATGTTTTCTCGTGACATATTGGACTTTATGTTAGTGAAAAAATTTAGTCGATAAATTCAAAATTTATTTGTGAGAAACACCAAAATGTAGAGAAAATGTGCAAAAATTAGCATTTTTCTAAATTTAAATGTATCTGCTTGTAAAACCGATAGTAATAACACACAAAATAGTTACTAGTTAACATTTCCCACATGTCTTCTTTATGTTTGAATCGTTTTTGGAACGTCCTTTTATTTTTCTAGGACGTTACAAGGCTTAGAGCTTTAGCTTCAATTTCTCACATTTTTCAAGAAATTCATATTTAATTTATTTTTACAGAAGGTTTTACAAGAGAAATGCAACACAATATTTATTGCCCACATTCTGCAGTTTTTAGAAATATCCCACGTGGCCCTAGTGTGCTAATGGACTGAAACACTGGCCTCAGAAACAAAGGAGCACCTAGTGGATTTGGGGGCCTTCTATTTATTAGATTATATTTTAGGCACCATGTCAGATTTGAAGAGGTCTTGTGATGCCAAAACAAAGGAAACTCCTCAAAAAAGACCCAATTTTGGAAACTACAACCCACAAGGAATTAATCTAGGAGTGTAGTGAGCATTTTGAAAAAAAAATATTTCCACAAGGAATAAAGAAGAAAAAGCCCCACAACATTTGTAAAGCAACTTCTCCAGAGTATGTAAATACGGCAAGGCTTAGAAGGGAAGGAGCGCCATTTGGCTTTTGGAGCGCAGATTTTGCTGGATTGGTATCTCGGCACCATGTCACATTTACAAAGCCCCTGAGGTACCAGTACAGTGGAGACTACCCAAAAGTGACTCCATTTAGGAAACTACACCCCCAGAGAAATGTATCTAGGGGTATAGTGAGCATTTTGACCCCACATGTTTTTTATAGTTTTTATTAGAATTGGGCAGTGAAAATAAAAAATAAAAAAAATGTATCTTTAGCTCAAGACTTTTCATTGCCTCAACAAATAAAAGAAAATTAGAACCCCAACATTTGCAAAGCAACTTCTCCAGAGTACGGAAATACCTCATATGTTGTCATAATCTGCTGTTTGGGCACACGGCAAGGCTTAGAAGGGAAGGCGCCCTATGTGGCATTTGGAGTGAAAAATTTTGTTGGATTGGTTTCTGGGCGTTATGTCACTTTTGCAAAGCCCCTGTGGGACCAAAACAGTGGAAACCTACCAGAAGTGACCCCATTTTCCCAACTACACCCCTCAAGATATTCACCTAGGGGTGTAGTGTAGTGAGCATGTTAACCCCGGAGGAGTTTTCCAGAAATTAGTGTACACTAGATGTTGCAGAGTGAAAATGGGAATTTTTCCATAGATATGCCAATATGTGATGCCCAGCTTGTGCCACCATAACAAGACAGCTCTCTAATTATTATGCTGTGTTTCCCGGTTTTAGAAACACCCTACATGTGGCCATAATCTTTTGCCTGGACGATTGACATGGCTCAGTAGTGAAAGAGTACCATGCGAAATTGAGGCCTAATTTGGCGACTTACAATGTATTGGTTCACAATTGCAGAGGCTCTGATATGAAATAATAAAAGAAACCCCTGAAAAATGACCCCATTTTGGAAACTACACCCCTCAAGGCATTTATTAAGGGGTGTAGTGAGCATTTTCACCATACAGGTCTTTTCCATAAATTATTGCACTGCGGATGGTGCAAAGCAAAAATAGCAATTTTTCACAAATATGCCATTTCAGTGGCAAATATGTCGTGCCCAGCTTGTGTCACAGGAGACACACACCCCAAAAATTGTTACAAGGGTTCTCCCTGGATTGGCGATATAATAATGGGGTAAAATAATCCATAGATCTGTATTACACTGTGAACCAAACCTTTCTGCACAGGCCGGTGTCCCACTGATAAATGGTGTAGTTTCTTATCCCCTTTTGGTACACACTCGGCACCTTTGCAGTTTGGGGAATTTTGCTGGGAAGTGTTGGCCTGGTATAATATGGGCACCCTCGCTTCCAGAAGATATGTTTGGGCCCTACCCTTCCTTGTTCCCTAATTTCTGGCCTTGATAAATCACATCTTGAAACAGAAGAAATGTTCCCCTCGGGCCTGCACAACTGCATATTTTTCTTTCCTGACTTATTGGAGCCTTAACTTATTTTATTTTTTCATAGACGTAGTGGTATAAGGGCTGTTCTTTTGTGGTGTGAGCTGTAGTTATTATTGGTACCATTTTGGGCTACGTGTGACTTTTTGATCACTTTTGATCCTTTTTTTGGGAGTCAAGGTGACCAAAAAACAGCAATCATGATATTGTTTTTTTTAGTTTTTTTTATATAGCGTTCACCACGCATCATAAATTACATGTTAACTTTATTCTGCAGGTCAGTACGATTCCGGTGATACCAAATTTATAGCACATTTTTATGTTTTACAACTTTTTGCACAATAAAATTACTTTTGCAAAAAGAATGTATTTTATCTGTCGCCATGTTGTAAGAGCCATAACTTTTTAATTTTTTAGTTGACGGAGCTGTATGAGGGCTTGGTTTTTGCGAGACGAGCTATAGATTTTATAGGTACCATTTTTGGACATATGCGACTTTTTGATCACTTTATATTTCAATTTTTGGAAGACAAAGTGACCAAAAAAACTGCATATCTGGCAGTATTTTTTTTTTACAGCCTTCACTGCGTGGGACAAATAACATAATTTTTTATAGTTCAGGTCGTTACGAACGCGGTGATACCAAATATGTATGGTTTATTTTTTTTCAATAAGAAATTACTTGATAAGTGAAAAAGGGTCTTGTAATGATAGGGGTAGGGAAACGGACAAGTGAGCCCTAATCTACCCGCCACTCTGTCCCTGCCTACTTGCAACGACCCGCCCTAGGCGACGGGGTACAACTGGGCGGTGGTCCCTACGCTCAGTAAGTGCACGAGACAAACATACAAGGGAATATAAAGCAAAGGGAAAGGGGCAGTTGCCCACGGCAACACAGTGAGCAACAGAGTGGTGAACGAGCCAAGTCAAACCAGGAGAGCAAGAGGTACCAAACGCAGAGCAGAAGAGTAGTCAGAAAGCCAGGGTCAGAATGGAGCAGGATCAAATTGTTAGGAGCTGTAGCTGGGCCAGGAAACCACACAGAAAGAATCACAAGCAAGGAGGAACAGGAAAGGCAGGTATAAATAGACAGAGGGCGGGAGCTAGCTGAGTCTGGCCAGGCTGCGATAGGTTCTCCCACTCCTAAGCCTGCCAGCCTGAGTGGTGGAAGCTGGAGTCAGTCTCAGAGAGATAGACTTAGGTGAAGACTGATTACCTATGGAAGTTAACCCCGAAGCTGTGCCTGGCAGATCCTTTACAGTACCCCCCCTTTTATGAGGGGCCACCGGACCCTTTCTAAGTGGACCTGGTTTACTGGGGAAACGAAGGTGGAACTTCCTGACCAATACCCCAGCGTGAACATCTCGGGCGGGTACCCAAGTCCTCTCCTCAGGCCCGTAACCTCTCCAATGGACCAGGTACTGGAGGGAGCCTTGGACCATCTTGCTGTCCACAATCTTGGCCACCTCGAATTCCACCCCCTCAGGGGTGAGAACGGGAACAGGAGGTTTCCTCGAGGGAGCCAAGGACAGGGAGCAGCATTTAAGGAGGGAGGCATGAAACACGTCGTGTACTCGAAAAGATGGGGGTAACTCCAGCCGGAAGGAGACAGGATTGAGGACTTCAATGACCTTATACGGCCCAATAAACCGGGGAGCAAACTTCTTGGACGGGACCTTAAGACGCAAGTTCCTAGATGATAACCACACCAGATCCCCGACCATAAACAAGGGGTTAGCAGTTAGCAGAACGTTTTCTATGAGCCTGAGTTTTTTGTACGCTCTGGGACGCCTCTAGGTTCTTCTGAGCCCGGGCCCAGACTGTGCACAGTTCCCGATGAACGACCTCTACCTCGGGATTGTTGGAACTACCAGGTGAAACGGAGGAGAACTGTGGATTAAACCCAAAATTACAGAAAAAGGGGGAGACCCCTGACGAGTTACTGACCCGGTTATTAAGGGAAAATTCAGCGAGGGGAATGAATGAGACCCAATCATATTGACAGTCAGAGATAAAACACCTTAAATATTGTTCTAGAGATTGATTAGTCCTCTCAGTTTGGCCATTGGTTTCAGGATGGAAAGCAGAGGAGAAGGACAGATCAATCTCCAACTTCTTACAGAAGGCTCTCCAAAACAAAGAAACAAATTGTACCACTCTGTCCGAAACAATATTGACAGGGACCCCATGGAGACGCAGGATGTGTTTGACAAACAAGGTAGCTAACGTCTTGGCGTTGGGTAGTTTCTTGAGGGGCACAAAGTGGCACATCTTACTGAAGCGGTCTACTACCACCCACACCACCGACTTGCCTTGGGATGGAGGCAAATCGGTGATAAAATCCATGGAGATATGTGTCCAAGTTCTCTGGGGAATGGGCAACGAACGTAGTAAGCCCGCTGGTCGGGACCTGGGAGTCTTAGACCTAGCACAAACCTCACAAGCGGCGACGTAGGCCTTAACGTCTTTAGGCAACCCAGGCCACCAATAGTTTCTGGCAATGAGGTGTTTGGTACCCAGGATGCCTGGATGACCAGATAGTGCGGAGTCATGATTTTCCCTAAGTACCCTTAGCCGGTATTGCAGGGGAACAAACAGCTTGTCCTCAGGAAGGTTCCCGGGAGCTGAACCTTGATCAGCTGCAATTTCAGAGACTAAATCAGAATCAATAGAAGAAATGATTATACCGGGAGGCAAAATACAAGCAGGATCTTCCTCCGAAGGAGGGCTGGCCATGAAGCTACGCGACAGTGCATCGGCCTTAATATTTTTAGACCCAGCCCTATAGGTAACCAAAAAGTTGAATCTGGTAAAAATTAGCGCCCATCGAGCTTGTCTCGGGTTTAGCCTCCGGGCAGATTCTAGGAAAACCAGATTCTTGTGGTCGGTAAGGACCGTTACCTGGTGCCTAGCCCCCTCCAGGAAGTGGCGCCACTCTTCAAATGCCCATTTAATGGCTAAGAGTTCGCGGTTGCCAATATCATAGTTACTCTCAGTGGGCGAAAACTTCCTGGAGAAGTAGGCACAGGGGCGGAGATGGGTGAGGGACTTGGTACCCTGGGACAAGACAGCCCCCACTCCCACCTCGGATGCGTCAACTTCCACGATAAATGGCTCCATTTGCTTGGGCTGAACCAGCACCGGGGCCGAGATAAAGCACTTCTTAAGGACCTCAAAAGCCTGGACAGCCTCTGGAGACCAGTGGAGGAGATCAGCAGCTTTGCGCGTGAGGTCCGTAAGAGGCTTAGCGATGACCGAGAAGTTAGCAATGAATCTCCTGTAATAATTAGCGAACCCCAAAAAACACTGTAACGCCTTCACGGAGGCAGGTTGGACCCATTCCGCCACAGCCTGAACCTTGGCGGGGACCATGCGGAATTCATGAGGAGTGAGAATTTGACCCAAAAATGGTATCTCCTGTACCCCAACACACATTTTTCGGTTTTTGCAAACAGTTTGTTTTCCCGAAGGACCTGGAACACCTTCCTGACATGCTCAATGTGGGAGGGCCAGTCCTTGGAAAACACCAGTATGTCATCAAGGTACACTACAAGAAATATCCCCAGGTAATCTCTCAAAATCTCATTTATGAAATTCTGGAAGACCGCCGGCGCATTACACAACCCAAAGGGCATGACGAGGTATTCGAAATGACCTTCGGGCGTGTTAAACGCAGTCTTCCACTCATCCCCCTCTTTGATGCGGATAAGGTTATACGGCCCCCATAGATCAAACTTTGAGAACCATTGGGCCCCCTGAACCTGATTAAAGAGATCAGGAATCAAAGGAAGGGGATACTGGTTCCTTACAGTGACCTTATTCAGGTTAAGGTAGTCAATGCATGGCCTAAGACCACCATCCTTCTTCCCTACGAAGAAGAAGCCAGCACCTACCAGAGAAGTAGAGGGGCGAATGTAACCCTTGGCCAGGCATTCCTGGATATACTCTCTCATGGCTTCACGTTCGGGACAAGAAAGATTAAATATCCTACCCTTAGGAAGCTTAGCTCCTGGTACCAATTCGATAGCGCAATCGTATTCTCTATGAGGAGGTAACACTTCGGAGGCCTCCTTAGAGAAAACATCAGCGAAGTCCCGAACAAACTCAGGTAGCGTGTTCACCTCCTCAGGGGGAGAAATAGAATTAACAGAAAAACATGACGTAAAACATTCATTACCCCATTTGGTAAGCTCCCCAGTATTCCAGTCAAACGTGGGATTATGCAACTACAACCAGGGAAGGCCTAAAACCAAATCGGACGATAATCCCTGCATCAACAATACAGAGCACTGCTCCAAATGCATGGAGCCAACAAGGAGTTCAAAAACAGGGGTATGCTGTGTAAAATAACCATTAGCAAGAGGAGTGGAGTCGATACCCACTACCGGGACAGGTTTAGGAAAATCAATCAGAGGCATAGCAAGAGACATAGCAAATTCCACAGACATGATATTAGCAGAGGACCCTGAATCCACGAAGGCGCTGCCGGTAGCAGACCTACCACCAAAAGAGACCTGAAAGGGAAGCAAGATCTTATTACGTTTCATATTTACGGGAAATACCTGTGCGCCCAAGTGACCTCCCCGATGATCACTTAGGCGTGGAAGTTCTCCGGCTGCATTCTTACGCTTAGGACAGTTGTTCACTTGATGCTTGTCATCCCCACAGTAGAAGCAGAGACCATTCTTCCTGCGGAAATCTCTACGTTGTTGGGGGGACACGAAGGCCCTGAGTTGCATAGGTACCTCTGAGTCTTCCGGGGAAGAACGAAGCAACGGAACCTCGGGAGGCATCATGGGGGAGTCGGAGGAGAAAACACATAAACGTTCGCGTTGTTGTTCCCTGAGATGTCGGTCAAGTCGTACCGCTAAAGCCATAACCTGGTCTAGGGAGTCAGAAGAGGGATAGCTAACTAGCAGGTCTTTCAGGGCATTCGACAGACCCAACCTAAACTGGCACCTTAAGGCAGGGTCATTCCACCGAGAAGCTACGTACCACTTCCTAAAGTCAGAACAATACTCCTCAACAGGTCTCTTACCCTGACATAAGGTCACCAGCTGACTCTCGGCAAAGGCAGTCTTGTCAGTCTCGTCATAAATGAGTCCGAGAGCAGAAAAGAAAAGATCAACGGAGGAAAGTTCAGGGGCGTCAGGAGCCAAGGAGAAGGCCCATTCTTGGGGCCCGTCCTGGAGCCGGGACATAATTATACCCACTCGCTGGCTCTCAGAACCTGAGGAGTGGGGCTTTAAGCGAAAGTAAAGCCTGCAACTCTCCCGAAAGGAGAGAAAAGCCCTCCGGTCCCATGAGAACCGGTCGGGCAACTTGAGGTGGGGTTCAGGAGTTGAGGTGAGAGGAACTACCAAGGTAGCATCAGGCTGGTTGACCTTCTGAGCCAGGGCCTGGACCTGTAGGGAGAGACCCTGCATTTGCTGAGCCAGGGTCTCAAGGGGGTCCATAGTAGTGTCAGGTACCAGGGTAGACTAGGTATATGGGCTTGTGATTATGTAATGATAGGGGTAGGGAAACGGACAAGTGAGCCCTAATCTACCCGCCACTCTGTCCCTGCCTACTTGCAACGACCCGCCCTAATCGACGGGGTACAACTGGGCGGCGGTCCCTACGCTCAGTAAGTGCACGAGACAAACATACAAGGGAATATAAAGCAAAGGGAAAGGGGCAGTTGCCCACGGCAACACCGTGAGCAACAGAGTGGTGAACGAGCCAAGTCAAACCAGGAGAGCACGAGGTACCAAACGCAGAGCAGAAGAGTAGTCAGAAAGCCAGGGTCAGAATGGAGCAGGATCAAATTGTTAGGAGCTGTAGCTGGGCCAGAAAACCACACGGAAAGAATCACAAGCAAGGAGGAACAGGAAAGGCAGGTATAAATAGACAGAGGACGGGAGCTAGCTGAGTATGGCCAGGCTGCGATAGGCTCTCCCACTCCTAAGCCTGCCAGCCTGAGTGGTGGAAGCTGGAGTCAGTCTCAGAGAGATAGACTCAGGTGAAGACTGATTACCTATGGAAGTTAACCCCGAAGCTGTGCCTGGCAGATCCTTTACAGGTCTATTGTGTTTTAATTTATTACTTGAAACTTTTTTTTTTTTTACACTTTTCTTTAGTCCCACTAGGGGATTTGAAGGTCCAACTGTTTGATTGCTGTTCTAATACCATGCACTACCTATGTAATGCAATGTATTAGAATTGTCAGTTGTTTACTGACAGCAAGCCGATCAGGCTCCGCCTCCGGGCAGGACCTAATCGGCTTCCGTAATGGCAGACCAGGGGGTCATTGTTAGGCCTCCTGTTGCCATAGTAGCAGTCGGCAGCCCTGCCATCGCATGGCAGGGCTGACGATTTGCTACAAACCCCTAAGATGCAGCGATCGTTTCGATGGCTGCATCTAAGGGGTTAATGGCAGGGATCAGAGCTAGCTCTGGTTCCTGCCATTACAGCGGGGTGTCCACTGTAACATACAGTGGACACCCACTGCTGATGACGCCGGCACCATCTTGCTGCTGGTAGCGGAAGCCTTTTAGACCCACCTCCAAGCGGGGCATAGGAGGCTTCCGTTGCTGGCAGACCGGCAGGTCAGTATTAGGCCTTTGGTTGCCATTGCAGCCATCGGCAACACAGCAATCACGTTGCTGGTTTGCCAGTGGCTAAAACCCCTCAGATGCTGCGATCTCTATTGAACATAGCATCTCAGTGGTTAATCGGCCGGATCGGAGGCTAGCACCAGTCTTTGCCGTTACATCAGGATGTATGTTACATCCAGTAACATACAGCTGGCACGCGGCGGTGATGGTGGGGGCTCAGCTCCTGATCCCGCACTATCACCGCTACGTAATGGTATTGCGCTTTGCAGGAACCCCAGCCGGACAGCGCCGTATATATATATATACAGCGGATGTTGGGAAGGGGTTAATAGTCTACCCAAGTAAGGACTTTAATATGGTAGCAAAATATTACTGAGAATTTTACTTTTTGAATTTTTATATAGGGGAAAATTGACCCAGTTTTCCATGCTTGTTGCACTGTTTACCCTAATGTAATTAGACAATTAAAATTAACCCCCCCCCCCCCCAAAAAAAAACAACTCCCATTTTACTGTGTAGAATAATATCCAACATATACTTTACACAATACTTTTTCTATCATTACTAAAATACCCAAGAATAAAGATATTAATTTTAGGTCTAGCATTTGTAGCTAGCCTTTGAAGCTAGTGAACAGGGCAGTAAGGGACCTGCGTACTGTTCCCTCTAAACCAAGCAATCTAAAATATCTTTGGGGTCTAGGGTAGAGAAGGAATTCACGTCTACATCCCTGGTATTCTAGGTCAATTAATGGGATTACTGTCAGTATCCCTGGTGATCCAGGGCAGAGAAAGGTTTAATGCCAGTAGTGGTCTAGGGCAGTTTCATACATGGTATCCAGCGGGTTACTCACCCCTTCAGGCCCCAGCGTTGTCCCTGTAGTAGGAAAGTTAAGACTAGAATGGACAAACTGCTACCCTCTCTCATACAGACTGCCCATGGTCCCAATCTCTCACACAGAGTGCTCCCCATGGTCCCCAATCTCTCACATAGACAGCTCCCCATGCCCCCTTTCTGTCTGTTCATGTGTTAAACATTGGGCAGAACACTCATGAAGCGCCTGCCTGATCATATGAAGTATTATGCGGCTGTTCAGAAACAGCCATACTACCTGTCAGGCAGGACCCCGAAGGCGGCTGGAGTCTGTGGAGGTGACTCAACCACTGGTCAGGTATAAACCCTACTCTACCCTATACCACAAGGAAATCAGGCAATAACCCCTCTGCTACCCTATACCATCAGGGAGCTGTGCATTATGCCCTCCACTACGCTAGACCACCAGGGAACCTGTCATAAACCCCTCCACTATCCTAGTGAAGCTGGCATTAACCCCTCCACTACTATAGAACACCAGGGAAGCTGGCTTTAACTCCTTAACTACCCGAGACCATCAGAGAAGTTTGCTTTAATCCCTGTACTACCCTAAATCACCAGGCAAGCTGATATATTAGAAAACGCTTTTTCATATACCCTATTAGTGAGGTTTAAGATAATAGAGGGGGATCCTCTGTTTGGTATACTCATTTCTTGGCCAAAGGGGAGAGTGGTTACAAAGAGTGTCTCCTGCTCTGGAGGACCTATCCTGTCCTGTCCTGCATTGCACAGACAGCCTATTAATCAGAGAAGCAGATATTAACCTCTCCATTAACCAAGGCTCACAGGTTCACACAGGGCGGATACGCTGCATAAAATCACTCAGTTTATCCACCCCGGTCGCCGCAGGGAATTCCGGCCTAAAAACTGCAGCAAATTGTGGTTCAGTTTTTCAGCCAGAATGTCCGCTGCGGAAATCCTGCACTGAAAAAAACCCTGAATATACTTACCATGGCGACGCATCCCTCCGTCGTCCTGACGTCCGGCAGCCTTGCGATAACGTTTGATCCCATGTGACCGTTGAAGCCTGTGATTGGATGAAATGTTATCCCAGAAGGCCGGCCTGGACAAAGAAGCACAGAATTTTGGATAAGTATAAGATATTATTTTTTCTGCGTCATTTGTTCTCCGCCGCAAAAAAACGCAACATCTGCTATTTGTTGCTGCTTTTACCTCAACATTGAATTAAATGGGGGAAAACCCGCAACACAAAAGCAGCGATTTCGCACCTACAATTAACATGCTGCAGAATAAAAAAACGCCCGCAGGTCAATTTCTGAGCATTTTTTCCGCTCATCATTAACGCAGCAGCACTTTGCTGCTACTTTATTATGCTCCGGATTTTCCGCAGCTAAATCCGTGGCGGAAAGTACGCAGTATTTACGCTATGTGTGAACTTACCCTAAGCCTCCCATGAAGTCTGAAGTCAGTTTTTTTCCCCTTTTTTGTGTTGTTCTAAACATAGATAAACATGTACAGTGGAGTACATTTTAAAGCATAAAAAATACAGTATTTTATTATTTTTTTTGGCTACAGATTATTATTTATTATTTTACAACAACAAGTCCCAAAACACCTATTTGAAAATCTAATATACAGCTACTGTTTTACTTGCCAAATGGATTTACAGAGGTATATAAGCTAATACAATAACATTTACTGACTCCTTTATGTATTTCATATTAGACTGCTGCTATTCATCAATTTCTCTCTTTAGAAAATCTCTATGGGAGGTCAGAATGTACAGTGACCACAAAGAACAAGTCATCGGCTTTACACTAATAATAAATCAAAATGCTGACTGTATATTCAGGGAACTCCACATTTAGATCTGCAGTAAATTCCAAAATGTTATCTCGTAATCCTTTTTGATTGAAAATGGATCTTATACAAAATGACTTGTGCGGGAAATAACAATATAACTGTATTTTCTAATGTATAAAGCATCTGTACATATAAACTCAAAGGCTGACATACAAATGGTATTATAAATTATGTTTATGTAGAGAGATGTACGCTTAATACAGATGCTACAATTGGAAAGTAAAAAAGTAAGAAATATTTTCCATTAACCTTTTTCGGTAATGGGTGACTGTGATTCATGTCCTATGTTTATTTAATCTGGTCTTGCTTTCATTCAAAAATTAGTGGATTGTGCAGAAGACCCATCCATAATTCTAAAAGCTCAGGGTTATCCTCATATGTCTCTCTATCCTGAGGTTTTCTGTCTTTTTTTTTTTACTTTATGTTAAAGGACATCTAATAAAATTACTATTTATTACATGTTTTTACTCCCCCAGCCCTAGAAGAAACTTAATTTCACATGCAGTAAAATTTTGATAATCTAGCATGCCCAGGACAACTGAGGTACCAGACTACTAGAAATTGAGGTTTACGCGTGTATGTAAAACACAACGTCAATACGCAAATGTATATTTTAAACCTTGGTTCCCTTATTGGTACGATACTGATCTCAATGATTTGCTATTGCCACCAAGACTAAATGCCCTTTTACACTGGGAAATTTTCGGGCAGACAAGCGTTCATAGAACGCAAACGCTCGTTAATTGGCTGATTGTATAGTTTTAAAAAACTGAAACATTATCGTTGTCGCCAGAACATGTCCCTGTGTAAACAGGGAGACGTGCTGCCGGTATGATAATAATGTATGGGGACGAGCGATCGGAGCAACGAGCGCTCGTCCACATACATTGCTTCTTGTGAAAGGAGCAAACGAGCGTCGATCAACGAACTGTCTCGTTGATCGGCGCTCGTTACACCTGCGAAAATTGGCTGGTGTAATAGGGGCTTACCTGTCCTTGTTAGCCTGCCATTGCAAACTGAATACAATCCCAAACTCTGGAGTACTACACATTCCACCACAGATCTAGACCAACACAAATCTGACTTCCAGTACCCTGTAGGACTATCAGGTCCTGATATTGACATATGGCACTATTTTTGTCTCATGCCAGATTAGTGGGATTTCTAGAACCATCTGATGCTGTTTTAGTAGATTTTTACTGTATATTGTTTTCTGTATATCTTATATTAGGGAATTTCTGCCAAGGCCTAGTATATGCTTGTTTTCAAAATTGTTCCCATTGAACTTATCAGTTCTACTATCGCCTGGGCCAAGGTTTGCCGCTCCACATACAGAAAACATGCTTTATTCAATGTCCTCTGCATTCTGCTGATGGATTTAAAGAACAATAGCAATTCTCAAATACACCGCATTCCAAATTATTATGCAAATGTTATTTTTCGCTGATTTTCCTAAATAGTCAATGCAAATAACAGTCAGTATAATCTTCAAGCCATCAACCGTTGGAGTATAATGCTAATTTTATTGAACAAATCACCTAATGATAACAGGTTTTTTTTTTAGAAGTAAAAAACTCAAAATGCACGGTTTCAAATTATTATGCACAACAGAGATCAAAACATTTTAAAGGTTGTAAAGAGAACTAAAATGGTAATTTGTTGAATTTGCAGCATCAGGAGGTCATATTTACAGAAATCAAAAGCTCTTTCAATCAAAAAAAACTTAACAGGCCAAGTTACATGTTAACATAGGACCCCTTCTTTGATATCACTTTCACAATTCTTGCATCCATTGAATTTGTGAGTATTTGGACAGTTTCTGCTTGAATATCTTTGCAGGATGTCAGAATAGCCTCCCAGAACTTCTGTTTTGATGTGAACGGCCTCCCACCCTCATAGATATTTTGCTTGAGGATGCTCCAAAGGTTCTCAATAGGGTTGAGATCAGGGGAACATGGGGGCCACACCATGAGTTTCTCTCCTTTTATGCCCATAGCAGCCAATGACACAGAGGTATTCTTTGCTGCATGAGATGGTGCATTGTCATGCATGAAGATAATTTTGCTACGGAAGGCACGGTTCTTCTTTTTGTACCACGGAAGAAAGTGGTCAGTCATAAACTCTACGTACTTTGCAGAGGTCATTTTCACACCGTCAGGGATCCTAAAGGGGGCCTACCAGCTCTCTCCCCATGATTCCAGCCCAAAACATGACTCCGCCACCTCCTTGCTGACGTCGCAGCCTTGTTGGGACATGGTGGCCATTCACCAACCATCCACTACTCCATCCATCTTGACCATCCAGGGTTGCACGGCACTCAGTGGTGTAACTACCACTATAGCAGCCGTAGCGGCTGCTACGGGGCCCGCGGCACGAGGGGGCCCATGTCGCCTGCCGGCACGGGCCCCCACCATGGCCGGAGGCTCCGCTAGCAGCCGCTATGGCTGCTACAGCGCGACGCCACTGAACACTACGGCAGAGCAGGGAGGTATCTCCCCGCTCTGCCATTAAACAAAAGACATGTATCCCTTATCCACAGGATAGGGGATACATGTGTGATCGCTGGCAGCGATAGGGAGAATGGGGTACTGAAAGTCCCCTGAAGTTCTCAATCACAAACCTCGGACTTCCGGGGTCTGTGTCGGCAGCTCCGTAGAAATGAATGGAGCGCCAGTCGTGCTTGTGCGCATGCGTGACCAGCGCACCTTTCATTTCTATTGAGCTGCGCAGACGCCGGAAGTCAGAGGTTAGTCATGGAGAACTTCAGGGCGACTTTCGGTCCCCCGTTCTCCCTATCGTTGCCAGCGATCACACATGTATCCCCTATCCTGTGGATAGGGGATACATGTCTTTTGTAGGACACGCAGTAGGTCGCATTTTTTTGGGAGGGGGGCTGTACGGCGTTCCCTAAAGGGGGGGGCTGTATGGCGTTCCCTACAGGGGGGGCTGTATGGCGTTCCCTACAGGGGGGGCTGTATGGCGTTCTCTACAGGGGGGCTGTATGAGCCCCCTCTGTAGATAGCGCCATACAGCCCCCCCCCCCTGTAGAGAATGCCATACAGCCCCCCCTCTGTAGATAACGCCATACAGCCCCCCCTGTAGATAGCGCCATACAGCTCCCTCTGTAGAGAACGCCATATAGCCCCCCCTGTAAAGAACGCCATACAGCCCCCCCCTGTAGGGAACGCCATACAGCCCCCCCTCTGTAGGGAATGCCATACAGCCCCCCCTGTAAATAACGCCATACAGCCCCCTCTGTAGATAACGCCATACAGCCCCCTCTGTAGATAACGCCATACAGCCCCCTCTGTAGATAACGCCATACAGACTGCCCTGTAGATATCTACAAAGGGGGCTGTATGGAGTTATCTACAGGGGGGGCTGTATGGCGTTATCTACAGGGGGATGTATGGCGTTATCTACAGGGGGGGCTGTAAAAAAGGCACTATCTACAAGGGGGGGTTGTGTGACACCCAGGGGAGGGGGGGCCCCAGTCAAAAGTTTGCTATGGGGCCCAGTCTTTCCTAGTTACGCCCCTGACGGCACTCATCAGTAAACAACACGGTTTGAAAATTAGTCTTCATGTATTTCTGAGCCCACTGCAACTGTTTCTGCTTGTGAGCATTTTTTAGGGGTGGCCGAATAATAGCTTTATGCACACTTGCAAACCTCTGGAGGATCCTACACCTTGAGGTTCGCAGGACTCCAGAGGCACCAGCGGCTTCAAATACCTGTTTGCTGCTTTGCAATGGCATTTTAGCAGCTGCTCTCCTAATCCTATTAATTTGTCTGGCAGAAACCTACCTGATTATGCCTTTATCTGAACGAACCCGTTTGTGCTCTGAACCAGCCACAAATCTTTTCACAGTACGAGGATCACGCTTAAGTTTTCTTGAAATATCCAATGTTTTCATACCTTGTCCAAGGTATTGCACTATTTCACGCTTTTCGGCAGCAGAGAGATCCTTTTTCTTTCCCATATTGCTTGAAACCTGTGGCCTGCTTAATAATGTGGAACGTCCTTCTTAAGTAGATTTCCTTTGATTGGGCACACCTGGCAAACTAATTATCACAGGTGTCTGAGATTGATTACAATGATCCAAAGAGCCCTAAGACACAATACCATCCATGAGTTTAATTGAAAAACTAATAATTAAATGTTTATGACACTTAAATCCAATGTGCTTAATAATTTGGAACACGGTGTATTACCTTATAGAATGGTTCCCTTTTACCATGTGCGGTTCTCCCAAGAGCATAGGTAGGGGGCTCGCGGGGCATGTGTCCGAGGTGCTGGGTGCCAGGGGAGGCACCATCAATCCCCTCTGCCTTGAGAAGGGTATTCAGATACAAGGCTGTTGCAGCAAACTGAGTCTTTGCACTGGGTAAAGAAAAGCCTAGTTACAACTCTGGGTTCTCCTGAATAAGACTTGAAAAGGGGCTTAAAGCTGGCCATACACGAAATAGGCAGACAGCTGTTTCGCCCGACCACCATAAAAACCAAATGTGCAACACCTCCGAGAGCAAATTTTCTCTGAAATCCAACATGCCTGAAGCCAATCTTTTAAAGTGGTTTTCCAATACTTTATTATTTTTCTAAATCACTGCAATGCTTCTCAAATTACCTATTAACATCCCCTGAATATCGTTATCAAATTTTTTATTTACTATTATTCTCTTTTGTTTACATTGCGAGGTTTGTTTACCTCTGTGCGTTCGTTGTCTTGCTCTCCCAGTCATACAGTTCCCGGCATGCACCGCTTGTGTCCCAGCATGCAATGCACCGGCAGCAGGGACTCATCATGCTTACTACACCCAGCTATACACAATCTCTGTTGCCATCTTACTGCTCTCATTAGATCAGTGAGAGCTAACGATAAACGTGCAACATATCAGGGCTGTAGCAAACAACATTCTCTTACATAATGGTAAAAAGAAAAACTACATTTTACCCCAGTGCCGGAGTCCCAGAGCAGAGAGCTAGTATAGGCTTTACTCCAGGACTCTGTGGAATCCCCTGACATCACTGTCCATATATGGGCAGTGTTGTCAGGGGCTTCCCCAAGAGCCGGAGTCCCGAGCAGAGCGCTAGTATAGGCTCTGCTCCGGGACTCTGTGGAATCCCCTGACATCACTGTCCATGTATGGACAGTGTTGTCAGGGGCTTCCCCAGAGCCGGAGTCCCGGGCAGAGCGCTAGTATAGGCTCTGCTCCGGGACTCCATGGAATCCCCTAACCCCAGCGCCGGAGTCCTTGTCAGAGTGCTACTAGCAACTGGCTACTGGCTCCTGACATCACTGAGATTATTTCTTCTGATAGTTTCCGGCCTGCTGCTAGGGGGGAGAAAATGACGCGCAGGCTCTGTGATAGCGCAGGACTGGGCATGCGTGGTAAACACTGATAGTGTAGAAACCGTGCATTCTCAGAGACTAGCAGTGTTTACCATGCATGCCCACTCCTGCGCGTCATTTTCTCTCCCTTAACAGCAAACCGGAGACTATCAGAAGAAAGGGAGTATCCGGTCCACCACTTCCCTCAGTGTACAGCGAGGTCAGTAATGATGTATCTGTACATTGAGACAGCCGGAAAACGGAACACGGATCATGGACAGGCTAGCGCCGGAAGTAAGGATTTTGCTACTGGAGACGCATCACATGACCGGCGCTGGAATCGGGTGTTAGAAGATGAAATCAAAACTTAAGTATATTAAAAATTACATTATTTTTATATGTGTAGTGAAATAGAAATTAGTTAATTGTTTACAGAAAACCCCTTTAAGTCCTCCTGAAGGGTGTAGGCAATTGCTAACCAAGTAGTGCCATGTCAGCACAAGAGAAGTAGCTTTTTTGGTTACATAGTTACATAGTTACATAGTTAGTACGGCTGAAAAAAGACACATGTCCATCAAGTTCAACCAAGGGATGGGAAAAGGGAAGGAAAAATTTCTATACATAGGAGCTAATAATTTTTTGTTCTAGGAAATTATCTAACCCTTTTTTAAAGCCATCTACTGTCCCTGCTGTGACCAGCTCCTGCGGTGACTATTCCATAGATTCACAGTTCTTACAGTAAAGAAGGCTTGTCGCCTCTGCAGATTGAACCTTTTTTTCTCCAGACGGAGGGAGTGCCCCCTTGTTTTTTGAGGGGGTTTTACATGGAACAGGATTTCACCATATTTTTTGTATGTGCCATTCATATATTTATATAAGTTAATCATGTCCCCCCTTAGTAGTCTTTTTTCAAGGCTAAATAGGTTTAGTTCTTTTAATCTTTCCTCATAACTTAGATTCTCCATGCCCCTTATTAGCTTCGTTGCTCTTCTTTGTATTTTTTCCAACTCCAGGGCATCCTTTCTATGAACTGGAGCCCAGAACTGAACTGCATATTCTAGATGAGGCCTCACTAATGCTTTGTAAAGTGACAATATTACATCCCTGTCCCGCGAGTCCATGCCTCTTTTATGATGGGTTATGATGAGGAAGATTTTTTCAGTCCCGTCATAGCTAAAAAAATATGAATAAAATTGATTGCAGAGAAAAAATTATCAGTACTTAAACTATATCTGAGACAAAACTCTCGAGTGAAAGTAGGCCGAAACTTTTAGATTTAAAGGGAATGTATAATTTCAAATATCAATTAATCAGATTTTAATTATAAACTTTTTCTTTTGTGCATATTGATTCAAAAAAACCTTGAAATATTTTTACATTGGCTAATTGAGCCTGCACAATAACATGACATTTCCTGTTTTCTGCAGCTCACTTGTCAGACTGGGACAAAAGGTAATGATAGCTTTATTGAACTGCTGGAGGTCTAGATAAGGCAGGATAGTAACACTATACAGCCCTGGTCTCTGGGGGAGGTGACTGTACTTCATCACTTCCTAGAGATAATAATAGTAGGATTTCTCTGTCAATCAATTTTAATTGCAACTGCCATAAAGTACATTTCTATACAGACAATATGGCCAACATCAGGGAAGGTTTTAAAAGTAAATAGCTGCATTATTTAACAAACAGAACCAAACACAAAGGCCATTTTTACGAAGACTGGCATAGGAGGTGTTTGGAGAGATTTGCGCCAAATTTATTTAAAGGTGCATGCATGCAATTTTACTGTTTTGTAAATGTGGGCCAATATTTCTCTTCTACATACTTTAATCAATGAAACCAAATTTAAACACATGAGACATTCCCTTTAAAGGGAACCACTCTAAATTTTATAAACATTTTCTGCTGTTGTCCATTCCATCTGAATATTACCTGGAGAGTTCAGCTTATTCAACCTCCACCTCCTTATCTGGTTCACAGGAATGAGGTTTGGATCAGCCTAGGCAACTAATCACCTATCACATTTTGCTTCAAAGTATTAACCCTTACTGGTTGCATTACATTTATACTTTATTTACAAATATATAGAAGGAGAGAGATATTAATAATGTAATCATCTCCCTTGAGATGAGGATACAATACTTAACCTTGCATATAATTATAAATCTAATTGGGATGATTATTATTCTAGGGATTTATTCAGATTTATAATAAGGATTACATGATTTCCGGATGAAGATTTAAATTCAATGAGATCTAGAAAAGTGTTCCTGGGAAGAAATATTACAGGTTTATTAGTTAACATAGTGATTTGATTAAAATAATTAATCCTTTAATGCTCTTTAGAGTAGGAACATTTTCATAGTGGGTTTTAATGTGTCGTCTTACTTTAGCTTTAATTATTATTTTTGTCATTTCTGTACCTTAATGCAAAATAAATATACACCTTATGTTTATTTATGCTTTTTTGACTATAAAATAATAAATATATCTTAAAGGGCTATTCTATACCAACAATAGAAAATGTTCCATGGAGTGTAAAAAAGAATTTAAAGTGAATATCCACTATTGAACACCACCGTGTACCATTGTGTTTTGTTTTATCTGAATAGGTTCAAAATTCTGTAGTAATTAATTCCTTGATATAGCTTAAAGGGAATCTGTCACCAGGTTTATACTGCCCTATCTGAGGGCAGCATAAAGTAGCTCCAGAGACCATGATTCAAATGCTGTATCACTTACTTTTCAGCGTTTAGTAGTTTTGCTAAAATTCCCTTTTTTTCAGCACCTCTTATTCATGAGCTGCATCTAGCACCACCTACTGGCCGCTGATTAACCGCTTGTTCCTCATACTGTGCATGGGGAGAAAGCTGACAACCAGTGGAGGGTGGGCGGGGCTAGACACAGCTCATGAATATCAAGGACACCTGAGCGCGAGCGCATTATTGAGAGGACTCCTGGCTCGGCTCAAGAAAAAGAACATTGCTTTGATGAATACGACAAAACATTGCAAGGTAGGTGACACATCACTCGAATCAGGGTCTCAGGCACATCTTTATGCTGCCCTCGGATAGGACAGCATAAGCCTGGTGACAGATTTCCTTTAATGTACTTGATATACCCTATTAGGGAATACCGAATAAATAGATTTAGGATCCTCATCACTTGAGCAGAGTGGAGAGTGGTTACAAAGAGCTCCGGAGTATCTGTCTTATCCTGAATTACGCTGATAACCTATTGCTATGAATGGGCACTGTGTAATGCTTAATTTCCCCTGTGGTGGCACTGCAGGGAAATTGAACACTTACTGCAGGTTTCTCCAGAGATTACAGCTGATCATTAGGGGTCCCAGCAGGTGGGCTCGTACTGCTCAATTTCTTTTCAAAGGAATCCCTCTAATAGGTAGGGACTGTCCAAAGTGGATAACCCCTTTAATAGGGGACAGAGCTCTGTTTTTCTGATACAGAGCTCCAAATCATCTGCATAAACCAGAGTTAACAGATATCATTCTGTCTGCCTGCAGCCACCAATATGGAAGTTAAGGAGCCTACTGCATACTGTTTGATCTTTAGCCCCTTAACCACATGCCACGTACGAGTATGTGGCAGCTGTTAAGGGCACGTATAGAGCGGTCTCATGGGCTGAGCTCGCTCCATTCTTAGTGGGAGACGGCTGTGTAATACAGCTGACAGCTCACTGCAATAGGTGGAACCAAAGATCACTTTGATTCCGCCCGTTTAACCCCTTAAATGCTGCGGTCAATTGCGACCGCGGCACTTAAATCATGAGAATCAAGGGGGCAACCCCCTCCGATGTGCCATCGCCCCCCTGCAACGCCAATGTGGGGTGCCGATGGTCGTCATGGCAGTCTAGGGGCCTAATGAAGGCCCCCAGGTCAGCCATATTTGTACTCCTTTGAAGCCCTAGTTCAAATCCGCTCGGGAGACTAATAAAAAAAAAAGTAAAAATCAGTTAAATAAAGTTTTTTTGAAGTAAAAAAAAAAAACCTTTTCCCATTTTTTCCCTGAAGCAATGTTAAAAAAGTTAACATAACTGGTATCGCCAAGTTCGTAAAAGTCTGAACTATCAAAATATAGCATTATTTAACCGGCAATAATGTAATAAAAGTGATCTAAAGTTGCATGTAGCCCACCAAAATGATATCAATACAAACTACAGCTCGTCCCGCAAAAAATAAATCCTCACATCGCTCAATCGATGGAAAAATAAAAAAGTTATGGCTCTCAGAATGTGGCGATACAAAACTATTTTTTTATAAAAGTGTTTTACCACCATAAAATAATATACATTTTCGTAATCGTATCAAACCATAGAATACAATGAACATGACGTTTTTACCGCACGATAAACGCCGTAAAAATTAAATCTCCCGAAAAATGTCGAATCGCTGTTTTTTTGCCATTTTCACCCCACAAATTATTTTTTTTCAGCTATCCAGTACATTATGCGGTACAATAAATTGTGCCATGAAAAACTACAACTACAACAATAAAAAACAAGCCCTCATACGGCTATGTCGACAAAAAAAGAAAAACGTTAAGGCAGGGAGAAAAAAACTAAAATGTAAAAATTGGCGGTGTCATTAATGGGTTAAATGTAATGTATAAGCAGTATGCATGCGATCCTAAGCTTCTTTTAGTTTTGGCTGCAGGCAGCCACATTTGTATTATTTTAACTCTGTGTCTATGCTGTGGATTTGTCGCTCTGTATCAGAAAAATGAGGCGCCGACGATAATAAAGATATATTAAGAAATTATTTGGCACAGAAATTTTAACCTAAAAACTACATGGTGTTCCAAAGTGGATATTCACCTGTAGGGAAAAATATAATACCCAGAGAAAAAGTCCAGTCCAGGCCAGTTTACACTATTGTCATAATTCACTTGTTTCTGAATGATCATAACGATACTTGGCCAGTGTAAATCTTAAATGATTGTGATGATCTGTAAATGCATCTCCAGGGTTGCCCCTCATTTTTACCCAGCACTATGTATTGTTTTGGGGGATGCTGGTTCTTATTAAAGAGACACAGCTGGTATGAAGTCCTACAGGCAATGTTCCATGTGAATAAAAAAATATGTAAGTTAGTTCTCCAACAGGAGAAGGAAAATAATCTCTAGGGTCACTTACTGGAGGTAGTCAATTTCCAGCCTGTAGAAGAGCCTTGAAACAAGACTAGGGGTTTTAGCCAAGGCAAAGTCTCGTCTAAAATAAAGAGAAACCCTCTGGCATTAGGTGGCACTAGAGAGGGCAATAAGTGTGTAAAATGTATTCATTTTTATCTTATATATTAACTGCTTTTTGCTCTTCGGCAAAGAAATATGTTACTATAACTTTGCATCAATACAATATTTTACTCTACTGGGTGGGCCATTTATATGGTACTACATTTCTTAATTTTTTTTTACCTTCTGCTTCATGTTTAATTTTTCGCAAACCTGTAAAACCAGAATTAGAATAGAAAAATAATGACAACAGGTTAAAATTGATGACATCTATTGTGATGTCTGTTGTTCCATTCATTTTTAAGAATGAAAAAAAATTATGCTATGCCGATATCTTAAAAATGACTGAATATGATATAGTTTTACCTATAAGGCCTCATGCACACAACCGTAGTGGTGTGCACGGGCCGTGATTTGCGGCTCGGATGGCCGTGTAGTGTCACCCGCAGCCGCCCGCAAATTACGGGCTATGCACATTGCCATGTGCATTCATTTTAACGAGCCAGGACCGCAAAATGCGGCCGTAATAAGACATGTCCTATCTTTTGCGGTCCAGGCTCCCGGGCAATGCATGGACGGTGGAAACCACGGCCGTGTGCATGGACCCATTAAAATGAATTGCGGCCGCAAAAATACGTTCGTGTGCATGGGGCCTTAACCATGTGGAGTTTATAGAGATATTCTACAGAGGAAATTTTTTGCATAAAGCAGGACCGCAGGAAGGGTGTTCTTGAAGCCAGCCTTAGCAACCGACAGCTTCTGTGGATAAAAGTATAACTACATCTAATATTTAAAGTGGGGTACTCCTGGGAAGAAAAATTTGTGGAAGGCAAATTTCCAACCAAAATGGAGTTTACTGAATTCATCAAATCATTTTAAGTTTATAGACGTAGTTTCTTTCTAAACCGGTGTCACTTTTGTCATTGGGCTAGATCTGGTTTTATAGCTCAGACTTATTCACTTGACTAGGACTGAGCTGCAATATCAGACCCAGCCTATTGACAATTGTGTCACCGTTTCTGGAAAGAAAAAAAAGCCATAATATTTTTCTAATTTTTCTAATCTCATACAACCCTTTTAACTTTGTACTGTGGTATTTGGAACTCATAAATGTTACTTCTGCCTCTTATAATTTAAAGTGTAATCTTTCTTTTTATATTGTAGGTAAACTACACAAGTTTTTTTTTCATTTTATACTCACTGCAAAATTATAAATTGGTGCATGTATTTGCTTTAAATCTGATTTATTTTGTTCTTAATGGCTTCTCTTTTTCAATCTGTGTCATCACAAATCTACTTTATCTCAAACAATAGGTGGAATTGCAGACATGAACATAAAAATTACCCTTCTCAAGTTAAGTGCTTTTGGCATAACAAGCTAATAGCTTAAAGCTTAAATCAAAGGGTGTTACATCATGACTACTTTATCTAGCTGCTCACTTGCTTACCCACCAAGCAATGCTAGTTAAAATTCTGAATGATCAGAATCCCCTTCAATTATAGCATACACTCCTACACTCATACACTCCTCTGTACAACGCCCACTTGGTCTAAAGTAAAACACGCCCACTTGGGCATTAAGAAACTCATTAGCATAAAGCTAAAATCGCTCCTAATGTGGTAAAAATAGATCGTTTTTCTAAATAAAAACCACTGCTCTCATCTACATTATAGCGCCGATTTGCTTATGTAGAAGATAGGGCACTTATAATGTGGTGACAGAGCCTCTTTAACCCCTTCCTGACATTTGTCGTAAGTATACGTCATGGAAAGCCAGTGCTTCCCGCAAAATGTCGTATACTTACGACAAATGTTTGGCACCGGCTCAGAAGCTGAGTCTGTGCCATCATCGCCGGATCTCAGCTGTAATGGCGGGGACCGAAATTAGCTTAGATCCCCGCCATTAACCCCTTAAGTGCAGCGCTCAAACAGGATCGCTATACTTAAGGTGTTTGCAGCTCATCGGAACCCCAGCAATGAAATTGCCGGGGTTCCGGTGGCTGCAATGGCACCCGGAGGCCTAATACTGGCCTCCCGGTCTGCCTAGCACCGAAGCCGGTCAAGATCCACCCAGCGGCGGAGCCTGATCAGCTTCCGTAGCCGCCGGCAAGATGGCGCCGGCTCAGGAGCTGATCCGGCGTCATCAGGGGTGGAAGTCAGCTGTATGTTACAGCTGACATCCACCAGTAACGGCAGGAACCGGAGCTAGCTCCGATCCCTGCCATTAACCCCTTCGATGCAGCAATCAAAAGCGATTGCTGCATCGTAGCGGTTACTAGCAGATCGCCAGCCCTGACAGGCAATTAGGACTGGCGACTGCTGCTATGGTAACAGGAGACACAATGGTCTCCTGCTCTGCCATTACGGAAGCCGATTTAGGCCCCGCCGGGAGGCGAAGCCTAATGGGCTTGCTGTCAGTGAATGACTGACAGATCTAATACATTGCACTACGTAGGTAGTGCAATGTATTAGAAAAAAAAAAATCTGACCGTTAGACCTTCAAGTCCCCTAGTGGGACTAGAGAAAAAGTGTAAAAAAAGTATAAAAAAGTGTAAAAAAAAGTGCAACAAATAAAAGTTTGAAAACAATAAAAGTTTCAAGTAATAAAATAAAACAAAATCCCCCTTTTACTCTTATCAAGTCCTTTATTATTGAAAAATAATAATAAACCATACGTATTTGGTATCGCCGCGACCGTAACGACCTGAAGTAGCAAAATATTATATTATTTATTGCACGCAGTGAACAGCGTAAAAAAAAAACGTAAAAAACTTTACCAGAGTTTCTGTTTTTTGGTCACTTTGCCCTACAAATATTAGAAGAAAAAGTGATCAAAAAGTCGCACGTATCCAAAAATGGTACCTATGAAAACTATAGCTTGTCCCGCAAAAAACAAGCCCTCATACAGCTCCGTCGACAAAAAAATTAAAAAGTTATGGTTCTCACAACTTGGCGACAGAAAAAAGACATTCTTTTTACAAAAGTAATTTTATTGTGCAGTAAGTTGTAAAACATAAAAAAAGTGCTATAAATTAGGTATCGCCGGAATCGTACTGACCCGCAGAATAAAGTTAACGTAATTTATAACGCATGGTGAACGCTGTATAAAAAAAACTAAAAAAGCTGTGCCAGAATTGCGTTCTTTTGTTTACCTGGCCTCCCAAAAAATAGGATAAAAGGTGAGCATAAAGTCGCATGTACTCCAAAGTGGTACCAATAATAACTACAGCTTGTCCCACAACAAACCAGCCCTCATACCACTACGTCTATGAAAAATAAAATTAGTTATGGCTCCAATAAGTCAGGAAATAAAAAAATATGCAGTTGTGCAGTTCCGAGGGGAACATTTATTCTGGTTCAAGAGGCGATTTATCAAGGACCTAAAATTAGGGAACCAGGAAGGGCAGAGCCCAAACATATCCACTGGAAGCGACAGTGCCCGTATTATGCCAGGACAACACTTTCCCAGCAAAATTCCCCAAACTGCAATGGTGCGGAGTGTGGACCAAAAGGGGCATAAGAAAGGACGCCATATATCAGGGCGACACCGGCCTGTGCAGAAAGGATTGCTTCACAGCGTAACACACATCTATGGATCATTTTATTGTTTTTTTACCCCATTATTATGCCACCTGACTATGCCCCTTATATACGCTGCCGGCTTACATGCACCCCCACATTATAAATGGAAACACCAGCAATACTCAATCAAATCTACTACCAAGCAAAATCCGCTCTCCAAAAGGCAAATGGTGCTCCCTCCGCTCTGAACCCTACAGCGTGCCCTAACAGCAGTTTCCTTCCACATATATGGCACCGCCATACCTGGGAGAACCCTTTTAACAATTTTTGGGGTGTGTGTCTCCAGCGTCATAAGCTGGGCATGACATATTTGCCACTGAATGGCATATCTTGGGAAAAATATTAATTTTTAATTTGCACTATCCGCAGTGCAATCATTTATGGAAAAGACCTGTGGGATGAAAATGCTCACTACACCCCTTAATAAATGCCTTGAGGGGTGCAGTTTCCATAATGGGCTCACTTCTCAGGGGTTTCGTTTTATTATTTCACATCTGAGCCTCTGCAGTTGTGAACTAATACTTTGTAAATCGCCAAATTAGGCCTCAATTTTACATGGTACGCTTTCAATCCTGAGCCTGGTGGAATGTCCAGGCAAAAGATTAGTGCCCCATGTAGGGTGTTTCTAAAACCGGGAAACCCAGCATAATAATTAGAGAGCTGTCTTGATATGGTGGCACAAGCTGGGCAGCACATATTGGCATATCTACGGAAAAAAATCCCATTTTCACTCTGCAACATCGAGTGCACACCAATTTCTGCCAATCACCTGCAGTTTAAAATGCTTACTACACCCCTAGGTAAATGCATTGAGGGGTGTAGTTTCCAAAATTGGGTCACTTCTGGGGGGTTTCCACTGTTTATGGCCCAGAGGCGCCCAGAAACCAATCCAGCAACATCTGCACTCCAAATGGCGGTCCTTCCCTTCTGAGCCCTGCCGTTTGCCCAAACAGCAGTTTATGACCACATATGGGGTATTGCCGTACTCGGGAGAAATTGCTTTACAAATGTTGGGTTCTTTTTTTCCTTTATTTGTTGAGAAAATAAAAAAATTTGCTCTAAAGCTACGTCTTATTGAAGAAAAAGGATTGTTTTTATTTTCACTGCCCAATTCTAATAAATTCTATGAAACATCTGTGGGGTCAAAACGCTCACTACACCCCTAGATGAATTCCTCAAGAGGTGTAGTTTCCTAAATGGAGTCACTTTTTGGGCGTTTTCATTGTTTTGTCCCCTCAGGGGCTTTGCAAATGCAACCTGGCCTCCACAAACCATTCCTGCTAAATGTGATCTCCAAAAGCCAAATAGTGCTCTTTCCCTTCTAAGCCCCGCCGTGTGTTCAAACAGCCGGTTATTACCACATGTGGGGTATTGTTTTACTCAGGAGAAATTGCTTTGCAAATTTTACAGTGCTTTTTCTCCTTCTGTCCTTATGGAAATGAGAAAAAATTAGCTAAACCTACATTTTCTACAATTTAGATTGTCATTTTCAGGGCCTACTTCCAATAATTTATGCAAAAAACATGTGGGGTCAAAACACTCACTATACCCTTATATAATTTCCTCAATGGGTGTAGTTTCCAAAATGGGGTCACTTGTGGGGGGTTTCCACTGTTTTGTCCCGTCAGGGGCTTTGTAAATGTGACCTGGCCTCCGAAAACCATTACTGCTAGATTTGAGCTCCAAAAGCCAAATAGCGCTCTTTCCCTTCTAAGCCCTGCCGTGTGTCCTAACAGCCATTTATTACCACATGTGGGGTATTGTTTTACTCGGGAGAAATTGCTTTACAAATTTTGCGGTGCTTTTTCTCCTTAGTCCTTGTGGAAATGAGAAAAAATATCGCTAAACCTACATTTTCTTTGAAAAAAATTAGATATTAATTTTCAGGGTCTACTTCCAATAATTTCTGTAAAAAACCTGTGCGGTCAAAATGCTCACTATACTCCTAGGTAATTTCCTTGAGGTGTGTAGTTTCCCAGATGGGGTCACTTTTGGGGGATTTTCACTGTTTTGGCACCGCAAGAGCCCTTCAAACCTGACATGGTGCCTAAAATATATTCTAACAAAAATAAGGCCCCAAAATCCACTAGGTACTCCTTTGCTTCTGTAGCCTGTGCTTCAGTCCAGTAGCACGCTATGGCCACATGTGGGATATTTCCTAAAACTGCAGAAACTGGGCAACAAATATTGGGTTGCATTTCTCTGGTAAAACCTTCTGTGTTATAAAGAAAATTGTATTAAATATTTATTTCTGCAAAAAAATATGAAATTTGTAAATTTCACCTCTACTTTGCTTTAATTCCTGTGAAATGTGTAAAGGGTTAAGACATTTTCTAAATGCTGTTTTGAATACTTTGAGGGGTGAAGTTTTTAAAATGGGGTGACTTTTTGGGGGTTTCTAATATATAAGGCCCTCAAAGCCACTTCACAACTGAACTGTCCCCTATAAAAATAGCCTTTTGAAATTTTCTTGAAAATGTGAGAAATTGCTGCTAAAGTTCTAAGACCTCACAAGGTCATAGAAAAATAAAAGGATGTTCAAAAAACTATGCCAATCTAAAGTAGACATATGGGGGATGTTAATTAGCAATAATTTTGTATGATATTACTATCTGTCTTACAAGCAGATACATTTAAATTGAGAAAAATGCAAATTTTTTCAATTTTTCGCTAAATTTTGGTGTTTTTCACAATTAAATACTGAACATATCGAGCAAATTTTGCCAGTAACTTAAAGTGCAATGTGTCACGAGAAATCAATCTCAGAATCGCTTGGATAGATGAAAGCATTCTGGAGTTATTACCACATAAAGTGACACATGTCAGATTTGAAAAATGAGGCTCTGTCAGGAAGGTCAAAAGTGGCTAAAGAGGGAAGGGGTTAAACTATTGGCCTTTGCCAATCCCTATGATGACAGCGATGTTAGTAATATGGTTAATCATAAAAAAAATCTAAAAAAAAATAATTAATGAGATTTTCTCAGAATAGAAAAAAGGTCTGCTTTTTTCTTTCTTCAGAAACAGAGACCATGGGCTGTATCTGGTGTTGCAGCTCAGACCCTATTTAAAGAGGCTCTGTCACCAGATTTTGCAACCCCTATCTGCTATTGCAGCAGATAGGCGCTGCAATGTAGATTACAGTAACGTTTTTATTTTAAAAAAACGAGCATTTTTGGCCAAGTTATGACCATTTTTGTAGTTATGCAAATGAGGCTTGCAAAAGTCCAAGTGGGTGTGTTTAAAAGTACAAGTCCAAGTGGGTGTGTATTATGTGCGTACATCGGGGCGTTTTTAATACTTTTACTAGCTGGGCGCTCTGATGAGAAGTAACATCCTCTTCTCTTCAGAACGCCCAGCTTGTGACAGTGCAGATCTGTGACGTCACTCACAGGTCCTGCATCGTGACGGCCACATCGGCACCAGCTGATTCTGCAGCAGCATCAGCGTTTGCAGGTAAGTCGATCTTACCTGCAAACGCTGATGCTGCTGCAGAATCAACTGTAGCCTCTGCTGCCGATGTGGCCGTCACGATGCAGGACCTGTGAGTGACGTCACAGATCTGCACTGTCACAAGCTGGGCGTTCTGAAGAGAAGAGGATGTTACTTCTCTTCACAGCGCCCAGCTAGTAAAAGTATTAAAAACGCCCCGATGTACGCACCTAATACACGCCCACTTGGACTTGTACTTTTAAACACACCCACTTGGACTTTTGCAAGCCTCATTTGCATAATTACAAAAATGGTCATAACTTGGCCAAAAATGCTCGTTTTTTAAAAATAAAAACGTTACTGTAATCTACATTGCAGCGCCGATCTGCTGCAATAGCAGATAGGGGTTGCAAAATCTGGTGACAGAGCCTCTTTAAGTGACCTCCATTCCGCAGTTTAGAAAATGAAAGCTGAACTCTAAACTTCCTTTGAACAATTTGGCCACCTTTCTTGGTGACCGGTTTAATAACAAGGATTAATGAGAACAGGAGAAAGCAGGAGGTAGCATTTGAAACGTGTAGTAGTGAAATTTAGGACTAGGGAAGGTTTATAGCAAATTCTCCTCAGTGAACAACAAAAATCTGTGTATAGTAATACAACAAATAGATGACAGGAAGTAGGAAGACCCGCACCTATCTCTAGAATGGGGCTCCCTGACCCCTGTCCTTTTCTGGCTCCCCGGCCACTGTTCGAATATGTGGTTAGGAGTTATGTAAACAACTGAGCTCTCCATGCTACGCTGTTTCCGTAACTCTTATTTACATCTATGGGAGTAACACAAACAGCGTGGCTAAGCGAGCTCGGCTGTTTCCGTAACTCCCAACTACCTTGTCAGATAGTGGCCAATGGACAAGATAGCACCGGGGCAGGGGCCCCCGTTCTAGAGATAGGTGCAGGTCCTAGAGGTAGGACCCGCATCCTTTGAATACTTATGGTATACTTATGGATATGTCATAAATGTCCAAATACCCCCTTAAAGAGGCTCTGTCACCAGATTTTGCAACCCCTATCTTGTATTGCAGCAGATCGGCGCTGCAATGTAGATAAGAGTAACGTTTTTTTTTTTTAAAAAACTAGCATTTTTGGCCAAGTTATGACCATTTTTATATTTATGCAAATTAGGCTTTCTAAAGTAGAACTGGGCGTGTTTAAAGTTAAAGTACAACTGGACGTGTATTGTGTATGTACATCTGGGTGTTTTTACTTCTTTTACTAGCTGGGCGTTGTGAATGGAAGTGTATGATGCTGACGAATCAGCATCATCCACTTCTCTTCGTTAACACCCAGCTTCTGGCAGTGCACAGACACACAGCGTGTTCTCGAGAGATCACGCTGTGACGTCACTCACTTCCTGCCACAGGTCCTGCATCGTGTCGGACGAGCGAGGACACATCGGCACCAGAGGCTACATTTGATTCTGCAGCAGCATCAGCGTTTGCAGGTAAGTCGATGTTGATATATTTTTTTTAACTGTAACACAAACAATAGTTAAGACAAAAAACAGAGACCTTTAATGTGTTTAAGTATTTAACCCCTATTACACACACTCCCCTGGTATTTAACCCCTTACCTTCCCTAGCCTACACATTTCCCCTGGTATTTAACCCTCCACTTCCCCTGGACAAACCTCCCCCTAGCTTTATTAACCCCAACTTTTCAACCACTAAAGTTAAGCAAGTTTACCCTTTCCATTCATGTACCCCTTCATAACAGGGACAGTTAAAGTCAGGAGGGAGTGGGTCACAGACTCAAACGTGAGTGTACTGTATTTTATATGTGTGTTTAGGTATGTACTAGGATAGAATTGTATTATCTTGTTGTTATATTGTACCACATGTAGTGTCACACTCACTATACTTAATACATATTAATAGTTCTTATGTCTATTAACGTTTACTGATACTATGCCGTGAATGTATATTTAGTGTATTCTGTGTTTAATAACGGAGTGCGATTACTGTTAGTTAATAAATCTTGTTTTTACTATATACTTGTGTCGTGAATCACCGCGCGCACGCACACACTTAGCCAATAAGGCAAATAGATAAGCGTTATACAAGGGAAAAGGTAGGGTAACTAGTCATAACCCTAGTGACCCTAATAAGGGACCCCTTGTAAAAGCTGATGGTGAAACGTGCATCGGGGCTACTAGTATGGTGGCTGTGTGTTGGGGGAACAGTATGCAGCATAGGGGTTGGTACTTGGTCTAGGGCCGTGATTTTGGGTCATTATTCTTTCTTGTGGAAGTACACCTATGTATAGGAATTGACTATGTGTATATTTACTTGTCTTCCCTTGTAGTTTATTTGTTGTACCACGCTTTATTATGCCGTTATTGTAAATTGTGTCATATTGCTGTGGTCTCCTAACCCACCACCACACTATTGATTTTTTTAATTGTATGTATATTTTGGGTCTTGATGGCCAACTTGTTTTTAAGGTATCCCTAAATAAAGTATTCAAATTTTGTATGGTACATACTTATGTGCTATGAGTTATTTTATTCTTGGATATTGATGTGTCTTACACATATACTTAGGTTTTTTTAAGATATTTTTTTTATTTCACTGTAAGAATTTGGACTATTTTGTCAGGTCCATTACATGAAAAAACATTTTAATTTCAGGTTGTAATGCAACAAAACAGTAAAAACACCAATGGGGTGAATACTTTTGCAGGGCACTGTATATTCAAATTAAAGTGAACTCTGAAAAACTGTCTGTTAGTCAACTCTTTTTAACCCCTTACCGACATTTGACGTATAAATACGCCAAAGTCGGGTAGGGGAAGTATGGAACGGGCTCACGGAGTGAATCCGCTCCATACGATGCGGGTGTCGGCTGTATGTTACAGCCGACACTTCAGTGTAATGAGCGTTAAATGCTGCGGTCAATAGCGACTGTGGCATTTAAATCGTTAGAAAGAGGGCTTAATAGAAGCCTGTCAGAATCACGATATACTGCAATACATTAGCGATCTAATGATTGCTGGTTGAAGTCCCCTGGGGGTACTAATAAAAAAAGAAAAAATTAGTAAAATAAAGTTGTTTTTTTATGTAAAAAAAAATAAAATATTAAAAGTTAAAAAAAAAAACCTTTTCCCATTTTCCCCCTAGAGCATAGTAAAAAAATAAATAAACATAATTGATATCGCCGCATCCGTAAAAGTCTAAACTATCACAATATATAATTATTCAACCCGCACGGTGTACGCCGTAAAAAAAAAATTTCAACGCCAGAATCTCTATTTTTTGGTCCCCTCATCTCCCTCAAAAAATGAAATAAAAAGTGATCAAAACGTTGCATGTACTCCAAAATGGTATCATTAAAAACTACAGCTTATCCCGCAAAAAATAAGCCCTCATACAACTTAATCGACGGAAAAATAAAAAAGTTATGGCTCTCGGAATTTGGCGACACAATTGAAATTTTATTTTTGTACACTTAGGTTTTTACTTGTAAAAGTAATAAAATATAGAAAAACCTATATATATTTGGTATCGCCGTAATCGTATTGACCCACAGAATAAAGTTAACATGTCGTTTTAATTGCTCAGTGAATTCCGTAAAAATGAAGCGCAAAAAACAATGGAGGAATCGCTGTTTTTTTCATTTTCTACCCTACAAATATTTTCGCCCCGTTTCCTAGTACATTATATGGCACAATAAATGGTGCTACGAAAAACTACAACTCGTCCCGCAAAAATCAAGCCCTCATAGGACTATTTCGACGGAATAATAAAAAAGTTATGGCTTTTGGAAGGTGGGGAGGAAAAAACGAAAATTAAAATCTGAAAAATGGCTGCAGCGGGAAGGGGTTAATGACTAGAATGTAATCCGTAAGCAAACAGCAACGTCGTCTCAGGGAAAAGACCTTTACACAAGCCAGTGTGCTGAGCTGATGATGTGTATGTAATGGCGCTGACTAGGGATAATTCTAGTTGTTCGGTTATGTACCTTCCAGGAAGTTAGGGATCTATTTATAGCTACAGTATACTGAAACACTGTCATGACATATTCAGCCTGAGGTTATGTCTAAGCAAAGGCCTCGAGTAGATACAAACGTTTCAGATATAAATGTTCCATCAGAGGTTGCAATCATTTTTATCTGAACAGTTTTTATTTTATAGGAAGTAACAGAAGTATCTTATTAGGCAAAAAAAAAACAATAAATAAAGAAATACAAAAACTAAATACATTGACCAAATGCGACACTTTTTATTTAATTTAGGCTTCGTTCACATCTGCGCCAGGGCTCCGTCCCGACAGAGCTTTCCATCGGAACGGAGCCCTGACTGACACAAACGGAAACCATAGGTTTCCGTTTGCATTACCATTGATTTCAATAGCGACAGATCCGATGCCAATGGTTTCCATTTGTCTCCATTGTGCAAGGGTTCCGTAGTTTTGATGGAATCAATAGCGTAGTCGACTACTGAGACAAACGGAAACCATTGGTACCGGATCCATCGGGTAATGCAAATGAAAACCTATGGTTTCCGTTTGTCAGTCAGGGCTCCCTTTGACGGAAAGCTTCGACGGAATGGAGCCCTAACACAGATGTGATCGAAGCCTTAGTGTAGAATAATATTGTAGATAGTAGAATTGGGTCACATTTTCAACCTTTCCACTCTCCATATAATGTCAATGTGAGTCACCCTATAAAAGAAACCTCAGACTAAACAATTAAGGACGCCCTGACATAATGCCCTAATGCCAGTTTTTTCAAAAAATGGAAATATATGCCTAAAAATAACAAAAGATCATACATCAATAAGCCATAACATTAAAACCGCTGACAGGTCAAGAGCATAACGTTGATTATTTTGTTAAAATGGCGCCTGTCAAGGGTAGTGATTTATTATGTGGCAAGTGAACAGTCAGTCCTTGACGATGATGTTTTGGAAGCAGGAAAAATGGGCAAGCATAAGGATCTGGGCCACAAAACGGCAGTGGTTTGTACCTACCAAAAGGGGTCCAAGGAAGGACAACCAGTGAACTTACTGCAGGGTTATTAGCAACCAAGGCGCATGGAAGTGCATGGGGTGGGAAGGCTAGTCCGTCTGGTCCTAACTCACAGAGGATTCACAAATTAAAGAAAGATGAAAGATGTCAGAACACACACAGTGAAACACAATTTGCTGCGTAGCCGCAGACCTGTCAGAATGTCCACCACTGAAAGACCCTAAAAATTGAGCATCAGAACTGGACCTAGGAGGAATGGAACAAGGTAGCCTGGTCCGGTGAATCATGTTTTCTTTTACATTGTGTGGATGGTCTGGTGCATGTGCATATTTTACATGCAGAACCGATGGCACCATGATTTACTATAGGAAGAAGGCAAGCTGATAGAGGCAGTGTGATGCTCTTGGTAATGCTCTGCTAGGAAACCTTAGGTCCTGGTAATTCATGTGAATGTTACTTTGACACGTACTACCTAACTTGCCATAAGGGGACATACTTGGTTCTCAAAAAATTTAACGGTGTTGCCTAATGGCAGAGGCCTCTTTCAGCAGGATAATGTGCCCTACCACACTGAAAAATTGTTCAGGAATGGTTTGAATAGCATGACAAAGAGTTCAAGGTGTTGACTTGGCTTCCAAATTCCCTAGATTACAAGCCGATCGATCATCTCTGGGATATGCTGGAAAAACATCTGATCCTCGGAGGCCCCACCTCGCAAATTACAGGACTTAAAGGATCCGCTGCTAACATCTTGGTACCAGATACCATAGGACACTTTAAGTGGTCTTGTGGAGTCCATACCTTGACAGGTCAGAGCTGTTTTGGCGGTACCAAGGGGACCTACACAAAATTAGGCAGGTGGTAGTAATGTTATGGCTGATCGGTGTAAACCCACAACTGAACAAATACTAACAGAAAATGTACAAAAAAATTCTCAGCAACCACTTCTTTCATTTCCTCTTTTCCTTTAATGCAATTTTGTCCCATAATACTTTTAAAACGAATATATACCTATCTGCAGTAGGACACAAGGATTGCCCCTCAGCCAATCACCAGCCAAAAATGGAACAGATCAGCAAAATATTAACCCCTATGCTCATTGCAGCATTTCTACAAGACTGTTTCAGGAACATGCAGAAAATCCCGCAGACTGAGGATTATTGTGGACAAGTTTATTTCCGGCTTACCATTATCATACAACTACTGGCTGTGGTTGGACTGGGCAGTGCAGTGACGACCAGTGACTGCAGCAGCCAATCACTGGCCGCAGTGGTGTCGTCAGTATGTAGGCATATCCAGCTTATACACAGTTACTGTAAAAATGTAGGAAAAATCCTAGGGATTAAAATCAAGGATGCGTGCATTGCTAGTTACTTAAAGGATGTAGGCCAAAACAAGTGAGTACCCTCCTCTGTACCCACGTTACCTGCTCATTTGTGCAAACCTCCCTAAAATTCTACTTACCTTTAAATGCTGTGACTAGTGTGTGAATGCTCAATAAACATTAGGACTAGCTACAATATGTTGATGAACAGGCAAAAGTTGGCAAAATATATACCACTCCTTAGATTAAGCCCATTTACCATTTGAAGATTTGTCTTCTTCACTTTATGCCTTTTAACCCCTTGCCGACCTAGCCACTTTTGACCTTCCTGACAGAGCCTCATTTTTCAAATCTGACATGTTCACTTTATGTGGTAATAACTCCGGAATGCTTTCACCTATCCAAGCGATTCTGAGATTGTTTTCTCGTGACACATTGCACACTTTAAGTTACTAGCAAAATTTGCTCGATATGTTCAGTATTTAATTGTGAAAAACACCAAAAATTAGCGAAAAAATTCAAAAATTAGCATTTTTCTCAATTTAAATGTATCTGCTTGTAAGACAGGCAGTTATACCACACAAAATTGTTGCTAATTAACATCACCCATATGTCTACTTTAGATTGGCATCGTTTTTTGAACATCCTTTTATTTTTCTATGACATCACAAGGCTTAGAACTTTAGCAGCAATTTCTCACATTTTCAAGAAAATTTCAAAAGGCCATTTTTACAGGGGCCAGTTCAGTTGTGAAGTGGCTTTGAGGGCCTTATATATTAGAAACCCCCAAAAAGTCACCCCATTTTAAAAACGTCACCCCTCAAAGTATTCAAAACAGCATTTAGAAAATGTCTTAAACCTTTACACATTTCACAGGAATTAAAGCAAAGTAGAGGTGAAATTTACAAATTTCATATTTTTTTGCAGAAATAAATTTTTAATACAATTTTTTTTATAACACAGAAGGTTTTAGCAGAGAAATGCAACTCAATATTTGTTGCCCAGTTTCTGCAGTTTTAGGAAATATACCACATGTGGTCGTAGCGTGCTACTGGAATGAAGCACCGGCCTCAGAAGCAAAGGAACACCTAGTGGATTTTGGGGCCTTATTTTGTTAGAAGGGCTCTTGCAGTGACAAAACAGTAAAAATCCCCCAAAAGTGACCCCATCTGGGAAACTAGACACCTCAAGGAAATTATCTAGGGGTGTAGTGAGAATTTTGACCGCACAGGTTTTTTACAGAAATTATTGGAAGTAGCTGTAAAATTTGTAAAGCAATGTCTCCCGAGTAAAACAATACCCCACATGTGGTAATAAATGGATATTTGGACACACGGCAGGGCTTAGAAGGGAAAGAGCGCCATTTGGCTTTTGGAGCTCAAATTTAGCAGGAATGGTTTGAGAGGCCATGTCACATTTACAAAGCCCCTGAGGGGACAAAACAGTGGAAACCCCCCACAAGTGACCCCATTTCAGAAACAACACCCATTGAGGAAATTATCTAGAGGTATAGTGAGCGTTTTGACCCCACAGGTTTTTTGGATAAATTATTGGAAGTAGGCTGTAAAAATGATAATCTAATTTTTTTCAAAGAAAATGTAGGTTTAGCTAATTTTTTCTCATTTCCACAAGGACTGAAGGAGAAAAAGCACCGTAAAATTTGTAAAGCAATTTCTCCCGAGTAAAACAATACCCAACATGTGGTAATAAACGGATATTTGGACACACGGCAGGGCTTAGAAGGGATGGAGTGCCATTTGGCTTTTGGAGATCACATTTAGCAGGAATGGTTTGCGGAGGCCATGTCACATTTACGAAGCCCCTGAGGGGACAAAACAGTGGAAAACCCCCACAAGTGACCCCATTTTGGAGACTACACCCCTCAAGGAATTTTTCATGTGGTGTAGTGAGCAGTTTGACCCCACAGGTGTGTCATACACTGGGCAGTAAAATAATAAAATTTAGATTTTTTTCAAAGAAAATGTTGCTTTAGCCCCAAATTCATAATTTTCACAAGGGGTTAAAGGAGAAACAGCACCCACAGTTTGTTACGCAATTTCTCCTGAATACGTCAATACCCCATTAGTGGAGATAAACTTCTGTTTGAGCACGTGGTGGGGCTCTGAATGTAAACAGCACCATGCAACATCTGAGGCCTACTACGATGGCATTTACTGCCCTGTGTCATAAAAACAGAGGATCTGGGGTGTCAAAACATTAGAAACCCAGAAAAGTGACCCCATTTAGGAAACTAAACCCCTCAAAGAATTCATCTAGCGGTATAGTGAGAAGATTTAGATTGTAATGTAACACCTTTCAAGGTATTCATCTAGGGGTATAGTGAGAATTTTTAATTTGTGAAGTGACAACCCTCTAGTTATTCAACCAGGGGTATAATAAGAAATACTTTAATTTTAGTAAATAAGGAGGACAACCTGGAAAACCCGCAATGGAGGGAGAGGGAATGGCAGGTCCCACTACCAACCTACCCACCATTCCATAAAATCCAGCCCAAAAAATAAATCAAAGGCCTCAGCAAAAAACATTTGCTGAGACAACCAATCTCATCTGGATTTATTCCTCTCACCCAGATTTGCAACCTGGATGAGATAGACACTCCCTCGGGTCCTTGGTATAGTGAGAATATTTAGTTTTGTTTTAGGTGGTTTTTTACAAATTTTAAATGATCAAATTTTAAATGGGGCTGGTCAGTAAAAAAATTTATAATTGGTCATGGCCAGTATGGGAGACAGAAAAGGTGAATAAAGAATAAATAAATGTAAAATCCAAGGAGGTATGATAAATTTTGAAACATTGTTTCATGCACAGGCCGGGATTTGTGGGACACGTCTCACAATGGTATGTGGTGTCCTTACGAATGCCTCGCTTGGCACACACACGGCATTTTTTTTGGGGCTTCTCTTTTTTTTCAGTGGGGGGGATTTCTGTGGGGAAATGCTGGCCGGGAATTATCCTACTGACGGAAGATCAAGATGAACTGCCCTCTCCTTCCTGGTTACCAAATATCAGGGACTTTATGACCTTTTCCTGAAATTGCAGGAACGTATCTCCACTGCTGGCATATCTGTAGAGGACAAAGGCGTTGTATAAAGCCATCTGTGTAAGATGCACAGACAGCTTCTTATACCATACTCTGGTCTTGCGCATGGCGCTGTATGGTTTTATAACCTGGTCGGACAGGTCAACGCCACCCATATACTTGTTGTACTCCTGTACACAATATGGTTTTGGGACTTGGGAAGTGGATCCACGTACAGGGACTAGGCTGCCTCTGCTGTCGTGTATGCTGGTCTGTATAAGGACGTCCCTTTTATCCTTATACTTTAGGAGGAGCAGATCGTCGCAGCAGAAAGCTTTGCTCTCTCCTAATTTTAGGATCTGACCCAGCAATGTTTTGGGGAGGCCCTTCTTATTTTTGCGGATTGTTCCGCACACGCCAAGGTGGATCTGGACGAGAGAACTTTTACTAACGGGACACTGTTATAAAAGTTGTCCAGATAAAGATGATAGCCTTTCCCAAGTAAAGGATGGATAAGATCCCATACGATCTTTCCACTAATTCCAAGGAAAGGGGGGCATTCTGGGGGATCTATATGGGAGTCTTTTCCCTCATAGACCGTAAAGGAGTAGGTGTAACCGGTGGCACTTTCGCACAGCTTGTAGAGCTTTATGCCGTTCTGGGCTCTTTTATTGGGTAGATACTGCCTGAAGTGCAGTCTACCCTTGAAGCTGACTAGGGATTCATCCACCTAAATATTTTGCTGGGGGGTATAAACGTGGGAAAAGATTTGGGAGTAGTGGGCAATCAATGGTCGTATTTTATATAGCCTATCAAAATTTGGGTCCTGTGGGGGTGGGCACTGGCTATTATCATTGTAATGAAGGAATTTCAGGATGGCTTCGAAGCGCTTCCTTGTCATTACTGTGCGGTAAATGGGGGTGTTATATAAAATATCAAGGGACCAATAGTCTCTAATACTAGGCTTTTTTATTAGACCAAAACTTAAAAATATGCCCCAAAACTTCCGCAATTCCACTAGGTTTGTGGGGGTCCAATTTTGGCTTCTCCCATAATAAGAGTCAGGGTTCTGGGCGATAAATTGTTCCGCATAGATGTTGGTCTGCTGGACCATTAACGCTAAAAGGGAGTCTGAAAAAAAAAGTTTCAAATAATCAATGGGGCTGAAACCCGTAATTTCAATTTGAATGCCTGAGCGGGCTGTAAACTCAGGCACCTCCGGGGTATAATTCTCCGCAGCTTCCCAGGTCAGCTCAGGCAGAGCAGGACCTACGGCTCTTCTGCGCCGACTGGGGGGTGCAGATTCAGAGTCACTGGATGCAGAGGAAGATGGAAGCACGAACTGCTCTTCACCTTCACTCGCGCTGTCCGTGTCGGAACACAGAATTTCATATGCTTCCTCGCCTGAAAAGACTCTTTTGGCCATACTGATAAACTTTTGCTACTTAACTAACGAAAAAAAAAATGTGTAATTTTTTTTTTTACATTTTTAAAAAAAATGTTTTTTAACTTTTTTTTATCAAAAAATAAACCGCTACTCTCAACCGTGGAATGAGAACAGACCCTGCTGTATTCAATTAGTAAGGGTACCCTACTTACCAGGGGAAAAACTAAATGAGACGTGGCATTGCTACCTAACAGGGAACTCGGGCAGTGGGCAATCTAGGGACACAGCAGAGTGATGGCGACCGGGTACTGCGACAGGTGACAGATCACAGCACGGCAGAAGGACACTGTGGTGGCCTGAAATTATATATAATATATATATATATATTATATATATATATTTTTTTTTTTCTTAACCTGTGGGCACCAAAGGGGGTGATCACAGGTTAGTGGGCACAAAAGGGCAGAAAAGGGGCAGATCGATGTTTTTTTTTGACTTACACACTGTATTTCTTCTTGTCTCCGTCTCTGACAAGCTCTCTGACAGGAATGAGCTTGTCAGAGAGGGAGATGCCGGCAAACCACTGCTCCTGCGCTGTGATTGGCCTGTCAGTACTGACTGGCCAATCACAGCTCGTTCCGGCACGGGACCACTCTGATTGGTCATGTGCCCGCGAGTCCTGCTCGGCAACTGTCTATGACAGTTGCGATCGGGACGCTGTCACCATGTCTGTTGACAGTTTGAAGCTTGGGCGTAACTGTACGCCCGAATGCGGGAAATCACTTGCATTCTGGACGTACAGTTACGCCCAATCGCGGGAAGGGGTTAAGTAGCTTAATAAATACTATATGTAACCATGATCCCTATCTATAACAAACTAAAACACCAAACAAGGCTAGCCCCTACCATAATGACAAATGACACATACTTATAACAAATTAACCCTTTTATGACTGGGATCTTTTGAGCCAGGGCAGAATTTGAGCCTTGGAAAGATATCGAAGATCTTTTCAAAGGTGAATATTTTAACTAAGCTATCTTTATTTATTTTTTTAAACCTCATTTAGGGAAAATAGGATACAAATACAATTTCCACTGAATGCTTTACTTTAAGGCCCTGTTGACACAGAGTTTTTTGCAGGCAGAAAATTCTGCCTCAAAATTCCATCTGTAATTTTGGGGCAGATGTAAATCTGCCTGCATGTCGTTTGCTGCGATTTTCGTGGCGTTTTCCGCCAGCGGCCATTGAGCGCCGTGGGCAAAAACGCCGCAAAATACGCTTTCTCTGCCTCCCATTGTCAATGGGAGGTCAGAGATGTAAACGCCCGAAGATAGAGCATGTCGCTTCTTTTTCCCGCAAGACGGTTTTTCCGCTCGGGGGAAAAAACGCCTCCGCCTCCCAGTGAAATCAATGGGAGACATTTTCGGACGTTTTTTGGCGTGTTTTCCGCTTCCAAAAACTCTGTGTGAATCGGGCCTAAAGGTAAGTAAAAAAATGTTCTGTCAAAATTAATCACCTAACCCAGTACATAGCAATACCAAATAAATGTGTACTTTATTTAATGTTTAACAAAGCCCGTCTGCTCTCTCAGCTTGTATGCAGCATATATGAAGACATTGTTATGAAAAATGTAAAATAGGGCGAGCATAGGGTTAACAAAAATTGTGGGCAAGGAATACTACTTGTACTTTATGACATACACTCTTCTTATTATGCTTCGTAGAGTACAGAAAGCTACGTCACTTCTCCACACCTTTCTAGATCATGTTCAAATATCAATCTTACTCTAAGATTTAGACCCTTAACCCCTTGGAGACACAGCCATTTTTCGGATTTTCATTTTAGTTTTTTCCTCCCCGCATTCCAAAAGCCATAACTTGCATATTTTTCCGGTGACATAGCTGTATGAGGGCTTGTTTTTTGCGGGTTGAGTTGTAGTTTTTCATGGCATTATTTAATGTGCCGTATAATATATTGGGAAACGGAAAAAAATTCATTGTGGGGTGGAATGGGGAAAAAAACTGCGAATCCACCTGGGTTATTTGGGTTTCGTATTTACGAGGTGACTGGTGCGAGAAAAACTACGTCATCTATATTCTACGGGTTGATGCGATTATGGAGATACCAAATTTATATAGTTTCCTTCATGTTTTACCACTTTTATAAAGAAAAACCAAAATTGTTTTGTCGCCACATTCTGAGAGCCATAACTTTTTTATTTTTCAGTCGATTTAGCTGTGTGATGGTTTATTTTTTGCGGGACAAGCTGTAGTTTTTATTGGTACCATTTTGGGGTACATGCGACTTTTTGAACACCTTTTATTCAATTTTTATGGGGTTATAAGGTGACTAATAAACAGTAATTTGGGTATTTTTAAATTATTACTTTTTACGGCGTTCACCGAGCCGGTTAAATAACATGAAATTTACTTTAGGGAAAAATATGTTTTTTTTGAGCATTTAATATTTTTTTTGTACATTAAAAAAGCTTTATTTAAATGGATATTAATTTTGTTTATTAGTCCCCCTAGGGGACTTGAACCAGCGATCGTTGGATCGCTTGCATGATATACTGCAACACTACTGTATTACAGTATATCGCTATACTGACAGTCTCCTATGAAGCCCTGCCTCCGGCAGCGCTTCATAGGAGTACAAAGATGGCAGACCTGGGGTCCTTCATTACATAACAACCATAGCCCCCCCGATCTTGTCACGGAGGGGGCCGTCCCCCTTATTTTAACGGCTTAAATACTGCCGTCACTATTGACCACGGCATTTAAGTAGACAATTCCGCTCTTTGCACTGGGGTGTCAGCTGTAACATACAGCTGACACCCGCACAACCCATGAGTGCTCCATACTTCCCTTTGGCGGCTATCACATACATCTACATGACATGTTACCAAAAGGTTAATATAGTACACACTTATAGAAGAAATATGTCAAATATTCCAGTGCCTTAGATGAATGTCCACCTGTTAAAACCATTTGGTTTCTCTTCCAACCTTGGATTGTTAGGTCTGTATACCCTGGCTTGCTTTACACGGTTTTGACATCCTCATGTGGGTATATTGTTGATGCTGTGTCTGCAGATATATAACTAACAGTGAGGTAGCTATCCTTTGCACTACTAGAACTTTATCATTATATATATGTTGATATTTTATTTTTCTAATAGTTGTTTGACCATGTATGACTAGGGACAATTATATATATATATATATATATATATATATATATATATATATATATATATATATATATATAAAAAGAGATAAAAAAGCAGCCCCGCTTTCCAAATAGGCACAGTCAGGGTGCACTATTCTCGTTTGGACACGTGATCAGTGTCCCCAGATACCTAGTCAAATCCTCCAAAATACGAGACAGCACGCCTCGACAGTGAATTTATTCACCACATTCGATGCTTCGGCCCTACTCCATGGGGCCTTTCTCAAGCTTGAGAAAGGCCCCATGGAGTAGGGCTGAAACGTCGCATGTGGTGAATAAATCCACTTTTTCACTATTGAGGTGTGCTGCCTTGTATTTTGGAGGATTTTACTATATATATATATATATATATATATATATATATACACACATAAAAAACAGTAAAGAGGCAGCACTCACAAAGGCTTGCCTCATTCACACGAGCGTGGCGTTTTTGCGCACGAAAAAACGCGGCGTTTTGCGTGCGCAAAAGCCACTTAACAGCTCCGTGGGGCAGCAGCATATGATGCGCGGCTGCGTGGTTTTCGCGCAGCCGCCATCATTATGACACTCCATTTGAATGTTTGTAAACAGAAAAGCACGTGGTGCTTTTCTGTTTTCATTCATCCTTTTGACAGCTGTTGCGTGAATCACGCTTGTCCCACGGAAGTGCTTCCGTGCGACATGCGTGGTTTTCACGCACCCATTGACTTCAATGGGTGCGTGATGCGCGAAAAACGCCCAAAGAACGGACATGTCGTGACTTTTTTTCAGCGGACTCACGCTGAGTAAAAATCACGGACATGTCTGCACGGCCCCACAGACTAATATAGGTCCGTGCAACGCGCGTGCAAATCACGCGCGTTGCACGGACGTAATTCACGTTCGTCTGAATAAAGCCTTACAGTGGAAAAAAGAGGGTGCTTTATTGGCCCCAAAAGTGCAACGTTTCAGCTCACACAACTTGAGTTTTTCTCAAGGCTTGAGAAAGTTTCAGGTTGTGTGAGCCGAAATGTCGCACCTTTGGGGTCAATAAAGCACCCTCTTTTTTCACTATAAGCCTTTGTGAGTGCTGCCTATTAACTGCTTTTTGTCTAGAGGGACAGTGGTCAGTTCCCTAAGGCTTGCACCCCTTTCATTAAAGCCTGTGCTACGCTGTTTTCCACTTACATGGTCAGAAATAACAAGTGGCAGTGGGAACACAGAAAGGTAGACCGGGGATAAGTGGGACCCGTTCTAGGGATAAGTGCGGGTCCCCGAGGTGGGACACGCATCTATCTAACATTTATGGCATATCCTGTGGACATGCCATAAATGTCCCTGATAGGAAAACCCCTTTAGGCAAAAATAATTATGGCTGCCTGCAGTCAACACTAAAGGGAGCTTAGTAGTTTATCGCACACAGATTTATCATCAGGTTCAATAGTTCAATATTTATGTCTATGCAGGGGAAATGGAGTTCTGTAAATGAAAAATAGAGCTCCGAAACTTGTAAAGATTTCTTATGAAAATCATCAGCACAGGATTGTGAAGCTCCTTAGATTAATGTGAATATCCACCTTTGCACACCATTTTGTTTTGCTTCTTTTTAAAGGAAATTTCTGACCAAAGACTAAACTTCCCATTATAATTATTCAGTATTTCATGATCCCCTCTTCTCACAGCAGACCTGTCATTTCTACCTCTTATAGCTCAAGACAAGAATTTAAATATTTTTACACATTAAGGGGCCTTACTGTGATATCCGTTCTCCTTTAATAATATGCTGCAACTTTTTAAACAAAAAAATAACAAAAGATATAATAATCATCATCATCATTCCATTAATGAAGCAATCCTAAGTGGCTCAAATGTATTATGTATTCATAATGATGATGAGCTATGGAACACCATGGCGGAGAGCATGCAATCGTATTTACATATGTTTCTAGAAGGCGATGAAGAAAACACAAATTAAATATGTGTGAAGTCTTGTCTTTTCCAGTTTATGGGCCTTTAATAAATGTCTTTAGAGATTGGGAATAACTTGTTTTGAAGTGATCTAACAGCTGTGTGATGTTTCATTAACTGGTAACTGACTGACATTTGTATGGTTTTATGGCTACTGACCTAAAATGAAAAGTCTTATAATAACAATTTATTAAACTGATACATTTCACGCTGCTTCTTAAAGAGGCTCTGTCACCACATTATAAGTGCCCTATATAGAACACTGCTAAAAAAACAGTAAGAGTTATGACCTAAAAAACACTGCTGTAATCTACATTATAGCGCCGATCACATCATGTACAATATAGGCCACTTATAATGTGGTGACAGAGACTCTTTAACAGCAGACTGGGTTATTCAGTGGAGTATTAAAAACCATGGCAGTTCACAACGTACTGTAAAGTTTCTCTCTTTTTTTTATCTGCTGTCCCATGTGTCATTGGCATTAGGACCCACACTTGCACATGGCTGTGTTTTGTTTCAGTATAAGTTCTGAGTTGTACATTGTCATAATGCAGCACTTATAGAGATCTATAGGGCGATACTGAACCTCTGTATGCCTGATTCCATACAAAGTTTTTCTTCATATTTATATAGAATAAGACAAAAAAAAAAGTGTGCTTTATCAGATTCCATATTTTGGAGGTATTCGCCCTAAAATAATTGCTTTTAGAGGAGAAAACCTCAATAATATGGCGCCGTATGGATGCACTCGTAGGTGCTAGCATAAAAAGCTCCGGGCACACACCCGTGCCATTTGCATGCGACCTGAAACTGTAGGTACTAGAGTTCTTCCAGGGCGCCATCATCAGCAAAAAACATTGAGTTCCTGATGTCATCAGTAACAGAATATTGTAGTTAAAGGGAGATAAATAGGGTAGATATATTTTATTGGATTTTTTTTTCCAGCTATGTGCAAAATTAAAGGAATTGTTTCACCATAGACATCCAATGTAATGAGCCTCTATACTTAGAAATATTAATTATCTTAAAAACATTTATTTGAATAAACAAAAATGCATGAGTGACACGTTATCGGACTATGCAATGTCAATGGGGCACCCCCAGTTTGAATTGGTTGTCCTAGGTTACATCCACCAGCAGTACAGTAGTAAGGTGAATGTACATGTTCGGTTCACTTCCCTGTCCACTGTTTGTGCGCTGCTCCCTCTCCCTTCTTTTCACATATTGACAGGAGGAGCTGCAGTATAACTGTGTTGGGAAAAAGCTCCTGACGTATACGTTAAGCCTAGGCTCTGACGGATGCCGAACAGTGGCATTTAGACTTTAATGGTATCCATTACACGGATACAACATGAACTGGGGTAAAGAGTGTTAATGACGTATCCATTAAACGGATACCATTATAGTCTATGAGTGATGAAGGCCACTATTAGGCATTCACTTATCGTATACGTCACCCATAGAATATAATGGTGTCTGTTTAATGTATACATCATTAAAGGCTATTGGAAAGACCATGACGTATTCGTTAAACTCCGTTTTTCAAAATTCCTGACATTTAATCCTAACACATTCTCTATCTTAGGTCAGTTAGGATTTCAGAATAATACTAGACAGTCAGAAGCTTCTAAATCCATTACATGTTTTTCTGGAATTTTCCAAGCTATTTAAAGGCACGGTTAACGTGTAATATGTAAACGACGAAGCCAATGGGAACGTGATGAAAGAAATAAAAGCTGAAATAAGTCAGTGTCTCTAGTGTTATTCTGACATTTCACATTCTTGAAATATAGTAGTGATCCTAACTGACCTAAGAGAGGGATTGTGTACTAGGTTTAAATGTCAAAAATCGTGAAAAACTGAGTTTTAATGAATGTGGCTAAGGTGTATGTAAACTTATGACTTCAACTGTATGACCTTTCATAAACCTGTGCCTCTTTATTTTGCTTCTAAAATTGGTCAAGGTCTGCGCCAGTGTGAGAGATCACTTTATTGACAACTGTACAAGCTAATATTGCCTGTTACATAAATTATTCAATATGGTGGTAAAATAATTTTTGGGTAACATTCCAAGATGTCCTTTCACAAAACACATACAGCTGACACTTTTATTTTCATTGGGTTGCATGTCTCTAATGTACAGTACACAAACAAAAAAATTGCTTTCTTTCCATAAGTTTTTGTTTGAGACCACTGCTTGCAGGTATCCATTGTTTCTGTAGCTACAAGTCGCTTTCAATGTTGCTTTTCCAGGAATTATGCATATTTTGAAGTGTTTTTATTGAGTGTTTCATAAAACAAGTGTACATTAACTGTTTCACAATTTGCTAAAGTAATTTACAAGCAATTTTAAATAGCCCAAAATACCCCTTTTTGTTCATTTAGAAAGTCCTTAGTGGGTAAACACAGCATATATTTTGCACAGTGAATCATTCTTTCAAATGTTATTTATAAAACACTCTTCCCCGGAGCATGCACCCACCATGAAAGACTTTAGGTACAAAAAAAAACAAAAAACAAATATATATATATAAAAAAAAAATAATAAAATCAAACACTAAATATGTCTAAATATAGAGAGGGGGTAACTGAAATTTAAATTATAGTTCCCTATCTTCCTAAAAAAACACAAATATTGATACAAGGCTTTCAAACAAAGCTCTATACTATCACATATTCAACGATTCTTACACAGAAACTAAAATCCCCACATATTTTCGGGAGAATTTAAGTTAACAAAGTTTTAATAAAAAGGACATACAGTATTTTGTCACAAAATGTAAAAAATAAAACAAATAAAAAAACTAAACAAAAACAAATAAAGGAGCTATTGATGCACTTAGTGAATGTGCTTGCTCAGGTCCACTGTAATAAATCCTATGTAGCGTATCTCTTGGTCCACTGTCTGGCCATTCGGTCATGCTCTGCTCTGTTGGTCATGTACTGAGTGGCGATACTTCCAACTAGAGGATCAGCTGCAAGAGAAACAGAAGACATAACTGTCATTATGAGTAAAACCCACATGCTTAATGAGGCAGTTCCAGAACCACTAACATTACACCACAGTCTCCTTCTTACTCCAACTTCACAGCATCTAGTAATTTTATTGCCAGTGTTTACAGAGGGACATTTATTTAAAGCAGATCTATCACATATTTATGCTGCCCTGTCTGATTTCAGCTTGCTGTCACTTATAAGGTAATGTGTCGTAGTCTCAGAGTATTCAGTACTTATACTTGCGGTGCACGGCAAGCTTGAGTCCAAGTATATTCATGCTGCCCCCGCTGATTGACACTTTTCCGTCTATTCAAAGTAGGAAAGAAGGAAGTTCCTCAGCACATCCATAAAATATAAAAAGAGCTTTATTTGTTCATCTTAAAAATCCAAGGAGGACACAGGTTAGGCGTATTACAGTATACGCGCTTCGAACAAGGCTGTTCTTGAACAGTCTTGTTCGAAACGCGTAAGCTGTAACACGCCTAACCTGTGTCCTCCTTGGATTTTTAAGAAGAAAAAATAAAGCTCTTTTTATATTTTATGGATGTGCTGGGGAACTTCCTTCTTTCCATGAATTTCTTGACTGCCTGCAAGCCCCCTCCTTGCTGGACTCCATTGAGGAACTACAGATCCCAGAACGTACACATTGGGTGAGCACACTGTGGCTTTTTTTTTTGCTACTTTTTTCATTAACTTTTCTCCCTATTAGGCTATGTTCACACGGAGTATTTTGGGGGAGGAATATCTGCCTCAAAATTCCGTTTGGAACTTTGAGGCAGATATTCCTCTCCCTGCACGCCGATTTTCGCGGCAATTATCGCGCCGTTTTTTGCCCGCGGCCATTGAGCGCCGCGGGCATAAAACAGCGAGAAATACGCTTTCTCCTGCCTCCCATTGAAGTCAATGGGAGGTCGGAGGCGGAAGCGCCCGAAGATAGGGCATGTCGCTTCTTTTTCCCGCGAGGCAGTTTTACTGCTCGCGGGAAAAAGACGCCGACGCCTCCCATTGAAATCAATGGGAGGCGTTCTCGGGCCGTTTCTGCCGAGTTTTGCGACGCGGTTTCCGCGTCAAAAAACTCGGCAAAATACCCCGTGTGAACATAGCCTTACTGTGCACAGGGAGAAAGGTGTCAATCAGCGGCTGGAGTTGCACCACAAGTAGAACTACTTAATTCTCAGAAACGGATGCACATTATCTAATAAGTAAAAGATGCTGAAATTAGTGTGCCTGTCACTTCTTTATGCAGGCCTCAGACAGGGCAGCAAAAATGTGACAGATCTGCTTTAAAGTGGTTCTCCCCCTTTAGTAATATACAGAGGATATTCAGTTGAAGTACCCATTCAATGTCCTCCTGGATGCGGCTAGTTGGTTGAATTGCAAAAGTGGGGTAAGGGAATACAGTGCGGAATCAGTGTGATGATATAGGCATACATTCTACATATTCAGCCATCACTTAACCTTAACAGGCCTTAAAGGGGTTTTTCCACCGCAATGTTCTATGACCTATTGATTGGCGGAAGGTAGGAACCACCAATATTCTCAAGAATGAGCCAGTTTAACACTTGTTCGCAATGGGTAGGAACCTAAGGACACAGTTAATTTTCACTTATTTTTATCTATTGCCGCATTCCAAGAGCTATTACGTTTTCATTTTCCCGTCGACGTAGCCGTATTAGGGCTTGTTTTTTTTGGTGGGATAAGTATTTTTTTAATTATATCATTTAATGTACCATTTAATGTACAGAGAACAATTCCGCCATAGTTTTTGGGATTACGATTTTACGGCAATCGCTGTGCTGTACAATCTACAATAACAATAAATAACGTGATATTTTAATAGATCAGACTTTTACGGACTAGGCACTACCAATTATGTTTACTTTTTTATTGTTTATAACATTTTATTTATGTTATTATTATTTTTTTAAATGTTAACTTTTTTTAAACTTTTGTAGTCCCCCTAGTGGACTATATCATGTGATCGATGGTTATTGCCTTTTTCTTTGCTCTCTTTTTAAGAAAAACCTTAATAGTACGGTGCAGAAGGCAGGTCTGGAGGCCTTCACTAGGCCTCTGACTGCCAAGGCAACTGCTTGCACACCGCGATTTTGCGGGAGGGAGCCCTTTTCCTCTAACTGTTCAGATGTCGCGGTCGCTATTGACTGCGCCCTCTGAAGGGTTAAACGGTCGGGATCAAAGTTATCTCCGATCCCGGCCATTGCAGGTAGGTGTCAGCTCTATGAAACAGCTAGCAGCCAATGGGTATGGTGCAGGCTCAACTCGTGAGCCCGTGCACATCCGCTGTAGATGTATGGCGGATGTCACTAAGGAATTAATACAATTCAACATATGGTTACAGAAATACCTTACAACACAAAGTTAGATATATAGAAAGCTACATCAAATCTACCACGTCACATTCTGCTTAACCACAACAACAAAGTACACAGCGGCATTACTCCATTAATTACAAAAACCCATCAAATGTTATTAATGAAGTAGAAAAAGTGGCATGTCGGCATCTGCTATAAAATAAATGACCAGTAAGGACATCTAAATCATTGATAACTGTAAAGTGCAATGAATACAACTTTAAACAGGCATAAGACACATATTAGTTGCTTTAATGTCGTCCTGCAGGGCATCCCCCAAGTAAAAAGAGATTAATCACTGATCGGTTAGGTCAAATCTATCAATCTTCAGATCAATACTGTCATCATTGTACATCTGTTTTATTGCAGAACGCTAGTTATAAAATATTTACATGAATAAAGGCAGCCTCTTTGCTGAGAATATCAGACGTCATAAGGCCTGCAAACCGGAAAACATAGCTAGCCGTAATGATAAGATAGATTTACATTTCATTCTTTTTTTAAATTGCCTCGGTTTCCTGAGCCATCATTAAATGTGTAACGGAGCAGTTAATGAGTGTTGTTCAAGGTTTCCACATATCTAACCAGCACGTGGTGTAGGGCATAAGACCTACTGCAAATAATAATAATGAGCTACAAGTCAAATGAGGAAAAGGCATTGAATTGCCGAATGTGTGGCCCAGATGAGGGAATTGACATATCAAACACTAGGTCTGGCAGTTATTATTAAATATCATATACCGATGACCAAGAGCTTGGCACTTATATGTTAAATCCCTTTAATCAAGCTATAAGGGGTCCTTATAGGTTCCAGATTATCACCTCCAAGATGAGAACTCAAAATAAAATGCTCTCATAAAACATGCTACTATCACTTTAAAATGTAATTATAGTAGTTAATGTAATTATAGTAGTCTCATAGTTCATTATATTTGCTCAGTCTCCTGTTTATGTGGTCTTGCAAGATTTCAGATTCTATTGCAAAGGTCTTTTTGAATTTATGGATTACAGGGGCTTTGCAAACATTTTTTTGGGCATATCCACTAGACATAGCATATAAGTGTGAGCGGCGGGGGTCACGCAGCTCTTTATGTATTTATTGTTCAAGTTTACCTTAATATTTTATAATGTAATTACTATTATAATATTTATTCATATAGTGCCAACATATTCTGCAGAGCTTTACAAATGGAGAAGTGACAAACAAGTAAGGCTTCGTTCACATCTGCGTCAGGGCTCCGTTCCGACGAAACGGAGCCCTGACTGACACAAACTGAAACCATAGATTTCCGTTTCCATCACCATTGATTTCAATGGTGACGGATCCAGTGCCAATTGTTTCAGTTTGTTTCCGTTGTGCAAGGGTTCCATCATTTTGATGGGATGAATACTGTAGCCGTACTTTATAATGGGAGCACGGCCCGTAAAAACGTCCGGCTGTCCGCCGCCGTCCATGCCCATAATTACGCGTCGTAATTACGGGCACGGTCCTGTGCATGAAGGATCAATGTATGGTGTGAAATCTGTGGCGAATCTGCAGCAAAATTCTGCGGAATCGCAGCAAAATCCACAGTGGATTTTTCCAGCTGCACGTGAAGTACCCTAAAGAGCATCCACAATTTCAACCAACTCCTCATAAACAGTGAGAACTGCAAAGAGAATTGTAAAGTCCCGTCTTTAAAAGACAGCACTGAAATGTTCTCTGCTTAAATAAATTCGTTCTGGAAATATTCTTAAAAGTTTAATACTTGTTACCATTAATTTGTCCCTGTGCATATAAAATGTAGTTACTTTTAGAGTTCAACATCATTACTGATGATGCTCATAGCCAAGAGAGTTGTGTATAAAAACAAAACATAAAACACATTTGTGCTGCACAACAAAAGGGTAGCGAAACGAAAACGGGATCGCACGCTAGAGCTTTTTCTTTTCAAATTCCTCTGGCTCCCAAATTTGTCCGCACTTGTAGCATCAGACTGGATCCCAGGCAGCAAGCCATCCTATATTCCATGGTGTCACGGTTGTCGTATGTTATTGCCACAACTCCTTCAGATCAGCATATTATATGTCAGTCAACCATCTCATGTAAAATAGCAGACCATATCCTATAAAGCAACTTTTTGTGTCTTTTCCTCTTACACACGATTTAAAAACAGTTGAGGTTTGTTTCGTCTTTTACCTGCCCTTCAAAGGAACACTTTAGGAAAAACTGATGAACTGTGTTGTGCCTAGTGCAGGGCCTGAAGGGGTAGCGCGTGAACACCAAATATTGTAGTCAGGCACCTCCCCTTCAGTAGTCATGCACCTCCCCTTCAGTAGACATGCACCTCCCCTTCAGTAGACATGCACCTCCCCTTCAGTAGACATGCACCTCCCCTTCAGTAGACATGCACCTCCCCTTCAGCAGTCATGCACCTCCCCTTCAGCAGTCATGCACCTCCCCTTCAGTAGTCATGCACCTCCCCTTGCACTAGGGATAACTCAGTATATCACTTTTCTTCCCATAATTTAACAATTATGACAGCATTTTCTACAGACTGGCAACCTGGCTGAATACAAGCCTGCTGGCCATGTGGACAAGTCACCGAGTGTCTATAGTGTCTAACTCGCAGTGAAGTCTGAAGATATTGCATAAATTCAATTAATATTTAATCATTTCAACTCGTTAATGTGTTTTACCCACAGGTACAATTTACTTACAGTAAATACTTAAAAACTATTTAAGAGGTATTCTTGGCTGTTCCATGTTTGCAAGGTCTCAGGAAAGTGCCGGAGCTTGCATGGTGAAAGCCTCTTATGCTAATTATAAAATATATTTCCATAATTGTATCAAACGGGTTGGGATTTTATCTGATAATTACCACATTAGGGTTTGTTCTGACAACACAGCCTCATATACAGTGATTATTGTGTAATTTATAGAGTTTTTCTATGAAATAAAAAGACAAGTAACTAAAGGAAGAAGGATTATAAAGATGGAAATTAGAGAATGGAACTTTTTTAATAATATCAGGTTATTGAAAATTAAATCGGAAGATTATTTTTTTTCTCTTTACACCGGTTTCTCACAATACCTTTTTCTTTTTTTCAGACAAATTCTTAGGTCCTGTTCACACAGCATTTATTAACGTGTATTTTTGCACATTCGACCCACCAAGTATCCTTTGAAAAATGCCTGTCTAAAGTTTCCCATAGACTTCAATGTGAAGACACACGTGTTTTTGATGTGTATTATGCAGAGTTTTATGTTCCATCTTCTAAATTACGCCATGTGAACATAGCCTTACAGTAATGGTCAGCTCTGCAATGTTAGTGAATAGAAATTTATGCAATACACACTAACACAGGCCTCGACAAAACTTTGCCAGGTTTAGGAGCCGGATCCAAAAGTTAGGAGCCAGCAACGACACGCTATATAGGCTCAGGTCCGCACTACAACCAGGGATGTGCGAGCCAGAGCTCCTCTTTGTGATATACTTGTAAAAAGTTAGTATCCTGATACAACCAACAACATCCCGTCCCCACCCCCTGTTGTAGTTACCGCTGTTCCTTCCCCACCATCTCCAGTAGTGGAGCCAAATTCACATCCTATGTACTTTTTTTTTTGTGTAATAGTGACGTCGTTGCATGATTTACCCTGCTGAGCCACACTTTGAAGCATTTAGAGGGAAATACAGTACATACAATAAATATGCATTACAATGTGTAAATTATTGACCCATTTGTAAGAAACCTCATTGCACATTTTTGGATATATTTAAGAAAATATACAAATATCCTATATGTACAAAAAAATTTAAGCCATTTGTACACTAAAATATATTGTACAGCAAAGTTTAATGTTGTTTTGTGAATAGTTAGTAGAGGTCATTTATCAATAATTATGAATTGTTTAATCTGTCGACATATACAAGCTTCTGTATTTTTATAGACAATCAAGTAACAATGACCGTTTATTATTCACGGACACTGTCAGTTTGACTGAAATGATACGTTATATTTGGCATTTCTTCTACTGGTAGGAGCCCCAGAAAAGGTGCATTCTGTTCAGAAATAGTACCCAATACTAGCGCCAATTATTTCAGCATATATATGCCATTTTATGGCATGCGATACACTGAAACATGCATGAAATCTATATTGTAATCTTTCCTACGTGTTCCTTCCTTTATCACAGCTTCGAAAGGCAGCCATAAAATATTGTACAAATTATAGTATCTACTGACAATCTGATGAAAATGGAGGTTTTCCCAATCCTATAGGTTTTCCCCAAAATATACGGTGCCAGGTTAACAGCCGGCTCATCTCCCTTTTGAAAAAATATGTCCAACAGGCTAAGCCCAATATTCAGTGAGGGATGACAGTCTAAAACAAGATACATCTCTTGAAGTAGTATTCCCTGAATTGACAATTATAACCAATTCACAGGATAGGTGATAAGTGTCTGATGGCTGGAAGCCCCGCCACTGGGACCCCCACGGATAACTAGAACTGGGTTCCGAACCCCCGTTCCTCCTCACGGCGCCCCCCCGAAATGAGGAGGCGCTTGAATGGAGCGGAGGACGAGCATGCGCCCTGTTGCTCTAGTCTCAATTTCTATGGGACTGACGAGAACAAGCAAGTTCTGTATTCGGCTGTCTCCCTCAGTCCCATAGACTTTGAATAGAGCTACAATGCGCTTGCTCGTTCGCCATGCCATTCAAAGTTTTCCTCACTGCGGTCGTGCAGTGAGAAGGTGGGGGGGGGGGATCCATAAATGATATTTGTCAGTTCTGAGCATATTCCTTTATGTCTGGACAGATGTGTGCTACCCAAAATTAAACCAGATATGGTAACTGATTTTTACAGATGTTTATCGTCTGTTATTAAAACACATTTGTCTTGGAGCAGATTTAATTACAGACAAATCTAAAAAGTATCGTAGTGATGCTAAGCGTGCCCACTACACAGTGCTTCAAAAAGTCTACTTAAAGGGGTAGTCCGATCTGGACAACCCTTTTCACTATGCCCTATAATTGCATATAGTCTACTACATTTCCCCTATGGCGGCCCGCCGCAGCTTCCTTTGGAAACAACAGCTGATCACAAAAGGTTTCAGCTGTCAGCACTGCGATCGACTAATCAGCAGGGCGTCTGTATTTAGAAAAGGGGGTCTCCTGATATAAAAACCCTTCTTAATAAATTAATCAGCTGGGCGGTGCAGTGTGAGGGAATGCCTGGCTATGACATTGCTTTCAGCAAATCAGCACTGCGGTGAGCCCTTTATTGATTGACTGAGACCAATGTGATTGACAAAGATCCCCTTAGCCTGCACCACCCAGATGACCAATTTAGTAAGTAGGAAGAAACAATATGCAACTACCCTAAAGACCTTCTTTCAAATTTGCCTATTTAAAGGGAATCTTTCAACAGTTTTGACGACCCTAAACAACTATAAAGGGAAAAATGATTGACACAGGAGGCGTCAGAGATGTAATTCAAGCCTAGGCGGGAGGGGTTGCCACTGAGATCACAGTACACTTGCCTGCAATACCGGAGCCCTGACGCAGATGTGAACGAAGCCTAAGTCATTTATTTGTAAAATGGAGACAAGGTGAAACCATTGGCACCATATCTATCACCTATGGTTTCCGTTTGTGTCAGTCAGGCGTTACACAAAGACAATTAGTACATGAGGTGATACATCCTTAAGATAAGCCGGGGCAATAAAACTGAGGTTATAGGGGTGATGACTAAGGCCTCATGCACACGACCGTGTTCGGTCCGTGATATACGGTCCGCATGTCGGCCGCTTGTCCCGGACCGTACAAAGTACAGGGAGCCGGGCTCCTAGCATCATACTTATCTATGACGCTAGGTGTCACTGCCTATCCACGTAACTACTGTCACACACTAAAACATGATTACAGTACGGGACAGTAGTTCCGCGGACAGGCAGTGACCCCTATCGTCATAGATAAGTGTGATGCTAGGAGCCCGACTCCCTGCACTGTGTTCGGTCCGGGACATGCAGCCGACATGCGGACCGTATATCACGGACCGAACACGGTCGTGTGCATGGGGCCTTAGGAGTTAAGGGATCTGGAGTCAGTCTGATGGGGGAAGTGACGTGTGTCCATGTAATGGCTCACAAATCCAGGCGTTAGATTGAGGCCTTGTGTCAATGACTGGAATTTTATTATCAGCTTGAATTCCGAAATTTTTCTTTCTCTGTCGTTCTTAAACTATACTAGAAATAACACTAGAAATATTTATGAAAACTAGTGCAATGTAATGTCGTGTTGTTGTCCATAAATCATTGCTTTAAATATCTAAACTGCAGCAGAAATAATGATATCTAGATAATGAGAGGTGGCTAGGAGGAAACGCTATTGTTCTACTTTTAATACGTATATATTTTAAAAAATTTCTCCAATTGTTTATTCAATGGCACAGAAAACAAGATGAACAGAAATCACTTAATGGTCTTTTCACTAGTTAAAGAGGGAGCAGTAACTTCTCCGTGTAGCAAAAACAAAAGGCACGGCTTCACTTGGAAGCTTATGTAAAAGCTACTGGAAGAGAGCAATTAGATCAGATAAAGCAGGGCGGCATTCATATGGTAATAGCCCTAGTACAATGTTCTGCAGCTCCACAATCTGTAAAGGGTCAACGCTTGTATTTTATCTGGGCTCAGATCGCATGTCTAAACCTCATGTTGTTGGTATCGTGTTACAATTCAAGGGCGTAAGGCAAATAAATATGAAATGAATTGGAATGAGGAACGAGTCGCGTAAAACCCAGCCTCTGGGGTGAATTAAAATGAAGAAACGGCTTCTATCCAGGGCTACGGGATAAAAATGTAAACATAATAATATATCTCCCACGAGTCTTTTATCATATTACTGTAGTTCAATATAATTATACAAGTACATGCTCATATCCAAGGAGACAAGACTGCGTGCCTATAACCCTATGATGTCCAGTTCTCCTGGCAGGGATATTAAAATGAGAGTGCTGTTATTTTAATTATTGTTCCTGAGGTCCTTGTTCTTACAATGAGATTATCTGTCTGGATTATCAGAGCATATTACACTACAATTCAGTTTTAAAGGGGACCTGTCAAGGAAAACATGCTCAGCCAATCATGAATGTATCGCAGTGACTCCAGATCTCATGATCCCACTGGGGATACAGAGCCAAGTCCCAAGAAATAAACACAAGCGATGGCCTGTGGCGTTTCATAATTTACCTGTTGAGAGCTTCAAGTATTTGGGTATATACATCACGAAGGATCCCCAAAAGTCGCACAGTAAAAATGTTTATCCCCTTCTTGAACATGCTGCAACAAAATGCAAAGTCTAAGGCCTCATTCACACGACAGTGAAAAACGGCCATGTGATTGCTGGCCTTTTAACGGCTTTCACATGGCCGTTTTCAGAACAATGATATTCTATGGGTGCATTCACACGGCCGTTTTTTTAACGGCCCGTGAATAATGGCCGTCAAAAAATAGGACATGTCCTATTTTTGGCCGTTTTAACGGCCTGACGGCCCCCATAGAAGTCAATGGATCCGTTTTTAACGGCTGTCAATACATGTAACAACCGTTAAAAACGGATCTGTTACATGGGGACTGGCAAGGGAACTACTAGTTCCCTTGCTGGCTATCGTTGGCATACTCACGTTTGCGGCGCTTCTTCACGTGTGGTCACTCGTCTTCATGGGTTTGAAGGCGCCTCGATGACGTCATCGCCCCGTCGCGCTGCCTTGCCAGATCCCGTGCAGACGAGTGACCACAAGTGAAGAAGAGGAGAGACGGCGCTGCTCTCGTGAGTATGTGGCACAATCTACAGGGAGGCTGGTGTGGCATCTACAGGCAGGCTGGTGTGGCATCTACAGGGAGGCTGGTGTGGCATCTACAGGGAGGCTGGTGTGGCATCTACAGGGAGGCTGGTGTGGCATCTACAGGGAGGCTGGTGTGGCATCTACAGGGAGGCTGGTGTGGCATCATGTACAGGGAGGCTGGTGTGGCATCATGTACAGGGAGGCTGGTGTGGCATCATGTACAGGGAGGCTGGTGTGGCATCATGTACAGGGAGGCTGGTGTGGCATCATGTACAGGGAGGCTGGTGTGGCATCATCTACAGGGAGGCAGGTGTGGCATCATCTACAGGGAGGCAGGTGTGGCATCATCTACAGGGAGGCAGGTGTGGCATCATCTACAGGGAGGCGTGTGGCATATACAAGAAGGCTGTGTGGCAGCATATACAGGGAGGTGTGTGGCATCATATACAGGGAGGTGTGTGGCATCATATACAGGGGGGTGTGTGGCATCATATACAGGGAGGTGTGTGGCATCATATACAGGGAGGTGTGTGGCATCATATACAGGGAGGCTGTAAATAGTGTCTAGGTGAACATGTGACCTTCCTTTGGTTGTTTTCAGGGGGCTGGGACAAAAAAAGCCTGACCAATGAAATTCATCAGTTTTTTTAACGGCCATGAAAAACTGATGCAAAATGGATGTCAAACGGCCATTAAAAACGGACAGATGGACTTGAAACGGATGAAAATTTAGAGACACACGGATGCAAAATGGCCATGAAAAACTGACAGTTGATCAGTTTTAAATGGACATTTTTTTTCACTGTCGTGTGAATAAGGCCTAAGGCCACACGCCTCCATGTATATGCCACACGCCTCCCTGTAGATGATGCCACACCTGCCTCCCTGTAGATGGTGCCACACCAGCCTCCCTGTAGATGGTGCCACACCAGCCTCCCTGTAGATGGTGCCACACCAGCCTCCCTGTAGATGGTGCCACACCAGCCTCCCTGTAGATGGTGCCACACCAGCCTCCCTGTAGATCGTGCCACACCAGCCTCCCTGTAGATCGTGCCACACCAGCCTCCCTGTAGATGCCACACCAGCCTCCCTGTAGATCGTGCCACACCAGCCTCCCTGTAGATGCCACACCAGCCTCCTTGTAGATGCCACACCAGCCTCCCTGTAGATGCCACACCAGCCTGCCTGTAGATGCCACACCAGCCTGCCTGTAGATGCCACACCAGCCTCCCTGTAGATGCCACACCAGCCTCCGTGTACATGATGCCACATACTCACGGGTGCCGCGCCGTCTCTTGTCTTCTTCAGGAGTGGTCACTCGTCTGCACGGGATCTGGCAAGGCAGCGCGACCGGGCGATGACGTCATCGAGGCGCCTTCAAACCCGTGAAGACGAGTGACCACACCTGAAGAAGCGCCGCAAACGTGAGTATGCCAACGATAGCCAGTATTGACAGCCGTTAAAAACGGATCCATTGACTTCTATGGGGGCCGTCAGGCCGTTAAAACGGCCAAAAATAGGACATGTCCTATTTTTTGACGGCCATTATTCACGGGCCGTTAAAAAAACGTCCGTGTGAATTCACCCATAGAATATCATTGTTCTGAAAACGGCCATGTGAAAGCCGTTAAAAGGACGGCCATCACATGGCCGTTTTTCACTGTCGTGTGAATGAGGCCTAAGACTGTACCATTGTCTGTATCTGGACGCATTAATCTAGTTAAAGAGGATCTGTCACTAGTTTATTAATGCCCTATCTCCTAACTAATCTAATAGGCGCTATGATGCTAATAACTACGCAAAAACGTTATCATTTGCTAAATTATGAGCGTTTTTCTAAATATGCTAATTTGGCGATACTTGCCAAATGGGAGGTTACTCGTTCTTTTCTCTCTGGGCGGTGTAATGTTTTCTGTATGACACTGATTTGACAGCATCATACAGTTCTCCTCTTCACAGCCCTGCAACACAGTGTGATAATATAGTATACAGCTTCCATTTCACAGCTAGAACTCTGTGCCTGGTGCCATAGGAAAGATTAGAATATCCTCTCTCATATGCCACTGTTCTAGGTGGTCCACAGCCGGAGATATGGCTATTTGAAGTGCTCCCCCTTCCCTCCAGGCTCCGTCTCTCACACTGTGTAAAGCAGCTTCATGCTGATAGGACAGCATCAGAGGCTGTGAGGTGGCTCCACCTCAGTAGAATCGCTGGAGGATTGCTTTAAATGATTCTCTAAAGCCTCATGCACACGACCGTATTTTTTCCCACCCGTAAATACTGGCGTAAATACGGGTCCGGTGTCACACGTATTCCACCCGTTTTGCACCAGTATTTACGAACCCGTGCCCGTAAATATGGGTCCGGTGTCACCCGTATTCCACCCGTATTTACGGGCACGTTTTTGGCGGCAAAATAGCACTGCACTAATCGGCAGCCCCTTCTCTCTATCAGTGCAGGATAGAGAGAAGGGACAGCCTTTTCTGTAATAAAAGTTAAAGAAATTCATACTTACCCGGCCGTTGTCTTGGTGACGCGTCCCTCTCTTCACATCCAGCCCGACATCCCTGGATGACGCGGCAGTCCATGTGACCGCTGCAGCCTGTGATTGACCTGTGATTGGCTGCAGCGGTCACATGGCCTGAAACGTCATCCAGGACGTCGGGCCGGATTTCGAGAGGGACGCGTCACCAAGGCAACGGGCGGGAGACCGGACTGGAGGAAGCAGGAAGTTGTCGGTAAGTATGAAAGTCTTTTATTTTTATTTTTTACAGGTTTATACTGATCGGTAGTCACTGTCCAGGGTGCTGAAAGAGTTACTGCCGATCAGTTAACTCTTTCAGCTCCCTGGACAGTGACTATTTACTGACGTCGCTTAGCAACGCTGCCGTAATGACGGGTGCACACATGTAGCCACCCGTCATTACGAGAGCTCCATAGACTTCTATGGACTGTCCGTGCCGTTATTACGGCCTGAAATAGGACATGTTCTATCTTTTTCAACGGCACGGGCACCTTCCCGTGAGAAAACGGGAAGGCACCCGTCGCCAATAGAAGTCTATGAGCCCGTTATTACGGGTCGTAATTACGACCCGTAATAACGGGAGTTTTTTGTTATATCTACTAGAACATATAGAACCAAAAGAGAAAGAATGGATGCTGGGAACCAAGGAGGTATTGAAAATACAAAAATATTTTATTCACATAGTTAATTTATACAATAATAAAAGAATCCATAAACCAACAATAAAAACATGGATACTCAGCTGGAAATTGATCTAAATATGCACAAATAGTGCATGAAACATGTATGAGTCTCGCAATAGAAATGGTACAGGATATGTATACTATAATATTATGAAGGAGTCGACCTGAATACATAAGTTAAGTATGACAGAGGCAAAGAAATTTGTATGGTAAATGTCATGAGTACATGAATAAGCATCTACAAACCATTTCAAGTAGTGATTAGTGTTATAATCATGACATGGACGCCTGTATGCCATACATATGATGTGCTGCCGAAAGACCAGAGATAAAGGAATGAATTTCCACAAAGAATTAGGATGTAGTATAGAGGTTTAGACATACCCATTATCAAGAGACGGAGTAACCACGACTCCTTCATAATATTATAGTATAATATTATAGTATACATGTTTTTATTGTTGGTTTATGGATTCTTTTATTATTGTATAAATTAACTATGTGAATAAAATATTTTTGTATTTTCAATACCTCCTTGGTTCCCAGCATCCATTCTTTCGCTTTTGGTTTTATATATTTTGTAGTGATGCTGTTTGGGTTTTACACCCTCGAATCAACCCATTTGAAGTTTAGATATACTTCACTTTTGCATTTCTTCTAATGGGATATATTGATTCATGTTGCTATTTCGGTTTTTGTTATCTACTAGAACATGCAGCAGGCCATATTCCTAAATCCTTTTTCTCTACTCTTCCATCCACATTAACCTAATTAATCTTGGCCAACTCTAGCCCCAATTTAAGTATATCCATACTACAGCGACCTAAGAAAATATAGCTTTGCCTGATTTTTACCTATATTTTGTAGCGGAGCAATTTAGATATTTGAATAAATGGGTGGTACCACCCTCACCTACTATTGTTAAATATTATCTGGCCAGGCACTTGGGTACCTTTACTTTTTGTTCTGTGCTTGAACGACCAGCATGGTTTCCCCGCAAGCTGGTTTTGCTTCATAAATTGGCGGTTTAGGTGTGGTGAGCTGCCAGGGAACTCACCGACTACTCAGATATGTCTTCTTTGGTACCTCTGTGGCATAACCCTATTTTAGTTACCTAGTAGCCTTACCGGAATTCTCCTTTTGGGAGGCGAGAAATATACTTACCTTGGAAAATACATATTCCGAGGGTGCCATTAAATCTTTCACACAGCTGTAGGTATTCACAGCTAAGACATGCCCTACGTAGTCAATTACCCGGGGTGGACTGCCCCATTTCTCAATATCCATTGATTGGGATCTATACCTCTAAAGGCCCGAAGGGTCCGATTTCATCCCTGTACACGTACCTGTTGGGTGCTAGACTCAAACCCACACAACTAGCTGTAGAAGCTAAATGGAAAATGCAAATCCCGCATTTTTACCTAATGACTGTGAGGTAGCCCTGGAATCTCTGCTATATGTATTTTGTCACCTCATAGTTTGCATAAAATTGTATCATTCTAGATGTCATTATTGTGCTTTGACTGGAGCAGACTTCTGGCATATGGCATGGGAGTGGGGAGAAGTGTTAGATGCCCTATGCTGATGACACCAATACCCTGAACCGCCAAGGTGTGCCTGCTGGGTCTCCTCAATTACTCTATGTGTTCCTATCACACTTCAGAAATCTCTATTTCTTGCTAGCAAAGCTATTGCCCTTAGGTGGATGGGGAAAGACATCCCAAGGTAACTCAATGGTGACAGATAGTACATACAGCTATCCCATTTGAAAAAAAATTGTATATAGATACTGTGTCTGCCCTCAGAAATTCTCCAAAGTATGGGATCTATGGTGTGCTTCTACTTTGTCGCTTTTCTCCCTAGAGACCTTATGATCGCAATTATCTTCCAGTATTTTTAGGTTTCGTTGCTAGTCACGGTTATTGGTGGAATATACAATTTAATTCTCCCTTTCTGGCTATTATCTGAGTGACGTATGTCTAATTGTGGCTTATTTAAAGGGAATGTGTCGCTAGAATTATTTTTTATTCAGTTAAACAATTAGTATATAAGTGATTACACATTGTTTTAATTTTTTCACAAGTCAGGAAATATTATAAATTTGATTCTAATTTATAACATTTCCATGTGCTGACCACTAGAGGGAGCAGTTCCCAAAATTGCAGCATGGTCACTGTGGTAAAGCAACCCCATTGATTTATGCTGCAAATTTGGGGTGGACACACTCTCCTCTAGTGTCCTCACACAATCCCCCCTCCCTTCTTCTGGCTAGTGCCAGGAGAGGGAAGGGTTTAAATGTCTTCAAACCTCCTACACTGTGTGCCGCCATTTTCTGAGCGACTACATATGATGGGATTAGATACAGGGCTCAGCAGACAGTATCACACAGTCGCACATCATACACGAACATAAATTACCTGCTCCTGCCGCCGCCTTCGCTGGTCTACCAAAGTTCTTGCCGCCTACGCTACTCTTCCTTGCGCCTTCGTTGAACATATGGCCACAAGCCGCGGCCGGAAGTCGTCATCTTACTGTCCGGCAGCGGCTTCCGTTCCACATGAAAATGACGCCGGATTTCGCTCTACGAACGAGCTTCGTTCTGGTCTCTGTGGGAACTGCGCATGCGCAGTTCACACACAGACGGCTCACGCTACTGAGAATGGAACGGCTCCCGTTCGCATTCTCTTTGGGGTTGTATGCACCGTATAGCATCTCTGTATGTGTCGTTAATCGACACATACAGAGATGAAAAAAAACAACACAAATAAATAAAATTTTTGTTTACATTATATTAAAAGCAATATAATAATAATAAAATATCATGACCCCTTCCCTTTAAATATCCCTATGTGATGACTTGTTCTTTGTATATTATCTTTGATTTATGTAACGACCACACGTGCAATTAATTTACTGTTTACAATTGGTTATTTGTGTACACTGTTAATTTAATTTTCTTGCTATGAGTTCAATAAAACGTGTAAGAACAAGCGCAGTAAAAATGAAGACTGCCGACCTTGCGATGATGATGTCATTCGTATATAGCCCCTGAAAATGTTTGGAGATTAATGGTCAGGGTGTAGTCTATATGTACAGTGGGGACAGGCGACTCAATCATGGAAATGCAAGTATTATTAAAAGATTTTTAACTCCTTATTTGAAAAAGGTTTCCTGATGAGGATTTGTTTGCAAGCGGTTCTTCTGCAGGGAACGCCCCCCTTTAAATTGAGCTGATATGGGGTAAACTGGCAGCCACGGCATATTTTTGTAAAGCAGATAACCCCTTTAAATGTGCTTGTAAACCAATGACAGACCTTCTTCAAGGAAATCATTTATGCCTGAAATAACTAAATAGAAGTATCTTTCTACAAAAATGAAATACATTTCCTATTATAATTTACAACTTAATTAGACACGAGTAGCAGGACCCAGTGTTAAACGTACAGATGTTTATAGACTTACACACAATTCACTCCCTAATGTGCTGCGTTTTCTAGGCAATGATTGAACTTTTTAGGCCTTTTGCCCAACACCAGGTACTGCAGAAAGTGGCTGACACTACGCTGGAGGTCCTGAGGATGACAGAGGTTGTCTGCAGGAGGGCTGGCGGCCATTATTGGTCTCAGAGACTATTATGGTGCCAGTCAGGAATTCAAGGTGAGTAGTATGTAGTATGTTTGTACATTGTGTCGTTGCTTCTGCACTTCACAACAGTTTTACCATAGGAATACCTCACAACTTTTTGGACAGCCAAAGGACACCTATAGTTCATTGTCTGAAAGATCCATTTATTCAGGCATCTATATGTTTTAATTGTTCCAATCTAATTATTTGCACAAAAATCTTATTTATTTAAGGCCTAATTTACAGTTAGGAACCTCAAAGTTTATTAATGCAAATCTATTTCCCAGGTCAAAAAGATGGACATTTAAGGGGCAAAGAGGAACAGTGACTGGGGTAAAAAGTAGGAACTGTCTCTCCAAAAGCAAGGAAACTTAGAAGGTATGCTTTGGGTTTTAGGAGGTGAAATTTAAAGTAAGTGAGGTAAGCAGATCCAAGAAACTCTATGGTTTTGTTGTAATAAACAAATGTTTTAGTCTCTGTTCACACTGCTGTTGGAGGTTCTATTCTGAGCCTCTGAGGGCAGTCCCACCAGACTCGACAATATTAATAGTGCAGAATGCTGTGCTATTCTTGCTGCCAAAAAGAAGGAAACCACGACAGAGCCCCAAAGGACTTTGTGATTAGACGCTGGGTCCGTCATGCGACAGATTCGGCAGAGCATCGCGGCTCCCGCTGTAAACAAGAGCAGTGCCACATATGTGAACAGAGCCTAGCTTGTAATTGAAAATGGTGCAAGAGTGAGGCAGTAAAGAGCATGATCTATACATTTCTATAAACAATGTGACCCTATGACAGAAATATAGCTCCATAGCGGCTAAACATGGCTGGCACCAGGAATAATTTTATCATGGTAAAAAACAACAACATTTCTTACCAGGGTTGCAGTCTGTGAGCAGCGAGCAGATGGAGAGGAGAACTTTAGAAATGGTTAGTGCTGGGCTCCAGTTGTCTTTCAAGATATCAAGGCAGATGACACCTTGACTGTTAATGTTGCAGTGGTAGATTCTCGTCCGAAATGTCACCTACAAAATATGAAAAAACGTCTTTTTTACTTTCACTTCCAACATTTACAACAACTAATATTACAAATAATATTAAAATACATCTTTAGTTCTCAAGCACACAATTGAGTATACAGTACGGTGCACATAACAGAACCGTATTGCACGCCATATATCGGACTAAAGTGATATACACGTATGGCATTTCATGAAGCATGCCAAATGTTTTGAGGACTCAACAAAAAAATTCTCCATACACTACAGTATTTTTATATAGTGGTATGCATGGTATCATTTGAAACGTTTGTGGGCATCAAGCCTTAAAATAAAACACCAACATTATCTATATAGTCAGAAAATGCAAAGGCTAACATTTTTAATTAGACCATACCGAAGAAAAGATAGAGCTAGTAGTAATAATATATAAGAATAAATCAATTTTATTATACAAAATAACATACAATTAAAAACACATAATTATGAAGACTCTAGTACTAACACTGTGGTACGTGGTTCAGCACGAAAAAATACTAGATGAGAAGGTATAATGGTATAAAGTGCAGAATGTATACAATACCCACATAGATACTAAAATGTAACATTCCAAATGGATTGTATATTGGTGACCCGCAGTGTCCTCTCAATCATATAAATTCAAGGGCTAATGCCACGTCAAAAAGAGGATCACAAAGGGAAACAAGTGGTATCTTATAGTGAGCAGTACAGCACTGCAGTCTTACCCATTTAAGAAGGAGTAAAGGATGTCTAAACACGTCCGTGCTGAATCGACCACAGGGAACCCCAACGCGCGTTTCGCTGTTATGGTTGCTTCCTCAGGGGGTACAAGACAGCGAATTGCGCGTTGGGGTTCCATGTGGTCGATTCAGCACGGACGTGTTTAGACATCCTTCACTCCTTCTTAAATGGGTAAGACTGCAGTGCTGTACTGCTCACTATAAGATACCACTTGTTTCCCTTTGTGATCCTCTTTTTGACGTGGCATTAGCCCTTGAATTTATATGATTGAGAGGACACTGCGGGTCACCAATATACAATCCATTTGGAATGTTACATTTTAGTATCTATGTGGGTATTGTATACATTCTGCACTTTATACCATTATACCTTCTCATCTAGTATTTTTTCGTGCTGAACCACGTACCACAGTGTTAGTACTAGAGTCTTCATAATTATGTGTTTTTAATTGTATGTTATTTTGTATAATAAAATTGATTTATTCTTATATATTATGACTACTAGCTCTATCTTTTCTTCAGTATGGTCTAATTACTATGGAGCAGTCGATCTGATTAATTATGGGGGGAAGTTGGTTTTCTAAACTTTACCTAGCCTGCACCAAATATATGTTAGGAGTCTATCTATCTCTAACATTTTTAATATAGCTTCTTACATTTTTGTTTTCACTTATATCTTTATTTTTTTTCTTGTATAGTTTAGAAAAGAAAAAATGTTGCTGACTGAATACCATCAACAAACTTCAGTTGATGGATTTTTAACTGGTTGCCGACCAGGGCCGAGAATACTCGTCCTGAGCGGCGTGTATTTGGCGCATCAGGACGAGTATTCTCGTCATGTGTGACAGCCAGTGTCCGCGCGCCACGAAGAGCGGGGCAATGGTTGTAATACACAGCCGCAGCCCCGCTCCAACGGTGGAGAGAAGAGAAACCTCTTCTCTCCGCCGTTAACCCCCTGAATGTCGTGATCAAAGCTGATCGCTGCAATCAAAGCTAAAGTGAGAAGGGGTTCTCCCCTTTGATAGGGTCACATGAAATCCCTGTGACACGGTAAATGGCTATACCTGGTATGGGCAGACAGCCCAGGGTCCACTGAAGCACCCCAGGGCTGTCTGACCATATTCCCTGTTGTTAGGGCATATTGAGGTATGCCCTAACAACTGTCTGTGCAGAATTAGTACACAGGCTAATGTACTGGCATATAGATATATGCCAGTACATTACAGTTAAAAAATCGAAATCAAAATAAAAAATACCTCTATGGGATTTTAAAAAAAATGACATTACATAAAAAAAAACTTGTAAAAAAACAAACCACACAGAAATACACATTATTTACAATAAATAAACTTTTCAAAATATAAGTCCCAAAACATGAAATAATATATGCATATTTGGTATCGCCACGTCCGTAACAACCTGAACAATAAATTTATAACGTTATTTATGATGATCAGTGTATAGTTTTAAAAAAAAAAAAAAGATAAGAAAACTGCAGCGGAACTGCTTTTTTTCAAAAATTTTGCCAAAATAAAAATGTATATAAATGAAACGATAATGTAAATGTCACAGAAAACGATACCTAAAAGTACGCCAGGATGCAAAGAGGGAAATATGAACAATTTGTCTATCCTTAAAGGACGAGTGTCACGGAAAAAAAATATTTTGATATCAATTTGCATTTTGTGTTTTATTATAAAATCTTTTATTTATGTGTGTGTTTGTGTTTTACTTTTTTCTTTTTTCTAACTTTTACTTCACTATGGGGGCTGCCATTTTGTTTTTCATCTCTGTATGTGGCGACTAACGACACATACAGAGATGGAATACGGCAGCTACAGTGCATAGGAGTCAATGAACCGGAGCTGTTCCATTGACTTTGCTCTATGGCTCTTTACTGCGCAGACGCAGGTCAGAGTCACACAGAGCAGAGCAGCTGGTTGCAGGGAGAGAGCAGGCGCCATCTTGAAGACCAGCTGCACTGCAGGTCCCACTCTCTATCTCACAGACCCCCGCTCTTGTGACCCCCGACGGGACCCCCCACCCGACACCCCCCCCCTTGTATGAAGGACACATGATGAAACTGTACTGGGAAAGCCCTGAACGATAAATCTCTAGTTGTGCTGAGACTGTTTGGGGATGTGACTAATGAACCTCTCAGTCTCAGCACAATTAGAGAGATTTATCGTTCAGGGGTCTGGGAAAGCTGGGTGACCACCATTACCCCTCCTACTGGAGTGTGAAAGGTTCATTGGTCACATCCCCAAACACACTCCACTAGGAGGGGTAATGGTGGTCACCCAGCTTTCTCAGACCCCTGAATGCTAAATCTCTCTAGTTGGACTGAGAGGTTCATTAGTCACATCCCCAAACAGTCTCAGCACAACTAGAGAGATTTACCGTTCAGGGGTCTGGGAAAGCTGGGTGACCACCATTACCCCTCCTACTGGAGTATGAGAGGTTCATTAGTCACATCCCCAAACACACTCCAGTAGGAGGGTTAATGGTGGTCACCCAGCTTTCCCAGACCCCTGAACGATAAATCTCTCTAGTTGTGCTGAGACTGAGAGGTTCATTAGTCACGTCCCCAAACAGTCTCAGCACGACTAGAGAGATTTACCGTTCAGGGGTCTGGGAAAGCTGGGTGACCACCATTGCCCCTCCTACTGGAGTGTGAGAGGTTCATTAGTCACATCCCCAAACACACTCCAGTAGGAGGGGTAATGGTGGTCACCCAGCTTTCCCAGACGCAGATATAACCGGGAAAGGGCTGGATGGACGGGCTGAGGGTGCACAGGGTTTTTGGTGATCCCCCTCTGTCATGTGATCAGACCTAGGTTACCGATTCATCAGACGGGGTTCATGTGACTATAAATCTGTCCATAACAAGAGACCGTGCACTCAGGACAAGCCCTGCCCTCATGCCGTAGTTGTGTGGTTCTGTCTGCAGTGATGGCGGTGGGTGGCTCTGACACCCGCCTCCCCCGTCGGGTCATCTCCGGACAGAAGGGGTGTCCGGATTGGAGACACAGCGCCGCACCTGTCCTCAGGTTGTGTCTGGTATTGCAGTTCACCTCCATTGAAGTGAATAGGACAGAGCTGTAATACCACACACGACCTGAGGACAGGTGCGGCGCCATGTTTTCCTGGACGACCCCTTTAAGACTTTTCCTGTGTGTGTGTGGCAGAGTGGAGTGTGCACGGGCGCCGCTGATACTTCATAGCCGCTTATCAGCTGTTTTGAAGAATCAGCGGCGAGCACCCCCCCACACACACAGACACAAATCCCCCAAACACTCAAAATCAAGTGTAATCAAGCGTTTTTTTATGTGTTTTTCTGCACGTAAAATGTGCAAAAAAAAAAACATGTCAAATACACGGCGTGTGAACCGGTCAACTGAAAAGTCATTCACTTCACTTTCATCATTCTAAGGCTGGGTTCAAACGACCTATTTTCAGGCGTAAACTAGGCGTTTTACGCCTCGATTTACGCCTGAAAAGACGGCTCCAATACGTCGGCAAACATCTGCCCATTCATTTGAATGGGTTTGCCGACGTACTGTGCAGACAACCTGTAATTTTACGCGTCGCTGTCAAAAGATGGCGCGTAAAATAACAACCTCGGCAAAGAAGTGCAGGACACTTCTTGGGACGTAATTGGAGCCGTTTTTCATTGAATTCAATGAAGAACAGCTCCAAATTACGGCCGTAATTGACGCCTCTCAAAACGCGAGTACGAGCAATTACGTCTGAAATGACGGAGCTGTTTTCTCCTGAAAACAGCTCCGTCATTTCAGATGTAAATGCAGTTAGCGTGTGCACATACCCTAAGGGTATGTTCACACACAATGTTTTCAGCTGAAAAATCGGAAGCAGAACGCCTACAAGCATCTGCCCATTGGTTTCAATGGGAAATACGGCGTTCTGTTCCGACAGGGAGTTTTTTACGTGGTAGTTTTCCAAAAACGGCACGTAAAAAGACGCCCGATCAAAATGAAGTGCACATCACTTCTTGGGATGTTTTTGGAGCCGTTTTTCATTGACTTTATAGAAAAACAGCTCCTAAAACGGCCGTTAAAAAACGCGAGTTTGATTAAAAAATGGCTGAAAATCAGGAGCTGTTTTCCCTTTGTTTAGTAAGCGTGTGAACATACACTTAGCCTTTTGGTGTGTCCTATAACTTCTTCCAGCTGCAGAATCACACCCAATATGGTTGCCGGACACTGCTTAGCAATAAGAAGACACCTTTTCCTGGCTTGTGAGGGGGGGGGGGGGGTGAGGTTCCCTCCGACATTTACAGCAGCTGTGAGTCAGGTTGCTTTGCCTTATTCACCTTGCTGTAATTCTGGGAAGTGCTCCCCCTGGTGGCCAACATTGGAAAACATGTCAAATTCTTATTTAATTTTTAATACTTTACACCATACGGAAAAAAATAAAAAATACTGCAAAAAACTTAAAAAATATAATAGAAATAAGTAACGACACTTAAAAAAAAAGGTTTAATTTGCGACACATTCCCTTTAAGGCCAAAATTGGCTGTGTCCTTAAGAGGTTAAATGAGCACTCCGGTGAAATTTTTATTTTCCTCCCTCCGTTTGTAAACTTGGTTAGGTGAAAAGTACTGACATTTATTCTCTTACTGGGTGCTTTTGTAAAGTTAGCTGCTCCGTTTCGGGCCACTGTTCGGTCATGTGATCCGCATTCTAACTCCCTGAATCCCACTGCGTCTACAGTGTGGACTGGTAGTCGGTCTCTCTATGCAAGTCTATGGGACACACATTGAGACTCTCACAGGCTTGCACTGAGACACTGACTACTGGTACAAACAGCAGCCGCTGTAGGATTCAGGGAGTCAGAGTGTAGGGCACATGACTGAACAGCGGCTCAGAACGGAGCGGCTAACTTCTAAAAATAGCGCTCGGTAGGAGAATAAATGTCATTACCTTTCACCTAACCAAGTTTATAAAGGGAGGAGGAAAAAAAGATTTTCCCGGAGTGCGTTAATTGTGTGTCTATATTTAAACAGTATAAATCAGTAAGAGACCTGGTAGATGCCAGACAATCAAACATTCTGGATATCAAGTGGTCATAGAAAATCTTTAGGCTGTGTTCACACGTCGCAGTCAATTAGAATTTTTTGCTGCTATATTCGCAAAATCTAAGATGTATGGCCCGATTTGACCATGATTTTCTGGATATCGCTGAAAATATCATAAATAGCCACAATAAGTAAATGTATTCAGTTTATTGTTTCTAAAGACGTTTCTTGATAACTGAATGCCAGATTGAAGAAATGTTAATGTATTTGAGAATTCCATGATTAGCTTGTTAACTTATATCAATTGATTATTATTACTACCCCCCTTGCAAGCATGACTGTAATATGATAATAACCCTGCACGGCTGTGAGGAACTTTGATTTCTGCTCTGCAGGCACCATGAGCTTAATGCAAGTGCTTTTCACAACAACATGTATTCTGTCAATGCGGCTGATGAGTTGACTTCCCACAGCAACGCACTGACACAATAAAGGTTACTGTATTAAGGTTACTTGCATTAAGCTCATGCTGCCTGCAGAGCAGAACTCAAAGTTCCCCTGCGGGACTTATTGTGCAATGGGAACAATATAGATATTAACCTTACATTTGGGAATGGCTAGATATGCAATTTCCAAACATAATCTTCAAAGTGGATCCAAACTGGAGTTTCCATTTAAGAATCGGATGTTATCAAAGTACATTCTATATGCAATGCTTCCATACCATTTCAAATTCAGGTCTTCGACATAAAAGAGTCATCTCAAATTGTTATACAATATGTTCACAATGAGAAACGCAGCCCACTTTACATCACTAAGAGAATGGGTTCAGTGATCTCTCTCTGCTAGCTCCCACTTATATTAACCGTGATTCAATGAGAAATAGAACTACCACCATTTCTCGCACTCAGAATTGAACTAATAATACCCAAAAGGTATCTAGCCTACAGCCACAACCAAACTAACTTCAAACAGCTGTCACATTTATGCTGGAAAAATAGAAGAATAAGAATATCTGCAGCCAAAATCATATTACACCCCTATTAGAAAAGCGAATTGCTGCAACTCTCAAAAGGAACAGCGGTATTTGCAGGGCACACATTTCTGCTACATGCGGATCTTAGAGCTGGTATCGCCTAGCAAACTGCTTCTACATATAATATGGATTGCTCCATACTAAGGATCCAAATGCAGCTGAAACGCCGCTCATTTGTAGTGGCCAATGACCTCACAATTTTGCCGGGTATTACAGTAAAATTGTGCGGCCATTGGACACTGCATGTGAGCGGAGTTTCAGCCGAAGAGACACACCTACGTCAGACTATACCCCAAGACATCTACGAAATAGGACCCAATATTTATCACCATACAGAGCCAGCATATACCATAGTGCTGTATGATCAATGCACTCTCAGTTTCCATAAATACTAGTGTAAAAAAAGGTATTCCATACTAACCACATGCTGTCATTTACTAACCTGTTATTTACTGAACTCACATAGCATCACAATGCAATAATAAGCAGAACAGGGTAAAAAAAAAAAAAGGTAAATTCGTTGGATAATGCATTTACAAGCCAAGCATCCACATTTAGGACTGCATGTACGCATTCCGAACGATAAAACATACATTGCAAAAAACACACATATATATATATATTTATAAAATTAACCTTACATTAAACAAGGTGTGACCCCCCCTCACAACATCTAATAAATCATACACCCATGGGTGACAATACTCATGGGGGAGGTTAGCTAAGTAAACTGACAGAATTCTATTGCAAGAAAATTGAAAAAAAAATAAAATTGTGTGCCAAATGTATTAACCCGTTAGTGACCGCAATACGCCTTTTCACTGCGGCCACTAATGGGCTTTATTCTGATGCATACGCCTTTTCACGGCGCTGCATCAAAATAAACAGAGCAGGGAGCCATTAAATGTCCCTGCTCTCAGTCACCAGAGGTAGCGGAGGGCTGGGGGAATACATGCTCTAACGGGTGAGATCGATATCAGTATCGATCTCACCCGTTTAACCCCTCAGATGTAGCGCTCAATAGCGAGCACCGCATTTGAGTGCTTTTGGAGAGGGGGAGGGAGCTCCCTTTCATCCCACTGGCACCTGGCGATAAGATCGCCGGGTGTTGGTGTCTTCTATGGCAGCCGGGCGGCGTAATAAAGACCCCCAGGTCTGCCTGTAGTAAATTCCTTACTTGGTCATGCCAGAGGCATGGCCTAGCTGATGCCTGTTCGTTTTACACAGACAGGCAGTAATACACTGCAATACAGAAGTATTGCAGAGTATTATAAAAGCGATCGGAGGATCGCATAGTGAAGTCCCCTAGTGGGACTAGTAAAAAAAGTTTAATAAAGTTAATAAAAAAAAAACAAAAACACCTTTTCCCCTTACAAAATTATTTTATTATTAAAAAAAAACAAAAAAAGTTACACATATAAGGTATCGCCGCGTCCGTAACTACCCCAACTATAAAGTTACTACATTGTTTAACCAGCACGGTGAACACCGTAAAAAATAAAATAACAAACAATGCAAACATTGCTGTTTTCTGTGAATCCTGCCCTAAATAAAATGAGATAAAAAGTGGTCAAAAAGTCGCATCTACTCCAAAATGGTACCAATAAAAACTACAAGTCGTCTCGCAAAAAAAAGCCCTCATACAACTGCACCGGCGGAAAAATAAAAAAGTTATGGCTCCTCAAATATGGACACACAAAAACAAATAATTAAAAAAAAAAAAAAGGGTTTATACTGTGTAAAAGTAGTAAAATATACAAAATCTATATCAATTTGGTATCATTGCAATTGTAACAACCCGCTGAATAAAGTTATTGTGTTATTTATACCACCCGGTAAACGGCGTAAATTTAGAAGGCAAAAAAGTGTGGCGAAATTGCTATTTTTTTTCTATTCCCCCCAAATTTTTTTAAATAAAAGTTCATCAATAAATTCTATGTGCCCCAAAATGGTGCGGTTAAAAAATACAATTTCTACCGCAAAAAACAAAACCTTATACAGCTATGTCGACGCAAAAATTAAATTATAGCTCTTAGAATGAGACGATGGAAAAAAGTAAAAAATAACTTGGTCATTAAGGCCTAAAATAGACTGGTCATTAAGGGGTTAATGTACAACATTTTTTGACGCAAACTATAGTTGTACATGGATGGTAACCATAGATTGGGGTTGTCCCACAAAGGATAGGTGATAAATATCTAAGACGTGGGGGCCCCACTGATCATTAGAAAGGGGGCTCCGAACGACGGCAGTGAAGAGGAGATGGAATAGAGTAGTGGTCACAAATGCGTCCTGCTGCTACATCCAATGTCTATGGTGCCGACGGAGACAGCCGAGTACAGGACTGCCACCTACATACACATTGTTGCAGACCAAGTACATCCTTTCATTCCAACAGTATTTCCTAATAGCTGTGACCTCTTTCAGCAGGATAATGTGCCCTGCCACACTGCAAAACTTGTTCAGGAATGGTTTGAGGAACATGACAAAAAGTTTAAGGTGTTGACTTGGCCTCCAAATTCCCCAGATCTCAATCGGATCTAGCATCTGTGGGAGTTCTGGAAAAACAAGTCCAATATATGTAGGCCCCACTTCTCAGCTTACAGGACTTAAAAGATCTGCTGCTAACGTCTTGGTGCCAGATACCACATGTCACCTTCAGAGGTCTTGTGAAGTCCATGCCTTGATGGGTCAGAGCGGTTTTAGATGAGTGGGATCTACACAACATTAGGCAGGTGGCTTTAGGGCTCATTAAGACGAGCTTGTATCACGTCCGTCTGATGGCTGTTAAAACAACGGCCATCACACAAACTCATGTATTTCAATGGGGCCGTTCATACGACCGTTGCTTCAAAGGAGCGTGTGAAGGGTCCATGAAAAAATAGGACATGTCCTATTTTTTTGGGCTTCATGCAGCCCTCAATAGACAGTTTTTCACATCCAAGGTTGGCCACGTTCGTGTGAATGTAGCCTTAATGTTATGGCTCAACGGTGTGTATATAAAACTCATGCTATTTATTATGAGCATATCACGGTTGGAAAATCGTTATCAACGCAGTGATTTGTATCATTCATTGTTTTACCATCATTAAGTTAAGAGCATATATTAAAAACAGCTATGCTAAAAAGCTGGAGGAGAACACAATGAATGTGAAATTAAGTAATAGCAGGACAAAAACCTATACATTAACTACATGATCGAAAAATAATTACATTTACACAGCAGAGCCGCTGAAGCATTTTTCATTACATGCAACTTCATTATTAGGTTTATAATTAAAATGTCTGGAGTGTAAATCACGGACGTTGATCTTCAATAATAAATTCATACTGCAGTGTCTAATGTAAATTGTGCACGGATGTAGCTACAGCCTTTTGGTTTTTAAGTAAAGTTGTGCAAAAACTGGGTTTACAAATCAGATTTCAGATTTTCCAGAGGACCATTAAGAAAATGATCTGATTTGTTGCTATGGGCAACACCGCCACTTTCGCCTTCCGCTTGTTTTGATAATACTCTCCCAATCAGCCACATTTAACTGATGCAGATAAAAAGGAGGTGTTGTCCATATCAGCCAATCAAATTCCAGCTGTCATTGTTTTTTTGTAGTACAAGCTAAAAGATGCAGTGATCTGATTGGCTGCCATACAACAATGGGACAATAAATAAGTAATAGATATAATTTAACAGAATACTCTCAGCATATAGACGATGTTAATATAAAAAATGGTGACAGATGGTAAGAAGAAATAAAGCTTTCATCTGTCCTCATTGTATTAGTTCTTCAGATCATTTAAACAGTTTTCTCTGCTTTTAGGGCTCTTGAATGAGCTGTATTAAGGTGGTAAAGAGACGATAATGAATAGGGAATCAAAGAATTGTCTGCTATGAATAGCAAATAGGGCTTCTTTTGTAGTAGACATAGTCATAAGTGATCTGTTTTCACTATGTAAGTATCCGCTTCACTGATGGAGGACATATATAATAACGGCAAGAGATATGTATAGAAAGAGATCTATAGTAAAGTGGAATTTAAATTTGATGCAGAAATTTTTCGTTTTTTCCTCTCCACCTTTCAAAAGCCATATCTTTTTTTCTTTTTCGATTAATATAGCTGTATAAGAGCTTGTTTTTTTGTGGGACTAGTTGTAGTTTTTCACGGCACAATTTATTGTACCATATTAATCGTTTGGTAAAAAAAAACATGTTAACTTTACTCTGCTGGTCAATACGATTACGGCAATACCAATTTTATATTGTTTTTTTTATCTTTTATGATTTTATAAAAAGAAAACACTATTAAAAATAAAAAAAATTGGTGTCGCCATATTCTGAGAGCCATAACTTCTTAATTTTTCAGTCGATTCAGTGGTGTGTTTGTTTTTGCAGGACGAGCTGTAGATTTTATTGGTACCATTTTGGGGGGTACATTTGACTTTCTGATTACTTTTTATAAATTTTATTGTGGGAAATGAAAGGACCAAAAACCAGCCATTCTGTAAATTTTTTACGGCGTTCGCCGTGCAGGTTAAATAATTTTATTGTGTAATAGTTCAGACTTCTACGAATGCAGCAATACCAATTATGTTTTTGTTTGCATTACTCTTGGGGGAAAAAAAAAGAAAAGTTTTTTGTTTTTTTATACAAAAAAAACCCACCTTTTTATTTAACCGTCTTTACTTTTTTCATTAGTCCCCCTAGGGGACTTGAACCAGCGATCGCTCGCACAATATACTGCAATACTTATGTATTGCAGTAAATCGTGATTTTTAGGCTGGGTTCACATGACCTATTTTCAGACGTAATGGAGGCGTTTCACGCCTCGAATTACGTCTGAAAAAACTCCTCCAATACGTCGGCAGACATTTGCCCATTACTTTCAATGGGTTTGCCGATGTACTGTGCCGACGACCTGTCATTTTACGCGTCGCTGTCAAAATACGGCACGTAAAATTACAGCCTCATCAAAAGAAGTGCAGGACACTTCTTGGGATGTTTTTGGAGCCGTTTTCTCATAGACTCCAATGAAAACAGCTCCAAAAACGGACGTGAAAAACGCCGCGAAAAACGCGAGTTGCTCAAAAAACGTCTGAAAATCAGGGGCTGTGTTCCCTTGAAAACAGCTCCGTATTTTCAGATGTAATTGCAGTTATCGTGTGCACATACCCTTACAGGGCTTAATGTATATAGGCTCAAAAGATGGCAGACATGGGGGCCTTCATTTGGCCCCCAGGCTGCCATGAAAACCACTGCCCCCCCTCCAACAGCTTAGATGTCACATGCTGAAAGTTGTTTTTTTTTTAAAAAACAAGTATTTGAAAAGCTCTCCTATTCTTCATAAAAAAAAGGGCTAAATAATTGTGAAAGCGGCTGCGTCAACGGATTTTAACGGTGCAAGAATCTTTGCTATTGCTAAGCTTGCCATGTAGACAGCACCACAGTGTTTGGATTGCTGTCTAGGAAAAGGCTCACACTTGTAGTGGTCATCATGGCCAGCTTCTTCTGTGCCTGCATCCAACTAAAAGGGACAATAAGGAGGAGGAGCAATGTGTGTAGCCGTGTCAGCATTCCTGAAAACATTCCTAGAGATGCTGATTGGCTGAGGGAATCTGACGGACAAGCCACTCCTCGTAATGCTCCTCCCAAATGTACTTTCCAGTTAAATGCAAGCAAAGTATACAGTCTCTTTAAGAATTGCTGCTGATATACTTAATACTTTTTTTTGAGAGTTATGTAGAAAAAGGCTTTTGGATGCTTCTTCACCTAATGGTTTCCTTGAATCAACCCTAATAATCCAGTGCACAGTGCTGGGAACTTGAAACCCACGGCTCAATACCAAAGAGAATTTTGTGCCTACGTTAACACAATCTCAGTTGTGTTATTAGTTGAACAGTGGGGTCTCCCCACAGCCGCATCAGGTCGCTGTTTTTCCTAAGATTTTAATGACTTGTACATTCTGCCGGCAGCTGAGAGTTCACCCGAATAACATTTTACAAGGACAATTCAAGTAGCGATACCATTTAAATGAGATGAAAAAAATAATATAATAATATGGCCCAGCAAAAATACTTTATCTCAAGTCAAGTGAAGCTCCAGGTATAATTAACATTGGCTAAGTAGTCAGCGGATGTCAAATCTAGTATATTTGTAATATATTGTATACTCATGACATTGTTGCACTCCTTGCATATTTCTTAATTTGTTTTTAATCTTTGCAATGTAGAAACAAACCTGCTATTGCGAAGTAGAAACTATCAAAAAGGGTCTGTTCACATCTGCGTTGAAAGCTCCATTAGGGGCCTCCGTTGCAGATTCTGCCAAAAATACCAGAAAGAATAGTGCAAGAACGGGACTCCACGAAGTTCAAGTGAACCAAATTTAGCTTACCATAGAACCCATCTGAATGAGTCCTAGAACTTTATTCTCACAAAAATCCTGCAGCTATAAACGGGAGATTTTTTTTTATAATGCATAGTATCTAACTAAAAAATTAATAATAGTGACAAAAATGAGATAAATACTTATTAGGCTCTGTTCACATCACGCTTGAGCCTTCCACTGAGAGTTATATGTCGGAAGTTCTGCCTGATAAACATTTTCAAAAGAAGACTGCGATGTTGATGTGTAAAGGCCTACAGATGCATATATCGCCCATATGAACCCCATTAGTTCACAAATATGATGTGAACACAGCCCTAAAATGTGCTATACAGTGAAGGAAATAAGTATTTGATCCCTTGCTGATTTTGTAAGTTTGCCCACTGTCAAAGACATGAACAGTCTAGAATTTTTAGGCTAGGTTAATTTTACCAGTGAGAGATAAATTATATTTAAAAAAAAACAGAAAATCACATAGTCAAAATTATATATATTTATTTGCATTGTGCACAGAGAAATAAGTATTTGATCCCCTACCAACCATTAAGAGTTCAGCCTCCTCCAGACCAGTTACACGCTCCAAATCAACTTGGTGCCTGCATTAAAAACAGCTATCTTAAATGGTCACCTGTATAAAAGACTCCTGTCCACAGACTCAATTAATCAGTCTGACTCTAACCTCTACAACATGGGCAAGACCAAAGAGCTTTCTAAGGATGTCAGGGACAAGATCATAGACCTGCACAAGGCTGGAATGGGCTACAAAACCATAAGTAAGACGCTGGGTGAGAAGGAGACAACTGTTGGTGCAATAGTAAGAAAATGGAAGACATACAAAATGACTGTCAATCGACATCGATCTGGGGCTCCATGCAAAATCTCACCTCGTGGGGTATCCTTGATCCTGAGGAAGGTGAGAGCTCAGCCGAAAACTACACGGGGGGAACTTGTTAATGATCTCAAGGCAGCTGGGACCACAGTCACCAAGAAAACCATTGGTAACACATTACGCCGTAATGGATTAAAATCCTGCAGTGCCCGCAAGGTCCCCCTGCTCAAGAAGGCACATGTAGAGGCCCGTCTGAAGTTTGCAAATGAACACCTGTATGATTCTGAGAGTGATTGGGAGAAGGTGCTGTGGTCAGATGAGACTAAAATTGAGCTCTTTGGCATTAACTCAACTCGCCGTGTTTGGAGGAAGAGAAATGATGCCTATTACCCAAAAAACACCGTCCCCACTGTCAAGCATGGAGGTGGAAACATTATGTTTTGGGGGTGTTTCTCTGCTAATGGCACAGGACTACTTCACCGCATCAATGGGAGAATGGATGGAGCCATGTACCGTCAAATCCTGAGTGACAACCTCCTTCCCTCCATCAGGACATTAAAAATGGCTCGTGGCTGGGTCTTCCAGCACGACAATGACCCGAAACATACAGCCAAGGCAACAAAGGAGTGGCTCAAAAAGAAGCACATTAAGGTCATGGAGTGGCCTAGCCAGTCTCCAGACCTTAATCCCATCGAAAACTTATGGAGGGAGCTGAAGATCCGAGTTGCGAAGTGACAGCCTCGAAATCTTAATGATTTACATATGATCTGCAAAGAGGAGTGGGCCAAAATTCCATCTAACGTGTGCAAACCTCATCATCAACTACAAAAAACCGTCTGACTGCTGTGCTTGCCAACAAGGGTTTTGCCACCAAGTATTAAGTTTTGTTTGCCAAAGGGATCAAATACTTATTTCTCTGTGCACAATGCAAATAAATATATATAATGTTGACAATGTGATTTTCTTTTTTTTTTTTTAAATATATAATCTATCTCTCACTGGTAAAATTAACCTAGCCTAAAAATTCTAGACTGTTCATGTCTTTGACAGTGGGCAAACTTATAAAATCAGCAAGGGATCAAATACTTATTTCCTTCACTGTACGTGCTGACTTTATAATCAATGCCAATCTATAAGCGGATTGTCAATATTAGGCTTTGGTCACAATTGCGATTTTTGTTAATTTTTTTCCCTGCAACTATTGCAGTGTTTTAATTTGAAATAATCTTCTCTCCCACTCCACTTTTACTGGAGGAAAGAAATAATCAATTCTATATGTGAAATAAAATGGCGTCAAAAGCCATTTTTGTTTTTTTGGCTCTCCTGATATTAAAAGCACACACTGTGTAAATGGGATTTCATAAAATAAGGTCTTTGATTCAACAAGTTTCAACATTTCAAAGTTGAAATGTACATAACAAGTATCATAACATTATAAGGTATTTTATTTTCTATTGCTTATATATGGCAAAAATATTCAGGTCTTGTATATCATTCACATTTCCTGTCTCCAACGGTGCTAACAATCCAAATATGCCTACCTCAGACACCCACAATAGGTCCTCTTTCATAGGAAGCAAACTATCAGCATGTTTTTTAATGGGCCAATGATCTGGTACGAGCACTCACTCCCGATCATTGCTCTATGTAAACATGGCAGCAATGAACTGATGAATGAGCAAATGCTCGTGTGTCGACTGATCGTATATTTTATGCAGCCCCAAAAAATGGTCACCTGTCTGCAGCACATCTCCCCGTGTAAACAGGGGATGTGCTGCCGACAAGATGCAAATGTATGGGGATGAACGATCGTTTGTTCCGACATTCCGATCATTGCTCTGTTTAAATGGAGCAAACGAGCTCCGATTGACATGCTGTATTGCCGATCAGCGCTTGTTTACCGGGCAGAAAATCTCAATGTGTAAAACCACCTTTACTTCCTGTACCAATTTTGAGTTACATGTTTTCCTTTTCATTTGTCTGTAAAGTTACATTTAATAGGTTTCTAGTAGCCAGAGAGCAGTGCATTGTGGGATAGAAACACTGTTAAAACACAGCTCTTACATCACACATAGGAATAGAACTAAACTGCTGTCTGTTTCCAAGGGCAACCAGCAAAATTTTGAAAGAAACTATGTGTATGAATGGAGAAATACATTAAATAAATTAAACTTAGTACAAAATTAGAGCAAAAGCTTGGCTTTTGTGCCATTTTGGCTAATAGTAATACGGACCTGTAGCTGAAATATGCTTTCCTTACATAGAGCAGCCTATTAAGTGGACAGATCCGCTTTAAGCCGGAGGCATATGTGTAAAACGTGCTGCTCATAAACGCCATAACACGTACTAAACCACAGCAAGCTAAAATAAAGTGTTTTTTAGTTTACATACTGCCAAAATACAGCATGTGATATTACGAATAAGCGTCTACCACAGGGAATAGTCTATTTAAACTCAAAATAAAAAGAGTCTCGTTTCTAAAATATGGTCTGGCAGCCGAAATATAGCTTGGCCTCAATATATGCAAAGTGTATAAAGGTATTACATTATCTTCTAAAGCAGAATATGACAGTTCCAAAAATGTTTCGTTATTGTGAAGAAAGGGAATAGTTACACAGGCACAATAATACAATGCTTTTATGAACCAATACATCTATTTATTTTATACCTAAAATAGTTTACATGAATAAGAGACTTCTTTAACTTAATTAGAAAGGGCAGTGGATCACAAATTTCAATAAGGGGATCATGCAAATAAAAACTGTATAGCGTAGGGCTGCGTATGTTGGGGCCATACGTTCCACATATTTGTTGGGAGTATTTCCAGATGTATACGTCAGAGGTAGGTAAGGAAACAGATGTGAACCGTCTTAATTGTTCTTTCAGTTCATTGTGTAAAGTAATTTTATTTTCAATGTTCATTTCTCACTGCGAGATTCTATCGACACAAGAAAATTATACTGCTGATAAGTAGCAAACTATAAAACCAGACTAAGCACATTCCAGAGCCAAAGCTAATAACATTAGTAGAGAACAACAATCCTGTCCCTGCACACAACTCCAAAGTGTGAGCTTCTCTTCCTACTTGTAATACTGCTGATTCTGACATCATGGAAAGTTCATAATCTGATTCATAGCTCATCTCCGTGTGCAGAACATGATAGTAATATGTTGTTCCTCTCCCAGGGCCTTGGATTCTTTAGAACACCAGTAACCGTATGTGCAATCTTAGGTTGAACATTGACATACCTCCCAACCATCCCAGATTCTGGGCGGTGTCCCGCCCCGATGTCAACTGTATCTGCGTCCTCAGGATGCAGATACAGTTGAATACATTGCTGAAGCAAGGAACTGTCAGCTCCCTGCATCAGCATTATTACAGAACGGAGGAGAAGAGGGAGCTCCTCCACTCGTTGAGGATTTCCCAGGCACAGCGCTACTTTAAGCGCGGAGCCCGGGGAAGCATTGTCCATATATGGACATTGATTTCAGGCTTTCAACTATGGAGTTCCTGGCCAGAGCAAAGCAAGCTCTCTGGCCGGGGACTCCTGTTTTGGGAAAGCCCTTGACGTCACTTTTCATATATGGACAGTGGCGTCAATGCCTCCTCCAGGAGTGGAATCCCCGGCAAGCACATTGCCGACGCTCTGGCCGGTGTTCCGCCACTGGAGAAGCCCCTGGTGTCACTATACATATATGGTCAGTGTCATCAGGGACTACTCCTGGAGTGCAATCCCCTGCAAGAGCGTTGCCCTCCTAGAGCGGAATCACCGGCCCAGCCCTAGCTGGGGATTCCGCACCTAGAAGGAGCCCCAATGGTGCTATCTGTGGGGAAATGGAGGGTTGCGCTATCTACAGGTGGTGGGAGACTATTTACATCGGCACTGTAGCACTATATGGGCACTATCTACGTGGGCACTATGTGTGGCACTATTTACATGGGGACTGTGACACACTGTATAGGGTGCAGCTAAGGCAACATACTGTATGGCAGCAGCTAAGGTGGCATTATACTGTATGGATGCAGTTGTGGGGGCATTATACTGTATTGGGCAGCTGTGGGGGCATTATACTGTATTGGGCAGCTGTGGGGCATTATACTGTATGTGGGCAGCTATGGGGACATTATGCTGTATGGGGCATTATACTGTATGGGGCAGCTATGGGGCATTATACTGTATGGGGGAGCTATGGGGCATTATACTGTATGGGGCAGCTGTATGGGTATTATACTGTATGGGGCATCCGTGTGGGCATTATACTGAATGGGGGCCACTATGGGGGCATTATACTGTATGGGGGCATCTGAGTGGGCACCATACTGTATGGGTGCATCTGTGTGGGCATCATACTTTATGGGGGCAGCTATTGGGGCATCGTACTGTATGGGGGCAGATATTGGGGCATTTGTACTGTATGGGGGCAGCTATGGGAGCATTATGCTGTATGGGAGAATTTGTGTGGGCATTATATTGTATGGGGCATCTGTGTTAGCTTTATACTGTATGGGTGTATCTATCGGGGGATCGTACTGTGCGGGGGAAACTTTTTGGCATTATACGGTGTGGGAAGCACTATGGAGCATTATAATGTGTGGGGGGAGCTATAGGGGCATTATATTGTGAAGAGGCACTATGGGAGCATGATACTGTGTGGGCTGAACTTGGTGTATATGGGCGGGGTGGGGCTTGGCTTAAGAGGAAAAAAAAATGTCCCTCTTTGAGATACTTGAAAGTTGGGAGGTATGCATTTATATAAACATGGTTCCATTGTTCATGGATAATTTTTACTCACTAAAGAAGGATGAGAAGCTACAAACTTATTTCCCTTTCTCCATTTAAATTAAATACACATTTGGCCGAGTGGGAATGTTTAAGGTGGAGTCGGCAAAGGTAGGCCGACATCTATTTCATGTGTATGGCCGGATTTAGCCTATCATGCACAATATCTTCTCCGAGATTCACTGATTAACAAATAGATTACAGATTATATTACAATTAATTCCCTTTATAGCTAAGTGACAGTGATGCTAATAATATACACTAGGTAAATAATTTATGATAATTGGTGATGTGAAGAAGAATCACTTACCTTTGGTGGTTTAAATGGGTAGTCTGGTGAGAATGTGATATCTAAGAAGAAAACACCCCCTTCATATACAGAACCAGGAGGACCTAGTATAGTTGATCTCCATTCATAAATGTTATCTCCTTTGGGTCCAGCGCTACAAAAAGACAAAAAAACACAATGTTCTATTAAGTGGGATGTGTAAATGTTTAAAGCATTTAGTCTCTAGGTGACGTCATGTTGATAATAAATTTAACTCTAAAACCACCCACACACGACAACCCCTTTAATGGTTTTCTGGCACACACTACAAGAACCTAGTCATTTACAGTTCTTAAAAATACCAAGTATAAACCTTTGTATTTTTGTGAAGAAAAATGGATATCTCAGACAAGAGACATGGTTAGCATCTAAACATTTACAATAGGATTTCTTACAATATATCTCTGTCTGTACTGACAAGGAGTGCACCAAAGAAGATGAGCAGACGAGGCACTGCTTCTGCATAGAATAGCCTGTATTAACGTATTAAAAAAACTGGCGCCAGTTGTATATTTGGAATGGACAACAAAAACGCGGGTAAAAGAAATGTAAGAATACCCTGAGGGTGCGGGTTACAATGAAAACAGTAGAAGCTGCTTTGTTACTCATCAGGTGAGGATATTGACCTAAAAACTATATTGGTATTCGTTTTAAACAATTCTCCAAAAATAAGGACAAGTATATTCCAAAGTGGAATTACACTTTAAGATACAAATAAAGACAAACCTTTGCAGCAATAGAAATCTGTTCCTTCCATCAAATTTTGCAGATATGTTGGAAAAAAAAATTCTGCCGGTGTCTGTCATCACTTTCCCATAATAATTTCCAACGAATTTCACATTTGGAAAAAGCAAGATTCTACAGCACCAATTGTTGGAAAAAAAACCAAACCCCTCTATGTGTATGTTGCTGTAAAGAATATTCTGATATAGAATAGGTACTGAAATGGGGAAAAGACACAAACCGTTCTCTTTTAGAGAAAGCTTAAAAAATTAAGATCTCCTGAAGGAAATGTTTCTCCTACCAGGGCCGTCTGTCTATGGATTCCTAGATGTGAGACTAAATTTTAAATATGCATTCAATTTTATTATTTACCGTAATTCAATCTCAGGATTTCCACTCTTGGTGGCTTTCCTGTTTTGTTTTTTTTAAGCGGTATGTGCTATGAATTACTAGTTACACTGTCCACACATACACGTCTATAATCAGAGTCAATATTCGGTGGCATTTGCTCCATCATTCCCTTATCGTTGGTAAATATATTAGACTTGTATGAAACGCTGAATACAGTGCAGACATCTCTGAGACTGTATTGGTGTCAGCACATTTCTCTTACAAGGTTAACCCCTCTGGGAATTCTCAGTCTGACACCATCATATTTCCTGTGCTATGCCCTGCAGAGTTGTAAATAAACTTCAAACAATACAACTTCTTTACCTAAAAAAAATCTGATTCTGAACACTTGGCTTTATGTTTAAAAAAGCCAAAAGTCCAAATTATTTCCTTCAAATTTCTGCACATCCAAAACTATAATAAGTTAAAAAAAGAGATCGTTAAAGTAAAATACCATAACCAAATATTATAAAATACCCAACGATGGACATTAAACGTTACACTAATGACCTGTTAGGCTCTGTTCACACCACATTTGGGTAGAATGTCAGACGTACATGCCTGATAATAATAATAAAAACAAACAATTTGTGTACTGCTCAGTACCTATAGGCTATTATGGGGAAGGTGAATACCTAAAGGATGTTTTCCTACCCCATGATAAAGGACAACTAACCACTCATCTTCATAAGGATAAGGCTTCATTCACATCTGCGTCGGGGTTCCGTTCATTGGTTCCATCTGCGCTTTCTGTCAGGGGAACCCATAAACGGAATCCAAACTGAAACAAGCGGAAAGAATAGGTTTACATTTGCATCACTATTTATTTCAATGGTGACGGATCCGGTGCAAATGGTTTCCGTTTGTCAAGGGTTCCGACGTTTTGACGGAATCAATACCGTAGTCGACTGCACTATTCATTCTGTCAAAACCCTTACACAACGGTGACAAACATAAACCATTTGCACTGGATCTGTCATCATTGAAATCCATGGTGATGCAAGCTGACTACCAAGGTAGCCATTGGGTCTACAGTCCCTGGCCAAAATATCTTCCAGCCTGTAATTATTTGATTTGTATAGGAAACTTTGGATAAATTCTTAGTTATAAGAACTTGTATAATAGTATTTTCCGTATTTAGGGTGTATTCTCACATACCAATAGTGTGAAGCACTCGAAAAATTGCATTCCAAAACCACATGTGGTTTCAGCACAATTAAGATGCAATATTTGGCCACCCAGCTTTAAGGGTGCTCGTACACGGTGTGGCTGGGTTGCAGTTGTCGTCGTGCGGGCGCAAGTTTGCTGCAAGTAAAGGTGAAGCACAAACTGTGGTAATTTGCAGTAAACCTCATCCAGTTTTACCTGCGAGGTATTCGGTTGTGCTGCAATTAGCGCGGCTCGGACGCATCTTGTATGGGCACCCTTACAGGAGAAACATACGTGTTTCACCTGTATAATCCATGCTGCCAAAAATGCATTAAAAAGGCTATAGTAATTTGTGGTAAAAACGGTATGCAGTTTTTAACCATGTGTCACATTACTAGTATGTTAGATTACACTGTAACATACAATATATAGTCATATATCAAATCTAAAGTTGGAATTGAGTTAAAAACAAGATCTTGGCAGCAGTGATGTTCTTCAGCCTCTAATGAAACCTGCAGTCAGTAGCTTACCTCTTCACAGCTTCAGTCTATGTCAGGGGTCTCAAACTCGGCCGGGTAAGTGGGCCACATATAGAAAAAATTAGAAGTTGACGGGCAGTATTTCAACAATCCAGTTTTCCAGTTTAAAGGAACAGTGTCATCACAATTTTTTTTTTAATATGTTAAAGATGTTAGTGCTTTATTAAAAACGTTTATATTTATTTGTGTGTTTGTGTTTTACTTTTTCTTATTTTTACACTTTTTCTTCCCTATGGGGGCTGCCATTTTTTGTTCCATTTCTGTATGTGTCGATTAACGACACATACAGACATGGAATACGGCAGCCACAGTCCCATAGGGACTGCGAACGGGTCCCGTCCCATCCACTTCTGTGTACGCCGTCTGTGTGGGAACTGCGCATGCGCCGCTCCCACACAGTCCAATTTGAAATGCGCGCCGTCCGGCGCCATTTTCCTGTGGACCGGAAGTCGCGGCCAGACAGTAAGATTACTACTTCCGGTCGCGGCTTCCGGACTTGTGCACTTGGACCAGCGGCAGCAGACGGAGCGGACGGGCCGGAGGGAGCCGCGGCGGCAGGAGCAGGTAAGAGATTTCTATGTATGTTCGTGTTTGTGTACGTTTACTACTGTATGTAAACCTACTACACTGTGTGTTAGCTCAAAAAACGGCGACACACAGTGTAGGAGGTTAGACCGTTCAAACCCCTCGTTTATCCCGGCACTAGCCAGGATAAAGGAGGGGGGGGGGATGCTGAGAGCTCACTAGAGCGAGGGCTTTTTACCCAATTTTGCAATGCTGCAATTTTGGGAATAGCTCCATCTAGTGACCAGCAATGGGAAATATTATAAATTAGAATCTAATTTATAATATTTCCTGACTCGTGAAAAAAATAAAAAAAATTTGAACAATGTTTAATCACCTACACACTAAATGTTTAATTAAAAAAAAACAAACATGTTTTTCTGGCAACACATTCCCTTTAAGTGTCGCTAAATGCACTCCGGCGGCTCAGTTGGCAGCCACACAAATGTCAAGATTGGCCAGGCCCTTTTAAGATAGTGCCACAGAGTCCTCTGTAGATACGCCACAGTGCCCTCTGTAGATAATGCCAGTGTCCTCTGTAGGTACTGCCACACACCCACCCATAGATAATGCCACAGTGCCCTCTGTAGATACTGCCAGTGTCCTCTGTAGACACTGCCACACACCCACCCATAGATAATGCCACAGTGCCCTCTGTAGATACTGCCACAGTGCCCTCTGTAGATACTGCCACAGTGCCCTCTGTAGATACTGCCACAGTGCCCTCTGTAGATACTGCCACAGTGCCCTCTGTAGATAATGCCACAGTGCCCTCTGTAGATAATGCCACAGTGCCCTCTGTAGATAATGCCACAGTGCCCTCGGTAGATAATGCCACACACCCCTAGATAATGCCACAGTGCCCTCTGTAGATACTGCCACACACCCACCCATAGATAATGCCACAGTGCCCTCTATAGATGGAGCCACAGTGCCCTCTGTAGATGGAGCCACAGTGCCCTCTGTAGATGGAGCCACAGTGCCCTCTGTAGATGGAGCCACAGTGCCCTCTGTAGAGGCTGCCACAGTGCCATATATGGACAGTGATGTCAGGGGCTTGCCCAGAGCTGGAGTCCCGGAGCAGAGCCGCTTCTAGCACTCTGCCTGGGACTCCAGCTGTGCTTCTGACATCACTGTCCAGCTCTGGGGAAGCCCTAGACATATGTGGACAGAGATGTCAGGGAATTCCACAGAGTCCCGGAGCAGAGCCTGTACTAGCGCTCTGCCGGGACTCCGCTCTGGGGAAGACCCTGACAACACTGTCCATATGTGGACAGCGATGTCAGCGAATTCCACAGAGTCCCTGAGCAGAGCCTGTACTAGCGCTCTGCCGGGACTCCGCTCTGGGGAAGACCCTGACAACACTGTCCATATGTGGACAGCTATGTCAGGGAATTCCACAGAGTCTCTGAGCAGACCCTGTACTAGCGCTCTGCCAGAGACTCCACTCTGGGGAAGACCCTGACAACACTATCCATATGTGGACAGCGATGTCAGGGAATTCCACAGAGTCTCGGAGCAGAGCCGATAATAGCGGCTCTGTGTCCCGCGGGTGACAGCCTCAGGGGCCGCATGCGGCCCGCGTGCTTGAGACCCCTTGTCTATGTATTCTAAGCAATCGGACCTCTGACAGAACTGCTTCCTCGTAAATGGCTTAATGAGTCTTAGGCTGCCTAATGAATAGAATGATTATTGATTGAAGAAATTCAGATGGTTAATCGGAATCATTACAACATCCAAAAGATGACCTGAAGCGAAAATACTGCTTTATTGTTGGACGATAAAAACAATGAAATAAAACAATACACAAAATAACAGAGTTGTGTCCCAAATCTAAGAATACTACTTTATAGAACGTGCATCTAATACATACCTGGTAATAATTTCAACTTCACACAGTATTTGTTTAATGCTAAGTGTACTACAACCATGGACACTGGAAATGTGCTCCCGTTGATCAAGTTAAAGGATATCTGCACTTTGCAAGATTTTATTTTATTTCAATTTTTGCTCCGATGCATCCAACATATAAAATGAAGTAACTTTGCAAATAGACTTGACTAAAAATATGCTATTTTTTCTATATACAGCCCCTATGGAGACCTACGTGTTTCTATGGTTACAAACTAGAGTATACTCCATTATTATTATTGTGCCCTTCTTCCAACTAAAGGGCTGACAATTGGCCGATGCAGCGAACGCCGATCAATGAGACATCGTTGATCGGAGCTCATTTGCTCCTGTCACACGGAGCTATGGATGGGGACACTCATCCCCATACATTTTTATCATGTCGGCAGTGCGTCTCCCTGCTTACACAGGGAGACGCGCTGCCGACAACGATAATATTTAACTTTTTTTAAATGATAGGATCAAAAGATGATCGAGCGTTTGCTTATTCATCTGCTGATCGCTGCCCTGTTTAAACAGGGCAATTATCGGCAACGAGCGTTATAAGAACGCTCGTCTGCACGATAATCGCCCAGTGTAAAAGGGCCTTTAGAAGAGAAGAATCCAGCTACAAACAAGGGGTTGTAACCATGGAGACACATAGGTATGCATTGAAGCTGCATATACAAAACAGTGTTTTTAACCCCTTAATGACCAGGCCTGAAAAGGTCTAAATGACCAGTTACATTTTTTGCCTTTTTGCCTTTCAGCAACCATAACTTTTTTTGACTTTATCATTCGCGTGGCTATATGAGGCCTTGTTTTATGTGGGAGAAATTGTATTTTTTTTCCTGCGTAGTTTAGGGGGTACAAAAAGTGACACGTTTTACGCTAAATAACCTGTTAAATTAATTATTTGGGTTATTTTGTGCATGTAGATACCGAACATTTTTAGGTTTTATGTTTTTATGTAATGTATGGGCAATAAAATATACTTAATTCTAATTAATGACTTTTTATTGGATATTTTTTATTTAATTTTTTTGTTACATTTTTCTTTTAATCCCATGAAGAGATAACCTTTTTACAACTTTTTTCTTTTAAACTTATAATGTATTAGCATTCTACTCCTGTGTGCTAATACATTACACTGTGTCACTAAGAGACAGGCTGCTGTTAGGGCAAAACATAGTGTTCCATTAGAGCAGGCGTACTGAACAGACAGCCCTGGGGTCCTTTCTAGGTCTCAAAGGGCTGACTGCAGAGGGTTCCCCCAATCTCCTATAGAAACCGCTCCTGCTTAGAGAATCAGCGCTCAGTGGAGCGCTCATAAGTTTTTTTGACAGCAAAAAGACGTCGCTGTAGACTAAGGACCTGCACCGCCTGCCGTCAAAAGACAGTGGGTGGTCGGGAAATGGTTAATCAAGTTGTAACAATTAATAAAGTGCTGCAAATATATACATATTCATAACTAAAATAAAAGTCAAAAGAGATAGATTGCGTGCAATTATTTTTTACACATTTAGTTGTAGAAGCTTTGCTGTTTATCCAAATTCATGTATCCAAATTCAAGAGTTCATCATCCTTAGGGCTTATTCAGACGAACGTATAATACATTCGTGAAAATCACGCGCGTCGCACGGACCTATGTTAGTCAATGGGGCCGTTCAGACTGTCAGTGATTTTCACGCAGCGTATGTCAGCTGCGTAAAACTCACGACGTCCTATATTTGCTCGTTTTTCGCGCATCACGCACCCATTGAAGTCAATGTTTGCGTGAAAATCGCGCACGGCACACGGACGCACTTCCGTGTGCCGCGCATGATTCGTGCTGCAGTAGTCAAAACTATGAATGAAAACAGAAAAGCACCACATGCTTTTCTGTTTACAAACATAAAAACAGAGTGTCATAATGATGGCGGCTGTGTGAAAATTACGCAGCCACGCATCATACGCTGTTGACACTCGGAGCTTTTATGGAGCTTTTGCGCGCGCAAAACGAACACACTTGTGTGAATCCAGCCTTACCTTAAAGAGGCTCTGTCACCAGATTATCAAATCCCTATCTCCTATTGCATGTGATCGGCGCTGCAATGTAGATAACAGTAACGTTTTTGTTTTTTTAAAAACTCATTTTTGATGAGCAATGGGCGTTGTGAATAGAAGTGTAAGATGCTGACATATGATGCTGACAAACACTTCAATTCACAACGCCCAGCTAGTAAAACAAGTAAACACGCCCAGATGTTACAAACTTGGCCAAAAATGATCGTTTTTAAAAAAAAAACAAAAAAAAAACGTTACTGTTATCTACATTGCAGCGCCGATCACATGCAATAGGAGATAGGGATTTGATAATCTGGTGACAGAGCCTCTTTAAGAGCTCACACAGACCAACGATTTTCACGTCCGGGTGCTGTTCGAGTGTAGGACGGACAGCACCTGGACTGAACAATGGGACATTATAGTTATTGGGCAAATTCAGACAATTTTTTCACGGACCATCCGTTCGTGATTTAAGAATTGCAGCATGCTCTATCGTTGTCCATTTTTCATGCATGAATGGCTCATAGAAGTCAATGGGTCTGCATGAAAAAATGGACGCCACACAGATGTCATCTGTTCTATCCCGTTTATCACAGATGTTTGCCTGGAGACACTTGAGAAGTGAAATTGGGAAATAGAGCCAGAGTTATTTTTAAAATTATATCTATGTTTAGATGATTTCAGTGCTTGAACGCCCACCAATCAAAACTTCTGACATGCCACTATAACATGTCAGAAGTTTGTTGAACGTCAAATACATAGCCTTCCACAGGATCCTTTTTATCAGTAACAGTCACCTCATAACAATGATAACGAAAAGATATCTTGATGGGTGTTATCATTGGATGAAAGAATGTAACCACTGACACCTTGGTCTGGTGGATAGCGGTAGGCAACCAGTGGAGTTGTGCTCTGTATGTCATTCAGTGACGCAAGTGCTGAGCAACCTCCCCCTCACCACCCTCCTGAAGTCTCGGCCACTCGATGATGTGGCACGTGCCAAGATAAATCACACATTTGACACTTTCGGCACGCATGGGTTTGCTATCAATGGCCTACACTGATACAATCTAACAAACTTTCTTAACAGCAAGACTTAATCAGGACTTTATTTTAGCGTCTGAAACAAGAATGTTTCCATTTACTTACAGTAAGCAAAAATATTAATTATGGTGAGAAACTTAAATAGAAAGTTGCAAAACTTTATTACATAGCGATTAATGGGGTAGTTCCATGACAACCAATTTCTTTACCCCATCAGTCAGATTGTTTATAAAAGTAAATTTAACGATGGTCAGATATCTGGGACCCCAACCATTGATTAGTACGAGTAGCCCTTAGTCCCCATTCTCGGAAGGAGAACAGGATAAGCATGCGCTGTCCCTCTCTATAGACCTGAATGGGGGCATTAGAAATAGCTAAATGGGCTGATTCGCCTGTTTCCGACATCCCTGTGGCTACTAAGGGCCCGATATTTGTCTGCAATGTTAGAGCCCTGATTGACAGATTATAAAAGTAAAAAAAGGGGTGGTTGTGGAACGACGGCTTTAAGCTTTAAACTACAAATTGGGGTTGGGGCTACATGTTAAATTTTTTTTACTTCTGACTAGCCCTGGATTTCAGATCTAAATAGAAACATACTTATTTAATTCCGTCATGTACTTATCCCAACTGCATTCCCTACCGTGAGCAGGGAGATAGGAGTAGGATTAAAGCAGACACCTGACTTTTTTAGTAAGACCTCTCGTAGTAGAGAGAAAAATGAACTTGCCAATATGTCTAATGGCTACTTCAAGATGGGAAGCGGCAGTCTGCTTCTGCCAGCTCTCCAATAAATGAAGTCCTGATATGACAAAAGGAGATGAATGCGAAATGTCTTCACTTTGTTAAATTAAAACAAAATGGAATAAGTATATGAAGGACAATTTTGCTGGTGGGTTTGGAAGAAATGAAGTGACAGCTCCGATAGCCTATTCCTACCCTGTTAATGTAATGTCATCTGCTTTTTGATATAGCTGACAGAGTGACGCTGATATATAGCAAGACATACGCTGACTCTGACAGTCCCCTCAGCATTCTGAAGAGCAAGATTAAAGCGAGGATGCATACCCTTCACTGTCTCTCGATATAGCATCCAAGTAATAGTCATAATGTATGGTCTTCACAGGCGTCACACAGCTGACATAACGCTAGAGATAGCAGACATCTTATTGTCAACAACAATTGAATGTCAAAGTGCCGCCGTGCGCAGGTTAAAGAGGGATAAAACTGCTAAGAGAGAAAAAAAAAAAAAAAAAGGTATACATTTGTCATCATATCTGTTATACAAAGTATCAGCACATAACATTCATCAAAAAGACAAAGATATAAATCTTTCATGATTTACATGATGTCTTTTCACCTAATGGGAAAAAAAAGTCCATATTGTAGCTTCATGTTTTATTTGATATTTATTGTAAACAAAATGAAAAGGAACAAATCTATAGATCATTGCACCCATTTATGACAGATGTCAAAACATTCATGAAAAAAAGTATTTAAAGGCTATTGCACCTCTGTAATCTGCTTTTCTTTCTCAAATTAAATCTATGTTTTAGATGATTAGAAAATGTATTTTCAATTGAGTTTTATGAAAAATTTTCCTTAATTTACCGATACAGCTTCTATGTTTCCTGTATACATAGAAGCTGCATTGTTTGCTATCAGCCGAATCCGTCAGTAAAAGTGAACTGACGACTCGGCTAAGAGCAGTTCCTGTGTCTCTAAGGCTAAGTTCACACTTGCATTGTATAATCCGTTACTCTGATCCATATTTAGATCGGAATAAGGATACAATCGGATCCGTTAAAAATCCCATTGAAAACGAAGGGATTTTTAATTGCATCCCTTAGCATCCATTATGGTAGTTAGTTTTTTTTGACGGAGATAAAAGTGCAGAGCACAGAACATTTACTCCATTCAAAAAAGCGGATGTCTAACGGATGAGTTATTTTTATCACTGGTGTCAATGTAAAACTGATATTAACGGATTGTAATCCGTTTCCATCCGTTATTTTGATTTCAATGGGATTTTTAAACAGGCTCTGTCACCACATTATAAGTGCCCTATCTTCTACATAATGTGACCGGCGCTGTAATGTAGATTACAGCAGTGTTTTTTATTTAGAAAAACTTTAAATTTTGACGGAGTTATAACCTATTTTAGATTTATGCTAATAACTTTCTTAATGCCCAAATGGGCATGTTTTTACTTTTTGACCAAGTGGGCGTTGACCAATCAGCGTCATACACTTTTCTCCATTCATTCTCTCTTTCTCATTGTTCCAGCCGATTGTTCCAGTGTGATTGTGCAGTGAAAGAAGCCGGGCTGGAACAATGAGAAGTGTATGACGCTGATTGGTCACTGATTGGTCAGCGTCATACACTTCTCTGTACAACGCCCACTTGGTAAAAAGTAAAAAAAAAAAAAAGGCACCAAAATCTGAAGCATAAAATCAGAACCTGTTTCTACATCCAAATGTAAAAACCACACCTAAAAATGCGAAAAAGTAATGCAATATTAAGTGCGGATTTTGATGGACACTTCCGCACTTAGGCCTCATGCACACGACCGTAAAAACACCCGTTATTGCGGGTCGTAATTACGACCCGCAATAACGGGCTCATATACTTCTGTTAGCCACGGGTACCTTCCCGTTTTCTCACGGGAATGTGCCCGTGCCGATAAAAAAATAGAACATGTTCTATTTTTCAGGCCGTGCTGCTATGCTTTATAATGGCAGCACGGCTCGCAAAAGCCCGGCCGTGCTCGTAATTACGAGTCGTAATTACGAGCACGGTCGTGTGCTTGAGGCCTTAATCATGCAACGTGTGCATGTAGCCTAATGATATGGCCCTCTGCTGTACCATGAGCGCTCCATGCAAATTCACCCTCAGGGTATGTTCACACGCTTAACAAAAAACGTCTGAAAATACAGAGCTGTTTTCAGCCTCTTTTTCATCAAACTCGCCTTTCTGGCTGCGTTTTTTAAGCTGTTTTTCTATAGAGTCAATGAAAAACGGCTACAAAAACGGCTCAAGAAGTGACACGCACTTTTTTCACTGGGCGGTTTTAACGCGGCCGTTTTTCACAACAGCCGCGTAAAAAAATGCTCCATCGAAACAGAATGCCGTTTTTCCCATTGAAATCAATGGGCAGATGTTTGGAGGCGTTCTGCTGCTGATTTTGTCGGCCGTTTTTCGAGGCGTAAATGCCCTGAAATACGCCTGAAAACACTACGCGTGAACATACCCTCAGGGCTTGTCCACAAACAACGGAATTGCTGCAGAAAATGTCTGCAGCAATTTTGTTGAAAGTCAAAGGCTTTCCGCTGCGGCAAAAATGCACCATTTCCTGCTGTATTTGCGGCAGAAAATGGTGCGTGAATTGCTGCGTTTTTCCCAATGATTAGGAGATGGAGATATCTCCTATGAAAAAAACAGCAATTCTGCACACTTTCCATAGCAGGAATTGACATGCTGCGGTCCGAAAAATACGCACTGCAGGTCAATTTCGGCTCGGAAATTTTACACAGCATGTGGATGAGATTTGTTAAATCCCATCCACTATGTTGCTACTGTACACTGCTGCATGGTCCTCAGTTTCAGGTACACACAAGAAAGGCCGCTTACCAACTCTCTATAGCCCACCAAAATATTGTAGTCATAAAAATATTTCCAATTAAAATCCACTATCTGACAGGTCTGCTGCCTTCCAGCCAAGCGAATGAAGAAACCCATGCAAAGTTGCTTCCTTGGGAACTAATTTACCTAGAAAGCGCCCTGATCATGTACACGTTTTATTTAAAGCTTGCAAAGACAAATCTAGTTTAAACTGCTGATGTTATTTCTATTCATATTCCACAGCTAATGACAGGTCTCCGGAGGCGAGGTAAAGGGAGCATCACACATTGTAGCCTGATCAGCTTTAAAGCTATGACAATCAAGGGCCAAATCCAGCTTTAAGAGTCAAATCCCCAAAGTGCTTTTTAAATAATGTGCATTGGATCGCTTTACTGCTTCTCCAGCTATCCAATGTGGGAAAAATGTAGAGGAACACATAAATGGGAGAAACATGCTGAAGCAGTGCCGCATCATAGACATAGAAAAGGGTTATCAGCATTCATTTTAGTACATATATAATCAGCATAACCGATCCGAAAGTTTAACTTTTTAATTAAATCCAAATCCATTTGCGTATTTGGTCTTTCTAATAAAACAATCTAATCCTCTGGTTATGCTATAAAGGTTCATTCTATATGTTATCAAAGACTATCAGGTGGATTTACTTTTACTGTATTGTTTCGGGGTACAACCTACAAAAGAGGTGGAGTTTAAAAATTTGGGTGGAATTGTGGATTATGTGCCACAATATTAATCATTTTTACAGTGATTATGAAAATAGCAAAAAAACAAAAACAAACAACATGCGTCAAAAAATGCTAGAAAATGTTCTTGTAAATATACCCTTAGGCCCCATGCACACGAATGTGCTTCTGTGGTCGCAATTCCCACGAAAATCCACAGGAGAATTGCAGCCCCATTAATTTCTATGGGCCCATGCACACGACCGTGGTTTTCCACGGTCCGTGCATGGCCCAGGAGCCTGGACCGCAGAAAGAACGGACATGTCTTATTACGGCCACGGTCGTGTGCATAAGGCCTTAGGCTACATTCACAAGCCAGTGAAAAAAAATTCATTAAAAACTGATCAACTGTCATTTTTTCATGGCCATTTTGCATCAGTGTGTCTCTACATTTTCATCCATTTCCTGTCCATCTGTCCGTTTTTAATGGATGTTTATCATCCGTTTTTCATGTCCGTTAAAAAAAAATGATGGATTTCATTTGTCAAGTTTTTTTTTGTCTCAACCCTCTGAAAACACGACAGTGCCCATGTAGATAATGCCCGCACAGTACCACAGTGCCCACATAGTGTCAGTGCCCACTGTAGATAGTGCACAGTGCCCACTGTAGATAGTGCCACAGTACCCACATATAAAGTGCCAGTGCCCACATAGTACCACAGTGCACACATATAAAGTGACACAGTGCACACATAGTGCATAATTGCGCAAATAGTAACACAGTGCCCACATATAAAGTGACATATTGCCCACATATAAAGTGCCAGGGCCCACATAGTGCCACAGTGCTCATTGTAGATAGTGGCCCAGAGCCCACATAGTGCCACAGTGCCCATGTATATAGCGTTAGTGTCCCCTGTAGATAGTGCCACACCCCCCCTATAGCACCCCCCTGTAGATAGCATCCCCCCGTAGATACCACACACTTCCCTGTAGATAGCGCCACTGTAGCTCACTGTATGAGCGGAATCCCTCTGGCCGGGGATTCCTCCGACGGAGCCCGACGTCTCTGTCCATATATGGATAGTGACATCAGGAGAGCGGAATCCCCTGCCAGAATGGACTGGGAATTCCGCTCCAGGAGTAACCACTTGACGTCACTGTCCGTATATGGATAGTGACGCCGGGGGCTTCTCCAGGAGCCAAATCCCCTGCCAGAGTGGGGACTCCGCTTCTACAGGGAGCTACAGTGGCGCACTATCTACGAGGGATGGGCGGGGGGCTTGCTATCTTCAGGCAGGGTGGTGCTATCTAAATGGAGGGGTGCTAGCTACAAGACTGACGTCCTCGGCCAGAGATCTTGTGATGCTCTGTCCGTGGATTCAATTGCTGAAAGCCCTGACTTCACTGTCCTTCTATGAATAGTAATGTAAGGACTTCTCCGGGCTCAGCACTCAAAGTAGCGCTGTATGCGTAGAGTCCTCGGCCAGGATCAGTTTTTACCGGCCGTTACAAGGATTGTCTCCTAAATAAAACCGGTAAAAACTGATCCATTGACTTCTATGGGAGCCGTCTGTCCCCTATTTTTTGACGCCCAATATTCACAGGGCGTTAAAAAAACGTACATGTGAATACACCCATAGCACTTCATTGTTCTGAAAACGGCCATATGATGGCCGTTAGAAAAACCTCCGTCACCACTGACGTTTTTCACTGTCGTGTGAATGTAGCCTAAAGAAGAGTAATTATGGTGAGAAGAAAAGAACCTGCAGAGCTGCAAAGTAATGCCTGTCCTCTGCGTAAACTATAGGTGGTTCAAAGATATCCACTATGTATGCTGTGTCACAACAGGACCAGTCCTTCTTTTTTCTATATGTAATGTTTAAATGCCAGAACATGACCGAAAATATAATTTTGCAATACAAAAACGCAAAGCTTGTTTCTCAATATATGACCAGTTACATTTTTATTCATGCTATGGACTACAAATATTACCTATCCTTGATATTTTATTCCATAAATCAAAAATGTGTTCTAAGATATGAAACTTTGATATATATTTTGTTAAAGAAAAATGCCTCTTCCTCGACTTTAAAAAAAAAACAAAAAACCCTAAAAATTAGAGATGGAGCGTTCAGAGGGAGGGAAATTGCTGAAATGCACATCATAAAGGTATTATTGTGGTCAGAAATATTGTCCTCACTCAAGTACACAAACACACACACAGACGAACGCACGCACGCACACGCGCGCGCGCATGTTTTAATGCCCAAATATTTGCTTAAACCCTTGTTTTAACGTGTATTAGGGCCTGTTCACATCTGCGACAGGCTTCCTTTCATGGGTTCCGTAAAACCTTTCCGTCGGAGGAACCTATGAACGGAAAGCCAAATGGAAAGCATAGCTTGCGTTTGCATTATCATTGATTTCAATGGTAATGCTTCTGTTGCAATTGGTTTCCATTTGTTTCCGTTCCAGAAGGTTCCCATTATTTTTGGTGGAAATAGCGTAGTCGATTGCGCTATTGTTTCCACTAAAAGAGCTGAAACCCTATGGAACGGAAACAAACGGAAACCAAGTGCAACAGAAGAATTACCATTGAAATCAATGGTAATGCAAACGGAAGCTAAGGTTTCCTCCGACGGAAAGGTCTGACGGGACCCATCAACGGAAGCCCGATGCTGATGTGAACACACAGCCTATGTGGGTAGATAACCAGAGTGCTAAACAATGATGATAGTTATTAGCTGAAAGTTTTTCAAGACTTTACTGAAGTGTAAGGCCTCGTGCTCACGACCGTAGCCGTGTGCATGGCCCGTGATTGTGGCACGGACGGCCGCAGAGTGTCATCAGCGGGCCGGCCGCAAATCACGAACCGTGCACACATTAATTTCAATGAGCCCGAAACCGCAAATGCGGCCTGTATAATGACATGTCCTACCTTTTGCTGCATGGGCTCCCGGCCAATGCACGGACTGTGCACGGTTATGTGCATGGGCCCATAGAAATGAATAGGTCCGCAATTTACCAGCAGATTTGCGGGTGAATTGTGGCCGCAAAAAACACGTTTGTGTGCATGAGGCCTAAGGGTTAATCTTTTTTTTTTAGTTTGCATTAACCTTTGAATAATAAAGCACAGCTGGGAACGTTATAAAGAACAAACTGAGTAATGAATAATTAAAACCACCTACACAGCTTTGGATGGCTAAATCTACAACACGGATATTAGCAAACATATTACTGGAAGATGACTGAACAGAGCTTCCTATCAGAGCTGCAGAGGTGAAGGGGTAATCACCATTATCACAATAACACGACACATTTTAATTCATGACTTTTAAAAGCAAGGTAATAAGAATGACAAAAGAAAAATGGAGAATTGTATCTGATTTCAGAAGAACAAATAGATCCAATTTGCAAATCCTACTACGCAAGGTCAATTGGGATTAGGCTTATAGCTGGGTGATTATGACCAAAATCACAATCATGATTAATTGAACATGTAACCTCGATTACAATTAATGAGCAATTATTTAGGACACACTACTTTTTGCATGCAACACGCCACAAGTTTCCATTCCACGCCAATGAATTAATATTTATCCCCTGACACTGCTGTATATAATACACTCCCTGACACTGCCCCCACAGTATAATGCCCCATAGCTACCCCCACGCATCATATTGCCCCCATAGCTGCCCCTACATAGTATAATTCTCCTATAGCTGCCCTACACACAGTATAAAGCCCCGATAGCTGCTGCCACATTATAATGCTCCCAATAGCTACCGCCACATAATATAATGCCCCATAACTGCTCTCCACACAGTATAATGCCCCCATAATTGCCATGCACACAGTATAAAGCCCCTGTAACTGACCTCCACAGTATTATGCCCCCAAAACTGCCCCAACACAGTTTAATGCCCCAAAAGCTGCCCCGCACACAGTATACTGCCCTCATAGATGCTTCTACACAGTATAATGCCCCTATAATTGCCCTCCATCCAGTATAATACCCCTACAACTGCCCCCACACAGCATAATACCCCCCCATAGCTGCCCCAACCCAGTATAATGCCCCCATAACTGCCCCAACCCAGTATAATGCCCCCTTAACTGCCCCACAGCTGCCCTCCACACAGTATAAATTCCCCTATAGCTGTCCCCTCACAGTATAATGCCCCATAGCTGCCCGAACGCTGTATAATGCCCTTATACAGCCCCACAAGTGCATGATAAAAAAATAATATACATACTTACATAACCCTGTTCCAACGATGAGTGGAGGAGATCCCTCTGCTCCTCCGGTCTGTGCGGCTCGGTGCAGACAGGCACGATTATGTAACTGCCTCGCGTCCGGCGATACATAGTGAATGGTAGGGCAGAAACAATGCTCTACCATTGGATTTAGCTGTATCTGTGTCCTAAAGATGCAAATATAGTTTAAAGAGGCTCTGTCACCACATTATAAGTGCCCTATCTCCTACATAAGGAGATCAGCGCTGTAATGTAGGTGACAGCAGTGTTTTTTATTTTAAAAAAATGATCTATTTTCACCACTTTATTAGCTTTATGCTAATGAGTTTCTCAATGGACAACTGGGCGTGTTTTACTATTGACCAAGTGGGCGTTGTACAGAGGAGTGTATGACGCTGACCAATCAGTGACCAATCAGCGTCATGCACTTCTCTCCATTCATTTAGTCAGCGCATAGGGATCCTTTTAGATCAGTATGTGCTGTCTTATACTAACACATTAACGATACTGAAGTGTTTAGACAGTGAATAGACATTCCACGGGATGTCTATTAGCAATCCCTGCACTTCGTTAATGTTTCTGTGGTAGTTACAGCAGAGCAAGCAGGCAGGTCTGCCCTGGGCATATGCCTATTAGGACGTGTCCTAATAATTACACTGAGAGGCAATAATGCTCTCATATACGAAGTATACTAGAGCATTATAGCAGCGATGTAAAGATCTCATAGTGAAGTCCCCTAGTGGGACTAAAAAAATAAGTAATGTTAAAAAAAAATTATAAAAATGAAAGTAAAAAATAAATAAAACCATTTTTTCCCATAAAAAGTGGTTTTATTTAGTAAAATTGTAAAAAATAAATTAAAGTACACTTTCATGGTATCGCCCTGACCGTCATGACTCAAGCAATAAAGTTAATATGTAATTTAAACCGTAAGGTGAACCCCATAAAAGAAAAACGCAAAAAACAATGGCAAGATAGCCATTTTATTTCCATTGCCCCCCCAAAAAAGTCATAAGAAAAGTTAATCAATAAGTCCCATGTACCCCAAAACCGTACCAATCAAAACTATGGCTCGTCCCGCAAAAAAACAAGCCCAAAAAACACTACATCGATGGAAAAATATATATTTTTTTAATTTTAGTTTAAAAGTGTTTTTATTGTGCAAGTCATAAAACAAAAAAACCTCTACATATGTGGTATTGCCGTAATCGTACCGACCCATAGAATAAAGGTAATGTGTTATTTACGCCACACAGTGAACGGTGTCAATTTAAAACACATAGATCAATGGTTGAATTTCATGGATTTTTCTATTCCCCCCCAAAAAGTTAATAAAAAAATTATATGTACCCCAAAATGGTGCCAATAGAAGTACAACTAATCCTCCAAAAAACAAGTCCTCATACAGCTATGTAGACGGAAAAATAAAAAAAGTTATAGCTCTTTGAATGCGAAAAAAATAGCTTGGACATTAGGGCCTAAAATAGGCCGGTCACTAAGGGGTTAAAGTGGTTCCACTCTATCTTGCAATATACTGTATATGTATTATTTAGCTAAAAAGAATTGTTGGCAGTAAAAACGGCGGATAAATGTGAGCCAAAGAGCCTAGTCTGATATATCGCAGAAAATCCTCAGGAAGATTTGTGCTTGTCTATTTTTCAATAAAAAAAATAGAAGGTACTGAGGGCATATTTACCTTTTTGGAGGGTCTTAAGCTGCAAACAAAAACGGCTGTGAAGTACATCCATCTAATAAATGAAGCCCCAAAGAGTTTTCTATATAGTGACCTTCCAACTAAAAATAAATATAAGTCTTGTTTGCAGCAACACTGCTTTTGCCTTTTGCCTTTTGTATCTTGTGAAACATTAGAACTTGTGTTCACAGCCTCAATATATTAATAAAAAGAATCTTTGTTTTTCTGCCTCTTTTCAAAATTCGGAGACATATACTCCTAATTCCCCTGGGCTATAAATAAACCACAGATGTATTATTTCCAAGGAAGGAAAGGTTTTTATTATAAACGGGTACAGTGGTGTGATACATATTGTTTAATTTAGATGTATTATTTAGAAGGCAACAGAGTCGACTACCGTAATATATTCCTCCTTTCAAGTTTCATACAATGGTCAAATAATGTAATTCCAGAAAATCAGTTTTATATAAATAGCAAGAAACCCATGTCACAGAAAAGGACCTTCACCAAATTGTTCCCACAAAGTTAGAAGAATAAAATTGTCCAAAATGTCTTGGTATGCTGAAACATTAAGATTTCCCATCACTGGCACTAAGGGGCCTAGGCCAACCCCTGAAAAACAACCCCCTCCTCCACCAAACTTTACAGTTGGCACAATGCAGTCAGGCAGTTAACGTTCTCCTGGCATTCGGCAAACCATCAGACTGCCAGATAGAGAGCGTGATTCATCACTCCACAGAACAAGTTTCCACTGCTCTAGAGTCCAGTGCCGGCGTGCTTTACACCACTTCGTCTGATGATTGCCATTGTGTTTAGTGATGCAAGGCTTGCATGCAGCTGCTCGGCCAAGAAAACCCATGCCATGAAGCTACCGGCGCAGTTTTTGTGTGGATGTTAATACCAGAGGAGGTTTGGAACTCTGCAGTTGAGTCAAAATATAATTTTTTTAATCGGTTTTAATACAAACACAATTGGGGAAGATGTGTCCCCATAACAAGAAGAACAAGACAAATAAGGGCACAGCCCAAGCAAGAGGGTGAACATCACAGCCTATGAGACGCACAAAATACGATGGCAGTCTGAGGAAGCATAATGGAAAGAGCATTGATTGAAAAAGAAAAAATACAACAATTCAGCTTCCTATGCATCCTAAAATGCAGTGGCAATAATAGGTAAGCGCAATCACAGGAAGCAAATAACCACTCAAAATAGACACAAGAAGGGAAGGAAAAGATAGAATGGGAAACAAATAAGGGCAAAGGAGAGACAAGGGGAGTTCGTGGTGAACCTGGACTCCGGTTCCGGATTATCATGGGTAAAGGAGAAGAAGCAGCTATGCACCTGGCAGAGACATGATAGGATAAAACCAACCCCCACCCACCTGTATGTAGGCCCCGCTCAGATGAAGTCTCATGGGAGAGGACAGGTATTGTGTCTCAATTCAATGCAGTACAGAAGGTGGAAGAAGAGAGGAACGTAAGCCATTGAGAACAAGTGTCCTTGTATCTTATAGAATCAGCCGAGGAATGAGCCAGAAGGTGCACCATTCGCTGTATTAAGGCAACCTCCTGAAACCACTCATCTAACAGTGGAGGGACTGCCGTTTTCCATCTGCATGGGATAACCGATTTGGCAGCTTGGAGAAGGTGTCTAATTAGGAAATGTTTGTAAATGGGTAGTGGTATAGGGAACATGAATAAAAGGGCTGCCTCAGGAGAACTAGGGACCGAGACCCCAGTAACTTCCAGTATAATTTTAAGAACTGCCTCCCAAAAACTCTGCAAGGGCAACTCCACCAAATGAGACATAAATCCCCTGTCGCCCCACAGCGCAAACACGTGTCAGGTACCGACGGGTATCATTTATGCAAGGCAGTAGGGACCCGATACCACCTAGAGATAATTTTGTAGCTAGTTTCCTGAGCTTGAATGGCTACGAGCCTTTCTGGGAAAAGGAGAAACAATGTCTCCATTGAGCGTCAGAGAATGTTGCGTTCAATTCTGTCTCCCAAGTCTTGCAGAAGGATGGGAGACAGGGGGATTGCTGGGAGAGGAGTAGTTTATAGAGTGTGGAGATGGCGTGTGTAGGGGTCAGAGTGAAAACACAAACGCTCAAAGTCAGTAAGCGGCCGGTGAAGGTGAGCCTGGCGCTTAGTAACACTATAGAAATGTTTTAACTGGGAGTAGTCAAATATGTGACGTGGCGAAGGTGTATAGCTGGGTAGATAGTGGCTAATGGGAGTAGAGAGGAATCGGATTGAACCTGAGTGGTGGAAAACCTACCCAGGAAAGAGAGATGCGCCTCCCCGGCAGGAAAGGCAGGGTTGTCAGTAATAGGGGTCAATGGACCCAGTGGGTCAACGAGTGAGCCCCCTATCCCAGAGGACCACAGCGCCAAAAGGGTATGGAAGACAATGAAGGAGGCGGGGGCCGGTCTGCTCCTAGGCAGGGTTCATGGCAGAGTAGATAGGGTACAAGTACCGAATTGTTGGGCTAAACGAACCAAAGTTTAGAATCCAGATTATGAAAAAAGTCAAGGACACCAGCATGTGTTGACGCCAGATAATAAAGATGACAGTCCGGCAGACCAACCCCACCTGCATCCCTGGAGCGAGTAAGATTTGTCCTACTCAGGCGGGGACGACCCGTTGGCCATATGAACTATTCAAAACATTGTTGGATACGTAGCCAATAAGAGGATGGGATGGAGATAGGGATCGTCTGCAGGAGGTACAGCAGTCTGGGGAGGAGTGACACTTTAATAATATTAATACGGCCAAACCAGGAGAATTCCCTTTTATGCCAAGGGGCGAGATCTGTGCGAAATTTGGCTAGTAAAGGGGCTAAGTTATTGGTAAACAGTTGTGATAGATCAGAGCTTATACGTTCACCCAAGTATGTTATGCCCCTGGCAGGCCAGGAGAAGGGGAAATTACTTTTGAGGAGTGATAGTGTTGAGAGTGGAAGGGAGACATTCAAAGCCTCAGATTTGAAAAAGTTAATCTTAAATTTGGACCACATTCCAAAACGGGACAGCTCGGACATCAATGAGGGAAAAGATATATGGGGGTTCGTGAGATAAACCAATAGGTCATCAGCAAATGCAGAGCACTTATATTCTGTCCCAATGAGAATACCCTTAATATCTGTGCTGTTCCGAATGGAGGCCATGAGATGTTCCATAACGAGGACATACAATGGGGATAAAGGGCAGCCCTGCCTGGTGCCATTATAAATAGAAAATGGCGCAGAGAGGGAGCCGTTTATTTTCAATTGGGAATGAATGATAAAGGGCCATTATTTTACTCATAAGGGAAGGTCCTAGTCCTATATGTTGAAGAGTTTGGTGAAGGGCGGGCCAGCATATCCTGTCAAACGCCTTTTCAGCATCAAGAGACAGGATCATGAGGGATGTGGTGAGCCTGGGCATGATGGATAATATCTAAAGTTTTAAGGGTATTATCGCACGCCTCCCGACCAGGCACAAATCCCACCTGATCTGGATGGACTAAGTTAGGGAGATGTTTAATCAATCTGTTAGTTAGCAATTTGGCATACATTTTCAGGTCTACGTTGAGCAAGGAGATGGGGCGATAACTGGAGCAGAGCTGAGGATCCTTGCCCGATTTAGGGATGACCGTATCATGGGCCAAGGTGGAGCCAGTGGGGAAGAAGACGTCAGGAGAGATAGAATTAAAGGCTCAGAGCAGAAGAGGCACCAGTCAGTCAACGTTTTATAAAATTTGGCAATGTATCCATCCGGTCTGGGACTCTTTCCCCCCGGGAGGTCCTTTATAACAGCAAGGGCATCGGCGATTTTTATGCACTATACCCCTCAACACTCGGCGACCCCGCTCTGTAACTTTTCGTGATCTGCCACTTCGTCACTGAGTTGCTGTGGTTCCTAAACACACACTTTGCAATAATAACACAGCTGAATGTGGAATATCTAGGGAGGAAGAAATTTCACAAACTGAGTTGTTGCAACACTGGAATCCTATTACAGTACCACGCTGAAATTCAGTGATCTCTTCAGATAGACCAATTCTTTAACAAATGTTTGTTTTAGGAAGACTGCATGGCTAGGTGCTTAAATTTATACACCTGTGGCAATGAGACTGAATAAAACACCTGAATAAAATGATTAAGTGGTGTCCCAATACTTTTGTCCATATATTGTATTTCCTAATACAATTATTGTTCCAAATTTGAAGATTATTTGTTTCCTCCTCAAGCTGTGTGTAAATATATGGCCACAGGTAAAATATGTACGGGGATATTAGGCCCCTAGTGGTACACTCACGTGACTGTGTCGTCCATTCATTGTTCAGCACCCAACAAATTTTACTACAAGACGACTGAGTGAAATCGATCTCTTTCTTTTTTTTAATGAAAACCATTTTGTCCCAAAACTACATCTTAGATGGAGGACAGAAATTGCGCCTGACGGAGACACATTGCATGCAGCGCCTATCTGTGAGGTGGGAGGCTGCGGCAATTGTTTTAAAAGACTTTGGACGCCAATCATCAGTGCTCTCTACTAGATACATGTTAGGTCAAGATCATGAGCATTAATGCGTTACTATACACATCGAGAAAGTAGGAGACATTGGGGATCACTGTGATGGATGATGGTGGTGCCAGTCATCAGCAGTAACTTTTCTCTGGTTCTCTCAACATCTCCTGTGTCTTCTGCCTTGTCCCTCCGTCTTACTGTATCTGAAATGATGATTTCTCATTCGATTCAAACATAATAGATTCCTTCCATGGAAATGACATCTGACAGCACGCTACCATCGACTGAAGAATTATTTCCAAGTTGCAAATGGTATTCTAACAATTGTCCCATGACGGCAACAACCAGAAAATGACTTACGAGATTTAATGATTGTTCATTGTAAACAGTCCACTTAATGTTACCTTCATATTCAGATCATTATCGGATTGTTCATTATTCTCAGCATACTTAATACGTCTAAACGAGACCTTACAGAGTCTGGCGCGTTACCATAGTGATCCTCCGCTCACTAGTATCATCCTGATTAATGATAGTACAAGCAAGAGCGTGCCAGGGAGGCCGGAGATTAACATGATGATTGCCTAATGATTTTTATGCAACGGTCAATGTGAGGGGGCTCACCTTGTAACCCCCCCATTTACATATCTGCAACTGCTCCATGATACATTATATAAAGATATTTGGTTTCACATTTTGTATTCCACAGTCAGGAACCATCAAAAGACCGGACTAACATTTATTACTATAAAATACACATAATTAACCCTTTCATTACAAAGTTCATCGATGCCAAGCCACAATTTCACCTTTCGGAATTACACGATTATTTTTAATTATTCTTTTATTTTTTTAACTATTGACAAGAAAAAATACGTTTTAATACGGAGTAAATGGACAAAAAAATTAAAACACAAGTTATCCTCCTTTCCATTCGTTATGTAATGTAGATGGTTTAACCAAATAAATTTAGGCCTAAAAGTAATCCGCTCATTCTCCCGTGTAAAATAATATCAAATGTGTGCAAATTTTCCAGTTTCAGTTCCAACAAGTCTCACATGCATGAATAAAATTTGTTAATGTAAGCATAAGGCCTCATGCACACTTCCATCACCGTTTTTACATATCCATGTGTCCGTGATTGTATCAGTGTCGTTCCCGTGTGTACTCCGTGTACACTTCCATGTTTCCGTTTCCGAGAGGAAACTAATTCCATTAGAAAGGAAATATTAGAAATCTATATTGTGAGCGCCACGCATGGTACTCACTGTCCAGCGGTAGTCACTGTCCAGAGTGCTGAAAGACTTACGATCAGTGCTGGTTAGAGAGAAGGGGCTGCACTGATCGGCAGTAACTCTTTCAGCACCCTGGACAGTGACTACCGCTGGACAGTGAGTACCATGCGCGGCGCTCAAAATATAGATTTCTAATATTTCCTTCAAAAACCCACAACAAAAAAAGTTTATACTTACCCAGAACTCCCTGCTACTTCCTCCAGTCCGGCCTCCTGGGATAACGTTTCATCCCATCTGACCGCTGCAGCCAATCACAGGCTGCAGCGGTCACATGGACTGCCACGTCATCCAGGGAGGTCGGAATGGATGTCAAAAGAGGGACGCGTCACCAAGACAACGGCCTGGGTGCGTATGAACTTTTTTTCTTTCTATCGCTGCGTTCCGCTGTGGAAACTCTGCCCGAAAGGGCTGCCCCTTCTCTCTATCCAGCACTGATAGAAGGAAGAGGCTGCCTATCAGTGCTGGATAGAGATAAGGAATAACTACTATGCCTGAGCACAAAAAGTCCAAATTTCCCAACCACTAATCGTGATATATGGAGATTGAAATATAACTTTTATTAATGTAGCTAAATAGAAGACGTACAACAGGCAAGGAGTTAAAATGTATACAAAGACGGCCAGCACATCATAGGGAGTCGGATATGTATATGTAGCGTGTCGCTACAATGCAGAGTGACAAACTAACTCGGCAGCTTGAGAGTGCCGTTTACACATCAAGTCACTCTGTACAACGCCCACTTGGTCTAAAGTAAAACACGCCCACTTGGGCATTAAGAAACTCATTAGCATAAAGCTAAAAATCGCTCATAAAGTGGTTTAAAATAGATCGTTTTTCTAAAAAAAAAGCATTACTGTCACCTACATTATAGCGCCGATCTCCTTATATAGGAGATAGGGCACTTATAATGTGGTGACAGAGCCTCTTCAATATAAAGAGTGAGGGAGAAAAATGCGCCTAATTTATTAAGAGGCGCAAGCCCATTAATAAATTAGGCGCATCTCTGGCTGTCCGTGCTCCAGAAAGGTAAATGTACGCCAGCTACGAGCTGTAGTAGATTTCCGCTATATTATACGACAGTTTCTGGCATAATTTATAGCGCATTTGTTGGGCTGCGTGTAGCCACGCCCTCCACTAAGCCCTGCCCGTTTCGTTTTTTAAAAAGGTGGCGTAAAAATGAAAAGTCAAAAAAAAATTGTGCATAAACTAATCTGTGATTTTTTCAGTGCTTTATAAATTTCCCCCAGTGCAGTGTCTGCCATATGGATGGATTTATTGATACACATAACTGGGCCCTTAAACGTTAATTTATTCCAAAAAGGGATGAATGAAGAATGTTTACATGCAGGGAATGAGGAGAGATTTGCGTGTGATAATATTAACATAAAATGGCTTTCTCCAATTTAATTACAGACCAGGCGTGATCTTTAACCTGACAAAGATACTGCTTTAAGTGACCTTCAAACAGGCACTAAAACAATATGGATCATTATCAAATGTGAGTAGTTAACCAGCCATGTAGATTTCAAGGTCATATGTGATTAACCGCTTCAGGGCAGACATTTCTCCTACAAATTTACTCTAATTCTCAACCTCTCGATAGGAAATTGATTGTTTTGCCTGTAGGTATGCAGGCCTGAATTTCCTATAGCTGTGACAAGAGTAGAAGGCTATAGGCCCATTTACACAAAGCAACTATAGTTCAGATCTGAACAATTAACACGGTTAATAATACCATTTGCCCGGTGTAAAAGGCTGGTGATGGATAATGAAAATATTTTTCTTTGTTAACAAAAATCGATCATTTGCATGTAAAATTTGAATGATCGCCTAGTCATGTGTAAAAGTGTATTGTCATGTTCCTTAGATGTAAGGGCCTGTTCACATCAGCGTTGTGCTTCCGTTGAGGGGTTCCGTTTTTTTTTTTGACGGAATCAATAGTGCAGTCGACTGAGCTATTCATTCCGTCAAAAAAAAGTACCCTTTCACAATGGTGACAAACGGAAACCATTAGCATAGTATCATAGTATCTGTCACCATTGAGATCAATGGTGATGCCAATGGAAGCTATGGTTTCCGTTGCCATTTCGTTGAGAGGTTCCCCTGATGGAAAGCTCAGACGGAACCCCTCAACGGAAACACAACGCTGATGTGAACACACCCTGAGAAGGAGGCTTGAGAAGGTAAATAATCAATATTTAGGAATCGCTTTGTGGTCCTTAACCCGTTAGTGACCGGCCCATCGTGTTTCTACGTCGGTCACTAACGGGCCTTATTCCGATGCCATAGACTTTTTACGTCGCGGCATCGGAATAAGTTTACAGCGCAGGGAGATGTCAAATCTCCCTGCTCTCAGCTGCTAGAGGCAGCTGAGGGCTGGGAGCGTCCCTGCTCTGCCGTGTGAGATCGATATTAGTATCGATCTCACACGTTTAACCCCTCAGATGCGGTGCTCAATAGCGAGCACCGCATCTGAGTGGTTTTGGAGAGAGGGAGGGAGCTCCCTCTCTCCCCCACCGACACCCGGCGATACGATCGTCGAGTGTCTGTGTCTCTAATGGCAGCCGGGGGTCTAATAAAGGTCCCCAGGTCTGCCTGGAGTGAATGCCTGCTAGATCATGCCGCAGGCATGACCTAGCAGATGCCTGTCCGTGTTAAACGGCCAGGCAGTTATACACTGCAATACAAAAGTATTGCAGTGTATTATAAATGCGATCGCAGAATCGCATATTATAGTCCCCTAGAGGGACTAGTAAAAAAGTGAAAAAAAAGTTTAATAAAGTTAATTTTAAAAAAAAATGGAAAAAAAATGAAAAACCCAGCTTTTCCCCTTACAAAATGCTTTACTATTAAAAAAACAAAATAAAGTTAAAAAGTTACACACATTTGGTATCGCCGCGTCCGTAACGACCCCGACTATAAATCTATTACATTATTTAACCCGCACGGTGAACGGCGTAAAAAATGTAATAAAAAACTATGGAAAAATTGCTGTTTTCTGTGAATACTGACTTTAAAAAAATGTGATAAAAAGTGATCAAAAACTCGCATCTACTCCAAAATGGTACCAATAAAAATTACAAGTCTTCCCGCAAAAAAAAAGCCCTCATACAACCTCATCGGCGAAAAAATAAAAACGTTACGGCTCTTCAAATATGGAGACACAAAAACAAATAATTTTGAAAAAAAAGCGTTTTTACTGTGTAAAAGTAGTAAAACATACAAAAACTATACAAATTTGGTATAGTTGCAATCGTAACAACCCGCTGAATAAAGTTATTGTGTTATTTATACCACACGGTAAACGGCGTAGATTTAGGACGCAAAAAAGAGGGGTGAAATTTCTGATTTTTTTCTATTCCCCCCCCAAATAAAAGTTAATAAAAGCTAATCAATAAATAATATGTACCCCAAAATGGTGGTATTAAAAAATACAACTTGTCCCGCAAAAAACAAGACCTTATACAGCTATGTCGACGCAAAAATAAAAACGTTATAGCTCTTGGAATGCGACGATTGAAAAACGTAAAAAATAGCTTGGTCATTAAGGTCCAAAATAGGCCGGTCATTAAGGGGTTATCATCCTCAGAGAACTACCATTTGTGAACTTACTTGTAATTTTTAAGTCTTCCAACGATAGAACATTATTCTTTATTAGGAATAAAATAATTTACAAAACATTAATAAAAGGTGGACATAAAAAGACGAATCGGGCCTATTCACACCTGCGTCAGTGTTTCTGTTGTTCTGATCCATCGGAGAAGCAGTACAACGAAAATAACGGAAGCGCCGGTTTCATTGTATGATGGACACCATCGGAGCCTGACGGAGCCCAATGACTTTAATGAGTCATTGTCTGAATGAGTCATTGTGTGAATGGCCCCATTGAAATTACTGGGTCTGTGTGCTGAGCGTGATTTCCATGCGCAGCACACGGACGTCATTCACGTTCGTGTGAATGTGCCCTTAAGTAGATAATTTTCACAAATACGGAAAACCCCAAAAAAGCGTTGATATCGATATTACGGTGTATGGGGCTTCAAACGAAAAGGGATTTTAAACATATACTGTACTATATATAATATATAGCATTTTATCTTTCAACATTGTTGAGAGATTTCATGTTGTACAGAAGAGATGCAGTAGATTGGCCAAAGAATGGAAAGACAACTCATATCCTTGCTGTTTTGTGATTCATGGATTGTATAAGGATTGATTTACACAGAAATTTTAGCTACGATACAACCAAGAATGTCAGAATAATCCCAGTGCAAATAGTCAAATAATCTGATCATTATATGGACTTGTATACATTGATTTAAGATCCCTGTCTGCAGTTCAGACCAATGACCTGAACATTTGATATTCCTCACTGCCCTGCAAGCTTATTATTGCATTGCTCCCAAAGTGTGTTTGGGATTTACTGAATATGCAGTTCCCCAATATTTGAGGGTCGGCTCACTTGAATGATTATAATCAATTCCATAGATTAGTAAACCAGCAATATGGTAATAACAATCTTCAATAAAAGCAAAGTGTGTGGAAAGAGCCTAGCAAGCACAAAAATATGCAAAATGTCCACGCTTTTGTTTCCTTTATCTCACAATGTAGGACACACAGCTTCCATTATTGCCAGATGCCCTGAGGGAAATACCCTGCTAAGCGAATGTAACTGCGCCTTCAGTGCTGGACGACAGCCAACATTTTTATGGGAGCACACGTGAAATAAAGAAAAAAAAAAAACAGCAAAATCAATAAACAACCTTTGGATAATTGGCTATGTTAACATGTGGAAGAATACTAAACTACACCTTTAATTATGTTCTATTATTTCATGAACACTTGTAGAATTGGCTATTTTTAGTCATATTGATTATTATTTTTGGAATATATAAATATGTTTGGCTTAGGGTATGTTCACACGGCTTATCTTCGGCCGTTTTTCGGCTTTAAACGGGCAAAAAATGGCCGGAAACTCAGTAGCAGAATGCCTCCAAACATCTGCCCATTGATTGCAATGGGAAAACGGCGTTCTGTACCGACGGGCCGTTTTTTCTTGCAGCCATTTTTCTAGACTCTATAGAAAAACAGCTACAAAAACGGGCGTGAAAAACGCGAGTGGCTTAAAAAACGTCTGAAAATCAGGAGCTGTTTTCCCTTGAAAACAGATTCGTATTTTCAGACGTTTTTGGTTGAGCGTGTGAACACACCCTAAGGGTCAGTACACACAGCGTTTTATTGGCACTGATTTTGACGCAGAAACCGTGTCTGAATCAGCGCCAATAAACGTCCGAAATCTATTGATTACAATGGGAGGCAGGGGCGTTTTCTTTTTCACGGGTGGCTTTTTGTGGAAAGAAATAGTGGCATGTTGTTTCTTCCGCCTCTGATCTCACATCGAAATCAATGGGAGGTAGAAAAAAAATAAATGGTGGCGCTTGTTTCTGAGTGATTTTCGCTGCATTTTTCCCTGCGGTCCCTGCATTAGCTTCAATGACCACAGGAGATAAACCCCTGCAAAAAATGCTGAAAAGAAAGCGCAGGGAGTTTAAAATCTGCCTCAAAATTCCTGAAGGAATTCTGAGGCCGAATCATTGGGATTTATTTGTATTGTACAAACAATTATATATGAATTCAGCTAAGAAAAGCCTCATATTTAGTATTATTTAGGCTTCGTTCACATTTGTGCTAGGGCTCTGTTTCGACATTCCACCTGAGTTTTCTGTCGGAACGAAGCCCTGACAGACACAAATGGAAACCATAGGTTTTCCTTTCCAATGGTTGGTGACGGATCAGGTGCCAATGGTTTCCGTTTGTCTCCATTGTGCAAGGGTTTTGACGGAATCACAAGTGTAGTCGAACAACTAAAGGTGACGACATTAAAAATACTGTCGCACAAATGCTCCGTTCGGCTGACAGTTATTTCTACTGACTCCCCCATAAACATGCACGCTGAGCTCGGCCAAGCCTGAATGTTTATGTCAATGTGTAGAGGGGGATAACCACTGCCAGACTCCTCTGGAAGGCGTTTATCTCCAATGGGAACAAATAATCGGGAATGTTGAAATCCAACATGCCCAATTCTTCTTTCTCCTGACATCTGTCGTCAAGGGAGAGTCAGGTGGTCCCAATAAGATCCTTTAAGCTTTGTTTAATGTGTATGGGCAGCTTAAGATTAGTCCAATGACTGCTGATGCAACTACTGCTGATCATAGTGAATCTGATATTTGCAATTACTAGTTGTCGATCCCCATGTGGTGGGCATGTGCCAATGACTGACGAATGGTATGACCGTGGAATATTAAATACATTGCAAACCACAAAGGGTTAAACCTTTACATGTATGTGGTATATTAGTCAATCGAATCTGGTGCTTAATTCAAAAAAGCCACATAAACGCCCTTATATCGCCACAGTATAATCCTGCCAGGTTATTAGCACAGGTACACAACAAATATATTTGAAGATATAGTAAATAGCTAAAACACCAGCCAAAATGAAACATTCAATTACGGTTGGAGTTTTCCTTAATATGTCATGTTATGTGTTCTTTTTCTCATATTGTATAGAGTATTAAGATTAAAAATGTATCTAATGGAGAAATATGGTCACTGAAATACGATCTCAGAAAAGGTCATTTAATACACAGTTGAATAATGTCAGCAAACTGACTTCCAAATGTCTATGAATCTCAGTTACCAAGGAACCCAAGGATATCTCAATAAAGAGAAACCGGCACAAAGCCCTGGAGCTCCTCCAAATATAACAGAGATGTCAGTATTTGCTGGAGAGATGGTTTACACCATTCAGCTCTAGTAAGTCTCGACAGCCTTGTTCTGCAATTACCCACTGTAGCGAAAGACAAGAGCACAGAACAGCCTTCAATTGTAGAAAAGTCACACAAGCCTCATAATAGATAGGTCCGTCAGCTCTTACACACCTCTTCTGTGCTTCAATAAAGTGCATGTCAGATCAATAAGTCAAAGCGGTTCTGTATACGATTTTCTTACTTATAGTTAGTTTAGAGCAAATGCTGAAAAAAATCTTTTATTTTTCACTCTATGCAGTGTGAATAAAAATATCCTGTTGCTACATGAAAACTATCATCATGCTGCTGTTGATGGATATGTCTTCGAAAGTCTCTGATCTGATTGGCCCAAGCCATCCTCATTAATCAAAGAATCTTCCCAACAGAACTGGGCATACGCCATACGTGGCAGCTGTCCGCTGTTTAAAACAGCTAACACCCTCCTGCAGCAATCAAGCAGAAAGACAGAGGGAGGGGGCTCCCTCTTGTCCCAGATCGCGTCCCCCACAATAAAATTGCAGGAAGCCAATAGGTTGCCATCAGTACCCTACTATTAAAGGGAATCTGAGGTATCAAAACTGCAGAGAAAGCGATATAGCATTGTAAACATACTTTTTTTAATTTTTTTTTATTTATTAAGCAGGTCAGTTAGTGTGTATGGTGTAACTTTTTGATTATTTTATTAAAAATTTAGTTTTACTTTTTTTAGATACACTACACTACACTCTATACAGAGCAGCTGTATCTTACGCTTTGACCTGAATCCATCAGTCCCGTGAACCTGACGGGTTCAGTGTCAGCGGGTCCTGCGTGTCTTTGACATGCAGGATCCACCTGTAATCTATCACATCTAAGTTCATAACTTAAATGTGATGGATAACAGGTGGATCCTGCGTGTCGACCCGCTGTCGCTGAACCAGTCAGTCCCACGGACCTGATGGGAACAGGATTTAGCGCTAGACACAGCTGCTCTGTATACAGAAAGAAGAGCAGCTGTATCTAAAAAAAACGCCCATCAAAGGTGTACATAGCCTTTAAATATCGTTTTCTCAGTTATGCAACTTGCATGACCAAGACAAGTCTTTATCTTTCAGCAATTTTGAAGCCTCAAAACTGCTGACAGATTCCTTTTAAACCTTGCCAGAGTATTGCATGAGCGATCTAACAATCTCATAGTAAAGTCCCCTAGGAGGACTAAAAAAAGTAGTAAAAAAAAAATGTTACATTTTTCAAAATCTGAAAAATAAATAAATACCAAATAGTAAAAAAAAAAAAAAAAAAAAGGTATTTTCCCATTGATCCTAGAAAATGATGTAAGCGATTAAAAAAGTAAACATAATTGGTATTGCTGCATTTTTAAAAGGTTGACCTAGTAAAGTCTCACATTGAATGCCGTAGAAAAAAAAAAATTCTCAATGCAAACATTGCTGTTTTTTGGTCACCTCGCTTCCCAAAAAAATTAAATAAAAAGTGATCAAAAAGTTATATGTATCCTAGGATGGTGCTGCAAAAAACAAGCCCTCACACTGCTCCATCAATGGAAAAATAAGTTATTGCTCTCAGAATAAGGCGACTCGAAACCATGTTTTTTTTTAACAAATTGTTTTTTCTTTGTAATCATATTGACTCAGCAGAATAAAAATAACATCTCGCACGGTGAATACGGTAAAAACACAACCCAAACAATAAAGGAGGAATCACTTTTTTTCGCTTTCCACCCACAAATGATAAAAAAAAATTTGTTTCCCAGTATGTTATGTGGTATAGCAAATGGTGCCATAAAAAACTACAACTCATCCCGCACAAAAACAAGCACCCCATACGTCTATGTCGACAATAAAATAAAAAAAGTTATGGATCTGAGAATACCACGATGGAAAAACGAAAATAAAAAATTAAAATGAGCTGCTGGGCAGCCCAGGGGATTTATACAAGCGGGAATCTCTATAGCAACAAGTCAGGTCGCAGTTTTTATTCTCTCACCTGCAATAAATATAAAGACACCAACTTTAGTTTTCATAAATAGGCGTCGCTATACCGAATACTGTGCTGAAACTGAAACGCAGTTGGTGATAGCAACAAATAAGTATACGTAGGCAGATTTACTAAACTGTGTAAGTTTTAGACCAGGCAGCCAGAAAATGTACCAAATTTATCCCAGTGGTACACGCTGTTTGGTGCCTCCAGATAGACTTGCTAGACACTTTTCTATTCCGTATACCACCTTTGATTTCACTTAATTTGCGACTTATTTTTGCGGCATTTTAAGTCACGTCCCTTTTTTGTTGAGCCCAAGTGGTGCAAACATCTCAACACATTTTAGGCGCAGACACATTAGTATATCTTCCCCACTGTAAACTACACACTACATCAGATGATAAAAACCTGTAATACTATATAGAGAAATTGAGAACACAAACCTATGATAGGCTCTCTTACATACTAAAAATTATAGGAAAATATCATATTTTAAGGGTTTCTCCTGATAACTAAAATGTGTTATAAAATAATCAAAGCAAAAATATAACCATTTACCCTTTGTGAAAAATCCCTGCTCTGGTAGGAGAAACTCTGGTCCTATCTCAACCGGCCTTAGGGGTGTGCGACCTGTGCTATTGCACAGGGTGCATCACTCCAGTAGTTGGAAGGGGGCGCTGCGCTGGCTCCCTTCGACCTGTTTGTTTCAGAAGCGCCCAGGACCGGCGACTCAGCAGCTGCCATTCCGCCCGGCGCTTCTTCTCTCAGTGGCGTCGCTGTAGCAGCTGCTTGTGGCAACACCGGGCATGAGGGTGCCCATGCCACCCATCGGGACGGGCCCCACAGTGGCCGGCGCCACCGCTAACGCCACACTATAGCAGGGAGGTATCTCCCTGCTCCGCTATCTACTAGCACCACTGTAGCTCCCTGAAGGAGCGGAATCCCCGTGTGGCTGGGGATTCCGCTCCTGGATGGAGCGCTTGATGTCTCTGTCTATATATGGACAGTGACATCAGGGGCAACTCCTGAAGCAGAATCCCTGGCCACACAGGGATTCCGCTCCTTCAGGGAGCTACAGTGGTGCTAGTAGATAGCAGAGAAGGGAGATACCTCCCTGCTATAGTGTTCAATAGTATAGTTATAGTTATAATATATTCAAATAGTATAGTTATAATATATTATTAAATATTACTATTATACTGTATGGGGGGCACTAAAGGGGCATTATACTGTTGGGGAACTTTATACTTTTTTATGGGGCATTTTTTTTATGATGGGATGGGGCGCCGAAAATCATTTTGCACCGGGCGCCATCTATCCTAGGCTGGTCCTGACTATAAGGTAGACTGCAGGACAAGCTGAGACTAGGGAGTGCTGCTCTTCTAGTCCCACTTTGTGGCAGGACCTGTGGATTGTGTTTACTGGACGCCTGACCAGATATTGTTTTTACATCCCAATTTTGAGCCGCTCTTTCTACAATCACAGCGTATGCTGCATGTAACCACATCATCTGCAGGTGGTTCAGACAAAGAAAATACAAATGGTAACTCCCAAAAATGCCCTTCAATAACTGTGTGACCGAGGTCTCAGTAATTACGATAACAGGTTAAATTCGATTATGGGGGAGGTTCACACAGCGTTTTTTCTTGACAGGCAGAAAAAAATCTGCCATAAAATTTCTTCCTTTTGAATTGCCATATAGTTTTTTCTACACTTTTTTCCCCCTGCGTTTCTTAAAGGCAAAATCCGCTGCAAAAAGGGCTCCAAACGAGCTCCGTCATTTTTTCCCCCAAGAATACTTTGTTTTTTTTAAAGCCCATTCCCGTACTTCATAAAATAAAACATGCAGAATATTAAATGTACTGCAGATTATAAAATGAAGAGCATGTTCATTATTCCTTCGGATTCTGCCCAAAAAAGCCACAGATTCCTTGCATTCAATATCAATGGGGCTACTTCCGAGTGCGAATCCGCTAGCAGACCTACTTTTCCTCCCTGCATGCATATCTCTGTTACTTTGTCACACATACCTATGCAAATGCATAAGAAACAAATGTTTTGTTTTTATTACCCCTGAAGAGGCTATTCACCCCATAATGACCGCCGATACAGCTCACGGCGGTATTTAAGGGGCTTTATTCTAGGCCGCCGACTTTTCACTCCTTTTATTCTAGTCCGCCGCATAACAAAGGCCCCTAGGCCTGCCCTGGCTATATGCCTATTAGACTGTGTCAGAGGCATGGCCTAATAGATTGCCTGACAGGCAATAATGCTTTGGTATACTAAGTATACCAAAGCATTATACCGTATAAGCGACCAAAAGATTGCACAGTGAAGTCCCTAGCGGGACTGAAAAAATAATTAATGTGAAATAAAAATTATTAATAAAAGGTAAACCGAAAAAAAATAGAATTTATTTTTTTCATAAAAAGTGGTTTTATTTAGTAAAAGTGTAAAAAATAAATAAACTACACATATATAGTATCGTCACAATCGGAATTACCCCCAAAAAAAGGTACCATATTATTTAAACCACAAGGTGAATGCCGTAAAAAAGAAATGCAAAAATCAGTGGCAAAATTGCTATTTTTTCCCCATCCCCACAAAATAATAACAAGGGTTAATCAATAAGTCCCACGTACCCCAAAATGGTAGAAATTAAAAACAAGCCCTCATATGACGACATCGACGGAGAAATAAAAAAGTTACGGCTCTTGCAAAGCGGCCATGGAAAATCTAATTATTTTTGTTCAAAAGTGTTTTTATTCGGCAAAAGTAGTAAAACATAAAAAAACGATACATATTTGGTATCGTCGTAATCGTACCGACCCATAAAATAAAGGTAGCATGATATTTACGCCGCACGGTGTAAATTTAAAATGCATAGAACAACGGCTAAATTGCTGTTTTTTTATTCCCCCCGCCCCCAAAAAAGGTAAAAAAAGTTAATAAAAAAATTATATATACCCCAAAATGGTGCCATTGAAAAATACAACTCATCCCACAAAAAACAAGTCCTCATACAGCCATGTAAACGGGAAAATAAAAAAAAAATAATTGCTGGGCCATAAAAGCCCCGAATGCAAGCAGGGGTAAGGGGTTATAGATATATAATGTCAATAAAAAGAAATAAAGAAAAACACTATCTATATATTTATAATATATGGTGAGAAGTTTCCTGCTGTAATACGTCACGGTAAATAATAAAGTTAACACTACAAGATCCAATTTTAGACAAGTCCATACATTCTTGCAAAGATTTGCAGTCCAGAGCGCTCTAAGATTGCCTACCACATGCTGAGATGAACAAGGCAGCAGCCAAAGTGAGCAATTACTGCAGAAGAACCTTTGCTAGAGAGGCAATTTTGCTTTTATACCTCGAAGAAGATAATAGGTTTATACCGCAGGGACCAACTCTCTTGTAGCATTGTTGCTGCTCTGTCATGTTCGGGGCCAGAGGACCTCATGATGTAAGTCATGATCAGTATCTCTTGTTACCAACCCAGCTGTTCTCTTCCACATTAAATACGACTGTACATGTGATACCACGTGTTATATTCTGAAGCCCTGACACATTTCTTTCCTAGATACCCATTTAAAAACGTTGGAGGCCTACATCTTATGTTATATTTTTTATATCTTAATATTCGTCTGAGCTTGAAATAGTTATTTTATTTATATTAAAATTACATGTAGTATAATTAAAAATATTTGTATATCTTCTATGCTGATATTCTATTTAAGGCTTTGTTCACATCTGCGCTAGGGCTCAGTTCCGACGGTACGGAGCCCTGACAGACACAAACGGAAACCATAGGTTTCCGTTACCATTGATTTCAATAGTGACGTATCCGGAGCCAATGGTTTCCCTTTTTTCTCCGTTGTGCAAGAGTTCCGTTGTTTTGACGGAATCAATAGTGTAGTCGACTACGCTATTGACTCCGTCAAAACGTCGGAACCCTTGCACAACGGAGACAAACAGAAACCAATGGAACCGGATCCGTCACCATTGAAATCAATGGTAATGGAATCGGAAACCTTTGTTTTCCGTTTGTGTCAGTCAGGGTCCCGTTCCGATGGAAAGCTCAGACGAAACGGGACCCTGGTGTAGATGTGAATGAAGCCTTAATTATCCATCTACAGTAGCTATCTATAGGTCTACAGTAGCGATCTATCTACAGTGTCTTATCGTATCAATGTATGTATGTATGTATGTATGTATGTATGTATGTATGTATCTATCTATCAGATTCCAGCTCTGTCCTGTCCTTTGAAGGGTTTTCGCATTTTACACAGTTATGGCATATTCATGGAATATGCCATAAACGGGCACAGTTTCCTCCATTCTGCAATTCTGAGTGTCCGCTGTCCCAAAACACTGAAATAGAAAGTGGCCTTGGTTGCATGCGTCCCACTCTATTAAAGTCTAAGAGTGTTACGTAATCAGCAGCGCATCATTCACCCAATAGGTGAGGGTCCCAAAGTTGAGATCCATAAATATCACGCAATTTATAGCATTTCTCGTGGATTTGCCATAAATGTCTAAAATGCGAATACCTCTTTCAAACACCAATGTAAATGCACAGGCACTTACCCCAATGTACTGGTCACACTGACCGCCGCAGAAAACCCAACAAGGAGGTGAAGTGCTGAACTATCAAGATTTCTTCACCATCAGGTGTTGGATTTATTTAATTTTACTGTACATGACAATTCCCTAATATCATAAGACTGGACCACCCTAATACCTCTTGCAGTCCTCCTGATTAGGACCTCTTACTAACTGATCGCTAAAATAAAGAGGCTGCGGAGCTCCCTAGAAAACTGTCGGCTTTATTTGGGAGTTTAAGAGGCTTCAGAGTTTGGGACAATGTAATATGTTGGGAAGTGCTTTCTTTACCAGCCGGAGCAAAGCCAGCAGGCACCATTTATAACATCCAGAATTGAGTCAATGAACTGCTGACGGGGCTGTCCGTCAACACTGCAAACACTGTAACGGCACTGTGCTGACAGTGATTGTAGGGCAGCTACAGCCAATTTGAATCACCAGCAACCCTACATCTGCTTATTGGGATCACTCCAGCTTGTAAAAGGGAAGATATCCTTAGGGTGTTTTCACACGGTGCATTTTTGCAGCTCAGCCGAAGACCACACAGCAAAACTACACGCGCTTTTACCACGATTTGCCGTAATTTTGCAGTTAGCACAGAAATCACGTCAAAATGTGTTAAAACCGCACCGTGAGTAGTAATAAGAAATTACTTTTAAGGTATTATTCCTAATAATAAAGTATATCTGACCAAAAACAATAGTGTTAAAAATGCTACTAATAATGTTTATTTTATTAGCATGTTACAGATATGATTAATGATTGTACCATTCCTCCCAATAGTTTGGTTTTGAGCAGACACAGTGATTTGTGGTCTACATAATAAACTTGGCAGCTACGAGCATAGAAAGGAGGGAAGGACAGGGCAACCGGCTGGATTTGGGGCATTTCTGACTCTAGTCAGGGCTTGCATGGATTAAGAGTGGGCATATACGGACAGTGATGTTAGAAGCTTCCCAGGGCCAGAATCCCTGAACCGAACGCTACCTGCTGTTCTTCTCAGGGAACCCGGCCATGGGGAAGCTTCCCAAGGTATATGTTTAACGTATACCTGTGACATATGTCATACAGTGGCATCCGTCACACATAGGCTCCCACGTTAGAAAAAAAACTAATACCGCACTGTATATGGTTATTTTTGCGCGATCCCTCAGGATGGAATAGCATAGTTTACTACGCCGTTCCATCCTTTAAAAAAAAAGGTATACCAGCCCAATGGAGGCCAAAAGAACATTCTTTTGGCCTCCCTCAGGCTACTGGTTTTTACTTTCTATTAGGCACTATGGACACGTTTAATGTGTACGTCGGGAGCTTTCCCAACGTAAAGTAGGACCAAAACATTATGTGAATTAGGCCTACTAGTAATGTTTTCTTGTTTTTTGGGTGAATTTAACATGACTGACACAGTCAGGAGTCTTACGGTGTGCTCACCAAGAAAATCCCGCCACGCCATCAGTCATAATGCGTAAGAGCTATAATTGGTTGTTTGACTTTACCTCAAAAGGTGACTGGATATGTGTTTTCATTGGAGATAATGAATGTTATTTTAAGTGCTGCGGAAAGTAAGCTGGGTATTGAGGTAATGGCACTTGTCAGAATGATCTCATTGTCTTTCAGCTGCTGTACTGTTTTCTTGGGCACTTTCATAAGCAACACATTATATATGCGGCCATTCTAGGGATCCGAGCACGCTCACTAATTTGCTCGCAGTGCTCTTTCCTCCTTATGAGACAGTTATACAATTGTGCTCATGATTATTTTACAACAAGACCTTCCATTGCAATGCGCTTGTTTGTGCTGCTTGTAATTGATAAAAAAAAAAAAGACTCCCTCTTTTGTCCCTGTAGTACAAATCCTTTCAATGCGTTGCATGGAGGAGGAATAGGACCTGACAAGGCGTACATACAACAGTGGCCAAGGTGACATTCAACAAGCCTTTTAAAAGCAAAACTTAGATCTGCCAAAATAGCTCAAAGATCCTGGGAATGGCAGGAACTGACAGCAACAAGAGATTGTTCTAGCAATAAATGCTGTTTACATACAATGTACTCAATGCAAGCAATAAATTAAACATATGGGCATCTATATGGAGGAGTCGGGGAAGATACAGTAGATGTCAGCAAAAAGATCATTTGGGCCACAGATCGGATTTCTATGGATAGCTTAACAATACAGGAATATTTATCAGTTACATTTAATTATTTGGGTGAAATGTGCAATATAATGTATTATAATTGGGACGTTAGGGAAGGGGGATTTGTAAAACATTCTATTCCAGTTTTCTAGAGTTGAAAAGGTGCAAATTGCACAATTTGTGCAAAAAATTGCACTTTTTGTGACAGTTGAACCACTTACGCCACATTGAAAAAAGTGGCCAGAGATTAAGCGGAAGGTTGCGGGGCCATTTGCGACCTTGCAAATTTACTATAATTTATGCCAGAAACTGAACCTTCCGCCAGCTGAAATCTGCCATAGATTAGACTCTCTGGTGCACGGATAGCTGGAGAAGAGCCTAATTTATTAAGAGGCGTATGCCTCTTAATAAATCAGGCACACCTAACTCCAACTTGTATTACTCACCAGTCTTAATAAATTCCCCCTTATGTGTACACTGCTTATACTCAAAGTGCCGCAGAATATATTGGTGCCACATAAATAAGGTGCATCTACAATGTACAGATCAGAGGCGTAACTTGTAGCTCCTGAGCCCCAATGCAAAATCTGTAACAGGGCCCCCTACAGACCATGTGTCATTTATTATACTGGTGTGTGCTCCTAGTGGCAAAAGGGTTTTAGGTCCTCCTTAGGTACCAGGGCGCAGGTGTGATTGCTGCACCCCATGGGGGAGATCCTTGAAAATCTAGATTTTATGGATTTATGAACACCTTTGATTAAGCAAATTCTCATTTGGAAGGTGCTAATTATCCTTGCAGAGAGTAGCGCTAGTAGGGAGTTTTTAGGAAAAAGTATGAAAAATAACTTTTCTCCAGAAGGAAGAAACGATCTCTCTAGTTGCACCCTTTATACTGATTTATTAAGAAGCATTACTGACCGCCCAACACACAAACTGTTGATCTCCATTATGCTAACTGACGCACTTCAGTTCTACATCTGAGTCTGCCATTTATCTAAATGAATCATACTCTATACACACAAGTATATACTCTACAACCTCTTTAATATTTCCAAGTGCGACACTTATGTAAGGCATATTTTTTAATAGATGTTAAACAATGACCATGGGATGTTCTTGCTACTCTGATGGCTTCAATTACCAGTCACGGCCCTGTAAATGCAATCCCATTATCAAAAGAATTTCTCATAGTCTAACTGGCGGTCAACAGGCCATAAAATAAAACAAGAACATGTAACCCGAGTCACCAAAAGCCTGCTGAAAGCTTTTGTAGATTAGCAGAATAGCTATAAAAAGAGGAAGGTTGAGCTGAATTGCAGGCTTTGTCATCCAACTCTAATCCCACACTTTTTGGCCAACTTCAAAACACAGAATCCATCTGACCTACAACTATTGTTTCAGCAGACCATCCAGAAGCGGATAAAAAAGTAACTGCTATTACTCAGATGTGAAGAAGGTTACACAACTCTCATGTCTTTAACGGTTTGACTTCAGGCTGGGCAATTAATCGGAAAAAAACTAAACCGAAATTAAGCGCAGATGACCGAAGTCATCTTGTGCATTTAGTTTTTTTCAGTTTTCTTCCCAGTTTTAACTGTATCAGGACGCAGGTACAGTTGATCCTACAGTAGAGCAGGGGACCGTCAGTTCCCTGCTTTACTATTCATACCAGAACGCTGTCCGCTCACGGCTCAGCACAGACAGGCGTGATGATGTCACCCAAAGCTCAGCACACATGTATTCAGAGTCCGCTGCACTTCTGCCATATACTGGCGTTTCAGGCAGCTTATTGGTCCATGGTGTCCTCAGTGCCTATTTCTTGTTTAGCTTCAATGACTGTGCGCCATAGAAAGCAGACAGTGCCTGACCGGTATATACACAGATGATGGGGTTATATACGGGGATGATGGCGGGATGATATATACAGGGATGATGGTGGTCCCTGTATATTACCCCATCATCCCTGTATATAACCCCCATTATTCCTGTATATAACACCATCAACCCTGGTGATGGGAGTTATATACAGGGATCATGGTTGGTATATACAGGAATGATGGGGGTAATATACAGGAATGATGAAAGTAATATAGAGATAATGGGGGTTATATACAGGGATGATGGGGTTATATACAAGGACCGCCATCATCCCTGTATATACAGGCCTGCCGTCATCCCTGTATAACCCCTATTACTACTGTATATAACTCCCATCATCCCTGTAAATACCAATCAGCCAACATCCCTAAATATAACCCCCATTATCCGTGTATACAGCAGGCTCAGGGGATCTATACTAATTAAATGGCGTGGCATGCAAAAGGAGTGTGTCCTAAAGAATCATTCATTAATCGTAATCGAGGTTACATGTTCAATTAATCGAGATTTTCATTTAGGTCATAATCTCCCAGCCGTAGTCTGACTACATAACTTGCACAGGCTCTTGATTATAATTATAATTATAATAGGTTAAAAAGGTTGTCCTCCAATTTAATATAACAGTCTTTGTTAAATCATGCAAAAAAATATTTTTCAATTGGAATTGTTTAAGTAAATGCCCCTGTGTCCAGATATTGCTATTACATAATTGTTATTGCGCCCCCTGGAGTTATTTTGTTTACCTCTCAGATCATCCACCTAATATATTTAGTGCCGATGCTGCTTCTATGGTAGAGATCACTACACCGCTCGTTTACTGGAGGATTCGGGTATCAAGACTTCGCTACTGGGCACGTGTGACCACCGAAAATGAACACGTTAGGTGGACGTTCTGAGAGGGAATTTAAGAGAACAACGGTGGGCAACATAACAAGTGTGTGATCTTGCAGTTTGATGCGCTATTTACTGCTGAAGTTTTGAAAATCGCAAAAAAAGAAATAAATCATAAACCATGAAAAAAAACGTAACCCTTATGCAAAACATTCACCAAATCTGCAATGTGTGATTGAGGTCTGGCGCCCAAAAATATGGATGTAATACTGATGAAAAATAAATCTATCTATCGGGAAATATTACTTTTTAAACTAACATACCGTATGTACGAATATACCAATTGTCCATATAAAACAGCTATTCTAGCGAAATGTAGGAGCTCCATGGAGGCAGTGTAAACGCAAAGTAAGTCTAGAAATTCTAACTTTTATTAAAAAAATAAATAAATTGGCAATGGGTTTCAGAAACACAATTTGTGACAATGATATAGGCGGTCAGTGTTAGCAGCATGAGGCAGCTGGTCTTATGCGACTGAGTCGAGCACTTTTAAAGAATTAGAAAAATCCCCCACTAATGGACAATGGCCATTATAATTAAGCAGGTAAAGGCCGTGCTTAGCGGCGCCGATTTTATTACATGAGAACTAATCATTTCGTTTACAGTTTCGAGACTTTCACATCATTAATTACAAATGTAGTTTTCAAATTTTACTCTTAAATGGCTTAACATAAATTAAATTAGCGGTTTCTAGTAATTTCTGAACTAAATTCACTACAACTATTTTTAAATGTACAGTGTGGTAAAAAATATTTGCCATTTCTAGATGACTACTATTGTTACATATTTCATGAACAAAACCTGGCCGATACATCTGAATAACAGAGGTTCAACAAAAAGGAATAAACTAAAATTCCTAAACTGGTATCAAATTTTAATATATTGATTAAATTAATAATTAAAGGAATTGTCAAATATTAGAAAACTGGGTTGTTGTTTTTTTCCCTGAAATAGTGCCACATCTAGCATATCAGCCTAGTCCTGGCCTATTCACTTAAATGCGGACGAGTTGCAATACCAAACATAACCCATGGACAAGAGTGGCGCTGTTTCTGGGAAAAAAAAAAGACGACTTATCTTTTAGAAAACCCCTTTAAATTTAGGGGAAGTAACTTTTCATATGATTGATATGGGTATTGATCTTTAAATACATGCAATAAACATTCCAAAATTTTATTAGCAAGACCAGAAACAATTTGGTAAGACAAATATAGAATTTATCTGTCAGTCTGTATATATCAATAGCAGAAAGTTAGACATAAGCTCTTGTTATACAATTGAAGAAAATGACATGAAGTAAAAATGAATTTATTTATACAATCTCATCCACACTATTTTTCCCAAGCAGCTATAAGAGCTTCAGAAGGGAGTTTGTGCCCTGCAGCTCCTTCCTAGAGCTGTCGCATCCATTCCGTTTCACTGTATAACTGAGGTAATCCGTAAATTGAGGTGACGTAACCACATATAAGACATCACTACAGACGAGGTGATTTTCAAAGGGGTCAAACAGGGCAGACAACCCTGCACATTTGTGTAAAACGTCCAAACCAAGGCTGAAAAGCAATTTAAATTTACAATTATAAGTGAAGGAGCTCTTAGTTTTTAATAGAAATCTAACAATGATTGAGACAACAAGGTTCCAGACATACAGGAATTACAAGTCATATACAGTCAACCGTTTTATACAGTAATGTGGAAATCTACGGTCCATTTCAGAATATATTTAAAGATTTTCTTGGACAGCATTCAAGCTCCACAGATTTCACATCAAACTCTTGGCTAAAAATCCAAGGGGCTCAGCATGGGCCCATTTCAATCTAGTGACCAGTGGGGGGCCCAGTCACACTCCCCACCATTGTTATCTTCTCATGTCCCAATGTCAGAAAATAGCTAAATATGAACTTCACACAGGCTCAAAAGTGAAAAATCTGCAAAACAGAACCACACATCTGAGCTTTCTGGACCAATGTGAGAATAGAGGAGAAGTATCAGGTTGAGCCTAAACCATACTTTTTACCACCTGGCGTAAAAAAAAAGTAGCACATTTCAGTGCCAGAGAAGTGCTAAAATTTGTGCGATTTTACTTTTCTTACCACTTTCCGAAAATGGCGTGAAAAGGGGACGGGATTTAGAAGTGTTTTAGCCTTTATGAATAAATTGACAACTGGGTGTTACCAGTTGAGGGTGTGTCCCGAAACAGACTGACAATGTCCAATCAGTGCTGACAGAATGAGACGGTGTAGGGACACACCCCTTTGACAAGGGGGATGGTAGAATCTAGTTGTTAATTATTCATACATTTCTAGGAGGAATAACAGAGGAACGGCACAATGAAGAGTGATATGAAAATATGTTCCAGAATTGCTACAAGTATTTACAAAAAAATAGACATGTCAGGAGAGGTGACAGGTTCTCTTTAACTCTACAGCTATGTGAAAAAAAGGATATTTGGTGTTCTGCAAAGATGAAGCTTTGACCTCCATAAAGATCTATGATTAGTAATGAATATTTAGATCATACACTTTGAATTTGGAAAAAATACATAAAAAAATTACAGGAGTTGCTATAGATAATGCTTAGTTTATATAACAAAACTATGTATACTCCAGATATTGCCATGTAAGCTAGAACACTTTCTAAAACAAATATACAATGCTTTGTATTGACTACTACCCAGAACATCTTATCTAGAGGATTTATGAAGATTTATAGTGATTATACGGATCCCTTTTTAAAAAGCTTTCTAAAGGTTATTTAAATATTAAAAATGGCTACTAATGTCTTGTTCTGCCATTACATACATTGCCTGGGGACTTTACAGACTGTCTCGTTCGCGGGTTTCTGAACACAAACTGAAATATTTGTGTTGTGTTTACAGGCACAGTACACAATTACATTTCAACACCTCTGCCGGCTTCCGAAGGTCTTTGAACTCAACTGGAGTATTTTTCATTCACTATCTCAGTTTAGAAAATATGTGGGCTGACAGTCTGACTGCTCCGGTTTTAATTTTAAGTCAATGGAAAAAATGTTTCCTCTGTTCAACCTCAACCTTTCACCCCAGAAACTGATAAAATTCTTGCTTTGATGTTGAAACTCAGAGTAAAATAGTTTCTTGCCAAAGTAATAAAAAAAATTGTAACCTTTTTAAAATGGTTCTCCATCTATATTTATTTTTAGATTTCTCCTTTTCTGCTTTGAGTTCAGTGGCAATTCTAAACTTAAGACCTGAGTAATCTGACACAGACTGGTTACACATGCTGCCTAAAGGCCCTATTATCCCGGCCAACTTTGGCCGATGCGACAAGCGCCGATCAACAAGATCGGCACTCGTTTGCTCCTATCACAAGGAGAAATGTATGGGGATGAGTAGTCGTTACTCCGATTGCTCGTCCCCATACATTATTTTCATGTCGGCATCGAGTCCCCCTGTTTACACAGGTAGATGTGCTGCCAACAATGATAATATTTCAGTTTTTTAAAACGATTCGATCAGCAGATGAACAAGCGTTTCTCGTTCATCTGCTGATCGCTGCCCTGTTTACACAGGGCAATTATCGGCAATGAGCGTTCTATGAACGCTTGTCTGCCCGATAACTGCCCAGTGTAAAAGGGCCTTAACTACCCTATCGGAAAGCCGATGGTGGTCAGGCAGTGTATCCATAGCAATTAGACTGTCAACTCACTAACACAAAGATCAAATAAAATGAGACCAGTACTGGGCAAACCGATACATGTGGTTGGAGCTTGTATGCACGTGACCCTTATCGGCACGGTCTGCTCGTCTTCTGATGACATACTCAGGTCCTTGTTATGTTGCAAGTGATCAGAATACATTCATTTTCTTAGCCAAACTAGACCAAACACATGGGCGCTTATGCCATAGCGGAATGATTCCAGAAAGCTTTACAATGCAAGGTCTGTATACAAAGATCCGATTCTGTAGTATTGTAGAAAACGTCACAGTATGACCAATACCAACAACGACATGAGAAGAAATTGTAACAATACATATATTGTCATGCAAAGAAAAGAATAAAATGCATTAATGTACAACATTGTGGACCTATTATATATTTGTGCAGGTATAGACACTACTGAATGTGAATGTTTATTCAAGGTGACGCAAGCATTTGTGTCTGCTACAAGAATGTCCTTAACGTCTATGGCAATTCCTTTGCATTTGAGAAAAGAAAAGAATTATATGACCATATGATATTATTCTGACACTTTGCCCATTCGGTGCAGGGTGAGATTCTGCAGAAAGTACACACTTTATGAGAAAATAATGGAAGACAATGCTCTAATTGCCATAACTTGTCAGGGTAGAAACAACAGAGTGGAGAATGACACTAGATGTGCCTGTAATATCGAGGATCCCTGCTAGATACGCTCTTTATCTTTTTAACCACAATGACTCCAGACAGTTGGTAGATACAATAAATTTTGCCTGGCACAATTCTGCATTAAATACCAATTATTACTGTGCCATGGCTCCCAATAATAATCCAGGACAGATTAAGTGACACCATTTGAAACCCTCCTAACTGCACAAGCTGTTAGGGAGTGCAGGTCATCAGTCATGGTCACTGAAGCATTATTTGCCAGCAGAATATCAGAGCGCTTCAGGTGTGCCATTCATTTCTCTGGATACTGATCCGTAATAAAACCATTCGCTGAGCTTCGGTACGACTGGTTGAATGTCAGATTACATTGTCACTGCATGACGGCAATCCTGCTGGACATGATCCCAGTTCTCCTCACTCCAATAAAGGAATATATTGTTATGAGGTCATTCAATTATATAAGCTAGTCTTCATATTTTACATTCCAAATGACAATTACACAATACACATGTTATATCTATGGACATATTAACGTGTAAAGACACAAGAGCATAAGTGTTTTCCCACTGAAAGCCACATCTAGTACAACCTGTGCTCAAAGAAGAGATGTTTTCAGAGAACTCATAAAACGCTGACAAAGCGAGAGCCTGTTTACTGGAGCTGAAACGTCCATTGAAATTCGGAAAGTAAATTAAACTGCTTATAGAGGCCACGTTTCTTTTTATGTGCTTGGTATCCATAGACAAATAATGGGGGGAGTCTATCAGCCTTTCTACGATAGTTTTCTGTTGTAGAAAAGTCGTAATAGGTACCAAAAATCGCAATTTGCGTTTGCCTTTTTTGCTGCCCTCAACACTTTTATGAAGAGAGTGGCCAAAGCAGGCTGACAAATTTATTATAATTTACGGCAGAAAAATACTGCAAATCATAGTAGAAATCTACGCCAGTTAGTAGGTGGCATAGATTTCACTCTGTGGAGCGTAGCAGGGTAGAGGCCTACACTGGATCTCATACCTTGCCCACCCCAATGGGACAATTAAATAAAAAAAATTAATGCTCATCCCACAGCTCCTCTTCCCCCTCCGAGACCCCTCAGCAAGCTGCGGCTCATACAAGGGCCTGACGCTGGGCAGAGTAATGACGTTGCATCTGACGCAGCACTGATAACGATGAATGCTGCGTCGCAGATAAGGCCTTGACGCTGCTCGGAATCAGGACCATGTCTGAGCTGCAGCATGCTGAGGGAGAATGAAGGTACCCAGCGAAGGGCAGGGGAGCGGTAAGCTAAGTATATTGTTTTAATTTTACAGTATGTCCAATGGGAAGGGAGGAATGGATGGCGCACGGTTGCGGTCGTTTCGCCACAGTTATGGCTGAAAGATGCAACACATTTATTAGGAGGAGTTTGCCTCTTAATATATGTGTTGCATCTTCCTCCAACTTCCCTAATATAAAGACTGGCGTATGAAACGCCAGTCTTAATAAGTTCTCCCCATTGTATACAATGGTCAGAAGGGGTTTTTAGTTTTTAACTTTATATGTAAATAAACCTAAACCACAAAGAGATAAAACTGTAAAAAAAAGAAAAAAAAGAAAAACTGCATACAAATATGACTATTATTTCATTTTGCAACATCTTTGTTTTATCGGGTCTGCTCACAAAACAGTTGTCAAATTGTTTTAGAGTTGGTGGCCAGTGGTTATTTCCAGGCTGCTTGTGACATCAGCAGCCTGGGCTCTATCACTATTGGACGGCTTGTGACTATTCAGCGAGATCTCCATACATTGTGTGGGTACGGTTGTAATATTTCTGGCCGCAGGTAAAGATCAGAGAAATAGTGAATGCAAGGAGAAGTTGGGTTTTGTAGTCTCCTGCATAGATGCATGGACTACAAACCTGCCAACACTAATCACTTACAGCTTGATGTGATCAAAATCCGCAACATCCGTGGTTTTACCATAAAATACAGTGTTTTTGTGATGCGGTTTGTAGCCACATTGGTTTTTAACATGTTTCAACTTTAAAAATCTTGTGGCCAAAAAACCACATTGAAAAACTGTATTTTACAGCAAAACCACATGCAGTTGCGGTTTTTGACCACAACACTACCATACTTGAACCATGTGGATTTACCCTGGAGGCAGATTTAGAAAAATGGAACATATAAGTAAGCAAGGTTTTTATTGCACAGGATTATTTCTACTTAAAGAGGCTCTGTCACCAGATTTTCAAACCCCTATCTCCTATTGCAGCAGATCGGCGCTGCAATGTAGATAACAGTAACGTTTCGTTTTTTTCAAAAACGAGCATTTTTGGCCAAGTTATGACCATTTTTATATTTATGCAAATGAGCCTTTCTTATGTACAACTGGGCGTGTATTGTGTTCGTTACATCTGGGCGTTGTGAATAGAAGTGTATGATGCTGACGAATCAGCATCATCCACTTCTCTTCGTTACCACCCAGCTTCTGGCAGTGCAGACACACAGCGTGTTCTCGCTCATCCGACGCAATAAAGTTCCTGTGGGAGGAAGTGAGTGACGTCACAGCGTGATCTCGCGAGGACACACTGTGTCTGTGAACTGCCAGAAGCTGGGTGGTAACGAAGAGAAGTGGATGATGCTGATTCGTCAGCATCATACACTTCCATTCACAACGCCCAGCTAGTAAAACAAGTAAAAACGCCCAGATGTAATGAACACAATACACGCCCACTTGGACATAACTTTAAACACGCCCAGTTGTACATAAGAAAGGCTCATTTGCATAAATATAAAAATGGTCATAACTTGGCCCAAAATGCTCGTTTTTGAAAAAAAAAAAGTTACTGTTATATACATTGCAGCGCCGATCTGCTGCAATAGGAGATAGGGGTTTGAAAATCTGGTGACAGAGCCTCTTTAAAGGGAAAGCAACATTGGTAACCTTTCGACTAACTCCAAATCTAAAAGTAGTCCCTGGGATAGTGATTTAATCTTGCAGCATACATTGAACTGGCAGCCATTACTGAGCTGAGAGGTCTATAGGACACCTTAGCGACCTTCAAATTCCAAGCAGCCATGTAAGTTATTATTGGAATACTCCCATAGATGAAAGGAGTGTTTTCTATGGTAAAATTATATTAGGGAATTGGGAATTACTACTTATGCAACACCCTAATTTAAAGGGGTTATCCAGCCCCTCAAAAATATATGGGGAAATATAAGTGTGATGGATGGGTCATTTTCTTATATTCTCTGTATTAAATTAGATTAGATTATAAATTATCAAGCAGGATGCTGGATCATGCAGTGATGTAATTTATATTCCAGCTGCAATGACTTTCTCCCCCCTATTTCGGCTTTGTTTGCAAGAATTATATAATCTCTGTATGTTCTTTCTGTAACCTTGATATGTTAGCAGTTAACGGTCTGGCAGAACGCCCAGACATGAAGTTAGAACATTCCTAATTATTTGTCTCTATCCCATCATTCACATACATATTTGCAAATAACTCCCACACTCCTCCATTTAGAGGCCAAAATGTGCAGGTGTTAAGTTTGATGTAAGCATCTAATGAAAAATTATAATATTACATTTGAAATGTATAGTATGTCTGTGATTGGCTTAATATGAAATATTCTCATTGTATGCTTTTGGCTGAATCAGAGTTATTGTCATATTGTAAATGATTGGCTGAAATTAAGCCTATTCCCCTTTTGAAATATATTATTTTAATTGTTTTTGGCAATAAACCCAACTAAGGAGTATTTTTGAGCATACAAGCAGTGTGTCTGTGTCTCTTACTTCTCTCCGATATATCAATAAAACCTATGATTTGGATCTGGATAAATTCCCGGAGTGAGTGTCGGTTGGAACACTCGTCTAAATTTCAGTCTAATATATTTTGAGCCATGATTTCAACATAATGAAAAGCAAAATAGAAGGAGACTTACTTATATACATGTTGCTCCAGTATGAAGCTGATATCCCGTTCAGAAACACAGTCATATGTCCCCAGAAGTCGTTCTTTCCGCTATGATGACACGCCAAAACAGACTAACGTGACCAACAGCAGTCTCCCAACCGGTTGTGTCAGCGCGTCATCAAAGCATGTGACCTTTAGGGGGCTTGCACTGAAGATGCAGAGGAAGCAGGCCAGCCCCGTCTACTCTGCATGCCTGCACATACACAAATTCACTCTACAGGAGCAGAGGGGCGAGTGGGGATACAGGAGAAGATGGGAAAGAAGGGTATAATGTGTGCACTGAAACTAGCAAGTCCTGCCTCATACAAGCGTTAAAAATAGGGGACCGACGAGTAATGATAAGGTTAGTTTTTTTTGCAGTCAGATAACATGTAGCCATGTCTTAATATATATATATATATATATATATATATATATATATATATATATATATATATATATACATACATAAACATATTTGTGTGTGTCTTTTTTTTCCCCTGGTCTTCGGAGAACCTCTTTAAAGGTGGGGAATAACTTTAAAATGTCTGTACAACCTGGTGGTATATGAGTACAAACAAATCTTGGAGCGAGTGCCTTTACTCCCTTTAGGTGACATGGTAAGCAGTTTGCCAGCAGTACAATTGACCATACCGTGAGAAAAAAACAAGCACATTTTCACAAATAACATTCAGCTATTGCGGGCAAAAAAAAAAAAAAAAAAAAAGGTTTGATGCCAAAGGAGAAAAACAAATGTGAATAGAACTGATGAAGCGCCTTCACAGCAAGTCTTAGCAGAAGAAAATGTTCCTTATTTATTTTTTCTTTTGTCTGCAATAGACATTTTATTTTTGGGGCACAGGGGAAGTTAAGATTGCAGACTTCTGGCTTCTGCATTAGACAGTGTTCATGCCTTTGAGACCTCATATATCAGCATGCTGCAGCATCATGGGATGAGTCTGTGATAGGAGATTGCCCTTCTATAAAGCTATGTCTGCATTGTTAACCAAGGGAAACTACATTCAAACCAGACAAACAGTAAAGGAGATTTACGAAGAAAAATGTGTAAGAATTATAGCATAAATTGCGTTAAAAAGGGCCCAAGCGCCAAATTTGTTATGCTTTTTGGAAATTTTTTCCTTTCTTCCCTCGACAGTTTTCAAGAGTATCTAGAAAAAGAGTAATCGATAAGAGTCATTTGTAATGTCCTATGTATCAGTTATGCATTCTGATACATATAGTAATTTAGAAATTAATAAATAAACAAACCAGTACCATAAGAACAGGAAAGCATGCATAACCTATTTTAGCAGCTATGCGAACTGGAAAGCTAACCTAGATTTTCCATTAATTAAAAACTACTAGAACTGAGCAAGGAAAGAACTTTTAGTCAAAATAATCGTAGTATTTTCAAATGTATACCTTCTGATCCGAGTTCTAGATTTGTTCGTCATTATATACTAGACGAGTATACTGTCCTAGGCAAAAGTTTTGAGACTGACACAAATTTTGGTTTTCACAAAGTTTGCTGTTTCTGTTTTTATAGTGCCAATTTGCATTAATTCTAGATCATTATAAAGAGTGATCAGCTGAATTGCAATTAATTGCAAAGTCATTCCTTGCTATAAAAATTAACTTAATCACAAAAATCCAATTTCCACTGCATTTTAGCCCTGATACAAAATGACCTGCCAACATAATTTCAGTGATCTTCTCGTTAGCTCAGGAGAAAGTGTTAACGAGGACGAGGCAGCTGACATCACTCTGTCATGCTGATTGAATTATAAGAGCAGACTGGTTGCTTTAAGTGAGGGATGGTGCTTGAATTCATTGTCTTCTTCTGTTGACCATGGTTACCGCCAAGGAAACACGTGCAGTCATCATTGCTTTGCATCAAAAGGGCTTTACATGCCAGGACATTACTGCTTGTAAGATTTCCCCTAAATTAACCATTTATAGGACAATCAAGAACTTCAAGGAGAGTTGTTCAATTGTTTTGAAGAATGCTTCAGGGCGCCCAAGAAAGTCCAGCAAGTGCCAGGACCGTCTCCTAAAGAGGATTCAGCTATGGGATCGGTTCAACAGCAGTGCAGAGCTTGCTCAGGAATGGCAGCAGGCCGGTGTCAGTGCATCTGTACGCACACTGAGGAGAAGGCTATTTGAGGCTGGCCTGGTGTCAAGAAGGACAGTAAAGAAGTCACTTCTCTCCAAAAAAACGTCAAGGACAGACTGACATCCTGCAGGAAGTACAGGGTTCGGACTGAAGAGGACTGGGGTAAAGTTATTTTCACTGATGAAACCCCCTTCAGACTGTTTGGGACATCTGGAAGAATGATTGTCCGGAGAAGAAAAGGTAAGCGCTACCATGAGTCCTGTGTCATGCCAACAGTAAAGCATCCTGCGACCATTCATGTGTGGGGTTGCTTTTCATCCAATGGAGTTTTGCCTAAGAACACTTTCATGAATAAAGAATGGTATCTAAACATCCTCCAAGAGCAACATCTCACAATGATCCAGGAGCAATTTGGTGATGAACAATGCTTTTTCCAGCATGATGGAGAACCATGTAAAAAGGCAAAAGTGATAACGAAGTCGTTCAGTGAACAAAACATTGAAATTCTGGGTCCAGGGCCAGGAAACTCCCCAGATCTAAATCCCATTGAGAACCTGTGGTCAGTCCTCAAAAAGCGGGCGAGCAACCAAAAACACAGAATTATATTAAACTCCAAGCACTGATTAGGCAAGAATGGGTTGCCATCAGTCAGGATTTGGCCCAGGAGCTGATATCCAGCATGCCAGAGTAAATTGCAGAAGTCTTGAAAAATAAGTTTCAACACTGTTGAGTCTTTGCATAAACTTGATGTATTTGTCAATAAAAGTATAAAAACTTTAAAAAAAAAAAAAGCTTATAATTGTACTTCAGTATACCATAGAAACACCTGACTAAAATATCTAAAATCAGTGAAATAGCAAACTTTGTGAAAACCAAAATTTGTGTCAGTCTCAAAACGTTTTCCCAGGACTGTAGTTAAAACAATCAGTTGGCAATAATCTATATTTACAGCTCTGAGGTAGGGATGCACGATGCATTGAAACTTCCATACTGTTTCGATACTGTGCATCCCCAAACGGTTCGATACCGTTATTTCATGTATTTAGATACTTAGCTGTGCGACCGCACAGCTCAGTATTGTAACACATGAATGTATGAGACCGGGGCTGCGGTTGTGTGATACAGTCATTGCCGCGCTCCTGAGTCCTGACAAGTGTGCGGGGTCAGGATGATGCGATGCGGCCGCCGCTGCACTAATGAGCGGCGGCACTGAAAACAGAACATGGCGGGCGCACTGCAAAACACCCCCATGTTCTGTCTTCAGTGCCTGAACCGCCGCTCAGTACAGCGACGGCCGCATCTCCTCATGCTGACCGCGCACGCACTTCCTGGCAGGAGCGTTGCAATGACTGTATTACACAGCAGCCGCAGCCCCGCCCGATAACGGCGGAGATCAGAGAAACCTCTCATCTCGGCCGCTAGTCTCCTGAATGCTGCGATCACAGCGGACTGCAGCATTCGGGGGAAAATGAGAAGAGGGGATGCCCCTTGGATCGCGTCACAGGGAATTCTTGTGACGCGATTGAGGGACATACCATATATGGGCAGACAGACCCCAGGGCTGTCCTACCATATTTCCTGTTCTTAGGGCATACTTCGGTATGTCCTAACAACTGCCTGTGTACTATCAGTACACAGACTAATGTACTGGCATATTGATATATGCCAGTACATTAAAGTTTAAAAACATAAAGTAATGTTAAATAAATAAAAAATACACACACACCTTTTTTACAATAAACATTAAAATAAGTCTCAATACATAAAATATACACACATATTTGGTATTGGCGCGGCCGTAATAACCTGCACAACCATTTTTTTTGCATAATTTATGATGTGTACGCTGTAAAAAAATAAAATAAAAACTGCTTTATTTCACTTATTGTGGGGCACAAGGTGTGATGAATTTAACCTCCATGTGCCTCACATTAATAGTAATTAACCCCATCATGTACCTTACATATTAACCCATTATGATTGAGAAACATGATGGGGTTAATTACTATTAATGTGAGGCACGTGGAGGTTAAATTCATCATCACACCACGCGCCTCACATCAGAAAATGGAAGAACTTTTTTTTATTTTTCTTTATTACTGTTGGCAAAGTATCGAATTGGTATAGAAATCACAATACTAAATGAAGTATCGGTATCGAAGTCCAAATTCTGGTATCGTGACATCCCTACTCTGAGGTCTATGTTTTTTTTTTTTACAAAGTCTACAGCAAAGAAACAGAAAGCAACATTTTTCTGGTTGGCTTCCAATATTTACTGGCAGTAGAAGAAATACTGACTCTTCTATCTTCAAAGAAAACTGGTACCACTTGATTTAATTTCAAAGCATACAAGGAAACTGCTGGAGAAAATGTAATGTACACCTTTAAAGTTTCTATCAGATTAGATTAAAAGAACCTGCTTCACAACCGATGGAGATAAACTCTTCCAACGATCTTTCTTGGCAGGACTCAACTATTGGACATGAAACATTCAAAATCAAAGGAAAATCACGACACTAACCATCTATTTTATAAAAAATTTCCTTATACTCAACTTTCAAAAAAAAAAAAAAGGAAAGATGACAGGAGAGCCAAGCCAACAGACATTGAGATACAAGAGTATCACCTTCTTTTCCTGGAATGTAGCTGCTTATATTGAAACAATTGATAACCAGACTGAATTTCTTGACGGTAAACAAACATCTGTCTTATATTCAGACATAAAACTTACAGTAGAACAATAAAAAACTGCTGTTATGCTAATATACAAATCCAAAGTTATGATATTGGGAATCAGACAAAAGATACAACACCCGCACACTAAATATGATCAACTTATGGCAGATGTGTATTGGCATAGCCAAAAGAGCCAAAAGATGAGCAGAACAGAAATGTTTGTTTTAACCTCGACTAGATGATAGAAGATACCGAGTTTCAAATACCCAATATATGCCACAATAATAATATGGATACCACAGCACTCCAATAAAGGAAAATTATATATATATATATATATATATATATATATATATATATATATATATATATAAAAGGTTATTCACCAAGAATGCAATGTTTCAGCTACGTCATGAGCCTTTATAAACAGTGTATTGGCAGTAAAAACTGAGCTCCACAAATTATTTAACCAATCTGATTCATTAATGGTTTCTCAGGACATTTCGTTCATAGAAAAAAATAGTATCAAAAGAACATACTCTTGATCAAAAATATATAGCAAAAAGTGATATGACCAATTGTGCCATAGTCCGTTTAGAGGATCCGGTTAGATTTCTTCGGTTTCCAGGATTAGCAGAAGAGACTTCACGTGGAGGATGTGATCGGCGTCCCACAACACCCGATGTGACGTTTCGGAATTATGACCCCTTTCTCAAGCTTGAGAAAGGGGCCTAACAGTGCTGCACGCATCTTTTATCCCCCCCCCCATCAAATTTGACGGAATCTGCGATGAAGCTTTACCACAGATGTGAACATAGACTATGAATAAATAAACTGATGAGCCCTTCTCCAAAATCTATGTATGTTTGAGCAGACTAACATCATATGAAAGATACCAGAAATCTCCTCACAACTGGTACTCTGAGGATCGACTTAACCCGGATTAAATGGTCACGGAAGATTTAATAGTAGAAACAATCTCCTTCGTATGTTCTTATTTCACCCACCATCGCTGAAGAGCTTTATCCATAGCTGACATGGATTTTCATACAAAAATATCAGATTATTTTTTCCTGAAATTCCCTTTTACAAAAATTAGATCAGTATAAAGTTGAGATGAAGTTGAGATCTGACAAACTTAAATCAGTTCAATGCTTAAGTGCCCCTAAATATAAGCAAATGTCATATTATCCAGTAAACAGAATAACATGCAATGCTTACATGTTACGGGGCGATTAAACAGGATTTAGCAAGGAGCTTAGTTTGATTACAGCGGCGTGATACGGGATTGTAATTGGCTTAACACATTAGCTTCTGCCCAAATGCACAATAATAGTTTTTGAAACAATATCACCAGGTGAAAAATTATCATGGGTCCCCAGATGGATAAAACCAGTGTTTACTGATAGCATAATTGTGTTTCCGCAAAATTGTAATTGTATTATTATTTGTGTGTCATGAACTATATTTTGTGTAATTATTTGGCTACAATAATTCAAAGTGTAATGCACCTTACTACACAAAGTACATATGGCAAATTCCCAAAATGATCTCGGACATCAAATATAAATACAATTAGAACTGAGCAATACTTAAAAGAGCTCACAAAATGACCTCTGGATATATCCCAATGTCACAAACAGAACCAAAGGGGACATTGCGCAATTTCTTTTTATCCTAAAATAGAAGCTTAAATGGTCGTGTCCTTGTAGGTCCTTGCAGCTCTCATCTCTCCAATAGGACATGCAGCAATAACATAGAGGAGGGGTTTTACAGCTGGAGCAGCATCTCATTGGACAATGCATGAGCATCCGGGGAAGTAAGCGAAAGGAATTTTCAGCACAGTCAGTACTGGCAGAAGACTGAGGAAAAGTACATTAGCGTAGACAACTACGCTATTGCTTCCGGTAAAACTACGGGTCCGGAGTGCAACAGAGACAAATGGAAACTTTGGGCACTGGATCCATCACCATTGAAATCAATGGTGATGGCAACGGAAACCCCTAGTTAACGTTTGCGTCTGTTCAGGGTCCCGTTCTGTTGGAAAGCTCCGACAGAACGTCAGAACGGGACCCCAACGCAGATGTGAACGAGGCCTAAGAAGTAGAATTTTAATTGTTACCTGATAATCAAACAGCATTTTTATAATACTGAACCAAAGCAGGTGAAGGAAGATAAATACTGGGGTCACATCCATGAGGGAATAAGCACTTGGAATTTGGTTCACCTAAGATACAACAGGAAATATTATGGTAATACAATTCTCAGCTCTGGTAGAAAAAATGTGACCAAGACTTCTTTTGATCTGCCGCTGAATATTTTATAGAAAAATAAATATGGAGTATTAGAAAAATTACAACTGCAACTGAAATTTTTGGGTCTTTGAGTAGAATTTGCTCCAATTTTGGTTGTGCAGACATTGCTAAATTGGACCTGGTGGCTGGGTGACATTTAATAACTTGGTTCCTCTCCTCAGGATATTAAAATAATGCACAATAAGTATGTAGTAACTTTACTCCCCAAAAAAGGGTACTCTCTCTTAAGCTCCGCAGATTGGGAGTTCAGGGGGATATAAAGTGAGTATAATAGCACCTACTAGCATACTATTATCAAGTCAACAGAATTCTTTACATTGAATACAATATTCCTTGATTTCTAATACTAAATTAGAAGACAGTTGTCTCCCCATTATTATTAGGCATGAAATGGTACCTACAACGTTGCTGCCATTCTTGTTACGGTCCGATTTTCCAACTTCGTTTTCCGCTATCTGAGATACCCCTTGCACTGATGCTGAACGCATCCACAGAGCCCTATGGACCCGGTGATGCCACCAGACAAGTATACGTCAGTATAGCTTTTTTTTTTTCTACTGTATAGGAAACCGTAATGGACCACCGCAAAAAAATGAATACCACATAGTATCCTTTTTTTATTTTTAACACAGGGCCTACGAAAGACGTATGCCACATGAAGTGAACAAAGCCTTAAACTCCTGTTGGGAAAGTAGATAGGATGATAATATTGCTGCGGCAACCATACGACACCAAGGCTTCAGATTTCTGTCCAATCTGCCCACAGTTTCTTCTTATTCAAAATTTTTATTGGTTTCAATATAAACAAGTACAAACACAGTTGGAGAAGAGGTGTCCCCATAATAAAAACAACATGACAAATAAGAGCGCAGCCCAAACAAGAGGGTGAACATCCCAACCCATGAGAAGCGCAAAATACAACAGCAGAGTAAGCACAATAGAAAGGAGCATAACTGGGGGAAAAAAAAATACAATAATTCAGCTTTCTATACATACTAAAATGCAGTGGTAATAATAGGTGAGCGCAATCACAGGAAGCAAATGACCAACCTGCCCCAGTTTTTATCTCGCACCATAAGATAAAATTTTCTGTCAAAAGACAAGAACGTCAGCAACATCGGAGGAACGTACCTTTCAATCTACAGCATTTCACAAAATAAAAAAATCTCATGTTGCATGGACTAAATTTCACTAACAAAATATATTTCAATTGCCACAAAAGGTTAAATATAAAGATGGCACTCAAACAGGGGATATTTTATATTCTCCAGAAAGTGCACTTTCAGCAACTTCAGGTATAATCAATCCCTTTATCCTGTCAAAGGGGAATTCTGGCCAAAGCTGTTAAATCGTCAGATTGTGTCACTGGGAAAAGACAGGCAGGGCTCCGCTTTCCTCACAACTGATACGATTGCACATTAGGGAATTACAATCTTAGGACCATATTCTCTTTCAGGAGTTTTGTGAATGGTTTTGGAAAATAATCTTTACAGGGCAATACATTTAGCACCTTCCAGTGTTTATGATCTTGTGGTAATCATTAAATATTAATATTGGAGCGAAGATATTATGTCCCCATCATTTCATTCCTATAGGTATTTTTGCTTGTAAAGTGTGTGTCAATTTTTATTAAAAAAATTAAGAGACAATCTCATAGTATAATTTAAAAAAAAAAAAGGGACATTTCTAATCATTTTAGTGATGTCATGCCAGGTTTTTACAAAAATGTGCCTCCAGTGCAAATAAATCCATTACCAAAAGCAAATTTGTTTTAATATAAAAAAATATATAAACTTTTTATAAAATATAAACAGAATATAAACTTTGTTAATACTTGCTCTAGTTGCTAAAATTCTCCCCTACCTTCTCTTATTTGTTGATTTTCCCAGCCTGATTTTAATAAAAAAAAGGGCACAGATGTCAGCTAAAGGGAGTAGATTAAAAATAACAGGCACGAGTGGCATTTTTCTTTTTTTTTTATACTGTATTACTATAATATTTTGCTTCATCATTCATTATCATTCAAGGAGATCCCTTCATTTTCCTCTTGCCAGTTACCTTTATCATTTCCACACTTTCCCCTCTTTCTTTTCTCTTTGTTCTCTGCTCCTTTCTCTTTTACATGCTGCTAGGTCTCTTTGACCACAGAATTGTGAATATGTTCCCCCTGCAGCCTCACCCGTTAGGCCTTAGGACAAATTTAACACCTACTTCAAACTCGTCTCCATACATAGCTGCTTGTGAAAGGAGCAAACGAGCGCCGATCAACGAGATGCCTCATTGATCGACGCTCGTTTACACGCCCCACGTCAGGCCGTGTAATACTACCTTAAAGGAACAGTGTTACCACAAATTTTTTTTTAATATGTTAAAGATGTTAGTGCTTTATTAAAAACGTTTGGATTAATTTGTGTGTTTGTGTGTTACTTTTTCTTATTTTTACAGTTTTTCTTCCCTATGGGGGCTGCCATTTTTTTTTCCATTTCTGTATGTGTCGATTAACGACACATACAGACATGGAATACGGCAGCCACAGTCCCATAGGGACTGCGAACGGGTCCCGTCCCATCCACGTCTGTGTGGGAACTGCGCATGCGCCGCTCCCACACAGTCCAATTTGAAATGCGCGCCGTCCGGCGCCATTTTCCTGTGGACCGGAAGTCGCGGCTCGACAGTAAGATTACTACTTCCGGTCGCGGCTTCGGGACTTGTGCACTTGGACCAGCGGCAGCAGACGGAGCGGATGGGCCGGAGGGAGCCGCGGCGGCAGGAGCAGGTAAGAGATTTCTATGTATGTTCGTGTGTGTTTACTACTGTATGTAAACCTACTACACTGTGTGTTAGCTCAAAAAATGGCGACACACAGTGTAGGAGGTTAGACCGTTCAATCCCCTCGTTTATCCCGGCACTAGCCAGGATAAAGGAGGGGGGGATTCTCAGAGCTCACTAGAGCGAGTGCTTTTTACCCAATTTTGCAGCAAAAAGCAATGTGGTTGCTTTACCACATGCAATGCTGCAATTTTGGGAATAGCTCCATCTAGTGACCAGCAATGGGAAATATTATAAATTAGAATCTAATTTATAATATTTCCTGACTCGTGAAAAAAATTAAAACAATTTGAACAATTTTTAAACACCTACACACTAAATGTTTAATTAAAAAAAAAAAACATGTTTTGCTGGCAACACATTCCCTTTAAGAAGGTAACTGCTAGAAAGAAAACAAGCTTTCCATCCAAGCCTGCAATATTATCAAAAATTACAAGGGATAATATTTATATAAAATAAAAAGTAATCAGTACATACTATTTATGACAAAATGAAATATTTATTATCCCAAGAAAAGGAAAAATAATGAAACAGAAAAGTAAAAAATTTAATGATGATAAAAATAAAAATGCAAAAAATATAAATAGGGAAGGTTGATACCCTGGTGTGCAAATTAGACTTTTTTAAGATAATTAGAAAATTATCATTAAAGCGGTCATCCACTACTGGACTACTGATGACCTATCCACCGGATAGGTCATCAGTATATGATCGTGGGGGTCTGACAACCGGACCCCGCAACGATAAGCTGCTCCACTTGGCTCCGGGCACCGGATGTCCATGCCGGAAGCAGTTGGCTCAGGTCACGGAATGGTGGCCGAGCTGCAGGAGCAGAGCTACAGTTCTAGAGCACGGGTGCTATGCAATGTACGGAGCCAACTGCTTCCGGCTCCGTATACTGCATAGTGTGCAATGACTTCCGGTGCCCGCAGGCAGCTGATCGGTGCGGGGACCAGGTGTCGGACACGCACTGATCATATACCGATGACCTATCTGATGGATAGGTGATCAGTTTCCCGGTAGTGGAAAACCTCTTGAACTCAAACACCCAAAAAAATACAATAATGTATAATTTGAATTATGCAGCCAAAAAGAGCAAATGTCATAATAAATTATTATTAGGGAACTGCTACTTTAGTGATTATCTTATATACTTATTTAAGTTCACCAGATGTGAATACATAATCTAAAGCCGGATGTCATTAGGTAGACCGGTTAGCTTTTAATAAAAATAAAAAAAGTACAGGAAATATTAAGTAAATTGTTAACATTTTGGACACAACTAATTCCTGCACTCTTAAAGGATTTCTAAGCCTACATTGATTAACCGTCTTGCCAAGTGTAAATGATCATGTAACAAACGTAATATGATACTTATTTCAGCCGATATAAGCCTTAGGCAAGACACTAAAAGCACCAAAGCCCCTACAAATTATTTAGCAGTTAAAGCCGAACAGACATTAATTTGAGCGAATGTTTTGCAGGTTGGAAATTAATCATCTGTCTAGGAACTGAAACTCCAAGTTGAAAACAACACATGTAATATGTCAGGTGTCAAGTAAGACATTATATCGGCCATGCAATGCATTCTCTTTAGCAAATAAAATTAGTTTCTGCCCATTGATCCTTATGCTTTGTTACTCTGTATAATGGAAATTTACAGGAAATGGTTTCATAGAGCAGGTCAATATATCCATGCAAACAATGAATCAAAGCTATTCATTTGTAGCATAAGAAAAGACCTGTGAATGCCACATAAACGGATTAGGAGCCTAAACGCAACACAGGTACTGGTCACTGGAGACAAGCTATGTATGGAACATAGGAGTTCCTTCACTGGGGGAGGGGGGATGGGGGAAATAGTACGTGATACCTATGCAGATGTCTTAGGATTCATTATAAAACCCTCTTAAATTTCATTTGAGTAGTGAAGTGCCTTCTACAAACATACACAGATGAGTTCCCTGCGATAGATGAGGGAGGGGTATTGGTGCTTAATTCCTTTTTAAGGAGATGATGAGATCTAAGAACAACCTCTGCACAGCTCCCCTGTACAGTAGATTTGTGTTTGGCACACTTCTGATCGCTCAGAGGCTGGACAGTGCAGGATAAGGTTCCGTTCACATCGACATCATGGGTTCCGTATTTAAAGGAAACCATTACGGATCCTTGTGGATCCCATTGACTTATAATGGCTTTATAACCATTGCTTTCCTTAGGATCTGAACTAGGCATAATACAGTGGTTCACTTTTATCTGGGGTGTTCTGAGTTATTTTCCTCTCTTTTATCACATTAGGTGCAGATTTAAAAAAAAAAGCAAAAACCAGTGCCAAAACAAACGAACTGTAGACTCAAGACTTTGAATACAAACATCTAATTTCTGATTTGTGACAGAAATTTGCAACACCAAGGTGTTTGAAGTTTTTTTAAATTATATAATTGGATACGTATAGGATATTCTTATCTATGCACCACATTTACAGAAATATTGTACATGTACCTGTAGGTAAAATGGAGCAAATATTATAGTTTGGGCTACAACCACCAAAAATCAGTCAGTCAGGAATAGGACATACAAAATTGCCATAAAGAGGAGCAGCAACATAAGAGCCATAAAACATAACTAGTATACCTACATGGTGAAAATAAAATATATCCAAAGAAATAAAATGCCATTTTTTTTTTTTACAATAGATCACCCTTTAGTCTCATTATATGCCATGCCGAAAATTACAAAACGTAATTTACACGCAAGTGTAAAAGTTGAAAAAAGTGGCGAACAAACCATACATAAGTACTCACTTATATTTTACAAGACCTCCAAAGTGTACATAGAGTAACATCATGTACTATATGACATAAAAAGATCAATATAAATTAGTTGGGAGTGGTGAAAAATTTATTCTGAAGTGGTCATACTTTATTTACCTCAATGTCAAAAGTCTGTAGCCGGCCTGCCTATCTTTAGCCGGTAATGCTGGAATATGACTGTTAATAGCAACTTAAAATTAAAGATCTTTATTTTAGGGCTTTAAAAATGTATTACCTTGGTACCAAATCACAAAATACATATTGGTCAATAATAATCAGAGTTCTCCCTAAACCAGTGCAGACATTTTGAACTGAACTTTCTGAAAATACGTTAGATTCAAGAAACGGACACCAGAATATGGTTTAGTTGCCAATTAAACTCTATGCTTACCTGATTTCATACAATGGACCAGCTTCTATGCGGTTTTTCCCCAGTGTGCTGCAGACATACACATAATACCCAGCTTTATGTTAGGGCATACTCCGGTCGAGCCACCACTATGTCAACTGGGGCTGATCTCAAAAACACTCTAAGATCTCATGCAGATGGATGCATTGTACCCATATCTAACCGTCCATATTACAAATGTAACACCTGGACCACCCAGGTTCTCCTGATCCACTGATCCAAACTTACAGCAGTATAGATAACGGATGATGTTGTAAATTCGGTTTAGTAGAACAATGGGGAAAAGTTTTAATTCTGGAATACAGACAGTTAAATTCTGGACAATACTGCCATCTGAATGAGGCATTGAGCTGGATTCATACATGTCAGGTTATTTTTGGTGCTTTTTAGTTGGTATAAACGTTGTTTGCTGGTAGTCAAAAGGGGAACATGAAGTTGTCTAAACTCAATAGCATGCGTGTGACGCTTTTTTCACCAATTTTAACAAAAACAGCACACAAAGAATATGAATGTTTAATATGAATTGCACTTTTTGGAGCAATATTTTTGTGTGTCCGTTTAAATGCAGACGAGGCCTCAATTTATCTAAACGTTACTGTTAGATCAGGTTTTATAGTAATCCCATATCAGTACTAATGTATTACACTAGAGACACAGGAATTGAAAGTATGCGGTAGTAGCAATCAGAGCAGAAATCCTACACACAAATAATAAGGTAAAAGTGTTTAACTTGGCATCTTACATCAATGTGCTGTTAAATGAAATAAGACTAATGGGTCATTACCGTTGAGTGAACAGCCTAAAACAACAATTAAAGTCAATTAAAGATAAGTGTTAAGTAAATTTAGTGTTCATACTGTACTTCATATAAAACACCATCATATACGGAATACTTCACGCAATTTAAAGGATATATCAACACTAAAAGCAGCTAGAACAACATGAAGCCTGACAATTTCCTATACTTAGCCCTTGCAAAATATTTAGCCCATAGTACTACGCTCACAGCCTAATGAGATTGCGGTTCGATGAGTTGCTCTTTTGGAAATGAAACCCTCGAGTGTAATGTTACTGCACACACAGTGTATATAAAAGCTGAGTAGTTTTAGTTAGCAAGTGTAAATAGTCCGGTCAACAACAGCAGAACTTGAACGACACTTGAATGTCTTCGGCTCTTGTTACTTATTTCAACACATTACTGGGTGTTTAGTTGGCAGGCAAACATACAAACTCAAGAGACTGTTTGCACAAATATATCTAAATCTCAATTACTGGAAATGAAAACACGATCCACATAAAATACACAATGATCTCCTGCAGAAACCTAATGATGACCTTGGCAATGGGACAAACTCTTTTTGCATCTATTTTGTTATCAAAGCTTCAGAATGTGGATAATATTATGGCACTATACATCTCAGTCCTTTATGGGTGTGGGTGATGGAATGTGTTAAAGGCCAAATCATTAACTTAGCTACTGCCTTATCGGATCGCAGATTACCTAAAACCACGGGAGGGCTGACATGGGGGTAAAGAAGGAGTTGCCTTCCAATTTATTGAACAAATGAGAGTTAGCACTGTGTAGGTGTTTTTTTTTCATTGCAAGTTGAGTACATTCTCATACCCATGTCTTTCCTACTGTAACAATTTTTGTGGTATTCTTACCCATAAAAGTATATTGTTATAGATATAATTTCAGTCCTAGACTAAGATAGGTTAATGTATTGCACTTGCTTTCCCCTGGGACAGCAATTATCAGCCTTCAACTGCCTCTTCTTCTTAGAAGACCTTAAAGGGTATGTCCATTTTTGCAACCATATTTTTAATTGCCCTAATGCATTTAAAATGAAAGCAACTTTGCATATAGTCCTGATTAAAAATGTCCTATTGTTTTATTTTTACAGCTGCTATGCAATGCTGAATTATGTGTCTCCTTAGTAACAGACAACAAACAAACCATGTGTAGTCTGAGCCTGCAATCAAAATCCCATTTATCTGTCCCCCTACTTTTTGCTAACTTACATTTGGTAGATTAGCAAAAAGTAGGGAACAGATGGAAGGGAGTATGACTACAGGATCACACTACACAGGGGCGGTTTGTTGCCTGTTACCATGGAGACACATAGGTTTGCATAGAAGCTGTAGCAAAAGAATAGGATTTTTTTTTTTAATCCAGACTATTTGCAAAGTTGTTTAAAAATTTTAATTTTGAACTGGAGAAATAAACAAAAATGGTTGCAAAGGTAGACATAGCATTTAAAGGCTTAGGCGGAATTCACACAACAGGGTTTCCTGGCCGGGTGCCGGCCGTTCATAAATCGTCCGGCACCCGGCTGCATTAGGAACAATAGACCCCCTAATGGGGCTATACACACGACCGATTTTTTGATGGCCGGGAAAACCGGCCGTCAAAAAATGGGGCATGCCCTATTTTCGGTTGGTTACCCGGCCGCCCGGCTCCCGTAGAAGTCTATGGGGCCGGGTAATACACGGCCATCACCGGAATGTGTCCCGAGTGATGGCCGGGTCTACCGTCGCTCGCACACTCTCTCTCCTCCTCCTCACAGTGCAGAGTGCATGTGAGGAGGAGGAGGAGGATCTTTTTTTGCTCCCTGTAGGAGTCGGAATCCCCAATCCCCGGCCGGGGATTGGGGATTTCGCTACAGGAGAAGTGCGTGACTACACTGTCCATATATGGACACAGCGAAGTCACTCACTTCTGCAGCGGAATCCCTGACTCTATGGCCGGGGATGCCGCTACAGGAGAAGTGCGTTACTACACTGTCCATATATGGACACAGCGAAGTCACTCACTTCTGCAGCGGAATCCCCGACTCTATGGCCGGGGATTCCGCTACAGGAGAAGTGAGTGACTACACTGTCCATATATGGACACAGCGATGTCACTCACTTCTGCAGCAGAATCCCCAACTCTATGGCCGGGGATTCCGCTACAGGAGAAGTGAGTGACTACACTGTCCATATATGGACACAGTGACGTCACTCACTTCTGAAGCGGAATTCCCGACCTGTGGCAGGGAATTCCTCTCCAGGAGAAGTCAGTGACTACACTGTCCATATATGGACATTGAAGTCAGTAACTTCTCCTGGAAGGGGGGGGGGATGGGTGCAACCTACAGGGGACTTGGTGGCATCCCCTACAGAGGACTTGGTGGCATCCCCTGCAGGGGGCAGGGCGGCATCGCCTGCAGGGGGCAGGGCGGCATCGCCTGCAGGGGGCTGGGCGGCATCGCCTGCAGGGGGCTGGGCGGCATCGCCTGCAGGGGGCTGGGCGGCATCGCCTGCAGGGGGCTGGGCGGCATCGACCACAGGGGGCTGGGCGGCATCGCCCGCAGGGGCAGGGTGGCATCGCCTGCAGGGGGCAGGGTGGCATCTCCTGCAGGGGGCAGGGTGGCATCTCCTGCAGGGGGCAGGGTGGCATCTCCTGCAGGGGGCAGGGTGGCATCGCCTGCAGGGGGCAGGGTGGCATCGCCTGCAGGGGGCAGGGTGGCATCGCCTGCAGGGGGCAGGGTGGCATCGCCTGCAGGGGGCAGGGTGGCATCACCTACAGGTGGCTGTGTGGCATTACCTACAGGGGACTTGGTGGCATTATCTACAGGGGATTTGGTGGCATTACCTACAGGGGGCTGGGTGGAATTACATACAGGGAGCTTGGTGGCATTACATACAGGGAGCTGGGTGGCATTACCTACAGGGAACAGGGTGGCATTCCTACAGGGGACAGGGTGGCATTCCTACAGGGGACTTGGTGGCATTACCAACAGGGGACTTGGTGGCATTACCTACAGGGGATTTTGTGGCATTACCTACAGGGGGCTGGGTGGCATTACATACAGGGGACAGGGTGGCATTACCTACAGGGGACAGGGTGGCATTCCTACAGGGGGCTGGGTGGCATCACCTACAGGGGGCAGGGTGGCATCGCCTGCAGGGGGCTGGGAGGCATCGCCTGCAGGGGGCTGGGTGGCATCACCTACAGGGGGCTGGGTGGCATCACCTTCAGGGGGCTGGGTGGCATCACCTACAGGGGGCTGTGTGGCATCACCTACAGGGGGCTGTGTGGCATCACCAACAGGGGGCTGGGTGGCATTACCTACAGGGGGGCTGTGGCATTATCTACAAAGGGCTGTGTGTGGCAACAAATTTAAATGAAATTTATCAGATTTTAAAACGGACAGGGAAAAAAACCGGATGCAAATCGGGTCCAAATCGGCCGGTAAAAACGGCAACACGGCCCGGAACGGATGCAAACCGGCCGGAAAAATCGGCCAAAAACTGCCGATTTTCCCGGCCGACACTCGGATCCTGTCGTGTGAATGAGGCCTAAATCTGCCGATACATATTTATGGCACATCTATAGGATCCACACCATCAAGAAATAGGGAATCCATGTCCCCAATAGAGACAAGCAAAATCTGGCCGCAAAGTGAGGAAGCAGAATAGAGTCAGTCCCACATGTGAATGCCCATTTCCATTATAGTCTTCTGGGAGTTACAGAAGCAGTCAATTTCCTTTAGGCCAGGATCACACACAGTTTTCAAGCAGTTTTTGACTCATTTTTTTCCCCGAACAGAAGATAGAAAAGAAAGTAGATGCATTAGTCTTTTCCTTATACCTTTCCTTCCTTGTGGATCCACTTTTGGCTTTGACTGAGAAAAACAGAGCCAAAAAATGCCACAAAAACGCCATCAAAACTGTATGTATGATCCTGATCTAAAGGGGAATTGTGTACATCTAGGACAACCGATTTATATAATTCAAATTTAACTTTTTGTAAACATTATAAAAAAGCACTTGTAGTTTTGGACAACTCCGCTTCAAATACAGTATCCAATATTATCAGCCAACTGAATCCCCCCTACCATTCAAGATCAGTAGAATGCAGATGCAAAATTCTTGAAATAGGAATACAAGATATACAGTCTATTCATGATAAATTTATATGACTATATGGATCTCGTTTGTTCGCTATGGATAGACAGTTCCATCATTCATGCGGCTTTCGCATGAAAAGATATCACTTTTCATGGAAAAAAAATAAGACATAGAAAAGTCCTATGATCTTAACTAGGTCAGATTTGAGATGCGCAACTTGGATACAAAGAGTCAAGCAACAAAACTCTGTTTACAGCCATAGATTTATGATTAAAAAGAAATAAATCTATGAACAAATCCATTATTTTACAGGAAGAATGATGACCTATAAGCATTTTGGCATTAATTTAAATCCAGTGTAGCGAAATTGGTTCGGTCTTTGGATCTTTTTGTCTCCACATTGTAAAAAAAAATGTCAAAACATGAGTGTGATCGAGGTCTTGGGAAGGGTTGATTTGAAATCAAACATCCCAATTAAACCTTTAAACCCCTTCCAAAGATGTAATAGTTTCCAGAAATATAAATGATAACGGTTACATTTAGACATTGGTATCAATAATTTGTAGCAAATCATCATATAAAATTCTAATATTTCAGCCTTCAGTTGTTCTATAGCTGTAAAACGCAATAGAAAGTTCATAGAAAAAATAGGAAGCCATGTTATTACAGGAAACATGAAGCGAGAATGACACTGCAATTATTCTGCAATATTTTTCCTGCAGTCATTACTACTTAAAACGGTCAATTTAAAGGAAATGGAGCAGCTTCTAGGCAATAATAAATTCAGTGCAACAGAAGCTATAACTATTGTGTTTGAAGAAGCGCTAATTCACCTAATAAAATACCTTGCGAGTATCAGATTTGTATTTTCCTATTCTTGCCGAGTGCAGCTGCTTGCATTCATTGAATCTGATTAAGGCCCCATGCTGAGTTAATCAATCTGATAATGTCAGACATTATTAGGGAAGCGGGCGTGATATGGTCAAAGTATTATTACAGATCTGTCAGCCAGGAGTCTTTGTTTGTAGCCGAAAATTGAAAAAGAATTGAAACCATTAAAAAAAAATGTTCCCAATCAAATAAATTATGAATTCTTGACTTTAATGTAAATGAAAAAAGTAAATATTGTCCCGTTAATTATGGGTGTGGGTGTAATTGTGATTAGATGGGCAGATGTCGATCAAGCTTCATACACAGTAGAGTCGAAGGAGATAAATGCATTCCATGGCCTTTTATACTGGCCACTCAAAGGACGAGCAGTTCATTGTATTAAATTGCTGAACAGCCGGATTTGCCGTTCATAATACAGCTACGTTTCCCAGATCTTAGGTATTGAAGACTAAATAAATCAGTGGTTTATCAGAGGTTCCAACCAAGGGTGGATAGAGATTAGAAAAAAAAATGGTCTGTGTCTGGTATTGCAGATCATCGACATCCAAATTTATGAATAGGGCTGAGCTATAATACCAGACACAGCCCAGATATCATTAAAGGGAATGTGTCGCTAGAAATGTATTTTTATTTTTTTCAGTTAAACAGTTAGTATATAAGTGATTAGACATTGTTTTTTCACAAGTCAGGAAATATTATAAATTAGATTCTAATTTATAACATTTCCATGTGCTGGTCACTAGAGGGAGCAATTCCCAAAATTGCAGCATTGCAATGTGGTAAAGCAACCTCATTGCTTTATGCTGCAAATTTGGGGTAGACACACTCGCTCTAGTGTGCTCACACAATCCCCCCTCCCTTATCCTGGCTAGAGCCAGGAGAAGGAGGGGGTTGAATCTTCAAACCTCCTCCACTGTGTGCCGCCATTTTCTGAGCGAATGCACAGTGTAGGAGGATCAGATACAGTGGGAATCAGACAGTATAACACGAATATAATACACACATCACATACACAAACATAACTTACCTGCTCCTGCCGCCGCCTCCGCTCCTATTCCTTGCGCCTTTGCATATTGCCGGAAGCTGCGACCGGAAGTCGCCATCTTACTGTCCGGCCGCGGCTTCCGGTCCACATGAAAATGGTGCCGGATTTCGCTCTGTCGAAGACCTTCCTTTTGGTCTTTGTGGGAACGGCGCATGCGCCGTTCCCACAGACGGCGTACGCTATAGTGAATGGAACGGCTGCCGTTCGCATTCTCTATGGGGATGTATGTGCCGTATTCCATCTCTGTATGTGTCGTTAATCGACACCTACAGAGATGAAAAAAAAAAAGGCAGCTCCCATAGTGAAGTAAATGTAAGAAAAAAGAAAAAAGTACAACACAAAAACACAAATAAATCAAATTTATTTTAATAACATACTAAAAGCAATATTATATAAAAATAATAATTTCCATGACACCCTGCCTTTAAAAAAAAAAAAAAGCAGACTTTTTCAAAATCCTGGAAAATCCCATTTATATTGAGTCAGCTGGGTGTACCACTTCTTAGGGCCACATGATCCAAGCAGACCAGAATCCGAAGAAAAATGGCCATAAATGGGCTAATGCTTCACCAACACAATTGTTGTAGAGACATCTGGCTTTGTGCAAGCAGAATATAGTTCAAGTGTTATTCTGACTTCAAACATTTATGGCATATCCACAGGATATGCCATGATTGCCTGATAGATGTGGGTCCCAACTCTGGTACCTGCACTGCACCTATATTGAGAACAGGGTGTCATGTTACCCCCCTGTTCCGCCTGGTGAGACAGCTGCTGATGCCAGACGGAAACTAAGTGTTGAGGTGGTGGTGCATGAGTGTTTGCTTGGCTGTTTCCATATCTACCATAGAACAGAATAGAAGGAGACACGCGCATGCATGGCCCTCTCTCCATTCATACTCAGCCTGGATGCCAGCAGTAACTCACCATGTGGGACGGGTTTGGGGTACCGCCACATAAAAATGCAATAAACTGATGTTCCAGGCAGAACAAATATAAATTCAATTAAATAATACTCACATAACCTCTTGCTACTTCTGTCAATTGTATTATTTTCATTAGGACTCTATTTCTCATTAAAGAGACACAGCTGGTATGGAGTCTTGCAGGCAAGTTAGCTCTCCTCCTGGAGAAGGGAAACACTCTCTCTAGTGCCACCTATTGGAGGTAGCTTCTTGCATATTTTCTTTCGAATGGAGCATTGCCTTTAAGACTCCATACCAGCTGTGCCTCTGGAATTAAACGAGAACCTCTCCCCTCCACATGAGTGCTATGTAAAAGGCCACCCAGCCAGCACCCTACGCTGTACTGACGAGGGGCAAAACCCCAGAAACCGCTGTCTACAGATGGGGTTCTCTTCCTTTTTTGGGGAGATTCTAGTCATGTTTAGAGGCTCTTCCGTGGGTCGGACATTGACTTACAGGGAACATACCTCAATTAGGTGATTATAGAGATTGTTTTCCTTCTCCTGGAGGAGAACTAGCTTGCATACATTTAGGAGTCTAGTCATAGTGGACTAAAGAGCTTTGTGTCATGTCCATGAGGCAATTATTTCCACAGCTTCTCTTCTGCTATACTGGTCATACCCACCCCCTCATTTCACAAGCAGTGTATATGACATTTTTCACTTCTACTTCCCTGAAGACTACGACCTTCTCCCTTGTCACTAATGTTGCATTAGTTTATTTATAAGTAAAGTGCAGTGACAGCACTTGAAGTGCTTCATTCACAGATTAGAGCCATAATAAATCTTTGTCAAGACTCTTCTCAAACCGTATAGTCCAAAAGGGATCACAGCAATCTTGATCACACTTACAGTACCCCTTGTACAAGGTTCTCCACAGGAAGACAAGCAAGCTGATCCTCCCACAGGCCGAGAAATGCAGCTGCTAATTGATACTTATTGGTGATGACATATCTAACTAAACATATTGAGTAACTTCAATGTGCCAGGAGATTTTCTCAAAAGAGTATCTGTCACGGGATGACAAAATAAAAAAATGTTCTAGGGTGCCGGATTTTTTTTCAATTGCAAATAACTGTACTAGCTTACTACAATGAAGTTTTAGTTTGAGAATCTCAACCCTGGATATAGCCAAAGAAGTTCATACCTCAACCTCCAACATAGCCTTAAATAATAAGCAGAAATTGTTTGCATGTTAGCTCCTTTTAGATAGGTCTGACATATTAGCTATACCTAGTTAGAATGATCAAGTTGACAAAAGAAACCGAAATTATATATATATATATATATATATATATATATATATATATATATAAATGATATAAAAAAGTCTGTCTTTTTTAAGCTACTAGACATGATTGTACATATTGCACTGATGATCAAATACTGTATATTAGCTATGATTGTTGTGGATACCCATAATCCCATAATTTCACACTAATTCAATATGAATTCTGGTGGCGGATTCCATGCAGAATAATTCTTATAAAGCTTGTGATTAACAGAGCATAGTGATAAAATATGATCTTGCCTGTAATCTGGGTTATGAAATACAAGAGGTGCTCAGCTGTGAATCCGATAGCACTATCTGGTGTGAAATCTATAGACTTATAATTAGCAATAAACAAGATAAGGTCACTGTGAAGACGCCGAGCTTTCATCTGCCTCCTCTAATGTCCTTTTGGACAATAGTTTGCGGGGGTCTCAGCTGTGGGGACACAGATGTGTTTGTGGCAATAGAGCAGACATAATTAAGCAAACATGGTGCACCAGGCCAGGTGGAACGGGCATAAAAACTACCGCTTTAATTATAGGAAATTGTGTTAGTAACTCACAGTCAGTGATAGTCTTACAACATGTGACTGCGTTCATGAAGTTTTATAAAAGGGCCTTTGTTTAATATTAGTAGGAAACCAACAGTACAAATAAGAAAGAAGGCAACAAAGAGCAATATTATATCCGGAGCACTCCTTTCCAGGACAGTATACCAAAAATTCTACATCGCTGCACATTTGAAGTAAGGTCTCGTTCATATATGGTTGATAGGGGTAAGGATGAGGATGTGCCGCTATCACATACACAGAATTGGAACTTCATTAACTCCCTTTAACCTATATTGCATTTTACCGCGTTGATGCTGTAAGGTTGTAAGGTTCATGCCAATTTGAACCTGTGGCTCTCCAGTTATTGCAAAACTACAACTTTCATCATGCCATGACAGCTACAGGTTGGAGACCCCTCTTGTAGAGGCTGATGGTCAAATCTAACCTGACCCTTCCCCCATTAACATGCATGATCGGATCAGCTGAGCATGTATGTTTAATTCAATTAGCTTGGGGGAATAAGAAGATGCTATACACCAATGTCATTGTGTCACTAGCCGCCACCTACCAATGATAATGAGATGTGATCAGGGACACTTTTTCTATTGACAAGGGGATTGGCAATACTCGGTTGTCAATTTATGTATACATTTCCAGGAGGAATAATAGAGGAAAGGCACAATGCAGATTTAGAAGAAAAGGTGCCCCAGAATTGATGTTTCATGGGAATTGCAAGTATTTACTAATACAGATATATCAGGAAAGCTGACAGGTCCTCTTTTAAAATGTATAATGTCTAAACCCATTGTAAATAAATATAAAGAATTATAAAAAAAAATCCTTTCGGTAAAGTGGTTGTTTGGTCATATCAAAGGACTTTGGTACATCATTATGGCAAATATATTTTAAGTCATGGCAAAAAATAGAGAGCATCAAGGGTCAATGGGTTCCATTGCTGTCCGTCATGTGACGGATCCGACTCTTTCGTTATTAAGTAACTATGGCAGAACAGAAAAACAGAAGTAACAACGCAGCTGTGCACAGAGCCCGATTTAGGCCCCATGAACACGACTGCAAAATCGCCCGTAAGTCCGGCCCCATTAGTTTCTATGGCCGACTAACATCCGTGCCGTAGAAAATTGTCAAAAAAATAAGACATGGCCTATTTTTTTATTTTACGGACCGTGCTCCCATACTTTATAACAGGAGCACGGCCCGTAAATACGCACGACTGTTCGCGGCCGTGCGAGTCCATAATTATGAGCACGGTCGTGTGCATCGAGCCTTACACTATGTAAAGTCAGAGGCAGCATGTTCAAGAAGCAATTATGTTCAGGTAATAAGTAAGGTCACTCACAGAGAAATGAAAAGAATTAAGAGACGTAATCCAAATATTTGGTAAAAATTCTGTCATAGCGAAGAAATAGCTAGTAAGCCGCTATATTAAGTCAGCTTTATAACAGCGTAAAACTAGTTCACAAGAAAAAGCCACAAAGAAGAAGTATCCACATCTCTTCTCCAGAAATGAAATGACCTCTTCTAACCTCACATTTCATATCCAGACTCTGCTGATTTGAAAAACCAGGCACGGTGGCCAAAGAGTTGCCTTACTTATTAATGTGCACAGTGTTATTTTACTTTCTCCAGTTTACAGCAAAGCGGGGTTGCCATCAGGGCAGTACAGGTGGTACTACCTTCAGGGGTCTGGCCCACAAAGTAGCCCATTGTGTTGCCGGCCAATTAAAAATGATTTATGCCTACAGCTGCCACTAGGGGAGCTTGTGTCATATGGATTTATACAGCTAGTATTGAGAGCAAAAGGAGATGTATAAATCAGTATGACGTGAGCCCCCCTATTGGTAGCTGCAGGATGCCAGAATTTTGTAATATAGCTATGACTATGTGAAATCCATTTTTACATAGGACCTATTTGAAGTAAATAAAATTACATTATAATAACATTTTAACTTCTATACTATTCAAGACTACCGCAAATAATGCCATTAACCCTTTATCGTTCGAAACACTAAATTCCGATTTATCAACGCAATTATCTCAGACTTCTTTTGTATATGCATTGAGTTACACATAAATGTCATATTGATCATACTCCTGGCTTACTTTTTACGACAAAGGCGTCATTTTTGTTCAAACAGCGCTCTGCGAAATAGATTTCCTAAATGTTCTGCTGCTTTCCTGGCATGGTTTAGTAGCTGTGCCATATTCCTCAATAGGTGTGCCCTAATTTGGGTAGTACAGTCTACATTACACTACCAAGTATGTAGCATAGGGAAAGGAAGATCATATGATCGATATGCTACATAAGCTCATGCCCTTCTTAATGAAAACCGTTCACCTGCCCATACATGTGAAGCTGAGTGAAGTATATAATAGACAGGGCTTCACAAACCCTGGGGCACTTTAAATTTTTTTCCTATCTTCCTCCGTTATTTACATATCGGTGCCGTTATAATTGGTGCCCAATATGTAAATAAGCCCCTGAACTGTCAATGGGGCATTTTTATCTAACTAAATGGCAAGGGGGCGTGAACCAGCAATATACTATATTGATATCTATATATTGATTTTTCATCACATTTTATTGATTTTTCACTTTTTTCCACTATTCATTTATATTTGAATATTTATGATTGTATACATCTTTCTTTGATTTTTTTGGACAATGTGCATTCACATATGGCTTTTGGTGTTGATTTTTTATTGCTTCATTACATTTGTCCATTTCTTATTCATGTATTGACATATACTCAAATTCTTTAATTTGCATTGATCTTTTTTACACGCAGCCATTTCATGGGATGTATTAATTATCCATGATGGTGCATCTGTACCTTATACATCTAAATTTGTAACTATCTCTTTCATTTCAAGCAGTGTCTTGGTATACTCTGCCTCACTGTGTCGCTCTGTCATTGGTGCGTGGTGACCGGCCTCCGTCTTCGTCACTCGTGACGTGTCGGACACTGGATCCACGTGACCGGGTCTTCTGACGCGGTGACGTGTTTCCGGTTCCGGCCCCTCGCGACTGATGCTTTCGGGGGCGCGGCCACTTCACTATCCGGATACAGCGACCAGTAAGTATGCAGTGAGGGTACTAGTCATTATACTGAGCACTTTTTCAGGTGACGCATACTTTTCCCATTGGCTCGACTCCATTTAAATAGGATCAGACTGCGGTCTAATGCCACCCACAGACGAAGGCATTTGCGCCGAAACGCGCGTTGGGGTGGACTCTGGTTGTGTCTTTTCCTGCATTCACCATGGGTATGTTATATCCCTTTTGATATGCTACATCAAATTTCTCATATGTTTACTCCTTCAGTTTATATTTGACCATTTGTATGTTGATTGTGTTCATGTTGCATACCGTTACACTTGTGTATCTATAAGGCGCTGACTATATATATAGTTTACTAAACATTGCTCTGTATAGAGTGCATACATGCTTTAACAGTATTTTGTGAACACCAACTGTGTCTATGTAGCTTAGTGCTACATTCATATGTGGTTATTACACCACGTTTACACTATTTGATGGGTCATATCTGTACTTGCAAGTCCATTATCAGATGACTTATTAGCATTTCTACACACATTTATTGTGTTCATGTAACATACTGATCCATCCACACATGGTCACTTTACTATTCGTATATTTTTTCTGTAGGGTAATCATGAATACAAACCTGTAATTCATGATCATTTGGTAGATACACAGCCTAGTGTGCCTTTTTAATTGTTGGTCTATGGATTTTTCATTTTTATTCATTGTTTATTGTCCTGTATCATGTATGGTAATAAAGTATTTTTCATAATTTTCTTGTCTCTTAGCATCTATTTCTTCTAGGTTATATATATTGATTTCTATATGCTGAAGTATCACATAAAACAAGAAAGAAAGTTAACGTTATTTAATTTATAAGGCTTGCAGCAAAGACGTGAATAATTCATGTTTATACATCAGCGGTTATATTACAGAAGAGAAAGTATAGTATAATCATGTATAATCAAGTAGCAAATAATAAGCTAAATAATAGTAATAACGATAACATGATTAAAAAAGTCTCAGAGCAGGATCAAATAATTTCCCCAATGTAACCATGAAGAATAATTGTCTACAGTCATATTCATCAATTTCATTTGTTCTCAGAGCAGCACACGGCAAATAATCTGTGATTAGGGATTTCCCGTTACGATAACCGGTTGGCATGATGGTCTGGCAAGATCCGACGTTCCATAACCACTGTATCCTCTATCAAAACAACTATTACTGTTAGGCAAATCCGTGGATTACTTGACATATAAAGCTGGAGGAAGATGTAATTACTGAACTGTCTTTCTATTTTTAAGACTGCTTGCAAATCAATGAAAAGATCAGAGGTGTAGAGCTAGCAGGCGTTAACACCTTATTGTACGAGCTACCACTGAAAACATCCTCCGGACACAACAAAAAGTTCTCTAACCACAAACCACATTCTCTGTGCAGGGAACATACATTTGCTTCACCTGCCAGGGGTTGAAATTCAATCTATGGCTGATTTTAAAGACCAAACACTCATATAACTCAAAGCACATTCTATTATCATTTAGAATTATATATTTATCGAAATACATATAAAGATATATCTACACACACACATATATATATATATATATATATATATATATATACACACACTTTTTTTTTAAAGAATAATGGATCGGACATACATAGACATATAAAGTATATTAGAACATTTATATAGCTTCAATTCACACAATGCATTTTTATTTTTATTTTTATTTTTTTTTACATAATGGAAAACTGGGAGATGAGAAATATATAAAGACTATTAATGCAAGACATAGGCCGCTGCGAAAAAGGAGCAAGTGAAGTTCTGATGCCACTAACTGGTGACATCAGATATCACTATTTCTGCTTGGCTTAAACTGATTAATTGATTGATAACTAAACGTTATTGAGTATATTACATGATACTTCACAAGTGATTGTGTATTATGTTTTTACATGACCATTGGTCGTGTAAAACATGCAAAACAAAACTAATTTCCATTGGTTGTGATAGGCCCCTCCTCTATTCTTGAAACACCTGAAAATTTCCTGACAACTATTGACATTTGACACTTTTTTTCCTGACTTTTTCAGAATAAGCGGTCATATGTGTGTACAACAGGAATAAAAGTATATCTGGCCAATATATGACTTGTATTCTGCATTTTTTAGCAGTTTTCCCGTTTGCAGGCTTTATCTCTAATTCCCAGGTTTCTCTGAAGAGGAAAAGCCTACACATCTCTGTCATATATATATATATATATATATATATATATATATATATATATAAAAACACACACACACACAGAATGGAGGACATTATGAAGCAGTAATGAGAAGTGTAGCTGTGAATCCAGCACTGGGGTGAGGTATAACACTTTGTGCACATCTGGTTTTCCGTTTTTCTGCACCGTCATAGGAACAGAATAAAAAAACGGAGGCACTGGATACGTTGAATGACTGACACCAAAGGCACCCGACAAAACCCATTGACTATATTTTATATATACCACTGTGTGTAAAAGAGATATAACAATGTGGGGTTTTACATAGGACTGCTGGTAAACCTACTGAATAACACACAACCACTCCAGCTTCAAATTTAGCTCTGCTACATCTGTGCTGTCATTTTCAGCATCTATTGAGGCTGTTTTTACTATAGCAGAGTGAAGCAGACTTCATCACAATCCCTTTCTTTAATTTGCTTACCCATTTACTGGGGTAAAGACCTTGGCAGGCAGCCTGTAGACAGTTCCCGTTATACAATACACTTAGGATCAGAAGATGTTGGCATGGAAGGGAAATAACCATCGCACCTTTTTATATGGAGCTCTTCTTGGTAATAACACGGTTCCTATCAATATAAAACCACTGATACCTCAGTTATCTTGAGAGGTAAATGAAGCATGTTAATCCAGAATGAAATGTCTTTACAAATATTACACTGACATTTTCACCTATGTAACTGGTTTTTAGAGGGTGAGGTGTAAACAGGTGCAATGATATAAATGAAGTATTATAAAAACCCAACTTTTTTTTTGGGGGGGGGGGATGAGATGAATGACAGTTGCCCCTGCCAGTCATCAAATAGATCCATTAGAACAGTGTTGTAGTGTCTTCTACTGTTGTAGAGGAGACAGACACCTGCGACTAATACCCCTGCCTCATTTAGGGCTTGTCCAAATGTAACGGAATTGCTGCAGAAAATTTCTGCAGCAATTGCGCAGAAAGTAGCAGAAATTCTGCTGCGGAAAAACTGCACCATTTCCTGCATTTTTTTACCGGAGAAAATGGTACAAATAAGTCCACTTTCTGCAGCAGGAATTGACATGCTGCGGTACAAAAAATAAGCACCGCAGGTGAATTTCATCCACACGCACCGCAGCGTTAAATCTCACCCACTGCGCTGCTACTGTATTCTGTTGCGTATTTTCCGTCTGCAATTCCAGATGGAAAATATGCAGCAATTCCGCTACAAGTGAATACTTCTACATACCTTTGATAGACTTTTTCCATTTTAATATATAGTGTGGCTCAGCGCAACAGGTCATATTTAAAAATGGCTTGCATGCGTGCCAAGAAAAAAAAAAAAAGCCATATATGCAATTAAATAGACTATTATTGGTAGCTTTACGGTAGCTAGAAAATTTGAATATAAACTAATAGGGTAATTGCCACCAATAAACAGTTCAAATAATATATTATACAGAACAAAATAATAAGCACCCAAGTTTATAAAAGTTTAATTGCGTCTTTAAGGGGGCATGGAATTTATTTTGAAAACCAATCTAATCTATTTCTAGCTGTAAGAATTGTGATATTCTAGGTATCAGCATTGCGTTGTCAGCTTCTTGGCATTTACAATTTAATTTAGTTCATTACCAACAGATATTTGGCAAGCATTGTGCTCATGTAATTTATAATAATGAAACATGCATTGTCCTCAGTTCTTTCATATTATAGAGACTTTTCTATTCAGATCTGAATTTGGAAACCGCTTGGGCAATGTGAATGTAAGGCAATATAGATTTAATTTCAATAAGTGAAGGGTGATAAAAAGGGCAGGAAAAGCCAAGTGTTGATACTGCTGACAATATATCCCGATTAGAGGGCTGAAAAATGAACATAATCGTTATAAGCATGGCTGTACCTGTAACAGGGGCAAATTAGGCAAATCCAGGTACTACTCTGAGCTAAATACATCAGCGCTGCACAAATCTCACTGAAAGTTTGCTACAATGCATCAGTCTGGAGTCCGAGTTGTTAAAGGCTATGGACACTCTTGCACTTCATTAGTTTTCTTGTTCATGTACTTCCTAAATGCTAAATGTATTCACTCTAAATAGTCTTAATTAAAAATCTACCATTTTGTTTCTGTAGAGTCTGTGCAGCCTCCTGTACATTGCTGGTTGTGCTGCTGCTACTGACATAGACCCAACTGCACATTAAAAATTGATCTTCCCTTCCTGTCAGTGTTGAGATACCTGCTTGCAGCGGAGGCAGTTGTACACAGCATAGCAAGCAGTATTAGATAGGGAGGAGAGAACCCAAGGCAGTGTGCAGGGGGAGAGCATCAGTGTAGAGACAGACTAGAGCGCCCAGCGTCTGTAGAGGAAGGGGGAGAGATCTACAGGCTGTTGATAGGGAAGAGGTCATCAGTATATATCCACAGTGCGCGTCCGACCCCGCACCGTTAAGCAGCTCCGGCTATCTCCGGGCACCGGATGTTATGGCCCATTATGCTATGTAAGGAGACAGAAGCAGTTGGCTCCGTACATAGCATAGCAGCCGTGCTGCCAAACTGCAGCTCGTCGCTATTCAGTGGCCAGAACCCACTGCTTTCGGCATGTACGTCCGGTGCTCTGAGGCAGCCGGAGTGGCTTAACGGTGCGAGGTCCGTGTGTCGACCCGCACCGATGATATACTGATGACCTATCCGGTGGATAGTTCATCAGTTGTCCAGTAGTGGACAACCCATTTAATGTATAGACAGAAGCTCTCACACATACAGGCAGCATCAGTGTCCGTTTCAAAACAGGAGGAGAGATCACACGGGCTGCATTAGGAGAAAACCGTACAGGAATGAAGCTGCGCTAGTAAACAAGAGTTAGTAAAGGCAGTTGCATCCTGGATTCAAAGACCTCACATCTAGCATATATTACTGTAAGACACACACCAACAGGAACAAAGTCTGAAACTATAAGTAGGTTGTAAACTGCACATGAAGGGGTCTGAAAACAAATGAAATAATAAAGATCGCAGCCTGAAATTTAGAGCAACTTTTTAAACTCATAGTACCACTAAGGCTTTGTTCACATCTGCGCCAGGGTCCCGTTCACACGTTCCGTCTGAGCTTTCCTTCGGAACGGGACCCTGACTGACACAAACGGAAACCAAAGGTTTCCGTTTCCATCACCATTGTTGAATCAATAGCGTAGTTGACCTATTGTTTCCGTTTGTGTCGGTCAGAGCGCTGTTCAGACGAAAGCTCTAGCGCAGATGTGAACAAAGCATAACATATGTAAAGTATCAGTAGCCTCCCAGTGCATCACCTTGACTGGATACAATTGTATCCACTTCTCAGCTGAGAGCAAGACAAGGTATGTACTAATTTTCTGCCTGAATGTGAACACGATTTTCTCATTCACTAAGAGAAAACAAATATCTTGAAAATTGTGAGGAATTTACATAAAATAGGAAAACCCCTTTAACTGATAACTTCACTAGTCTTAGCCTGAGGAGGATCGGTCACATATTTATGCTGTCCTGTCTGAAAGCAGCATAAAGAAGGGACATAAATGCTGATTTCAGCGGTCTGTCACCTATTAGGCAACGTGCCGTAGTTTATGAATATTTAGTAGATAAACTTGCGGCACAAGGCTAGCGCTGCGAAGTTGAGTCCAAGTATATTCATGCTGCCCCTGCCTCACCCCCGAGCCACTAACTGACACTTTTCCACCTAGTACTGTGCAGAAGGAGGAAAATGTCAATTAGCGGCTGGAGGGTGGGGGCAGCAGAAATATATGAATATACTTGGACTCAAGATTGTGCCGCTAGTAAAGCTAATAAAGACTCAGAAACAACTGTACTCCACCTAATGAGTGACGGCATGCCGATATCAGTGTGTCTGTCACTTCTTTATGATGCCCCTAGACAGGACAGCATAAATATGTGACAGATCTTCTTTAAAGAGGCTCTGTCACCAGATTATAAGTGCCCTATCTCCTACATAATGTGATCGGCGCTGTAATGTAGATAACAACAGTGGTTTTCTATTTTGAAAAACTATCATTTTTGAAAAAATTATGAGCAATTTTTGATTTATGCTAATTCGTTTCTTAATAGACAGCTGGGCGTGTTTTTACTTTTTACCAATTGGGCGTTGTAGAGGAGTGTATGACACTGAGCAATCAGTGACCAATCAGCGTCATACACTTCTCATTGTTCCAGCCCATTGTTACGGTGTGATTGTGCAGTGAAAGATGCTGGGCTGGAACAATGAGAAGTGCATGACGCTGATAGGTCACTGATTGGTCAGCGTCATACACTCCTCTGTACAACGCCCAATTGGTAAAAAGTAAAAACACGCCCAGTTGTCTATTAAGAAACTCAATAGCATAAATGTAAAATTGTTTAGAACTTGCTCAAAAATTATTGTTTTTCAAAATAAAAACCACTGTTGTTATCTACATTACAGCGCCGATCAGATTATGTAGGAGATAGGGCACTTATATACTGGTGACAGAACCTCTTTAATGGGAAATTAAAAAAACAGACTGCTAGTATTAAAATAAAATTAATTAATTAAAAAGAATAATACATCTTGACCAAAAGACACGTGGAAGAATCACAAGTGGCAAAAGGGTTTATGGTCTGGTAACACACATGCTGATAGAAACCTATTTGCAATATCTATCTAGCTATCGCTTTCTTTTTCTTACCATTAAATGGACTGTTGAATTTGTTTCCAGCAACAGAAAAAAAAGTATTTCCTTCCATTGAGAAAATCCATATACAAATCTCACAACTGAGTGTATGCCCTTCAGAGTATTAAGAACAAGCATATGGTGCGATACCAAATAATGATTATATTATTCTACACCAATGAGAACATTGGGACTTCCAAATGCTATTTATAAAACCATCACAGTAGGTTTCTTAATTGAATGCGGCTTTATCACTAGGTAAATATTCTGCTTCCCTACTAAAAGGAACTTGGCAGTCTGCCATTACAGGCATGAGACGCAGCAACCGTTCTACAGCGAACATCATTTAGCCATTCATCCTTCCCATAATAATACAGTAGGGCACAAGCAGCTACTGAATTAAATAAAATAAAAATGAGAAGATCACTAAAGATGGATGGATAGATAGATTAGATAGATATAGTATAGACTTTAAAAGTAAATTGAACCATTTTAGAAACCAAATGGCCCAGCTCCGGCTGCCACCAGGCACCAAATCGCCATGCCGGAAACAGTTGGCTCCGTACATAGCATAGCGGCCAAGCTGAAATACTGCAGCTCTGCTCCTATTCAAGTGAATAGGAGTCGAGCTACAATTCTGCAGCACGGCCGCTATGCTATGTACGGAGCCAACTGCTTTCGCCACTAAAAGCTGCATACCCTGCATAACAACCGACGTCCGGAGGCAGCTGGAGTAGCTGATCGGTGTCGGACCCCCACCGATCATATACTGATGATCTAGCCTGTGCCCGGACAACCCCTTTAAGTATCAGCAGAAAAATTTAAGCAACGGCTATTTAACTCCAGGGATTTGTCCAGACTGACATACTATACAATGAATATATAAGAAAAAGTCATGATATACTGCATCCATAGACAGTTTTTCTGCGTTTTCATACACTACTATACAGGTTTAAGCTATCTGCTGGGTGTAACCTATTGCCCAGTTCATACTGATCTTCTGGTATATGAATAGACTGCCATAACTTTAGTGAAGAGTGACACTTAGAGCACTGCATAGTCAACGCAACAAAGCAACATGAATCTGGACAGACAGTCGATGCAGTGAAGATCAAGGAGAAACCTGTCACATTGAAAATGCAGTCCAATCTGAAGGCAGCATGATATAGAACAGGAGGAGATGAGCAAATTGATATTTAGTTTGGAGGCAATATATTTAGTATAACTTGTAAATTATTGATCTAAACCTGAGTGTGCGTACAGGGAAGGCTGTCAATCACTGAGTAGGACCGCCCAATGAACTCTTAAACTCACAATCAGCAGAGGTTTCGATCAATAAATTACAGATTGAAAAGCATTTTAAAAATAACAGGTGCCATTTAAAAAGCTTAAAAATTATATGTAAATCAGGACGTATAGGTGATGCTTACCTGCTATTTATTTTATTGGCTGCTTTGTAGCTCAGCTTCATAGGGCAGATCTGTGACTACAGCTTAGCTACAGTGCCTACAGGGAGTCTGAGGTAGTCTGAAATCCACCTCCTGTCTCATCATTGGTTCAGGCTGCTGCTCTCTCCTCCTTATTGCAGCACTGCCCCTTCACATTGGCTGCTGTGTATAAACAGATGTCCATCCCAGGGTCCCCCTGAAGTCAGTGCATGGAGAGTGGATTTATATTACATCAAGGACAGAATGATTAGAAAGTGCAGGTTACCAAGCAACCAGCATGAAATAGATGAACATTGGATAATTGTCACACACATTATATACTGAGGTAAATGAGCCTTAGCAAAGTGGTTTCTGGAGTGTCACTTTAATGTATGTTCAACTTCCACGCAGAACATGATCCTGTCCCTGGCTGAATGCCTTGATAACGTATTCTCGTTCAAGCCGTTACTCTGTAGCTTTGCAGCGGCCTGTCCAAAAGGGAGGAATGTGCCCAAAGCAAATTGCTTTCTCCGGGAGAAAAGGGTACCAAGAGAGCCCCCATTTTTTTGCTTTGTAGATAGTGCACAATGCGCTAGATATATTACACATGAACTAGAGAGGTGCTTACGGGTCCCCTTTAAATTACAGCAGAAATTCTGGAAACATTTAGACCCCTGGTTATAGATATAGACGCTGTACTTATCAGCTGGGAATATAAAAACCTGCGGTGGCTGTCTAATGAAAGAACATTTTATCAATGCTGTGACTTAGGGCTGTATGTACAGTGTACAGAGGAATATTAAATATGTTTGAAAAGTTCCCTTCAAAAGAACAGAAAAATGTATCGGCAGACAGAGCTTTTCAGACTGACTCAGCGCCATGGTAATGATTATTGTGTCTGATGGACGTCTGACGGTGAATGAGCAATGATACTATAAGGAATAACAAATTATCTATGTATCAGACCAAGCAGTTATAGCAGAAGGGCTTCATAGTCACTTATTACATTATTCTCACGCATTTCTTTTTACGTGTGTGTCCCTGGCATTCTGAGAGATCTGTTACAAATGTTTGATACAGAGAGAGCGTAAGAGTCTCAGGGTAAAAATAGCAGTGTATTATTTGGGGTTTCTGCTAAACTGGCACATGCCCTTTAAGGGGTGGTTCATTTTGGCCAACCACATTTCAGATGACCGACATGCCAAAGCTCAACACAGGAGGATCCAGAGTCACCTATCACAGAGTAAACCACCTGGCGTCCACTGGCCCCAATGGATGTTGATGGTCTTACAGTCAATAGCCATACTTGATACTATTGGGGGTTTCAAAAAGATTTAGAAGTCAAATCGTTTTTATAGGCACTGTATTTTGAAACCAAAATAATATACTAAAGTATACATTTCAGACCAGAAGCTCAATTTACTGTAGTTGCCAAAATCTACAAACTCGCGTACAGTGAAAAAAAATATTTTGAAATATTGCACGTCTCTATGGATGTCGGTGGCTGGCATATTACCAGGCTTTGGTTTAAGTTTTAGAAGATCCCAGAATTCCTCTGACATTTAATGGCTTTAAATTTCACATGGGGAAAGAGTTGATTCCATTATTTTCTCCCACATCATGTATCGTGTTATCTTAATCCAGTTCATACGGTATTCAGAGACAATCCAGGCAAACCTAACAGCTGGCTGGAAAGTCGATAAAAACAGATAACTAAAAGTTTTAGTTTCGAATGTTTATATGTGGCTTCTTGAAATCCTCCAAACAACTTCCGAGTTAATAGAACGATATTTATTATAAACAAGATTATATTATACAGTACTTATCATATACAAGTGCATCTAATAAACACCTAAAAAAAACATGGGTGAGATTTTTTTCAAACTATCTAAAAGAAAAACCGACCTTGTTGCTGAGCTTTCATTTCTCAAATTTCTCATGAAAAATGAAAGCTGTGCTGTGATTGGTTGCGAAGAGCAACAAGTCCAGTTTTGTCGTTATATGGTTTTAACAAATTAAACACAATCTAAATGACTTATAATCAATGACTTCACTCTGTCATCACTTGAGAGTTTATAATGAAAAGTTGGATATAATAAAGGATAGTGCACCTGAAATTTCTATAACATTCATTGTCCTCCATACTGAAGTGGGTCATGGTACTCTCCAAAGGACCGGAACCTCTTAAAGGGAAATTCTCTCGAACACAACGGTAGTTAAATGTATAACCAATGTAGAGTTATTTATTTGGCCAATAGGAAGTAATTAAATAAAAAATCCCTAGTTTCTGACTAATTATCGTACATACCTTCCCTCTGTCAGGAGTCCTATTGTCTTTTTCTGTTGCCCTTGGAACTGACAATCATGCCTTTCTAATTCTATAGTTGTGCATACATAGATGCCAACCATAGATTCTCTCATTGGCCGACCTCACACTCTCGTGAAATCTGCTTTTAGAGAGTACCAGTGCCCAATTCAATTCAATTATGAATACAAACTCAAAATAATATATTTTCATTAAAAAACCAAAAACTAAAATTAATGACGCAGTATAATTAATAACATTTCAAGATTTGAGAATAAACAATACATGTTTTGCAATGTTTGGCTTATTCAATAGACAATATCGTTACATAAATGTATCTCAATTAATATTCTGTGATCAGACAAGACTACACTGCGCGCACATAACCAGATACGATAAAAGCGAACGTAGTGGCAATTTGTGGAGCGCTCAATTCCTTGCACCTGCTGAGTGAGCTTCAGTAAACAAACAGATGTGTAATTTCAGATAATATAAAGAAACATTAAGTCACATATCTTTCTGCCTCGAATGGGAATGAAGATACGTTCTCAATAAAAGACAAGAAAAACAAATGCATTGCAGCTAAATGCTTAATAATCATCCGCACTGAAATCACCCCATAAACCATTATCATGTGTAGAATGGCACATTAACCATAGAGCTGCTACATGACATGAATTTATACCACGGCCTCCAAGAAACTCCATGGGAATCTCATCTAAAGCCAAAATATTGTTTCTATTTTTATAAAGATACAAAGTAAAGATTCCAAAATACTAAAGATTAAAGGGACAGAGCCAGGAAGATTACAGCAACGATATGACTGATTTTGTGAAACTATATTTGAGTAAGTAATAGCAAAGTTGACCATGGACATTAGATTAATGTTTACAAAAGGTGACTCAAGAAAAACCTTTAACTAACTTAGATCTTGCTCTAAAACGAAACTTATGTGTTATATATCTTTTTTTTTAATCATAATTACAAGGCATCTACAGAGAATGAGTTATAAAATCCCGTCAGCTATATTAGCTAGAATAGGTCTAATAACTTGGTCGACATTTATTTTTTTTCTAATCTTAGGCAATCCCTTTAAAGTTATCAGTACTTCAAGAAGTCCCTGCTAATCAGTACAAAGCTAAGGTTTTGCACATTTTCCATCTAAAAAGTGTGGCAATGCAAGATACCATAAACACAAGTATATAGCCTAAAGGCCCTATTGCATGGGGCAATGATCGGGCAAACGAGTGTTTATATGTAAACTGGGAAACGCTCAGCCAATGAACGGGCAAACGCTCGTTCATTGGCTGATCTGTTCTTACATGCGGCATTGACAATCATCGTTGTCGGCAGCACATCTCCCTGTGTAAACAGAGAGATGCACTGCCGACATGATGAAAATGTATGGGGATGAATGATAGGACTAACGAACGCTCATCTCTATATATGCGCAAACATTGCTCCGTGTGAAAGTAGCAAATGAGCGCCAATCAGTCGAGCTGTCTAGGTTGATCTGCGCTCGTTTACATGGCCCACGTCGGGGCGTGTAATAGGACCCTTAGGCTCTTTTGACATCTGATTCGTGGCTTTCATTTATAACAGTAGCCATGACACTGTTGGATCCATTGTATGACAGACCCCATTGACTTACAAATCAAATACATCAAATCTGACGGAATTTGAAACAGAACCTCAGATGCGAATGTGAATGCATTTACATCAGTGACTAAAAATTACTAAAAGCTCACATTGAATACTATATTACCCAGAAAACTATGATACATTGGTGATACTTAAAATCTGCATAGATGATAATTCTTATTTTTTTGTAGCCCTGGTGTTGTAGGCAATTTCTAGTGCATCTATGAATCTTAATAATGTTAATATTTCATCAAGGACATTGTTGGGTATATCAGTGTGTGGAATATATTGCAGTGAATGAACCCAGATGCCACTGAATCAGGTTTCTGGAAATCATCACCTCTGCTCGGGGTAATGTATGTAAAAGCTTTGTAACAATGTCTTCAGCAGACATTAGACATTCAGCGTAATGATCTTTGACATGTGATCTATGATTTACTCATGAAGCAGTGAACCTTGTTCCAGCCCGTGTGTGTCCGACATATGCTCTCCAGCTGACATTTATTCATTAACTTACACAGATAACATTTCTTAGAAAGCATATTTTATTATTATACTGAGTGCTGCCCCCACTTTAATGTTACATTTAAAGGGTTACTTGTATATGGCCTGATACACCCCAGGTTCTCAACCTATAGTATGTGGGAACATGCCGTGTCTTTAAAGGGCACTCTCACTGTCCCAATGCTATGCTTTTAGTAGGTGCAGCGAAGGGTCAAGTTAGAGGTAAATGTAAAATTTCTATTACATTTTTCAACAATATCTTAAAAACGAACAATGGAAGTTAAAAAAGATTCGAGTCTAAAATACATATATATATCATTGTGAAATTGAAGTGCTCCATTCATTCACCAAAATAAATGTGTGATTCTAATCTGTTACATTTTAGTTTTGAAGATATATCAAATAACATTTCTTTCTAATTAAATCGGCCCCATTGCAACGCATTTCCTTATATGCAATTTATGGACCGGTTCTACCAATGATACGCTCATGTGCATTGCACAAAGGGCTGCAAAGTAGCATGACACATTGATGGCAAACTGTGCAGACGAGATAAGCCTCTCTTTGTGTCCATACAATGGGACAGAATGCCTCGGAATGAACCTTTGCTTCGGTGATGCAGGGTAATGTACAGGGAACACATGGAGATGTATGACATCTCACCTCTCTCACCGTGAATCATGGTGGCTTATGTTCTTCACTTCTGCAGACTACATAAGGATTCTACATAAGGATTTTATTTTTTTTCTCATCTGAATGGAGTGGCATCGACAATTAAAGAAAACTGGCCTGAAGATAAAAAGTCCTCTAAGCCCGGCTCCTGGCATCTCACCAACAGCAGGATTATAAGTAAAAAAAAATACCCAGAAACACACAATCCATAGCTGGGTCACGGCCACCGTCTTCCTCTCTATTAAATGGATGGTGTCTTTATTGCTGCTTTTTACAACAACCCTGCATGCATTGGTAGCCTATTCACACTGTCATGCAACAAGCAGCTTGTCTTGTCCCTGCAGCAGCATCACAAACTGTTGGCCTTTTGCTGTAGCGATTATGCCGCCATGTTGGCCCAACTATCTACTTTTAGAAAAAATAACGGAATTCATGGAAGTTGTTAACATGCAGAACCCAAAATATACTGGAATTTCTCTCAATGTTTGTAGATTCCATTAAACAGAAGATTTATTTTAAGTGCAACTTTAACTATGCAAAATGATTAACGTTACCCAACCCTCATATAGGGTCATTTTATAGCAGCGACAGACAATATTACATTCATTAGTACGATAATGGATCCACGTTTAAATGAACACATGACATAGAGACATCTTAAATTCCAATATGAAATTCCATTGTTTAATGAGCCCTGGCATGACACAAAAAAAACAGGTTTGTTTTTTTTTGCTATAAATAATCACTGTACTAAGCCTTCTATCCTTTACTCCCAAATAACTACTATGTTTGGATAATTTTTTTATTGGACTCATATTTTCCCTTCTGAGAGAGTTCTTCAAGACACAAATATAACCGTGATATCTACTGACATATCATTTAAAGGAGTTGCCTGTTTTAGAAACCCCATTTTCAAATACCTCATTATAGTATTATGATTTGGGACCTCCATCTTTTAACCAGAGCAGAGAGTGCTACTAAGAAAGTCCATTGATTTTATTGGAAACTGTGTAATGCTTCATTTCTCCTGTTGTCGTGCTGCAGGGAAATTGAACGCTTGATGCTGGTTCTCCTATGGGACAACCTGTAATGAGCATATTTTCAGGGACACTTCTAAAAAAGATTGTAAAAAGTGGAAAATCCCTTTAAGAATTTCCAAGGTGTAGACATCCATAAGTATTTGCACCCTTCCAAATGTCCCCAATTATTTTAGATTTGTCACAATAAAAGGTTTATGATAAAGTTTATATTCCAGGGTTGAAACGAAGGTTCTGCAGGCTTCAGAGCTAAAATAGTTCAGCAATTCCTGCTGGCTCAATGACTAGACAGAGCATGCTCTAGTAATTTGCATTCTGGGAAGTAGACACTGTATTAACTTGGGTAGAAAAAAAACAAAAACTAACAATCCCAGAGTGTAGTGCAGTAGAGAATATTGCCTTATAGGAGCTCAACGAAACTGGTACCAGTCCGTACAAGAGAAGTATTCGGCACACTCTTGGAAAGTGAAAAGATGATTTTGATTTTTTTCTGTTTTGCCAGTAGTTTACGTGCAACGTTTCGGTCGCAAGACCTTCGTCAGGCACTGAGCCATACTGGGGACAGTTTAGGCATATAGCTGGCGCTGTAGTATATAATGGCGGCTTACCGCTAAGTGAAGCGCTCACTTAGCGGTAAGCCGCCATTATATACTTCAGCGCCAGCTATATGCCTAAACAGGCGACCGAAACGTTGCACGTAAGCTACTGGCAAAACAGAAAATCAAAATCAAAATAACCTTTTCACTTTCCAAGAGTGTGCCGAATACTTCTCTTGTATATCTCAACTGGGTTGGGGCCCTATCTCGAGCACCTAAGAAAACTAGTGCTATCTGAAACATCTCCATAATGTTACAGGAGTAAAACACTCAGGGACTTTCTGTAAATTTCCAGGTCCATTTATATTTTGACACAGCTCTATTTAGGGTAGCGTTGGGCGGGAAGAACTTTGTACTTTACTGTACTTTTTCTGTGGATTTTTCTATACGTTTTTGTTTGTGTATACCTTGATGAAATCTAATAAAAATGTTCTGATTTAAAAAAATATATATATATTTTGAGGGTCATTGAAACCAATAAATAAATTCTAATGCTTGATACAAAAATAAATTCCGCTCATATTCCACATAAAAGTGATTAACTGAGAACATATTCTGTCTGAAAGGACAATGGAGACCGGAGACGCAGATTATGCTCTCCACTCCACTTTGATCACTGTAAACATTCATGCATCAAAGCAAGTAGCATCTGAGAAAGTGGCGGTCCGGAATGAACTATGTAATATCTAGGAGCAGACACTATAAAAAAGCATTTCCTCTAATAATAATACAAAAAAAAACTCCACTAAATATACTGTATGTCCTTCACTTGTCCTCTTCTGTCAAGTTATTAAGAATTCAGTGTCGCCTTTTCTTAGTTATGAATAAACCAGCAGTAAAAGAATAGGGATGGATGAACGTGGATACAAATATACTAAGGGGAAAAATATATATAGAAGGGATTATTTATAGTGGAAAACCTACACTCTGTCATTTCTGTAATGTCAGCACTCATAAGACACTAACATATGATACTTCTAGTGAATTCTGAAAAATAAAGGGCTTATCCCATAAGGAAACTTCGTCCTTTATATCCTATAGGAACACATAGACATCAGAGAGGACGACTCCGGTTTATAATCTCCCTCTAATAGGGTTCATGCACAGAGCTTGCCATCCAGTATGCTTTGTACTCCGCGTGTACGGACATATTATCCCCTACAAGCAATGCTAGGGGGGGGGGGGGATACCTCAGTACATATGGCATCTGATGGAGTATTTTTTCTGTCTGATTCGTACAGTATCGGACAGATAAATCTTGTGTATGCCTCGGAGGCATGTCGAGGTACAGTAAAGGATTTGTGCATTATTGTGACCTATTACAGATACATTATACGGCCGTGTGAAAAAGCCCACAGCCAGGGCCGCTGCAAAAAAAATCCCCCACTCTGTAGGGCTCTACAAGGAGGATCAATATGTAGAGGGGGTTTGTACAGTAACCGATTACAGTTAACAGTCACCAGCTCGTCTTTTATTAAGTCATCTTAATCTCAAAAACAGTGGTACGAGTGAGATAGGAAAGTTAGTCATTTTGGGGAGACTTGAACTGCAAATATCAATAGCAGAGGAGTGGAGTATCAATTTTGTTGGAACATGTTTTATTAGAACTCTGCGTTGTGCCATTCTTCTATTATTTCTCCTAGAATTTTATGGATAAATTGACAACTGGGTGTTTTATTAGTTGGGGGTGTGTCCCTACACAGAGTGACACTGTCCAATCAGTGCTGACAGATGACTGTAGGGACACACCCCTTTAACAAGGAGAATGTTAACACCCAGTTGTCAATTTATTCATAAATTCTCAGTAGGAATAAAAGGATGAAGTGGACAATACAGAGTTCTAAGAAAATATGTTCCAGAATTGTTATTTTATGGGGAATAGAAACATTTACTAAAATGGACAGGTCAGGAGAGGTGGCAGTTCCCCTTTAAATAGGTTTGTTATTCAGGAGACAGAAAAAGTTGAATGGCAACCCTACTCTGAGCTGTAATGGCAGCCATGTTGGTTGTCACCCAGCTTTCGAAGAAAAACATAACTAAAGAACAGTGAAACAATTTTTTTTACAGTTGATTTTACTTTTAGTTGTCTATGCTCTTTAATAAAAGCAAACATTAACAGATGTTATCGCTTTAGGAATTGTCAAGTAGTATATCACGGCTGTCACTTTATACTACTCCAAGTATCTGAACATTTCATTCTTGCAATCCTGCCCTGATTGCTACGGCACTCTCTGTCAGCCACCTGCAGATTGCCATTTGTTTTCACAGCCAGTCTTTATCTGAGCCAATAGTAATGGCACAAGGCCAAATAATAGTAGAACGCCGGTCTGTACTTTACATTTAGCACTGTAGACGGGAGCCGATACTAATGGCAGCATGTAAACAGTGCTTTTAAAATGATCTTCGCACATACACCGCCATCCCCTGGACCGCTATCGCAATGCATAAACAAGAATGGTTTACTTGCCATTTGCAATCAGAAAAAACATGGATTCACCACATGAAAGGTATTTACTGGAGATGGCGCGCACTGAACTATTTATCTGCAGACTGTAGCGTTCTTCAAAGCCGACTGTAAAGCACAAGGTTATAGTCTGATTACACACAGTATAAAAAACCAAAATGAAAGGAGACATTTCACTTTTCTAAGCAATTCCACAAAGGACTCTACATATTTCTGAAATTACACCCTGATAAACCGTTACCCATAAAGGTAAAATATCAGTAGGATCGTCTTGTTGCAAACTGAATAAACAACGTAATCAATCTGTATCCAGCGGTAACATAGTAATAATATTAATCATTCCAATACTATTAAATACATACAGACATAACATCATATCATATGTTGTACCAATTATATGCCTGTGTTTTACAAAAGATCAAAGGTAACGATTATTGTACCGGAATAATTTGTCTTTAGTATGCTTGGGTTTAAACCTAGGGATTTCATCTACAATTTAACAAAAATTTTTTTAACTGTAGTGTGAATTACTATATATAAATAGATAAGGTGATCCATCAGGTCTGATAACTATCTGATCTTCCCAAAAATATTCCAATCCAAATAGAATTATTGCTCAGATTTTTTTCATTTTCTTTTTTGCTATGTTGGGAACTTTTTTTTTGTATTAACTTTTTTCCATTATAACGAGTGTGTGATAATTGAGAGTCAACCCAATAATTTATCATTGAGATGTTGAACATCTGAAGACGTGAACGCACACAATCGCTACATGGGTTAGTCAGGGTAGATGTTTCCTCCTAAGTGACCAGATTACCAGAATTAGGAAGCCCGTTGAGGAAGAAAAAGATGACAAAACAGCCAATCTCTGCAGTAGGGATGGGAAAGGGTGATGCGTAAGAGTCCTTGGTATCATGTTTAATTTGGTTGTTTTTTTTTTTTTTTGTTTCGTTGGAATTTCTGTATATACTTCCACTATCATATATGTTTTATTTCAGAAACAGAGTAATTTCCATGGATTGAACAGGCAGCTGCAGAATTATAAAATTCTATACGATGTTGGTTGCAGTTTAGGACAACTCGTAATCAGCCAACTACCTAAAGCAACAGACTGCCTTAATATCAACTGTGCTTATAGTTGTCTGAGGATGGGTGGCATCCTGCATCTGCCCATTCAGTGCATTAAATATACTCGATTTATGATGAGCTAATAAGGGCATTGCTATAAAACAATCCCTTAGGGCCCCATGCACACGACCGTAATTGTCGGAAATTGCGGACCCATACATTTGTATTGGCCACGTACACCTTTCTGTATATTTACGGATGTGTGTCCGGGCCATAGAAATATTCAGCAAATTATAGAACATGTCCTATTCTTGTCCACAATTGCGTCACGGACTCACCCATAGAAGTCTATGGGCGCTTCCGCAATTGCGGACCGCTACAGGTGTGTACCATAATCATCAAATCCGTATTTGCGGACAGTAAAAACACTTACGGTCGTGTGCATGGGACCTTAACATAGATGTACACTTTATATACACTGTGCTATTTCAGACATGGTTGTGTACATCATTCTGAACTACAGAACTGTAATGTACTTAATACAATTGTAGCTCTGTATTCGAGGGTAAAAATGAGGCTTGGATAGAGGCCATTGTCACTTTCTTGGCAGCAGCAAGGTTCTAAGTATGAGACTGAATTACTGCGCATGACCCAGAAGCCATTATCCATAATACAATAACGTGACATTTTGAGTGTTTATCATTTTATCAGGACCGAACGGACTGTGTAGCCAAGGTTTGCAATGAGTGTATGTGGACAATGGTCAAGTATATTCCTGCCAATGCCAAAATATACAAAGCACTGTTATTGTTGAATAGTTATAAATAAATCTATTACCGAATGCTAAAGAAAAAGTTATTTCTGTGTCTATTAGAAAGTGAACATAATTTAAAAGTAAACACAGTTTCTACAAAGAGTATCTCTGGGGGACCCAGTATGTCAATGCGTTGAGCGGACATCACAATAATTTCTATAAGAATTGTGTAATGCTTAATTTCTCCTGTGGTGGCACTGCAGGAAAGATGAACACTTGCTGCCGTGTTCCCCCACAGATTACAGCCAATTGCTGAGGGCCACAGTAGCAGGACAACCTGTAATAAGCTTATTTCCGGGAAACCATTCTGACACAAACCCCTTCAAGTTCATGCAGTTGCCTAGCAACAGGCAATGTTGTCGGAGGTTGACACCACTGTGTTCTCCCCGCTCCTTCGGAGTTAGGCCCTATGCACAGACACGACCATAGTTTTCATCCATAATTACAGATCTGTAATTCTAGATAATCTGCGGACCCATTTATTTCTATAGGGCACAGACACCTTTCCATATATTTACGGATGTTTCCGGGCCGTAGAAATGATCCACAAAATATTTAACGTGTCCTATTCCTGTCCGTAATTACAGCACAGACTTGCCCAAAGAAGTCCATGGGAACGTGTAAATTGGGAACGTGTAACTTGCGGACGGCTAGGAATGTGCATCCATAGCCGTTCCGTAATTTGCGGAGGCGTTGCTATGCAAGGGTTTGGGACATGGTGACATAATTTGTAGACATCCTTTTTTTTTCCGGATCTGTAAATACGGATGCACTACGGACCATATTTGCGGACAGCATGCCAGATATGCGGATGACTTGTGGATGACTACGTATCCGTATTTGCGGACATTTACAAAACTCTACGATCGTGTGCATGAGGCCTTAATGTGATGTCACTTGAATTACATTTACAGGGGGAAGATGCCTGCTAGTCTTTCTTTATCAGGTAGGTATTTATTTTTAATGGGCCATTATTACAGCTGTTGGAAAACACTGGTAAACAGGAGAGAGTTACTCTTTAACCCCTTAACGCACCTTGACGCAACTGTACGTCATGGTTTGCACTGCATTAAGGCACCATGAAGTACAGTTACGTCATGGTGCTTTTCTGTGACCATGTCAAAACACATGGTGACAGAACAGTGACATCGGCCGTCATAGACAGCCGATAGTCACTGTGACTCGTCGAGGGAACAATCGCGGTGGAGCGCCGCCAGCGATCGTTGTAATTGGTCAGTCAGTAGTGCAACGTGTTTACACAGGGAGATGTGCTCCCGACAACGATAATATTTTAGGCTGCATAAACTATACAATCAGTCCCCATCCCACCTGACGGAGCTTGAGAGGATCTGCAGAGAAGAATGTCAGAAAATCCCCAAATCCAGGTGTGCAAAACCTTGTGGCATCAAGCCCAAGAAGACTGGAGGCTGTTATCGCTGACAATGGTGCTTCAACTAAGTACTGAGTAAAGCGTCTGAATACTTCTATCAATGCAATATTTCTGTTTCTCCATTTCAATAAATTAGCAAAGATTACTAACATTCTGTTTTTTACTTTGGGGCATTGATTATCATTCTGATAGGGGAAAACGTGAATATTTTTTTATTTTATCACAAGGCCTCAACATAACAAAATGTGAAAAAATTGAAAGGGTCTGAAGACTCTCCGAGTGTATTGTAACCAGAGAAGTCCCTGAACTAAGAATATTTAGTAAATTTTAGGCTCCCAGCCAGACATAAATAGAAAAGAAAAAAGAAAAAAGAGATTCAGAAATGTAAATAGGCACTCTTGGGCTCAATAAAATTGAATAATTATTTTATTTCTTGACTCCAGATAATACCGGAAAGAGTAAATTTATACATATACAAAAAACAATTTAAAAAGAGAAATCTCCTGGCCAGGGAAAGAACATACGAGTATTATTCAAAACACAAGTAGTATAACCTAATAATTGTGTGACAAATGTATGTGTTTCAAACCATTTTACAAAAGAGTTTCCAATAGGAAAACCGCCATGATATGTTCACACCTGCGGTTTCCAAACATATATTCAATGTGTATCAGAAATACCAAGAAACCTGTTTAGAACAATGGTTAATCATATAACATGTAATAAGCCTTCAGAATATAGGTAATATTACAAGAAAAATATAAAGTATGATATATATATGTACCACACATTAACAAGACGATTTCTTGAAAAACCGCTAGACTGTATTCACATTTGCGGTTTCCAACCATATATGTATTAGGTATAATAATGTTGCCAAAGGACCTTTTGACAGTAACTATTGATGTTATAATATACAATAGACCCTTCGAGACAAGATTGATATTACCAAATGGATATATAACATGATGTATATGTTATACAATTATACAATTGAATTTCAAAATGGAAAACCGCTGGACTGTATTCACACCTGCGGTTTCCAACCATATATGTATTATGTATCCAATTATTGCCCAAGGGCCTGTTCGAGGTTACTGTTAGTGATATTAATAAGGAAGATATTTTCTACCTACGTATGTAATATGATTTGGCTCTCAACAATAAAAATGGCCTCATTAATTGAATAAATGTGGTTATAAGCACGTTTTTTTCACTCTCATCGAGTAGATGGATAATTCCAATTCAAAGCTGATCACAATAGGAAGTCTCTTTCCCAGACCCACGAGTCTGTATGTAGCTCTCAGGCAGTTGAATGTTCGAAGAAAAAAACTTTTTGATATTATAAGCTTTTCAATGGATTTTTACCTTCACCTCCGACATCCAATAAGTGCCAGGAAGACCATGCAAGGAGATAATTTACTCCGATGTAGAAAGTATAGTAGATCTCCTCAGGAGGAAAATTCACCTGTATGGTCACACAATTGATTTAAAAACAGCCACGACTCCACAATTACTTCTCTTGGCGCCTTCCTCTATAGATCCATGCTGGTAACAACCATTGTACTCACTGGGATAGAAGCCCAGAAATGCAGGATCATGCACTGAAATTTCAGACGAAAAGAAGGCACTCCAAGAGGAACAGACCAAGCCGGGCAGAATCGCACGCCGGCAGCCGAATAGGTAATGGTTCCAACGTATGTTCCTTTCCACAGAAGGTCTTCAAAACTGGACAGCCAGACATACCTAACATAGCTAATACCAGAATGGTAACCGTTACCAGAATTATCATCTGCTTTCTTAACACAGGCAAAAACAACATCAAAGTATTTCATGGTTTTAATTTTACAGCAATATCCAGGCACATAACTATGATGTGTTACATACAGAACGGTTTATCTAATCCTCATTACCTGTTATATTTAGCACACTGGGGTCATGAGCAATCCTTGCATACTTTTGTAGTCTGGGTCAAGAACAACAATTGAAAAAGGTGATCTTCAAAGAAGAAAACTGGGACACCTCGGAGTATAAAGTCTGCATAAAACCTCTCAACCACCACCTCAGCTGCTAGAGATAAAAGATATCAATTCTCAAAAGTGGATAATGATGTGCTTTTAAAGTGGTAATCCCCTTTAATTCAAGCAAACAAAAGCTAAAGTAAAATTAATCAAACTTTGTAGTATATACGGTACTAGACAAATAGCACATAATCCACTAACAAACCTTTATGTTCTCAATTTTTTCCCCCTCATCTTGCATGTTTTATCCTAAAGTCCTGTAAATTATTGTGCATTCCTCTCATGATACCTGCTGTCTAAGGCTTTATTCACTTCTACGTTGGAGCTTTGTGTCTGATCAGGGTCCTGTTCTGACGGAAAGCTCAGACGGTCCGTCAGAACGGGACCCCAACGCGGATGTGAACAAAGCCTAAATGAGTTGGACCATATACAGGTTTTTGTAGCATAAAGCTGCAATCTACTGTATAACAGGTGGGACTGTGAGAAATCAAAATGGTGGTTGCACTGACAGGAAGTGGAGTGGTTGCTTGGCAACTTAGACTTACATACCTCACTGAAGATGAGGTGCAAAAAGAGAAATAAATATAGATTCTACCAAGTAAGTGTGTAAGGGCTCATGCACACATCCGTTGTTTTCTTCAGTGTGCCATCTGTTTTTTTAATGGATGACAGACACGCTGGCCCATTCATTTGTATTGGGCCATGCACACATCCGTTTTTGTGCGGATCCGTGTGCCGATCCGCAAAACTCAGAGTAGGTCCTATACCTGTTAGTTTTTGCGGATCTGTCTCATCTATTCTTTTCAATAATCCGTTAAAAAAATGGACCGCATACGAAAGCCAGCTGTGTGCAGTCCGTGGTTTGAGGATCGTTTTTTTGCGGTCGTATAAAAGGACAAGGATGTGCGCTTATTTACAAGACTATGGAGAAGATTTATTGACAGTGTGCAACTTATTTATGTACGTTTTTCTCAACAAAGTCGGGCACAACCTAGGTTAAGGCACATGCTAAACTGCGAATTCCGACTGGTGTACACTAGAGCGATTAATACATTTATTTCTTTGTGTTTGCACCTACGGAAGTGGCGCTAGGGTATTTTCTTTTAACAAATTCAATTCCACTTTTCAATTATATTTCATTTTGCACCACAAATAAAACAGCGATAACCTGCTTATGGATGCGGGAAGATATGTCATCGTCACTTTAGTTTTTTATTAGCTTCATTTTACATTGCTAACAGGGAAAAGCCACCGACAAGTGATGACTTGTCACTTTCCACCTAGAGGTGACGGTGCCCGCTGTGACAGTTCCCTGATGCGATGCCAGGCTCAAGAAGCCATCCGAGGTAACATTAAATTGAAATAATGTTTAAGTAGGCAGAATTCTATGTACTAGAACAGAGGCAATTCATGCATAATTGACTGCTTAGGAAACAAGCAGGATGTCATACCAATGTGTTTGTTACTGTGCAGCTGTAAGTATATATAGATTGGTTTCAGACAGTTTAGATTCATTTTGCCTTCAATTATACCTACACACAGCTGGAACAGGTTAGAAGAGTAAGGAAAAGCAGAATTTTCAGATTACTTTCTAACTTAAGGAAAAAAATCAAAAACACAAAGCCCACTGCCTCTTGCTTCCTGCCATTCAAGTAAATATGTGAATAAGTTGGCATACCAAACATGACCCAAGTACAAGATTGGCGCTATTTCTGGAAAAAAAAAAAAGACACGTTGTCTGGTGCTAGGCAGCAGCTCAAATATATTTGGACCAATTTTTAGCACACTACATGTCTATACATATATGCATTACACTGTCTGAAAGATTCCATAATTAATAATTACATTGTGAACTTTTAATTTAGAAGAAATGCTTATATTATGTAGTATTTTTAGAAGCACATCTCTAACCTCCTGTCCATGAAGACTAATATGTTATATATTTGAAATAAAGATTGAAGTATAAACTAAAAACAAATCATATTATACCCCAATACCCATATATTTTCTGTAAGAAGACACCCGGCATTGTGAAAAGGGCACCCAACACGCGCCTTCATGCAGTTTTGTATCCAAACAAATTTTTTTTTTAAAAATGCATACAAATTTATGTTGGTGGCTAAAGTCTGACCCAAGCAGAGACTCAGACCAAAACTATCTGCGATCCAGATGGCGATAAACATCCAAGTCTTGGAATCGACAACTGGACTGATTAGGTGCAGGGGGTGATAACATGTGCAGCTGCTCATCTCCTCACCATATTAGTACAAAAAGAATAAATCTATATATCAGAGAGCAAATATTCTTTCTCATTGGTAAAAAGAGCGATAGCATGAAGAAAAGTGGGGTGGGGGTAGGACAGTAACAGGTGATCCTTTTTCCTTGTGTCATTTGCAGCCCACCCGCCTTCTACCCAGCGCGCGTGCACGCACACGCACACGAGTAAACCGTTTAATGCTGCTTCCTAACAGGAGTGCTGTAACCCGAATATTGCACCTAACCCTTATATTCTGGTAACAGAAAGCATTTAAAGTCACAATATATTATATATGTCCTTGGCAGGGTTAAATGAAACTATATGAGGACATTTTAGAAAACTTAAGGAGGTTAAAAAATTATGGCCTTTCATCAATATTAGATCGGTGTTAGTCCGACTCTCGGCAGCAAAGCCATTTCACTTCAATAAGAGAATGCTGCAACAACATGCACAGCTGCTCCGAAAAATTACGCCTTGTGCAAGTACGAACCAGCCTGAAACCTGATGTCAACAGTGAAGAGAACGTAGCACCGCTTCAAATAGCTGATCGTGGGTGGTCATGAGAGTTAGACCCCCACAATCTAATATTGATGGCCTATCGAAAGGATAGACCATCAATATTTAAAGCCTAGATACCCCCTTAATAGTGTTATCAGAATGTTTGCAGTAGATGGGGAACCTCATTTGTCTGAAAAATGGGAAACAGAGAGCCGGGTGCTGAGAGGCCATGGTGAAAAGTAGGTTGATGTGAAACAACGTTTCTATGTAACGGTCATTCCTATGTATGTATTACATTTTGACAATTGAAGGGGAAATCCAGTCAAAATGATCTTCTTATATATCATACACACATATGAGAAGAGAACATTGGTGAAGTCTATGATCCCAGTACATCATTTCCAGAATAAAAGGGCTCTTCGGACAACCTAAAACCCTTTATCATTGCTCAGAGTTCTGTTCCTGAAAATCTGACACAACATTCAAATCAATAACCACACGTTTAAAATGTGACAATTTCCTTTTAGCGAAAACTCCTGAGACGAGATGAAAGTGGTTTGAGCACTCTATGGAGTCATTTCACTCTGGAAATCAGTAATGATCTGAGATCTAAGACTTCAATGGGATGCTATAACCTGTAACTACGAGATATCAGAAGATCGTTTTGACTCTATTTCCCCTTTTATTATGTTTGTGCGTTGTATACACACATAAATCTATCTGCTGGCACCCCCAACCCCCCATTGCAGACCCTTTTCTATAAACATTATATTTTTATCGGCCCATTGTCCATTCGCACAGAAAAGCTATCTGAAAACCGGTCGTACTTACATAATCTGCCTTCTATTTAATGTGTAAGGGCAACTTTTACACCTTAGACAGATTTCACTGCTCAACAACAACCTGACTGATCTCAGCAAGCAATGGAAGAAAAAGACAAATGAGCATGTAATGTAACGGACACAAAAAAGCAAACAAGTTACAATATGCAGCCTTCATCTGAATCCTCCCATAATGTTAAGAATTAACATACACAAGAATTTATTCCAGAAAACAGCGGATTTGTCTCTCACAAAGCAAAAAAAGCCGCCAGTAAAGGTTTTCTATGTATAAACGCTTCACCGTGACCTTTTGTCCCACAACTAAAAGGTGTTATTGATGTAGAAAAACAATGCATTTCATTCCAGTAACTGTGTCTTGTGTAGATCTGGCCACATCTTAAGGACATTGTTGTGTAAATTAGCCGTCTACCAGAAAAAAGTGATTTTACAAGAATCCGGGCTGCCGGTCGTCTGAAAGCTGACACGCTATGTAGGCGCTCTTCAAATGAGGATTTATCTAGAGAGCAAGTGTTTATCCACTCAGACTGAAATATGAATCAAAGGCAATTACTAAAAAGGTCATTTCTCGTATGGAACTTGTCTATTTACAGCTTAGAATGAGAGTCGCAGTTCTATTTACCAACTACAAAGAGTCAGAAGAACATAAAAGTATGTTCCTCTGCTGCTATTGTTGCCACAACACAAAGGCCAATGCAAATGATACAAAATGACTGACTTTTGCTTCTAAAATATCAAACCAAAGTTTCTAAGATACATGAAAAGAATAGCTTATAACATACTGAAGGGGGCATCACAAAAATGTTTATTTCTTCACAAACGTAAAAAATCAATAGAGCTAAAGGAATGTTCAGTCTCTGGGGTTGTCATGGGGAATTATCAGCAGACATAGGCTGTATTTTAATTAGTCTGTATTCTGGAGTCTAGGCTATGTTCAGTTTTTTGACGCGGAAACCGTGCCGCAAAACTCATCAAAAACGGCCAGAAAATGCCTCCCATTGATTTCAATGGGAGGCGGGGACGGTTTTCTCCCGCGAGCGGTAGAACCGCCTCGCGGGATAAAGAAGGTACATGCCCTATCTTTGGGCATTTATGCCTCTGACCGCCCATTGACTTCAATGGGAGGCAGAGAAAGCGTATTTTGCGGCGTTCTATGCCCGCGGGCGAAAAACGCCGCGAAAATCGGCGTGCAGGGAAAGGAAAATCTGCCTCAAACTTCCAAACGGAATTTTGAGGCAGAAGTTCCGTCTGCAAAAAAACTCTGTGTGAACATAGCCTAAGTTTGATTAAGGGTCTGCCTTCTTAAGGGAATTAAGATATTTTCAGCAGTAAAACAGGTTATTTAAATACTCCTGTGTTACAAAAGTGTAATTGGTTGGGGGTTTAACTACTTCTTTCTCAAGAACAAGGGGTCCATGTGCCCATTCTAACTGGAAGAGGTGTCAGAAAGCAAAAAAAAACAAAAAAAATGGCACACTGTCATAAGCAATGTCAACAAAATGGGTCAAACAAAAAGAGAACACAGAAAAACATGACTTCTGAAGCTAGTAAATTAACATGGCAGCTTCAGCAGACGACTATGATTTATTGTGTGGGTTCTTTTTTATTTACACAACATTGGGTAATTATACAGACACTTTTAGACACTCGTTTATGACGTAAATAACCTTATTTTATTTATGTATTCCTTGTTGCTGACTTTAGCCGAAACAGGAAACAAATAATATCTTCAGGTAATTAATCAACTTCACTAACTGTAGCTTAGTGTAGTCAGAACCCCTCCTTGTGCAGTGGTCTATTCCAATGTGGTGCAGTAAGCTTGGGGTCCGATGTAGATCACACCACTGCACACAGATAATGGTGACCACACCAAGAAGCTAGTACATTACAAAAACCTTTCTTTTACATTGCTCTGTATAATAAAATCAGCTATTCTAGACCACCAAATCTTTCCACATTCTCACCAACCAAATCTACATGCAGACTTGTCATTTTATTATGACTGTACCATCACTTCATTATAAAATCATTCTAGAAATCCAACATTTAAAACAGAATTGCCGAAATTATGACATTTATAATATATTTAAAGAGCAAAAAAATAAAAAATGACAGGAGGAAAATCACCTCTAAAAACGTAAAAAATATATATATACAACTGAAAACACATCATATGTAATACAGATCTTCAATAACAATGCATATAACACAATGAAACTATTCAGTAGGACAAGCCAATATTTATGAGAATTCTACCCGATTACCACTACCTACTGTATCTTAGGCAGGGTCCACATGTACAAATTTCTGCTATGATAATGACTGTAGCAATATATAAGCCCAGTTATAACAGGGATCTATATGGTTAGAATGAGATTAATGGAGCAATATTCTGAAGTACCATCACCACATCTTCTGATAAAGGACATGAGTCGCTAATGTTACAGTAGGCTTCGTTCACATTTGCATCAGGGCTCCATTTAGGGGTTCTGTCTGAGTTTTCCGTCAGGAGAACCCATGAACGGAACCCCAACTGAGACAAACGCAAACCATAGGTTTCCGTTTGCATCACCATTGATTTCAATGGTGACGGATCCGGTGCAAACGGTTTCTGTTCGTCTCCGTTGTGCAAGGTTTCCGTCATTTTGACTAAATGAATAGCGAAATCAGCTACGGTATTGATTCCGTCAAAACAACGGAACACTTGCACAACGGAGACAAACGGAAACCATTTGCACCGGATCCGTCAGCATTGAAATCAATGGTGATGCAAACGGTAACCTATGGTTCCCAGGGTTCCGTTCATGGGTTCCCAACAGAAAGCTCCGACAGAACCCCTGAACGGATCCCTGACGCAGATGTGATCGAAGCTGTAAGCAGGCAAAAGCTGGGTTACATTACCATGATCCTCTTCTGCCCACACAGCATTCTTCTGCCAAGCAAATAAAATAAAATTTAACTTACCTGCAGTTTGGGGGAGGATCCAGTGTTATTTCTGCAAGTTCCTTCTGAATTCTTAAAAGGAAAAGATAAAAGACAATCATGTGAAATAGTGTTATACATAATTCAGTGCATACAAACATTATTTACGGAGTATTTTAAGAAACAAAAACAAAAAAAAAACGTCGTCAAATTCCTGTAAAGTGAACCTGTCACATTGAACATGCTGCATTCTGTGCAGACAGCAGATTAGAGCAGGAGGAGCTGAGCAGATCGCGAGAAAAGATTCAGTATAACCTAGGGTGTTCAGACGTTGAAGTATCACCACGGACTTGTGTTGTGTGGTTTCCGCACCACAAATCTGCTGCAGTTTACCGTAGAATGAATGTGGATGGGGTTATCTAACCCCATCCACACAACGTTACAAAATTCCATGTGGAAATAGAAGAATGCTCCGAATGTAGTGGAAATTACACAGATTTTCATTGTGGATTTCACCCTTTTTCATGCATAGTGTGAAATTCAGCATATTTTTTACACCACTTTTGGCCTAATAGCTAACGCAGGGCTTATGAGTCCAGTGGGCGGTCCTTCTCAGTATTTAACAGCAATCTTTTTATGTATAACTGAGACATAATGGGTGCTGGATTATCAAATAATCTGAATTATTGAATGATGAAAGAAAAGTATATTAAAGGTAACATGTCAGAAATTTTGATGCCTCAAAACTGCTGACAAGGCGATGAAGGGGGAAGGCAATTTAAACATACCTTTTGTTTCTGTCATGCAACTTGCATGACCGAGAAAATTATATTTAATTCACTAAGTGAATTACATCAAGTCAAGTCCCGCCTATGTGCCACTTCGGCGGGACTTAATGTGCAAGTGTTCCTGCACTGCTTGCTGCGAGCACCGCCCCTTTGCTTTGATTGACGGCTCCAGCTGTCTCCTGATTGGCTGCTAGGGCAGTCACTCATAGCAGAGTGTGCCACTTGCGACCGTTACTTTCATGACCAAGAAAAAAAATATTTTAAAATGTCCTACTCCTCCCCTAAATTGCTTTGTCAGCAGTTTTGAGGCATCAAAACTGCTGAGAGGTTCTCTTTAAATTTATTTGTAATAATAGAAAACCTCGAAAAGAAAGCCTAAAGTAAAATGTTATTAAACAGTATGGTACTAGCACCAGATATATTAAGCAAAGGAGCCGGATTATACTGTAAAACATATAGGGATGTAGCAATCTTAAACTTGACCCTTAATGCGTTAAAAACACTGTGGCAATAAATTGTAACTTGACTTTATTAATGGCTATATAAACAGGTTTTGTTGTGTTCAGTGATTACATTTCTTCAGCGTGATAACCTATCAGTGTCAAGCTAAAGTTTTCTACATCAGTAAGGCTTCGTTCACATCTGCGCTAGGGCTCCATTCCGTCTGAGCTTTCCGTCGGAACAGAGTCCTGACAGACAAAAACGGAAACCATAGGATTCCGTTTCCATCACCATTGATTTCAATAGTGACGGATCCAGTGCCAATAGTTTCCGTTTGTCTCCGCGGTACAAGGTTTCCGTCGTTTTGATGGAATCAATACCGTAGTCGACTACACTATTGATTCCATCAAAATGACGTAACCCTTGCACAACGGAAACAAACTGAAACCGATAGCACCGGATCTGTCACGATTGAAAGGAAACAGACCTATGGTTTCCGTTTGTGTCTGTCAGGGCTCGGTTCTGACCGAAAGCTCAGACGGAACGTCGGAATGGAGCCCTAGTACAGATGTAAATGAAGCCTAAGAAGGAACGTTCAGCAGAATGGAGTTGAAATTCCCATATATTTAATTTAGTCCGTTCATGGCATTACAAAGCACTAGAGATTTTATTAGAAGTGATGTCATTGGATATTTTGGCTATAAAAAAATATCAACAGTATTGCCTTTAGCTTTCTTTTCAGCTTTGAGAAATAGCGATGTTAAATATTTATCCAGAATGTACTTCAGCTGGATTACGTTACCTCGACACTCTTATGCACACACATCATTCTGTATACAACGTTGAGGCGTTCAGCTGGTAGACTGCCGTAGTGTACTGGCAACAAAGCAGTCACCAGGAGCTCTGCAAATATTTATCAGACATGAATTGTGTATGGATATTTATACTGTAAGTATGAATAAATATTATGTCCCAGATGTTCACCCTCAATTACGCATTTCATTTACAGTAGCCCGCTACTAGCAGAACAATGTCACAAGAAATACATGTTCATGAATTTTAAACACCTGCAATTATGGAATTTTGGTCTAATAAAATATGTTGTTATCATAAAATTCTAAAGCTCAGAAACATAAAAATCTTTACCGTTCAATGCAGTATGAAAAGTTCCATTATTTTATATATAATAATTAATACATGCACGGTTAATAAGTCAAAACCAACGGTGCAGCCCTATAATGAATATTTTGGTTTATCTGGCTGTTTCTGTGCTGAACCTGTAAATATTAGAGAACGAAATAAATACAATCTTATTATTGGAATTATTTGTCACAGATATTATTGGACTGGATCAATTTTTTCCTGACTTTTTTCTTATGAGACACTTATCTTTCCTTGCTCTACTAAAATAATATGCACATTCAGCCAAGTATAATAATGGGAATCTAACAGCAGTTTTCTGGCCTGCCCCCCTACTCTGAGTGATGGTTCTAGCGGCCACCTAATTGGACGCTAGAGCCACCACTAAGTGCTTGTATGGGACTTGCAACTGCAGCGTCGGGGAAATGAAACGCCGATTTCTCGGTTACGCAAAGCCAGATTCCCTTTAATAGGAGAATCATAACTTAAACCCGAGCGATCATTTCACTAATAGCTAATCTATGTCTAGATAGATAATAACAGCTATTGGTTATATCTTTCATTCAGCACTTTCTGTAACTCTCATAGACTTTAATGAAGAAGGTCCCCAGTTCCCCTGGTAGATGAGGGCCCCAAAGGTAGGACTCGCACCTATCAGGCATTTATTGGCATATCCTGTGTATATACCATAAATGCTTAAAATGGGAATTCCCCTTTAAGCTTGTTATATTCCTGTCCATAGACAAGATTAATAAAGAGATTCTCTAGGATTAATATATGGATGGCCTGTCCTGGGGAGAGGACACTAATGTCTGATTGATGGGAGTCCGACACCATCTCAGTCAACATAACACAAGATCTCAAGTTTTGTTCAATTTCTGAATTTTGAAAATATGAATGAATAGCAAAACAAACTATAAATGTAGAGTAGAGACTGTTATTTACCACTGATACCTCTGTAGACTGTGCAGGGGTGGGAGGGGGTTATCAAACACTCCTCAGCATTAGCATCTAAAAGCACAATGCAGAAGAGATCCCTCATGGGCTCTAGAAGGGGAAAGCAGTACAGGAATGAAGCTGTGCTGATACAGGAGAGCTAGTGAAGACAGTAGCATCCTGGACACACAGAACGTACACATGGCATGTATAACAGGAGGGAAACATCCACATGAGATAAGTCTGAAATTAGGAGCAAATTGTAAATTGAATATAAGGGGGTATAAAAATAAATAAAGGAAACATTATTGCAACCTGAAACTTAGTGCAACTTTTTTAACTCCAGGTAACCAGTAACATTTCTTTTTTTTAAATCAATCCAATTTTATTGATACGAACACCAAAATAAAATAACACATTGACATTTACATTTTAATTTTCCAACATCGTATACAATAGTTACAGCATATCAGAAAACCCCCAACATACCCTCTCCCCCCCCCCCTCGCACAGCCCCCCACCATATCTTCACCCATTGTTTCCAGGCCAGAACTCAGTTCTCTTATCAAGGTTCCCCTCCACCCCTTCTTTGCTCCAAACTCGATCACCTCCAATTCCTCAGACGACTCTTGCCCTTAGTCTACTCAGGTCAGGTGATACCACCTCAGGACAGGCCAACCATCTGCTCCATTGTTTATCAAATTTTTTTTCCGTGCCCCTTTTCAAAAATATCTTATGCTCAATCAGGATATTATAATTCAACATTCCTACAATTTCCCTGATCCCTGGTGGCTCCGCGTCCAGCCAGTGTTTAGCAATGCATTTCCTCGTTTGATATAATATTTTGGCAATTGCCTGACTTGTCATTCTGTCACTCTCCAATTCTCCCACTGCTCCCAACAACATAACTTTAGGGTCTGCCGCCAATTCCCGACCATACACCTGCTTTATCAGATCCAATATTTTCCCCCATAGGGTCCTCAGGGCCTCACATGACCAAAACATATGAAATATGTCCGCCTTCTCCTCCGTGCACCTAGGACATTTAGCATCCGCTCTAATACCCATCTGTTTTAATACCCACAGGGTGCGGTACACTCTATGTATCAGGAAGAGTTGGGATCTCCTCTGCGCCAGACTGAGTGATAAGTGACATGTGGATGCTAATATCTCCTCCCACTCCTCTTCGGTCAATGGACCGACATCCTGTTCCCTGTATGCCATTGAGATCAGGCCTTTGGTCGTGTCAGCCCGTCCCACATACTCTAGAACCCCAAGAGCACAAACCGTCAGGTCCACCACATACTGTGCTCCAGTGGAAATAGGTCTTTCAGCTGCTGAAATGATCTCAGCACGTTATCATCATACAGGTGTTGTAATCGCCTAACCCCTGACGACTCCCATTTTTGCATGCCCTCTAATTGATATAATTCCCCCAGGATCGGATTATGCCATAAGGGAGTATATTTGGTACACATTCCCACTCCCAGGATCTGTTTGCATTGCCACCATATTTTATGTATCAGGAGTAATGTTGGTTTAGCACTCGCCAATCTCTTAAAGGTATGCACTTCCAGACCCTCTAGTGGGTTGAGTCCTCCCCCCAAGTATGACAATAAGCGTGCGCTAGAACCCCATGTCTCTGTGTCCTACCACCCCTTAAACTGTTGGCTCTGGGCAGCCAGGTAATATATCCAGGAATTTGGCAGCGCGACCCCCCCTTCGTCTTTAGGCAATTGCAGTTTCTCCAATTTAATCCTTGGAACCCCTTTTTTCCAGACCAGGTCCCGAAAGAGATTGTGCAATCGTCTGAACCAGTGTTTAGGTATCCATACTGGGGAGTTATCGAGAATATATAAAACTTGAGGCATAAGGATCATCTTGATTAGATTAGTCCTCCCCAGAGCAGAGAGCGGGAGCCTGTTCCAGGCGTCCACCTTATGTTTTACCTTGAGCAGCAGTGGTAAAACATTCAAAGACATATAGTCTTGAACCCTAGCCGTCACCTTAACCCCTAGGTACGTAAATTCAGAGACTATCGGAATCCGGGTCCCACTCCAGTATCTACAATGTTCACCGTGTCAAGTGGCATCAGAGCAGACTTGGTCCAGTTAATATGTAATCCCGAGAACTCCCCAAACCTTGTGACCGTGTCCATTACTACCTCCAGAGTGTTCTCAGTGTCGGTCATATATATTAAAATATCGTCTGCATATAGTGAAATTTTTTCCTCCATTTCCCCATATTGCAAGCCTCGTATGCGCTCCTCCTGTCTTATGAGGCACGCCAGTGGCTCTACCGCCAAGGCGAACAGCAATGGTGACAGTGGACACCTCTGGCGCGTACCCCGGGCCAGCGAAAATCTCTCGGACAATGCACCATTCACCCGTAACTAGTAACATTTCTAAAAGTATTTTTTTTCTCATGTCAAAAGAGTCCATAGCCTTGAGATAGGGAAGATTTCTAAAATAATACTTGTTCTTGCAGCTTGATTTTTGTATTTTTTTTTCCAATATTCATGTCTAGGTTTAATGTCCCTATAACAAGATTGTCTATGGCCAACTAATAAAAATGATGAAATGATATTAAAGTAAAGCGATCCAATATAATGATGAAATATCAGTGGCAGAAAGTATAACAACTCCTATCATTTAAGAGGAAACAACACAAACATACTAAATGACAATGGAGTGTATCTAGATACCTTAGTGCTGACAGTGTGTTTTTGCATTCTACAGTGTGGGCCATTTATATGGATACACCTAAATAAAATGGGAATGGTTGGTGATATTAACTTCCTGTTTGTGGCACATTAGTATATGGGAGGGGGGGGGGGACTTTTCAAGCTGGGTGTTGACCATGGGGGCCATTTTGAAGTTGGCCATTTTGTATCCAACTTTAGTTTTTCCAATGGGAAGAGGGTCATGTGACACATCAAACTTATCGAGAATTCCACAAGAAAAACAATGGTGTGCTTGGTTTTAACTTTACTTTATTCTTTCATTAGTTATTTATGTCATTATGGGTGTCAGGTCCGAGCATTCCTAGATGAACAGTTTCCTGGAAAGTTGATTGGTCGTCGTGGGCCAGTTGAATGGCCCCCTAGGTCTCCCGATCTGACCCCCTTAGACTTTTATCTTTGGGGTCATCTGAAGGCAATTGTCTATGCTGTGAAGATACGAGATGTGCAGCAACTGAAACTACGGATACTGGAAGCCTGTGCTAGCATTTCTTCTGTGGTGTTGCTATCAGTGTGTGAAGAGTGGGAGAAGAGGGTTGCATTGACAATCCAACACAATGGGCAGCACTTTGAACACATTTTATAAGTGGTCAGAAACTTGTAAATAACTCATGAAAGAATAAAGTAACGTTAAAACCAAGCACACCATTGTTTTTCTTGTGAAATTCTCGATAAGTTTGATGTGTCACATGACCCTATTCCCATTGAAAAAACTATAGTTGGATACAAAATGGCCGACTTCAAAATAGCCGCCATGGTCAACACCCAGCTTGAAAAGTTTCCCCCCTCCCATATACTAATGTTCCACAAACAGGAAGTTAATATCACCAACCATTCCCATTTTATTTAGGTGTATCCATATAAATGGCCCACCCTGTACATGCCGTGAACAATACATATCCTTTATAAAACCTTGAATACGAATTTAAATTAAACAGGTCTGTGTTCGATAAATGTACACATGTAAAATTTATGTTGCTAGTCCGAGCAGTATAACTGTATATATACATTAACCACTCAACCACTTAGATGAATCAAAACACTATTGTCTGCAGAAAATGGATAATGGAAATAGTGAGTCTGTATCAAATGTTCTTCCCGTCTGAAAAGGAAAAATCTTAGAGAAGCATAACAAATGAGAGGAATTAAAAGTAATTCTCTAATCCTATAACCGTGCTTGAATTAAAGCTCTCACTAAAATAATGGATTGAGAATTGTCTCAAGGAACGTATGCAGAGAGTTGTGGCCAATAATTCCTACTCTGAATGGTCCCCGGTTATAAGTGGTGTACCCCATGGTTCCGTGCTGGGACCACTATTATTCAACTTATTTATTAATGATATAGAGGATGGGATCAATAACACTATTTCCATTTTTGCAGATGACAACAAGCTATGTAGCATTGTTCAGTCTATGGAAGATGTTCGTAAATTGCAAGCTGAATTGGACACACTAAGTGTTTGGGCATCCACTTGGCAAATGAAGTTTAATGTAGATAAATGTAAAGTTATGCATCTGGCTACCAACAATCTGCATGCATCATATGTCCTAGGGGGAGCTACACTGGGGGAGTCACTTGTTGAGAAGGATCTGTGTGTACTTGTAAATCATAAACTAAATAACAGCATGCAATGTCAATCAGCTGCTTCTAAGGCCAGCAAGATATTGTTGTGTATTAAGAGAGGCATGGACTCACGGGACAGGGATATAATATTACCACTTTACAGAGCATTAGTGAGGCCTCATCTAGAATATTCAGTTCAGTTCTGCGCTCGTTCATAGAAAGGATGCCCAGGAGTTAGAAAAAATACAAAGAAGAGCACAAAGCTAATAAGTGGCATGGAGAATCTAAGTTATGAGGAAAGATTAAAAGAATTTAACCCTTTTTAGCCTTGAAAAGAGACGACTAAGTGGGGACATGATTAATTTATAGAAATATGTGAATGGCAAATACAAAAAATATGGTGAAATCACAAGGGACACTTCCTCCTTCTGGAGAAAAAAAAAGGTTCAACCTGCAGAGGCGACAAGCCTTCTTTACGGTGAGAACTGTGAATCTGTGGAATAGTCACCGCAGGAGCAGTCACAGCAGGGACAGTTGATGGCTTTAAAAAAGGCTTAGATAATTTCCTGTAACGAAAAAATATCAGCTCCGATGTCAATGTGTAGAAATTTTTCATTTCCCTTTTCCCATCCTTTGGTTGAACTGGATGGACATGTGTCTTTTTTCAACCGTGCTAACTATGTAAATTCTGGTATTTATTTTATATTGTTACAAAAATCAGCGACAATTAAAAAATATGTTTTGCCAAAAATAAACCCCAGTAAATGTAAGTCCTTAGTATCTTATGTTACTTGTTAAAAATTCTATTAGTCTATTTATTAGTTATTCGGATCTGAGAAAGCTGTGTGGCAGTCAATACGGATGTCATTACATCTCTTACAAAGGGTGTACCCTAGTCTTTCCAGACTAATGAAAATCAAATTTGCCTATTTATGTAGCGATATACCCCAACTTCCATGTAGCTACATAACTAGGCAAACCTGCCATTCAAAAGGATCGGAAAGCTGGACAACCCAAGTTGAAACTGTAATGGTGGTCATATTGTAACCCAGCTTTCTTTAAAAAGTGTTTCCATCTATAATATAATTTTTTTTAAAAGAAAAAGAAAAACACTTGTAAGTTTAAGTAATTGAGTTGTCCTCTTCTTTAGAATTGTTAAAATATTTTATTCAGACGTCTCATAGATATACCGTCAGTCTGTAGACAGCAGCTCCCGTGTACCTCTAACAGAAAGGAGAACCCTAATACTGATCACATCTAAATTCATAAAGTTAGGGTTATATTCATATTTTGGTTAAAAAAAAAAATCCATAAAAAAAACCTATGGATTGTAACAAGTCCTTTACAACTTCTAACCATTTCAAAACTATTGACAAAATGCATCAGTTTTCATAAGTTCTGTCAGGATTTGTTCCTTACATTTTCTAAAATACAGCAAAATGCGTGATTGGGTGTGAAAAAAAATTGGGGTACATTATAGAACTCACAATCTTTTTTTTTGTTGTTGTTTTATAATTACGTTTAATGGGTGAAGGCTTGAACAATAGATCCGCAGAATTACATAAATTTGCATCATTTTTCAATCTGCTACCATTAACTGTGTAAAACTAAGCCTAAACCTGGGTGTGCGTGTAATGGCCTCCTCTTTCTTACACCATGGTGCAGCCACAGAAGTAACAAGTTTTTGCCTAATTTCTAAAAATAATTTGCATATTCATTAATGTATAAATTTAGAGATAGATCAAAGAGAGATAAATAGATATTCGATTCTGAGAGTAGAATGCATGTAACGTAGAAATCTCATTTACAGAGCGATCATAGAATCTAGGAAGAACACAGCAGCCAGGAGGAATTCTCCAGTAACACATGAAGGATGATAAATGAAGAGACAATGGCACAGCAGGTAGCGGTTTATGCTTCCAGCTGCTTGGTGCAGTGTTGCCCTCAGAATTTTCTTTCTAATCAATCACATCATCATCACATCGGGGGAGAGGGAGGCAGAGAATGGGCATAGATTAGCATGAAAATATTCAGTGTGGTGAATCTGTCCAAGAACATCAGCTTTTGTTTCTGCTGTTTTTTCTTTTACAATTATAATAATTTTTTTTGATTTCAAAATATTTCAGTGGTTTTAACAAAAGCAATAAAGGCAGCTTTATCAATAATGATAAATGTCCGGGATACAGGCTGCTATAAAACAGACACGTTGTGTGTAAGCTCTGACTTCTTATACACTAACATGTCTTACAGCGGTGACTAAAAAGTACACGCCGAGGGAAAGACAAAATTCATAGGTGCTGCAGTTGTTTGATGAATACGACCGAAGTCTCCCGAGACTTCTGTTTTTGGGACCCTCTAATACCAAAATATTGGAAATTCTGCTCCAATGTCTGTAGTGCCTGTACTGAAACATTGCAACACAAAATGCTGCCCATAGACAATAAATTGATATAGGTGGAACCTGTCATTTTCAGCTGGATTGTCTAATGATGTAATGTGTACAGGACTTTATGAATCTGCTTTTAGGGGGAAAATCATATTTTTTTTTTATCTGATTCTTCAGTTCTACCATAACTGTCTAGAAGTCACTCTCTGCCATAGAAATCAACATGAACTTTTAGTCAAGCTGAGTGTGCCAGTCTATATACCTACACATGCCCGAAATTAGTTGCAGCAGTTGACGCCATTATCAGTCCTGCAGTCCAAATACTGCATGTCATGGTTCAGCTGCTGTTTGTAATGACGGAGCTTTACGTGTAAACGATGGAAACTATCTTGTGCCCTAAAATCTTCCAGTTCCCTTAGTCTGAACACTTTTTAAAGTCTTCTGTTATGCTGCTCTATTTCCCATAATGAGACTGGAAGTTATAACCATAGTCAGCCATTTTGGAAGTTTTGGATAGCTGTTTATTAGTCAGCTAGCACACAAGGACACAAAAAAAACATTTTTCAGCTGTAACCCGTCTTCTCTCTCCCCATCTCTATCAATCAGTGTTTGCTTTGAATATTACACAATGACATGACAAACCACAATTGCTTTCTGGGAGTTAAGAATACAAATTCTTAGGCCTCATGCACACGACCGTGGCCATATGCACGGCCGTGATATTCGGGTCGGCCGGCCGCGGAGAGTCACCCGCGAGCCGCACACAAATCGCGGGCCGTGCACATGCCCGCGTCCATTATTTTCTATGAGCCTGGTCCGTTCTTTCTGCGGTCCAGGCTCCTGGGCCATGCACGGACTGTGGAAACCACAGCCTATCGAAATGAATGGGGCCGCAATTCTCCCATGGATTTTCAGGGGGAATTGCGGCCGCAAAAGCACATTCGTGTGCATGGGGCCTTAGGCTTTCCATCTTTAATAAAGGGGCACTCAGGCACAGTATTTTAACAAAAAAAATATTATGTAAATATATGATGTATTTGAATAACCAGAACAAATTCAATCTAGAGAAGAAACAATATAACACTATTTTTCTTTGCATTTGCGTGTATACAATTCTTAAAACAATCTCTTTTAAAGTCTACTTACACCTTTGAAACCTATAATTTTTTGTTTTTTTTAAAATAAAACAGTGTATTCGGTGCAACTTAATTACTTTTCATTAAAAATGATTTTTACTATTTCAGATACAGCTGCTTTGTAACCTGTATACAGATCAGCTGTATCTAGTCAGGTCAACGGTACTGTTGGGTTCAGTGACAGCGGGTTGGATCGAGCGGTTATCGATCACATGCAAGTTCAGAAATTAAACGAGATCGCTGTGAAGTGGCAAGTGGGCTTATACAATTTGATCAAAATGTTAACAAAAAACCTCATGTTCATGTTTATTGATTAATATTGTGGATGTGCGGTCCTTAATTTCTCCTCTTCTATTTAAGTTCATAACTTAGATGTGATCAATAACAGGTGGATCATGCATGCCAGAGACTCATCTGTTCCACTGACCTGACGGATTCAGGTCTCAGCGCAAGATAGAGCTGCTCTGTATACAGGATTCAAAGCAGCTGTATCTCAAAAAGTAAATATAATTTTTAATAAAAAGTAATTACAAAGTTGCACCAAACACACTGATATACTGTTATATATATATACATACAGTGAAGGAAATAAGTATTTGATCCCTTGCTGATTTTGTAAGTTTGCCCACTGTCAAAGACATGAACAGTCTAGAATTTTTAGGCTAGGTTAATTTTACCAGTGAGAGATAAATTATATAAAAAGAAAAACAGAAAACCACAGTCAAAATTATATATATTTATTTGCATTGTGCACAGAGAAATAAGTATTTGATCCCTTTGGCAAACAAGACTTAATACTTGGTGGCAAAACCCTTGTTGGCAAGCACAGCAGTCAGATGTTTTTTGTAGGTGATGATGAGGTTTGCACACATGTTAGATGGAATTTTGTCCCACTCCTCTTTGCAGATCATCTGTAAATCATTAAGATTTCGAGGCTGTCGCTTGGCAACTCGGATCTTTAGCTCATTCCATAAGTTTTCGATGGGATTAAGGTCTGGAGACTGGCTAGGCCACTCCATGACCTTAATGTGCTTCTTTTTGAGCCACTCCTTTGTTGCCTTGGCTGTATGTTTCGGGTCATTGTCGTGCTGGAAGACCCAGCCACGAGCCATTTTTAATGTCCTGGTGGAGGGAAGGAGGTTGTCACTCAGGATTTGACGGTACATGGCGCCATCCATTCTCCCATTGATGCGGTGAAGTAGTCCTGTGCCCTTAGCAGAGAAACACCCCCAAAACATAATGTTTCCACCTCCATGCTTGACAGTGGGGACGGTGTTCTTTGGGTCATAGGCAGCATTTCTCTTCCTCCAAACACGGCGAGTTGAGTTAATGCCAAAGAGCTCAATTTTAGTCTCATCTGACCACAGTACCTTCTCCCAATCACTCTCAGAATCATCCAGATGTTCATTTGCAAACTTCAGACGGGCCTGCACATGTGCCTTCTTGAGAAGCGGGACCTTGCGGGCACTGCAGGATTTTAATCCATTACGGCGTAATGTGTTACCAATGGTTTTCCTGGTGACTGTGGTCCCAGCTGCGTTGAGATCATTAACAAGTTCCCCCCGTGTAGTTTTCGGCTGAGCTCTCACCTTCCTCAGGATCAAGGATACCCCACGAGGTGAGATTTTGCATGGAGCCCCAGATCGATGTCGATTGACAGTCATTTTGTATGTCTTCCATTTTCTTACTATTGCACCAACAGTTGTCTCCTTCTCACCCAGCGTCTTACTTATGGCTTTGTAGCCCATTCCAGCCTTGTGCAGGTCTATGATCTTGTCCCTGACATCCTTAGAAAGCTCTTTGGTCTTGCCCATGTTGTAGAGGTTAGAGTCAGACTGATTAATTGAGTCTGTGGACAGGAGTCTTTTATACAGGTGACCATGTAAGACAGCTGTCTTTAATGCAGGCACCAAGTTGATTTGGAGCGTGTAACTGGTCTGGAGGAGGCTGAACTCTTAATGGTTGGTAGGGGATCAAATACTTATTTTTCTGTGCACAATGCAAATAAATATATATCATTTTGACTATGTGATTTTCTGTTTTTTTTTTAATATAATCTATCTCTCACTGGTAAAATTAACCTAGCCTAAAAATTCTAGACTGTTCATGACTTTGAAAGTGGGCAAACTTACAAAATCAGCAAGGGATCAAATACTTATTTCCTTCACTGTGTATATATATATATATATATATATATATATATATATATATATATATATATATATTATTATTTTTTTTAATGGTTTTCAAAAGGTGTCCGTAGCCTTTAAGCAAAAACTTTGGGACAAACAGGTCCTGTTGATGAAATGATATGCAGTAAAAATATCTCGTACATTTTGAAATTATTATATAGAAACGTATCACATTAATGTCCTCATAGCACGCGCACGGGTTCTGAAATAAAGTAAACAGCAGAAACAAGCTGTAATTTTTTATGCCGATTTTCACATGATTTCCCCCTTTATTTTATTACAGAACAAATTCTACTAATGAAAATAAATAGTTGCTCCGAGTTATGTACACACCCTTATTCTATTGATAGTACGAGATCACACTTGGAAAACATTCTTGATGCTTTGACATTATACATTTGCCAATGATGGTTAAACTGTAGCAAGAAGCTTCACTGAAAAAACTAAATCCCCTGGTGTTTCTAACTAGTTGCAAATAATCCAGCACACGCCCGGAAGATTCCGTGTGAACATCTGTTCACTCATATTGTGTCCCTATAATCAACACTGTGGGGTTTATTTACTATCGAAACTGTAGATAATCAGTCGCCAATAGAAACTAGTCAGTCTAGAGCTTACTTCTGTGATGTCTCATGATGCACAGATCTCCAGGGTTCGACTACCTCTGGAGTATACCAAGTGAATGGCCTGCATGGAGTGGTGTCATGATCTGCCCCCTAAATGCCCATGGTAGATATTACAAGGAGAAGAATGCAGAGATCTAGGGGGTTCTTTTGGTCTAGTACCTCTGGAGTATGACAAGTACATAGCAACCTGCATGGAATAGTATCATTATCTGCCTTCTAAATTGCCATGCTAGATATTATAGGGGGAAATTGTTGATATAAAGGACATGTTGGGTCATGCCATTCACGCCACATACGCTCCTTAAAAGCGAATATTGGAAGCAAGCAGGCCAGGAGTATACCATAGATGTGTCATGGCACCTCGGGAAAGTATAGGGGTGGGGATTACCCTTATGCGGGAAAAAGTAATTTTTCCGTTTTTGCCTGGTTTCACTTAGGGTAGATAAAATCTTGATATGTTTTTTCACACGTATGGACGATTCTTAATTTTAATCTCGGTTTTCTTTTCCTTTTGTTAAACAAAAAAAAAATCTGAATACAATTCTTTTACATTAGGGAACTGAAAGCACAGCTATTCCATAATATATACGGTTTATCAGACTTGTCTGTTAGGTTTTATGTGTGATTACACTCACTTTATATTAGAATAGGCCACATTCTTTTACAAAAGGGAATTTTTACATCGTAGAAAGTTCCCCCATGCCTTTCAAATGGCCGGGAGGACTTGTATAGGACTGAGAGGTCACTACTAACCAGGCTCTCGTTTTCCACAGTTGTCTCAGAAGCTTAAAATCACTCCACACTGTGTCTCAGACAAGCTAAGAAGTCTCAAGAGCCACTCTTAAATTAGGGGCCAAACGCTGCAGCATGTTAAAAAAAAATTGCATATCAATAACACTGCTTACGTAGACATGTGACCATGACGGTCAATTATTAGCTACTGTGGTCACGTGTCCACAGATCAGTACTGGCAGTACAAGAACATCCCCAAATTTTGAAGGTTGACACATGAACAGATTTTACTTTTTTTTTTAATCCTATGCCATTCAGAAATGACAAGAAAAAGACTACTAAGGCCTGCTATACCTATGGGCTTCTTAGTACAGAACTGCAGTTTTATTCTGACAAAGTGGTCAAAATTAAGCCAAGTACTTCTGAAAATCTGAAAAAAACGGTCAGTCAATGGGGTTTAACAAAGCACTAAACTTAGAAATTAATGAAAAAAAGGAGATACAGTTGCCCACATTGTTTTGTCAGTCTGAAGGACCTTCTGCATGTTCCTGAAACAAACAGTCGTATATTTCTATATGCACAGAACACAGGGCTTAATTTCCTGCTGGTGTGTTCCATTTTTGGCTGATAAATAGCTGAGGTGTGGGAATTAGCAAAGGGGCAGGGTTTAACGATCTGTGTGTCCTACTGCAGAAGGGGGAGGCTCCTGCTGCAGACAGTTGTCTTACAGCCAGACACAGGATTTTGAAGAGAAGGAAGGAGGTCATAGCTGAACTCCTATACATACATAAGAATTATTTATATATTTCTCAGTATTAATTCAATAAGAGGAAATTGCTGGGATATTTAATTATTTTTTGTGCATTTTGTATCTTAAGTGTTCTTTTAAAGAGCTTTTACACCTAAAACGAAAAATTGGAAAATTCCACTCAGTGAGTTGGTGCATTTTGTACAGTGCAAATGTAACCCATGCAACAGTGCCATGAGTAGACCGTGCAATTCTTGTATCAGTGAACCCCCTTGGTGTCTCGAGAGAGAGTGACAACCAATCTGAATGCCAGCTGTTATCATTGTGTCGTATAGCCGGACGTGTTGTATACCCGGGAAAGAACTCAAGATCAACAAAGCAGCCAGAGCAGAGAGTGACGTCACCCGTCAAGTTCCCCACGGCAGGATCTGGAAACGGGGCCACTTTGGAAAATGTAAGTATATTACAAATGTATTTACATTTATAAATTACAAGATTAACACAAAGTCAATAAATCTCGGACAACCCCTTTAATATGTTTATTCTTTATTTTGGCGACATATTTCTCCTACAGTTAGGTCCAGAATTATTTGGACAGTGACACAAGTTTTGGCATTTTAGCTGTTTACCAAAACAAATTGAATATACAGTTATATAATCAATATGTGCTTAAAGTGCAGACTCTCGGCTTTAATTTGAGGGTATCCACATCCTAATTTGAGTAAGGGTTTAGGAATTACATGTCTTTCATATGCAGCTGCCTCTTTTTCAAGGGGCCAAAGGTAATTGGACAATTATCTCAAAAGCTATTTAATGGGCTGCACGAGCTATTCCCTCGTTAATCCATCATCAATTAAGCAGATAAAAGGTTTGGAGTTGATTTCAGGTGTGGCATTTGCATTTAGAAGCTGTTGCTGTGAACCCACAACATGAGATCAAAGGAGCTCTCAATTCAAGTGAAACAGACCATCGTTAGGCTGAAAAAAATGAAGAAATCCATCAGAGAGATAGTACAAATGTTAGGAGTGGCCAAATCAACAGTTTGGTACATTCTTAAAAACAAAAAAGCGTGCACTGGTGATCTCGTGAACTCCAAAAGGCCCAGACGTCCACAGAAGACAACAGTGCTGGATGATCGCAGAATCCTTTCCATGGTGACGAAAAACCCATTCACAATATCTACCCAAGTGAAGAACACTCTCCTGGAAGTAGGTGTATCAGTATCTATGTCTACCATAAAGAGAAGACTTCATGAGAGCAAATACAGAGTGTTCACCACAAGATGCCAACCAATAATCAGCCTCAAAAATAGAAAGGGAAGATTAGACTTTGCCAAACATCTAAAGAAGCCAGCTCAGTTCTGGAACAGCATTCTATGGACGTATGAAACGAAGATCAACCTGTACCAGAATGATGGGAGGAAGAAAGTATGGAGAAGGCTAGGAACGGCTCATGATCCAAAGCACATCACATCCTCTGTAAAACATGGTGGAGGCAGTGTGATGGCATAGGCATGCATTGCTGCCAGAGGCACTGGGTCACTGGTGTTTATTGATGATGTGACTGAAGACAGAAGCAGCCAAAGAATTCTGAAGTGTTCAGGGATTTACTTTCTGCTCAGATTCAACCAAATGCAGCAAGGTTAATTGGGCGTCGCTTCTCAATGACCCAAAACATACTGCGAAAGAAACCCAGGAGTTTTTTAAGGCAAAGAAGTGGAATATTCTGCAATGGCCAAGTCAATCACCAGATCTTAACCCGATCAAGCATGCATTTCGTTTGCTTAAGACAAAACTTGAGTCAGAAAGACCCACAAACATGCAACAACTGAAGACAGCTGCAGTGACGGCCGGGAAACACATCACAAAGGAGGAAACCCAGAGTTTGGTGATGCCAATGGGTTCCAGACTTCAGGCAGTCATTGCATACAAAGGATTCTCTACAAAGTATTAAAAAAAACACATTTTATTTATGGTAATGTTAATTTGTCGAATTACTTTTGAGCCCCTGAAACGAGGAGGTTGTGTAGAAAAATCATTGCAATTCCTAAACGTTTCACAGGATATTTTTGTTCAAACCCTTGAATTAAACCTATAAGTCTACACTTCAATTGCATCTCAGTTGTTTCATTTCAAATCCAATGTGGTGGCATGCAGAGCCCAAATCATGAAGATTGTGTCACTGTCCAAATAATTCTGGAACTAACTGTATTTCATGAAATATGAAAGACTGCCAAAGACTCAACATTGCTGGACAGTATTATTATCTTACTAACCGATAGGTAAGAAATGACTCCATCCAGAACATTTGACTAGTTATTACTCACTTTTCAAGGTCCATTTAAAGGGATCCATAAGAATAAGACGTGACTAATAGTTTGATATTTTATTATAATAACCATGTGAAATTTGATTTGTTGTGCAGGAATTTATCCTTGACATGCTAGAGTTGCCATTCAGAACTATAGGAAAGCTAGGCAACTCTAATTTCAGTCCTATCGGTTATCACATATATTTGAGTACGATGATAGCCAATATAGTCTAATCCAACATTAAACCACTGGATACATTGACGGTGAGCCATTGGCGTGTAAAAGGTTTTCATTCATTGTAAACTCACAAGTGGATTCCTATAAATGCCTTATGAGCCTTTAACTCTAATATATTGGTAGTCGTGTATGAACTTATAAGCCAAACTGAAAAAAATTGGAAAAATACAGAACAGTATAATGTATGAGAAATATTGTACCTTTTGGCACTCGTGGACAGCTTGGCAGCTGTTTTGCTGGATATCTTCCCTTCTTTCTTCTTAGGTTGAACCTTTTCCCTCTCTTGCTCATTTTGAACACCTTCTCGTTGGTCTCCATCGGAGCTACCTCCACTGGTGCTAGGACTATCATCCACCCTTTGACCTTCAGTTGACATTTTGAGGTTCTACAAAATAAAGTACATTAAATGTAAACAGCTAACAAAAACCTAAAGAAAATATATCCTGATAACGATATAAAACAACTAATTTAACTTATATTTGTATCTGTTTTACACACTTAATAGTTTTGGTTTGGTTTTTAATTTACTTTTTTTTCCAGTTCTTTATATTTATTTTTCATTTTCTATCAGATTACAATAAACATATGACTAAGCACAAGGAATAAACACTCAATGAAAGACTAAAATCGACATAAAACAGTATTTATTGCATTACTTTCTGCTGGTTGCTACAGGAAAAAGTCAGCAACCTTTTTGGATCAATGAATCCCTAACAGCTCAGTTGTGATTTTATAATGCAAAGCAAGAAAGGAAGCCAGAAAATTTGTGAATGCAACTCTGTGTAATTAAAGATCATTACTTAAAGAGGCTCTGTCACCAGATTTTCAAACCCCTATCTCGTATTGCAGCAGATCGGCCCTGCAATGTAGATAACCGTAACAGTTTTATTTTTTTTCAAAAACGAGCATTTTTGGCCAAGTTATGAGCATTTTTATATTTATGCAAATTAGCCTTTCTTATGTACAACTGGGCGTGTTTAAAGTTATGTCCAACTGGGCGTGTATTGTGTGTGTACATCTGGGCGTTTTTACTTGTTTTACTAGCTGGGCGTTGTGAATGGAAGTGTATGATGCTGACGAATCAGTGACGAATCAGTGACGAATCAGCATCATCCACTTCTCTTCGTTACCACCCAGCTTCTGGCAGTGCACAGACACACAGCGTGTCCTCGCGAGATCACGCTGTGATGTCACTCACTTCCTCCCACAGGAACTTCATCGCGTCGGATGAGCGAGGATACGCTGTGCGTCTGTGAACTGCCAGAAGCTGGGTGGTAACGAAGAGAAGTGGATGATGCTGATTCGTCACTGATTTGTCAGCATCATACACTTCCATTCACAACGCCCAGCTAGTAAAACAAGTAAAAACGCCCAGATGTACACACACAATACACGCCCAGTTGGACATAACTTTAAACACGCCCAGTTGTACTTAAGAAAGGCTCATTTGCATAAATATAAAAATGGTCATAACTTGGCCAAAAATGCTTGTTTTTGAAAAAAACAAAACGTTACTGTAATCTACATTGCAGCGCCGATCTGCTGCAATACGAGATAGGGATTTGAAAATTTGGTGACAGAGCCTCTTTAAGTAATGCACTGTATTTATAATGTTACTCTGCTTTTCATATAAACAGTAAAATGGCGTAATAAAGAGGACATATGGTTTAAGGAATATGATGGATGTAGGGCCGTAAAAAGGTATGTTTCATGGTAATGAGATACGTAAATATAATGCAAAAAATGATATAAAGCCCCTGACTCATCCATAGCAGATCAGTCTGATATATATGCTGTCTGTCACAAAAGTGACAGTAATGCTGATTCCAGCGTTGTCAATCAGCGGCTGAAGGGCGGGGGAGCATGAATAAACTTGGACTCCACAAGTACGTTCTAGATACTCAATAACTACTTAACAATAACTAAGAAGTGACATCACGCTGAAAGAATGACATAGTTCTCTTAGAGCCCTGAACATTCCTTGACTCCTGTTTTACAGCATAACTAAGCACATTTACAATTCAGTAGCTAGGAAAAACTTTGCGATGAGACCTATACAAGCTGTGATGGAAGCCATATTGGTTGTCACTTTTGGGGAGCATTAAGAAAAGAAACAGCAATAACTAAGAAACGGCAGAATTAAATTTCTAAAAATTTAAAGGGGTTCTCTGGGACTTTTATATTGATGGCCTTAGGATAGGTAATCAATATCAGAATGGTAGAAGAAGGGGGATTGCAGCTCTCTGCAGCCCGGACCCATTCACTTGAATGGGACCGGAATAGTATACCCAGGCACAGCCGCTACGGAAGTGTACGGTGCTGTACCTTGTAAACTGTGAAGCAGCCGCGGAGACAAACGCCACGACCCCCTTCAGTCAGCTTATTGGTGGGGCTGCCGGGAGTCGGAACCCCACAATGTGATATTGATGACCTATCCTAAGAATAAACCATTAATATAAAAGTACCGGGGAACCCCATTAACAGTAGACTTAGTAACTCAAGGGCTTAGATTTACGTTTTTTTGGAAAAAGAAGGAAACAATCCAGCGCTGTGTTTCGTTAAAAAGGAAATCTGCTCCCAAGTTTATTGTAGAAAATGGTTTAAAAATTGCATGGAGACGCAGTCTCAAGGTGAATATATATATATAGCGGGCTAGATGGCCTTGGCCTACGCGTTTCGAGCAAGCGTGTTGCTCTTAATCATGGCAAAAAGAATATGAGTGCCCCCAATGCTGTGTCTACTAGATATACAAAGCGATCTGCCGTTCAGAAGTCAGCATAGGCTGACAATGATTGATACTTAATTCCGCAGGTGGTGGATTTAACCCTTGTATTGAAAATGGGACGATCTGTAAATGTCTTTTTCACATCTGTATTTGTTTTTATCCTTAATTTGTTAGTTGTATATTTGTTATGTTCCATTTATGTTTGCCCCTTTTATGCTTAGTCTACATTTTCTTTCCGCTGACTATTCCAATAGTTAATCCGGATTTGCATTTTTAATTAAATTAGTATCAAAAGATCCAAGGTTCGATAGGTACAATCCGAGAAACAAAAGTAGTATAACAGTGCTTCAGTTTGCACAAATTTTGTTGATACGCAGAGTCAACTCACCGTGCTACATAAAGTAACATAAAGGCACTCCTCCCATTTTCAATACAAGGGTTAAATCCACCACCTGCGGAATTAAGTATCAATCATTGTCAGCCTATGCTGACTTCTGAACGGCAGATCGCTTTGTATATCTAGTAGACACAGCATTGGGGGCACTCATATTCTTTTTGCCATGATTAAGAGCAACACGCTTGCTCGAAACGCGTAGGCCAAGGCCATCTAGCCCGCTATATATATATTCACCTTGAGACTGCGTCTCCATGCAATTTTTAAACCATTTTCTACAATAAACTTGGGAACAGATTTCCTTTTTAACGAAACACAGCGTTGGATTGTTTCCTTCTTTTTCCTGATTTACTGACCGCTGGCCGTAGCGGGGATCCGTGCGAGGTGTCCGGAGACGCAATCACTGGTGAGCTGGAGGTCTCCTCCTTTTCTATTTACGTTTTTTTGTTTTTATTTGATTTTAAGACAATTAATAGTCAATACATACTGAAAAATTATTCACACCCAATCCCAAAATACCCACTTTTGCAACCCATCGAGTTGCAGGGCTTGAAGGTAACATTAAGGGTCAGTTCACACGTTGCGTAAATATTGAGTTTTTTCCGCAACATAATTAGTTGCGGAAAATCCGCAGCAAATACAGTAGCAGCAAAGTGAATGAGATAAAACAAACCTCATCCACACGCTGCTTAAATACTGCACGGTAAAAACGCTCTGAAGTTGACCTGCGGTGCGGAATTTTATTCCGCAGCATGTCAATTGTATTTGTGTAAACACTGCTTAAATGTTGAAGGTTTTCCCCATTCAATTCAATGGGGAGGTAAAAACCGCAACAAATAGCAGTTGTTGTGTTATTTGAGGCAGGTTCGCAGCGAAGACACCGCAAAAAACGCCACACCGAAAAAAAATATCAAATTTACTGCCTGTAGTAGAACGATTAAAATATTGTTTAATTGATAATGATTAAAAATGGGCTATCCTAGCCCTAATAACAATAGAACAGGCTCAGATTAGGTGGTCAGTCATGAAGAGAGGAAAACTCGTGTGATGACATTATTCCAAACACCGAGCAAAACCTCTCCACTTATAGTATACTGCACTGACGCACCTCACTGACATAGGAGACAGTCCAACGCGTTTCCGTGCCACTAATACATGTGACACATCATCAGGGACTCTCAATTCGGTTTATTAGTTGTATATTCTATTACTGCCGGTAAGCACAGTTGTGTGCTAAATTGAACCTCACGGCGCGTGTACGGCTCTAATGCATTGGCCGCACACGCGCCGGCGAAGTTCCGGTCTATTTGACAGGCCTAAGCCCACCCATTCAACTGACGTAGCTACGGCCCGGCACCAACCCGCAGTGAACACATCAAAAATGACGTTGCAGGAAAAGTGCCGAGCCTCCAATCCAGCAGCCAATCAGCTTTCATTTGAACGCTACAGCGTCCCACGTTGCCTAGGAGATCTCCAGGCGAATCAGTTTAACTGCTGCATGAATTCAAGACTAAGTGCAGATGCAGATCAGACAAACAGAACAAACAAAGCATCATAAGTGCCATATAGTTTTAAAGGTAATTAAGATATAGAAGTTTTGCGCGTATAGGCCTAGGTTGTTTACGTTAAGGACACCCACAAACTCCATGAATTGTGCCCTTGTTCCTTTCCATAAAATCAGAATGTCGTCTATGAATCTAATCCATAGAAGGATACGGGAGGTCCATTGTTCCATTAGATCCGTAAAGACACATTCTTTTTCCCACCAGCCCAAATACAAGTTGGCATATGTCGGGGCACATGGACTCCCTATGGCAACCCCTTTCAGCTGGTGGAAAATCTTTTGATTGAACAAGAAGAAATTATGTTCCAATACAAATTTTAACAACAAAATGACAAATTCATTGTGGGCCCTGAAATGTGTACCCTTGTTTCTCAAAAAGTAATCAATGGCACAACATCCCTGCTCATGGGGGATAGAGCTATATAACGCCTCCACGTCTAATGAGGCAAGAAACGGAGGACCTTTACTATATCTAACCCAATTCCTTGCTTTGAAGGTCACTATTATGACTGAAACTTGTGTCTACCTCAAGCGTCTGGGTATTTGGCTTGGTAAGCTAATACATGGTAAAACACTGATTGTACAAATAATCAATCTTATCGAGTATAAGATAATACAAACCAGCTAGCTGCTGTGTTAGTGGCGTTTCTCTTGTCACGTCTGGTAAATACAGGTTATCTTTATGGTATGAGATGCAAAAATGTTTTTTCATGGTCATGCGCAAACATGCGGTTTGATATGCGTGTTTTCAGCTGCATTTTGACATGTATCCCATTATGGGAATGTGTTTAGCGGTCTGATATTGCCTATTCACTCATTCTATACGCGCAAAACTTCTATATCTTAATTACCTTTAAAACTATATGGCACTTATGATGCTTTGTTTGTTCTGTTTGTCTGATCTGCATCTGCACTTAGTCTTGAATTCATGCAGCAGTTAAACTGATTCGCCTGGAGATCTCCTAGGCAACGTGGGACGCTGTAGCGTTCAAATGAAAGCCGATTGGCTGCTGGATTGGAGGCTCGGCACTTTTCCTGCAACGTCATTTTTGACGTGTTCACTGCGGGTTGGTGCCGGGCCGTAGCTACGTCAGTTGAATGGGTGGGCTTAGGCCTGTCAAATAGACCGGAACTTCGCCGGCGCGTGTGCGGCCAATGCATTAGAGCCGTACACGCGCCGTGAGGTTCAATTTAGCACACAACTGTGCTTACCGGCAGTAATAGAATATACAACTAATAAACCGAATTGAGAGTCCCTGATGATGTGTCACATGTATTAGTGGCACGGAAACGCGTTGGACTGTCTCCTATGTCAGTGAGGTGCGTCAGTGCAGTATACTATAAGTGGAGAGGTTTTGCTCGGTGTTTGGAATAACGTCATCACACGAGTTTTCCTCTCTTCATGACTGACCACCTTATCTGAGCCTGTTCTATTGTTATTAGGGCTAGGATAGCCCATTTTTAATCATTATCAATTAAACAATATTTTAATCGTTCTACTACAGGCAGTAAATTTGAATCAATAACGGAACGAAATAATCTTATCATTGTGCATATTCCGAAAAAAAATATATCTCATACTTATCCAGAAGTCTGTGTTCCTCTCTCAGCGTAGCCTCCTGGGACGACGCTTCATCCCATATGACCGCCGCTGTAGCCAATCACACGCTGCAGCGGTCTCCTGGGATGTAACGTCATCCCAGGAGGCCGGCCTGCTAGCAGTGCTGCAGTTTTCCGCAACGGATATTCCGGGCGAAAAACTGCACAATTTGGTGCGGTTTTTCGCCTGAAATTCCTTGTGGCATATAGGGCGGATACGCTGCGTGCTTTTACACAGTGTATCTGCCCTGTGTGAAGGTACCCATACACTTTAGATAGCTGTTGGCCCAATAGGCTATTCCTCTTGACTCCACAATTTACATGAACGCTCGGCCTAGCTGAAAAGCGGTCTCATACAGTCTAATATATGCAGAAATTTTTTAGCAGCTAAGAGGTGAGGCTTCCTACAAATATTTCAGCTAAAAAATAAGTGGACAAAATGATCAATCATACTGTACACTACATATTATTTTAATATATAAAAAAGAAAGCTTAGATATAGAAGTACATTTTTCAAGCTGGATACCTTACATTTTATTGGGCTTATATAACAGGACACTAAAAATGTCTTACTCAGTTCTTTAACACTCCCCCAGTCAAAAAAAAAGTCTATGTGGTGCCACCGGGCAGTACTCAGAGATGTAATGACAGTCATCCTAATCCTGTCCGCTTATTATTCAAGCTGTGTAGAGAATGGCACACTGTAGTTATATCTCATGCTCACTATGCTGAATTATACAATAAGGCTGCAGCACAAAAATATAACCCTGGCAAGGGAAAAAAAAAAGTCCCCCTTCATTAGATCATGAGGCGGGAATGGTGGGGGCATTGTGACATTGTGTGCTGGCCATCTGTTAAACATAAATACTTTAAGGTGGATCAACATAGTCACAGAACACAATTATTTCCTTATGGGCCCATAATATTTCATACAAGTTGAATAAACTATAAAATAAATGTAATTGGTAGATGCAAAAATAATTAAATGAAGGTACATCCTCCACTAATATATAATGATCTGCATAAATAGCAGTTTCCTCTTTGGCCTCTTTGCTAGTGGCAACTCTAAAAATAAAGCAGGGAGGTTAAGGGAATTCAGTCCCTGAGGTTTCCCTGTCAGTTCATCTGCAGCCTAGACATGGTATATAAAGTGGTAAAAAAAAAAATGCCAATTGCCAGTAATGGGTCATTTTGGCTTAAAGAGGCTCTGTCACCAGTATGAGTGCCATATCTCCTGCATAATGTGATCGGCGCTGTAATGTAGATGTTAACTCACAGTAGATAACAGTGGTTTTTATTTTGAAAAACTATCATTTTTTACCGAGTTATGAGCAATTTTAGATTTATGCTAATTAATTTCAATCAGTGTCATACACTTCTCATTGTTCCAGCCCAGCTCCTTCACTGCAGTGTGATTGGAAGGGTATGTTCACACGATGAGAGGCATTTACGTGTGAAAAGACAGACTGTTAACAGCTGCCTCGTTTCACACGTAAATGCTCCTCCTCGTAAATTACGAGGCGTCTGAGACGCTCGTAAATCTTGAGCTGTGCTTCATTAAGTTCAATGAAGAACAGCTCAAATTACGTGGCAAAGAAGTGCCCTGCACTTCTTTGCCGTGGCAGTCCATTTACGCGTCGTCGTTTGACAGCTGTCAAACGACGACGCGTAAATTACAGGTCGTCTGCATAATACGTCGGCAAACCCATTCAAATGAATGGGCAGATGTTTGCCGACGTATTGTAGCCCTATTTTCAGGCGTAAAACGAGGCATAATACGCCTCGTTTACGTCTTAAAATAGGTCTTGTGAACCCAGTCTTAGACTAGATTCACACGAGCATGTTCGGTCCGTAAAGGACGGAACGTATTTCGGCCGCAAGTCCCGGACCGAACACACTGCAGGGAGCCGGGCTCCTAGCATCATAGTTATGTACGACGCTAGGACTCCCCGCCTCGCTGCGAGACAACTATCCCGTACTGTAATCATGTCGTACATAACTATGATGCTAGGAGCCCGGCTCCCTGCAATGTGTTCGGTCCGGGACTTGCGGCCGAAATACGTTCCGTCCATTGCGGACGTAACATGCTCGTCTGAACCCAGCCTAACAGTGTGATTGTGCAGTGTAAGAAGCTGGGCTGGAACAATGAGAAGAGTATGATGCGGATTGGTCACTGATTGGTCAGTGTCATCCACTTCTCTTTACAACGCCCAGTTGGTAAAAAGTAAAAACACGCCCAGTTGGTCATTAAGAAACTAATTATAATAAATCTAAAATTGCCCATAACTTGCTCACAAATGATCGTTTTTCAAAATAAAAACCACTATTGAAAATAAAGGCAGCGGCCATGAGCACAGCCCGCGACTTGCGGGCGGCTCGCGGCTTACACTCCGTGGCAGGCCGACCCAAAAATCACAGCCGTGCACATGGCTACGCTCGTGTGCATCAGGCCTAAGATTTCATTTCTATGAATTCAATCATTGGAGTTGTTTTATAAATAATGTATGGTAAGTAAATAAAAGTATACTCTTAGGCCCCATGCACACGACCGTGCCCGTAATTACGACTCGTAATTACGAGCACGGCCGGCCACGGGCAGCCGGCCGTTTTTCCGGGCCGTGCTCCCATTATAAAGTATAGTAGCATGGCCCGTAAAATAAAAAAAATAGAACATGTTCTATCTTTTTCAACGGCACGGGCACCTTCCCGTAAGAAAACGGAAAGGTACACGTGTGGCCAATAGAAGTCTATGGGCCTGTTATTTCGGGTCGTAATTACGACCCGTAATAACGGGAGTTTTTACGGTCGTGTGCATGAGGCCTTACTTTAAGGGTTTAAAAAACAGGAATATTGAAAAATACAAGTCATGCAAATAGAGAATAATTGCATAGTGACTTTAAAGGGAATGTGTCGCAAATTAAACCTTTTTTTTTAAGTGTCGTTACTTATTTCTATTATATTTTTTACGTTTTTTGCTGTATTTTTTTTTTTTTCCGTATGGTGGAAAGTATTCAAAATTAAATAATAATTTGACATGTTTTCCAATGTTGGCCAACAGAGGGAGTCGTCCAGGAAAACATGGCGCCGCACCTGTCCTCAGGTCGTGTGTGGTATTACAGCTCTGTCCTATTCACTTCAATGGAGGTGAACTGCAATACCAGACACAACCTGAGGACAGGTGCGGCGCTGTGTCTCCAATCCGGACACCCCTTCTGTCCTGAGATGACCCGACGGGGGAGGCGGGTGTCAGAGCCACCCACCGCCATCACTGCAGACAGAACCACACAACTACGGCATGAGGGCAGAGCTTGTCCTGAGTGCACGGTCTCTTGTTATGGACAGATTTATAGTCACATGAACCCCGTCTGATGAACCGGTAACTTAGGTCCGATCACATGACAGAGGGGGATCACCAAAAACCCTGTGCACCGTCCATCCAGCCCTTTCCTGGTTATATCTGCATCTGGGAAAGCTGGGTGACCACCATTACCCCTCCTACTGGAGTATTTAGGGATGTGACTAATGAACCTCTCACACTCCAGTGGGAGGGGTAATGGTGGTCACCCAGCTTTCCCAGACCCCTGAACGATAAATCTCTCTAGTTGTGCTGAGACTGTTTGGGAATGTGACTAATGAACCTCTCAGTCTCAGCACAACTTGAGAGATTTATCGTTCAGGGGTCTGGGAAAGCTGGGTGACCACCATTACTCCTACTGGAGTGTGTTTGGGGATGTGACTAATGAATCTCACACTCCAGTAGGAGGGGTAATGGTGGTCACCCAGCTTTCCCAGACCCCTGAATGGTAAATCTCTCTAGTTGTGCTGAGACTGTTTGGGAATGTGACTAATGAACCTCTCAGTCTCAGCACAATTAGAGAGATTTATCGTTCAGGGGTCTGGGAAAGCTGGGTGACCACCATTACCCCTCCTACTGGAGTGTTTGGGGGTGTGACTAATGAACCTCTCACACTCCAGTAGGAGGGGTAATGGTGGTCATCCAGCTTTCCCAGACCCCTGAACGATAAAGCTCTCTAATTGTGCTGAGACTGAGAGGTTCATTAGTCACATCCCCAAACAGTCTCAGCACAACTAGAGATTTATCGTTCAGGGCTTTCCCAGTGCAGTTTCATCATGTGTCCTTCATACAAGGGGGGGGGGGGCGTCGGGGGTCACGAGAGCGGGGGTCTGTGAGATAGAGAGTGGGACATGCAGAGACACACATCTTACCTGCAGTGCAGCTGGTCTTCAAGATGGCGCCTGCTCTCTCCCTGCAAACAGCTGCTCTGCTGTGTGACTCTGACCTGCGTCTGCGCAGTACAGAGCCAGAGAGCAAAGTCAATGTAAGGGCTCCCGTTCATTGACTCCTATGCACTGTAGCTGCCGTATTCCATCTCTGTATGTGTCGTTAATCGACACATAAAGAGATGAAAAACAAAATGGCTTAAAAAAATATATGCAAAATCTGCACTGTGTGAACAAGGCCTTACAGTTTATAACAGCATTTTTTTATTGCATCCTAAAGAACCTCTGTAGAATTTTTCTGGGAACTATAACGTAAAAGGATGGCGCTGATCAGAAGTTATGGAAGTTGGTGACGAATTGAGATAGTGGGTATAAAGTTTAACAGTTTGGAAAAGGTAGTAAAGATGCAATGTGACATGATGTCATCCGGACTAATGAGAACAAAGCATTCATCTGAAACTGTCACTTTGCTACAGGACGTTTTTTCTCAGCGAGCTCAACTTGACAGCCTTTACTTGTGCAGCCGCCAATATCTTATATTATTTACTACTACAAAAAGGAGTTACACTATAACAGTGGAAGCTCGTAAGTACAGCACAACATAAAACCTGAAGAACTTTTCCCTACACACAGGAGATGAATGAAAAGATCACATTAAAGAGATATTGAAAATACGTCACTAAGGGCCCTTTTAGCGGGTAGATTTTGTGCCTGGTAAACGAGCGCCGATCAACAGTACAGCATGTTGATAGTTGCTCATCTGTACAAATTAAACAGAGCAATCATTGGAATGTTTCGGGTCAAACGATTGCTAACATGTCCCATTTATATGCATCTTGTGATAGGGGCATACCCGGTTTACACAGATAACATCAATCACAGCTAAGTTCATGTGATCGATATTAGGTGGATTCTGTGTGTCAGAGACACGCAGGACCTGCTCTCAGCCGAGCCGTCAGTTCAGATGAACTGACGGATTCGCCTGAGAGATAACATACAGCTTCTATGCATATAAGATACATAGTTGCTGTAACGTAAAACGTTAAAACATTTTTAAAATAAAAAAGTCAGTAAGAAGATGGCTCAAAAACAGAAACTATTGATTTAATAAAAAAGAAAAAAAATGCCATTCAATGATGTACATGGTCTTTAACCCCTTCCCGACATTTGTCGTAAATATACGTCATGGAAAGCCAGTGCTTCCCGCAAAATGTCGTATACTTACGCCAAATGTTTGGCACCGGCTCAGAAGCTGAGTCGGTGCCATAATCGCCGGATCTCAGCTGTATCTGACAGCTGACATCCGGCTGTAATGGCGGGGAGCGAAATTAAGGTGTTTGCAGCTCATCGGAACCCCAGCAATGAAATTGCCGGGGTTCCGGTGGCTTCAATGGCCACTGGAGGCCTAATACTGGCCTCCCGGTCTGCCTAGCACCGAAGCCGGTCAAGATCCGCCCGGGGGCGGAGCCTGATCGGCTTCCGTAGCTGCCGGCAAGATGGCGCCGGGTCAGGAGCTGATCCGGCGTCATCAGCGGTGGAAGTCAGCTGTACTGTACAGCTGACATCCACCTGTAACTGCAGGAACCGGAGCTAGCTCCGATCCCTGCCATTAACCCCTTCGATGCAGCAATGGAAAGCGATTGCTGCATCGTAGCGGTTACTAGCAGATCGCCAGCCCTGACAGGCAATCAGGACTGGCGACTGCTGTTATGGCAACAGGAGACACAATGGTCTCCTGCTCTGCCATTACGGAAGCCGATTTAGGCCCCGCCGGGAGGCGAAGCCTAATCGGCTTGCTGTCAGTGAATGACTGACAGATCTAATACATTGCACTACATAGGTAGCGCAATGTATTAGAAAAAAAAAAAACTGACCGTTGGACCTTCAAGTCCCCTAGTGGGACTTGAGAAAAAGTGTAAAAAAAAAAAAGTGTAAAAAAAAAGTGTAAAAAAAAGTGCAAAAAATAAAAGTTTGAAAACAATAAAAGTTTCAAGTAATCAAATAAAACACAATCCCCCTTTTACTCTTATCAAGTCCTTTATTATTGAAAAATAATAATAAACCATATGTATTTGGTATCGCCACGACCGTAACGACCTGAGGTATCAAAATATTATATTATTTATTGCACGCGGTGAACAGCGTAAAAAAAAAAAGGAAAAAACTTTACCAGAGTTTCTGTTTTTTGGTCACTTTGCCCTACAAATATTAGAATAAAAAGTGATCAAAAAGTCGCACGTATCCAAAAATGGTACTTATAAAAACTATAGCTCGTCCCGCAAAAAACAAGCCCTCATACACCTCCATCGACAAAAAAAATTAAAAAGTTATGTGTTCTCACAACTTGGCGACAGAAAAAATACATTCTTTTTACAAAAGTAATTTTATTGTGCAAAAAGTTGTAAAACATAAAAAAGTGCTATCAATTAGGTATCGCCGGAATCGTACTGACTCGAGGAATAAAGTTAACATTTAATTTATAACGCATGGTGAACGCTGTATAAAAAAAACGAAAAAAGCTGTGCCAGAATTGCGTTTTTTTGTTTACCTGGCATCCCAAAAAATAGGATAAAAGGTGATCATAAAGTCCCATGTACCCCAAAATGGTACCAATAATAAATACAGCTCGTCCCGCAACAAACCAGCCCTCATACCGCTACGTCTATGAAAAATAAAATTAGTTATGGCTCCAATAAGTCAGTAAATAAAAAAATATGCAGTTGTGCCCGAGGGGAACATTTCTTCTGTTTTAAGAGGCGATTTATCAAGGACCTAAAATTAGGGATCCAGGAAGGGGAGAGCCCAAACATATCCGCTGGAAGCGACGGTACCCGTATTATACCAGGACAACGTTTCCCAGCAAAATTCCCCAAACTGCAAAGGTGCAGAGTGTGGACCAAAAGGGGGATAAGAAATGACACAGTTTATCAGTGCGACACCGGCCTGTGCAGAAAGGATTGAGCACAGCGTAACACACATCTATGGATCATTTTATTTTATTTTTTTTACCCCATTATTATACCACCTGACTATGCCCCTTATATACTCCGCCCCGCTTACATGTACCCCCACATTATAAATGGAAACACCAGCAATACTCAAACAAATATAGTACCAAGCAAAATCCACTCTCCAAAAGCCAAATGGTGCTCCCTCGGCTCTGAACCCTACAGCGTGCCCAAACAGCAGTTTCCTTCAACATATATGGAATCGTCATACCCGGGAGAACCCTTTTAACAATTTTTGGGGTGTGTGTCTCCAGCGTCATAAGCTTGGCATGACATATTTTCCACTGAATGGCATATCTAGGGAAAAATATTAATTTTTAATTTGCACCATCCGCAGTGCATTCATTTATGGAAAAGACCTGTGGGGTGAAAATGTTCACTACACCTCTTAATAAATGCCTTGAGGGGTGCAGTTTCCATAATGGGGTCACTTCTCAGGGGTTTCTTTTTATTATTTCACATCTGAGCCTCTGCAGTTGTGAACCAATACTTTGTAAATCGCCAAATTAGGCCTCCACTCCGCATGGTACTCTTCACTCCTGAGCCCTGTCATATGTCCAGGCAAAAGATTAGGGCCACATGTAGGGTGTTTCTAAAACCGGGAAACACCGCATAATAATTAGAGAGCTGTCTTGTTATGGTGGCACAAGCCGGGCACCACATATTGGCATATCTATGGAAAAAAGACACTGATCGCAACACCGCAGAAGAAATGCTAGCACAGGCTTCCAGTATCCGTAGTTTCAGTTGCTGCACATCTCATATCTTCACAGCATAGACAATTGCCTTCAGATGACCCCAAAGATAAAAGTCTAAGGGGGTCAGATCGGGAGGCATTTCTTCTGCGGTGTTGCTATCAGTGTGTGAAGAGTGGGAGAAGAGGGTTGCATTGACAATCCAACACAATGGGCAGCACTTTGAACACATTTTATAAGTGGCCAGAAACGTGTAAATAACTCATGAAAGAATAAAGTAACGTTAAAACCAAGCACACCATTGTTTTTCTTGTGAAATTCTCGATAAGTTTAATGTGTCACATGACCCTCTTCCCATTGAAAAAACTAAAGTTGGATACAAAATGTCCGACTTCAAAATGGCCACCATGGTCAACACCCAGCTTGAAAAGTTTCCCCCCTCCCATATACTAATGTGCCACAAACAGGAAGTTAATATCACCAACCATTCCCATTTTATTTAGGTGTATCCATATAAATGGCCCACCCTTTATATCTGAAAGCTAAAATGTTTTTCTTTTTTCATGTGACCGTTGTATCTCATATTTCTCCTGGTCAGAGTTAAAGTAAATGTAAAAAAAAAATGTGGTTTTGCAGCAATTTTTGCAAGATTGTCAGACTGCTGTTTTTGGAAAGAGGAAGGGGAATATACAAAAACCATAGCGCTCCATAGAAAAAAAAAACTCAGAATAGGCCCTACCACTAAAAGGGGATGCTGGATTCTCAGGATTTTATTGTGGATAGTTTTTTTTTTTACTATAGATACCATATACCATTTACTATACCATTTACTATAGATACCATTTACTATAGATATCAGAGTATTACTTCTTTAATAAGGTCAATGTACACCTTTGAACAAAATTTTATGTTTAGGTGTAAAATTCTGTGCTGATATTTCATAATAGATCTTTAAAATATCGAAAACTCTGTATGTCTACCAATGGAGCAGTCCCAATGAACTTATAAGGAGCTGTATAAATCTGTATATAGTAAGGTCCCCCTGGTGGTCCCCTACAGGTAGCCAAAATGTTATTGTTTAACGTCTAACTCCAGGGAACAACTCAAAATGGAACTTATAGTCAGACTTACGGAGCAGGCTTGGCCTCAAAGTTCCATTCAGCGAGACCCGTCTGTTCTATACATTACCCATCAACCCTAAATGTAAAATATTTTATTTATCACGTGGTATAAGGCCCGATTAAGGCTATGAACATATTCCGTGTCTACATCCGGAGAATTGCCGGTGCCAGCTGAAGAAGTAGAACTGCTTCTCCCAAAAGCTAGAGCTCTCGAGAATTATAAAAAGCTGCAGAATTGCTGAAGTCCTAGATGAGTTCGTTTGAAAATAGTAATCAAGTCAATGTAGAGAAGTTCAATTCTTAATCCTTGACAGATGCATGGAAGATAAGATTTTATATAAAGAGGCTCTGTCACCAGATTTTGCAACCCCTATCTGCTATTGCAGCAGATAGGCGCTGCAATGTAGATTACAGTAACGTTTTTATTTTTTAAAAACGAGCATTTTTGGCCAAGTTATGACCATTTTTGTAATTATGCAAATGAGGCTTGCAAAAGTCCAAGTGGGTGTGTTTAAAAGTAAAAGTCCAAGTGGGCGTGTATTAGGTGCGTACATCGGGGCGTTTTTAATACTTTTACTAGCTGGGCGCTGTGAAGAGAAGTAACATCCTCTTCTCTTCAGAACGCCCAGCTTGTGACAGTGCAGATCTGTGACGTCACTCACAGGTCCTGCATCGTGACGGCCACATCGGCAGCAGAGGCTACAGTTGATTCTGCAGCAGCATCAGCGTTTGCAGGTAAGATCGACTTACCTGCAAACGCTGATGCTGCTGCAGAATCAACTGTAGCCTCTGGTGCCGATGTGGCCGTCACGATGCAGGACCTGTGAGTGACGTCACAGATCTGCACTGTCACAAGCTGGGCGTTCTGAAGAGAAGAGGATGTTACTTCTCATCAGAGCGCCCAGCTAGTGAAAGTATTAAAAACGCCCCGATGTACGCACATAATACACACCCACTTGGACGTTTACTTTTAAACACACCCACTTGGACTTTTGCAAGCCTCATTTGCATAACTACAAAAATGGTCATAACTTGGCCAAAAATGCTCGTTTTTTTAAAATAAAAACGTTACTGTAATCTACATTGCAGCGCCTATCTGCTGCAATAGCAGATAGGGGTTGCAAAATCTGGTGACAGAGCCTCTATAAGTGTCCACTAGATATTATATCTTATCTAACGTTTTTATCGCCTGTCCACAGAATAGGTGATAAATGTTTGATGATTGGGGGCCCCATTGATCATTCGAACGAGAGTCCCAAGTTCCCCGTTTCTACTCAACTGCGCTTTAGGGCTTTTGCACACTAAAAATATGCGAGAATCTCTTTAAACGCTGTGCACTGCGCCCAGAGTAATTCTTAACTTATTTACTATGACACACGCAATGATAGAGGTAATGTATTTCAGGAACTGTTCCTAAACAATAGTATCCCAAATGCTGCTCTAAAAGGGGTATTCCCAGAATAAAAAATAATCCCCTATTCACAGGATAGGTGATAATTTTCTAATTATTGGCAGCACCACTTATCATGGGAACAGTTCTGAACCTCCTTACTGCACCCCCCACAGTGAGGAGAAGCTTGAATGCAGCGGTGGTCGAGCAGGCACCCGCCGCTCCATTCAATGTCAGCGCGCATGCTAAACTGCCATTCAATTCAATGTTCGGGACCTCTTTTTTTGCAATCAGTGGGGGTCCCAGCGGTGGGTGATAATTTTTAATTCAGGTACAATCCCTTTAAAGCAATATAATAACTTGACATGTGGTGAAGTGAAGCATTAATAATATTAACGATACATTATCACCTTTTATGTAGACGGGTGACTAAGTAAGAAGTTCTGCTTTACAAAACAGGTTTCCTTTTATGTATAAATACTTGCTGTACTTTTGATGTCCTTCAACGATGAAGATTTAGGCCTCATGCCCACTCCAGTTTTTTTCTTCAGGGTGCTATCCGTTTTTGTCACTAATAGCACCCTGAACCCATTCATTTCAATGGGCCCATGCACACTGCCGTTATTTTGACGGATCTGTTGTTCCGTTCCATCTAAAGTAGAGCATGTCTTACTTTGGTCAGTGATTCCGTGACCGTGGGACCCATAGAAGTCAATGGGTCCGTCAAAAAAAACGGATGGCACACGGAAGGCTTCCGTGTGCCGTCCGTTTTTTACGGATCGGTTGCCCTAGCAACGGCAGGGTGTGCCAAAGTTCACAGACTGGGACATGTTACAAGTTCAAATAAAGTTCAATACCTTCGGGTTTTTTTAACGGAAACACGGAAGCACAACGTCCGTTTGAAACGTAAACATGGAACGGACACTGAGTACACACGGAAACCACACGAATACCATAACGGACGCACGGATCCGTGAGAAACAGCTGTGAAAATAGTGATGGAAGTGTGCAAGAGGCCTAATTAACACCTATTACGATTGGACGCAGTAACGTAAAATTAGTTGTCAAAATAAACAGTATCAGAAAACACTCACTAGTGTAAAACAAACTAAAAAATAGCAACAAAATTAAACATTTATTTTGAAAGAATAGGTTCCCCACCCAACCACTGGTCAAGGGGTTTCCAGTACTTTCTTAGAGTAACAAGGCATTGCTAATGCAATAAAGAGATCCGTGTTCCATGCATCACTAGCTGTAATGTAACCAAGTAATTGACTTCATATAAGTCCTGGACAATCATAGCTCAATAAAGAATATAAATATCATTTACAAACGTCTGTCCATATTTACACAAGTCCATCTATTAAAGGGGTTTTTCAGCTTTACGTAAATTGTAATCACTGTAATTTGAAGTGTCAAGCAATTCATCATTTTTAAGATTTGTATTTAGGTGCCAGTGAATGGAAATTCTTATTTGCACAGAGGCTAAAAACCTTACAGACCTAGTTCTGAACACAGCTGAGTTTGCTACAATTGCATCTAGTTTAGGCGATCCATTACCTACGCTGACACTATCAGGACAGGAGAGAGATATGTGCTGCTGATTTTATTTGCAGAGGATTGCCTAGACCGTTGTTCCCCAATTAGCGGCTACTTTCTGCATGAGAACGAGCCCCAATGCAAACTATTAGAAAGATTAACCCTAGGGGTTTTTTTTTTGTGTGTGTTTTCTGTCATTTTAACCAAAAAAACGCACTGAAAAATAATACAAAAGTGCAACAAATCCTGCACATGGGAATGTACCTTGAAAAAAACAACAAAAACCTCCACTTTTCATAACCATTGCCTATACAGTCACCATATATAATATCTATCATTTTTGCTACATATCTTTTCTTTTTTTTTTTACTGTGTGCAGTGTAGAAAAAACACTTTATAGCGATCTGGAAAGCACTGATGTTGATGGATCTGCCTTCAGGTATATTTTTAGATCTTTCAATATATAATGTGATGTCTTAGACCTGATTTACACGAGCGTGTGCGTTTTGCGCACGCAAAAAACGCAGCGTTTTGCGTGTGCGCAAAAGGCACTTGACAGCTCCGTGTGTCATCAGTATATGATGCGCGGCTGCGTGATTTTCGCGCAGCCGCCATCATAGAGATGAGGCTAGTCGACGTCAGTCACTGTCCAGGGTGCTGAAAGAGTTAACTGATCGGCAGTAACTCTTTCAGCACCCTCGACAGTGAATTCCGATCACCATATCGAGTAACCTGTTTAAAAAAAAAAGAGGTTCGTACTTACCGAGAACTTCCCTCCCGGCCGTTGCCTTGGTGACGCGCCTCTCTTGACATCTGGCCCCACCTCCCTGGATGACGCGGCAGTCCATGTGACCGCTGCAGCCTGTGCTTGGCTTGTGATTGGCTGCAGCTGTCACTTGGACTGAATTGTCATCCCGGGAGGTCAGACTGGAGGAAGAAGCCGGGAGTTATCGGTAAGTCAGAACTTTTTTTTTTTTACACGTTCACGTATATTGGGATCGGAAGTCACTGTCTAGGGTGCTGAACCAGTTTAACTCTTTCAGCACCCTGGACAGTGACTGTCTCCTGCCGGGTTCGGTCAAAACGAGTTCGGCCGAACCCGGTGAAGTTCGGTTCGCTACTTCTCTAAGACACTCCGTTCGGATGTTTGTAAACAGAAAAGCACGTGGTGCTTTTCTGTTTACATTCAGTTTGACAGCTCTTGCGCGAATCACGCAGTTCGCACGAAAGTGCTTCCGTGCGACCTTCGTGGTTTTCACGCACCCATTGACTTCAATGGGTGCGTGATGCGCGAAAAACGCACGATTATAGAACATGTCGTGAGTTTTACGCAACGCACTCGCGCTGCGCAAAATTCACGAATTGTCTGCACTGCTCCATAGAGTAATATAGGTGCGTACGACACGCGTGAAAAGCACGCGCGTATGTTACGCTCGTGTAAATGAGGCCTTATTGTGAATGGAATTTAGGCCTGTTGCTAATACCTTAGGTATTCACACAGGCCATGATTGCGAAACAAATAAATTCTAAATAAAATAAAACCATCACAGCCTGCTTGATGACAGGTTTAAGGCCCCATGCACACGACCGTATTTTCTTCCTCCTGTAAATACTGGCCGTAAATACGGGTCCTTTGTCATCCGTATTCCACCCGCATTTACGGACCTGTAAAAAAAGGAGGGCTGGAAATGTCGTCACAATCATGTCCAAACACCTTAAAAGGGTCGCTCAGACGCCATTTTCTCTGCTTCTCTTTATTCAAATATTGAAATACCCTGACGTCGCCTACCAACGCACCCGTAATTACCTCCATTCACTATTGTCCACGGACACCTTCCCGTTTATTTACGGGAAGGTGTCCGGACCGTAGAAGTGTACCGCAAAATATAGGTCATGTCCTATCTTTTGCTTTTTACGGGGTGTGTTTCCATACTTTGTATGGAAATACGGGGCGAAAATGCGGGCGGCTGTCCGCCGCAGTCTCTGCCCGTGATCGCGGCCCGTGATTACGGACAGGGCTGTGTGCAGGGGGCCTTAATTTATTTTCCTTTAATTCTATTTGGTCTCATAATGCAAATAATGCTGTGATATACATAAAGAAATTGTCTCTGTATGTTCTAGGAGATCAGCCCTCTCCTCCTCCTCCCAATCCCAATCCTGTGTTTGTGTGTCTTAGGCTGGATTCACACGACCATGTTACGTCCGTAATGGACGGAACGTATTTCGGCCGGAAGTCCCGGACCGAACACAGTTCAGGGAGCCGGGCTCCTAGCATCATAGTTATGTACGATGCTAGGAGTCCCTGCCTCACTGCAGGACAACTGTCCCGTACTGAAAACATGATTACAGTACGGGACAGTTGTCCTGCAGCGAGGCAGGGACTCCTAGCATCATAGTTATGTACGGCTCCCTGCACTATGTTCGGTCCGGGACTTCCGGCCGAAATACGTTCCGTCCATTACAGACGTAACATGGTCGTGTGAATCCAGCCTTACTGTAAGACACCTGGCTGCAGCAGGAGCCTCCCCCCTCTGCCCTGTCTGCAGTAGGACGTAAACATTATTAAGCCCAACTTACTCAGACATTTACCAGCTGAACACGGGACAGATCACCAGGAAAAAAACCTGTATTCTCTGTAGAGTTTCTACAAGACTGTTTGATTTAGTAACATACAGAAGATCCTGCAGACTGACAGTGTGGGCAACTTTATCTCCTGTTAACTTTTATCATTCATTTCTAGCTTCTTTGTGAAGTTAAACATAGATCTCTGGAACGGCAGAGGCCAGGTAAGTAGAACTTTTGGGGGCAGGGTAAGTGCCGCCCCAATGAGAAAAAATACTGCATTATCAGATTTTTCCCTAAGGGTCACTTTCAATGGCCAGCATGTAATACTAAATTGCAATACTTCTCCTGCATTGGCTGCCAATCACAGGTTTCCAAAGCCAGTGGCAATTAGCCAATCGCCGCATGGGCTTCAATAAAAAATAAAAAGGGTTGCTGAGGTGAAACAACAACTTAAAGTCTAGAGTAATGGACTTTATTAACAGGACCCATTTGCCAGCTTACAAATTTATAGGACAAACTTTGGAAATTAAAAATGTCATGTGTCCCAGGATATCTAATATTGGAGGCAAAAAAAACAATAACCCTATATAACTGAATTACCATTCAAGCAATTTCTTAACATACCGTATTTTTCGGACTATAAGACGCAGTTTTCAGCAAGAATAAATCTTGCTAAAAAGTCCCTGCTTTAGGGCCCCCTGACTGCTCCTTACTTAACCCCTCCGCGACCCGTGACCTGTTCCTGGCCGTTTAACTAGTTAAATGCAGTGGTCAATAGCTATCGCGGCATTTATAGGGGTCTGCCCATGAAGGACATTTATGACATATCCACAGGATATATCATAAATGTCAGATATATGTGGGTACAACCTCTGGGACATGCACCTATCTCTAGAATAGGGCCCCCTAAAGCCCGTTCTATCTTACACGGCTCCGCTGTATCCTGGCTACATGGTCGAGTTACGGAAACAGCATAACTCGCTGATCTACGCTGTTTCCGTAACTCCCATAGAACTGAATAGTAGTTACGTAAACAGCGTAGCTCGCATGCTACGCTGCTTCTGTAAATTACATTCACTACTATGGGAGTTACGGAAACAGCGTAGTCCAGCAAGTTACGTTGTTTCCGTAACTCATCCATGTATTGTAGTGTATTGTACTCGCTGGTTTAAGTCCCCTAGGGGAACTAATAAAGTATAAAAAAAAAAAACTTTTCCCATTTTTCCCCAAGCACAATGTCAAAATTAAAAAATTGGTATCGCTGCGAAGCGTCCAAAACTATTAGAATATAGCATTATTTGATTCACACAGTGAACGCCGTAAAAATAATAAATTTAAAACCCCAGAATCATTGTCTTTTGGTCACGATAGTGCTAAAAAGAATGAAATAAAAAGTGATAAAAAAATCGTATATACCCAAAAAATGGTGCTAATAAAAACTACAGCTCGTACTGCAAAAAATAACCCCTCACACCGATGAAAAAATATAAGTTATAGCTCTCAGAATGTGGTGAAACCCGAACAAATTAAATTTTTTAACCAATAGTTTTTTAGTAAAATATGAAATTTTTTCCTATTTTCTGTTTTCTAAAACCTGGGTGCGTCTTATAGTCCGGAAAATATGGTACATTAGTGATTTCACATAAACTCAACCTACATTTTTAATTTGCACCATTATGCAAGTGATATGTGAAGAACTTGATTTATCCCTATATCCATATATTATCCTAACACTTGATCAAACTCATATAAACTAATCCTTACACAGAATTATATGACATCATAAAATAGCCTATCTGCACTGGCCGACATTAGGGCATATTTGTAAAGGGCTATCGTATGTATTTTAAGCCTTTATACTCCTGTAGTCACTGCCAGATGATATCCCGCAAGTTGAACACTATAAAGTATTTCAGGTATAAAATGTCAATATGAAACATCCACAAAATCTCTTCTGCACATGATCTACATTCCTAAATGAGGGATTTCTAAAGCGTTTGACAAGACTGAGTTACAACCTGTCAAGTAAAACATGAAAGAGTGACAAAGTCATGACTACAGATATGATGCTGCAAATGACTGTAATAAATGAGCAATCTCGAGACAATGACTCACTCTACACAGAGCAATTGGACAAAAACAGTCAAAATAGCTGTGACTAAAGGGAATACTCAAACATACCTATGGCTTAACCGCTTTAACAAGTGGATTTGATCTGACAAGATTACTGTTGCGTTAAAGAGGTTTTCCGCGTTTTTACAATAACAGACTACAGATATGCCTAAAAGTAACAAAAGATCACATACTTACCGATTGAAGTACAGCCATTACCGCACCAACGGCGTTCTCCCCCCCACCTGGCCTATATGAGCTGGCTAGCGTCAATCATTGACCCCCAGTAGTGACATCATGTCCATACTGATGTCAATGCTGCGGCCAGTGATTGGCCGACAGTCACACATTTAGGACTGGACATCATCGCACCGCACATTCAATGTGACCCAGCTAGAGAGGACAAAGATGTTAGCACTGGAACAGCGGAAATTTAATAGGTAAACAGCGAACGGTGAAGAATTATATCCAGCCCAAAAGGCAAATGCGGGGGAATTTAACATCTTTTGTACTCACGGAACTTAGCGGAACGGACGTGACCACTGACTGCCTGACCAGAGACTGGTATAAATTATAGCAGCTATGTAAGCCAGCTCGTGGCTGGCGTAGATATCCCTAAGTGGTGCACAGACAGCCGGGGATGTGACAAATTTATTGTAGATTAGTATGAAATGCCAATAAATTCCTCCCATAGCGCCTAGAGATTTGCGAACGTTTAATTTTATTTCCCTAGTGCTTGGCTACTAAAAAAAAAAAAAAAAAAAAAAAAAATCTGGCTCCTGGAGTGCTCCCATTGGCCCCTATGGTGGTCAGTAATATGTCCATTTCTGATGTATAGCTAGAATATAACAAATCTCAAATATTTAAATAAAAATATGTAAAGCTTTCAAAGTGATTTTTTTATATATATATAAATGGCAGTCATTATGCAACTTTATTGAAAATTATTTTACTTTTTGAGATACAGCTGCTCTGTATTCTCTATACCTAGTCCGCGGGACTGCCAGGTTCAGGGTCAGCGGGTTCTGCGTGTCCCTGACATGCAGGATCCACCTGTAATCATCACATCTAAGTTCATAACTTAGATGTGATAGATTACAGGTGGATCCTGCATCCCGCTGACAGTGGACCTGACGGATTCAAGTCTTAGCGAATGATACAGCTGCTCTGTACACAGTATACTGAGCAGCTGTAGCTCAAAAATGTAGGCCTTATTCACACGAACGTGTATTACGTCCGTGATACGCTCATGAAAATCATGCGCGTCGCACGGACCTATGTTAGTGAATGGGGCCGTTCAGACAGTCCGTGATTTTCACGCAGCGTATGTCCGCTGCGTAAAACTCACGACAGGTGCTATACTTGGCCGCTTTTCAAGCATCACGCACCCATTGAAGTCAATGGGCGCGTGAAAATCGCGCACGGCACACGGAAGAACTTGATTCGCGCTACAGTTGTAAAATAAATGAATGAAAACATAAACACCTCCTGCTTTTATATTTGTAAACATAAAAACAGTGTCATAAGCATGGCATATGCGTGAAAATCACGCAGCCACGCAGCACATACTGATGACACACGCAACTGCAATGCGCAAAAAAACGCAGCGTTTTTTGCGTGCGCAAAACGTACACATTCGTGTGAATAAGGCCTAAAAATAATTTTTATAAAAACGAATTTGAAAGTATTTACAAAAGTAAAAAACACTTTTGAAGGTGTACATAGCCTTTAATATATATTTACATTTTATTACAACGTTGTGGTGCTGTCACTTATTTTTTAGCTTGTTTTACGCAGTGTAAAAAATATACTGTTGCTACCAGGAAACTGTTAATAAGTAGGTTAACTTCTGGTGACAGATCTTATCATGGCTTGTGTGGCTGCTTAGGTCAGTCCAGCTCAGAAACGAGTAAGTTGTAATGATTATTGGCACTCGTAAACAGCCTTTGGACGTGAAGTTGGAGAGAGTAGTCAAACACGTTCAATACTACAATACCATCCTGGCTTTCCATACCCTCTAAGAATTTGATACATTTAGCAGTGGAAAGTAACATACAGAAGAGGAACTCAAAAGTCTAAAATGAAAAGTGTACACAGCATGTAAATAACGACGCTACTATAAGGTTTCGTTCACATCTGCGCCAGGGTCCCGTTCTGACGTTCAGTCTGAGCTTTCCGTCGGAACGTGACCCTGACTGACATGATTTCCGTTTCCATCACCATTGATTTCAATCTATCCATTTCTCATGTATAGCTATTACACTACATGTATAGCGTATCCGTTGTATAGAAACAACGCTATTGACTCCATCAAAACGACGGAACCCTTGCACAACGGAGAGAAACGGAAATCATTGGCACCAGATCCGCCACCATTGAAATCAATGGTGATGGAAACCTTTTGTTTCCGTTTGTGCTAGTCCAGGCCCTGTTCTGACGGAAAGCTCAGACAGAACGGGAGCGCAGATGTGAACGAAGCCTAAGTAATACAAAATCAGAATGTAATCTCCATCTAATGGTCATAGAGATTAATAAACCAGTTATCAGGTGATGTGACAAGCAGCGTGCAAGTTACGATTTAAATCTGTGTGTACCACTCACTTTTATACAAACCAAACTTCATATAGACCAGGGGTCTCAAACTTGGCCGGGTAAGTGGGCCACATACAGACAAAATGTGAAGTTGACTAATCAATTAGTTATTTGAACTACTAAAATAATACTGAATTACTATAATACTACACTACTATAATAATACCGCTAGGTTTAAACTTAACGGAATTTACGAGATTTCTCCATGTGCTTATTTCAACAATCCTGTTTTCCAGCTTAAATGTCGCTAAATGCAGTCCAGCGGCTCAGTTGGCAGCGTTTGGCAGACACACAAATGTCAAGATTGGGCAGCCCCTTTTTAGATAGTGCCACAGTGCCCTCTGTAGAAACTGCTACAGTGCCCTCTGTAGATACTGCCACACACCCCTAGATAATGCCAGTGCCCTCTGTAGATACTGCCACACAACCACAGTGCCCTCTGTAGATGCTGCCACATACACCCCTTTTAGATAGTGCCAAACACCCAGAGTAGACAGCTCCATTGGGGCTCCCTCTAGGAGTGGAATCCCCAGCCAGAGTGTTGCCGACGCTTTGGCCAGGGATTCCTCTGCTGGAGTGTACATACACAGTGACGTCAGGGCATCCTACTGGACCGGAATGTGATGTTAGGGGCAACCCCAGAGCCGGTGTCCCAGAGCAGAGCACTAGTATAGGCTCTGCTCTGGAACTCTGGGGAAGCAACTGACATCAGTGTACATATATGGAGTGATGTCAGGGGCTTGCCCAGAACTGGAGTCCAAGAGCAGAGCTGCTTCTAGCACTCGGCCTAAGATTCCAGCACTGCTCCTGACATCACTGTTCATATATGGACAGAGATGTTAGGGGCAACCCCAGAGCTGGAGTCCCAGGCAGAGCGCTAGTAGCGCTCCTACTGGGACTCCAGCTGTGCAACTGGCATCACTGTCCAGCTCTGGGGAAGCCCTAGACATATGTGGACAGCGATGTCAGGGATGTCAGAGCCTATACTAGCGCTCTGCCCGGGACTCTGGGGAAGTCCCAGACATTGCGTGTCCATATATGGACAGCGATGTCAGGAAATTCCACAGAGTCCCGGATATGGATGCACGATGCATCGAAACTTCGATACTGTTTCGATACTGTGCATCCCAAAACGGTTCGATACCGTTATTTCATGTATTTCGATACTTAGCTGTGCGTCCGCACAGCTAAGTATAGCAACACATGATTGTATGAGAGCGGGGCTGCAGCTGTGTAATACAGCCATTCCCCCGCTCAGGAGCACTGATCACAAGTGCGCAGGGTCAGGATGAGGTAATGCTGCCGGCGCTGCACTAATGAGCGGCGGCACTGAAGACAAAACATGGCAGGCGCACTGCAAAACACCCCCATGTTCTGTCCTCAGTGCCTGCGCCGCCGCTCATTAGTGCAGTGCCGGCCACATCTCGTGCTGACCGCGCGCGCACTTCCTATCAGGAGCGGGGCAATGGCTGTATTACACAGCCGCAGCCCCGGCCTATAACGGCGGAGATCAGAGAAACCTCTCATCTCTGCCGCTATTCCCCTGAATGCTGCGATCACAGCTGACTGCAGCATTCAGGGGAAAATGAGAAGGGGGGATGCCCCTTGGATCGCGTCACAGGAATCCCTGCGATTGAGGGACATACCATATATGGGCAGACAGCCCAGGGTCCATTGAAGGACCCCATGGCTGTCTTACCATATTTCCTGTTAGGGCATACTTAGGCATGTCCTAACAACTGCCTGTGTACTATTAGTACACAGGCTAATGTACTGTAATATAGATATATACCAGTACATTACTATCAGCATATAGATATATGCCAGGACATTACAGTTTAAAAATAAAGTAAAAACATAAAGTAATGTTAAATTAAAAAAAAATACACATACACCTTTTTTACAATAAACATTAAAATAAGTCTCAATACATAAAACATACACACTTTCCCCTGCTGCTCTATCTTATGGTGGTCTCCAGTTCTCTCATGCCCCCAGACCTGAGAACAGGCAGGGTGGAGGAGTAGGTATACTTCTTTCCCCACACTGCACTTTCCAGGTCATTTCCCAGGTCCCCTCACTCACATTTCCCTCTTTTGAAGTCCACACCCTCAGACTCTTTTACCCTTTTTCCCTCCGTGTGGCAGTTGTCTACAGCCCCCCGGGCTCACCCCGCCAATTCCTGGATCATTTTGCGGCCTGGCTTCCACAATTTCTATCCTCTGAAACACCCACTCTCATCATGGGTGACTTCAACATCCCCATTGATAACCCAATCTCCCCATCTGCCTCCCAGTTTCTATCTTTAACCTCGTCCCTAGGTCTGTCACAACTTACTAACTCTCCTACACATGCGGACGGGCATTCACTTGACCTGGTCTTCTTCCGTCTCTGCTCAGTTTCTGACTTTATTAACTCTCCTCTCCCGCTTTCTGACCACAACCTTCTCTCCTTTACTATAAAATATTCTCTTCCTTCTCAAGTAATCCCTACGTATCAGACATACAGAAATCTACATGCCATTAACACTCAGCAACTCATAGACAGTCTACAGTCGTCATTGTCCCCCATCTCTTCCCTTTCCTGTCCCAATCTGGCTGCCAAACTTTACAATAACGCTCTCAAGAGTGCATTAGATGACGCAGCCCCCCCCTACACTCCGAACCACCCGACAAAGACGACGACGACAACCCTGGCACACGCTTCAATCCCACTTTCTTCAGCGGTGCTTGAGATGTGCTGAACGACTGTGGAGAAAATCGCATTTGGATGCAGATTTCCTCCATTACAAATTTATGCTGAGAACTTACAACTCTGCCCTTCACCGAGCCAAACAAGTCTATTTCACTTCTCTCATCTCCACACTATCTAATAATCCAAAACGCAGCTTTGATACTTTTCACCCCCTCCTTAGTCCTAAAGTGCAGACGCCAATCACAGATCTCAGTGCTGAAGACCTGGCCACTTATTTTAAAGTTAAAATTGACAACATCCGCCATGTTATTATCTCCCAGTCCCCTAGTAACATCGATCCCCTTCCCTCCCGCAGTCCCTCTTCTTCACTCTCAGCATTTGACCCAATAACAGAAGTAGTAGTCTCTAGGCTCCTCTATTCTTCTCGTCCTACTACCTGTCCAAGTGATCCTGTCCCCTCACACCTCCTCCAGTCCCTCTCCCCAGCTGTCACTAGTCACCTAACTAAAATATTTAACCTCTCTCTTTCTTCTGGAATCTTTCCCTCCTCTTTTAACCCCTTAATGACCAGCCTATTTTAGACGTTAATGACCAAGCTATTTTTTAAGTTTTTCCATTGTCGCATTCCAAGAGCTATAACTTTTTTATTTTTGCGTCGACATATCTGTATAAGGTCTTGTTTTTTGCGGGACAAGTTGTATTTTTTAATAGCACCATTTTGAGGTACATATTATTTATTGATTAACTTTTATTAACTTTTTTTTTGGGGGGGGGAATAGAAAAAAATCTGAAATTTCGCCGCTCTTTTTTTGCGTCCTAAATCTACGTCGTTTACCGTGTGCTATAAATAACACAATAACTTTATTCAGCGGGTTGATACGATTGCAACGATACCAAATTTGTATAGTTTTTGTATGTTTTACTGCTTATTTGTTTTTGGGTCTCCATATTTGAAGAGCCGTAACGTTTTTATTTTTTCGCCGATGCGGTTGTATGAGGGCTTTTTTTTTGCGGGACGACTTGTAGTTTTTATTGGTACTATTTTGGAGTAGATGCGACTTTTTGATCAATTTTTAATCACATTTTTTTAAAGTCAGGATTCACAGAAAACAGCAATTTTTCCATCTTTTTTTATTTAATTTTTTACAGCGTTCACCGAGCGGGTTAAATAATGTAATAGCTTTATAGTCGGGGTCGTTACGGACGCGGCGATACCAAATATGTGTAACTTTTTTACTTTATTTTGGTTCTTTAATAGTAAAGCAGTTTGTAAGGGGAAAAAGTGGGTTTTTCATTTTTTTTTTATTAACTTTATTAAACTTTTTTTTTAACTTTTTTACTAGTCCCACTAGGGGACTTCACTATGCGATTCTGCGATCGCTATTATAATATACTGCAATACTCCTGTATTGCAGTGTATTATGCCTGTCCGTTTAAAACGGACAGGCATCTGCTAGGTCATGCCTGCGTCATGATCTAGCAGGCATTCATTACTGGCAGACCTGGGGGCCTTTATTAGGCCCCCGGCTGCCATCGGAGACACAGACACTCGGCGATCTTATCGCCGGGTGTCAGTGGGATGAGAGGGAGCTCCCTCCCTCTCCAAAACCACTTAGATGCGGTGCTCGCTATTGAGCACCGCATCTGAGGGGTTAAACGGGTGAGATCGATACTAATATCGATCTCAACCGGCAGAGCAGGGACGCCCCCAGCTGCCTCTGGCAGCTGAGAGCAGGGAGATTTGACAGCTCCCTGCTCTGTTTACTTATTCCGATGCCGCGACGTAAAAAGTCTATGGCATCGGAATAAGGCCCGTTAGTGACCGACGTAAAAAGACTATGGGCCGGTCACTAACGGGTACATGCCATTATAAACCCATTACTGAAAAAAACAACTCTTGACCCATCCAGCGCTGCTAACTACCGACCAGTCTCTAATCTGCCCTTCATCTCCAAACTCCTGGAACGCTTGGTCTACTCTCGCCTTATCCGCTATCTCTCTGCTACCTCCATTCTTGACCCCTTATAATCTAGTTTACGCACTCCACACTCCACAGAAACTGCCCTTACTAAAGTCTCAAATGATCTCTTGGCGGCTAAATCTAACGGCAAATACTCTCTACTTATTCTTCTGGATCTCTCTGCAGCCTTTGACACTGTAGACAACAAACTCCTACTTAAAGGAAGAGTGTCAGCAAAATGTTTTTTTTTATTTCAGTTTTATGTTAGGGTTTTATTAAAAACGTTTATATTTATTTGTGTGTTTGTGTGTTACTTTTTTCTATTTTTACACTTTTTCTTCCCTATGGGGGCTGCCATTTTTTTTTCCATTTCTGTATGTGTCGATTAACGACACATACAGACATGGAATACGGCAGCTCCAGTCCCATAGGGACTGCGAACGGGGCCCGTTCCATCCACTATGGTGTACGCCGTGTGTGTGGGAACGGCGCATGCGCCGCTCCCACACAGTCCAATTTGAAATGCGCGCCGTTCGGCGCCATTTTCCTGTGGACCGGAAGTCGCGGCCGGACAGTAAGATTACTACTTCCGGTCGCAGCTTCCGGACTTGTGCACATGGAGCAGCGGCAGCAGACGGAGCGGACGGACCGGAGGGAGCGGCGGCGACTGGAGCAGGTAAGTGATTTCTATGTATGTTCGTGTTTCAGTGTGTGTTTACTACTGTATGTTAACCTACTACACTGTATGTTAGCTCAAAAAATGGCGACACACAGTGTAGGAGGTTAGACCGTTCAAACCCCTCGTTTCTCCCAGCACTAGCCAGGATAAAGGAGGGGGGGATTCTGAGAGCTCACTAGAGCGAGGGATTTTTTTCCCAATTTTGCAGCATAAAGCAATGTGGTTGCTTTACCACATGCAATGCTGCAATTTTGGGAATTGCTCCATCTAGTGACCAGTGCTGGGAAATATTATAAATTGAATCCAATTTATAATATTTCCTGACCCGTGAAAAAAAATAAATAAATTAGAACAATGTTTAATCACCTACGCACTAATTGTTTAACTTAAAAAAAAAAAACATGTTTTGCTGGCAACACATTCCCTTTAAGATGCTCCACTCTATTGGCCTCAAGGACGCGGCTCTCTCTTGGTTTTCCTCCTATCTCTCTGACCGCTCATTCAGTGTCATTTGCTGGTTCCACTTCTTCTCCTCTTCCCCTTGCTATCGGGGTTCCTCAGGGATCAGTCCTAGGTCCGCTCCTCTTTTCTCTCTACACAGCTCCTATTGGACAAACCATCAGCAGACTTGGCTTCCAGTACCATCTCTACGCTGATGACACCCAATTATATACCTCTTCCCGTGACATCACCCCTGCTCTAATACAGAACACCAGTGATTGTCTGTCCGCTGTCTCTAACATCATGTCCTCTCCCTATCTGAAACTGAATCTCTAAAACTGAGCTCCTTGTGTTCCCACCATCTACTAACCTTTCTAAACATGATGTCTCCATCTCTGTGTGTGGCACGATCATAACTCCTAAGCAGCACGCCCGCTGTCTCGGGGTTATTTTTGACTCAGATCTTTCCTTTACTCCACACATTCAATCACTTTCACGCTCCAGTCATTTTCACCTCAAAAATATCTCCAGAATCCGCCCTTTTATTACGGAGGAAACCACCAAAACTCTCATTGTTGCTCTGATTCACTCTCGTCTTGACTACTGTAACTCATTACTAGTCGGTCTTCCCCTCACCAAAGTCTCCCCTCTCCAATCTATCCTCAATGCAGCAGCCAGGCTCATATTTATGACCAACCGCTACACCAACGCCTCTAATCTGTGCCAGTCACTGCACTGGTTGCCCATCCCCTTCAGAATACAATTCAAACTTATTACTCTCACCCACAAAGCTCTCCACAGTGCTGCACCTCCTTACATCTCCTCCCTCATCTCTGTCCACCACCCTACTCGGGCTCTACGTTCTGCCAACGACCTTAGATTAAAATCCTCCATAATCCGAACATCCCACTCCCGTCTCCAAGACTTTTCTCGTGCTGCACCAGTCCTCTGGAATGCGCTACCCCAGACAATCAGATTAATTCCCAATATACACAGTTTTAAACGTGTCCTCAAAACACATTTATATAGGCCTATAACATTCCCTAATCTGACTCCTTTCCATGGCCCTCCTTCTAGATTAGTCATCAGAATAAGATTCCCTCACACGCCTTCTCTTCATGTCCGTCATACACGGATACTGGCTGGTGATCAGCTCATGCAGCTTTATGTGTACCACCCCATGTGTATAAAAAAAATGACTGGACTATTGTACAGAAAAACCACTGTTACACTTTATGTCTCCTTTATTTCCTCATAGATTGTAAGCTCTTGTGAGCAGGGTCCTCACTCCTCAGGTTTGAATTGTAAATTAACTTTGTCACTATGTAATGTCTGATATTGTGTGTTTCATGTTCCCTCTAAATTGTAAAGTGCTGCGTAATATGTTGGCGCTATATAAATAAAGATTATTATTTGGTATTGGCGCAGCCGTAATAACCTGCACAACTATTTTTTTGCATCACTTATGATGTGTACGCTGTAAAAAAATTAAATAAAAACTGCTTTCTATCACTCATTGTGGGGCACGAGGTGTGGTGAATTTAACCTCCTTGTGCCTCACATTAATAGTAATGAACCCCATCATGTACCTCGCACATTAACCCATTATGACTGAGAAACATGATGGGGTTAATTACTATTAATGTGAGGCACGTGGAGGTTAAATTCATCATCACACCACGCGCCTCACATCAGAAAATGGAAGAACTTTTTTTTTTATTACTGTTGGCAAAGTATCGAATTGGTATCGAAATCACAATACTAAACGAAGTATCGGTATCGAAGTCCAAATTCTGGTATCGTGACATCCCTAGTCCCGGAGCAGAGCCGATACTAGCGCTCTGCCCGGGACTCCACTCTGGGGAAGACCCTGACAACACTGTCCATATATGGACAGCGATGTCAGGGAATTCCATAGTGTGTCGGAGCAGAGCCGATACTAGCGCTCTGCCCAGGACTTCGCTCTGGGGAAGACCCTGACAACACTGTCCATAGATGGACAGCGATGTCAGGGAATTCCACAGAGTCCCCGGAGCAGAGCCGATACTAGCGGCACTGTGTCCTGCGGGCTGCAGATGACAGCCTCAGGTCCGGCATGCAGTCCACGGGCTTGAGACCCCCGATATAGACCGTGAAGGGACACTAAGACTATATTCACACTAGCGTGTCCAATTTGCAGGCGAAAAAAACGGAGCGTATTTCATGTCTGCGTGCCATCAGTGTGCTTTGCGTGTGGCATCAGTTTTTCATGTCCGTGCAAGCACTTATTTCTTTTCATTATTATTTCTCTGCATTTCTTAGCAACGGATATGTGAAACACGGACTGCACACAGATGTTGTCCATGTGCTGTCCGTGTTTTTCACGTACCCATGCACTTCAACGGGTGACCCCATCCGCAAAAACGCAGCAATATAGCACATGCAGTGAGTTTTACGCAAGGGACACTCGCTGCGTGAAAACTCCTGCATGTCTGAATAGCCCCATTGAGATGCACGGGTCCGTGTGCTGTCAGTTATTTCAACGGACGAGGAACACGCTCGTCTGAATGAGACCTTAAACTAATATAAAAACCTTATAAAGAGAACTGCTAAAGAACAAATCTAGTTATAAACATGTCTGAAAATTCTCAGAACTGGAGATATGTGACACAGAGTAGTTATCATGGGGGCAGACATTTTTCTGCACTTCCTGCCAGTAATCATGGCTGCTCACAGAGAACAATGGATTGCATTCACGTGCACTACAACATAGATAACATACTTTAAATGTAATGTCTCAAATTACACGAAGGGAAAAGACAGTTTGTAAGCATCACAACCACTTCCCCATTAGCCTGGAACATCTTCAGAAAGAGCAATGTGTCGATTTTAAGAAATTAAAATGTGATGCGGTAAATAGTTCTGATCTCCGCAAAAAAGGAATTAAAACATACATCTGCCGTGGAGGTGCTCAAGACCATGCCCGAAAACACACATTATTGGCATTACTTCAGCTGGAGCAGTGGGGTGATGGAAATGTCAGGTTACATAGGGCTTCCCTGTGGGATATAGACTGCTTCATGCCTGCAGCCAGTACTCTACAGGCAAACTATATATTACAATAAAAAGCATCCTATAGTATGTCAATGCACAGGTGACTGCAGGGAAGTGAACCCACAACTCATGCACACTTCAGTGAAATTCTTCAGTGCGCTGTTTTTTTTTTAACGGATAGCACGCTGACCCATTAATTTCTATGGGACCAAGCACACTTCCGCTTTTTTTTTTTATGCGGATCAATGTGTCCGTTCCGCAAATTATAGAACAGGTTCTATTCCTGTCCATTTTGGCGGATCAGTCTGGGCCACTCTATTCATTGGTCCGTTAAATATATGGACCACACATGGATGACATGCTCCTATATTCAGACTAAGGCTCCAATCATACTGGCATCATGGCTTCCATTTTTACAGGTGCCACGACAGATATGATTTATAATAGTTCCATCAGCATGCCCCGCTATCCTGAGCATCAAAGCACCTATAGATGCAAACCTTCCAAAAGACCCATTTTTGAACCTCAAAGTGCGTGGTTTATGCAGATGGACGCACAGCGGGCATTCCAGGTAAGATCATGGGCAGGCTTAAAATTGTTCTGGAAAGGGAGATTTAAATATTGTCCGGGCATCTTTTAGCATTCAGGCATTCAACTTCCTTTGGTTTCCACATTATGAGAATAAAGGGGCTGGCTGGGCTGCCACGTTACTCATTTATTCTACATCTACCATTCACGCTATTCTCCAGCCAATGTATTTTGAGACCTTCCAGAATGACTTTCCCATAAGTGATCACTGATCTGGCAAGATCTCGAAGATCATTTATATTTACGGATCATGCGGAATATTTAACAATAAAAATTATCTAAAGTAGATTGTCTTTTTAATCCTTATTTTTAAACCTAAACTCTTCTGCTCACAACCATATTACAGCTCCTTACAAGCTCCAAGCCATACAGAGCTGTAATACAGCAACTATAAGAGTCTATGGAGCCCCAATGTACCTCCATATGCCCCCATTTTTATGCAAATGTATAATGTGCCGTATTTAATCAGATGTGAGGCATTCTCAAGAGACAAGGGGGAGATTTATCAAAACTGGTGACCAAAAAAAGTATTTTGCCCATAGAAACCAATCAGGTACAAGCCCTCATTTTAGAGGCCCTTTTGTATATGAAAGAAGCAATCTTATTGGCTGCCAAAGACAACTACTTCACATTTCCTTTGCACCAGCTCTGATAAATGCGGACATAGTGAAGAGCCATAGGGCCTGCCTGCTTGAGACCCTATGGTTCACACACCCAAATTGGGAGGACGAGAACAGGTTACAGATGACCGATAACGCCCATTACATGATCAGAGAGAGGGCCACCGATAAATGGGTTTACGCCAGGTCAATACATTTTCCCACATTTCTATCTTTTGTGAATGACAGCTCCTAAACAAAAGCTAAGAAAATATTGCTCGGTGTATGGCTACACTCACACAGCCGTATTTGGGATTTATATAGGCTCCTTTATAGAGGGTTTTGCTACTTCTATTCCATGGGATCTGCAAGGATTATAAGGATGCTCCATGTGAACGTAGCCTGTATGGGCCTTCAGAGATGACAGTTTATGGGAATCCCGAGCCAAATAAACTGGATTACATCATAATATTGTCTGCAACATAAATAAATGGGAATGAAGGATAATGTGCTAGGTTCACAGCAGCTCTGAGGAAAACATAGAGGATGGTAATAGTGTCATTGTGATCTCCGAGGGAGAAAGTAATAGAAAATAGAGAAGTGATCACACAGCTATTTACATATGAACAATCTATATGAGTAAATAGTAAAACTGAGACATCAGAGTTGTCGGGAATGAAGCGTCAATATTATTGTGACGAGCTCAAATCCTAATGAAGGTGGGAGATCAGGATCATTGTACATCTGATAGAGCGGCAGACATAACGCAATCACACAATGCAACTTGCGATCATGAAGTCTGGATCATCGTCCACATACTAGAACTACCCAGAATCCAGTACACAGTTATGTGGGGATCCGTCCAACGAGACATTGATGGATCACACACTGCCAGCCAATGACAATACACTCAGCAGGTTACAGTATATCACTACAGAACTGTATATAGCTGTGTCCTGCTGCCTAGGCTGCTGGGAACCACAAGTCCCAGCGCCTCTCGGGAACTCACCGTGCTCACCGCCGATCGCTGCTGGGGACTCGACACTTCCCGGCGCATCCCCAGCAACGAACCGCGCACGCGCAGGCAAGTCTCGTTTTTCCAGTAATTACTGGCGACGCGAGAGTTGCTGGCGCATGCGCCGTGTGTACAATAGGGCTGCCTTGTTGAATTGAGCGGGAGCTTCGTGCTGCACATAGGATTTCAGTAGTTAGTATGTGGAACATATGTATGAAAGCTGAAGGATGAAAAGAAGTAATGTTAACTTTAATTGGTTGCATTCCTTATTTATACCTTTATGGAGCTTGAGTTTTCCCACTTAACTAATTAGTTGCCCATGGCAACCTATACAGTTGCTGCTTTCATTTTACAAAAAAAACGTAAAAATGAGAGGTGAAGTCAGATTGGTTATCATGGGCAACTACTCCACTTTTCCTTTGCAGCAGTTTTTATAAATCTCTCCCAATATATGTTAATATTCAAGAAAAATCCCACAGTAATCAGTGTTCCTTATTCGTCAGGTTCACAATATCATGTCAAATATACAATGCCATTTTTACATGCATTTTTTTCTGTCACATTTTTTCCTCTCGCATTATTAGGGAAAGTTCAGTACAAAAAACAAAAAATAAACTGTACAATTTTCATCAATATACCTAAGGCTGTGTTCACACCATGTTCATGTGCACATTCAGTGTTTGCTGAACGGATCTATAGACCCGATGGATGACAAAACAGTCAGTATACGTCGGTATACTTTTTTTTTACTATATAAGAAATCCTGTGGCTTGCATCAGGCCATAAATGTCAGGATATTTCCCCCGTCTCATACGCTGAATGTAGCCACGTGACGACTGATCTGAACAGAGCCTAAGGCTGAGGAATTCTGTGAGGAAATTCCGCATCATTTATAGTAGCGGCAAAGTGGATGAGTTTTGAAAATCATATACCCACGCTGTGGAAAAAAAGGAGTGTAAATGTTCATAAATTGAATTTAATTCCGCAGCATGTCAATTTATGCTGCATTTTCATTGATTTTCTGTTGCGGGTTTTCCCCATTGAATTCAACGGGGATGCAAAACCTGCAACAGAAAGTCAAGTGCTGCGACTTTTGCGGCGGAATCGCAGTGATTCCACCGCAAAAATCGCAACTCAGGAAAAAAAAAATCATACTTGCCCAGAACGCTCTCCTTCCTGCAGTCTGGCCTCCTCTGATGAAGTATCATCCCATGTGACTGCTGCAGCCAATCACAGGCTGCAGCGTCACAAGGCCAGCAACGTCATCTTGGGAGGCCGAACTACGCGCAGAGAAGAGGGGGGCAGGGTCGTAACTAGGAAAGACTGGGCCCCACAGCAAACTTCACTGGGCCCCCCAGGTGTCACAAGCAGTCCTCATTATAGATAGTGCCCCCTGTAGAATGTGCCATACAGCCCCCCCTGTAGACAGTGCTATACAGCACCGCCTATAGACAGTGTCACACCCCACTTGCAGATAGCGTCCCCCCACCTCCCCCTTGTAGATGGTGCCATACAGCCCCCCTGTAGATATCGCCATAAAGCCCCCCGTATATAGCGCTATACAGCTCCCACTGTATATAGTGCCACACAGCCCACTCCCTTGTATATAGTGCCGCACAGCCCCCCTTAGTAGATAGTGCCACACACAGACCCCTGTGGATTGCCACACAGCCCCTTGTATATAGTACCACACAGCTCCCCCATGTGTATAGTGCCACACCGCTCCCCCTTGTGTATAGTGCCACACAGCTCCCCCTTGTGTATAGTGCCACACAGCTCCCCCTTGTGTATAGTGCCACACAGCTCCCCCTTGTGTATAGTGCCACACAGCTCCCCCTTGTGTATAGTGCCACACAGCCCCACCCCCTTTGTGTATAGTGCCACAAGGCAATGGTGCATCCGAAAAAGTTGTATCATTCAGGATAGCGGCACCGCCCCATGACCCTTTAATGAGTAATTAGCATATAGTGTGCGCTGTTTTAAAAGTGGATTTTAAAGATTTTGCTGCATCTGAAAAAAATATACATTTGGAAATATTGTCAGGTCATATATTACCGCATGGTGGCGGTTCAAGCGGTTAAAACTACCAGACAGGTTCCCATTAACTATACAATGAATTGAGAACAATTGTATCTGCCCTGCAATTTTGTTATTATAAATATATCCTATATAATTACAGCTCCAGAACCAAGCTCTGACATATACAGCTCCAGAACCAAACTCAATACATATATACATCCTCAAAACCGAGCTGAGTACATATATACACAGCACCAGAACCGGGCTCAGTACATATATACAGTACCACAACCAAGCTCAGTATATAAATACAGCACTAGAACCCAGCTCTGACATATATACAGCACCAGAACAAGGCTCATTACATAAATACAGCCCCAGAACAAAGCTCAGTACATATATTCATCCCGAGAACCAAGCTCAGTACATAAATACAGCCCCAGAACCAAGCTCAGTACATATATCCATCCCCAGAACCAAGCTCAGTACATAAATACAGCCCCAGAACCAAGCTCAAACTCAATTTTTACGCAACGTATCAGACCCGTGGAAACCCTGCCTAAAACTATTTTACAGTTTTAGGCATATTAAAGCTTATTTATAAATCCCAGAAAACCCCTTTAATGAGTTGTAAGTAAGTGACCACCCACCTAAAATTGTAATTGTCTATACTTATCCTGTAAAACACCTTCACTGATGAGGGAAATCTCTATATTCTGGCACTATTGGGTTATTTTCTCTGTCATAGACCAGGAGTGGCATCGTCCAAGATCCGTTGAATGGCAGAAAAATATACTCTTGTCAAACATCTTCTCTTTAATGATCCTTACAACAGTCAGTGCCAGGGTATGTGCACACGATATCGACAATTATGGATGACATTACGGAGCTGTTTTCAGGAGAAAACAGCACCGTAATTTCAGACGTAATGGCATGTTGTAGGCGTTTTTCGCAGTGTCCATTACGGACGTAATTGTAGCTGTTTTTCTATGGAGTCAATGGAAAACGGCTCCAATTACGTCCCAAGAAGTGACAGGCACTTCTTTGACGTGGGAGTCTTTTTTACGCGCCATCTTTTGACAGCGGCGCGGAAAAAAAATGACCGTCGGCACAGAACATCGTAAAGCCCATTCAAATGAATGGGCAGATGTTTGCCGGCGCATTGGAGCCGTATTTTCGGACGTAATTCGAGGTTAAAACACCCGAATTACGTCCGTAAATAGGGTGTGAACCCAGCCTCAGTGACTTCTGAGGAATGAGAAACATTTACGTGTTCTAGGTAGACCTTCTGCACACGGCCGTAACTGTGTGTCCAGTCCGTGATTACAGCACGGATGGGCCACAGGGTGTCATTAGGGGGCCATCCGCAATCATGGACCACACATGTGCATTAATTTCATTGAGCTTGGACGGCAATTGTGGACCGTATAATGACATGTCCTATTTTTTTTGCGGTCCGAGCTTTGGGCAATGCCCAGACCGTGGAAACCACAGTCGTGTGCATTGGCCCATAAGAAAGCATGCATTCTATACCACTGGCGTAGCTATAGGGGTCGCAGCGGTCGCAATTGCGACCGGGCCCCAAAGCCAGGGGGCCCACGGCCCCCCGCACCACATCAATAAAAAGTTACTATAGTAACTCGGGCCGCGGGCCCCTGTTACTATAGTAACATACTTTACTTACCTTCCTGGTTCCGGATCGCAGCGGAGGTCCTGACGTCAAGCGCTGTGCGCAGCGCATGACGTCACAGCGCTATGCGCCGCGCACAGCATCGAGACGACAGAACTCCCGCCGTGGCCGAAGAGGAAGGTAAGCTTAGCCCTGACTGGCGGGGTCCGACTCCCGGGACCCGCCAATCAGCTGTTTTGAAGGGGCCACAGCACTCGTACGAGAGCTGCTCCCCTTCATTCCTGTCACTTCATTCCGGTCACACTGTGAATCGGTGTCGGCGATTCACAGTGTGAGCGAGTAGTGAAATCAAGGGGAAGCAGCTCTCGTACGAGTGCTGCGGCCCCTTCAAAACAGCTGATTTGCGGGTCCCGGGCGACACATCAGCTATTGATGGCCTATCCTGAGGATAGGCCATCAATGTTTAGGGACTGCACAACCCCTAAGCCTATGATGTAGCAGGCTTAGGGGGCCCATGAGACAGGATCACAGATTGTGTGATCCTGTCTGCTGGGCCCTGTATCTAAGCCAATCACATGGTAGGCTTAGATACATGGCCCATGTGTGATCCTGTCTGCTGGGCCCTGTATCTAAGCCAATCACATGGTAGGCTCAGATACATGGCCCATGTGTGATCCTGTCTGGTGGGCCCTGTATATAAGCCTACCACACTGTAGGCTTAGATACATGGTCCATGCGTGATCCTGTCTGCTGGGCCCTGTATCTAAGCCTACCACACGTTAGGTTTAGATACAGGGCTCCAGCACACAGTAATCTTATACTGTATAAGATTACTGTCTGCTGGACCCTGTATCTAAGCCTACGTTGTGGTAGGCTTAGATACAGGGTCCCACAGACAGTATCACACATGGGCCTATATATCTAAGCCTAACACATGTGTTACTAATCATTTTTTGTGTATTTTCTTACAGGTTCGGTCGTTGGACTACGGCGGATTCCAGGACTACTTCGATGACAGCTTTTTTTTTATTATCAATAAAATGGTTAATGAGGGCTGTGTGTTTTTTTTTTTAATTTCAATAAAATATTTTTTCTATGTCTTTGTGTTTTTTTTAAAACTATATTACTACCAGCCTTAGTAATGGCCGCCGGCTGATTGACAGCGTCCATTGCTAAGGCGGGGCTTAGTGTTCGCCGGTACAGAGGCGAACACTAACCCCCTTTATTACCCCGGTACCCACCGCCACCAGGGGTGCTGGGAAGAGCCGGGTACGATCCAGTACCTGACCATCTGTAGTGATGGTCGGCCACTGGGGTGGCCGCAGGCTGGTATTATCAGGAGGGGAAAGGCTAAAAACAGTGGCCCTTCCCACCCTGGTGATGCTAGGCTGCTGCTGCTTTATTGTATCTGGCTGGTTATGAAAAATGGGGGGGACCCCACGTCATTTAAAAAAAATAAAAAAATAATTGGAAAGAACGATGTGGGGTCCCCCCCCCCAATTTTCATAACCAGCCAGATGCAACACAGCAGCAGCAGGCAGCATTACAAGGGTGGGAAGGGCCACTGTTTTTGGCCTTCCCCAGCTTAATACTACCAGACTGCGGCCACCCCGGTGCCTGCCCGTCACTACAGATGATCGGGTACTGGTTCGTACCCGACTCTTCCCAGTACTCCTGGTGGCGGTGGGTATCGGGGTAATAATGGGGGTTAGTGTAGCCTCTGCACTGGCTAACAATAAGCCTCGCCTTAGTAATGGAGGTTGTCAATCAGCCAGCGGCCATTACTAAGGCGGTGATAATAAAGTTTAAAAAGATACAAGCACATAGAAAAAATATTTTATTGAAATAAAAAAACACAACCCTCATTAACCATTTTATTGAGAATAAAAAAAACGCCGTCATTGAAGTCCTCGAATCCGTAGTCCAACAACCGAACCTGTAAAAAAAACACAAACACACAAAAATAATCAGTAACACATAAAGAAGCAAAATTATTATTCTTACCTATCCTGGGTCCAGCGCTGGAGCCGCAATGTCAGCGAGCTGGGCCCTGTATCTAATCCAATCATGTGTGATACTGTCTGCTGAGCTGTGTATCTAATCCAATCCTGTGTGATACTGTATGCTGGGCCCTGTATCTAATCGTATCTTGTGTGATACTGCCTTCTGAGCCACTGTATCTAATCCTATCATGTGTGGTACTGTCTGCTGAGCCACTGTATCTAATCCTATCATGTGTGATACTGTCTGCTGGGCCACTGTATCTAATCCTATCATGTGTGATACTGCCTTCTGAGCCACTGCATCTAATCCTATCGTGTGATACTGTCTGCTGAGCCACTGTATCTAATACTATCCATAGTTTATAGCGTCGTAGTGCTATAGATATGCTGTCTCCTATACACACATTTTTTTTTGGGCGGACACATATGTATTGGGGCTATTTCCCCTGACATTTTAAGCCCTGAGGGTATGTTCACACGGCAGCGTCTGTTACGGCTGAAATTACGGTGCTGTTTTCAGGAGAAAACAGCACCGTAATTTCAGCCGTAATGGCATGTGCAGGCGTCTTTCGCTGCGTCCATTACGGACGTAATTGGAGCTGTTTTTCTATGGAGTCCATGGAAAACAGCTCCATTTACGTCTGAAGAAGTGACAGGCACTTCTTTGACGCGGGCGTCTTTTTTACGCGCCGCCTTTTGACAGCGGCGCGTAAAAAAAAATGACCGTCGGCACAGAACATCGTAAGACCCATTCTAATGAATGGGCAGATGTTTGCCAACGCTTTTGAGCCGCATTTTCGGACGTAATTCAATGCTAAAACGCCCGAATTACGTCCATAAATAGGGTGTGTGAACCCAGCCTCATAACATCGCTCAGTGTATGGCTTCATTCACACAGTCCTATTTGGACTTCATACACCGCGTTCCAAATTATTATGCAAATGTTATTTTTCGCTGATTTTCCTAAATAGTCGATGCAAATGACAGTCAGTATAATCTTCAAGCCATCAACCGTTGGAGTATAATGCAAATTTTATTGAACAAATCTCCTAATGATAACAGATTTTTTTTAGAAGTAAAAAAACTCAAAATGCACTATTTCAAATTATTATGCACAACAGAGATCAAAACATTTTAAAGGTTGTAAAGAGAACTAAAATGGTAATTTGTTGAATTTGCAGCATCAGAAGGTCATATTTACAGAAATCAAAAGCTCTTTCAATAAAAAAAAACTTAACAGGCCAAGTTCCATGTTAATATAGGACCCCTTCTTTGATATCACCTTCACAATTCTTGCATCCATTGAATTTGTGAGTATGTGAACAGTTTCTGCTTGAATATCTTTGCAGGATGTCAGAATACCCTCCCAGAGCTTCTGTTTTGATGTGAACTGCCTCCCACCCTCATAGATATTTTGCTTGAGGATGCTCCAAAAGTTCTCAATAGGGTTGAGGTCAGGGGAACATGGGGGCCACACTATGAGTTTCTCTCCTTTTATGCCCATAGCAGCCAATGACACAGAGGTATTCTTTGCAGCATGAGATGGTGCATTGTCATGCATGAAGATAATTTTGCTACGGAAGGCACGGTTCTTCTTTTTGTACCACGGAAGAAAGTGGTCAGTCATAAACTCTACGTACTTTGCAGAGGTCATTTTCACACCGTCAGGGACCCTAAAGGGGCCTATCAGCTCTCTCCCCATGATTCCAGACCAAAACATGACTCCGCCACCTCCTTGCTGACGTCGCAGCCTTGTTGGGACATGGTGGCCATTCCCCAACCATCCACTACTCCATCCATCTGGACCATCCAGGGTTGCACGGCACTCATCAGTAAACAACACAGTTTGAAAATTAGTCTTCATGTATTTCTGAGCCCACTGCAAACGTTTCTGCTTGTGAGCATTGTTTAGAGGTGGCCGAATAATGGCTTTATGCACACTTGCAAACCTCTGGAGGATCCTACACCTTGAGTTTCGCGGAACTCCAGAGGCACCAGCGGCTTCAAATACCTGTTTTCTGCTTTGAAATGCTATTAATTTGTCTGGCAGAAACCTTCCTCATTATTCCTTTATCTGAATGAATCCGTCTGTGCTCTGAATCAGCCACAAATCTTTTCACAGTACGATGATCACGCTTAAGTTTTCTTGAAATATCCAATGTTTTCATACCTTGTCCAAGGTATTGCACTATTTCACGCTTTTCTGCAGCAGAGAGATCCTTTTTCTTTCCCATATTGCTTGAAACCTGTGGCCTGCTTAATAATGTGGAACGCCCTTCTTAAGTAGTTCCTTTGATTGGGCACACCTGGCAAACGAATTATCGCAGGTGTCTGAGATTGATTACAATGATCCAAAAAGCCCTAAGAAACAATACCATCCATGAGTTTAATTGAAAAACTAATAATTAAATGTTTATGACACTTAAATCCAATGTGCGTAATAATTTGGAACACGGTGTATAAGCATTATTGAAGAGAAGTAGCAAAACCCTCTATAAAGAACACCTGCTCCTGTTTTTGTCAAGGATATATAAGGCTAAGTCCAAACGAAACGGTCCTGACAGTCAACTACCTCGGTGGCGCCATGTTCGGCGCGGCTGTCAGCTAGCCTGTTAATAGCTGTGCGATATTGCGGGTAAAACGTCCCTTTACCTGCAAAATCGTGCAGCCATATATTGTATATATATTATAATAACCGCTCGATTTTTGCAGGTAAAGGGCCATCTTACCCAACATAGCACGCGGCCAGTAACAGGCTAGTTGACAGCCGCGACAAACGTGGTGCCGGCGCGGTTGGTGGATGCGTCGCGACCAGGTTAGGACCACTTAATTTGAACTTACCCGTTGGCCTAATTCACACGACCGTGTTCGGTCCGTGATATACGGTCTGCATGTCGGCAGTATTTCCGAGATCGAACACAGTGCAGGGTGGAACGCTACGAGCATCACTTCCTTGCTGTGGGAAAACTGTCCCTTACTGCAATCATGTTTTCAGCACAGGACAGTAGTTCCACCGGGAGGCAGGAACACCTAGCGTCACACATAACTATGATGCTAGGAGCCCGGCATCCTGCACGGTGTTCGGTCCGGGAATTACGGCCGACATGTGGTCCATATATCATGGACCAAACATGGTCGCGTGAATAAGGCCTTAGGAAGCACCATGTGAATGCAATCTATATAGACCTTCAGGGACAGTCATTTGTGGGAATCCTAAGCCAAATAAACCGGATCCTGATACCTGTAATTTAAAATAACTAAATATGTTTGTAATATAGAGAAGCTGGAATTGATTACATAGGTGACTCTACTGTAGGATTTTTAACCACGTTTCGAGTATGCACCTACTTGTACTGGATTAGAAAAACATGACTGCTCTCTTCCAAAAACTGTGCTACACCTGTCCATAGGTTGTGCATGGTATTGCAGCTCACTCCTATTCACTTCAATGAAACTCAGCTGCTAAATCAGACACAACCAATGGACAGGTATGGCACTGTTTCTGGATGAAAGCAGCCATGTTTTTTATATCCTATTCTGTAATAATATTTCACTGGCTGAATGAAGGGGCATCAGCGGTCCCCTTCATTGTTTACCCAGGTACAGAGTAGGGCTGGGTGATTTTGCCAGAAAATATAATCTAGATTTTTTTCAACCCTTTAGGTGATTTTCGATTTGAATCTCGATTTTTTTATTACTATTAAATAAACTGAAAAAATGGCAAGAAATAATTTTATAAATAATTCTCTTTATATAAATAACTTAACATATATTACTATAATAATTGTACGTAACTTCACAACTTTTAGGGTATGTTCACACGCACTGTTTTCAGACGTAATTCGGGCATTTTACGCCTCGAATTCCGCCTGAAAAACGGCTCCATTACGCCTACAAACATGTGCCCATTGCTTGCAATGTGTTTTGCGATGTTCTGTTCCCACGAGGTGTAATTTTACCCGTCACTGTCAAAAGACGGCACGTAAAAAGACACCCACGTCAAAGAAGTGCATGTCACTTCTTGGGCCGTTTTTGGAGCCGCTTTTCATTGACTCCATTGAAAAACAGTTCCAATAACGTCCGTAAAATACGCCACGAAAAACGCGAGTTGTTAAAAAACGTCTGAAAATCAGGAGCTGTTTTCAGGCGAAAACAGCTCTGTAATTTCAGATGTATTTTGCTACTGCGTGTGAACATACCCTTATAGGGTATGTTCACACGCTGAGTCAAAAACGGCTGAAAATTACGGAGATGTTTTCAGGGAAAACAGCCTCTGATTTTCAGGTGTTTTTGAAGCTGAAAATGAAGCTTCTTTTTATTTGGAGCTTCTTTTGAGGCTTCTTTTGAGGCATTTTTTGAGGCGTTTTTCATAGTGTTCAATGTAAAATCAGCTCCAAAAAACACCTCAAGAAGTGACATGCTACTTCTTTTTACGGAGCGTCTTTTTACGCTCCGTTTTTTAAAACAGCAGCTTAAAAAGACGCCCCATATGAACTAAATGCTGTTTTTCCTGTTGATTTCACTGGGCAGATGTTTGTAGGCGTAAACACCCCGAAATACGCCTGAATACACTGCGTGTGAACATACCCTTAACCTTTGCAAATACTTTTTTTTTTATCAGAAATACAATTGGGAAAATGTATATCTAATTGATTATAACTTCTGCTAACATGTTTAGGGTATGAAAAATCGGAAGCAGAACGCCTCCAAACATCTGCCCAATGATTGCAATGGGAAAACGGCATTCTGTTCCAACAGGCCGTATTTTTACGTGCCTTTTTCACGTAAAAAAACGGCCGCGAAAAAGAAGTTCATCTGACTTCTTCAGCCGTTTTTCCATAGACTATATATAAAACCAGCTCCAAAAACGGCCGTAAAAAACGCAGCGAAAAACGCGAGTGGCTTAAAAAACGTCTGAAAATCAGGAGCTGTTTTCCCTTGAAAACAGCTCCGTATTTTCAGACGTTTTTGAGTTTGTGCGTGCACATACCCTAACAGAATCTATAATCAATTATGCATAGTGTGCACTTACATCCCTCTCTGCCTGTCTCTGACATTGCAGACGACAGCAGTCTAAGGCCTGATTTACACGAGCGTGTTCGTTTTGCGCACGCAAAAAAACGCAGCATTTTGCGTGCGCAAAAGGCACTTGACAGCTTCGTGTGTCATCAGTGTATGATGCGTGGCTGCGTGATTTTCGCGCAGCCGCCATCATAGAGATGAGGCTAGTCGACGTCAGTCACTGTCCATGGTGCTGAAAGAGTTAACTGATCGGCAGTAACTCTTTCAGCACCCTCGACAGTGAATTCCGATCACCATATCGAGTAACCTGTTTTAAAAAAAGAGGTTCGTACTTACCGAGAACTTCCCGGCCGTTGCCTTGGTGACGCATCCTTGGTGACGCGTCCTTGGTGACGCACCTCTCTTGACATCTGGCCCCACCTACCTGGATAACGCGGCAGTCCATGTGACCGCTGCAGCCTGTGTTTGGCTTGTGATTGGCTGCAGCTGTCACTTGGACTGAATTGTCATCCCGGGAGGTCAGACTGGAGGAAGAAGCCGGGAGTTTTATCGGTAAGTCAGAACTTTTTTTTTTTTTTAACATGTTCACGTATATTGGGATCGGAAGTCACTGTGCCGTTTTGCATCAGTGTGTCTCTAAATTTTCATCCATTTCCAGTCCATCTGTCCGTTTTTTATTGGCTGTTTGTCATCCATTTGCCATCCGTTTTTCATGGCCATTAAAAAAAGCTTACATTTGTCAGGGTATTTTTTGTCCCAACCCCCTGAAAACACCACAGTGCTCATGTAGATTGTGATGCAATGTCCCTGTAGATAATGCCACGGTGCCACCTGTAGATAGTGCCCACATAGACAGTACCAGTGACCACATAGTGCCACAGAGCCCACTGTAGATAGTGCCACAGTGCCCACTGTAGATAGTGCCACAGTGCCCACATATAAAGTGCCACAGTGCCCATGTAGATAGTGCTTCACACAGTTCCCATTTAGATAGTGTGACACCCCCATAGAGTGCTACAGTGCTCATGTAGATAGTGCCACACCCCGTATAGATAGCGCCACTGTAGCTTCCTCTAGGAGCGGAATCCCCGGCCAGAGCGTTGCCGATGCTCTGGCTAGGGATTCCGCTCCTAGAGGGAGTCTCTGACGTCTCTGTCCATATATGGACAGTGACGTCAGGGGCTCCCTCTAAGAATGGAATTACCTGCCAGCGAGTCGGCAACGCTCTGTTTGGGGATTGTGCTCCAGGAGTAGGCCATGACGTCACTGTCCATTTATGGACAGTAACGTCAAGGGCTTTCCCAAGACAGCAGTCGCCGGTAAGAAATCTTGCAATGCTCTGGCCGATGACTCCGCTTCTAGAGGGAGACCCTGAAATCACTGTACATATATGGACAGTGACGACAAGGGCTCCTCCTGGAGCAGAATCCCCAGCCAGAGGTTGCCGACGCTGTGGCAAGGGATTCTGCAATTAGAGGGAGCCACTGACATTACTGTCCATATTTGGACAGAGATGTCAGGGACTCCCTCTAGGAACGTAATCCCCAGGCAGTGCGTTGGCAATGCTCTGGCCGTGGATTACACTCCTAGAGGGAGCTACAGTGGCGCTATCTACAGGGGTATACTGGGAGTCACTAGGGAATCGATTCAGAGGCCTTGAGGGCAAATTAATCAAATTAACTTGATTAACCTCTTCACGCGCTGCTCCGCAATAGTACGTCCTGCAGAGGGCTTAGTTCCCGCATCCAGACGTACTATTGCGGAGTAGTTCCCGGCACACACTGTCCTAACAGTGTCCGGGAATCAGGAGGTCAGCTGTCCCCGACAGCTGACACTCCAGTCTTGCCGGTCAGCGGACCATCGCCGCTGATTTTGGCAATTAACCCCATAAATGCAGCGACGGATTGCCGTCGCCGCATTTAAGTGGTTTGAAGCACATCGGCAGCCCCCACGAAGTGATCATGGGGGCTACCGATGCTTGTCACGGCAATCGGAGGTCAGACAATGACCTCCGGGTTGCCATGTACGGAAGCCTCGGAGGAGCAGCCTCCGGCCGGTCCTCCGAGGCTTCCTGTCAGTGTGACTGTCATGTTACAATGACAGTTAGAGTACATTACACTACGTGTGTAGTGTAATGTACTCTAGCAGCGATCAAAGCTGCAAGTCTAAGTGTCCCCTAGTGGGACAAGTGAAAAAAGTAAAAAAAAGATAATAAAAATGTTTTAAAAAAAGTGTAAAAATAAAAGTTATGTTATATAAACAAACACTGCATTTTTTTCCTATAATAAGTCTTTCATTATAGGAACACATATCTGGTATCACCGCGTTCGTAACGACCCCAACTATCAAACGATAATGTTATTTTTCCCGCACGATGAACACCCTCAAAAAAATCAATAAAAACGACACTAGAATCGCTATTTTTTTGGTCACCACCACTCCCAAAATAGAGAATAAAAAGTGATCAAAAAGTCGCATGTACCCGAAAATAATACAGATAAAAACTACAACCCGTCCCGCAAAAAACAAGCCCTTACACAGCTTTTTTGACTCAAAAATAAAAAAGTTACGGCTCTCAGAATATGGTGACACAGAAAATAAATTATTTTATAAAAAAGTGATTTTATTGCGCAAGCGCTGCAAAACATAAAAAAAACCCTATATACATATGGTATCGCCGTAATCGTATGGACCCGCAGAATAAAATATAATGGTCATTTATAGTGCACGGTGAACGCGCAAAAAATAAACGAAAAAACATTGTCAGAATTGCTTGTTTTTGGTCACCCGGCTTGCAAAAAAATGTAATAAAAAGTGATCCCAAAAATCGCATGTACCCCAAAATGGTACCAATGAAAAGTACAGATTGTCTCGCAACAAATAAGCCCTCACACAGCTCCGGTGGTGAAAAAATAAAGAAGTTCTGGCTCTCAGAATATGGCGATGCAAAATGTGCAGTGTTTTCTAAAAGCGGATAAGATCAGGCGCCATTTATCAGTGCGACACCGGGCACATATCTATGAATTATTATTTATTTACCGCATTTTTATACCCTCTTATTATGCCCTGATGTTCTCTGCACAGATTACATATGCCCCCCCCCCCGCATTATAAACTGAAATACCAGCGAAACCCAAAACAGAAAAACTACCAGGCAAAATCTGCGCTCCAAAACAAAATGGCGTCCCTCCCTTCTGAGCCCTGCAGCGTGCCCAAACTGCAGTTTGTGCCCACATATATGGCATCGCCATACCTGGGAGAACCCGCTTAACGCTTTATGAGGTATTTGTCTTCAGGGACACATACTGGGCACGACATATTATGCACTAAAATGGCATATCAGTGGAAAATTGCAATATTCACACCATCCGCTGTGCATTAAAGACTTTGAGCACTATTACTTAATAGCACGTCATGGTGCGGGGGTGATGTATGGAGCGGGCTCACGTGCTGAGCCCACTCTATACGCTGCGGGTGTCGGCTGTTTATTACAGCTGACACCCGGGACTAACGGACAGGAACAGCGATCGCGCTGTTACAGGAGTCTGTAAAAATAACAATACACTGCAATACATTAGTATTGCAGCATATTGTACCCGCGGATCCAATTATCGCTATTACAAGTCCCCTAAGGGGACTAATAAAATGTGTAGAAGAATTAAAGTTATTAGTAGTGAGAAAGGAAAAATGTTTAAACTTAAAAAAAACAACCTTTTCCCATTTTTCTTCAAAAGTAATGTAAAAAAATAAGAAGAATTGATATCGCTACGTCCGTAAAAGGCCGAACTATTACAATATACCATTATTTAACTCGCACAGTGAACACCGTAAAAAAACGTAAATAATTTAAACCGCCAAAATCGCTGTAGTTTTCGTTTTTACCGCACGGCGAAAAAACTGTAAAAACGAAAACCCCAAACCCCAGATTTTTTTCCTATATTTTCCTATTTTTTTTTCAGTTTCCCAGTACTTTTTATGGCACTTTAAATGGTATCAATAGAAACTACAATTCCTCCCACAAGAAATAAGCTCTCACACCGCTCTACTGACGGAAAAAGAAAAAAGTTATGGCTCTTGGAAGGCGGGTAGTGAAAAACAAAAAAAAGAAAGCAAAAAATAGATCAGTCCTGAAAGGGTTAATTCATTTCTAATGAAAAAAATGTATGACCACATGTGGGGTATTTCCGTACCCGGGAGAAATAGATTTACAAAAATTGGTTGTTTATTTCTCCTTTATCCCTTGTGAAAATGAGAAAATTCAAAATTTTAGTGGAAAAAAATTGTGATATTAATTTTCTCCGCCTAATTCTAGTAAATTCTGCAAAAGACCCGTGGAGTTTAAATTCTCACTATACCCCTAGAAAAATTCCTTGAGGGGTGTTTCCAAAATGGGGTAACTTGGGGGGCTTCCACTGTTTTGGTCCCTCCAGGGCGTTGCATGGCACCGAAAAACAATCCAGCAAAATCCGTGCTCCAAAATCCAAATGGCGCTACTTCTATTCTGAGCGCTGCTATGGGTCCAATCATCAGTTTATTACCACATATGGGGTATTGCCGTAATCAGGAGAAAATGCTTTACAAATGTTGTGTTTTTTTTTTCCTTTATTCCTTGTAAAAATTTAACATTTCTATGCTTTTTCAGAAAAAAAGTTGATTTTCATTTTTACAGACTAATTCCAATATATTTAGCGAAAAACCTGTGTGGTCAAAATGCTAACTATACCCCTAGATAAATTCCTTGATAGGTGTAGTTTCCAAAATGGGGTCACTTTTGGAGGGTTTCCCCAGTTTTGGTCCCTCCAGGGTGTTGCAAACGCGACATGGAACTGAAAACCAATCCAGCAAAATCCGTGCTCCAAAATCCAAATGGCGCTCCTTCCCTTCTGAGCCTTGCTGTGGGTCCAATCAGCAGTTTATTACCACATATGGGATATTGCCGTAATCGGGAGACATTGCTTTACATATGTTGGGGTGCATTTTCTTTATTATCTCTTGTAAATATTAAAAATTTCTATGTTTTTTCAGAAAAAAGTAGATTTTAATTTTTACAGACTAATTCTGATAAATTTAGCAAAAAACCTGTGCTGTCAAAATGCTAACTATACACCTAGATAAATTCCTTGAGGGGTGTAGTTTCCAAAATGGGGTAACTTTTGGGGTGTTTCCACTGTTTTGGCACCACAAGACCTCTTCAAACCTGACAAGGTGCCTAAAATATATTCTAAAAAAAAGGAGGCCCAAAATCCACTAGGTGCTCCTTTGCTTCTGAGGCCGGTGTTTCGGTCCATTAGGGCACTAGGACCACATGTGGGATAATTCTAAAAACTGCAGAATCTGGGCAATAAATATTGAGTTGCATTTCTCTGGTAAAACCTTCTGTGTTGCAAAAAAAAATGTATTAGAAATGAATTTTGGCAAAAAAAATAAAATTAGTAAATTTCACCTCTACTTTGCTTTAATTCCTGTGAAACGCCTAAAGGGTTAAAACACTTTGTAAATGCTGATTCGAATACCATGAGAGGTGCAGTTTTCAAAATGAGGTGACTTATGTGCATTTTCGAATATATAAGGCCCTCAAAGCCACCTCAGAACTGAACTGGTCCCTGAAGAAATAGCCTTTTGAAATTTTCTTTAAAATATGAGACATTGCTGCTAAAGTTCTAAGCCTTGTAACGTCCTAGAAAAATAAAAGGACGTTCAAAAAATGATGCAAACATGAAGTAGACATATGGGAAATGTTAACTAGTAACTATTTTGTGTGGTATTACTATCTTTTTTACAAGCAGATACGTTTAAATTTAGAAAAATGCTAATTTTTGCAAATATTTTCTAAATTGTGGTGTTTTTCAGAAATAAATACCAAAATTATCGACAAAATTTTTTCACTAACATAAAGTACAACATGTCACGAGAAAACAATCTCAGAATCGCTTGGATAGGTAAAAGAATTCCAACGTTATTACCACATAAAGTAACACATTGGCTGGGTCCTGAAGGGGTTAATCTCCCAACCCTAGCACAGAGCTGTACATACGGTTTCAGTCTATGCTTGGTACTTTAGCTTAGTGCAATTCAAATGAAATATGCAGTACCAGGCATAACCACAACCATATGTATGGCACTGTGTCCCCATTAGTCATCTGATTGGCACGAGTGCTGTGAGTCAGGCCCCACAGTCAAATATTAATGGCCTATCCTAATTATCATATCCTAACCTTATTCAGATGAGCATATCTGCTTTGTGTCCATAAAAAAACGGACCGTTTTTCATGCATTTCTGTTCCGTGTGGTATCAGTGTGCTTTTCATGTGACATCAGTGTTCCTGTTTTTTGTTTTTCTTCTCATAATTTCTGTAGCAACTGGTGCGTGAAAAACACGAACAGCACACAGATATCGTCCGTGTGCTGTCCGTGTTTTTCACGCAGCCAGTGACTTCAATGGTTGACTTGGTACGCAAAAACGGACCAAAATAGGACATGCATTGAGTTTCACGCATCGGACACACGCTGCGTGAAAAACAATGGATGTGTGAATAGCCCTATTGAATTGCATAGGTCCGTGTTCTGTCTGTTTTTTTTAACGGACAGCACACGAACATATTATATACTCGTATGAATAAGGCCTAAGTATAGGCCATCAATATTAAAGTTCTGTAAAACCATTTTAGAGTGTACCTCCAGTTGTGATCTCCCGCTTGACCTGACATGATGGGCAATACAATTGTCGTGGCATCCGTATGAAACCTGGAGAGTTTCGTTCATGGGTACTGTTAATTAGAATTGACCCGGAGATGACAAGTAGATATATATTGGAAGGTCTTAAAATGTCTCCTCTCCTGGATCCAGTTCTAGAATTGGATTAAAAAAATCTGCCTTGTGTGAACAAAGCCTAACTGTGACAGCAAGAGGATCCTTCTAAGGCCGGATTTACACGAGCGTGTGCGTTTTGCGCACGCAAAAGACGCAGCGTTTTGCGTTTGCAAAAGGCACTTAACAGCTCTGTGTGTCAGCCCCGTATGATGCGCGGCTACGTGATTTTCGCGCAGCCGCCATCATGATGACACTCCGTTTGTATTTTTTTGTGAACAGAAAAGCACTCGGTGCTTTTCTGTTTACATTCATAGTTTGACAGCTGTTGCGCGAATCACGCCCGTCCCACGGAAGTGCTTCCGTGTGGCATGCGTGATTTTCACGCACCCATTGACTTCAAGTTTTACACAACGGACTCACATTGCGCAAAAATCACGGACTGTCTGCACGGCCCAATAGACTAACGTAGGTCCGTACGACACGCGTGAAAATCACGCGCGTTGCACGGACGTATATCACTTTCGTGTAAATAAGCCCTAAGGCTGAGTTCACACGTCATGGTCAAAATGCGTTCTTTTTTTGTCCTTTAAATCTCAGCAAAGCATATGTTTTTGACCTGGTTTGCGGCAAAAAATACATGTGTGAACCCAGCCTAAGGCGGGATTCACACGACCGGGTCTCACCCGAGCCCGAGTGCCGGCCGGTAAAGTCGGCCATTTTGCCTGGCCGGTTTGCATAAAGTTATGCATCCGTTCCGGGCCGGGCAGATCTGGACAGTGACATCAGCGGCAACTCCTGAAGGGGAATCCCCATGTGTTCGGGGATTCCACTTCAGGAGTTTCCCCTGATGTCACTGCCCAGATATGGACAGAGACATCAAGCGCTCTGTCCAGGAGCGGAATCCCCGAAAACACGGGGATTCCGCTCCTTCAAGGAGCTAAAGTGGGGCTAGCACATAGATACATAGGGAGATACCTCCCCGCTCTGCTATAGTGGCGTCGCTACAGTAGTAGCAGCCGCAGCAGCAGCAGCTGCTGCTGCTAGCGGCGCCATCGAAGGTGTCGCCGGGCCAGGGCGCTTTTAAAACAAGCAGGGGAAGGGAGCCAGCGCTGCGCTCCCTTCCACCTGCTGTACACCCCGGCCCTGCCACACAGTGTACAGCGTAGCCATTCGTCCGAATGGCATCAACTCCTCCTCCTCACATGCACTCTGCGCTGTGAGGAGGAGGAGACAGAGCGCAAGCCACGGAAAACCCGGCCATCACTCGGGACACATTCCGGTGATGGCCGTGTATTACCCGGCCCCATAGACTTCTATGGGAGCCGGGCGGCCGGGTACCCGGGTGAAAATAGAGCATGTCCTATTTTTGACGGCCGGTTTTCCCGGCCGTCAAAAAATCGGTCGTGTGAATAGCCCCATCAGGGGTCTATTATTCCTAATGCAGCCGGGTGCCGGCCAATTTATGAACGGCCGGCACCCGGCCGGGAAAACCTGTCGTGTGAATGAGGCCTTAGGGTATTCTGAGGGTATGTTCACACGGCCTATTTTCGGCCGCTTTTCGGCCTGTAAACGCCCGAAAAACGGCTGAAAAATCGGAAGCAGAACGCCTCCAAACATCTGCCCATTGATTTCAATAAGAAAAACGGCGTTCTGTTCCGATGGGCCGTTTTTTTTACGCGGCTGTTTTAAAAAACATGCGCGTAAAAAAATGGCCGCGAAAAAGAAGTGCAATACACTTCTTGGAACGTTTTTGGAGTTGTTTTTCATTGACTCTATTGAAAAAAACGCAGCGAAAAACGCAGCGAAAATCTCGAGTGGCTTAAAAAACTTCTGAAAATCTGGAGCTGTTTTCCCTTGAAAACAGCTCCGTATTTTCAGACGTTTTTTGCTAAGCATGTGAACATACCCTAACACATAGCGAATTTGTTACATAATCTCTGCAGGGTATCCGCAGCGTTCACACAGCATTTACATGCAGATTTTGCTGCAGATTTCACCTTTTCTACATTTGAAATACAGGAGCATGTTCTGATTTCCGTTTAGAAAATGTTCAGCAGAATCTGAATGAGATTTTTTAAAATCTCATCAATTAGCCTGCAACAACATTCCGCTGCGGTTCTTCCGCCTGCAAATCTAAACAGAAAAACGTCAACAAATCCGTTACATGTCCCAGTGACAGCTATAATACCCGCAGAACAGTGATAGCTTCTGGACCCTCATTACAGTGCCAGCCACAGGACCCTCATTACAGTGACAGCTATGTGTTCCTCGAACTGTGAAAGCCACAGTACACCATCATAACGGTATGTTCATACGCAGTGACCAAAAACATCTGAAAATACGGAGCTGTTTTAAGGCGAAAACAGCTCCTGATTTTCAGACGTTTTTATAGCAACTCGTGTTTTTCGCTGCGTATTTTACGGACGTTATTGGATCTGTTTTTCAATGGAGTCAATGAAAAACGGCCCCAAAAACGTGCAAAGAAGTGACATGCACTTCTTTTTCGCGGGCGTCTTTTTACGCGCCGTATTTTGATAGCGACGTGTAAAATTACACCTCGTAGGTACAGAACACCGTAAAACCCATTGCAAGCAATGGGCAGATGTTTGTATGCGTAATGGAGCCGTTTTTTCAGGCGTAATTCGTGGTGTAAAACGGCCGAATTACGTCTGAAAATACTGCGTGTGAACATACCCAAACAGTGACTCTTACAAATTCCTCAGAACTGTGAAAGCCACAGGCCCTCGTGACAGTGACACCCACAGGACTCCCCACCACCAACAATGATAATGAAAAAAACACCTTGAGGGGTGCAGCTTATGCATGGAAGAATGTAATTACTGTAACTGTGGTCTGCTGGACAGCGGGAGGAAAAGAGCAGTTGGTGCAGTTGCACACTGGATTTCATTCATCGGCACCACCATTGTACAATCTACTCTCCTGGCCCCTAATGATGCAGTGTGCCAGGAAATTTTTCACATGTGTCACTTCTTACACAAGTGTCTTGAGTTTGCCACCCCTGGTCTAGAGCCTAAAGGAAATAGTAGATAGGGAGGAGTGGGATGTAACTGTAGTCTCCGCAGTCTCACTGCAGTTTCTCTGCGTGCCCTAGAGACTGCATGCTGACGCTGTGAGAGAAGCAGCAATGATGGAAAAACATCTGATTGGCTCAGTATACTGAGCACAGCCCGACCACTGCACTAGGTAAAGCAAGCCTGACCATTCAGCAGGCATGGAGAGAGAATATATGTCTTTTCAAAAGACATGTAGAGGGATAGAAAAAGACCCCCAAAATTCAAGACGCGCTACATCTAGTATACGTCTACAGGTGCCTGTAGTGATTATAATTTTTTCTTTTGCAATGACTGGTAGGGTACAGTCCCATGAAGCGATATCCAAATGCGGCCAATGCCCCTCTCACTTGCGGTGGCAATGGCCGTACGATTACCATCCGAATTGTACATCCATTGGCCACCGCAAGTGAGCAGGGTTTCAGCCGCATGCAGACGTCGCTAAGTGGGAATGTACCCTTACACTGATATTAGGATAAATTCTATTAGAATGCCTCCCAACCATCCCGGATCCAGCAGGACAGTCCTGGATTTTGGGCGATGTCCCGCTGTCTCGGGAGGCTGGCGGTATATCCTGGTTTCAACTCTATCTGCGTCCTCAAAAACAGATACAGTTTAATACAATTGTGGAGTATGGAGTCGTCAGCTCCCTTTTCCACCACTCGCTATATGACACCTGCCGTGAGCGGCTTGGCACAAGTGTGGGGTGTAGTGACATCATCATGTCTGCCTGCACAGAACCACACACAGCACCGACCAGAGAAGACTTTCAGAAGGATCTCCTACATTCATCGTGAGAATTGGGCTAGGCGAGTATTTATTTTAATATTTTTAGGAGGCACTATGGGGGCATTATACTGTGTGGGTGGGCACAATGGGGACATTATACTGTGTGGGAAGGTACTATGGGGCATGACACTGTGTGGAAGGCACTATTGTGGCATTATACTGGATGTGGGGCACTATGGCGGCATTAAACTTTGTGGGGGTCTTATGGGGGCATTATACTGTGTGTGAGGTACACTATGGGGGCATTATACTGTATGGTGAGGCACTATAAGGGCATTATAGTGTGGGTAGGCACTATGGGAGGATTATACAGCTCGTATTTAATGGGGTTCACTGACTCGTGTCACCCACTATTACTACCTCCTTTTATTAGGGTCAGTAGGGTTATGCCTAGTTCCCCTACCTTTTTCCTTGTATACCTCTATCTATTTGCCTTGTTACTAAGTGTGTGTGTGTGTGTGTGTGTGTGTGTGTGTGTGTGTGTGTGTGTGTGTGTGTATACGCAGTGATTCATGACACATGTGTATAGTAAAGATAGGTTTATTACCAACACAAATCACACTTAAAGTTATTAACCCCTTTAGGACTTAGCCTGTTTTGGCCTTGTGGCACAGCCGATTTTTTAAAATCTGACGTGTCACTTTATGTGGTAATAACTCCAGAATGCTTTTACCTATTCAAGGGATTCTGAGATTGTTTTCTTGTGACATATTGTACCTTATGATATTTGAAAAATTTGGTAGATAAATTCAATATTTATTCGTGAAAAACACCAAAATTTAGAGAAAATGTGCATTTTTCTAAATTTAAATGTATCTGCTTGTAAAACAGATAGTAATACCACACAAAATAGTCACTAGTTACCATTTCCCATATGTGTACTTTATATTTGCATCGTTTTTTGAACATCCTTTTATTTTTCTAGGACATTACAAGGCTTAGAACTTTAGCAGCAATTTCTCACATTTTCAAGAAAATTTCAAAAGGCTATTTTTACAGGGGCAAGTTCAGTTCTGAAGTGGTTTTGAGGGCCTTATATATTAGAATCCTCCAGTAAATCACCCCATTTTAAAAATTGCACCCCTCAAAGTATTCAAAACAGCATTCAGAAAGTATTTTAACCCTTTAGGCGTTTCACAGGAAATAAAGCAAAGTAGAGGGGAAATTTACAAATTTCTCTTTTTTTTGCCGAAATTCATTAGTAATAAAAAAAGTTGTGTAACACAGAAGGTTTTACCAGAGAAAGACAACTCAATATTTATTGCCCAGGTCCTGCAGTTTTTAGGAATATTCCACATGTGGCCCAAGTGCCCTAATGGACCGAAACACCGGCCTCAGAAGCAAAGGAGCACCTAGTGGATTTTGCGGCCTGATTATTTTTAGATTGTATTTTAGGCACCATGTCGGGTTTCAAGAGGTCTTGTAGTGTCAAAACAGTAGAAATTCCCCAAAAGTGACCCCATTTGGGAAACTACACCCCTCAAGGAATTTTTTTAGGGGTATAGTAAGCATTTATATCACAGAGGTCTTTTGCAGAATTTAGTAGAATTAGGCAGTGAAAATAAATATAAACATTTTTGTCCACTAAAATGTTGACTTTTTTCATTTTCACAAGGGATAAAGGAGAAAAAGTCACCCTAAATTTGTAACGCAATCTCTCCCGAGTACGACAATACCCCACATGTGGGGACTTCTTTTCTGCTTTTCCATTTTAGATTTTCACTCCCCGCCTTCCAAACGCCATAACTTTTTTATTTTTCCATGAATTGAGCGGTGTGAGGGCTTATTTTTGGCAGGACGAGCTGTAGTTATTATTGGTACCTTTTTTTGGTATATGCAACTTTCTTATCACTTTTTATTACATTTTATTTAGAGCCTTGATGGCCAAAAACAGTGATTTTGGCGTTTTAAATACTTTATTTCTTACGGCGTTCATAATGCGCTATAAATGACAATTTGACTTTATTCTGCGGGTCCATACGATTACGGCGATACCATATGTATATAGGTGTTTTTATGTTTTGCAGCATTTGCACAATACAATCACTTCTTTATAAAATAATTTGTTTTCTGTGTCACCATATTCTGAGAACTGTAACTTTTTTATTTTTCAGTCAAAATAGCGGTGTAAGGGCTTGTTTTTTGTGGGACGGGTTGTAGTTTTTATTGGTACTATTTTCGGGTACATGCGACTTTTTGATCACTTTTTATTCTATATTTTGAGAGGGGTGGTGACCAAAAAATAGTGATTCTGGCATTGTTTTTAGTTTGTTTTTTTTTGCGGCGTTCACCGTGCGGTAAAAATAACATTATAGTTTTATAGATTGGGTCGTTACCAACGCGGTGATACCAAATATGTGTACTGTTTTTCAACGTTTTCATTTTTTTCCTATAATAAGAGACTTATTATAGGAAAATAAAACCATTTTTTTTTAACCTTTTGTAAAACATTTTTATTAACTTTTTTTACTTTTTTCTTTACTTTTTACACTTTCTTTTTTTACCTGCATCTCTGATCGCTGCTAAAATACATTACACTACCTAGGTAGTGTAACGTAGTCCAACTGTCAGTGTGACGTCACAGTCACTCTGACAGTTAGTTTACCAGGACCAGCAGAGGCTGATAGATGATCCTCATAGGCTTGCATAGATGGCAGACCCGGAGGCCGTTGTCTGGCCTCCGGGTGCCATCACAAGCATCAGCATCCCCCACAATTGCATGGGGAATGCTGATGTGCTACAAACCCCCTACATGCGGAGATTACTATGGAGCTCCGCATGTAACGGATTAATTGACGAAATCAGCGGCAATGTGCCGCTGATTGGCAACAGTGGAATGTCAGCTGTCAGGGACAGCTGTCATAGACATTATTATCGACAGTGTGCATCGCGAACGGCAGTGACGTCCTGTCACTCTGACAGGAAGTCTATCAGGAGGCTGATCCTGATATGCTTCCGTACATGGCAGACACGGAGGCCATTACTTGGCCTCCGATCGCCATGCTAGCCATCTGCAAACCTCACGATTTCATCGTGAGGTCTGCCGATGAGCTAGAAACCCCTGAATGCGGTGATTGCAATCGATCACCGCAATCAAGGGGTTAATTGCGGAAATCAGCGGAAATAAGCCGCTGATCGGCATACAGTGGAGTGTCAGCTGTCAGGAACAGCTGGCCTCCTGGTTCCCGGTACACACTCTCGCCGACAGTGTGCACTGGGAACCACTCAGTAACTGTACGTCCCTGTGCGCTAAGACACTGGCCACATGGACGTACAGTTGCGTCGTTGTGTCCTAGGGGTTAAACACGAAATACACAACACAGTAAATATATATATATTGACTGTAAAGTACCAGTATACCTCAATACACATAATAACTTAACATGTATTAAGTATACTAATGTCACGGATCATTGATTTCAATGGCAAACACGGCGTTCTGTTCTGTTTTGAAAAACGGCCGCATAAAACAAGAAGTGCATGTCACTTTTGGAGCCGTTTTTGGAGCCGTTTTTGACAGCAGAGCAAGCGTAATCCCGCGAGATTACGCTGTAAATGACAGGTTACAACGAGATTACGCTTGCTCTGCTGTATCTACCACAGAAACATTAATGAAGTGCAGAGATTGTGAATAGACATCCTGTGGAATATCTATTCACTGTCTAAACACTTCAGTATCGTTAATATGTTAGTATAAGACAGCACATACTGATCAAAATGGATCCCTATGCGCTGACTAAATGAATGGAGAGGAGTGCATGATGCTGATTAGTCAGCGTCAAACACCCCTCTGTACAACGCCCACTTGGCCAATAGTAAAACACGCCCAGTTGTCCATTGAGAAACTTATTAGCACAAAGCTAAAATCGCTAATAACATGGTGAAAATAGATCGTTTTTTTTAAATAAAAATCACTGCTGTCATCTACATTATAGCGCCGATCTCCTTATGTAGGAGATAGGGCACTTATAATGTGGTGACAGAGCCTCTTTAAAGAGGCTCTGTCACCAGATTTTGCAACCCCTATCTGCTATTGCAGCAGATAGGCGCTGCAATGTAGATTACAGTAACGTTTTTATTTTTAAAAAACGAGCATTTTTGGCCAAGTTATGACCATTTTTGTAGTTATGCAAATGAGGCTTGCAAAAGTCCAAGTGGGTGTGTTTAAAAGTAAAAGTCCAAGTGGGCGTGTATATGTGCGTACATCGAGGCGTTTTTAATACTTTTACTAGCTGGGCGCTCTGAAGAGAAGTATCATCCACTTCTCTTCAGAACGCCCAGCTTCTGACAGTGCAGATCTGTGACGTCACTCACAGGTCCTGCATCGTGTCGGCCACATCGGCACCAGAGGCTACAGTTGATTCTGCAGCAGCATCAGCGTTTGCAGGTAAGATCGACTTGCAGGTAAGATAGACAAAACGGAAAATAGATGATTCATTGAAAAGATATATAGCATTTATAGCCTGCCACATCCGCATTAAATCATAGCAAAGAATTACATTTCAATGGTAAGTGTACTCCATCATACTTTTTATTTTTATTTTGTCACAGGCAATAAAACCAATATACTTAGAAATCATAATTCAAATGTGATTTTAACATCCTACTCATCAAATCAATTCAATGAACAATAATTTACAGCTGGGGAAATCCAGGAAAACTGAATGTTGTGTACTGTAATCTACATTGCTTTCACACCTGTTATGTTCGCTGTGCCAAGTCTGGAGAACAACCCACATAAAAAGTGTGCAGAGAACAAAAACATAAACCCGCTGGCATCTGAAGTCATTGTTACTATCTCTCTCACAATTCTGTGTGATATAGTTCAGCAGGTGAGGGGGCAATCAAAGAAATGCGAAGACGCACATATGCAAACTAAGTAAGCACGTTCCCTTTCCTGTGTTATCTAATGTGCCTGAAAAAAAAAATCATATTCCAAAATTAAAGGGTTATTTCCATCTCAGACATTTATGTCATAACCACATAAACAGGGTGGGATTCACATTTTTAACTACAGGTTCCCTACTTGGCTGACAAAGATATGGTTGCGCTTCTTGCAGTGTAACGCACTGTGCAGTGTGCCATAAAAAATTATTCCTACTCTAATAATCAAATAAAACAATTATAATATTTCAAATACACTGTATATTAATTTAAAATCTGAATAAATATTTGTGTATGTATCAGTAATATCCTATAAACTATCTAAACTTGTGTCTACATGTCCAGAATGTTTAGCTGGATTGACAAACTATGTATATAATTAGATAAGCAGACATATCTATAGTACCCACAGTTATCATATGAAATTCACCTATTACGTATAAACCTATATGTGCACATTCAGTACCAGTTAGACTGTTCACTTCAATAAGGGTGGTAGAGTAGTGGGGTGTGCACAGCACGCCTCACCAAGTCTCACTGCTTTTTGCCACAGCCCCCAAATACAAAAGTTTATTCTACATATACAGTATCAAATTCAAGCATAATGCCTAGATATGGTTCTAGAGCCAAGCTCGTAACTGAATACAATACCAGACCCAAGCGCAGTACATACAGAGTAGAGTCACATTTTTATGACCACCTCATACTTTTGAAGTCAGCAGCACGTAGCCCATGAAGGAAGTGATGTGTCATGGGCTGTCTTGGTGGGCATATAAGGTGTGCGATAGGCTGTCTGAATACATATCACTCGTTGTTGCCATGGGTAAAAGGGGCGATTTATCAGAGTTGCAAAAAGGGATCATTATTGGCTTACTGGACAAGGTTGGCAGTATTTCTCAAACAGCGCAGTTTGTGAACTGTTCACGTGCTGCTGTGGTGAAAGTGTATCGTGAGTGGACAAATGGCACCATTGGGAATAACCGATGTGGAAACTGTGGAGCCCCATGTGCCATTGATGTGAGAGGTGAACGTCGGCAACGAAGGCACGCGAAGGCCAAAGACACGCTGCAGTGGAGCAGCTCACCGTAAAAATCAACCAGGGGGATACCAGACGTGTCTTAAACAACAGTTCAGCAAACCCTACTGCATATGGGGCTCCAAAGCAGATGGATGGTCACTGCTCCTATGCTGACAAAAGTGCATCGGAAAAAAAGGCATTAATTTGCACGACAGTATCGGAGTTGGACCACTGATGATTGGCAAAAGATTGCCTTCTCCGATGAGTCACGTTTTCTGCATCATCGTATGGATTGACGTTGGCGTGTCAGCAATGGCGGATCATCATATGGGCGATTCGGGCGGTTTGCCCGAATCGCGCATAATCTTAAAAAACTATACAGCACTCTAGCGCTGCTAACTGCCGCTGTGGAGAGTGGTGTAGCTATAGGGGCCCGCAGGGCCCCCGTTGCCATACAGTGCTGACCGGGCTGGTCCCGCTTCCAACTGAACCTGTGTCCGCAGGACGCAGATTCAGTTGGGTTGAATGCTGGAGCCTCGCTCCAGCATTCACTCTGCAACGAGCGGCTCGGCGCAGGCAGGCACGATGTAGTGACGTCATCGCGCCTGCCTGCACTGAGTCACTCACGGGACAGTGCAGAGGAGGAGAAGCATCCTCCACCCGTCATGGGAATAGCTAAGTAATTATGTTATTATTTTTCTATTAGGTACATACATATGGGGGCATTATACTGTATAGGACAGCTAAGGGGAACATTATACTGTATGGGGGCAGCTATGGTGGGTATTATACTGTGTGGCAGCTATGGGGGCATTATACTGTATGGGGCAGCTATAGAGGGCATTGTACTGTATGGCGCAGCTATAGGGGGCATTATACTGTATGGGGCAGCTATGGAGAGCATTATACAGTATGGGGCATTATAGTGTATGGGACAGCTATGTTGGGCATTATATTGTATGGGGGGCATTATACTGTGTGGGGCAGCTATGGAGAGCATTATACTGTATGGGGCATTATAGTGTATGGGGCAGCTATGTTGGGCAATATATTGTATGGGGGCATTATACTGTATGGGGCAGCTATTTTGGGTATTATAGTGTATGGGGGGCATTACACTGTATGGGGCAGCTATGGGTGGAAAATATACTGTGGGGGCAGCTATGGGGGACATTATACTGTGGGGGCAGCTATGGGGGACATTATACTGAGCAATTACAAGAGCTGCAGGTCCAAGGGGGGGGAGACGCTGTGTAGCACTATATACAAGGGGGGGTGGCGCTGTGTGGCATTATATACAAGGGGGGATTACTGTATAGCACTATATAGAAGGGGGGAACGCTGTGTATCACTATTTCTAAGGGTGGCATTGCTGTGTAGCACTATATATATGGGGGCTGTGTGGCACTATATGCAATAGGGGAGGGCTGTGTGACGCTATTTACAGCGGTCTGTGTGTAGTGCTATCTACAGGGGGCAGTGTGGCGCTATTTAAAGAGGGGGAGGGCTGTGTAGCGCCATTTACAGGGGTATGTGTGTAGCGATATCTACAGGGGACAGTGTGTGGCTCTATCTACAGGGGTCTGTGTGTTAAGCTATCTACAGGGGGCTGTGTGTGATGCTATCTACAGGGAGTCTGTGTGGCGCTATCTACATGGGTCTGTGTGGGACGCTATCTACAGGGGCTGCTTGTGGCGCTATCTGTTGGGGGGGTGGCGCTATCTACAGGGGGGTGGGTGTGGCGCTATCTATAGTTAGGGCTGTGTGTAATACTATCTACAGGGGGATGTGTGTGGCGCTACCCACAGGGGGATGTGTGTGGCACTCTCTACAGGGGGGGGGGGTGTGGCACTATCCACAGGGGGTGTGTGTGGCGCGATCTACAGGGGGATGTGTGTGTGATGCTATCTACAAGGGCTGTGTGTATGTGGTGCTGTACTTTACAGTGTTTGACAATTATATTCAGGGGTGCAGTCTATGGTGCTATAATATTTAGGGACACAGCGTTTGGTAGTATTTTATTCAGGAGCGCCGTGTTTGGTGCTATTATATTTAGGGGTACAGTATGTGGCACCATGATAATTTTATCTTTGTTATAGGTGTGGAAATGTTGGAAAAGTGAGGAGCCGAAGACATCTGAGTGCCAAATTGTTCAGCAATGAGTCATGGCCGGGAGAAATCGTCATGAAGTCTGGACCGGATGGAGTAGAAAAAAGATGAAAAAAACTACGTCGTCACCTGTGAGTCACTAGATTTATAGAGATCTATAGGGAAGAAAAAAAATTCCACGGCGCCATAAAAATGGTATTAACAAAACAAAAGGTGAGGTATAAGCTCACCTATAAGAGTTGTGCTTGGTCAGGCACAACTCTGATGTGTGCATGGGTTAATAGGAGAATAGCTGCTGCCAAGGTCCGATCCGGGAAACAAGGATTGTTACCGCCAAAGTATAATGAGAAAAAGACCAAAAATTATCACACACCGTTATAGGTCCATTTTTGGTCTTTTTCTCATTAGATTTACAGAGAATGTCATCTCTCCTGACATGTTTATTATAGGAAATCCTTGTATTTCACAAAAAGTCTTTGTGCAGTCCCGGACTGATAGACAAATGAGTGTTACTATTCCCCTTGTCAGGAGGATGTGTCCCTTACACAGTGCGATACTGTCAGCGATGGTTGGGGACTGTCAGTACGTAGGGACACCCTTTTGACAAGGGGAATCGTAACACCCATTTGTTAATGCCTGGACAAAAAGGAAGTGTTAACAATAGTTACAGGGCGGCGGTGGAGAAGGAGGGCCCAACTTTGGGTAACAGCCCAGGGCCTATGGTCTACTTAATCCGCCACTGCATGTCAGGCGAGAAACATCAGAGAACAAACACCCTACATCTATTGCTGGAAGATCACAAGCTGGTGGCAGCAGTGTTATGGTCTGGTGAATTTTTTCATAGCATTATCTGGGCCCACTCATCCATGTGGAAGGTACTGTGAACCAATTTGGGTATGAATCCATTGTTACAGATCACGTCCACTCAAATATGCTGTTTGTCTTCTTTGGGGCAGATGGAATCTTCCAGCAAGACAATGCGACATGTCCCATGGCTAGCAATGTCCGACAGTGGTTGGAAGAGCACGACCAAGACTTCCAGGTACTTCCCTGGCCTCCTAATTTGCCAGATTTGAACCCAATTGAGCACCTGTGGGACCACCTCAATCGTCTTGTCCTCTCCCACGCACCCTCCAGTAAATGTGGGATGAACTGCAGTCAGCATGGCTCCAGATACCGGAGACAACCTACCAGCACCTAATTAAAGGGAAGGTGTCACGAAAAAAAAAATGTATATATTTTTTTGCTTTTAGTATGTTATTAAAATAAATTTTATTTATTTGTGTTTTTGTGTTTTACTTTTTTATTTTTTCTTTGTTTTACTTCTCTATGGGTACTGCCATTTTTTTTCATCTCTGTATGTGTCGATTAACGACACATACAGAGATGGAATATGGCACATACATCCCCATAGTGAATGCGAACGGAAGACGTTCCATTCACTATAGCGTACGCTGTCTGTGTGGGAACGGCGCATGCGCCGCTCTCACACAGTCCAAAAGGAAGGTCTTCGGCCGAGCGACATCTGGCGCCATTTTAATGTGGACCGGAAGCCGCAGCCGGACAGTAAGAGGACTACTTCCGGTCGCGGCTTCTGTCCATATGTTCAGAAGCAAGGACTAGGAGCGGAGGGAGCAGAAGGAAGCGGAGGCAGCGGCGGTGGCAGGAGCAGGTAAGTTATGTTTGTGTATGTTCGTGTTATACTGTGTGATTACACTGTATCTAATCCTCCTACTCTGTGCATTTGCTCAAAAAATGGCACACAATGTATGAGGTTTGAACATTCAACCCCCTCCTTTCTCCTGGCACTAGCCAGGATAAAGGAGGGGGGATTGTTTGAGGACGCTAGAGCGAGTGTGTCTTCTCCAATTTTGCAGCATAAAGCAATGAGGTTGCTTTACCACATGCCAATGCTGCAATTTTGGGAATTGCTCCCTCTAGTGACCAGCACATGGAAATGTTATAAATAAGAATCTAATTCATAATATTTCCTGACTTGTGAAAAAATTTAAAAAATTAGAACAATGTGAAATCATTTATATACTAACAGTTTAACAAAAAAATATATATATTTTTCTAGTGACACATTCCCTTTAACTCTCTTTCTCATTTAAGTAGGCAGACACAAACACAGACACACACACACACACACACACAACTCACAAACACACACACACACACACACACACACACACACACACACACACACACGCACACACGTTCGAGGCAGTATATAGATGCTTCCAGACAATCCTAGAGAAAAGACTTGAGAATGTAAGACATTTTGTATTATGTATCTGCTTGTAAGACAGGCAGTTATAAAACACAAAATTGTTGCTAATTAACATCACCCATATGTCTACTTTAGATTGGCATCGTTTTTTAAACATCCTTTTATTTTTCTATGACATCACAAGGCTTAGAACTTTAGCAGCAATTTCTCGAATTTTCAAGAAAATTTCAAAAGGCTATTTTTACAGGGGCCAGTTCAGTTGTGAAGTGGCTTTGAGGGCCTTATATATTGGAAACCCCCAAAAAGTCACCCCATTTTAAAAACTTCACCCCTCAAAGTATTCAAAACAGCATTTAGAAAATGTCTTAACCCTTTACACGTTTCACAGGAATTAAAGCAAAGTAGAGGTGAAATTTACAAATTTCATATTTTTTTGCAGAAATACATTTTTAATACAATTTTTTTTATAACACAGAAGGTTTCACCAGAGAAATGCAACTCAATATTTGTTGCCCAGTTTCTGCAGTTTTAGGAAATATCCCACATGTGGCCGTAGCGTGCTACTGGACTGACGCACCGGCCTCAGAAGCAAAGGAGCACCTAGAGGATTTTGGCGCCTTATTTTTGTTAGAATATATTTTAGGCACCATGTCAGGTTTGAAGAGCTCTTGCGGTGCCAAAACAGTAAAAATCCCCCAAAAGTGACCCCATCTGGGAAACTACACACCTCAAGGAAATTATCTAGGGGTATAGTGAGCATTTTGACCGCACAGGTTTTTTACAGAAATTATTGGAAGTAGGCCGTGAAAATTAAAATCTATATTTTTTCAAAGACAATGTAGGTTTAGCAAATTTTTTCTAATTTCCACAAGGACTGAAGGAGAAAAAGCACCATAAAATCTGTAAAGCAATTTCTCCCGAGTAAAACAATACCCCACATGTGGTAATAAACAGCTGTTTGGACACACGGCGTGGCTGAGAAGGGAAAGAGCGCTATTTGGCTTTTGGAGCTCAAATTTAGCAGGAATGGTTTGCGGAGGCTATGTCACATGTACAAAGCCCCTGAGGGGACAAAACAGTGGAAACCCCCAACAAGTGACCCCATTTTGGAAACTACACCCCTTGAGGAAATTATCTAAGGGTATAGTGAGCGATTTGACACCACAGTTATTTTGCAGAAATTATTGGAAGTAGGCCCTGAAAATAAAAATCTACATTTTTTCAAAGAAAATGTAGGTTTAGCAAATTTTTTCTCATTTCCACAAGGACTGAAGGAGAAAAAGCACCACAAAATTTGTAAAGCAATTTCTCCCGAGTAAAACAATACCCCACATGTGGTAATAAACGGCTGTTTGGACACACGGCAGGGCTTAGAAGGGAAATAGCGCTATTTGGCTTTTGGAGATCACATTTAGCAGGAATGGTTTGCGGAGGCCAGGTCACATTTGCAAAGCCCCTGAGGGGACAAAACAATGAAAACACCCAAAAAATTACTCCATTTAGGAAACTACACCTCTTGAGGAATTCATCTAGGGGTGTAGTAAGCATTTTGACCCGACAGATGTTTCATAGCATTTATTAGAATTGGGCAGTGAAAATAAAAACAATCCTTTTTCTTCAATAAGACGTAGCTTTAGCGCAAATTTTTTAATTTTCTCAACAAATAAAGGAAAAAAAGAACCCAACATTTGTAAAGCAATTTCTCCCGAGTACGGCAATACCTCATATGTGGTCATAAACTGCTGTTTGGACAAACGGCAGGGCTCAGAAGGGAAGGACTGCCATTTGGAGTGCAGATGTTGCTAGATTGGTTTCTGGGTGCCTGTGGGCCCAAAGCAGTGGAAACCCCCCAGAAGTGACCCAATTTTGTAAACTACACCCCTCAATGCATTTACCTAGGGGTGTAGTGAGCATTTTAACCCTGCAGGTGTTTTGTAGAAATTAGTGTGCACTCGATGTTGTAGAGTGAAAATGGGATTTTTTTCCACAGATATGCCAATATGTGGGGCCCAGCTTGTGCCACCATAACAAGACAGCTCTCTAATTATTACGCTGGGTTTCCTGGTTTTAGAATCACCCTACATGGGGCACTAATCTTTTGCCTGAACATTCGACCAGGCTCAGGAATGAAAGCGTACCATGTCAAATTGAGGCCTAATATGGCGATTTACAAAGTATTGGTTCACAACTGTTACAACACAATTGTTAAATTGGCTAATAGATTGACAGTAGGTCCGGTCAGCGGTAGGTATTAAAATATTGGAAGCCCCCCCGACATGTTTCGCTACAGAGTAGCGTCCTCAGAGGTACACGGGGCTAAAGACCTACTGTCAATCTATTAGCCAATTTACCAATTTAACTTGCTAACGATAGGAATTTACGCTCCTAACCAATACTTACTGTATACCTGTACCTGCACAGGTAAACTACTTTTTGTCCGGTCTTAGGTAGTGAAAATTTTAAAATGTATCTATGTGGTCTGTCTTGCTATACGTAGCTTAATAAAGTTTGTTCATAACCATTTCTGGTAGTTGGGAAATTGGGCTTGGTTGCCTGTAGGCGATCTCCCCTTCCTTTTCTTGTAAATTATATATTGCGCCCGCCAACTACCTGGGGTCTCCTCTATGCCTTGTGTCTGTAACATACAGCTGACTTCCACCGCTGATGACCCCGGATCAGCTCCTGACCCGGCGCCATCTTGCCGGCAGCTACGGAAGCTGATCAGACTCCGCCGCCGGGCGGATCTTGACCGGCTTCCGTGCTAGACAGACCGGGAGGCCAGTATTAGGCCTCCGGTTGCCATTGCAGCCACCGGAACCCCGGCAATTTCATTGTTGGGGTTCCGATGAGCTGCAAACACCTTAAGTGCAGCACTCGCGTTTGAGCGCTGCACTTAAGGGGTTAATGGCGGGGATCGAAGCTAATTTCGGTCCCCGCCATTACAGCCGGATGTCAGCTGTCAGATACAGTTGAGATCCGGCGATTATGGCACCGACTCAGCTTCTGAGCCGGTGCCAAACATTTGTCGTAAGTATACGACATTTGCGGGAAGCACTGGCTTTCCATGACGTATACTTAGGACAAATGTCGGGAAGGGGTTAAAGATCCACTCCAATTCCAGACGTTTCTATTTTGAGATTCTATCACCACCACATCTAGGGTGCGGAACATGGTCAGCAATACACAACTTAAAATCGTTCTTACCATGGCCCCTCTCAACAAAATGTTTGGGTAAAGGCAAATCATTTTTTTTTGTACGTATTGTAGATTTGTGGTTATTAATACACGATCTACATTCCAAAGAAGTTTCTCCAATGTATAATAACTTACATGGGTATTGTATAATGTAAATAATGTGATCAGATACACAGGTAAGATAGTGTATAATTCTAAATGAAGTACCTTTAATTGGATATCTAAATACTTCCCCCCCTAACTACATTTCTACAGTTTCTACACCCTAGACATGGATAACACCTTCGTTTTCTGGGGGCAAGGTAATCAAAGAGCCAGTATCAGCATGAACTAAACGGTCCCTAAGATTTTGGGGCCTACGATAAGCCATGACTGGTGGCATTAAAAATTCTGGAATGTCATGGTAAGCCACTCACATCTCACATCTCCTTCCCAACTGGCGGTTGGGCTGTGGGCGGAGCTCTATGTGGGCGGAGCTCTATGTGAGCTTGGGACACCATCGTTCTCGGTTATATAATAGATATCGCCATGAGTGTACTAGTGTTGAAGATTTGAACTATAATACTTCTATCTCAGGATGGACATACCACTGTCTTGGCTCACAACTATCTCCTCTGACTCCCCCATAAACACATATGTTCAGATTGGCCGAGCATGCATGTTTGCTACAATATGGAGAAAGGGATAAGCCACTGCCTGCCAAAATGTGAAATAAACTGGAGCATGCTCTAGCGACACCAGAACGCAATCGTTAACATAGAAGTTAATCGGTATATATGGAAACTTATAAAACATAAATATGGCCAATAGACATACAGAAAAAATATGGGACAAAACATAATCCATATAGCACAACAAGCAGAGCGGAGCTCAGTCATCGAATTTTGTATATCTGCAAGTACCTTATTTTCATACCCACATGTGCATGCATTATGAAACTCTATTGTAGTATCAGGTGTAGTTTTATGTGGCCCATTGTGCAACAGCGTTACAATGGACCCCCTTTCTCATCCACCCTCCAAGGCCAGTACAGCACTATACCGCATGGATGTCACGGTAGGTCACGCGGTCATGCCCACCACGTCAAAAACAAACTCAGGTTTTTAAAGGGGTTGAAAAATAATTTGCAGATAGTCTTGATTAAAAATTTTCTACCATATTGTGCTTACAGCTCCTATGGTCTGTAGACTAGCAAGAAGCAAGCGGTCAGATGAAAGGTAGTTACTCATGACTGTAAGATCAGACTCCATCTAGAATTTGTTGACAGAAAATGAAAGAATTTTTAACATTGAGATTATTTGCAGTTATTTTCGATGTATTGGAGCAATACAATTTTTTGAAAAGTAGACATGTAGACATGTGCTATAAAGAGAAACAAACCCTGTTTTAATTTTCTATCAGATTTTTTTACATGATTATGTGGGCAGCTATCTTGCATGCATGTGCCTAAGCAATTCGACATATAAAATGTGTCTATATATGTGAATATGTATAAAATATGTGTATGGATCATAACAGTAATATATATTTTAGAACAATATGAGTAATATGCCATTAGAATTGCTTGATTTTACCTGAAAATCTTCCGGTCATTTAGGCTAGACAAACAAAGAGCAGGGAGTTCTGGAATGACAGCTCCCCTGGCATGTTCCATTTGAGTGGATATTGACACAGAGCGGCTGAACTTAGGCTACCTCACAGTGAATAACAGACAAGAAGTAAGAAGAAACAAGGGACTGCCTAAATATCATCATACAGCCTTGTTGGCTTAATGTGTACCTCCACTTTCAATGAAAAACGATTATAGTGCAGTATAATAATTTTTCATAAAAAGAAGCAAGGGACTGCCTAAATATCGTCATACAGCCTTGTTGGCTTAATGTGTACCTCCACTTTCAATGAAAAACGATTATAGTGCAGTATAATAATTTTTCAGTGAAAGTGGAGGTACACTTTAAAGTAAACACCTTTTTTTTCTTCTTTCAAAACCATATCATTTTTAAGTCCAGAATTCAGTGCTAATTAATTTCATAATATAACTTTATGGGGGTCAGAGCTTGATTTTTATGTTAGGCTAGGTTCTCACTGACACTCTATTGACAAGAGGAATTGTAACACCGAGTTATCAATGTATTCATACATTTCCAGGAGGAATACCAAAAGGACAGCAGAGTTCTAAAATAACATTCTCCAATAATATTATATTATGGTCAATACTAGTATTTACTAAAACAGACATGTCAAGAGAGCTGAGGTGTCCTCTTTAAACTATAGCAATACAATCAGGGGCGCATAGCAAACTCTTGACTGGGGCCCCCCAGGTGCCACAAGCAGCCCCCCTTATAGATAGTGCCCCCTGTAGAATGTGCCATACAGCCCCCCTATAGACAGTGTCACGCCCAACTTATAGATAGCGCCCCCACCTCTCCCTTGTAGATAGTGCCATACAGCCCCCCTGTAGATATCGCCATAAATTCTCAACACCTCTAAATATAATAAAGCGCCATACACTGCACCACTAACTTTAATAGTGCCATACACTGTGTCCCTGATTATAATAGTACCATACACTGTGTCCCACCCACACACACCGTGCCCCTGTAGATAGTGCCCCAAATATTCCCCTGTAGATAGTGACCCCCATAGAGCCTATGTAGACAGTGCCCTACATAGAAGCACCTGTAGATAGTACCCCACATACAGCCCCCTGTAGATAGTGCCCACATATGGACTCCAGAGCTGCAAGGCAATAGTGCTAACCACTGAGCCACCGTGCTGCCCTACATATAGCTTCCCCTATAGATAGTGCTCCACATATAGCCCACCTCTGTAGATAGTGCCTCACATATAGCCCACCTCCATAGACAGTGCCCTACATATAGCCACCCTGTAGATAGTGCCCGACAGGTAACCCACCCCGGTACATAGTGTCCCACATATAGCCCACCCCTGTATATAGTGCCCTACAAATAGCTCCCCTTATAGATAGGGCTTCACATACAGCCCACCTCTGTAGATAGTACCTCACATACAGCTCCCCCTGTATATAATGTCCCACTTATATCCCACCTCTGTAGACAGTGCCCTACATATAGCATCTCTGTAGCTAGTGCCCCACAGGTAACCCACCCCTGTATATAGTGTCCCACATATAGCCCAACCCTATAGTTAGTGCCCTACAAATAGCTCCCCTATAGATAGTGCACTACATAGAGCCCACCCCTGTATATAGTGTCCCACATATAGCTTCCCCTGTATATAGTGCCCCACATATAGACCTCCCTGTAGACAGTGCCCCTCATACCCACATATAGACCCCCCTGTATATAGTGGCCCACATCCCCACATATAGATCCACCTGTATATAATGGCCCACATTACCACATATAGACCCTCCCTGTAGATAGTGCCCCACATCCCCACATATAGACCCTTTGTATATAGTGGCCCACATCCCCACATATAGACGACCCCCCTCTGTAGATAGAACCCCCACTGTAGATAACGCCACTCACAGTTTTAGTATAAAAAAAATAAAAAAATTACATACTCACCCTGATCCCGTTCCCGCGCTGTCCAGTGGCAATGCAGATCTGCTCTCTTCTGAGCAGGTCTGCTGGAGCTGAACGACGCAAGCGGCACGTCGCTCAAAGGCACTGATTGGCAGGGCAGAATGACTTGCCCCGTCAATCAGCGCCTTCCAAGCATGGAAACGGCGCGATAACATAATCACGCCGCTAGCGTCATTGAAAGGCGCTAATTGGCGGGGCAAGTCATTTTGGTCGGGCACGGAACTATCCAGCGCTAATGCATGTATTTGTGCCTGTGTGAAAAAAGACGCAAGTACAAATACTGCAAGAGAGAGGGGGCCCGCTGCTAGCGACGCCCCCGGGCATGAGAGGGCCTGTGTCGCCCGGCCCATACATGTTAGAGGCTCGGTGGCGCCGGCCCCGTAGTAGCGTCACCGAGGATATGGGGGGGGGGGGTGTCGGTGGACAGCACGGGACCCCTAAAGCCGCGGGCCCTTAGCAGCCACTACGGCTGCTACAGCTGTAGTTGCACCACTGTATACAATATATTTTAAGCTAAAAATGAAGCTCCAATTATAAAGTAAATCTGCATAGAATTTACCTATTTAGATCAAATAAAGTCAAAATAGTGTTCAAAGGCAGACATTTACTTTCAATGGAGTATTTTGTCAACACAGAGAGGAGATGGGCTATCAAGAGTGGAGTAGACACGGGGCCCATGGCTTTCTGTTATAACATATATGCATGTATAGCTGGTTTACAGAACTATAAATCAAGGAATGGGGTTTAGGATTAATTATGGCCCCAATATATGTTACACAAATGTACTGTGACAGACCACCGCCTAATAATAAAAACCTTATGACACATGAAACACAGCCTTCTATGTCTTTTGTGTTCAAGATGGTTTGATGTGCTAATTCTCTTTGTTACTATGTATATCTATTGTAATATATTTTAACCTCCATAAATCTCAATATATTTAACAGTATTTTTAGGAGGAAGACATGTTAATGCACCAAAAATATTAAATTATTTTATTAGTGCTTGTATCCTTTTCATCCTTCTGTCCCTAGTATACTTGTACGATACAGGTATTAAGATTATAAACACCACTGCAGACAGGGACTGATGTGAGGAATAACATTCTGTGCACAGCAATTCTGTGAGGAATATTATGGCAATAAAATAATTGTGTAATAAATATTTATAATTTAATCTATCATTGAACTGTGCAGCCACTTTAATTTTTGTTTAGGTATTCATTATACCTACTAACATTTGAATCCCAAATGGGACAGTGTAAGCCACGCCACTAAATTGCCAAGGAACGGCCATTTAACCCGTTAAAGAGGGCCTGTCATGTACATACAAATGTTAATCTGCTGCCATACCTGCATTCATCCCATTTATTTCATGTTTGTCGGTACCTCTGTTCTTCTGCAATCAGCTTTCGTTCCCCCTGAATTCAGTCCGTTCATGTTGACAGGGGATATGCAAATTTATGAATAAATGACAACTGGGCTGTCTTTACCGCCCAGTTGTCAACCTAAGCCCTACTGACAATTTGAAACAATTGAAACTAAGGGGGTTGTACTCTTTGTACTATCCCATTTAGTTAAAATGATCCCCTGATGATAAGCTGATCATAAAAGGCCTCAATGTCTATCGAACAGCTGTAATAAATTGGAAGCAAGTGTTAATTTCCCAAAATAAAGAACTACACCATTCCCTTTTAAATCATTTTAGGTCAGTGTAAAGCACTGGGTCCTCCAGGGCTTTTTGTACCCGTTTTCCGCTCTGACCAAAGGGACCCCCTTATAAGTATTTAAAAATGGGTTTTTAAACCAGAAAACCCCTCTAAGAATCTTCTAATAGCTTCTGAGCATGCATAGCAAACTGCAGAGTAAAACTGGTATTGTTCTTCTATATGATTTTTCGGGGTTGGATTAAAGAGTCTGTGATCAGTGAAATTCTATTATACTGTGTATAATGTTTAGGATATTACTGTAGCCGCTGTAAATCTGTTCGTGTCTGTATTGTGGTAAAAGCGGATTAGCGTAAGAGCAGTAACCATGATCTCATTCTCATCAGCTTGTCACAATGAGTAAGATAACACAAGCGAGGATTGCTGGCATGGGCACTGCAAGCAAGAAATAGGTTGGTCTGTTCTCAGTAGGTCATGGAAATTACTCAAACAGATACATAGTGTTGTAAGGAAACATCAGAGGAATTTCTATTGGAAGTGTAATTGGAGGCTTTTTTTGTCTTTCTTTGAATTATCTTCTTCTTTTGGAAGATTTGCTGCAATGAGGCTTACCAAACACTGTTCTCTCACGGGGCATAATGAAAGATTTTAATCGAAACCCTGTTAGGGACCTGAACTCATTTTTTTCACATTCACATTTTTTTCCTTTTAGGACAGGAAAAATCCACAGCAAATCTGCAATAAAATCAGCACTAAAAATACACAATACACTCATACAGATTTTGATTTGTATGTGGATCTCACCTTCCATAATGAAGTCCACCACCTTTTTGCAGTAGAATAGGGAATGCTTTGGATTTTTTTCTGGGACATGTGGATGAGTTTTTGAAAACTACATTCACTTGCATCGTTCTGTGTTTTGCTGCATAATCCACACAGATTTATTTAAAAGGGTTGTGTCATGACAGACATTTATGGCATATCCACAGGACATGACATAAATGTCTGATAGATGCAGTTCCCACCTCTGGGTCCTGCACCTATCATGGCTGTTGCTGTAAAACCAGTCCTGCAGTGCACTGATGCTCCCTCGGGATTCGGTGGCCCACATTTGCCTCTCCAGTTGGGACAGGGTCAAGGTCCTTCATCCAGAAGATAGGTGTGGGTCCTGTGGAAAAGCCATAAATGTCTCTCATGATACAACCCCCTTAACTCCTTAAACGCTTAACGGTGCATATGTCTGTCAAAAGCAGGTTCTAGTTCCTGCTATGTGATGGATATATATATATATCATTGGGATCTAGTAGATACTGCCACTGTACCTACGAGATCAGCGGCAGGAGTGTGGCTGTCATATACAGCCGGACTCCGGGCGCAACTGCGGAGATGAGAGATATCTCTGTTCCTGTCAGTTTAACGCCTTAGGTGCTGCAGTCAACAGCTTCCTCTAACAGCGCATCAGTGCCCAGATACGCGATCGCGCTAGCACTGACAAAGGCCCCCAGGTCTGCCATGGGTGAAAGCCTATCAGGCCATGTCAGAGGCACAGCCTAATAGATTGCCTGTCAGTTATACACTGACAGGCAATAAGGCTTTGGAATACTAAGTATTCCAAAGCATTAGGCAAGCAATTATAATATGCATCTTCTAGTCTAATAAAGAGAAACAAAAATGAAAGGAACATCAATAAAATGTAATAAAATAAAAAATATATAATGGGCTGCATGGGCTATTCCCTGGTTAATCCATCATCAATTAAGCAGGTAAAAGGTCTGGAGTTGATTCTAGGTGTGGCATTTGTATTTGGAAGCTGTTGCTGTGAACCCACAACATGAGGTCAAAGGATCACTCAATGCAAGTGAAACAGACCATCGTTAGGCTGAAAAAAAATGAAGAAATCCATCAGAGAGATAGCACAAATGGTAGGAGCTGCCAAATCAACAGTTTGGTACATTCTTGAAATAAAAAGAGTGCACTAGTGATCTTGTGAACTCCAAAACGCCTGGACGTCAATGGAAGACAACAGTGATGAATGATCGCAGAATCCTTTTCATGGTGAAGAAAACCCCTTCACAACATCTACCCAAGTGAAGAACACTCTCCTGGAAGTAGGTGTATCAGTATCTAAGTCCACCATAAAGAGAAGATTTCATGAGAGCAAATACAGAGGGTTCACCACAAGGTGCAAACCATTAATCAGCCTCAAAAATAGAAAGGCCAGATTATACTTTGCCAAACAACATCTAAAGAAGCCAGCCCAGTTCTAGAACAGCATGAAACTAAGATCAAACTGTACCAGAATAATGGGAGGAAGAAAGTATGGAGAAGGCTTGGAAAGGCTCATGATCCAAAGCACACCACATCCTCTGTAAGACATGGTGGAGGAAGTGTGATGGCATGGGCATGCATGGCTGCCAAAGGCACTCGGTCACTAGTGTTTATTGATGATGTGACGGAAGACAGACGCAGCCGGATGAATTCTGAAGTATTCAGGCATATACTTTCTGTTCAGATTCAACCAAATGCAGGAAGGTTGATTGGACGTCGCTTCACAGTACAGATGGACAATGACTAATATACTGTGAAAGCAACCCAGGAGTTTAAAGAGGCTCTGTCACCACATTATAAGTGCCCTATCTTCTACATAATGTGATCGAAAAACTATCAATTTTGACGGAGTTACGACCTATTTTAGATTTATGCTAATGACTTTCTTAATGCCCAACTGGGCGTGTTTTTACTTTTTGACCAAGTGGGTGTTGTAAAGAGAAGTGTATAACGCTGACCAATCAGCGTCATATACATGTCTCCATTCATTTACTCAGCACATAATGATCTTGCTAGATCATGATGTGCAGTCACATACACACACACATTAATGTTACTGAAGTGTCTTGACAGTAAATAGACATCGCTTCCAGCCAGGACGTGATGTCTATTCACAATCCCGGCACTTTGGTAACGTTTGTGTGGGACTCACGCTTGCTGTCATTAAGTCCCACACAAGCATTACCGAAGTGTCGGGATTGTGAATAGACATCGCGTCCTGGCTGGAAGCGATGTTTATTTGCTGTCAAGACACTTCAGTAACGTTAATGTGTGTGTATGTGACAGCACAACACCCACTTCTCTCCACAACGCCCACTTGGTCAAAAAGTAAAAACATGCCCAGTTGGGCATTAAGAAAGTCATTAGCATAAATCTAAAATAGATCATAACTCTGTCAAAATTGATCGTTTTTCTAAATAAAAAACACTGCTGTTGTTAAGGATCTGCCAGGCACAGCTTCTGTATCCACGCCCATAGGTAATCAGTCTGCACCTGCTTCTATGTCTGGGAGACTGACTCCATCTTCCACCACTCAGGATGGCAGGCTTAGGAGTGGGAGAGCCTATCATAGTCTGTCCAGACGGAGCTAGCTCCCGCCCTCTGTCTATTTATACCTGCCTTTCCTGTTCCTCCTTGCTTGTGATTCTTCTTATTTGGTTTCCTGGCCCTGCTGCAGCTTCTTTATCTATTTGACCCTGCTTCATATTGACCCTGGCTTACTGACTACTCTCCGTCTCTGCGTTTGGTACCTCGTACACTCCTGGTTTGACTCGGCTTGTTCACTACTCTCCTGCTCTGCGTTTGGTACCTCGTACACTCCTGGTTTGGCTCGGCTCGTTCACCACTCTTGTTGCTCTCGGTGTTTGCAGTGGGCAACTGCCCCTTTTCCCTTGCTTCTGTGTACCCTTGTCTGTTTGTCTGTCGTGCACATATTGAGCGTAGGGACTGTCGCCCAGTTGTACCCCGTCGCCTAGGGCGGGTCGTTGCAAGTAGGCAGGGACTGAGTGGCGGGTAGATTAGGGCTCACTTGTCTGTTTCCTTACCCACGTCATTACAGCTGTAATCTACATTACAGCGCCGATCATATTATGTAGAAGATAGGGCACTTATAATGTGGTGACAGAGCCTCTTTAAGGTAAAGTAGTGGAATATTCTGCAATGGCCAAGTCAATCACCAGATCTCAACCCGATCGAGCATGCATTTCACTTACTTAAGTCAAAACTTAAGACAGAAACACCCACAAACAAGCAACAACTGAAGACAGCTGCAGTAAAGGCTGGCAAAGCATCACAAAGGAGCAAACCCAGCATTTGGTGATGTCCATGGGTTCCAGACTTCAGGCAGTCATTGCCTGCAAAGAATTCGCTACAAAGTATAAAAAAAAACCACACATTTTATTTATGGTAATGTTAATTTGTCCAATTACATTTGAGCCCCTGAAATGAGGAGGCTTTGTAGAAAAATGGTTGCAATTCCTAAACGTTTCACAGGATATTTTTGTTCAACCACTTGGAATAAACCTGAAAGGCTACACTTCAATTGCATCTCAGTTGTTTCATTTCAAATCCAATGTGGTGGCATGCAGAGCCCAAATCATGAAGATTGTGTCAATGTCCAAATAATTCTGGACCTAAGTGTAGATGTTATGTATAGATGTACAGCTCGATACAATGACAAAAATAATACATGTAGAATCTTTCTAATTTTATCATGCAAGTGAGTTCCAATTTGTTGAGGTAAGGAAATGCGTCAATGTTCCCCAAATCTTCAGAAATTTGTCGAACTGATGATTTGATGTACATCTTGTTTTTTCATACAAGTTAATTACCTTAATCTCTCTCAACCAGTTTGGAATATTTGGAGAGTTCTCATCTCTCCAATGTCTGACAATCAAAGCATTTGCTGCATTAAGCAGGTGAGGGATAATTGAGAGTTTATGTTCTGGTAATTTTTTGTTATCTAAATTCAATAATACAAATTCAGGGGTAAGGTTTTTGAAAATAGTGAAAATTAAATAAAATGTATATATGGTACTGCCGCAATTGTAACAACCCATAGAAAAAAAATAACACATTATTCAAACCATATTGCGTATGTTGTGGAAAAAATAATCTAGAATTGTTATTTTTTCTACGTGTGCAATGTATAGAAGACATTATAGCAGTTAGGTTGCACCCACTAGCTCAGAGACAATGAGAATTAGAGATAGAGCCTACAGAAGGGAAAACTGCTAAAAATGCAGAATAATGTCCAGAAATAGTATAATACCTCATCTACACAGCTTATTCTGAAAAGCCACCTGAAAGGTTAAGTACGCCTAAAGATACAAGGGGATCGTGGGGATAGATAGGTCACAGCTGATATGACATTATTCAAAGATAGTGACATCCAGCTTTCTCAGCCTCCTGAAGGGCAAAGCTGTATATATTTTAGGCTTTATTCAGACGAACGAGAATTACGTCCGTGCAACGCGCGTGTTTTTCACACGCGTTGCACGGACCTATATTAGTCTATGGGGCCGTGCAGACATGTGCGTGATTTTTACTCAGCGTCAGTCTGCTGAAAAAAAGTCATGACATGTCCGTTCTTTGGGCGTTTTGCGCGAATCACGCACCCATTGACGTCAATGGGTGCGTGAAAACCACGCATGTCGCACGGAAGCACTTCCGTGTGAACAGCGTGATTCGCGCAACAGCTGTCAAACTCTGAATGTAAACAGAAAAGCACCACGTGCTTTTCTGTTTACAAACATCCAAATGGTGTGTCATAATGATGGCGGCTGCGCGAAAAGCACGCAGCCGCGCATCATATGCTGCTGCCACACGGAGCTGTTAAGTGGCTTTTGCGCACGCAAAATACCGCGTTTTTGCGTGCGCAAAAACGCCACGCTCGTGTGAATCCAACCTTAAATTGATATATTGCTCAGTCCTACACTCGCAAGGTAACTATATAGATTTGCTGTTTCAGAATCAGGTGAAAAGCCAGCATATGAAATTGTTTAATAAAAATGAACACGTTTTTGGTTTTGATTTTGTGTATTTAGGTGCAAATGCTCTTTACACTAAACAGCGTATTCTCCCATTACTCCCTCAGCAATATCTCAAGCAGTTAATTATCTTTAATATCTCTATGAAATGTTATACCACAAGTGTGTGTACAGTGGCTGAGCTCCAAGAGAAAAGATTATATAAAATATCTCTCTTAGCCAGTTAAAACACCACCGCTATTTTGAATGCCACATTTATTGTAATGTACTCCTTACATCCAGTAGTGTTAGGCTGCTTTTACATTTTCTAGGGAAGCCTCTAAGGAATAAGACGGTATGACTTTTAGGCTTACTGAAAGTTATTCACTGCTGGAGAAGCACCTTGCTGCCCACCTGGGAGTTACACTTATGAAGCAGTAAATCACACTTCTTCATGTCTTGTTCCATCTGAGTCCGTGCGATTTATACAGACAAGGTTGGGAAAATGTCTTTCCTTTGATCTGTGAATAGTGACTGTTTTGACATAAACTGACATAAAGATTTTGGGCATTTGACCTTTGCAGAAGTCTTTCAAGCACATCCGTCCGAGTGAAACCAAATCTCGTTTAGCTCCGTGATCTCGCGAGATTTGGTTTCACTTGCCGGAATCTCACAAAAAAGAGTTAGAAGTGTCAGGATTCTGAGTACACATGACGTCCAGGCTGGATGGTCATGTGTATTCATTATCAGGACACTGTAGTAATGTTAGGGCTTGTGTATGTAGCTGCACATAGTGATATAACTATATCGCTAGTGCAGTGTAAATGAATGGAGAGGAGTGCATGATGCCGATTGGTCAGCGTCATGCACTCCTCTGTACAACGCCCACTTGGTCGAAAGTAAAAGTACGCCCACTTGGGCATTAAGAAATCTCATTAGCATAAACCAAAATCGCTCCTAACGTTGTGAAAATAGATCGTTTTTTTAAATAAAAAGCATTACTGTCACCTACATTACAGCGCCCATCTCCTTATGTAGGAGACAGGGCACTTATAATGTGGTGACAGAGTCTCTTTAATCATATGCGTGGTCCCGGGATTTTAATTTTAATCGTTCTGTTTTTAAAATGACTCCATGAGTGCTGGATACACATTTTTTGTCCTGTTCCATTGCAATGTACTAATGTGGTATACTGTATGTAATCATACAGTGACCTACCCAGCATCCTTTGCTCATCCTCTCTTATGATGTCATACAGGCTTGATATCATGATTGCTTAAAACTTGATGCTGTTTTCCAGTCACTTACAGAGTTGCGGCCCTTGTAGTGAAGCATTTACATGTGAAATGTGAGACACAGAACAGGTACCGTAATTAGTATTATTAATTGTAATTATCATACTAATTATATGTGGCCCAAAACAACCAAAGTTTAGCTGATAAAAGCAGTGTGTATACTGATTGGCTACTTTGAGCAACAATGCCACTTGTTCTTTTAGACACCTTTGATACATGAATCCCTGTAGGTTTAGTACATTTAGTCTATTTTAGCAATCCAACCAGTACAATATGTGTAAATGTGAACTTAAAATAACGCTCCACACAGACAACACTGACCACAAAGTTTTATCGTAAAGGGCTTGTAATATGTTGTATAAATGTCTAACAAATAGGTTTAGTGTTTTATATATATATACATATGTTGTTTTTTGTCCCTCTGTTATCAGTGTCCCTGTGGCAATAATTCCTGCTTCTCAGGCAATAGAGTGTAATCATAGGGGCCCTAGAGCACTTAGAAACCAATCAGATTTCTTGTTTTCTTACCAGTTTTGGAAAAAAAACTTGATTCTAATTTGTTGCTTTGAGGCCCAGCATCCCTCTAATAACATTGAAATGTAGAGCAATATTTAGGGAGTTCCGTTTCTAGTTTATTGTACGTATCGTAGAATGTATCATTCTATACTATTGCAAATCTAGGGCTTTACAATATTAACCCCATAAAGACCTGCCTATTTTGGGCCTTAACAAGAACCTTTCACCTGCCCATACATGTGCACCATGTAACCTAGGCACTGCTTCACAAACCTTGTCTCACTTTAAAAAAAATTCTATCCTCCTCGGTTATTTAGATATCGGTGCCATTATATTTGGTGCCTGATATGTAAATAACCCCCTGAATTGTCAATGTGACATTTCTTTAATTCTAAATTGCATGGGGGTGTTACTTTTCGCTCTGACACTGTCCAATCAGCTATGGACAGTGTGAGAGCAGCTTGTGCTGTGTGATCTCTCTCGTGAGATTACAGTCTTGTCATTCTGCAGAGAGTGTGAGGAAAAATTAAAAGTGAGACAAGGTTGGTAAGGACCCAATTTTTTTGTCTTTTATTGATTAGCTTTTATTCATTTCTTTTCTATGGAGGGGGAATGCAAAAAAAACCTGAAATTCTCCATTGTTTTGTTTTTTTCTCTATTTACTGTGCTGTAAAAATAACAAGTGCACTTTATTCTGTGGATTATAACGATTGCAGCTGTACCATATATGTATGTAGACTTTAAATTAATTTTTTATTAAACTTTATTTAGCTTGATTTCACTGTTTTTGTCCTTTAAGGGGACTTATAGCAGCGATCCCTTCTATAATGCTTTGGAATATGTTAATACATGAATTAGCATTATTGTCTATTAGTATTATACTAAAGGTGTATTCACATGGTGCGGTTATGCCGCGTTTTTCGTGGCCCGGCCAAAAAACACACTGGAAAAATGCATTGACTTTAACCGCAATTTGATATGATTTTGCAAGTCGCTGTAAAAATGCATGTGTTTTCAGTGCATTTTCGGCTGTGCGGCAAAAGACTAGATAAAACCGCACTGTGTGACTACATCCCAATAGGCAACCAATCAGGCTATGCCTCTAACATATACTTATGGAAGACCTAAGGGCCTACGTAGGGGCCTTAGTTAGGCCCTTGACTGCCATGGTAACCCATCTACTCGATTGCAGGGCTGACAGAACGAGCCTCCTCCCTCTTCAAGCACCTTAGATGCCGTGGTCACTATTGACCACTGCATCTAAGGTGTTAAACAGCCTGGATCGAAGTTTTGTCTGACCCGGGTCATTACAGTGGGTGCTCCGTTCTCAATTATGGCCGGACTCCCACCGTTGATCGCAAAAGTACAGCTCCTTTGCAAGCACGATCACCATGATGTAACAGTATGTAATCTAAGGCATTATATGCATTAATGAGTTAAATGGAACTGAATAATGTTATTAATTGAGCAATGAACAGCAATATAAAATCTTTTTCTACCATGACACTTTTTCACGTTTAACAAACACAAATAAAAGAAGAATTATAACATTTTAAAAAAAAATCACTTTATACCTCCATACTTATATATTTTCTGAAAGTAGACACTTGGCACGTTTTGTAAAAAACTGCATAAAAAGTCATGTTTGTGATGAACCTAAACACTTCTAAAAGACAAAAGTTCAGGATGTGCTGAGTTTATATATGCCACTTATGTCTGTGGCTACATGTCAACAAATGTTCTGATTAGCTGCGTGGGGTGGTTAGATAAAAAAACTGTTCATATTCTCACCCCTATAATAGGAAAAAAAGACCCCCCAAATATCAGAGATCAGATATTGTATCCTTACTGATTGTTAAGGGGGTGATAACATACAGAAAATCTCCTGTATCACCCTCTCTTGGGTCAATGGAGGCTGTACAGGGGGAGAATGACAGTAAGGCCCTGTTCACAAGGCAGAAATTTTGCGCCGTGATTCTCAGCGGATTCTGTCACAAAATGCTGCCTCATTCATTTAAATGGGAGGCGGACGCTTCCTTTTCCCGCTAGCTGACACTAAACCATGAAGTAAAATTTTTCAAGGTGCCCCCAGACCTGAAATGAGTGCTGCACCCTGATTATCACACTTGAAATACAGTTTTATTGGAAAGTTAAGATTTTGGGTTTTAATATGATACCAGTATCTAAGCTCTAGTCGTTATATTCTAGCCACAGCAAGTGTTTAAGGACATGATGTACTGTGCTTGGCAGTGAAAACGGTTAATAGAGCCCTAAATGGCATGGTAAATTGAGCAATGAATTGAAAGAGTTCATAAATTATACTGGGGGAATTAATTAAGGGGTTTATACAGGATTAGAAAAACATGACTGCTTTCTTCTAGTAACAGTGCCACCCCTGTCCACAGTTTTTTTGTGGTATTGTAGCTCAGCCCCATTCACTTCTATGGAGCTGAGCTTCAATATCGGAGACAACACATGGACTGGTGTGGCAAGCTTGAAAGCAGCCATGTTTTTCGAATCCTGTACAACCCCTTTAGGCATTGAAGGGAGGTATTGAGCACTGTATTCGGTTATTAATTGGGTGATGTATGCATTGGTCATTCCCCATACCTCCCAACCATCCCGGATTCAGCTGCACAGTTCGGGATTCTGAGCGGTGTCCCGCTGTTTTGGGCGGCCGGTGGTATGTCCCAGTGTCAACTGTATCTGCGTCCTCAAGATGCAGAAACAGTTGAACCCAATGCTGAGGCAAGGAACCGTCAGCTCCCTGCTTCAGCAGTGCTTCCCGCAAAATGTCGTATACTTACGACAAATGCATGGCACCGGCTCAGAAGCTGAGTTAGTGCCATCATCCCCGGATGTCAGCTGTATCTTTCAGCTGCATTGGCGGGGACCGAAGTTAGCTTTGATTCCCGCCATTAACCCCTTAAATGCAGCCGTCAAAAGCGATCGCTGCATTTAAGGTGTTTGCAGCTCATCGACACCCAAGCAATGAAATCGCCGGGGTGTCGGTGGCTGCAATGGCAACTGGAGGCCTAATACTGGCCTCCCGGTGTGCATAACTGCGAAAACATTCACCCCCACCCTGAGAGGATTCCGTAGCCGCCGGCAAGATGGTGCTGGCTCAGGAGATGAGCCGGCGTCATCAGCGGTGGATGTCAGCTGTATGTTACTCCGATCCGTGCCATTAACCTCTTAGATGCAGCGATCGGATTACCTCCAGCCAGGACGTGATATGTATTCAGAATCCTGACCACTTCTGTAGCATCTCTGTGAGTTACAGCATAGCAGGCGTAGTCTCACAAGATTACGCTATAAGCAGTCATTCACAGCGAGATCTCGCGGTGCTGTGCTGTAAATCACAGGTCAAAAGTAGCCAAAGAGGGAAGGCGTTAAGCTCTGAGCCCAGAGAAGCACTTGACGCCACTGTCCATATTTCAACTATGGAGTCCCCGGCCAGAGCAAAGCAAGCTCTCTGGCCGAGGACTTCTGTCTTGGGAAAGCCACTGACGTTGCTATCCATATATAGACAGTGACGTCAGAGGCTCCTTCTGGAGTGGATTCCCCGGCCAGAACGTTGCCGGCTGCCAGTTGATCTTCCTGACATCAGTGGGATCCTTAAGATCCACTAAGAAGTCTTGAAAAATAAAACTAAGTCCAGTGGCGACTTAAAGCCACTCTGGTCGTGAGATTTTGATTTCATGTTTCTAAAGTGTATTACATTTTGGCTTCTAAGCCACCCACTACTGCCATTTGCAATGACGATAAATAAGGCCCAAGGCCAATCATTACAGGTGGCTGGCATAAATCTGGACTCTGCATGTTTTCTGCATGGACAATTGTATGTTCCCCTCTCCAGAGTTGTATCAGGTAAAAGATTTTATGTCAGTGCACCTGGCAACAAAACTTTCAATGTTTATTAACAGGCTCTGTCATAGTCTTATGACTCCATCTCCTACCAGTTAGGTATTTAGGAGGTTAAAAATTAAATAAACAGTGTGTAACTGCCGGGGTTTATAGGGCTCATAGCGATATTCCCGTAAACAAAGAAAACGAGGGCATGAATTGACCTCCCGTGCACCCTTTAAACAAATCCAATGAACACACAGTCAGACTGACACTTATACCCGGGCAGCACCGGGTACTTTTTCTAATGGTATATAGTTAAAATGATAAATAAGCAGGGACTCTTTTTCTGAAAATATGGGGAAGTGGAACAATATCTATCTATCTATCTATCTATCTATCTATCTATCTATCTATCTATCTATCTATCTATCTATCTATCTATCTATCTATCTATCTATCTATCTATCTATCTTTGAATTTTAACAAAAAAAATATTCCACTTGCATTTCAAAAATATGAGTTATTTTGACAAAATTAGGACAGTCAGCAGATATGCCAGTTTTTTAGGTTCAAATTAAATATTTCTGGAAAAATGTGCAATTATTTTTTAACACATGCACAATATTATTGGCCTACAGTGGAAAATTGTCATAATAGATAATAAGTTTATTTGTAACAGCTATGGCACTGCCTGAATATCTTAAACATTTATGTCTTGATATGATATGAATCAACTTGTGGTTTAACGTTATGAATGGGATAATAATCAGCCTCAGGAAGGTAGGCGGAAGCAAGTCAGTGGGAGTAAAGTATCCCAGCAATACAAGCCATTATAGATTGATAAAATGTTCCTTGCTGTTCTCTCCTTTTTAAATATGGAAATAAACTGGGGTTCATATTAAAGTCACTATTATTTTATTTTGACATACCGTATTGGGCAAGGAAATATACACAAAATGTGGAATGCACTAAAGGATAAAGGCTGAATAAGAATAATAGAACCTCTGACATAAAAACCTGAAGGTGTACTTGGTACATTAATAAATTATGCTGAGTTTTTACTCCGTTACTTGCCTAAAAGGGAAAAAGAAAACCCCATTATTATCATTTCAATAGCATAAAGATTCCTACAGTCCTTTGTTTGAATTGTGCATGCTCCATCTTTGCTGTTGCTAAAGACTTTTAAAATACAGTTGTAACTAATAAAAAAGCAACAGGCATTTTATGACACTATTGATGAATCTGTGGGGAAGATTTATCAATAGTTTTAAAGGATGCATCAATTTACACACAACCTGCTGGGCATATTAATCATTTCTCTCTCTTACTCCACTTTATGGCTGAAGTGCAAATACACCAATATTGTATGCCAAAAATTATAACGTTATTAGAAAATTTGACGCATGTGATAATCTATGTAGGCTTTACCTTCTAATTGTCTAATTAAATTACAGTAAGGGTATGTGCACACGATAGCAGGCATTTACGTGTGAAAAGACAGACTGTTTTCAGGAGAAAACAGCTGCCTCGTTTCAGACGTAAAAGCTCCTCCTCGTATTATGCGAGGCGTCTTTGACGCTCGTAAATCTTGAGCTGCTCTTCATTGACTTCAATGAAGAACAGCTCAAATTACGTTGCAAAGAAGTGTCCTGCACTTCTTTGCCGAGGCAGTCAATTTACGTGCCGTCGTTTGACAGCTGTCAAACGACGACGCGTAAATGACAGGTCGTCGGCACAGTACGTCGGCAAACCCATTCAAATGAATGGGCAGATGTTTGCCGTATTTTCAGACGTAAAACGAGGCATAATACGCCTCGTTTACGTCTGACAATAGGTCGTGTGAACCCAGTGTCGTATTAAATTCTTATGTCTCTGTCCAGCACCAACCCATTGCATATGGGCTGGAAAGCATGGACGGGCACTGCTTGCAGGGTACTGCGACTTACATTGTATGGGGACCATTGTCACTAACACTGTAAACAGACATTTGTAGGTAACACTGTTATTGAGTGCATTAGTGGTTGGTACTGTTATGGGGGTACTGTGGCTTGGTCATGGGGCATTGTACTCTCGTCAGATGCTGCAGATCCTTGTATAGAAGGAAGAAAGTGATTGACATAAACTCCTGCCACTCTGCAGCAACTGAAGTGTGTATTCTAAAGGAATAATGTACACTCTACTATACATTATTAATAATATTTTAAGTCTCCTTAGTTTTCTAGAGTTCATGGTATGTGGTATACAGTGAAGGAAATAAGTATTTGATCCCTTGCTGATTTTGTAAGTTTGCCCACTGTCAAAGTCATGAACAGTGTAGAATTTTTAGGCTAGGTTAATTTTACCAGTGAGAGATAGATTATATATAAAAAATAAAATAAAAATCACATAGTCAAAATTATATACATTTATTTGCATTGTGCACAGAGAAATAAGTATTTGATCCCCTACCAACCATTAAGAGTTCAGCCTCCTCCAGACCAGTTACACGCTCGAAATCAACTTGGTGCCTGCATTAAAGACAGCTGTCTTAAATGGTCACCTGTATAAAAGACTCCTGTCCACATACTCAATTAATCAGTCTAACTCTAACCTCTACAACATGGGCAAAACCAAAGAGCTTTCTAAGGATGTCAGGGACAAGATCATAGACCTGCACAAGGCTGGAATGGGCTACAAAACCATAAGTAAGACGCTGGGTGAGAAGGAGACAACTGTTGGTGCAATAGTAAGAAAATGGAAGACATACAAAATGACTGTCAATCGACATCGATCTGGGGCTCTATGCAAAATCTCACCTCGTGGGGTATCCTTGATCCTGAGGAAGGTGAGAGCTCAGCTGAAAACTACACGGGGGGGGACTTGTTAATGATCTCAAGGCAGCTGGGACCACAGTCACCAAGAAAACTATTGGTAACACATTACGCCGTAATGGATTAAAATCCTGCAGTGCCAGCAAGATCCCCCTGCTCGAGAAGGCACATGTACAGGCCCGTCTGAAGTTTGCAAATGAACATCTGGATGATTCTGAGAGTGATTGGGAGAAGGTGCTGTGGTCAGATGAGACTAAAATTGAGCTCTTTGACATTAACTCAACTCGCCGTGTTTGGAGGAAGAGAAATGCTGCCCATGACCCAAAGAACACCGTCCCCACTGTCAAGCATGGAGGTGGAAACATTATGTTTTGGGGGTGTTTCTCTGCTAAGGGCACAGGACTACTTCACGGCATCAATGGGAGAATGGATGGAGCCATGTACCGTCAAATCCTGAGTGACAACCTCCTTCCCTCCACCAGGACATTAAAAATGGCTCGTGGCTGGGTCTTCCAGCACGACAATGACCCGAAACATACAGCCAAGGCAACAAAGGAGTGGCTCAAAAAGAAGCACATTAAGGTCATGGAGTGGCCTAGCCAGTCTCCAGACCTTAATCCCATCGAAAACTTATGGAGGGAGCTGAAGATCTGAGTTGCCAAGCGACAGCCTCGAAATCTTAATGATTTACAGATGATCTGCAAAGAGGAGTGGGCCAAAATTCCATCTAGCATGTGTGCAAACCTCATCATCAACTACACAAAACGTCTGACTGCTGTGCTTGCCAACAAGGGTTTTGCCACCAAGTATTAAGTCTTGTTTGCCAAAGGGATCAAATACTTATTTCTCTGTGCACAATGCAAATAAATATATATAATTTTGACTATGTGATTTTCTTTTTTTTTTTTTATATAATCTATCTCTCACTGGTAAAATTAACTTAGCCTAAAAATTCTAGACTGTTCATGTCTTTGACAGTGGGCAAACTTACAAAATCAGCAAGGGATCAAATACTTATTTCCTTCACTGTATATAATCTCCTATATACTTTTTGTCTGCTTTACAAGATAATTGTTAACTTAGACCAAGCATTTTTTATTAGTTGGGTTAATTTCCGATATTCTATGCGTGTATGTGACCAGCATCATATTTGAGATACCCTGCGCTACCCATTTCATTAAAGCTTAAACCACAGTCAGAAGTAACCTGTCATGTGACAGTACTGATAAAATTGATAGATTGCAAACATCTCAGTGGCACAGACTCGATTTTCCTTATTACAATGATCTGCAGAAATACATTCAGGAACAATATTCATTTCTAGCATTTTTTCAAAGCCTGCGCCTGCCACTGACTGTTCATTTTACTGTTACTAAGCTCATTTGGATTGTACTATGTTTTCGTATGAAAGTGTAGTGTACGCTAAGTCGTTCAGTGAAACAAATCCCCTTAATTCATTTTGATCTGCGGTTTTAAAACAATATAAAGTAATATGAATCTGAGGTTACAGATATTTACTTGTAAAATGTTGACAATTTATGGTTTATTTATACACTCGGCAATAATACCTGTTCAGCGGAACAGACACAAACACTTCATGTTCTATTGTACAAGATTTTTACTGACACCTACCGGTAACTAACAACATACTTTCTGCTTTAAAGGCTATGCTCATCTTCGAAACCACATTTTTTTTTATTGGTTTAATACATATGAAAAATGAATCGACTTATAGGTCTTAATTAAAAGTTTTCTATGGTTTTGATTCTACAGCTTCTATGCAGAATGTGCGTCTCTATGACAACAGACAATAAACAAACTCTGTGTTGCCTGATCCTGAAGTTATAATCCTTCTATTTTCCTCTACTTCTTGCTAAGGCTCTATTTACATAACGTTTGTGATGTATGTTTAGCGTGTACACCAGGAAACCTCCATAGGGCTTCATTAGCCCACAGGAGACTAGAAGAGTGCCCTTTTGTCCTCTTTCAGGCGAGTACTTTCACGCATAGACCATGCTATTCCATGCATAATGATCCTTCAAAAAAATGCATATATGTTTTGTGTTTTTTAACATGGGAGCTTACGGGTGACATATGCCATTGTATACCGCAGGCGCTAAGATATATATACACACACACACACTTATTGTTTATTATTTTTATTGCATTACTGCTATAGTTATTATGTTAATAAATTTGAGGTTCTTAGCGTCCAGTTTGATCAAAATGTGCGAACCCAACTGCCACGAGAAGGCGACCTCTGTCAGGGGGTCCCTACACTGAACATTATATCCCTATTTTGGAGACTTACCTCTCTCTCTTGGGCTGAGCACACAGTGAGCTCAGGCCAGGCAGGAACCAAATATATTCTGTTCTAATTAAAAACAGCCCAGGACAGGTGGGTGGAGAGCACGACCAAAATGGAAGCAGTCACCGCTCCCATGCAAATACTACAAACAAAAAGAGTTGGTCAGCTCCTCCTAAAACATAAAATAGATATGCAGGTGCTAATCTGCCGTGACTAATGTATTACCAGTAACAAGAAAATGCAGATGCACACCGCAGGCGCTAAGATATATATACACACACACACTTATTGTTTATTATGCATTTTTATTATTTTTATTGCATTACTGCTATAGTTATTATGTTAATAAATGTGAGGTTCTTAGCGCTCAGTTTGATCAAAATGTTCGAATGGAGACTCCACATCTGCAAAATTGCAAAATGATAAGATGATAGTCGGCACACGATCCTAGTAAAAACAAAAATTCTTTATTTCATCTGTTTAAAAGATGAAGTAAAATTCTAAGGAAGGACGCTTACGCATTTCGAACTGATAGTTTTTACTCATTGACCTTAACAAAGGCAAGTGAGTACTACAGTTCTTTAAATGTTTGTTTGGGTTCTTATGTCACCTCCTGGATGAATTGTCGATGTGCTCTTGGTAAAATTTTGGTAGGCCAGCCACTCTCGGGAAGGTCTACTACAGTTCCAAGTTTACTCTATTTGTGAATAATGGGTCTAACTGTGATTCGCTGAAGACCCAGAGCCTTAGCAATGGCTTGGTAACCCCTTTTTGATTGGTAGATGACATTGTTTCGCATCTGTATTTGAATCTCTTTGGAATGTGGCATTATATGTTGCTTTTTGAGACATTCTTGCCTGCTTCACATTGCATTGACATCATGCCATGGTGTGGCTAGTGAAATTTAACCTAATAGTGAATTGAATTTGGTTAAGTGGTTGACTTAGTAGCTAAGGAGTCAAATACTTTTTTTTTTACATAAGGCCAGGTAGGGCTGAGCAGCATTTTTACTTCAATATGTTGTGTTTACTTGGGTTTTCTTCATTATCTCCTTACTTGCCAGCAAGGCCCTGGCGTGTGCGAACCCAATCTGGGAACGACAGGGACCCGAGATCCAAGACTTCCAGGGGTTTGTGCAGTTATTCCGTACGGTGTTCGAGGAGCCTGGACGAGTCTCGTCGGCAGCCACTGCTATGCTGAACCTTCACCAGGGTGAGGCCACCATGGGCAAGTAGACCATCCAGTTCCGAAGCCTGGCAGGAGAACTGTCCTGGAACAACAAGACGTTGGTATCTTCCTTCTGGCATGGCCTATCACCCGAGATCAAGGAAGAATTTGCTGCCCGGGATCTACCATCTAACTTGGACAACCTGATTCTGCTTGCCACTCGAGTGGACATAAGGCTCAAGGAAAGATCTCAAGAAGTTCGACAAGAGAGATAGCTTCCTAGATTGGCGCCCAACTTCCAGCAACCCCTCTTGACTTCTTCTACTGCTCCACCCGAGGTCCCTATGCAGGTGGACCGGCTTAAACTGTCAGTCCAGGAGAAGCAGCACAGGCGCACCTCTGGACACTGCCTATATTGCATTCTCGCTGGCCATGTTGTGCGTCTGTGTCCCCAGAAGCCAAAAAACCCCAACGCCTAGTATTGGTTAGGGAGATAACCCTGGGTGATACAGCATTTAATAGAGAACTCTCATCCAAACTGTTCATTCCTGTGACCATCGTCGCAGGCGAGAGGCCCCATTCGGTCTCTGCCTACCTGGACTCTGGCTCTGGAACCAATTTTATCTGCCAAGACCTTGTGGACCTGCTTCATTTTCCTACTGTTCTGCTGGAAAGGCCGTTGACCGTTGCCTCGGTAGATGGACTGCCGCTGCCTGATCCAATTTTGTTCGTGACCAAGCCTTGAGGCTTCAAGTGGGAGCTCTTCACTCCGAGCTCATCTCTCTGTTTGTCCTGCCCAAGGCCGTCAACGCCGTGCTGCTGAGTTTGCCTTGGCTCCGTCTACACGCCCCAGTCCTGGATTGGAATTCCAGAGAGGTTCTCCAGTGGTCTCCCAAGTGTCTCAACCGCTGTCTGGGGCATATCCATCCGCTTCAGCCTCCTCCGCATCAGTCATTGGCAAGGTTGCCTCCTTGTTACTCTCAGTTCGCAGATGTCTTAGACTAGAAGGAAGCAGACACATTGCCTCCACATCGAGCGTATGATTGTCCTATTGACTTGATTCCCGATTCGTCCCCTCCTCATGGTAGAGTATACCCTCTCTCCTTACCGGAGACCCAGTCTATGTCGATCTACATTAAGGAGAATCTTGAGAGGGGCTTCATACTTAATTCCTCATCCCCGGCCGGAGCCGAGTTTTTCTTTGTCAAGAAAAAAGATGGATCCCCCTGACCCTGCATTGACTACCGGGGCCTCAACCAGATCACTGTAAAGAACAAATACCCATTGCCTTTGATCTCGGAACTGTTTGATTGCATACGGGGGCACATTTTTTTTCTAAACTGGACCTGCGGGGGGGGGGGCCTACAATCTAATCCGGATTCATCAGTGTGACAAGTGGAAAACTGCATTTAATACACGTGATGGGCACTACGAATACCTGGTTATGCACTTTGGCCTATGTAACGCCCCCGCAGTGTTTCAAGAATTTGTCAATGACATTTTTCGTGATCTCCTCTATGTCTGTGTTGTGGTGTATCACGATGACATTTAGATTTTTTTCCCCAGATCCAGAAACTCATCAGAGACATGTCCGCCAGGTTTTGCTTAGTTTAAGGGAGAATCATCTTTATGCCAAGCTGGAGAAGTTCGTGTTTGAAAGAAAGTCTCTTCCCTTCTTGGGCTATATCATCTCCGATCAGGGCCTCAAGATGGACCCTGAGAAGGTAAATGCTGTCCTGGAATGGCCACGACCGCATGGCTTAAGGGCCATACAATGCTTCCTGGGATTCTCCAACTTCTACCGTCTGTTCATGCCCAACTTCTCTTCTTTGAAAGCTCCCATCTCTACTCTCACCAAAAAAGGCATGAATGCCAAGGAGTGGACCCCAGAAACAGAAGCCATGTTCAAAACCTTAAAAAAGGCCTTCATGTCAGCCTCTATCCGTCATCCTCTTGATGTATCCCTGCAGTTTACGTTGGAGCTGGATGCCTCCTCTGTTGGTGCTAGCGCACTTTTATTCCAGAGAGGTTCGAAAGGCAAGACTGGGATATGTGGTTACTACTCCAAGCTTTTCTCTCCAGCAGAGCGCATCTACCCAATTGGAGATCGGGAGTTACTGGCCATCAAGCTGGCTCTGCAAGAATGGAGACACCTACTGGAAGGTGCAGCTCATCCAATCCTGGTCTTCACTGACCACAAGAACCTGACCTATCTTCTGACGGCCCAACGGCTGAATCCTCGTCAAGCCAGGTGGTCGCTGTTCTTTGCTCGGTTCAAGTTTGAGCTCCACTACTGACCTGCTGACAAGAATGTGAGGGCCGATGCCTTGTCTAGGTCATTTGAGACAGAGGACACTGTGGAGTCCCCACAGAATTTTATTGATCCTTCTTGCATCTTCTCTGTCAACCCTCTGCTAGTTAGAGATATTTTTCCAGAGGAAGAATCCTTTGCTTGGGTCACAGTTCCAGTTCCGTGGTCCTGAACCGCTACTCCAGGACTCCTAGTTCCGCAGTGGCACCTGGCGGCTCATCAGGGACTACCAAGAAAGTAAGAGGAAGGACGTTTTATTTGGTGGATTGGAGAGGATTTGGTCCTGAAGCAAGGTCTTGGGAGCCAGAGGAGAACATTGATGCCCCTGCCCTCGTGAAGAAGTTTCTCTCCCGCTCTGGCCCTAAAAGGGGGGGGGGTGTAATAGTCTATGGCTGCGGACCATTGTTCTGACTTACCCTCTGACGGTCGCCACCATGAACATGTGAGTTCTCGGCGGCATCTCCCTCCTGAGAGACGTTGGCACTCACTTCCTGGTTCAGTAACTGTCTGCTGCAGGACCTTAGTTTGTCTTGAAAATGGTCTCCTAGTGTTTTCCAGTTCTCAGTGTTACCCGTTCCTGCTGCCTGTACCCTGTATCCTGTGCTACCGTGCCTCTGTGCCGTCTAGATTTGAAGTCGAGTTGTGTCTCCCGCTGCATCTACTGTGTTACACCCACCGGGTTTCTGCCTGCTGCCGGAGCCTCATCTTAAGCCTGAATCACCGCTACTGTGTACATTGCCACAGGTACCCTTTCTGGACTATAGACATTGTATTGTACCTGGTTGGCCAGCTGCCTTTCCGCTACGCGGTACGGCCCAGTAGTCCACACCCCACATCGTGACACTTTGCCTTCCAAAAATTATTCTAATAAGTGATCAAAAAGTTGCATGTATTCAAAAATGCTACCAATAAAAACTACAGCTCGTCTCGCAAAAAACAAGGCCTCATAGAGCTCCATCGATGAAACAATTAAAAAGTTATGGTTCTCAGAATAATTAAACAGAAAAAATACATTATTTTAACAAAAAATAAATTATATTGTGCAAAAAGTTGTAAAACATGTCATTTATAACACATGAACGCTTTATAAAAAAAAACTAAAAACTATGCCATTAGTCTATTTTTTGGTCACCTTGCCTTCCAGAAATAGGATATAAAGTGATCAAAAAGCTGCAAGTACCCCAAAATGGTGTCAATAAAAACCACAGCTCGACTTGCAAAAAACAAACCCTCCCACAGCTCCGTAGATGGAAAAGCATAAAAGTTATGGCTCTCAAAATATGGCAACCCCAAAAATATGATTTAAACATTTTTTTATTGCGTAATAGTAGCAAAACATATAAAAACTATATAGATTTCGTATAGCCAAAAATCATACTGACTCGCAGAATAAAGTTAACATGTAATTTATACAGAACGGTGAACGCCACATTTAAAACAAAACAAAAAAAAATATGCAGGAATTGTTTTTTTTATCACTTTGCCTTCCAAAAAATGAAAAAAAAAAAAGTGATTAAAAAGTCGCATGTACCCCAAAATGGTACCAATAAAAACTACAGGTCATCCCTCAAAAAACTCTTACCACTAAAATGTATGGCTCCCGTAAGTCAGAAAATAAAAAAATATGCAGATGTGCAGGCCCGAGGGGTACATTTCTTCTGTTTCAAGAGGTGATTGTCTAGGCCCTAATATTAGGGTACCAGGAAGGGGAGGACTCAACATATCTGCTGGAAGCGAAGATGCCCGTATTATGCCAGAACAACACTTTCCTGGCAAAATTTCCCAGACTGCAAAGGTGCAGAGTGTGGACCAATAGGGGGATAAGTAAGAACACCATTTATCAGTGCGACAAAGGCCTGTGCATAAAGTATTGCTTCAAAGTGTGACAAACATAATTTTATTTTTTTTCTACCACATTATTACACCACCTTATTATGTCCTGATGTACTCTGCAAAGCTTACATATGCCCCCACATTATAAACGGAAATACCTCTAAAACCCCTAATACCAAGCAAAATCTGGACTCCAAAAGCTAAATGGTACTCCCTCCCTTCTGAGCCCTACACTGTGCCCAAACAGCAGTTTACTTCCACATATATGGCATTGCTATATCTGAGAGAACCCGTATAACAATTTTTGGGGTGTGTGTCTCCAATGGCACAAGCTGGGCACAACATATTTGCCACTGAAATTGCATATCTGGGGAAAAATGAAAAATGTTACTTTGCACCATCTGCATCACATTCATTTATAGAAAACACCTGTGGTGTCAAAATATTCACTACACCCCTTAATAAATGCCTTGAGGGGTGTAGTTTACAAAATGGGGTCACTTCTCAGTGGTTCTTTTATTATTTGATCTCATAGCCTCTGCAATTGTGAACCAATACTTTGTTAATCACCAAATTCTGCCTCAATTTTACATGGTACTCTTTCACTGTCATAGGTCCAGGCAAAATATTAGGGCCGCATGTAGTTTTTTCTAAAATGGTGAAACACAGCATAATAATTAAAGAGCTGTCTTTTCATGGTGTCACAAGCTGGGCCCAACATATTTGACACTAAAGTGGCATAACTATGGAAAATTTCCATTTTCATTCTGCAATATCGAGTGCACACTAATTTCTGGAAACACCTGTGGGGTGTCGTTTTCAAAATTAGGTCACTTCTGGGGGGTTTCGACTGTTTTGTTCCCACAGGGGCTTTGCAAATGCGAAATGGTGGTGAGAAACAAATCTAGCAAAATCTGCGCTCCAAAAACCAAATGGCGCTCCTTCCCTTCTGAGCCCTGCCATGTGCCCAAACAGCAGTTTATGACCACATATAGGGTATTTCTGTACGCTGGAGAATTTGCTTTACAAATTATGTTTTTTTTCTCCTTTATTTTTTGAGAAATATTGAGCTAAAGCTACGTCTTATTGGAAAAAAAATTAATTTGTTTTTTTCACAGCCCAATTCTAATTTAATCTGTCAAACACATGTGGGGTCAAAACGCGTAGTTTCTGAAATGGAGTAACTTTTGGGGAGTTTCTACTGCACTTGTACCTAGGGGCTTTGCAAAAGCAATATGGTGCCGAGAAACAAGCAAAATCCACATTCAAAAAGTCAAATGGCGCGCCTTCCATTCTGAGCCCTACCATGTGCCCAAATAGCAGTCCACATATGGTATATTTCCTTACTCTGAAGAAATTGTTTTACAAATGTTGGGGGGCTTTTTCTCCTTTATTCCTTGTGGATTTTTTTATTTTTTTTAGCTAAAACAACATCTTTTTGGAAATTTTTTTAATTTTCATGTCCAAATTCAAATAAAATCTATGAAACACCTGTGTGGTCAAAATGCTCACTCAAAGGAGTGTTTCCTTTGTTTTGTTTTGACCTCTTCAAACCTGACATGGTACCTAAAATATAATCTAATAAAAACAAGGTCCCAAAATCTGTGTTTCAGTCCATTAGCACACTAGGGCCTTATGTTGGATATTTCTAAAAACTGCAGAATCTGGGCTATAAATATTTATTTGTGTAAAACCTTCTGTATTACAGATTTTTTTTAATTTAAATGGAATTTATGCAAAAAAAATAAAAATGGTAAATTTCACCTCCAGTGTTGTTTTCAATACTTTGAGGGTGCAGTTTTTAAAATTAGTTGATTTATGGGGGTTTCTAATTTATATGCCTTTCAAATCCACTTCAGTACTGAACTGATCCCTAAAAAAATTGTCTTTTCAAATTTTCTTGAAAATGCGTGAAATTTTTCCTATCTTATAAGGGCCTATATCAAATCCAGAGTCAACGCAGCCGTCTACCAGGAAAAATTTAGTGCATTTCATGCTTCCCTCTGCTGACAAGCTTTATGGAGATGCTGATTTAATTTTCCAGCAGGATTTGGGACCTGTCCACACTGCCAAAAGTACCAATACCTAGTTTAATAACCACAGTATTACTGTGCTTGATTGGCCAGCAAACTCGCCTCACCTAAACTCCAAAGAGAATCTATGGGGTATTGTCAAGAGGAAGATGAGAGACATCAGACCCAACAATGCAGACGAGCTGAAGGCCACTATCAAAGCAACCTGGGCTTCCATAACACCTCAGCAGTGCCACAGGCTGATCGCCCCCATGCCATGCTGCATTGATGCAGTAATTTATGCAAAAGGAGCCCCGACCAAGTATTGAGGGCATTTACTGTACATACTTTTCAGTAGGCCTACATTTCGGTATTAAAAATTATTTTTTAAATTGGACTTATATAATACTAACTTTTATATCCGGCGTTGCTCGGGAGGTTGAGTTACGGTATAGATAGAGTAAAAACTCACTATTTAAATACCTCTCAGTATTTAATTGCTTCCTCTCGATATGAATTAAATTTTTTACCCTGTTCTCTTGCGTTGAAAGCTAGAATCGAATTGGTTGCTATAGGAAACTGCTGGTCTACGTTCTATTTGTACACGAGGCCGGTGTCTGCAGTCCTTCCCAGTGATCGATTGATCGCCTCGGCCTACGCTCATTCTATCACATCGGTTACCTTAGTGGCCGCTTATCACCTTGCCGTGCCCCAGCCCCGCACCACCACCTCTCCTGTCCCCATCCCCGTGTCCTCATCGCTTTACTCCTCCCTCCGGGCACACTCTTCTCCTCCATCCCTCTCTCTATGGTGTCTCCTCCTCCTCTAGTCCTCACTGCTGCTGTTCTCCCACCTGCCTCGGTGTCCTCACCTCCTGTCACTTTCTGTCGCTCTCAGGCTCCGGCCCACGCACTCATCATGGGCCTCAGGTGATAAACCGAGACGGCCGCCGGGTTCAGCGGGCGGAGAGCAGAGCTACCGGAGAGCGTGGATTCCCAGGCCTGACCGCCCGTACCGGGGGCTTCAAAACTGAGTAAGTCCGCACCTCCGACCGCATTGTATATTGCCTTGTGTGTATAATGCGGCTCTATTCCCGCGGCTTTATCCGACATTATGTAGGTGACATGTAACCTTCTGTGTATATGACAGGAGCGTCTATGTGTGACACACGCAGCATGTCGTGTACACGTAGTACTGGGGTGACACACATACATGTGGTGTGTGTATATATATATATATATATATATATATATATATATATATATATATATAATTAGTGTGTCACTGAGCTGTCAGTGCAATCCGTTACCTGGGGAACGCGTGTCCAATCAAAAATAGCTATTCCCTGACTTTAAACCAATGAAAAATCGGGCTTCAAACAAACTTTCGAAAATATATATAAGATTCTGATTTTCTGAGAGACTACATTTTGGGTTTTCATTATCTGTTAGGCTGGATTTACACGAGCGTGTGCGTTTTGCGTGGCTGTGTGATTTTCACGCAGCCACCATCATTATGACACTCTGTTTGTATGTTTGTAAACAGAAAAGTACGTGGTGCTTTTCTGTTTTCATTCATAGTTTTTACTGCTGTTGCGCGAATCGCACGCGTCACACGGAAGTGCTTCCGTGTCTGCGCGTAATTTTCACACACCCATTGACTTCAATGGGAGTGTGATGCGCGAACAACGCACAAATATAGGACATGTCGTGAGTTTTACGCAGCGGACACACGCTCCGTGAAACTCACGGACAGTCTGCACGGCCCCATAGAATAACATAGGTCCGTGCGAGGCGAGTGGAAATCACGCGCGTTGCACGGACGTATTACACGTTCATCTAAATAAGCCCTTAGTCATAATCGTTGTCATTAAAAGAAAAAAATGCTGGAAATAGATCACTCTGTGTGTAATGATTCTATATAATATATGAGTTTCACTTTTTGAATTGAATTACTGAAATAAAATAAAAATTTGTATTTTTTTAAATTCAATTTAAGGAAGCATTTTAATTCAAAGTCAATATTTAACCTATAAGGTGCTAAAGTGTTTAAGCGGAAAATCCCAAAACCTTTCCTATTACTGATTTTTTAATTAAACTTATCTCCCCACCAGTCTTACCACCTCAACTACAAATAAAATTGTACCCTCCTGGGTTTTTATTATGTTTTAATGCATAATGTGCCGAGACACTATGATCCATTTTGCCTTTTATGATATTGTTAAAATGCTCATACAGACATTGATTTTAGTTTCCTACATGTTCTAACTATGTAGTGAAGCCCACAAGGGCATCCTAACACTTAGGCTATGTTCACACGGGGTATTTTGACGAGTTTTTTGACGCGGATACCGCGTCGCAAAACTCGGCAGAAACGGCCCGAGAACGCCTCCCATTGATTTCAATGGGAGGCGTCGGCGTCTTGCCCTATCTTCGGGCGCTTCCGCCTCCGACCTCCCATTGACTTCAATGGGAGGCAGGAGAAAGCGTATATCTCGCTGTTTTATGCCCGCGGCGCTCAATGGCCGCGGGCGAAAAACGGCGCGATAATTGCCGCGAAAATCGGCGTGCAGGGAGAGGAATATCTGCCTCAAAGTTCCAAACGGAATTTTGAGGCAGATATTCCTCCCCCAAAATACTCCGTGTGAACATAGCCTTAGAAAACTCCAAGACTATCACACATCGAGAAATCATAAATCTCTAATGTCTTTCCAGTTTCTTTAGAGGTAACCAAAACAATAATGTTAGGAAAATGCCTGTTCCCTTAAGATCACCATGACTGCTGTTCTAGCTTCTGGGCGGTTCCGGTTTACTTTGAGTCTATCTCTTTTCTCTATCCTTCTGCCTATCAGGTGTAAAGTTAGTATTTATACCCGGTTTCCTCCATCTGTTCTTTGCTTGTGATTCTCCTGTCTGCATGTGTTTTGATCAAGCTACTTACCTACACCCTTTACCTCTGACATCTGGACTTCTTGGAAATTGTCCTCGGCATGTATTTGGATAATCCTTTGTTTACCGATTTTGATTATCTTCTCCCGGCTGGTTCTGACCTCTGCTTTACCCGATATCCACTTGCTTACTATTTTGGATGTTCTGTTTACCCTCTGGCTGTCTGGTTCCTCTTCAGGTTTGCCTGCATTGCACCTCTTATCCAACACTGAACTCTGCTAAGACAACCTAGGTTCTATGCAGAAAAAAACCAACCTGCCTTGCGGTCGGCTCTGGTGAAAACCTTAGAGTAGCCTTAAACTCAGTCGATCAGAGTTGTGACGGATTTGAGGTTTCAGATTTATCTGCACACTTTCTCCGGGCAGTCTCCAGCAGTCTTTGGGGAATTGCTCAACGTGTAAATCCATAACAAATACCATGTGGTACCCTCGGAAGTTTTGCTTCCTAACATGGTTTGCATTTATGACATGAAAATAACCCTTTTCCCCATCCCTTTCTTAGGTCCGTATTTTTGATAAAACTACTGGTAACCCTATCTTTGTGGTTTCTTACCCTTCGATGTATAATCCTTGGTTAATCCGGTAATACTTTTGCAAACACTAGATTATTTTTGAGGCTATGCCAATTCCTTCTAAAAATCTTTTTACTCATATATGAATCTGTAGATTAATTTGGGTTGAAGGTTATATTCAGAGTATTCTCTATTATCCTACTTTCTACTTGAGCCTCCATTTTTTCTTCATTTTCTTCAACACGAAAAGCATTATCAATTGATCTCCTATCATAGTCCCTTTCAATGTACCTTAGTTTCAACATCTCTGACTGTGAAACGAAGTCTCATTTCTCCGTGCAATTCCTTTTTATTCTCTTAAATTGCCCCTTAGGGGTATTATCCAACCACGGTTTATAGTGGCAACTATTATATTGGATATAGGTATTTCTATCCGTGGGTTTGAAATAGGTTTTTGTAAATAGTTTTGAAAATCTGCAGATCTAGGAAATTGACAGTATTGCAATCTGAAGTGAATTTTAGATTAAAACTATTATTATTCATATATTGAACGAAATTAGTGAAAGTGTTAGAATCTCTCTCCCAGATTATAATGACATCATCTATAAATCTCCTATATGCTCTAATTCTGGGCAGGAAGGAATTACAATGATCAAACACATTTTTTCTCCCAGACTGCCACAAATTTGAGTAATTGGTGTGAATTTTGAACCCATCGCAGTATCGGCAGTCTGGAGGAAAAACAGTCATCAAACCAAAAATAATTCCTCTCCAAACCAAATCTAATAAGTTCCGGAAGGAACTTTGTATGTTCCAAAGGTAAATTCTCATCCCTAATTAATATTTTTTTCAATTGCTGACAAACCCTGATCATGAGGAATACATGTGTTTAGTGAAGTAACATCACATGTGCATAACATAGCATGCTCATGAGCTTCTATCTTTCTGACAAAATGAATAACCGCTCCCGAATCTTTGAGATAGGACTGACTTTGTACCACATATTTTTCTCACAATTTGTCAACATATTCCGAGATGTAACAAGTGACGGAATTTATACCCGCTACAATGGGATGTCCTTGTTTTTTTTTTTTTGTGTATTTTCAGGAGAAAGTAAATAACAGACGTTATGGAATATTTGACATAAAAATAATTAAATTCCTTTGAGTCTATAACACCTTGAATTTTCGCCCTTTTTAAAAAATATTTATAAGTTCTTTATACTTTCACGTTATACTTTTCTACAGGGTTATTTTTTTTTTTTTCAGACGTTATGTGGTGTGGCAATAATCTATTCATGTCTTTGTTATAAATACGATGTCAACATAAGGTAGACATATGAGAAATGTTAATTAGTAATCATTTTGCATGGTATAACTATCTCTCTTACAAGCAGATACATTTAAATTTAGAAAAATGCACATTTTTTAAAATTTTCTTATGGTGAAAGACCTGCTTTCTGTTCTTGGCTTAATGTTTCATTTATTTGACACTGAGCACCCCGTTTTAATGTAGAGAAAATGCATTAGACCTGCAAAACCTGAGGGCAAGGTTACTCTCAGAGTACCCTGTGATTAATAAGCGCTAGGAAGAAATTACCCTAAAGGGATCATTAGAGTTATTTAATAATAATTAATTCTAGCCAACATTGTAATCAGAATGTTAATAATACTGCAGCGTAATGAAAAAAAACCAGTGGCAGACCGTAACCTCTTTTTTAATGCAATATCTTGGTCGGCTAAGTAGATTTTTGCAAATTTTGATTTGTTGTGCCACAAATAATGCCATTCTTCAAGGGTTAATGCTAGCTAGTTCTCTATGGTTTCATGACACCCAGTTCTCCAAGTGTTAATGTATCTGAGGTAACATAATGACAAACTTTTACATTCTATATTGAAGAAAATGCTTTATTTCAAAGTACATAATACATTTTTGCCAGGCATTTAATGTAAACAATATAAATATAATGTTATTATAGCCTGCAGCTGCAAATATGACTTACATTAGCTTGTATATTTATAGTATTGAAAATTAGTCACACTCGTTCTTGTGAGCAGGTTGTTTAATTTTCAGTGTAATTTTTTCAGCATTTTACAACAAGTCTTGCATATTTGTTTAGAGACCAAAAAAAAACCAGTCATTGTTAATGCAATTAAAAAATATACCAGCAAGAAACAAACTGAAGGGTCTTCTAGGAATGGTACTGTATCCAGCTCTATCTTAATTTGTTATCTATCACTAGTTTAGCCACAAGGGGGTGCTGAAGTCTCATTTTTCTTTATGGAGCAATATTTCAAGTAAACTGTACTATTTTGCTATAGAAAATTGTAATAAAGTCAGAAAGAAAGAGAATTTGTAGATTGTAATAATGCCTGCAATAGTTACTTTTAGTTCTGTTTATCTGTAATCTGTTACTCAAAATCTTTATTTTTCTATTAAACATTAAGGCCTCATGCATACGACCGCATTGGTTTTACGGTCCGCAAAATCACAGGTCCGTTGCGGTTCATTGGACCGCAGAAAATCTTGGGCCTCCGTGTGTCAGTAGGACTCACGGATCCACAACAATTCGTATTGGTGAATCCACAAGTCCGGACCGTAAAATGACATGTTCTGAGTTTTGGTCCGGATTTGCTGCCCCCACATGGATCCGTAAACCATGGTCGGCGCATGGGGCCATAGAAATGTATAAATTGCGATTGCAAAAGCACGGTCGTGTGCATGAGGCCTTAGGCGAATATAATTATAATGAATATCTCCTTGTCGTTAGGCGTTCAATAAAACTTACTGATCACTGAGTGTCTTTATAGGTACTAAACTACACCGCATGCCAAATTATTATGCAAATGTTATTTTTCGCTGATTTTCCTAAATAGTCGATGCAAATGACAGTCAGTATAATCTTCAAGCAATCAACCGTTGGAGTATAATGCAAATTTTATTGAACAAATCTCCTAATGATAACAGATTTTTTTTTAGAAGTAAAAAACTCAAAATGCACTGTTTCAAATTATTATGCGCAACAGAGATCAAAAAGCCACAGGCGAAACGCGCGTCGGGGCGCTCTTCTATACCTCTGGGTCACACTCAATCTCCCATATATGGGTAAGTGCATCTATCGGACTTAACTTGGCTTTATGCCGTTTTTCCAAGGCACCAATCACTTTTGAGTTATCACAGGCCTTTTTGAGTTAGGCATATTGTCTTTGCACTGCTTACATTTCAAATTACTCCTCTTTGATGCACCCTATGTTGGAGCTACATTGAGCTACAGTAATGCATACCATCAGTGTATTACATATATATACTGCTATCAATGTATACATCTGTGATCCGTACTAGGATTTATTTTAGATTCTCTGTCTATGTCATTTAGTGTATTTTATGTTAGGCCTCATGCACACGACCGTAGCCCGACCGTAGCCGTGTGTACGGCCGTGATTTTCGGGTCGGCCGGCTGCGGACTGTCAGCGGACTGTCAGCCGCAAGCCGCCCGCACATGCACATGGCCGCGGCCATTGTTTTCAATGAGCCCGGACCGCAACTCCGGACCATAATAGGACATGGCCGTACTTTCTGCGGTCCGGGCTCCCGGGCCGTGCACGGACCGCAAAAACTACGGTCGTGTGCACGGCCCCATAGAAAAGAATGGGGCCGCAATTCTCCCGTGGATTTTCGGGGGAATTGCGGACGCAAAAACACGGTCGTGTGCATGAGGCCTTATCAATAAAGATGTTTAATTCTTTCATATGCTGATATGTATGGACTCTTTTGTTCTCTTGTTTATCATGTATTGTTAGAGTCCTTATCTCTAATTATTTATATGGGTGGTTGAGTGTTGTCTCCCACCTTGACACGTATTTGTCCTGTGAGACTTCTTGTCTAATTAATTAGTTTTAGACAAAGTGTGGCCCTAGACATGGTTAAAAGTGGGGCCCCAAATGCTGAATTAGGGCCTGTTCACATTTGTGTCAGTGTTCCATTGATGGCTTCTGTCAGACCCTTCCATCGGGGGAACGCATGAACGCAAATCAAATGGAAACCATAGCTTCTGTTTGCATTACCATTGATTTCAATGGTAATTTTTCCGTTGCAAATAATTTCCGTTTGTCTCCATTCCGTAAGGTTTCTGTTTTTTTGGTGGAAACAATAGCACAGTCGACTGCCAATCACAGACTGCAGCAGCCTCCTGGGATGAAACAGGCCGGCTAAATGCTCAGCAGTTTTCGGCCGAGGACAATCCGGGCGAAAAACTGCAACACCGTTTGGTGTCGTTTTTCGCCCAAGAAATTCCCTGCGACCACCAGGGCGGATACCAGATGCAGCGGCCCCGTACCAAATAATCCACGGCCCTGTGTTGGTTGGGGATCACTGCTTTAAACAAAAGGGTTCACTCTAGTGTCAAGTCTATTATTTTACCCTTCAGTATTAGGGTATGTTCACACGGCCTATTTACGGACGTAATTCGGGCGTTTTTGCCCCGAATTACGTCCGAAAATAGCGCCTCAATAGCGCTGACAAACATCTGCCCATTGAAAGCAATGGGCAGACGTTTGTCTGTTCACACGAGGCGTAATTTACGCGCTGCTGTCAAATGACGGCGCGTAAATAGACGCCCGCGTCAAAGAAGTGACCTGTCACTTCTTTGGCCGTAATTGGAGCCGTTACTCATTGACTCCAATGAATAGCAGCGCCAATTACGTCCGTAGTGGACGTGGCGTTCAAGCGCCTGCACATGCCTTTACGGCTGAAATTACGGATATGTTTTCAGGCTGAAACATCCCCGTAATTTCAGCCATTACGGACGCCCTCGTGTGAACATACCCTTACATATACCAGTATTATATTTAGTTGCTAGTTATTAAGGCTTCTTTGTCATTCCGTTCACTACTACTTTAAGCCCTTGATGATATTACCATAGCGACCATTGTAATATCACAAAAGCGACCAATGTGGCATCACAATAATGATCGTTATGACATCACAATAGCGACATCACTAAAGCGACATCACAATAGCGACCATTGTCACATCCCAATAGCATTAGAGGGCCCGTGCCGCCCAGCCCATAAAAGTTGATGCTCGGTGATGTGGGCCCCATAGTAGCGGCGCCACCGGGCATATGGGGGGGGGGGCATGTCGGCGGCACGGGCCCCCTCATAGCAGCTGCTAAAGCGGTAGTTACACCACTGCCCTGTATCCAAACCTTCCACGTTCGGCTTAGATACAGGGCCCTGGCAGACAGTAATCTTATACAGTATCTTATACAGTGTCTAACGATAGTATAAGATTACTGTCTTCTGGGGTCCTGTATCTAAGCATGCCTTGTGGTAGGCTTAGATACAGGGTCTAACAGACAGTATCACACATGGACCCTGTATCTAAGCCTTTCACGTTAGGCTTAGATGCAGGGCCCCAGCAGACAGTAATCTTATACAGTATAAGTAGAGATGAGCGAACTTATGAAAAGTTCGCCGAATTTCACGAAAAAGTTCTATTCGGACCGAACTAGTTCTGACCGAACCTGTAATTTCCGTGCGCCGAGCATGGTACTGTCCAGGGTGCTGAAAGAGTTAATGGGGCTGCACTAACTCTTTCAGCAACCTTGACAGTACCATGCTCGGCGCGCGGAAAATACAATTTTAATGTAATAAAAAAATAAAATAAAAAAATGTGATACTTACTTTCCTCCTGTCCGGCCTCCAGCGATGACGTTTCATCCATGTCGCCGCTGCAGCCAATCACAGGCTGTAGTGGCGGTCACGCACGTCAGGATGACGTCAGAAGGCCGGCCTCCAGGGATGACGCTTCATCCCACGTGACCGCCTCTGCAGCCAATCACAGGCTGCAGCGGCCTCTGCAGCCAATCACACGCTCCTCTCCTGAAATACTCTGTGCTGCCATAAACTCTGTGGACAGGTCAGGATCCTGTTTCTTTTAAATGCTGCTGGGGAACCCGCTCGATCCACTATATAAGGCTGCGCTACAGTGCAGCATTTAAAAGAAACAGGATCCTGACCTGTCCACAGAGTTTAAGGCAGCACAGAGTATTTCAGGAGATGAGCGTGCAGATCTTGTGCGGGGTGGTGACTTGCCAATCATGTGAAGGTGTTATTGAGGACAGGAGTGGAGGCGAGGTAACAGACTGAGCTACGTAATGGTAAGAGCAGAGTTCACAGCAGCACAGAATATTTCAGGAGAGGAACGTGCAGATTCTGTGCTGCTGTGAACTCTGCTCTTACCATTACGTAGCTCAGTCTGTTACCTCTCCTCCACTCCTGTCCTCAATAACACCTTCACATGATTGGCAAGTCACCACGTAATGGTAAGAGCAGAGTTCACAGCAGCACCGAGTATTTCAGGAGATGAGCGTGCGGATCTTGTGCGGGGTGGTGACTTGCCAATCATGTGAAGGTGTTATTGAGGACAGGAGTGGAGGAGAGGTAACAGACTGAGCTACGTAATGGTAAGAGCAGAGTTCACAGCAGCACAGAATATTTCAGGAGAGGAGCGTGCAGATTCTGTGCTGCTGTGAACTCTGCTCTTACCATTACGTAGCTCTATTGAAACGGAAGTACTTTTCCAGTTTTACATCCATGGCTGCCATATGAGCCTTGTCTGACAGTACTGTATCGTTAAGCCGCCACGACCAAGATCTACTGGGTAAGTCCTGTACATGAATCAGTGCCATAACCGGTGCATGGTCTGAGACAGTAATATGCCCAATTGACGCTGATTGCAAATTCGGGAGATGTGAAGTGGACAGAAAAATGTAATCCAATTTACGATACACCTTATGCCTATGCGAATAAAAAGTATAATCCCTATCCTGAGGATGAGATAACCTCCATGAATCCGTAAACTTGCAATTGTGCAACATTAATTTAAGTTTATGCATAGCCCGATGATAGGTCACCCGGGTGGTTGAGGTGGAGTCAAGATCTGATTCCAACGCCACATTTAAATGCCCCCCAACAACCAACATCCCCTGCCCAAACCGTTTAAATGTTCTCAAAACCCTCAGCAACAAAGGGATTTGTTTATATCATTTGGCGCGTACAAACTTTAAATAGTCATTTTTGTATTACAAAGGAAACCCTTTAGAAAAACATATCGACCTTCTGGGTCAAGTTTCGAGGTCTCCACTATAAAAGGAAGGTCCTTGTGAATAGCAACAGACACTCCCCCGTAGGCAGATGTATGAGTACTGTGAAACCATTGACTATAGGTGGACCCGGGTAGATGGGGCACACGATTGTGCCTAAAATGGGTCTCCTGTATCATTATCACCCCAGTTGTCTCCTGTCTCAGCAAAGAAAAAAACCTGGGATCTCTTTTGTGGAGTACTGAACCCATTCACATTTAACATCAAAAAAGTGACTGGAGCTATGTAGCAGTAAGAAAGCTATCAGCGTCTAAATGAGGCATAAGTGAGAGTACCGAACAAATAAAAAACACACAAGTAACTATATACATGTAGTAAATGAGAAAAAGAATGGCATCGACATACCGTGAAAGATGTAGTATTAAGCTAGCGCCCCCTATCCCGCAGAGGACACCCCACATACAAGTACACAGCAGCCGAAATTTAGTATTATGGTGGGGGGGGGTGAGATGAGGAAACCAACCTCATGAAACAGACAGAGAGAACAGAGACTTCTGCATAATCATAGTAACATAAGCAATATATAGAGACAATAGATAGAAAAAACACGGCCCTGGTAGGACCTTCTGAAAAAACAAGCATTGAATAGGGGCTTTAGTGGTTGGCACATAATTACAGGTTCCTATCTGTCCAGAAGCACTAGTAATTGCATAGGAGAAAGTACCTGAAACCCCAAATTTCAGGGTATCAACGACAGATGACAAGCACAGCAAGTACATGCTATAACCGCCGAAAAGTATAAACCATGTAGTAATCACAATCCGGTGAATGCAGAAAAAGCTCATGAGGCATCTGATGGTTGGTCCAATCTCTTCCTGCTGCGTGGAGCTTTAAATTTCTGGGATTTTTGCCAAGCATGAGGATCAGAAATCCCATGTGGGAGAGTATCCTGTTTTATCGGCCTCCAGTCCGGCAAGTCAATCATTTCAATACCCAGTTTTGACCAGGCCTTAGAAAGATCCTCCGGTGTTCTGACGGTAATCTGCCAACCCTCCTTCAAAATGGCCAGGCCAAACGGAAACAACCAACGTATGGGTATTTTCCTCAGTCGCAGAGCTTCAGTCAGAGGCTTCAGTATTCGTTGTTTGGCCAAACTACTGGCCACCAGATCTTGAAAGACCATAATCCTGCTATCCTCAAATTTCAGGTCTGGAGACGCTCTCGCGACTGTTAAAATGGCAGCCGTGTCCAGGTAGTTAAGCAGGCCACATATGACATCCCTGGGAGGCTCATCCCGTGCCGGTTTAGGCCTCAACGCGTGATGAGCACGTTCAATAATAACCTCCGTCACCCTTTCTTGGCCCAGGAGTGTGGCAAAAATATGCCTGACAGTGGGCAAAATCTCCTCTATAGAGATAATCTCAGAGATGCCCCACAACCGGATATTCTTACGCCTGCTGCCATTCTCTTGATCTTCAAGTTGCAGGTAAGTATGATTCAAATGTGCAAATTGAGAGGTCACAGTGCTTTGCATTACATCAGCCTGGTGGATAATGGCGGACTGAGTGTGCTCTAGCATTGCCACCCTCTGCCCCACGTGCTGTATATCTGCTTTAATGGAGGATAATTCCTTCAGAACTGGGGTCATTGCGCTGGCCAAGGCCTTTTTCAGAAATGCTCTGGTGATAGGGAGAGGATCAGACCCACCTATGGCATCAGAATGAGTGCAGGAACTGTCATCATCCGAATCGTCTCCCCGTCACTCCTCTGGCGGTTTTAGCATCTCCGGCGCCATCTTGCCTTTCCCGACCGGGGAAACATGCTTCTTGTGAAGAAATTTCTCCATCTCCGACTGAGATTTACCGGCCTTCGGCGTCCCCCGGGAATCACTCGACTTGTCTCTATTCGTGCGGACCATCTTAGGTATATAACATAGCAGCCCTCCAGCTGTAGAAATCTGCGTCTCAGTGAGGAGCTCCGGGATCAAGCGACCATCACACAGCAAGGCAAGCGCCGCCCCCCACAAGTGCCCCTTTTTTCAATTGCGCACTAAAATGTCTTAATTTCATTTTTTACACCATGGTATTAATGTATGGGCAATGGACTTGAAGTCCAATAAATAATGGTAAGAAAACATTGTGTTCTACAAACTAGACACTCTAAAGTCTATTTCTAGCGGTTCAATTTCTGTTTTAACCTTTCACACTTTTTACAGAATTTGTCCAAAAATTTCGAAACACCATATGACATATTGGTAAAAGTGACACCTTTCCACATTCTGCTATTTCTCCCGTGTACGGTGATACCAAATATGTGTGTCTAATCTATTATATGGACCCGTTATAGGGCATATCATAGAAGGAGTCCATTTTGGCTTTTCGAGGCCTTTTTACGCCAGAGCTGATTTTAGGGAACCACGCTATATTTGCCGTGGTACTGCAGGTCATTTTGACAAGCATAAGTGTCCTGCTAATATTCATCTAGGGGTATAGTGAGTATTTTTAATAGGTGGAAAGAAATAAAAAATAGGTTTTTCCAGAAAATACAGTATTGCTGCATTATTACAGTGAAACATTATCCAATAAGCAACCCTCCCTTTTGGTTCTCCCTACAAAAACAGTGTGAAAGTAAATGAGTTAATAATGTGGGTAATATCACGGTCTTTGCCTTCATAGATTCTAAAGGCAGATGTGTAGCCTGTACCACTCTCACAGAGCTTGTAGATTTTAACCTCATATTTTGCTCTCTTTGAGGGGATGTACTGGCGGAATGAGAGCCTGCCTTTGTAACTCATCAGCCCATTCATCCACCGCTAGGTTTTCTTCGGGGTTGTACACCGACATAAATTACTCGTTAAAATGGAGGAAGCGCATTAGCGCTTCATATCTTCTTCTAGTCATAACGGCTGGAAAAACAGGTGTGGTATGTGTAGGGCTTGTTGCCCAATATGACCGGATTGAGGGCTTTTTCACTAACCCTATGTTGAGGATGAGCCCCAAAGTTTTTTTTAAGTTCGCCAGTATTTGTGGGGTGCCACTGCTTTGCATAGGAGGACGTTCGCTTTTCAGCAAAGAATTGGCGAGCATACAGATTGGTTTGGTTGACAATCAGCTCTAATAGTTCCTCTGTAATGAATATTTTAAAAATATCGAGGGCTGTAAAATTTTCCACATTAATATTTTATCCCTGGTGTGGCAATAAATTCTGGGATACTAGGGGAAAATGACTGTGTGGGTACCCACTCAATATATTCTGGGGGAATAGAGTGGGCCGTGTTTTGTGGTACTTCTGCGGCATGCCCTGTGCTTGTGGACTCTGCAGCGACACTGGTAGACAACATTTCTACCTCGGACGCGGTTTCTGTATCGCTTTCATCAGAGTCAGAAATTAACATGGTGTATGCCTCTTCCACCGTGAACCTTCTATGGGCCATTGTAATTACACACACGTACAACAAATACTGTAACCAGACACACACGCAGACAAATGTTATTATTTTTTCTTTACTTTTTTTTTCACAGACAAAAATACACAGACGTCACAAAAGCACGCTTCACAAAAAACTGATGTTGAACAAACACGTAGACTATAAAACTTTTTTTTTTTACATATATTTTCTTAAACTTTTTTTTTTTGCACAAAAATAATACACAGACGTCACACACGTACACTACACAAAAACCCTAGGCTAAACCTAGACTAAACCTAGGCTAACCCTAGGCTAACTCTAGAATAGAAGCGCAAGGGACATAAGATCCCAATAAAGTATGAAAGTAAATACCATGGATAGTAAGAAAATATATAACTTTATTAATATATAACAATACATGGTATAACGATATCAGATATAATGAAAAATATGGCGGATCATATATCTAAAGGAGTAGCAATCTGGTAAAGATGACAACATACCATAAGGAACACAAGAAAAAAACCAACCTCAAAACACATCCCAATGCTAGCATACCAAGGATACAGGTAAACTGAAATATCAAAAGAAGAAAAAAAGTGTATGGCTATATATATGTAGGTAAAATAATGCCCGTATATAAGGAGTGCATAACACAGATATGTTAAGGATAAATAGCATGCATGCAGACCGGCATATACAATAAATGCCAGATGGAAAGAGTAAAAGGTTCAGATACCTGTAGACATGATGGAAGCAGGGGACATGGAGGAATGGCACAGGAACGCCTCGACGCGCGTTTCGCCTGCGACCGGCTTCGTCAGGAGGCTGATCATATTTAAAAACCGGGGGTTTATATACTACCATAAGTAAAGGAATAATTCATTGGTGGCACCTGTGGGGTGCACGTATAAACGGCGCTCCATAGCCATGATGCAAACACTGCATCATCAGGAAGCGCCAAGCTGTCCACGGCGTGACGATGCGTCTCACGAGCTGAGACGCACGTCATCATAGTAACGTAAACAGACAATATCAGGCACTCCGAGATGCAGTGCCCACAGCGCATGCGCCAGAGAGCGTCTTTTGCAGATACAACACAGAAACCATCAGGGAATACGGAGAAGGGCAGTGCTGCAAGATTCATACAAAATATGGCCATAAGATAAGAAACTATATGATGAACAAACCCAGAGGGGGAATAAACAAATGCAAAAAATTACATAAATAAATACAGTACAAATATATAATATATCTCTAATCAATACATAATCAATAAATTTGGTATTTGTACAAAATTCATCATATACAGATAACAAATAATAAATATATAAATTAATCAATAAGAGTATAAATAAGACACGTGTACTTGAACACGTCAGCAAGATCCGCACGGCATGTAATACCAAAGATGTTGACCAATTACAGCCGATTCCCAGACATTTTTATCAATACCACTCCTGTGACCTTAGTGGTATAAGATTTCGGGGGATTGATAGGGTTAAATTGGGATGTTGAGGTGGAGATATACGTAAAGCCCTCCTAAAGAAAGAAATGAAGTGGATTACCCTGTTAAACACTACCACACCTTTTGGCCTCAATGAGGCCACTAGCTTCAAACCTTTTTTTATAAATTATTATAAGCAGCGCGAATTTTAGTTTTGGGGGACTGCTTTTTGATATTGTGACATGATCCTAATTTCAGTTTTGCTATATTCTAGTGTTGCTGGTTTCATTGGTGTCATCTATTATCTTGTGGGAGATACACCTTCCATCGCGAGGACATTGACTGACCACCTGCTGGGCATGCTGTTTATACTTTTGGCCTTCTGTTTTAATATTATTATTGTTTTTGTGTTTGTTTTTGTTTGTTTTTTTGTTGTTTCTTTTTTGTCTTTTGTTGTTTTTTGTTTGTTTTTTAATTTCATATTTATTTATATTTATTTATATTTATTTTTATTTTATTTTATTAGTTCATTAGTTTTTTAGTTCTTTATTTCTTTATTATTATTTTATTATTATATTATCATTATGTATTATTATTTATCATGTATTTATTATTTATTTATTTTATTTTTTATAATTTGGCATTTATTGTAAATGTAGTGTTTTGTATTTGTATTGTTATACACAATTGTATTTGTACTTTATATTTATGTATGCATTGTACACATTTTTTTCTATGTTTGATTTTCACCTATTAACGCCTTCCCTTTTTTATGCGTTATCATACTGTGTATTTATGTATATTTAGTTTTATTTTACTTTTATTCTCGTCTCATTTTTCACTGTTCACCATCACTTTTTAATTATTTATTTTTTAGTATGATTTTTGTTTTAATAAAAATGAAAACATTGTTATATTTTTTCATACATTTATTCACCATGATTGTTCTTCATACCAACTCATTTAATTCGTATCACTGTGTTGCACATGTTTACATATTTCTGTGTTTTGTTATGTATATATTGTTGATATTTAATTTTAGTATATATGTTATCAATTAAATTTATACTCTTATTGATTTATTTATATATTTATTATTTGTTATCTGTATATGATGAATTTTGTACAAATACCAAATTTATTGATTATGTATTGATTAGAGATATATTATATATTTGTACTGTATTTATTTATGTAATTTTTTGCATTTGTTTATTCCCCCTCTGGGTTTGTTCATCATATAGTTTCTTATCTTATGGCCATATTTTGTATGAATCTTGCAGCACTGCCCTTCTCCGTATTCCCTGATGGTTTCTGTGTTGTATCTGCAAAAGACGCTCTCTGGCTCATGCGCTGTGGGCACTGCATCTCGGAGTGCCTGATATTGTCTGTTTACGTTACTATGGTGACGTGCGTCTCAGCTCGTGAGACGCATCGTGACGCCGTGGACAGCTTGGCACTTCCTGATGATTAGTATATAAACCCCCGGTTTTTAAATATGATCAGCCTCCTGACGAAGCCGGTCGCAGGTGAAACGCGCGTCGAGGCGTTCCTGTGCCATTCCTCCATGTCCCCTGCTTCCATCATGTCTACAGGTATCTGAACCTTTTACTCTTTCCATCTGGCATTTATTGTATATGCCGGTCTGCATGCATGCTATTTATCCTTAACATATCTGTGTTATGCACTCCTTATATACGGGCATTATTTTACCTACATATATATAGCCATACACTTTTTTTCTTCTTTTGATATTTCAGTTTACCTGTATCCTTGGTATGTTAGCATTGGGAAGTGTTTTGAGGTTGGTTTTTTTCTTGTGTTCCTTATGGTATGTTGTCATCTTTACCAGATTGCTACTCCTTTAGATATATGATCCGCCATATTTTTCATTATATCTGATATCGTTATACCATGTATTGTTATATATTAATAAAGTTATATATTTTCTTACTATCCATGGTATTTACTTTCATACTTTATTGGGATGTTATGTCCCTTGTGCTTGTGCGCTTTTAGGTTGTTTCCTAGTTCGCTTGGGGTTTCTCCCTTGTCTCGTCGTACCTTCTTTTGAGGTTTGCTGTAGGTTTACTAAATAACTCTAGAATAGAACCTAGAATAACCCTAGACTAACCAGTTGGCTCATTGACAGCGTCCATTATTAAGGCGGTACTTAGTGTTAGCCGGTGCAGAAGCTAGCACTAACCACCCATTATTACCCCGGTACCCACCACCACCAGGGGTGCCGGGAAGAGCTTGGTACGATCCAGTACCCGACCATCTGTTGTGATGGTATTATGAGGCTGGGAAGGGCCAAAAACAGTGGACCTTCCCACCCTTGTAATGCTAGGCTGCTGCTGTGTTGTATCGGGCTGGTTATAAACAGCCTCATAATACCAGCCTGCGGCCGCCCCAGAGCCCGGCCATCATAACAGATGGTCGGGTACTGGATCATACCTGGCTCTTCCCGGCACCCCTGGTGGTGGTGGGTACCAGGGTAATAATGGTGGTTAGTGTCAGCCTCTGCACCGGCTAACACTAAGCCTCGCCTTAGTAATGGATGTTGTCACTCAGACAGCGGCCATTACTAAAGTGGTAGTAATAAAATTTGAAAAGAAAATACAAAGATATAGATAAAATATTTTATTGAAATAAAGCACCCCCAACACAACCCTCATTAACCATTTTATTGTAGAAAAAAAAACCGTCATCTAAGTAGTCCTTGAAACCGACGTAGTCCAAACACCAAACCTGTAAAAAAAAAGAAAAGAAAAAAATGAAATAAAACATGTCGTAGGCTTAGATTCAGTTTAATGTGTGATGCTGACTGTTATACCATGTATAGAAGCCTGCCGCGAAGTTTACTTAGATACAGGGCGCCAGCAGACAGTATCATACATGGCCATACAGACATATATACAAACAAACATACATGCAAACATACATACATACATACATATGTGCATATGTATATGTATATATTACTGGCCCCTATATTTCACTCATATTATTATCACTTGCACATACACAATTCATTTATTATTTTTCCCATGCACCACACGCCACTCCCCTCAAGGCTAGTGGGAGTGGCTATTATTATTATTTAATGCACCTGTTCACTCTCCTTCATCAGCGTTTCTGACCTGTCTGTGTCCTCTTGTAAGTATGGCCTTTTTTTTGTGTTTTTGTGTATATATGTCCCCTTGTTTTTATCTGTATGAATCCTATATCATGAATCATTAATCATTAATCATATATCATGAATCATGAATCATATGGAATACCCAATATTAACTCAGTAAAATAAAAAAACAACACATGCAGCGCGGGTTACTCTATTTTTCTAGTGATCTGCCGTAGCACGACAAATGTACTATATTGGCTTAAATTATATTGGAAATCTACGCAAGCTCAAAGCTGGCAAAGATTTCCCTATCAGACGCATTGATTGCCATAGATGCGCCTAATTTAATAAGAGCCGTGCACCTCTGTATAAATAAGCCGCATCTTACTCCAACGATTTTTATATTAAGACTAGCGTATGAAAAGCTAGTCTTAATAAAATGTCCCGTATGTGTTAATTTGCTGGAACATTTTTTACATTTCATATAGTACTAGGGCAATTAATTATTACAGGAATATTTCTAGCTTTGTGAACACAGACATGAGCCGCTGGGTGTACATGTAAGCACAGACATCTAGGAGAATGTCAGCTTTTATTAAGATCATTGCTGTTTTATATTTATTGATGTTTCTTTAAATCAACCACTAGAGTGCAGTAAACCATCACACATCTTAACACATTTCCGCATAATTCTTTATGAGGCAGGAAAGTTAAGTGTTCTTGTTCTGGGCATCTCAGAAACACCAACGGATTAAACTCTAGCAGGCAGACTCTTGCCAAATGCAAGGTCAGGATTCTACACAAATCTCCCATAGATTCTTCACAAATCATTGGTCATTCAGGAAACCGTGAAGAGTCATCATGCACTTAAAAATCTGTGTCATCCAAAAGGTCTTTAGTGAGCATCTGCAGGTTCAGTTGAAGTTTTATTGTCATAAACTATTTAACAGTAGATGAATCAGGCTCCTTTAAAATCAGTTTTTTAATATACATTAAATATTTAGATTATCATTGGCACTAGAGTTATGAAATATTGTAATTATGTATGTATTAGGCACTTTGTTAGGTGGTACATTGATGAGCGATATTATTTATAATGCAGATATAGAGCACTGTTTAAGTAAAATTAAAATAAAGCCAATATACGACAATAATATAAAAATGCCTTTGTATTAGAAAGCTGAATAATATACAATACTCAAAGGGCTGAGCTACGCTGTTTCCGTAATTCCCATAATAGTGAATAACAGTTACGGAAGTAGCATAGCTTGCGGGCTACGCTGTTTCCGTAACTACCATTCAGTTCTATGGGGCTTACGAAAACAGCGTAGTTCAGCGAGCTACGCTGTTTCCACCTTCATGGTCAGAAATCAGCAGACACACAAAGAGGTAGAATGGGGTTTAGGGTAGGGATGTCACGATACCAGAATTTGGACTTCGATATCAATACTTCATGTAATATTGCGATACTCGATACCAAAATGATACTTTTGCCAACAATAATAAAATAAAAAAGTTCTACCATTTTCTGATGTGAGGCATGTGGCGTGATGAATTTTGAACCTCCATGTGCCTCACATTAATAGAAATAAATTCCATCATGTTTCTCAGTCATAATGGACAACATTGGGTTAATATGTGAGGTACATGATGGGGTTAATTACTATTAATGTGAGGCACATGGAGGTTCAATATTCATAATACCTCGTGCCTTACGTTCATAAGTGAAAGAAAGCAGTTTTGTATTTTATAACAGCGTAAACATAAATGACGCTATAAATTTGTTATTACGGTCGCGACAATACAGAATGTGTATATTTTATGTATTGAGAGTTAGTTTAAGGTTTATTGTAATGTGGGTGGGTGTTTTTTAAAATTTTATTTTTTACTTTTTTATTTTTAAACAATAATGTACTGGCGTATATCTATATGCCAGTACATTAGCCTGTGTACGGATAGTACACAGGCAGCTGTTAGGACATACTTAAGTATGCCCTAACAACAGCAAATATGCTCAGTCAACACTGGGGTTTTTCAATGGCCCATATATGGTATGGCCCTAGATCGCGTCACAGGAATTCCCTGTGACGTGATCCAAAGGGTATCCCCCCTTCTCATTTTCCCCTGAATGCTGCGGTCAGCTTTGATTGCAGCATTCAGGGGAATAGCGGCGGAGATGAGAGGTTTCTCTGATCTCCGCCATTAGAGCGGGGCCGCGGCTGTGTAATACAGTCATTGGCCCGCACCTAACAATAAGTGCGTGCACGGTCAGAATGAGGTGATGCGACCAGCGCTGTACTAACGAGCATCAGGGCAGGCACTGTAGTAAGAACATGGCGATGTTTTGCAGTGCGTCCGCCATGTTCTGTCTTCAGTGCCACCGCTCATTAGTGCATCACCGGCTGCATCACATCAAGCTGACCGCACGCACATGTCGGGACTCAGGAGCGGGGCAATGGCTGTAATACACAGCCGTAGCCCCGGTCTCATACATTCATGTATTACTATACTAAGTTGTGCGGCCGCACAGCTTAGTATCAAAATACATAAAATAACAGTATCGAAACAGTATCGAAGTTTCGATGCATCGTGCATCCCTAGTTTAGGGGCCCCGTTCTAGAGATAGGTGCGAGTCCCAAAGGTGGTCTATCTGACATTTATGACATATCCTGTGGATATGCCATAACTGTCCCTCATTGGAAAACCCCTTTAAATAACTATATTTCCCCATGCCTCAGTAGGAGATTATTTTTAATGAGGTAGACACAATTTTTCAGAAGAAAGAGCTTTATAAACTATAGGCTTGATTGTTTGCTGCAAGTCACTTTGGTTAAAGGGGTTGTTTCTAAATACTCCTTTAGGGAATTCTAAGTTAGTAAAGTAGGGACCTTTACTCCAGAGCCCCATCTATTATCTAAAACAAACAGCAGCTACAAAAAGCAACCCTCACTCTGGAGAACCCAACACATATGTGAATTATATGAAAGACCCATTGGTTCTAATGATTACCATGTAATGTTTAAAGAGAATCTGTCACCAATTTATCAATTCCCTGTCTCCTAACTAATCTAATAGGCGCTTTGGGGCTAATGACTACAGTGTGATTTGTTTTAAAAAACATTAATTATTTGCAAAGTTATAAACATTCTTCTAAAATATGCTAATGTGGCTCTAATAGCCAAATAGGAGGTGACTTTCTTTTCACTCTGGGCGGTGTAATTTTCCTGTATGACGCCGTCCAATCATCATACAGCTTCTCCCCCTTCCCTGCCCAGCAACACAATGTGATCTTATAGTACACGACTTCCATTCCCGACTGTGTATTCAACTGGCGATATCTCCGATTGTGTCACAGCTAGAACTTCAATCCTAGTGTCATATGAAATATCAGAATCTCCTCGTTTATATGCCCCCAGAAACGCTGTGGTCCACAGCCCGAGATATGTTGTTTGAAGTGATCCCCCTTCCCTCCAGCTTTAGTTTCAGACTGTGTGTGAAGCAGCTTCATGCTGATAGGACAGCGTCAGAGGCTGGGACGTAGCTCCAACTCCGGAGAATCGCTGGTGATACCTCCCAGTTGTCTAATAAAGGTTAATTTACATATTTACAAAAATGCTTATAACTTTGCAAATAATAAAGGTTTTTGTTTTTTTTAAAACAAATCACACTGCATTATCATCAGCAAAGCGCCTATTAGATTAGTTAGCAGATAGGGAATTGATAAACTGGTAAAAGAGTCTCTTTAAAGGGGTTTTCCCATCAGGGACATTTATGGCATATCCACAGGATATGCCATAAATGTCAGATAGATGCGGGTCCCACCTCTGTTTCCGTAACTACCATTAAGTTCTATGGGACTTACGGAAACAGCGTAGCTCTTCGAAACGGAATCCAGTGACAATGGTTTCCGTTTGTCTCCGTTGTGCAAGGGTTCCGTCATTTTGACAGTATCAATAGCGTAGTCATATTCTGTTTGTGTCAGTCAGTGTCCCGTTCCGTCGGAACGGGACCCTGGCGCGGATGTGAACGAAGCCTTACTGTGTTCAGTTCCTTAGGATCAATAAGCGGTAACAGACAGCTATATATAGGGAAAAAGGGAGGAAGAAAGTTGAAATCAGGACTCCGTTCCGTCGGAAAGCTCTGACGGAACGTCGGAATGGAGCCATGATGCAGATGTGAATGAAGGCGTACTGTAGTGATGGCATCTGCACATCTTTTTGATTTATTGAAACCCACTTACAATTAATTTTAATCAAGAATTTCTTTTCATTACTTTTTAGGTGTCCGCATTCCATACATATACAGTAGGCAATATGCCTAGCTCACTGAAGTTTTGCCAGTCTAACTAATGCTTCAGTTCATTAAAAATACTGTGCAGTTCTTCATTATTTCTTACTTTTCAAACATCATTGTCCTGAACCAGACCATAAATACATAAACAGTATCAGAGCTGAATTTCTCATTGAACTGTGTCAGTGCACTGTGAAAACGTATACACGGTAGGGTCACCTGCACACCAATGGAAAATCACAGATATCATGGGGATCTTATGGCACATCATGCTAAAAGACAAACTCAACATTGTTGTGTCTTTTTCCCAAAGGCATTGGTGACATACATAGATCATCCATATCAAGCTATCATATATATTTGAATTATTTCACAGTAGATGTCTGGATTATATGGTGGCTAAAATTTGGAAAAAGCCTTTCATTGTAAAGTTCATAAATTTTTCCACTAATAAAATGTTGTTAAAGGGGTTTCCCCATCAGGGACATTTATGGCATATCCACAGGATATGCCATAAATGTCAGATAGGTGCGGGTCCCACTTCTAAGACCTGCACCTATCCCTAGAACAGGACCCCTAAACCTGTTCTATCTTTCTGTCCCTGCTGTGACTTGTAACTTCTGACCATGTAAGTAGAACACTTCTATGCGAGTTATGTAAACAGTGTAGCTCAGCGAGCTACACTGTTTTCTACTTACATGGTTGGAAATTACAAGTCGCAGCAGGAATAGAGAAAGATAGAATGGGTTTAGGGGGCCCCGTTCCAGAGATAGGTGCGGGTCCCAGAGGTGGCATTTATCCTGTGGATATGCCATAAATGTCCCTGATGGGAAAACCCCTTTAATGCAATTTAGAGGGTATACTTTGTAATCATTATCTCCAGTCAATCTTCATCATAATTTACAACCACCCTTTAAATGTAAAAAATGAGACCCAAACGCAAGTAAAACTTATAAATGTGCAACCTTCAGGATTATCTGATAATTAATTAAGGCCTCATGCACACGACCATAATAGTTTTTATTTTCCACAAATACGGATCTGACAGCTATGGATACAAGTCGTCCACGATTGCGGAAGCGCCCAAAGACTTCTATGGGCGAGTCCGTGCCGCGATTGCGGGCAAAAATAGGACAGTTTCTATATTTTGCAGATCATTTCTACAGCCCGGACACACATCCGTGAATATACGGAAAGGTGTCTGGCCAATGGAAATGAATGGGTCCGCAATTTCATCAAGATGAAAATTACAGTCGTGTGCATGGGGCCTAAAGAAGAAGAATAGTGTCACCAAATGTAAAATATAATACTTTTGCAATATTTCTCTATTGTTGTTTTTGCTTAGTGTACAGTATATAAATAACCATTAACACTATCCTAAATGCTGACCATTTCCAAGCAGCAAAATGCTGCAATGGCTAAGATCTGGGAGCTATCTTCCATCCTGGCCATTTAGCCTCTGAGATACCATTGTAAATAATGGCCACAGTATGTAAGCCGTTAGAACGATAGAGGGGGCTCCCCCTGTTACCCCATTGGTACCCCCCGCAATGCAATCATGGGATGCAAATATTTGACTTTGTGCTTTTATATTTTAAGTCCTAATCCTAACAAGTTTATGCATCACTCAACTTATCTTACAAAGAATGAAGAATGACACCGAGAGAATTTAATGGAGATCTATGATCAGCCTGATTATTAATAATAATCAAAATGTTCAGTTTTGTTTACATACTTCCAAAGTTGACCAAATGTATAAATGCATATGCAATGAGCTCCGCCTAGTTGTGGCTGCAAAAAAACGGAATTTTTTAAATTTTGCTCTATTGCTTTGTGGAGCGAAACAAGGGATTTTAAGTATTGTAACTGAAAGGTGGAGAATTTGTTACCCTAAATTTTCATTTCCTAGCGTCCGTAGGCAGCACACTAATGGTTTAACGATGCTTCATCTGCCTGGATAGAAGGGATATTTTAATCAGCAATAACAATTAAAGCCACCCTCCAGTCCCCACAAAATAGGTCCATTGCTACTGATTTTTTGATGGGATATCCCCTGACTATTGGTTGATCCAAAGGGATCTATGGGCTGTGTTGGAGAGGGCCAGATATCTGGAGGAGAATTTTAAGACATCAAAAGGTTCATCACAAAATAACTCAGCAGCAAACTTCCTAACAGGGATAGTTTTAAGGATTTCATCTCTGGGCACCCCCTCTTCAAGATCTTAAAAGAGATGACTTCTCCATATGCGGTATATGGAGTGCTCTTGCTACCGGAATAGATACTGAAGGTACTTTACAAGATGCAGCAGAGCAGAAATAAAATTTCTTTAGAAGAGAACCAGCTTTTCGATCCATCGGATCCTTCAGCAAAGAAGACTTTCTAGATAATTGTGCCTCAGCAAGATCTATTTTGGGTGGACAATCCCATTCTGTTCAAGTTTTGTGGTATTCCTTATATGTGGTATTGAATTTTGCCCCTTGATCCACTCTCTTTTCTGATTTATCCCAGTCTTTTTGAAGCCATGTCTTGACTAATGGATGTGAGGGAAGAACTTTTTCTTTATTAACTGGAAAATAATAAAGCTTCTCTTAACAGGTTTGTGGCTCACATCTTTATCTGTCTCAACAGTCGCTTTGACAGTTTTGATTAATTAAGGGACTTTATTCTTATGAAATTGATAATAATTATCTGTGACCTCATCATCAGAATCATCTGAAAATACTCTGCCCTCTGACACTAGTAATGCTTCTGAAGAGGAATGCTAGGGATGTGGTGAAGGTGCTTTTTTATTTACCCTTAATTTTTTCTATGCCTGGTTGAGGATCTAATTTCTTCGAAAGTTTCTGATAATTGCCCCTTAATTCAGGAAAGAAAACTTTTTGCCTCAGACTGGAGAGATAAATTTTCTGCAAGCATGCAGTCTGAACATTTATTATGATCCCACGTGTGTGTCAGAGGTTGTTAACAATCCGTACAAACATTATGTTTAGACTTTCATTTCCGTTTCCCCTGGGATGTAGGAGTTGACATCTGCAAAAAGATAACAGAAGGACCTTCTAACAGAAGCAATCCGTGGCTGAAGCAAGCATGGAATCACTTTTACCTTACTTTTCCAAGGGTTCCGCTGCCTGGCAGAGCACGGTAATCCAAATTAAGTACAAACATTTATAATGCTGAGATGTCGCAAGACTTGTAAATCTCACCCATGGCCAGAGACCAACTTGATTGGAATTTTAAAGCGCTTGCCCCTTGCGCTAACTGCGCATGCGTGCAAACCTCTAAGACCATCTTGGTCTTCCCGCCGTCCATGCCACAAGTTTTCTGCAGCTGAGGTACAGAGCACGTCTGAATGCCGCTGCCAGAAAACATATGGAAAGACATCGCTCATCAGTGTCTTACCTGTGAAAATGTAAGGACCATGCCTAGGAAAATAAGTTATTCTGCCGAAGGCCGTGGCCATTGACTCCTGCATAAGGAGGGAAGCTGAGCGACTGATACCATGGAGACTACCACTAAAGCTACCATGTCAAGTGGTAGCCTTATGGGGGTTTTACACTTGGCCATTATCTCGCAAATGATCGTTCATGTGTAAACAGGGCAACGATCAGTTCATCTGCTAATCGTATCGTTCTAAAAAAGTAAAACATTATCGTTGTCGGCAGCACATCTCCCTGTGTAAACTGAGAGACGTGCTGCCGACATGATAATAATGTATAGGGACGAGCGATCAGAGTAACGACCTCTCGTCCTCATGCACAGCTCCTTGTGATAGGAGCAAACGAGTGACGATCAGCGAGCGCTCGCTGCATCAGCCAGTATTGGCCAGTGTAATAGGGCCTTTATGGATGGAGAATTACCCTGTATAAAGGGCTTAGATAAGAAAAAGTCTTCAATTATAGTAAATATAGAAGAGAAAAAAATACGACTCTCGGTGTGTGGTTAACTCACTAGTCTGCTGCCGTAGGAAGATCAGGAAACTGAGCTTCCGTTCCTAAAAAGATATATTAAAATTTTTTATCATCAGAGAATTTTTAACCTACTGTACTTAGGTTAATTAAAGATAATTTATAGGTGCACTTAAACCCCCAAGTGTAGATTACACACATGCAGACTCAATTCAATTTGTTAGAAATCTGGGAGACATGGAAGGAGGCCCTGACCATTTTACTGTATGGGGCCCAGAAATTTTGGATGCAACCCGATCACTGTGATAATGTGATATCTATAGCACCCTAAATGTAGAGATGGTGGTAGATATATACATTGATACAAAGTGACTGAAAAATATGAAGGATTTTAAATATTGTGTTTGCTGTTGTAAACAGAGCTCGAGTTACTATACATCAGAAAGCTTTTTGCATAGCTATTACAGGTAATTCATGCGGCCTTCACTATTCCATGCCATTATTTTCACCTTTGCAAATATTTCCATCTTCACAAGTTGGAGTTCCTGCTGTTATCTAGACAGCTTGTGACTGATCTACACAATCTCAGTGATGTATAGTCAGCTAAATGTCTAATTCAGAGAGACTTGAACACTTATATTTCATAGCAAGTTCAGCAATTCCATGAGAAATAAAAGATAGAAAAAAGCAGATTTATTCAAGCTAAAAAGAGCAATCGAATGCTTATGATTTGGCATATTGATTGCTAAGTACGCTGCACTTCAAAAATATATCTATTGTGTGACTGTTCATAGTACAATATCAATGTGGAGATTCCACTCTGTCCAGGTATATCTGAAGATACTCAAGCAAACATTTTATGGCTAAGCACACTGTATTCTACATGTGTGCAGATAATATTTAAATTTTTTTAAATCTGAATTTTTTCAAACAGAATTTTCTACAGCTGCAAATAGTTTACAGCAGTTGGTACTCCTTAACAAATATAGCAATGTTCAGCAATAATTTAGTAGTCCAAGATGTATAGGACGTATCTGTTTGGACGCATTGGATAGCTTTGGGGGGCTACTGTAGTGCAAGAGTTGCTTTCCACTGTTCCTGACTGGAACATTGTTAGGAAGCAATATTTTTTTTTTCTCTCCTTTTTTTTGGGGTTGATTATGGTTACGGGAAAAGGTAAAGGAAAGGATAGACATGGCAATTTTATTAAAGCATACCTGCAGGAGAGTGCACTATATATTTTTTTCTAAATCCCTTGCATTATCGATTCTACTTCTAGCAGCGACATGGACTGTGTAAAGTCTGTGCTGCAGGCTGCTCATAACTCTGCAGTTAGAGTGTCCTGCTCATCTCCATGGCTCACCTATGCAGAACAGCTGCCAGCGCTATAGAATCCTAAAGCACTAATGGCCATTCTGCATACGGGAGCATTGCAGGATGCTCTGTCTCTTACTGCAATTATGAGCAGCCGGCAGCACGGACTTTACACAATCGGTGCTGCTGCTAGAAGCAGAATCGCTAATCAATGTTATTTAGAAAAACTATTATAGTGTACATTCCTGCACTCTGTTTTTCAGTGAAAGTGAGGTACACTTTAAAGTGTGATTTTTTTTTTATATCTGCCTATTCTCCTTTAAAAGTTAAAATTATGATTTTTTGAAACCTCACAATGTTCTGAAACTTGAATTTGTAATAAAAATGAATTTACAATTAAAAAAAGAATTAAAGAAAAGAGAATCAATGCATTGGCCATGGGCACAACTGTAATGTAATGTAACAACTGGATTTATTGGTAAAGTCTGATTCTTTCTCCCCTATCTTACAGAGAATGTCAATGTGTAGGCTTAGCCTTAGTGAAGTTAGTGTGAAAGAAAATATAATTTTTTTTTGTGAATAACTGTTGATATTATTTGAAACACATCATCCTAGGACTTAGCTTGGCAGCCGAGCAGGATGGCAGCCTGACTCCACAGCTCCTGCACTAAGCTAATTAAATAAGCATGTAAAGCCTTTAAATCCCACCAAACCACATAACAAGATCCATATCAAGCTGAGAGATGTCTAAAGGCAAAAGAGGTGTTAGGAAAACAGGACAACAGCCTGGAAATGTACTCTAATTGGGAGCGAGACAAAAACAGCAGGGGAGAGGACTCTGAGTCCCTCTTCTCCACATCCCATCCAGCTTCACCAACTGCTACTGCATACTAAGCCCTTGCGCAAACCTAACCCGCTACACAAAGGGACTTACCGGGAAATCCGGCTCTACATCTACCTCTGCATTCAGAGGATGCCCAGATGGCTGTGCAGGGAGACTCTTGAGACACTTGGTCGGACAGCGACGCTACAAGTGACAGGTCTCCATCTCTCTTGCAGGCTTCTTCCAGAGCAATAATGAAAATATTTACAATACCGAGGATACTTTTGGAGATATCACAGCATCACAAAGCCCAGCTTTAGAACATACTTTGAAAGAGATGCTGAGTGCGCTAAGTCACTCCATAAGCAAAGACTTTGTACAGCTCCTATTTCCTCTCCACTCCTCAATGCAGCAGTTAGGGGACAGAGGGCAACACATTCAAAATTAGATGGAAGATTTTGCCTCTTCCCATAATCGAGTGATAGATGCACACAAGGACCTTGCAGATGAATTTGATCAGGTGAAGACCTAAGTAGCAGACATGGAAGACAGATCCTGCTGAAATAATATTAAAATAAGAGGCATACCAGAGAAAATTGGTCAAACAGACCTAATGCAATATCTGAAGGAGTTTATCAATGAAATGCTCCCTATGAGCAAACCACAGGATCTTGTAATTGATTAGGCCCACAGAGTTCTCCGATTCAAACATCTTGCAGACAATGTCGCTAGAGACGTACTGGCACATATCCACTTTTTTCACACAAAGTATAATCTAATAGAAATTTGCCTGCAAGAGTAAACCGCTTCCATATCTGTAACACCGCATGAAACTATTTACAGACCTCTCAGCAGCAACACTACGCCAACGTAAACTGCTGGCTCCAATCACTTCACATTGAGAGATAGCAAGTTACTAAACAGAAGGGGCTTCCCTGTGAAAATCCTTTTTAATAAAGAAAGATCCTCCTTCATTATTAAGACCATAGAAGAGAGGAAAGATTTACTGGAGAAGTGGAATATTCAGATACAATCTCAGTTAGAGGACTCCTAACACCCTTCACAACATCTACAGCCCGAATGGCAAAAATTTCCTCCCAAGAGCAAGCCAAGGAGCTGAAGGACTAGATGTTACTGAATCGATGCACATGGAGTAGCCGACATAGTGGACCGGTAATTACTTAGAATTTTCAGTTCTGATGTGTTTACTTAACAATTTTTTTTATACGATAATGAATCTGTCTATAAGTTTGTAGGGCACACTATGGGGCAGAAAGGGACTTTGCCTTTTCTTCCAATATACATCATACGGATACTTGTATAAATATGGTTATATTATACAGACGGTTACTATTATAATCTAAGTCTTCTACTATAGAATTAATAAAATGGTGTCACGGTTTGTGGGTATGTGGACCCACTAGACCACACCGCCGTAGCAGGGAGTCAGCTGGCCAAACAACAGGGAACCCCAGCAATACAAAGTCCCGCACAAGGGTACCTGGATAGTCCAGACAGTGGCCACAGCTCTGGCACAGATGGAGGAGGGTGCAGCAGGTAACACCAGACGTGGCGGATGACAGCAGGTGCCGCAGGTTGCGCCAGACGTGGCGAATCCCTCTGGACGTGGCTGTTGACACAGGACAAGGCGGATGACACAGGATGTGGCAAACAACAGCAGGTGCAGGAGACACGACTCCAACTAGTAGGCACAGGAACAAGAACACAGCACGGGATACAGGAACAGGTAACAGGGCACGGGTAACAACTGGAACGGGAAACACTAAGGGACCATTTGCAAGACAGACTTGGAATATACTAACAACGCTCAGGCAAGGATCAGACGGGCCTCGGGCTTCTTATATTCCAGGAAATTATGTGTGTTGATAATGATGATTTTCTTCATGTGCGTGCGCTGGCACTTTAAGAGCGGGCATGAGTGTGCGCACGCACACTACGGGACACAGCGGAGCGGAAGTGAGCTCTGGCGTCTCCTGGGAAGGAGATGGGGACCAGCGCTCACAGATCCATGGCTGCGGGCGTCAGGAGGTGAGTAGACCCGACGGCCCGCGGCCATGGACGCTACAAATGGTTTGATCATGTAGTATTAGAAGGAGGATATAGTGTCCAGGACACTCACCCTTGGAGGATTAACACATACATACTGGGCCATTCTAAATATAGATTGTATAAATAACAGGATATAAAAGAATTCCTTGAATATAACACATCTTTAGTCCCTGATCCATACACAGTATGGAATGCCCATAAGTCATACATAAGAGGCATATTAAAATAGGACACATAAAAAAAGAGAACAAGAGAAAAGACAAATTACTGACATATTAATTGAACTAAGGGAGCAAACTCTTTAAAAAATTTAAAGAGGCTCTGTCACCACATTATAAATGCCCTATCTCCTAGATAAGGAGATCGGCGCTATAATGTAGGTGACAGTAATGCTTTTTATTTAAAAAAACGATCTATTTTTACCACTTTATTAGCGTTTTTAGATTTATGCTAATGAGTTGCTTAATGCCCAAGTGGGCGTATTTTTACTTTAGACCAAGTGGGCGTTGTACAGGGGAGTGTATGACGCTGACCAATCAGCGCAATGCACTTCTCTCCATTCATTTACGACATGTCCGGTATAGAGCTCCTGCAGGAAATGCCCAATGCACTCATAATTACAAATAAAGTAAGCCGCTCCAATACACTCCTCAAAACTTTAGATCCATATCCTTATTAAACTCAGACATCAATTTGTATTCAAAAATTCTAGCCTCAAGGCTGGCTTCTATTTCTTCCATCCCTAATCCATTGAGACCAGTTCGGTTTTATAAAATGGCTGTAAACTTTTAGACCTCATTGAGTACATGGAAGAGAACAGTAACCTGGCACTTCTTGTGGCCTTGGATGCCGAGAAGTTATTTGATCAAATAAACTGGTCATTTGCCCTCTCGGTTTTAAAGATAACGGCATTTCATGGTAATATCTTTAAAGTAATCACAAATCTATATACTGTACATCCCCATAATCTATACAAATGGAGTATTATCGGATAAATTTGACATAAAAACTAGCACGATACAGGGATGCCCCCTATCTCCCCTAAAAATATATTCTATTAATAGTACCAATAGCACAAGCTTTAAAGAGGATCTGTCACTGGTTTATTAATGCCCTATCTCCTAACTAATCTAATAGGTGCTATGATGCTGATAACGACAGTGTGATTATTTTTAAAAAAACGTTTATTATTTGCATTGTTGTATGCATTTTTCTAAATATGCTAATTTGGCTATACTTACCAAATGGGAGGTTACTCGTACTTTTCACTTTGGGCAGTGTAATGTTTTCTGTATGACGCTGTCCAATTGTCATACAGCTTCTTCCCCTTCCCTGCCCAGCAACACCATATAGTACCCAGCTTCCATTCATGACTGTGTTTTCAACTGGTAAAATATCTCCGGTTGTTTCACAGCTAGAACTGCGATCCTGGTTTCATAAGAAAGATTAGAATCTCATCTTTCATATGACACCAGAACTGCTGTTCATGACTGTTTTAAGTGATCCCCCTTTCCTCCAGCCTGAGTATCGCATACTTTGTGAAGCTCCTTCATGCTGGTAGGACAGAGTCAGGGGCTGTGATGTAGCTCAACCTCGGGACAATCACTGGTGTTCGCACCCACTCGTCTAGTATAGGCTCATTTGCATATTTAGAAAAAAGCTCATCTGTTAAAATATTAAACGTTTTGGGACCCAATTTTCACTAGCTTTATCAGTGTGACAGCGTCTATTAGATTAGCTAAGGGATTGGGCATTACTAAACTAGTGACAGAGCCTCTTTAAGACTGAATGCTAAGGTACAGGGGATAAACACTTTCCCTGTATGCGAATTATATTATCTTTACCCTTTCAAATTCCGAACAATCGTTAGGTAAAGCCTTAGAAATTATAAAATGTTATGGTATATTATTATACCACAAAGTTAGCAAGAGTAAGTCACATATTCTTCCTATTAATGTTAATGATTCCTCATTGTCAACTCTCAAATCCCAATTCCCGTTTGGCAAGAAAAGGGCATAACTTATCTAGGCATTACTTTGACATCCCCTCATATGTTATTATGCTGTATAAACAAAATTAATAGATCTCTTCTAAAAATACTAAAATAATACCTATCTAAATACATAAAACAAGAAATCTCATTGGTGGGTGGAGTCACCACCTTTTAAATGATGACTGTGCCAAATATATTGTATATACAGTTGACAGAAAAAGTGAGATTTCTGCATTGATTACTAATAAAATGTGGTCTGATTGTTATCTAAGTTACAATTATAGATAACCACAATCTAACTAAACTAATAAAACACAAACATTTGTACTGTTCATGTATTTTATTGAGCACATTGAGTAAACATCCACAGTGCAGGGAGAAAAGGTAGTGAACCTCAGTGTTAATGACTTCTCCATGTGCTAATTAACCCTTTCCCATCACAGTCATTTTTTGTATTTTCGTTTTCACTTTTTCCTCCCCACATTCCAAAAGCCATAACTTTTTTATGTTTCTGTCTATAAAGCCAGAAAGGGGTTGTTTTTGCGGGATGAGATATAGTTTTTCACTGCACCATTTATTTACCATATAATGTATTGAGAAACTAGAAAAAGTTAGTTGTAGGGTGAAATAGGAAAAAAACTGTAATTGGTCAATCTTTTGAGAGATTTAGTTTTACGGCTTTCACCGTACGGTAAAAATGGCATGTTAACTTTATTTTACTGGTCAATATGATTACAGCGATAACAAATTTATATCGTTTTTTTATGTTTTACTACTTTTACAAGGAAGAAACTAATTGTTAAAAATAAAATTGATGTTTTGTCCCCACATTTTGAGAGCCATAACTTTTTTCATTTTTCCGTCAATTGAGCAGTATGTTTTTTTTTGTGGAATATGAAGTGAACAAAAAATAGCGATTCTGGCGTTCGAATTTACATTTTTTTCCGGCGGATTAAATAATGGTGTATTGTAATAGTTTGGACTTTTACAGATGCAACCATACCAATTTTGTTTTTGTTTTTTTTATTTTTTTACATTACTTTAGAGGAAAAATGGAAAAAGTTTTTTTTTTTAAACTTTTAATATATATATATATATATATATATATAGATTTTTACACTACTAAAAACTTTATTAGACTTTTTTTTACACATTTTATTAGTCCCCCTAGGATACAATACACAGCGATACTAATGTATTGCAGTATATTGTTATTTTTACAGGCTCCTGTTAAGCCCTGCCTGAGTTGGCTTAATAGAGGCAGAGTGAAGGCAGACCTGGGGGCCTTCATTAGGCCCCTGTGCTGCCATGACAACCATCGACACCCCCTAATCGCATTGCAGGGGGCAGATGAGCTGCCGGAGGGGGGTGCCCCACTCTTTCTAACATCTTAGATGCAGCGATCGTGATTGATCCCAGCATTTAAGGGGTTGAATGGACAGGAACATCGCCATCGCTGTTCCTGGCCGTTAGTCCTGGCTGTCAGCTGTAATACAGATGTAAAACATCACACCCCCCGCACCACAACCTACATTGTGGTGCAGGAACAGGTTAACAAAAGGTGTTTCAATTAAGAAAATGAGATTGAAAGTGGGGGTTTCACAGGTGCTCTTCGCATTAAATAAAGGCACACAAAGCAAAAAAAATTGCATTGAGGAAAATAACGCTCAGAAGACTTGTTATAGAGACACATGAAGCTGGTAAAGGCTACAAAAGCATTGCTAAAGGCCTGGTGTACCTCAATTCATGGTTGGACAAGTTGTATACAAATGGAGAAAATTCAGTACTGTTGCTACTCTCCCCAGGAGTAGGCGTCCTGTTAAGCTCACTCCATGAGCACAACAGCAATCCTAAAAGTAGGAAGGAAGAACCTACTGAAGACTCTAAAAACTGAAAAAACCTCTGTTGAATTGTCCACTGTTAGAAAAAAACTAAACAAGAATCATGTTCACAAAAGAGGCCGCTGCAGTACAAAACTAGCATTGCGTCCCGTCTCAAGTTTGTCCGAGACCACCTGGTTGTTTCTCAATGCTTTTGATGAAATGTTCTATGGACAGATGGGATAAAAGTGGACCTTTTTAGAACAAATGCACAACGCTATGTTTGGAGAAAAAAAGATCACTGCATATGAACACCAAAACCTCATCCCAACTGTGAAGCATAGTGGAGGGAGCAGCATGGTTTGGGGCTGCTTTTCTTCCTCAGGGCCTGGACGCCTTGTGATCATCGTGGGAACAATTTATTCAAAGGTGTATACATTTTTTTTACAGGAGATTGTAAGGGCAGCAGTACATGACCTGAAGCAGAGCAGTTGGGTGATGCAACAAGTCAATGACCCAAATCACACAAGTAAATCATCTAAGGAATGGTTAAAAAAATATATTATGTTTTGAAACGGCAAAGTTAGAGACCTGACCGTAATCCTATCAAGATGCTGTGAAACAGAGGCATAGCGTCTAAAAAAGATTAAGGGCACAAGCCCCAAGACATGGCTTTTGTACCCCCCACCCCCAAAAAAAATAATATAAAAAATTATATATATATATATTTTCCATGAAAACTCACACTTATATTTATCAAATGAGTTGCAAAATGACTAGAAAATATAGTCAAGACATTGACAAGGTTAGAAATAATGATTTTTATTTGAAATAATAATTTTCTCCTTCAAACTTTGCTTTCGTCAAAGAATGCTCCATTTGCAGCAATTACAGCATTGCAGACCTTTGGCATTCTAGCTGTTAATTTGCTGAGGTAATCGGGAGAAATTTCACCCCATGCTTCCAGAAGGCCCTCCCACAAGTTGGATTGGCTTGATGGGCACTTCTTGCGTACCATACGGTCAAGCTGCTCCCACAACAGCTCTATGGGGTTGAGATCTGATGACTGCGCTGGCCACTCCATTACATATAGAATACCAGCTGCCTGCTTCTTCCCTAAATAGTTATTGCATAATTTGGAGGTGTGCTTTGGGTCATTATCCTGTTGTAGGATGAAATTGGCTCCAATGAAGCGCTGTCCACAGGGTATGGCATGGCATTGCAAAATGGAGTGATAGCCTTCCTTATTCAACATCCCTTTTACCTTGTACAAATCTCCCACTTTACCAACACCAAAGCAACCCCAGACCATCACATTACCTCCACCATGCTTGACAAATGGCGTCAGGCACTCTTCCAGCATCTTTTCAGTTGTTCTGCGTCTCACAAATGCTCTTCTGTGTGATCCAAACACCTCAAACTTCGATTCGTCTGTCCATAACACTTTTTCCAATCTTCCTCTGTCCAATGTCTGTGTGCTTTTGCCCATATTAATCTTTTCCTTTTATTAGCCAGTCTCAGATATGGCTTTTTCTTTGCCACTCTGCCCTGAAGGCCAGCATCCCGGAGTCGCCTCTTCACTGTAGACGTTGACACTGGCGTTTTGCGGGTTCTATTTAATGAAGCTGCCAGTTGAGGACCTGTGAGGCGTCTATTTCTCAAACTAGAGACTCTAATGTACTTGTCTTGTTGCTCAGTTGTGCAGCGGGGCCTCCCACTTCTCTTTGTACTTTGGTTAGAGCCTGTTTGTGCTGTCCTCTGAAGGGAGTAATACACACCGTTGTAGGAAATCTTTAGTTTCTTGGCAATTTCTTGCATGGATATAGCTTTCATTTCTAAAAACAAGAATAGACTGTCGAGTTTCACATGAAAGCTCTCTTTTTCTAGCCATTTTGAGAGTTTAATCGAACCCACAAATGTAATGCTCCAGATTCTCAACTAGCTCAAAGGAAGGTCAGTTTTATAGCTCCTCTAAACAGCAAAACTGTTTACAGCGGTGCTAACATAATTGCACAAGGGTTTTCAAGTGTTTTCTAATCATCCATTAGCCTTCTAACACAGTTAGCAAACACAATGTACCATTAGAACACTGGAGTGATGGTCGCTGGAAATGGGCCTCTATACACCTATGTAGATATTGCAGCTAGAATAGTCATTTAGCACATTAACAATGTATAGAGTGTTTTTCTAATTAATTTAATGTTATCTTCATTGAAAAAAACTGTGCTTTTCTTTAAGAAATAAGGAAATTTCTAAGTGACCCTAAACTTTTAAACGGTAGTGTATATGTATATATAGTGAGCATGCCACTGAGGGGGTGACATGAGCATGTTTGATATCTAAAATATATATACATATATATATATATATATATATATATATATATATATATATATATATATATATATATATATAGTGAAGGAAATAAGTATTTGATCCCTTGCTGATTTTGTAAGTTTGCCCACTGTCAAAGACATGAACAGTCTGGAATTTTTAGGCTAGATTAATTTTACCAGTGAGAGATAGATTATATAAAATACAAAACAGAAAATTACATAGTCAAAATTATATATATTTATTTGCATTGTGCACAGAGAAATAAGTATTTGATCCCTTTGGCAAACAAGACTTAATACTTGGTGGCAAAACCCTTGTTGGCAAGCACAGCAGTCAGACGTTTTTTGTAGTTGATGATGAGGTTTCCACACATGTTAGATGGAATTTTGGCCCACTCCTCTTTGCAGATCATCTGTAAATGTTAGGGATCTGCCAGGTACTACGTCTAGGTATACTCCTGGGATTAATCAATCCACACCTGAGGCCAGACCTGTTCGACTGACACCATCTCCCACCAACCAGGGTGGCAGGCTCAGGAGTGGGAGAGCCTATCGCGGCCTGGTCAGTCGGAGTTAGCTCCGCCCCCTGTCCTTTACTACCTGCCCTGTTCTCTTCCTCAGTGCTTGTAATTCTTCTGGATTCCTGGCCTCACTGCTGCTTGCTCCAGCCTGCTTCTGCCGTGCTTCTGCCTTGCTGCAGTTCCGCTTACCTGCTTTGCTTTGCCCCTGGCTTGCTTCTGTCTCCGTGCCCACTTTGGTATACTCACTTCATCCTGGCCCTGACCATTTATTCACCGCTCCGTTTCCTCGTGGCGTTCCGTGGCTACTGCCCCTTCCCTTGCGTGTTCCCTGTTTGTTTTCCCGTGCACTTAGACAGCGTAGGGACCGCCGCCCAGTTGTACCCCGTCGCCTAGGGCGGGTCGTTGCAAGTAGGCAGGGACAGGGCGGTGGGTAGATTAGGGCTCACTTTCCCATCACCTCCTTCCTGCCATTACATAATTACAAGCCCTTACCTAGTCTACCATTTCTCCTACGCTGACGCTATCATGGACCCCCTTGAGACCCTGACCCAGCAGATGCAGGGCCTCTCCCTACAGGTCCAGGCCCTGGCCCAGAGGGTCAACCAGGGTGACGCTGCTTTAGTAGTACCCCTCACCTCACCTCTAGAACCCGACCTCAAGTTACCTGACCGGTTCTCAGGGGACCGTAAGACGTTTCTCTCCTTCCGGGAGAGTTGCAGACTGTATTTCCGCCTAAAGCCCCACTCCTCAGGTTCCGAGAACCAGCGGGTGGGTATCATCATATCCCGACTCCAGGAAGGGCCCCAAGAGTGGGCCTTCTCCTTGGCTCCTGACGCCCCTGAACTTTCCTCTGTTGATCGTTTTTTCTCTGCCCTCGAACTCATTTACGACGAGACTGACAGGACTGCTTTAGCCGAGAGTCAGCTGGTGACCTTACGTCAGGGTAGGAGACCGGTTGAGGAATACTGTTCTGATTTTAGGAAGTGGTGCGTAGCTTCTCAGTGGAACGATACGGCCCTAAGGTGCCAGTTTAGGTTAGGATTATCTGACGCCCTGAAGGATCTGCTGGTTAGCTACCCCTCGTCTGACTCCCTTGACCAGGTTATGGCCCTAGCAATACGACTTGACCGACGTCTCAGGGAACGTCAGCTAGAACGCTTCAATGTGCTCCCCTCTGACTTTTCTGCGATCCCCCCCGAGGTCCCTTCTCCTCGCCCCTCCACGGAGGACTCGGAGGTACCTATGCAACTCGGGGCCTCCATGTCCCCTCGACAACGTAGGGAGTTTCGCAGAATGAATGGTCTCTGCTTCTACTGTGGGGACGACAAGCATCTACTGAACACCTGTCCCAGGCGCAAGAATAAGAAGCCGGAAAACTTCCGCGCCTAAGTGATCATCGGGGAGGTCACTTGGGCGCACAGGTATTTCCCGTTAATGTGAAACGCAATAAAATTTTACTTCCCTTTCAGGTCTCGTTTGCTGGCCGGTCTGCCACGGGCAGTGCTTTCGTGGATTCTGGCTCATCTGCTAATATCATGTCTGTGGAATTTGCTATGTCTCTAAAGATGCCTTGTATTGATTTACCTTATCCTATCCCTGTAGTAGGTATCGACTCAACTCCCCTTGCTAATGGTTATTTTACTCAGCATACTCCTGTCTTTGAACTCCTGGTTGGCTCCATGCATTTGGAGCAGTGCTCTGTGCTGGTGATGCAGGGATTATCGTCTGATCTGGTATTAGGTCTTCCCTGGTTACAGTTGCATAATCCCACGTTTGATTGGAATACTGGGGAGCTTACCAAATGGGGTAGTGAATGTCTTATGTCATGTCTTTCTGTTAACTCTATTTCTCCCCGGGAGGAGGTAAACACGCTTCCTGAGTTTGTTCAGGACTTCGCCGATGTGTTTTCTAAGGAGGCCTCCGAGGTGTTGCCCCCCCATAGAGATTACGATTGCGCTATCGATTTGGTGCCTGGTGCCAAGCTTCCTAAGGGTAGGATATTTAATCTTTCATGTCCTGAACGTGAAGCTATGAGGGTGTATATCCAAGAATGCCTGGCCAAGGGTTTCATTCGCCCCTCGACTTCCCCTGTAGGTGCTGGCTTCTTCTTCGTGGGGAAGAAGGATGGTGGTCTTAGGCCGTGCATTGATTATCGTAACCTGAATAAGGTCACCGTAAGGAACCAGTACCCACTTCCTTTGATTCCGGATCTTTTTAATCAGGTTCAGGGAGCCCAATGGTTTTCTAAGTTCGATCTACGGTGGGCATATAACCTTATCCGCATCAAAGAGGGGGATGAGTGGAAAACTGCGTTCAACACACCCGAGGGTCATTTCGAATACCTGGTCATGCCCTTTGGGTTGTGTAATGCCCCTGCTGTCTTCCAGAATTTTATTAATGAAATCCTGAGAGAGTACCTGGGTAATTTTCTTGTTGTGTACCTTGATGACATACTGGTGTTTTCCAAGGACTGGTCCTCCCACGTGGAGCATGTCAGGAAGGTGCTCCAGGTCCTTCGGGAGAATAATCTGTTTGCTAAGACTGAAAAATGTGTCTTTGGGGTACAGGAGATACCATTTTTAGGGCAAATCCTCACTCCTCATGAATTCCGCAAGGACCCTGCCAAGGTTCAGGCTGTGGCGGAATGGGTCCAACCTGCCTCCCTTAAGGCGTTACAGTGTTTTTTAGGGTTCGTCAACTATTACAGGAGATTTATTGCCAACTTCTCGGTCGTCGCTAAGCCTCTTACGGACCTTACCCGCAAGGGTGCTGATGTCCTCCATTGGCCCCTTGAGGCCGTCCAGGCCTTTGAGACCCTCAAGAAGTGCTTTATCTCGGCCCCCGTGCTGATTCAGCCCAACCAAGAGGAGCCATTTATTGTGGAGGTTGACGCATCCGAGGTGGGAGTGGGGGCCGTCTTGTCCCAGGGTACCAGCTCCCTCACCCATCTCCGCCCCTGTGCTTACTTCTCTAGGAAGTTTTCGCCCACGGAGAGTAACTATGATATTGGCAACCGCGAACTTCTAGCCATTAAATGGGCTTTTGAGGAGTGGCGGCACTTCCTGGAGGGGGCCAGACACCAGGTAACGGTCCTTACGGATCACAAGAATCTGGTTTTCCTAGAATCGGCCCGGAGGCTTAATCCTAGACAAGCTCGGTGGGCACTATTCTTTACCAGATTTAATTTCTTGGTTACCTATAGGGCTGGGTCCAAGAATATTAAGGCTGATGCTCTGTCACGTAGTTTCATGGCCAATCCTCCTTCCGAGAAGGATCCTGCTTGTATTTTACCCCCTGGTATAATCGTCTCTGCCAGGGATCTGCCAGGTACTACGTCTAGGTATACTCCTGGGATTAATCAATCCACACCTGAGGCCAGACCTGTTCGACTGACACCATCTCCCACCAACCAGGGTGGCAGGCTCAGGAGTGGGAGAGCCTATCGCGGCCTGGTCAGTCGGAGTTAGCTCCGCCCCCTGTCCTTTACTACCTGCCCTGTTCTCTTCCTCAGTGCTTGTAATTCTTCTGGATTCCTGGCCTCACTGCTGCTTGCTCCAGCCTGCTTCTGCCGTGCTTCTGCCTTGCTGCAGTTCCGCTTACCTGCTTTGCTTTGCCCCTGGCTTGCTTCTGTCTCCGTGCCCACTTTGGTATACTCACTTCATCCTGGCCCTGACCATTTATTCACCGCTCCGTTTCCTCGTGGCGTTCCGTGGCTACTGCCCCTTCCCTTGCGTGTTCCCTGTTTGTTTTCCCGTGCAATTAGACAGCGTAGGGACCGCCGCCCAGTTGTACCCCGTCGCCTAGGGCGGGTCGTTGCAAGTAGGCAGGGACAGGGCGGTGGGTAGATTAGGGCTCACTTTCCCATCACCTCCTTCCTGCCATTACAGTAAATCATTAAGATTTCGAGGCTGTCGTTTGGCAACTCGGATCTTCAGCTCCCTCCACAAGTTTTCGATGGGATTAAGGTCTGGAGTCTGGCTAGGCCACTCCATGACCTTAATGTGCTTCTTTTTGAGCCACTCCTTTGCTGCCTTGGCTGTATGTTTCGGGTCATTGTCGTGCTGGAAGACCCAGCCACGAGCTATTTTTAATGTCCTGGTGGAGGGAAGGAGGTTGTCACTCAGGATTTGACGGTACATGGCTCCATCCAATTTCTCATTAATGCGGTGAAGTAGTCCTGTGCCCTTAGCAGAGAAACACCCCCAAAACATAATGTTTCCACCTCCATGCTTGACAGTGGGGACGGTGTTCTTTGGGTCATAGGCAGCATTTCTCTTCCACCAAACACGGCGAATTGAGTTAATGCCAAAGAGCTCAATTTTAGTCTCATCTGACCACAGCACCTTCTCCCAATCACTCTCAGAATCATCCAGATGTTCATTTGCAAACTTCAGATGGGCCTGTACATGTGCCTTCTTGAGGAGGGGGACCTTGCGGGCACTGCAGGATTTTAAATGTGTTACCAATGGTTTTCTTGGTGACTGTGGTCCCAGCTGCCTTGAGATCATTAACAAGTTCCCCCCGTGTAGTTTTCGGCTGAGCTCTCACCTTCCTCAGGATCAAGGATACCCCACGAGGTGAGATTTTGCATGGAGCCCCAGATCGATGTCGATAGACAGTCATTTTGTATGTCTTCCATTTTCTTACTATTGCACCAACAGTTGTCTCCTTCTCACCCAGCGTCTTACTTATGGTTTTGTAGCCCATTCCAGCCTTGTGCAGGTCTATGATCTTGTCCCTGACATCCTTAGAAAGCTCTTGCCCATGTTGTAGGGGTTGCCCATGTTGTAGGGGTTAGAGTCAGACTGATTAATTGAGTCTGTGGACAGGAGTCTTTTATACAGGTGACCATGTAAGACAGCTGTCTTTAATGCAGGCACCAAGTTGATTTGGAGCATGTAACTGGTCTGGAGGAGGCTGAACTCTTAATGGTTGGTAGGGGATCAAATACTTATTTCTCTGTGCACAATGCAAATAAATATATATAATTTTGACTATGTGATTTTCTGTTTTTTTTTTTTAAATATAATCTATCTCTCACTGGTAAAATTAACCTTGCCTAAAAATTCTAGACTGTTCATGACTTTGACAGTGGGCAAACTTACAAAATCAGCAAGGGATCAAATACTTATTTCCTTCACTGTATATATATTTATGTATATATATATATATATATATATATATATATATATATATATATATATATATGTATATATATATATTAAACATAGCCTAGCTATAACACAACTTTTAGAACACATACTAGGCTTACATAGACCACTTCATCAGTACAATGTCTCTGGATATTACTTTATAATAAAAATCTGTGCTGAGGGGCCTGGAACCTGTATGTATAGATGAATCTGCTTTGCCCCGAAGTAATTTGCTTCGTCATAAACACTAACATATATATTATAGCATTTCTCTGAATAATGCAGTGATGCACTTACCAAATAATACCATTATATAAGGGCTAAATAATACCTCCACACCATGACCACATATTTATTCAATAATATCACCATACTGTTACTGAATACCACCACTATATCATAAAAAATGGCAAAATCAAATCAAAATACCTCAAACTCATAAAACCCATATATGATTTGGATGTAAAACGGAATTCATAAAAACCTCCCCTATTTAGACTAAGGAAAAAGAGTTGAAATTCACCTTCTCAGCTACTACATGTCGCAAAGCCACAGCTCTTATATAATGTGTCCAGGTTTCTAAAATCAATGTTGAAGGAATTATAGGGAGAAATGAACACCTTTTTATTTGGTTCTGTCCACATTTGAAAAAGTATTGGAATAATATATTGGAATATTGGAATTTTTACATTACAATCATAAATTGTAAAAACCCAAATGATCCCAACACTTACCCTAGCCCTATTGTTTAATAATATTCACACATTCCAAAAGAAATAGTTGATAGCTAAATTAGTCATTAATGGTATCACAGTTCCTGCTTCTGTAGGTAGGCAGAAGTGTAGGAAAGGGTTTGGGAGCTGTCTATCACTCAGGTATTTCTGTCTCATGATTAGCTGAGAACCCATTAATTAGATCTGCCCTCTATTTAATCCTGTTTTTTCCTGGGATCCCTGCCAGTTATTGTATTATCTTCCTGGTTCCTACTTCTGGGGAGCTCTGTGTTTTTGTAAGTATCCTTAGTTTGGATTTTGTTTTGCCCCTTTCCCTTTTTTTCCATTCTCCCCTACTGCTACTGTGTATGACCTTGGACTATTTGACTATTCTTCTGTCTGCTGATTTGGTACTTTTTTTTCTTGTTATTTGACACAGTTTTACTCTGTTTATGATATCATTTATTGTTTTGGCTCTGATACTTACCGCTCTGTTATTGACATTTGCTTGTTTGATATTTCTACCTGTCCGCTCCACCTGCCAGCAGTTGCCTGGTAAAAGCAACATATCCCTTACCATTAGCAGTGATACTCAGGGTTTGCTAGCAAGGGTCCTGATGGTGGGTTTGCCCTTATCAGGGCAGTTTATCTGCTTTAGGCATGGCCCTAGTACTTTCAGGGGGGTTGCATTCTAGTTTGCCACCTCTTGGTGAGTCGGGCAGCTAGTGCCAAGTCTGGCAGCACTTGCACATTTGCTGAGCTGGTACTTTCGTCAGTCACATTACAACAGGGCATTGAAAATATCTACAACCACCTGAAGGGGAAGTTATCTCTTCAATTTAATACCACTTATACCGATGAAAAAATTACTATCTTATAGTGTATTCAATAATAAACAAGTTGATGTAGAGTGCAAATGATTCTCCCTTCACGAAAAATTTGAGTCTTATTCATGATTAGATAATGTGTTGACTAGCCCAAGGTACAAATGTGTCCATCATTACCTTTGCTTGAACTTGGTTTAGTACTCTAAATCTCATTAAACTAATTCAATCAATACATTTTTTATTGAGATTTTCAACATTTTCAAAACTTACATAGCAAGACGTTGGTCCTAGGAACGCGGACCCAGAAGAAATGCAATACACAAAGTAAATGTGATAGCAACATATAAAACACACATAATACATACACAAACATATATCAACGATGTTGTGCCATTGATATCAAATATAAATAAATAATTAAGCAAGTCATTAGAGATAATATTTTTAGTCTATCTAAAGCTTCCAAGAACATAAGTTCCGATTATGGACGGAGGGGTTTTGCAATAAAAGAGTTTCATGATGACAATTAACATTCACCCTACCAATTACTTCCGACAAGGAAGGAGAGATGGGAGACTTCCAGGACTTGGCTATGGCCATTCTAGTGGCTATGAAAATATGATGCACCAAGACTCGAAAGACAAAAGGAATATCTTCCAGCCCTATATCAAGTATGGCCAATTCCGGGTTTACGTGGAATAGATACACCTCTAAGGTCTAAGGTTAAATGAAAAACTTCTGTCCATAGAACTCTAACTGTGGAACACAACCACCACATGTGTAGTGTGGATCCAAGAGATCTACATCCTCTCCAGCAACTATTAGAACTGCCAGTAAAGAAATGAGCGAATCTAGACAGAGTCAAATACCATCGAAGGTGAATTTTCCGTGTGAGCTCTATATGATTAATACATTTAAATTGTTGAATAATCCCACTAGAGGCTTTCAGCCATTGATCAATAGAAAATGTAGCTCCCATCTCTCGTTCCCACCTCAACATATGAGCAGACTGTCCCGAGGTATTTTTGTTCAAGAGAAGATCGTAAGTATAGGAAATTCCCCTACCATACACCTGCCACCGAAATAAAAATTTATGAAAGTGGATTTAGCAGGAAAAGATATTGATTGAAGCAAATGTCTAAGCTGGAGATATTAGTAAAACAAGCTACGGGCAATGCCATACACCTGTACTAAATTTTCAAAAGACTGCATGTTCCCATTGTTATACAAGTCAGAAAGGACGGTTATACCTACCTTCTCCCAAGTTAACAAAGCTACACACGGTACAAAAGATTGAAAAGCTTGTATCGGTATGTGGTCATATGATAGGTGAACCCATCTGTTTTTACAGACATATAGCTTCCAACAGTTCAAGCAATCAGAAGTGGTTTGCAATGTTACTATAGGCAACCTTGCCCCCACGCAAGTCGCAGCCATAAGGGTTTTTAATGAAGTGCGAGGGAACAAATAATTTTCCAACTGGGACCACAAAGATGTCGACGGAGAGGTCCATAACGAGCAAAGTTGATCCATAATGGCAGCTATGTTTTGGCAACCACATCTGGGACTCCCAATCCCCCGCCTTTACCTTACGAAATAATACGTTTTTAGCTACTCTCACTCTTTTATTGTTCCAAATAAAATTGAGAAATAATCTCTGAATTTGTGAGGTAAAGAGGTAGAAACAAGCAAAGGATTAGTTCTACAAAAGTACAAGTATCTGAGAAGTAATAAAATTTTAATTAAATTGATTCTAGCAATCAAGGACAGGTGAAAAATATTTAGTCTCTCACATTCTGACCTCACACCCACCAGAAGATCCAAATAATTGTCATGTAATATTTGAGATGTCGAAGAATAGAGTTTTATCCCTAGGTATGGCAGTCCTGACGTAGCCCAAGCCATGTGAAATGTAGACAAGATTATTTTCAGCGGAGGGCCAATATGCAATAGTAACATCATTGATTTAGGAACATTTAACTTATAATAGGATACCACCGAAAATCCAGAAATGATAAGTAGAAACTCTTTCAAAGAAGAAAGGGCAGAAGTGCTGGTCAAGATAACATTATCCGCATATAAGTCTATTTTATGTTCTATCGTCCCTACCTTAATACCCGAAATGTTATTAGAACTACGGATCATTTCCGTGAATGTCTCCATACAGAAAGTAAATATTAATGGGGATAAAGGACAACCCTGTCTAGTCCCATTAGTAATTGAAATAGATCTGGACAAAATTTCAGAAGTAAGAACCCTAGCCGACGGAGAAAAATAAAGTAAGAGTATTGCCGTCTTTATAAAGGAATAAAAACTAAATTTATCCAAAGTACCTTCCAAATATTGCCAATTAACCCTGTCAAATGCCTTTTCGGCATCCAGGGAAATGAAAATGGATGCATTCGTAGATTCTCCGGCTATCTGGATAAGATCTAAAATTCTACGAGTACCATCACTTGCTTGGCGACCTTTGACAAACCCTACCTGGTCTAGAGCTATTAATAAAGGCAAACAGCCATTCAGTCTATTCGCTAAAAGTTTAGCATAGAATTTGATGTCACAGTTTAAAAGGGATATCGGGCGGAAATTAGCTTGGGAATCCGGGTTTTTTCCCGGTTTAGGAAGTGTGACAATGGTGGCTTGTAACATTTCTGGGGGAGGGGATGGATTAGACGCAATTCCCATAAACGTTCCCATAAAAGTTCTGTAATATTCATTCGGTAGACCGTCAGGTCCAGGAGATTTATTTTGTTTAGACCTAAGAATCACTAGTTTGATTTCCTCAGCAGAAATAGGGGCATTTAATTGACTAAGTTGTAAACCGGATAAAACCGGGAGATTCACTTGATTCAAAAAGGAGTTAACAGTAGTTTTAGACACTTCAGGAAGTTGTTTATCTGCTTTAAGATTCTATAGGGAGCTATAATAGGTTGCAAATGCTTCAGTGATCTCTTGAGGTTCATATACACTTGAGCCCCCTGAAGTTTTTAACCAGGAAATTTTGGACTTTGCTATATGTTGTTTTATTCTTTTAGCCAGTATTTTACTTGGTCTATCCCCCTGGATGTAAAAGTTCCATTTTAGTTTTTTTAAAACTTTTATCATATAAGAAGAGCTGATGTTTACGCAATTTATCCCGAAAACTCCGTAATTCTTTTCTCAAAGATGATGAAGGATTAATTTTTATTTGAGACTCCAAGGATTGTATACTGCCAAGAAGAAAATCAAACTCTTAGATTCTGTCCCTTTTAGCTTTAGGGGCTGCTTGGATAAACAAACCTCTAACAAAAGCTTTGTGCATACACCAAAGGAGTTCAGGAGAAGAGGCTGTAGGGGCATTAAGCTAAAAAAATTCCTTTAAAGCCTGTCCTATAGATGCCTGGAGTGCTGGGGAATTTAAAAGGAAAGTATTTAATCTCCAAGTGGAGTTACGAGGGGCAATGTATTGATCAGATAGCGTAAGTTCAATTGGGGCATGATCCGACCAGGTTATCCAACCTATTCTAGAGGAAAATGAGTTTAGTAAAACCTCCCTATCTACCAAAAATAAGTCAATCCAAGAATACATCTTATGCGGAGAATAATAAAATGTATAATCCTTTTTGGATGCATGTTGGTGTCTCCATACATCATGTAACTCTTCCTCCATGACCAAAGAACTCAATTCAGGAGATATTCTATTACCCCCCACAAAACGGTCCATTTCCTTATTTACCACTACATTAAAGTCTCCACACAGTATCAAACCCCCTTTTTTGAAAAGATTTAGCTTTTCGACAGTACTTTTTTTAAATAAAAGGAATTTGTCTAGTATTAGGGGCATATAAAGAAACTATGGTGTATATGAGATTATCTAGTTCACAAACTAAAATTATATATCTACCCTGAGGGTCAGAATAAGACGTAAGACATTTAAAAGCAATAGTTTATTTTACAACAATAATTACCTCTACCTTTTTTACATCCTTGGATGCATAATAGGCATGAGGGAACTTCTTATGTTTAAATAGATTACAATCTCGTGAGGATAAATGTGACTCCTGAACACACAAAATATCACAGGTAGACTTGAAAGCTTCTTTCCAAAGCAGAGATCTCTTAAAAGGAGAGTTCAAGCCATGGGCATTAATGGAATGTAGTTTGAGACCCATTATGACAAAAGGAGGAATTAAGTAAAGAGTGCGGCACAGCAAAATATAACCAGCATAGTACAAAAACAAAAAAAAACAACTAACATGGATACCAATAGGCAACATAGCATAGTTACCAATCAGGAACTTCCCTCTTTCAGGGAAAAGAGTTTAGAAACAAAAGTTTGGCTATGTAGTTAGCTTAAAGCTTCACGAACTACAGAAAGGAGGAGTTGCGTCCAGGTGAAAATTGGAAAACCTTGACGAATAATTCTTGCAACGGAAGCACCGTCATTAGTCAGGGAGTCTCCTTTTGGGTCTACTAACTGTGTCAGACCACAATGGTGAAACAAACTCCGGCCGGGTAGCGTTCCTGCGATGAGGACTCTGAGGATTGGATTATAAGAGACCCAAGAATGTAGAAGATCTTTCACTGAGTTTGGCGAGAGGCATACATGTTGACTGCCGTTTCTAGTGATTATCAGCTTAACTGGAAAACCCCACTTGTATAAAATGCCTTTATCCCGCAGAATTTTTGTCATCAGTGCAAATTCCTTACGTGTCAGCACGGTCGCTGCTGAAAGATCTGGATACAAAGCAATATCTTTAAATTGGTCCTGTAGATCGGAGAAGGTTTTCAATCGTCTGAGAAATTCGTCTTTCACATGAAAGAAATGGATGCAAGTGTAATGGCAGGAAGGAGGTGAAGGGAAAGTGAGCCCTAATCTACCCACCGCCCTGTCCCTGCCTACTTGCAACGACCCGCCCTAGGCGACGAGGTACAACTGGGCGGCGGTCCCTACGCTGGCTAAGTGCACAGGAAGACAAACAGGGAACACGCAAGGGAAGGGGCAGTAGCCACGGAACGCCACGAGGAAACGGGGCGGCGAACGAACAGTCAGGACCAGGACGAAGTGAGTACACCCGAGCGGGCACGGAGACAGAAGCAAGCCAGGGGCAAAGCAAGCAGGTCAAGCAGAACTGCAGCAAGGCAGAAGCACGGCAGAAGCAGGCTGGAGCAAGCAGCAGTGGGGCCAGGAATCCAAAAGAATTACAAGCACTGAGGGAGAGCACAGGGCAGGTAATAAAGGGCAGGGGGCGGAGCTAACTCCGACAGACCAGGCCGCGATAGGCTCTCCCACTCCTGAGCCTGCCACCCTGGTTGGTGGGAGATGGTGTCAGTCGAACAGGTCTGGCCTCAGGTGTGGATTGATTAATCCCAGGAGTATAGCTAGATGAAGTACCTGGCAGATCCCTAACAGTACTCCCCCTTTTATGAGGGGCCACCGGACCCTTACTAAGGGGACCCGGTTTAGTGGGGAAGAGGAGGTGGAACCTCCTGATCAATACCCCAGCGTGAACATCACGGGCAGGTACCCAAGTCCTCTCCTCCGGCCCGTATCCTCTCCAATGGACCAGGTACTGGAGGGAGCCCTGGACCATCCTACTGTCCATAATCTTGGCCACCTCGAATTCCACCCCCTCAGGGGTGAGAACGGGAACAGGAGGTATCCTCGAGGGGGACCAGGACGGGGAGCAGCGTTTAAGGAGGGAGGCATGGAAGACGTCATGTATGCGAAAGGATGGGGGGAGCTCCAGACGGAAGGATACAGGGTTGAGGACTTCAATGATCTTATAAGGTCCAATAAATCGGGGAGCAAACTTCCTGGACGGGACCTTAAGGCGCAAGTTCCTGGACGACAACCAGACCAAATCCCCGACGACAAACCGGGGGTTAGAAGAACGTCTACTATCCGCCTGAATCTTTTGTGCGCTCTGGGACGCCTCTAGGTTCTTCTGAACCTGGGCCCAGACAGTGCACAGTTCCCGATGAACCTCCTCTACCTCAGGATTATTGGAACAACCAGGGGAGACGGAGGAGAACCTTGGGTTAAACCCGAAATTACAGAAAAACGGGGAGACCCCTGACGAGTTACTGACCCGGTTATTCAGGGAAAATTCAGCAAGGGGAAGGAATGAGACCCAATCGAATTGACAGTCAGAGATGAAACACCTTAAATATTGTTCCAGGGATTGGTTGGTCCTTTCCGTTTGGCCATTAGTTTCGGGATGGAAGGCGGAGGAGAAGGACAGATCAATCTCCAACTTTTTACAAAAAGCTCTCCAAAATAAGGAAACAAATTGTACCCCTCTGTCAGAAACGATATTGACTGGGGCCCCATGGAGACGCAGGATGTGTTTCACAAACAAAGAAGCTAACGTCTTGGCGTTAGGTAGCTTCTTAAGGGGCACAAAGTGGCACATCTTGCTGAAGCGGTCGACTACCACCCACACCACCGACTTGCCCTGAGATGGAGGCAAATCGGTGATAAAATCCATGGAGATATGGGTCCAAGGTCTCTGGGGAATGGGCAAGGAACGTAGTAGGCCCGCAGGTCGGGACCTAGGGGTTTTGGACCTAGCGCAAACCTCACAAGCGGCGACGTAAGCCCTAACATCTTTAGGCAACCCAGGCCACCAATAGTTTCTGGTAATGAGGTGTTTGGTGCCCAAGATGCCAGGATGACCAGATAGAGCGGAGTCATGGTTTTCCCTGAGTACCCTCAGCCGGTATTGCAGGGGAACAAACAGTTTGTCCCCAGGGACGTTCCCGGGAGCTGCACCCTGATCAGCCGCGATATCAGAAGCTAAATCAGAATCCGTGGCAGAGACGATTATACCCGGGGGTAAAATACAAGCAGGATCCTTCTCGGAAGGAGGGTTGGCCATGAAACTACGTGACAGAGCGTCAGCCTTAATATTCTTGGACCCAGCCCTATAGGTAACCAAGAAATTAAATCTGGTAAAGAATAGTGCCCACCGAGCTTGTCTAGGATTAAGCCTCCGGGCCGATTCTAGGAAAACCAGATTCTTGTGATCCGTAAGGACCGTTACCTGGTGTCTGGCCCCCTCCAGGAAGTGCCGCCACTCCTCAAAAGCCCATTTAATGGCTAGAAGTTCGCGGTTGCCAATATCATAGTTACTCTCCGTGGGCGAAAACTTCCTAGAGAAGTAAGCACAGGGGCGGAGATGGGTGAGGGAGCTGGTACCCTGGGACAAGACGGCCCCCACTCCCACCTCGGAAGCGTCAACCTCCACAATAAATGGCTCCTCTTGGTTGGGCTGAATCAGCACGGGGGCCGAGATAAAGCACTTCTTGAGAGTCTCAAAGGCCTGGACGGCCTCAGGGGGCCAATGGAGGAAATCGGCACCCTTGCGGGTAAGGTCCGTAAGAGGCTTAGCGACGACCGAGAAGTTGGCAATAAATCTCCTGTAATAGTTGGCGAACCCTAAAAAACACTGTAACGCCTTAAGGGAGGCAGGTTGGACCCATTCCGCCACAGCTTGAACCTTGGCAGGGTCCATGCGGAATTCATGAGGAGTGAGGATTTGCCCTAAAAATGGTATCTCCTGTACCCCAAAGACACATTTTTCAGTCTTAGCAAACAGATTATTCTCCCGAAGGACCTGGAGCACCTTCCTGACATGCTCCACGTGGGAGGACCAGTCCTTGGAAAACACCAGTATGTCATCAAGGTACACAACAAGAAAATTACCCAGGTACTCTCTCAGGATTTCATTAATAAAATTCTGGAAGACAGCAGGGGCATTACACAACCCAAAGGGCATGACCAGGTATTCGAAATGACCCTCGGGTGTGTTGAACGCAGTTTTCCACTCATCCCCCTCCTTGATGCGGATAAGGTTATATGCCCCCCGTAGATCGAACTTAGAAAACCATTGGGCTCCTTGAACCTGATTAAAAAGATCCGGAATCAAAGGAAGTGGGTACTGGTTCCTTACGGTGACCTTATTCAGGTTACGATAATCAATGCACGGCCTAAGACCACCATCCTTCTTCCCCACGAAGAAGAAGCCAGCACCTACAGGAGAAGTCGAGGGGCGAATGAAACCCTTGGCCAGGCATTCTTGGATATACACCCTCATCGCTTCACGTTCAGGACATGAAAGATTAAATATCCTACCCTTAGGAAGCTTGGCACCAGGCACCAAATCGATAGCGCAATCGTAATCTCTATGGGGGGGCAACACCTCGGAGGCCTCCTTAGAAAACACATCGGCGAAGTCCTGAACAAACTCAGGAAGCGTGTTTACCTCCTCCCGGGGAGAAATAGAGTTAACAGAAAGACATGACATAAGACATTCATTACCCCATTTGGTGAGATCCCCAGTATTCCAATCAAATGTGGGATTATGCAACTGCAACCAGGGAAGGCCTAAAACCAGATCAGACGATAATCCCTGCATCACCAGTACAGAGCACTGCTCCAAATGCATGGAGCCAACCAGGAGTTCAAAAACAGGAGTATGCTGAGTAAAATAACCATTAGCAAGGGGGGTTGAGTCGATTCCTACTACAGGGATAGGATAAGGTAAATCAATACAAGGCATCTTTAGAGACATAGCAAATTCCACAGACATGATATTAGCAGATGAGCCAGAATCCACGAAAGCACTGCCCGTGGCAGACCGGCCAGCAAACGAGACCTGAAAGGGAAGCAAAATTTTATTGCGTTTCACATTAACGGGAAATACCTGTGCGCCCAAGTGACCTCCCCGATGATCACTTAGGCGCGGAAGTTTTCCGGCTTCTTATTCTTGCGCCTGGGACAGGTGTTCAGTAGATGCTTGTCGTCCCCACAGTAGAAGCAGAGACCATTCATTCTGCGAAACTCCCTACGTTGTCGAGGGGACATGGAGGCCCCGAGTTGCATAGGTACCTCCGAGTCCTCCGTGGAGGGGCGAGGAGACGGGACCTCGGGGGGGATCGCAGAAAAGTCAGAGGGGAGCACACTGAAGCGTTCTAGCTGACGTTCCCTGAGACGTCGGTCAAGTCGTACTGCTAGGGCCATAACCTTGTCAAGGGAGTCAGGCGAGGGGTAGCTAACCAGCAGATCCTTCAGGGCGTCAGATAATCCTAACCTAAACTGGCACCTTAGGGCCGGATCGTTCCACTGAGAAGCTACGCACCACTTCCTAAAATCAGAACAGTATTCCTCAACCGGTCTCCTACCCTGACGTAAGGTCACCAGCTGACTCTCGGCTAAAGCAGTCCTGTCAGTCTCGTCGTAAATGAGTCCGAGGGCAGAGAAAAAACGATCAACAGAGGAAAGTTCAGGGGCGTCAGGAGCCAAGGAGAAGGCCCACTCTTGGGGCCCTTCCTGGAGTCGGGATATGATGATACCCACCCGCTGGTTCTCGGAACCTGAGGAGTGGGGCTTTAGGCGGAAATACAGTCTGCAACTCTCCCGGAAGGAGAGAAACGTCTTACGGTCCCCTGAAAACCGGTCAGGTAACTTGAGGTCGGGTTCTAGAGGTGAGGTGAGGGGTACTACTAAAGCAGCGTCACCCTGATTGACCCTTTGGGCCAGGGCCTGGACCTGTAGGGAGAGGCCCTGCATCTGCTGGGTCAGGGTCTCAAGGGGGTCCATGATAGCGTCAGCGTAGGAGAAATGGTAGACTAGGTAAGGGCTTGTAATTATGTAATGGCAGGAAGGAGGTGAAGGGAAAGTGAGCCCTAATCTACCCACCGCCCTGTCCCTGCCTACTTGCAACGACCCGCCCTAGGCGACGAGGTACAACTGGGCGGCGGTCCCTACGCTGGCTAAGTGCACAGGAAGACAAACAGGGAACACGCAAGGGAAGGGGCAGTAGCCACGGAACGCCACGAGGAAACGGGGCGGCGAACGAACAGTCAGGACCAGGACGAAGTGAGTACACCCGAGCGGGCACGGAGACAGAAGCAAGCCAGGGGCAAAGCAAGCAGGTCAAGCAGAACTGCAGCAAGGCAGAAGCACGGCAGAAGCAGGCTGGAGCAAGCAGCAGTGGGGCCAGGAATCCAAAAGAATTACAAGCACTGAGGGAGAGCACAGGGCAGGTAATAAAGGGCAGGGGGCGGAGCTAACTCCGACAGACCAGGCCGCGATAGGCTCTCCCACTCCTGAGCCTGCCACCCTGGTTGGTGGGAGATGGTGTCAGTCGAACAGGTCTGGCCTCAGGTGTGGATTGATTAATCCCAGGAGTATAGCTAGATGAAGTACCTGGCAGATCCCTAACAGCAAGCAATTGTATCTCTAGGCAGATGTGCAGCAATATGGTTAGGCTTAGGGATTCTGTGAATGCTATCGATTGTAAGGTCTCGGGTAGATTTTTGTGGCAGAACAATAGCCATCAGGTCTGTAAGATATTGAGATAAAAGATCCGGAGTGACCGCCTCCGGTATTCCTCTGATGCGGACATTATTTCTTCAGGATCTATCCTCCCGATCCAAAACTTTATTAGAAAGTTTTGTTACCTCTTCCTCCAGAGTAGAGTTTGCATCAATGAGCGAGTTGTGAGGTTTTACAAATTCTTCCAGCTTATGTTCCACGTGATCGGTTCTTGAGATGATAGCTTGAATATTGGACCTTAGGTCACCTATTACTTATCTTATTTCCGATTGAATCGATTCCCTCAGAGAATTTAAGTCTCTTAATCGTGGTTTCAGAGACAGGTTGAGAGTCCATATCATCCTGCATGTCATTATCCACAGATACAGCCCTGGAAGATAGGAGAGGGTGAGGATGGTGGAAGGGAAATACGTCAGTTCACCACAGATTGCAAGGGAGAACACACAGTTTGACAATATGGCAGAAAGTCAGTAGAGAACGCCACAGAGAGAGGCAAGGTATAGGTATGTACCTGGAAAACAGCTGCTCCACTCCACGCTTAAGGCGACAAGCAAGGAGTATGACCAGGGAGACTTCAGATGCAGGTCCTGCAGTCGTCTTTCCTCAGTTAATGCTGCTGTGTACTGAGCAGTGACACACTGGCCGGAGACTTCTGTCCACAAGATGGCCGCCGGAGGGGAGAGAGATGTAATGGCGACGGAGGAAATAAGTATATTGCCTCACTGAGGACACCTTGCCACAAGAAGTTGCTGGTGTGCATCCACAGGAAGCACAAGAACCTCACACCTCACTCCCCAAGCCCGGGGATCGGCGCCAAGCTGTTTAAGCGGCCTCAGAAGTTCAGAGAAGGAGGAAGGTATCCGGCAACGATGGAGGCAGCCACGAGGTAAGTGCTGCACATCCCAAACATCCCGCAGTTTGAACTGACCAGAATCCTGAACGGAAGGAGGAGCTCGGGGATTCAGTCAACTTGAAGAGGTTCCGGTGCAGGGTTTAGCTAAGCCGAATTTGGCTTTCAAACTGGCAGCTAAGCTACTATGCGACTTCCTCCATGCACGTCCAGGCCACGCCCCCTCACTAAACTAATTCAACACAATATCACAACATGCTAGCAAAACCCTTGACAGGCTGCAATATACATCACAACCATAGACATCTCGTGACATAGTATCGCAAAATCATGTTTCTTTTCAAAGCTGGTCATCTCGTGCTACACATCTTAGGATATGTTGAGATCAGAGGAAAGTAAGGAAGGACATATCTGTAGCATACAGTTAATGTTAATGACTTATTCTTGTGTAGTTATAACCTCGTATTTAACAGGGAAAATAAAGGTCTCCTTGTGATTGTACAATGTTGGATTTCACTAAATGGAAACACTTTGCGTTATAATCAACTGAAAATGTACAACCATAGCTATGTTTTTAAATGGATAATTATATAACCCATAAAGTACTATGTATGGACACTTTTTTTTTAAAAAAAAGTTAAAACCAACTAAATACTAGTAAAACAGAAAATTCTTCTTTTTTTTTCATGGTAAACTTTGTACTGACATTCAGCCAAAGTATTTGGATAACTTCTGTTAGTAAATCATGTCTACAGTCCTCACAGGGGCTCACAATCTAGTTTCCTAATCTTGCACTTACACTAAGGACAGTTTCAGTTTTGGGAGGAAATCAGATGCAAGCACCTCCCTTTATGGCTCAGGTAAAAAAAAAATCCATTAGGCATAATAACCATCTGGGGTGAAAAAGTTAATTTTAAGACAGGTTTACAATCTGGTTCTAACAACTATTTTGGGATGTAAGAAGCTAGCTTGAACTAATTTTACATGATAACTATGGCAACCATGATTAATATCGAGTGGCTGCTATAATTTTTTAGAAGGGGTCAGATGCCGGTTCGATCACTTTTTAGACCAGCTTTGGACTAGGATTTCTTGGGCGTCCATCTATACACAATCTGTTCATATCCACTTTACATTTCATCATAATCTTGTTGTTATCTTTGCACACACAGGACAAATCATCAATAAGGTAAGAAATAGACCCTAGTGGCAAGTTATTGGCTCCAAAGTCAAAGTCACAAAATAGGCCAGAATTCTGGCGCAACAACAATAGTAAATCTGCTCCATCTGTTCATCAATATATCAACAGTTCATGATATAGAACTAGATGGATGGACTGAGAGATAGATAAATGGATGGATCTATAGCGCTATAAAACATTCAAAAGTCAAAATGGAATCCTCACCCAAGTCTATAATCAGGAGAAGGCGGTTCAGAACTGAGTCTTGCATGTACACACCCTATAGCACTATCAATTATATCATGAGACCTTTATCTATTATATCATGAAACATTATGAGGACAGGTACTTTCATATTTTTCTGTAATGAACAAAGGTGAAGATAATATTGTAATGAGATAAGTGTCTACTTAATAGATTTAATCACAATTCTTCTATATACTCCCTAAGAGTTATGTAAATATATCTAACAGAGCATTGTCCATTCAGAGGCCTGTGATTTATTATTATGATTTGGTTTCATAAAAAGTGTCAACTTAACTGAAAATAGGTAAAAACTATATTTGAAATGCCAAATAGACACATATGAGTACATATAAATATATTTATAGACATGGGAAAGTACAGTATATATAGATTTATAGCAAACATTAACTAGTTTGGTGAGTTTCGTTCCATAGCAGTTCATAAATAATTTTGACAAGATCCAGGATGATTCTTCGAAGCTAAAACAAATAAAACAATGCTCTGACAATGAGATAAGTGTCTATTTAATAGATTTCATTAGAATTCTTCTATATCCCCATAACAGTTCTCTAAATATACTGTCCATTCGGAGGCCTGTGATTTATTATTATGATTTGGTTGCATAAAAAGTGTCAACTTAACTGAAAATAGGTAAAAACTGATTTTAAAATTCCAAATAAACACATAAGAGTAGATATAAATATATTTTTAGACATAGGGAAGTACAGTATATATAGATTTATTGCAAACATTAACTAGTTTGGTCAGTTTAGTTCCATAGCAGTTCCATAGCAAGTTATAAATAATTTTGACAACATCCAGGATGATACTTTAAAGCTAAAACAAATAAAACAATGCTGTGACAATGTATTTAAAGTATTTCTGTCATACATTCCAAGCTAGCTGTCGTCTCAGATACGCACAACATTTCTATTTCTAGTTCTCTGTGTTTTTATAGAGCTACTATAGTAGATCACACTGTTTTTCATGCTACAGATCACAGGCTTTCTTCTGGCACAGATACGTTTCTTCGTGCTCTAGATACAGTGTGTGGTTGCAAAAACACTGGGAAATCAGTAATGAAGTACTTTGTAGCCTCTGCACCGATGACCTCATGTGACAGCTCAGACATGCTGGTGCTTAATGACATAATTAACGTGTCAGAGAAATGGGTTTCTTTTTATACATTAGGATCAGAGGTTCCTATAAGCAAATGTCACTCCAATGAGTCATAGACTAAAATGAATGTCAGGTATAGAATTATACTCTTGGTGAATACCATATTGCTAATACCATTTTCTTCTTACAAAAAAAGTTTCCTATGCAAATTCACACAAGGAATCATGATGTCTGAAGCCAGTTCTTCTCTTTCTGACATTCTGCATGAGATCAGTAGAATGTGCCTGGGCCAGTGTATAACAACAGTCAGTGCATGCTTTGGTTGCAATGATTTCCATCATCCTGCATGATCACTAAAGGCCCTTTTACTTGGGCCAATGATCGGGCAAATGAGTGTTCATATGACCGCTTTCGCTCCTGATCATTGCCCTGTGTAATCAGGACAATGATCAGCCAATGAACAAGCAAAAGCTCTTTCATCGACTGATCGTATCGTTTATGCAGCAGAAAATATTATCCTTGTCGGCAGCACATCTCCCTGTGTAAATAGGGAGATGTGCTGCCGACATAATAGAAAAGCATGGGGACAAGCGATCGTAGTAACAAGCGCTCCTTCCCATACATTAACCACATGGCACATAATCACTTACATGCAAAGCATAGAAATGCAGTCATTCACGCATTCCACCGCATGTAAGGGATTGTGATTGTGCGGGCACAGAAGCTGTGATCACCGCGGGAGCCCGGCTGTGAATCACAGCAGGGCTCCCGCTACAACGGCTAGAATTGGAGAAACTCCAATCACTGCTGTTTAATCCCTTAAATGCCGCTGTCAATAGCGACCGCTGCATTTAAGTGGTTTGACAGAAGAAGGGAGCTCCCTCTGCCCCCGATCGGCAGCACGCAAACACGATTGCCAACTGGTGACGGGTTGCCTTGGGAGCCGGGGTCCAACCAAAGTCCCCCAGGCCTGTCCTGGCTATATGCCTATTAGTTTTACACTGACAGGCAATAATGCTTTGGTATACTGAGTATACTGAGTATACCAAAGCATTATATCTGCGATCAGAAGATCGCATGGGGAACTCCCCTAGTGGAACTAAAAAAAAAAAACAGATAATGTTTATTAGAAAAAAAAAAGATTACAGTAAAAAGTGGTATTATTTACTAGAAGTGTAAAAAAACAACAACATATAAATATATGGTATCACCGCGATCGTAACAACCCAAGTAATAAAGTTAACACATTAATTAAACCGCCGGTTGAACACGGTGCAAAAAAACACAAAGACAACGGCGAAAATGCTTTTTTTTTCATTTACCCCTACCAAAGAAATTCAATACAAGTTACAAGTTTTACTAAGGACAGAAGTTGTCAAACTAACCTAATCTGTTTTTATGAAGAGGTGAGCAGAAGTCTAGACAGAGGGGCCGCTGTGGATTTAGTGTTTTTGGACTTTGCAAAGGCATTTGACACTGTCCCCCATAGACGCCTAATGGGTAAATTAAGGACTATAGGTTTAGAAAATATAGTTTGTAATTGGATTGAGAATTGGCTCAAGGACCGTATCCAGAGAGTTGTGGTCAATGATTCCTACTCTGAATGGTCCCCGGTAATAAGTGGTGTGGACGACTATTATTCAACTTATTTATTAATGATATAGAAGATGGGATTAATAGCACTATTTCTATTTTTGCAGATGACACCAAGCTATGTAATATAGTTCAGTCTATGGAAGATGTTCATGAATTGCAGGCAGATTTAAACAAACTAAGTGTTTGGGCGTCCACTTGGCAGATGAAGTTTAATGTAGATAAATGTAAAGTTATGCATCTGGGTACCAACAACCTGCATGCATCATATGTCCTAGGGGGAGCTACACTGGCGGATTCACTTGTTGAGAAGGATCTGGGTGTTCTTGTAAATCATAAACTCAATAACAGCATGCAGTGTCAATCAGCTGCTTCAAAGGCCAGCAGGATATTGTCGTGTATTAAAAGAGGCATGGACTCACGGGACAGGGATGTAATATTGCCACTTTACAAAGCATTAGTGAGGCCTCATCTAGAATATGCAGTTCAGTTCTGGGCTCCAGTTCATAGAAAGGATGCCCTGGAGTTGGAAAAAATACAAAGAAGAGCAACGAAGCTAATTAGGGGCATGGAGAATTTAAGTTATGAGGAAAGATTGAAAGAATTAAACCTATTTAGCCTTGAAAAAAGACGACTAAGGGGGGACATGATTAACTTATATAAATATATGAATGGCACATACAAAAAATATGGTGAAATCCTGTTCCTTGTAAAACCCCCTCAAAAAACAAGGGGGCACTCCCTCCGTCTGGAGAAAAAAAGGTTCAAGCTGCAGAGGCGACAAGGCTTCTTTACCGTGAGAACTGTGAATCTATGGAATAGCCTACCGCAAGAGCTGGTCACAGCAGGGACAGTAGATGGCTTTAAAAAAGGGTTAGATAACTTCCTAGAACAAAAAAATATTAGCTCCTATGTGTAGAAATTTTTCCTTCCCTTTTCCCGTCCCTTGGTTGAACTTGATGGACATGTGTCTTTTTTCAGCCGTACTAACTATGTAACTATGTAACTATGTAACTATGTAATCAATAATCACATGTACCCCAAAATGATAACAATAAAAACTACATCTCATCCTGCAAAAAACAAGCCCACATATGGCTACATCGGTGGACAAAATGAACAGTTACGGCTCTTGGAAAGCGGCGATGCAAAAGCAAATACTTTTTATACAATAGTGTTTCAATTGTGCAAAAGTAGTAAAACAAGAAAATCCTATACATATTTAGTATCGCCGTAATCCTACTGACCCATAGAATAATGTTAACCTATTATATACACCACATAGTGAACAGTTTCAATTTGAAATGCGAAAAACAATGCTGGAACAGCTGTTTTTTTTTAATTCTTCCATAATTTTTTTTATAAAGGTTAAGCAATAAAATATATACACCCCAAAATTGTGCAATTGAAAAATGCAACTCGTTCTGCAAAAAACAAGCTGTCATATGGCTATATCAGAATAAAAAATAAAAAGTTATGACTCTGGGAAGGCGGGGAGGGAGGAAAAAACGAAAAAGAATGCTTGGTCATTAAGGCCAAATTAGGCCTGGTCCTTAAGGGGTTATTAATGTTACTGATCATAGCTCCTTGTGAAAGGAGCAAACGAGCACCGATCAACGAGCTGTCTCGTTAATTGGCGATCGTTTGTTTTTAAATAATACTTATTTTCCATTTTCCAAAACAACATATAAGATGTGCAATAAACATTTGCATAATATAAAATCAGCTCGTCAAACACTTTGTTCAACTTTGTGTTCATTCCAGAGGTTCAAGTATCCATTTCAAAAACACTGAGTAAATATTCATTACAAACATATTCAAGAAAACTAATAATGAAAAAGAGAAGAGGGAGGGTAAAGGAAGGGAGGGGAGATAGGTTCATATGTCAAGTATTATTACAGAGTATCTTCAAAATGTCTGTGTTTGATCCAAGATTACCAAATTTGATTAAACTTAGAGTGGTTTCTATTTTCCCAGTAAGACAAGGCCTCTAGGCAGCAAATCTGGTGTACTTCGTTAAGGCGCTCGTTTTTACGGCCAAAATTGGTTGTTGTAAAAGGGCCCTAAGAGATTCCCCTGCCACTTCTCATCCCCAGTAGATAACATTTAGCTATCTCCATTCAATCTCCCCTCTAAATATTGCACTTAGGAATTATGCAATGAATTATGCAATGAATTATGCAATGACACTTCCGCTGCACGTCTTGCTGTCGTACGTAGACCAGAGAGTGTGATTCATGCAAACAATGCGGTGGCTAGAGGCTAGTACTCAGTATTGGAATTATCAAAATGGAAGAGCAGTATTAGTGTGGGGAGAGGAGGAGTTTAGTTTTGCGTTTGTCTTTAATGTTTATCTTCTGGCATTAGATCTATATTTAAAGAAATGATCACCTATACCACACCTATTACACTACAGTGCAAAATATATTAATAGCACAAAAATCAGACCTTGACAAGCTGCAAATAACTGCTCATTGAAGGGACTGTAAAATTTACATTAAATAATGGGCAGATAAACTAACCTTTGTGAGTTTTAGATCATGTAAACATAGACCAGGCAGTCAGAAGATGCGCCAAATTTATCCTAGCGGTACATGCTGTATGATAAATTTGGTTAATCTAGCTAGACTTGCTAGACACTCTTCTCCTCCTTACACTACCTTTGATTTGGCTTATTTTGCAACAGAATTTTGTGCCATATTTGGTGCTCATTGCAGTGCAATTTGGTGCAATAAAGGCACGTCCCTTTTCCGCTAAGCCGTGCCCCTTTTTGTAACTTTTTAAAAAGTGTCTAGAGAAGTGCAAAAATTTTTTCTAAAACGCACCAAATTGTGGTGCATTTTTCAACACATTATAGCTAAAAACACATAGTAAATCTGCCCCAATGATCTCTGCAGCTGTGATAAGAATGTTCAAGCATGCAAAAAGTAGACTTGTTGGATTCCTTCATCTTTAATTGAGACAATGTTCACTCATCACAATAGTTGTGTATTTCCAGTGTGATGTATGCAATAAAAATATCTTATTCATATGTAGAGTAAAAATAAATTGATGTGTGCTGCTGTAATTTAAATCTATTGAGGATTTATTACAGAAAGGATGCCTTCTCATACATTTAATTAGGAAAATTATATCAAAACCACAACCACAAGCAGTCTGTGGTTGTGTACCAGTCACACAAGGTCTAAACAGTTAGGGTACTTATACACTGCTCGACAAGGGCCATGTGGAGCAATGATTGGATATGTATAGGGACGATAGCTCGTTACTACGATCGCTCGTCCCAATACATTTTCATCAAGTCGACAGCACATCGCCCTGATTATACAGGAAGATCTGCTGCCGGCAACGATGATTTTTAATTCTGCATAAAATAGCAATCAACCAATAAACGAGAGTTTGCTCGTTCATTGGCTGATCGTTGCCCTAAACACACAGGGCAATTATCAGGAACAAGCGTTCATATTAACACTCGTTTTCCCAATCATTGGCCCATGTAATATGACCTTAACATTACTCTGCTGCCCCAGAAATCTTACTTCTCACAGTTCCTGTTCTGCTGAGATATTAGGGTAAATTTTCCCCGCATCCTTCAATTCATGACTACAGGGTGGCTTAGGAAATAATCCTCTCTCAGCATACTTCAGGGTTCAGTTATACAGATGCTTTAGTTTCTTAAAATAACCCTGTTCAGAGTTATTCTTCAAAAGGCTTCTATTATAGTCCTTATGACACCCCCCCCCCCAAAAAAAAATATATCACTTATTAGTCCTAATATTTCTACTCAGGTTCCTTGTTCCTATGGATCCCTGGGCCTGGAGCACCAATCTTTGGATGGAATTATATTTTAATTCTACCTATATGATAGCAGTAAAGCATTGGAAGGCAATGATATTACTATTCAATGATGATAATAATACAGAAACCTCTTGCGTACTAAAGCTCATTCTAAATAATTAGGTGCTAAACAAACAATTACTGGGGGGTTGTCACAGCCCTTTCTAATTGCTCTGTGTAGTCTTCATCTTTTGTAGCCATTAAATAGTACAATCAAATCTGCTTCATTTGACTTAGGTGGAATAATCTATCTGTGCAGTGTAATGGTATAGATAAACTACCAACCACAGGCAATGTTTTATACATATAAGATGTGGGTAATTTTTACATATTTATGGACAAAATTATGTAAAGTCACAGCAAAAATGCACAAATACAGTGTAAACAAGCTATCTTTTGTTTTTAACCCCTTCAGGACCCAGCCTGTTTTGGCCTTCAGGACCCAGGCGATTTTTTCAAATCTGACATGTGTTACTTTATGTGGTAATAACGTTGGAATGCTTTTACCTATCCAAGCGATTCTGAGATTGTTTTCTCGTGACATGTTGTACTTTATGTTAGTGAAAAAATGTTGTCGATAATTTTGGTATTTATTTCTGAAAAACACCACAATTTAGAAAAAAATAGCAAAAATTAGCATTTTTCTAAATTTAAACGTATCTTCTTGTAAAACAGATAGTAATACCACACAAAATAGTTACTAGTTAACATTTCCCATATGTCTACTTTATGTTTGCATTGTTTTTTGAACGTCCTTTTATTTTTCTAGGACGTTACAAGGCTTAGAACTTTGGCAGCAATTTCTCATATTTTAAGGAAAATTTCAAAAGGCTATTTTTTCAGGGACCAGTTCAGTCTGAGGTGGCTTTGAGGGCCTTATATATTAGAAAATCCCCAGAAGTCACCCCATTTTGAAAACTACACCCCTCAAGGTATTCGAATCAGCATTCACAAAGTGTTTTAACCCTTTAGGCGTTTCACAGGAATTAAAGCAAAGTAATTTTTTATTTTTGCAGAAATTTATTTCTAATACATTTTTTTTTTGTAACACAGAAGGTTTTACCCAAGAAATGCAACTCAATATTTATTGCCCAGATTATGCAGTTTTTAGAAATATTCCACATGTGGCCCTAGTGTGATAATGGACTGAAGCACCGGCCTCCGAAGCAAAGGAGCACCTAGAGGATTTTGGGCCTCCTTTTTTTTAGAATATATTTTAGGCACCATGTCAGGTTTGAAGAGGTCTTGTGGTGCCAAAACAGTGGAAACACCCCAAAAGTTACCCCATTTTGGAAACTACACCCCTCAAGGAATTTATCTAGGTGTATAGTTAGCATTTTGACCACACAGGTTTTTCACTAAATATATTGGAATTAGTCTGTAAACATTAAAATCTAATTTTTTTCTGAAAAAACATAGAAATTTTTAATATTTACGAGGAATAATGAAGAAAATCACCCCAACATTTGTAAAGCAATGTCTCCTGATTACAGCAATATCCCATATGTGGTAATAAACTGCTGATTGGACCCACAGCAGGGCTCAGAAGGGCAGGAGTGCCATTTGGATTTTGGAGCACGGATTTTGCTGGATTGGTTTTCGGTGCCATGTCGCTTTTGCAATGCCTTGGAGGGACCAAAACAGTGGAAGCCCCCAAAAAGTGACCCCATTTTGGAAACGACACCTCTCAAGGAATTTATCTAGGGGTATAGTTAGCATTTTGACCACAAAGATTTTTTGCAGAATTTAGTGGAATTAGGCAGTGAAAATGAAAATCAACTTTTTTTCTGAAAAAGCATAGAAATGTTTAATTTTGACAAGGAATAAAGGAAAAAAAGAACCACAACATTTGTAAAGCATTTTCTCTTGATTACGTCAATACCCCATATGTGGTAATAAACTGCTGATTGGACCCATGGCAGCGCTCAGAATAGAAGTAGCGCCATTTGGATTTTGGAGCACGGATTTTGCTGGATTGTTTTTCGGTGCCGCCTTTGCAACGCCCTAGAGAGACCAAAACAGTGGAAGCCCCCAAGTTACCCCATTTTGGAAGCACCCCTCAAGGAATTTTTATAGGGGTATAGTGAGAATATAGACTCCACGGGTCTTTTGCAGAATTTATTAGAATTAATATCACAATTTTTTTCCACTAAAATGTTGAATTTTCTCATTTTCACAAGGGATAAAGGAGAAACAAACAACCAATTTTTATAAAGCAATTTCTCCTGGGTGCGGAAATACCCCACATGTGGTCATACATTTTTTTCATTAGAAATGAATTAACCCTTTCAGGACTGATCCATATTTTGCTTTCTTATTTTCGTTTTTCACTCCCCGCCTTCCAAGAGCCATAACTTTTTTCTTTTTCCGTCAGTAGAGCGGTGTGAGAGCTTATTTCTTGCGGGAGGAATTGTAGTTTCTATTGATACCATTTAAAGTGAAATAAAAAGTACTGGGAAACTGTAAAAAAACTGGAAAATATAGTAATATAGGAAAAAAATCTGATTCCATTTTTTGGGGTTTTTGTTTTTACAGCTTTCTCCGTGCGGTAAAAACGAAAACGACAGCAATTTTGGCGGTTAAATTATTTAAGTTTTTTATGGTGTTCACCGTGCGAGTTAAATAATGGTATATTGTAATAGTTCGGCCTTTTACGGACGTAGCGATATCAATTCTATTTTTTTACATTACTTTTGAAGAAAACTTTTTTTTCTTTCTCACTACTAATAACTTTAATTCTTCTACACATTTTATTAGTCCCCTTAGGGGACTTGTACCAGCGATCATTGGATCGCGGGTACAATATGCTGCGATAATGTATTGCAGTATATTGTTATTCTTACAGGCTTCTGTAACAGAGCGATCGCTGTTCCTGTCCGTTAGTCCCGGGTGTCAACTGTAATACACAGCCCACGCCCGCAACGTATGGAGCGGGCTCAGCACGTGAGCCCGCTCCATACATCACCCCCGCACCATGACGTGCTATTAAGTCATAGTGCTCAAAGGGGTTAATGCACAGCGGATAGTGTGAATATTAAAATTTTGCACTGATGTGCCATTTTAGTGCATAATATGTTGTGCCCAGTTTGTGCCACTGAAGACAAATATCTCATAAAACGTTAAGCGGGTTCTCCCAGGTATGGCGATGCCATATATGTGGGCGCAAATTGCTGTTTGGGGACGCTGCAAGGCTCAGAAGGGAGGGAGCGCCATTTTGCCTTTGGAGCGCAGATTTTGCTTGGTAGTTTTTCTGTTTTGCGTTCCGCTGGTATTTCAGTTTATAATGCGGGGGGCATATGTAATCTGTGCGGAGAACATCAGGGCCTAATAAGAGGGTATAAAAATGCGGTAAATAAATAATAATTTATAGATATGTGGCCGGTGTCGCACTGGAAAATGGTGTCGGATGTTACCCGCTTTTAGAACGCTCTGCTCATTTTGCATCGCCATATTCTGAGAGACAGAACTTCTTTATTTTTTCACCACCGGAGCTGCGTGAGGGCTTATTTGTTGCGGGACAATCTGTAGTTTTCATTGGTACCATTTTGGGGTACATGCGATTTTTTTGATCACTTTTTATTAAATTTTTTTGCAAGCCGGGTGACCAAAAACAAGCAATTCTGACAATGTTTTTTAGTTTATTTTTTGCGGCGTTCACCGTGCACTATAAACGACCATTATATTTTATTCTGCGGGTCAGTACGATTACGGCGATACCATATGTATATAGGTTTTTTTTATGTTTTGCAGCGTTTGCGCAATAAAATCACTTTTTTATAAAATAATTTATTTTCTGTGTCACAATATTCTGAGAGTCATAAGTTTTTTATTTTTCAGTCAAAAAAGCGGTGTAAGGGCTTGTTTTTTGAGGGATGGGTTGTAGTTTTTATCAGTAATATTTTCGGGTACATGCGACTTTTTGATCACTTTTTATTCTCTATTTTGGGAGGGGTAGTGACCAAAAAATAGCGATTCTGATGTTGTTTTTTATTGATTTTTTTTGGGGTGTTCATCGTGCGGGAAAAATAACATTATAGTTTTATAGTTGGGGTCGTTACGAACACGGTGATACCAGATATGTGTACTTTTTTTAACGTGTTCATTTTTTTCCTATAATGAAAGACTTATTATAGGAAAAAAATGCAGTGTTTGTTTATATAACTTATAACTTTTATTTTGACACTTTTTTAAAACATTTTTATTATCTTTTTTTTACTTTTTCACTTGTCCCACTAGGGGACACTTAGACTTGCAGCTTTGATCGCTGCTAGAGTACATTACACTACACACGTAGTGTAATGCACTCCAACTGTCATTGTGACGTGACAGTCACACTGACAGGAAGCCTCGGAGGACCGGCCGGAGGCTGCTCCTCCGAGGCTTCCGTACATGGCAACCCGGACATGCATCGGTAGCCCCCACGATCACTTCGTGGGGGCTGCCGATGTGCTTCAAACCACTTAAATGCGGCGACGGAAATCTGTCGCCGCATTTATGGGGTTAATTGCCAAAATCAGCGGCGATGGTCCGCTGACCGGCAAGGCTGGAGTGTCAGCTGTCAGGGACAGCTGACCTCCCGGTTCCCGGACACTGTCCGTTAGGGCAGTGTGCGCCGGGAACTACTCCGCAATAGTACGTCTGGATGCGGGAACTGACCCCTCTGCAGGACGTACTATTTCGGAGCACCGCGGGAAGAGGTTAAAATGCATTTTTGTCAGAATGGCAAGATGGTGGTGTGTGCAATATGCAACGGCAACACAGCGGCATAGTGGTTACAACTGCTTTCCTTGAGCACAGGGGTCAGTGGCGTAACTACCACTGTAGTAGCCGGCTTCTACGGGGCCCGCGGCTTGAGGGCCGACACCCCTCTCATTCCCAGGGGCATCGCTAGCACCGGAGGGGGCACCGGTGCTAGCGACAGCCACTCCCATGCAGTAATTGTACCTGTGTCTATAGCACACAGGTACAAATGCATGCATTAGCGCTGGATAGCCGGGCGCGTTCTGTGCCTGACCATTCAGCAATACAATGACGCAGATTTTTTTTCTACTAAACTGAGTGGCGTTATCTACAGCTGATGTGGTTCACTATATACAGGGGGGTCTGTATGTGGGGATGTGGGCCACTATATACAGGGGGGTCTATATGTGGGGATGTGGGGCACTATCTACAGGGGGGTCTATATGTGGGAATGTGGGGCACTATATACAGGGGGAGCTATATGTGGGACACTATATACAGGGGTGGGCTATATGTAGCACACTATATACAGAGGTGGGTTACCTGTGGGGCACTAGCTACAGGGGGCTATATGTAGGGCACTGTCTACAGGGGTGGGCTATATGTGGGAGTGTGGAACACTATATACAGGGGGAGCTATATGCAAGGTACTATCTACAGAGGTGGGCTATATGTGGAGCACTATCTATAGGGGGAGCTATTTGTGGGGCGCTATATACAGGGGTAGGCTATATTTGGGACACTATATACAGGGGTGGGTTACCTGTGGGGCAGTATGTACAGGGGGGCTATATGTAGGGCACTGTCTATATGGGTGGGCTATATGTGAGGCACTATATACAGAGATGGGCTATATGCGGATATCTATAGGGGAAGCTATATGTAGGGCATTACGGTGGCTCAGTGGTTAGCACTATTGCCTTGCAGCTCTGGAGTCCATATGTGGGCACTATATACCGAGGGCTGTATGTGGGGCACTATCTACAGGGGCTTCTATGTAGTGCACTATCTACAAAGTCTCTATGGGGGTCACTATCTATAGGGGGCTATGGGGGCATTATCTACAGGGGGCATGGTGTGTGTGTGGGTCACAGTGTATTGTACTATTATAATCAGGGACACAGTGTGGTACTATTATAATTAGAGACACAGTGTATGGTACTATTATAATCAGGGACGTAGTGTATGGTACTATTATAATCAGGGACACAGTGTATGGCGCAATTATAGTTAGTGGTGCAGTGTATGGCACTTTATTATATTTAGAGGTGTTGAGAATTTTAACTTTGTTTATAGGTGCAGAAATGTTTTAAAAGTGAGGAGCTGAAGAGATCTGAGCGGAAAACTGCAGAAATGGGTTGTGGCCGGGAGAAATCCATCATAGAGGTCTGGACTGGATGGAGATGAAATGAACTAGAATCTGAGACGTCACTGGTGAGTCACTTAATGTAAATGTTTATTCTGCCTAAAATCAGTACTGTAGTCACTGTATGATCTGTAGCGATATGATGAGTGGTGTAATTTTTTTTCCGTAAAACAGCATCTTCCCGCATATCCTTACTATTGTTCGGCCCATGCTGGGAGCTGTAGTTTTACACCGTATAATCCTATTCAGCAGGGGTTAAACTAAATTGAGCTGTATTTGTTCTGGTGTTGTGTATATGTACTGAGCTTTGTTCTGGTGCTGTATATATGTATGAGCTTTGTTCTGGTGCTGTATATATGTCAGAGCTTTGTTCTGGAGCAGTATTTATGTACTGACCTTGGTTCTGTATATATGTACTGAGCTTAGTTCTGGTGCTGTATTTATGTACTGAGCTTTGTTCTGGTGCTGTATATATGTACTGAGCTTGGTTCTAGTGCTGTATTTATGTACTGAACTTGGTTAAGGTGCTGTATATATATATGAGGTTGGTTCTTGTACTGTATATATGTATTGAGCTTGGTTGTGGTACTGTATGCTCATACATTTGAGCTTGGTTCTGGAGCTGTAATTATATAGGATATAATTATAATAACAAAATTGCAGGGCAGATGGAATTGTTCTCAATTCATTGTATAATTCATGGGAACCTGTCTAGTAGTTTTAACCCCTTGAACCGCCACTATGCAGTAATACATGACATTACATTATTTCCAAACATTCCCATGTATGTTTTTGTCAGATGCAGCAAAATCTTTAAAATACACTTTTAAAACAGCGCACACTATGGGCTAATTACTCATTAAAGGGTCATGGGGCGGTGCCGCTATCCTGAAGCATCACATAGTCCTGCCTCCAAACTCACCTTTACATGTTTGATTGACATGGCTGATACAACTTTGTCGGATGCGCCATTTTATTGTGGCACTATATACAAGGGGGGCTGTGTGGCACTATACACAAGGGGGAGCTGTGTGGAACTATACACAAGGGGCAGCTGTTTGGTACTATACACAAGGGGGAGCTATGTGGTACTATACACATGGGGAGCTATGTGGCACTATATACAAGGGGCTGTGTGGCACTATCTAATATGGGGGCTGTATGGCAGAATTTACAAGGGGGACGGCTGTGGCTCTATCTACAGGGGGCTGTGTGTGGCGCAATCTACAGGGGTCTGTGTGTGGCAGTATCTACTAAGGGTGGTTATGCAGCACTATCTACTAAGGGGGGGTTGTGTGGTACTATATACAAGGGTGGGGGGCTGTGTGGCACTATATACAGTGGGAGCTGTATAGTGGTATATGCAGAAGGGCTTTATGGCGATATCCACAGGGGGGGCTGTATGGCACTATATACAAGAGGGAGGTGGGGGTGCTATCTACAAGTGGGGTGCGACACTGTCTATATAATGTGTTCTCCATGTATTTTCATGGGTTGCAGGTCAGTTTAAAAAACCTCAGTATAAGGGTATGTTCACACGCTGTGTTTTCAGGCATATTTCTGGGCGTAAACACCTCGAAATGTGCCTGAAAAACGGTAGCTAAACGCCTACAAATATCTGCCTATTGAATTCACTGGGAAAAACGGCATCTCGTTCAGACGGGATGTTTTCTTTTTACGCCGTTGTTTTAACAAATGGCGCGTAAAAAGAAGGAGCATGTCACTTCTTGAGCCGTTTTTGGAGCTGTTTTTCATTGGGTCGATAGAAAAACATGGATCCAAAAAAACTGAAAACAGCTCCGTAATTTTCAGCCATTTTTACAGTCATTACTATTTGAACATACCCTAAGGTGCATATTGATAAAATTACAAATAGTCTCATAATCACCCTTAAATCTTCTATCACTCCTGTGCCAATGGTTCTGTGTTACCCCACCAGTCTTTATCTATTATACTGTGGCGATAATGTGCTGTACTCAACATGTGGCAACAATAACAATTACTGGCCCAGCAATGATGTCAGTATGGATGGCACCCAGTATCAGACTGGAATTGATTCCAGGATTCTACCCTACAGCTACAACGGCTTATGCATAAAGCCTTACTACGGCTCCATAAAACTTCTGAGTTGTGTATGAGGCCTCTACTTTACCTCCCCAAGTGCTATGTTTGTTCCATTAGATCCATTGGATGTCGTATATATGGAGGTATATGCATGACTAACAGCACAATCAATGTTGGGGTGAATTTATCCAGTTTTCCGAGGCGAACCGAGTAAAGCCGATCAGAAACGAAGCGGCACAGCGCTCACTTGAATGATTCGTTTTACCGATCGGTGACGGTCTCAGTGCTCAGACCCCACTGATCAAAACTTCTGACATGTCATTATGACATGTCAAATGTTTTAGGAAAGTTCAGATACAATTTAAGGCCAAAACAGGCTCAGTCCTTAAGATGTTAAAGGGGTTTTCCCATAATAATCCACAGAATATGTCATAAATGTCAGATAGATGCAGGTCCCGCCTCTGAGACCCACACCTATCTCTAGAACGGGGCCCCCTAAACCCTGTTTTAGCTTTGTCTGATCTCCCTGCCTCCCGGCCGCTTCCTGGTTGTATGGTCGGGAGTTACGTAAACAGCGCAGCTGTTTCCGTAATTCCCATAGTAGTGAATGGCAGTTACGGAAGCAGCATAGCATTATGGGACTTACGGAAACATTATAGCTCAGCGAGCTACGCTGTTTTCGTAACTCACGACCATATAACCTTTTTCATGGTCGAAATTCACCTGATTCAGCCACAACACAGAGCGGCAGAGCGGGGTTTAGGGGGCCCCATTCTGGAGATAGGTGTGGGTCCCAGAGATGGGACACGCATCTAACTGACATTTATGACATATCCTGTGGATATGTCATAAATGTTTCTCATGGGAAAACCCCTTTAATGTTATGTCTGATCGGTGTATAAATGTATACATAGTCTATATTCTTTTTAAGGCTTATGTATTGCTGAAAAATTTATTTCTTCCTCTGGTATTATAACTTATGATATAGAGACAAAGACGTAACTTGAAGCTTCTGTACCCCAATGCAAAATTTAGAAAAAGGTTCCCCAAGTCTTATGAGTAATTTATTGTACTGGTCTCCTCGGATGCTACAAATAACGGCAAACTAGTCAGATGAAGCAGGACTTGTATCTCAGGTTTACTCACTGTAACTCTTACACACGCGACTCAGAGATGCTGTGCTACATGGTTCCAATTGTTCACGGAACAGATTGCAGCATGGTGAGTGTCTGTTGAAACCGGGATTTAAAATCGCACAGGGATCAGGCAGAGGGATCTATTAGGCTTGAGGCCTGGGTATGAATGTAATCTTCGCACCCTCTATAATCATGTACCCTCTATAAACATGTTAATGCTACAGTACATCTTTGCGAAATATACCTAGGAATATATCTCTCTATCAGTTAAAAGCGAGAGCTTCATCCAGAATGGCAGCAATAAAAAGGATCAGTGCCCATTAATGTGTAGAGCAAAATGTGGTTACCATACTGAACACAGTGGTGTTATCTCTATCTATCTATCTATCTATCTATCTATCTATCTATCTATCTATCTATCTATCTATCTATCTATCTATCTATCTATCTATCTATCTATCTATCTATCGTTCTATTTTTCTATCGAGTAGCGTAGCTAGCAGTGGCCCCGGGCTCCTGAGATTGTGGGCCCACTGATCCTGCCGCTCCCGCCTCTCCGCCGCTCTCACCATGACCGCGCATTGCCACACTGTATTATTATTCAAGCTAGACTGCTAGACCTGCTAGGTCTGCTAGACCAAACTTCTGATGTTGTCCGCCAGGAGAAGAAGAAACCTGCATGTGAGGAGACGGTGAAAAAGCACCCCACCCCAAAGGATCCAGTTATGATGGGATTTATATACAGGGATAATGGCTGCTTTAAACAGGGATGATGGGGTTTATACAGGGATGATGGCTGGACTACCCATCATCCCTGTATATAACCCCCATTATCTCTGTATATATTAACCATCATACATGTATATGCCAGCCATCATTCCTGTGTATAATTCCCATCATCCCTGTATATACCAGCCAGGCTGGTATATACAGGGATGTTATATACAGTGATGATGGCTGGTATATATAGCGATGATGGCTGGTATATACAGGAATGATAGCTGGTATATAAAGGGATGATGGGAATTATATACATGTATGATGGGGGTTATATACATGGATGATGGGGTTATATACAGTGATGATGGCTGGTTTATGCATGAATGATGGGGGTTATATACAGGGATGATGGGGGTTATATACGGGGATGATAGCTGGAGCAGCCATCATCCATGTATATAACCCCCATCATCCCTGCACAAAACCCCCATAATCCCTCTATATAACCCCCATCATCCCTCTATATAACCCCATCATCCCTGTATATACCAGCCATCAGCCCTGTATATAACCCCCTATCATCACTGTATATACCAGCCTGGTTGGTATATACAGGGATGATGGGGGTTATATACAGCGATGATGGCGTTACACAATGCCCTATCATCCCTGCATATACGTGCCATCATCCCTGTATATACCAGCCATTATCCCTGCATATAACCCCCATCATCCCTGCATATAACCTCTATCATTCCTGTATATAACTTCCATCATCCCTTGATATACCAACCAGGCTGGTATATACAGGGATGATGGGGGTTATATATTCTTTCATTCACTTTCAGAGAGGTCTGCAATACTTTCTAATGCAAACTCCTTTGTCAGAGAAAAGATTAAACTTCAGTAAGAATGGATAATATAGCAGCATATACAGTACTCTTACTCATGCGCCTCTTCTGTTGTAAACATGCTTTGAGGGTTCAGGGGGCTCACTGGGTAAGGGTCCACTCGGATGTTTTGCCCCCCTGTGCTTAACCCCTAGCTACGCCTCTGATCTATCTATCTATCTATCTATCTATCTATCTATCTATCTATCTATCTATCTATCTATCTATCTATCTATCTATCTATCTATCTATCTATCTATCTATCTATCTATCTATCTACTGTATCTGATTTGTAAATTGAGAATAAAACAACATGAACATGTGGAGCTTTATATACATTTTAGGGAGGAATCAGTCTGGGATGTTGTACAAAATAAATCTTATTTTACAATTTCCCAGAAAACATAGATCTCTTTAATAAAATATACAATTGCTTCAAGATGGAATTTTTTCTAGAACCACATCAATTTAATTTCAAAAGATATTTGTGAATATACCTGAGCTATTTTACAATTACCATATTCAATCTTTTGATTTCTAGACCAAATAAAGCCTTCAAATGTAATTTACATTGACAGTGAACTAAAATTATGTTTCCGGAATGTTTTAACTATGTACATCAAGAACTAACTAAATACACATAATATGGTGGATATATAAAGTGGATATATAAAATGGATCTATAAAGGGTGAATTTGATTACAAAGTGTTGATTGGCAGATTTATCTTGTATGCAAGATATTTTGTCTTGTCAGATATATTGTACGCAATATATATTGTCTTACCAGGACATTTATGACTACATAAAATATATAGCAAATAATAAAAGGTCTATGTAAATTTACTGAATTAGTCAAATGGTTATGATCATGCAGCAAGGAGGAGCACAGGCTGTGATAGGGGCAAGCTTATAGGAGTAATCCTGATGAGTAACTGAGATAAAGAGTGAGGAAATCAACTCAAAGAAACCAGAGATTGAAAATATGTTTAAAAAGACAAAACACATATACAGATGTAGCCAAGATAAATTTGTCTTTTGACTACTAAGGTGTATTTTCTGTGCCATCTTATAAAGTGATGGCCTATCCCTAGGATATGCCATCACCTTATGATCAATGGGGGTCCGACCTCTGAGACCCCCACCGGTCCTGAAAATGAGGAAGCTGCAGCACTCCTTTAGTGCTGCAGCCACTTCACTGTATTTCCCTGCACTGTGGCTACCAACTGTGCAATTGAAATTGGCCGGCTACAGTTCCCTCTCTACACAGCCTGGAAGCCAGGAGCGCCACTGTGCAGGAAAATCTTAGAGGGGTCTCAGGAGGTCAGACCCTCACTGATCAAAAAGAGGATATGGATATGTTGTAGGATAAATATAAAAATACAACACCAGTGGAAAGACAAAGTTAATAACTAAATTGGCCAGAAAAAGCGTCAAATGAGCACACAAAAGGCAAAGATGTAGTCGAGTTAAAATTAGAAAACAATTTAAAAAAACACACAATATAATATTAAAAGCTGTATCTTCTTAGACAACCATTAGGTTATCTATTCGCTAAGCTGCCGGGAGAGCCTTGGTTTTGGATAGACTCATTAAAGTTTAATACTTCGTAAAAATATCCACGGCCGTATTCAACATAAGATTTAATTCAATGCTCTTTCAGTTTTTTTAACCCAAATTATCTATGTTTCCATGGCAATGAAAAACAAATTCTTCATATGTGTAATGTTAAATAGCTTCTCAGGAAATACAAAATTTGATGTACTCTAACATAAATAATACTCATAGATCAGTTGCACCACGGACACTAATGGCACCCGACGGAACCCATTAACTTTAATGGATTGCGTTGGGTTTCCATGAAGTAGTCCGTGGTTTTACCGAAATAAATATCACAGCATGCTGCGCTATTTCTTTCCACATTTTTCACTGGTACATCGATGAAGGCCCCTAATGATCCTCCGATGCAGATGTGAACGGAGAATAACATAGGTGCCTAGACAGAATATTGATAGTACTTTTAATGTATTCTTGGATAACCCTTTTAATGCCCTTATTTAAGGACTTACTCATTAAATTTTTCCAAGTAAGTATAGTATACTGTATATGTATTATTTTGTATACTGCATAATTCATGAAGCCGTAAATCTACATTTCCAATCTTTTGTTAAAACGTCTGCAATCAACATATGGGAAAAAAACAAAACCCACAGTAAACATTAATTGTAAGTACATTTTTGTTTAAACCAACTGTGGCACTTTTAGATTTTGAAATAATTTGTGCCTTTAAACACAAACTAACACTAAGAGAAGAAAAGAAAACATTGAACCTTTACCCTTGACATTTAAATTGTTTTCAATCAGATAATTTTACTCTTAATGGTATTTCATGGTAAAGCAAATTATGCAGTTCATTACGGAACAGCACATTATAATAGTTACAAATGATATTTAAAAGCTCAATAAAAAGCCTGGGACGGTAATAACAGATTAATAGGATAATTTATTAGGGTTTTTGTAGCCCTGTTGCCCTGTAATGAATGAAAACTGGTAGGTAAGCATCTTAATGTTGTCCATGTCGTTGCCTTATAAATATAGGTTTAATTTATCACTAAATAACTAGCTGTCAAGCTATACACTGAAAATAAGCATACGTTACATCTTGTTATAATACAGTCACCCTCATTATTCTATGTGTTTTGTTAGAATTGTAATCACTACTTTATGTTTTTAATATTAATTAGCATTTATTTTTTTATATATATATTAGGTGGTCCCTATTATTTATTCTATGTGCTCTAAAAATTGCATCTTATAAAGACATTATGCGAGATTTGTAAAATTAAGTTAATTTTCATTACATGCAATTTCTGTGAAATTGCTGCTCATTATTGCTTCTTGATGGCTTCTTGATGGCTCTAGTTATATTTGTATGTAAATTAAGTCCTAATGGCCGTACTTTGGAAGAAACATGGTAGACTTAATTTGCATATTTTCAAATTATTGCAACAAATATACTACAACATGAAATAATTTGACTGTATATTACTAAATGGCATTTGTTAATTCACTGGTAGGCACAGTCTGGGTGGTACAGACTAGCTGTAAAGGAGAGTACTAAGCTTAAGTAGACATTTAAATAGCGTCTAGAAAGTAAGATACGGCTGTGTTCACATCACGTTACAGCCCTACATCAGAGGTATATTTCAAGAAAATCTCTAATAGGCTCCCACAGTAAAAAAAACAAAAAAATGTATACCATGTGGTATGTATTTTTTTATGGTATCCATTTGTATAGAATAGCGTAGTCTACTACGCTATTCTATACAGCAAAAGAAAAGGTGTGCCGACACATATTTCTAAAGGACACTTATTTAACATATGTGGGGTGAATGGGGGCCTATATACATGCTCAGCATATGCTACAGTAGCTTTTCCAGTGCATACGCCGAACATACGTGGTATGAATACAGCCGTGTTTTATTACATTGCTTTTACAAAAAGGGTTATTCCAAACTCAGACATTTATAGCACATCCACTTGATATGCCATAAATATCTGACAGATGCGGGTCCCAGCTCTAGGGCCTGCACCTATATCAGGCATGGCAATTACTCGACCCTTGTCCTACCTGGTGAAGCGACTGCTGGCTGACGATTTTTGGCAGGGACTAAGTGGAGAGGGGGCTGCGCATGCGCGAGGCTCTCTCCATTATATTCTATCAGAGTTACGGAACAGTTGAGCAGCACTCCCCTCTCCACTTAATTTCCACCTGGAATTGGTAGCCAGCAGCTGCCTCACCGGGCGAAATTATGTTCTCAATATAGGTGCGCGTTAGAGAACTGGGACCCGCATCTATCAGACATTTATAGCACATCCTGTGGATATGACATAGCTGTCTGAGTTGGGGAAAACCCCTTTAACAGGTTCCCGACCGCTGGCCGTAAATATACGGCCAGCGGTCAGGGTCTCTAAAGTCCGCCATATAGACTATTTACGGCGGCACTTCAGAGACTGTGCACGCGCGATCGCGTGCACACAGCTCTGTGCCCTGGCTGTTGCTAACAGCCATGGGCACTGGGCAGAATGTCAGGGGTCAATCTTTTGGCCCCTGAACATGTGATCGCTGTGACAACCAATCACAGCGATCACATGCATTTCTGCATAGAAAACACTGTGCACGCGATCGCGTGCACACAGCCCTGTGCCCACGCTGTTACCAACAGCTCTGGGCACTGGGCAGAGTATCAGGGACCAATCTGATGGTCCCTGAACATGTGGTCGCTGTGAAAACCTATCACAGCGACCACATTTGTTTTATTTTGACTTTTCTGGCAGTAAATCTCCTGCCTCTTTTCTTCTCCTCAAACATTGTTTCAGTTTGAGGAGAAGAAGAGACTCGGGAGAATTGCTGCCAGAAGATTACAGTGAAACAAAATACAGTTATAACTCTAAAACATTCTCTGTATAGATAGATTTCTATCTATCTATACAATCTATCTATCCATCTATCTTTTTTTCTATATATCTACCTTTCTATCTTTTATTCTATTAGAATAGGCAGGTAGGGAGTATATAATTATATATATATCCACATATATATAATATATATAGCAATAGCGGTTTATTTTTTTGTTAGCGGTAGTGTAGATATATATAGCAGTTAGTTTGTGTGTTTTATATAAAAAAATAAAACAAAAAACAATTTGTTTAGTTAGTGTTAGTGTTAGTTACGTTATGGCGAGGAAGTTGTTTAGCGCCGAGGAGGCATACGCCATGCTGTGGTCTGAGTCGGAGACCGCATCAGAGATGGCGTCCGAGATGGAACCTGTTTTAGGTAGTGACGATGACAGCGTCACTTCAGGTTCATCTTCAGGGGACGTTGTCCCTGATGCAGTTGAAACTGCAGAACTTGAAAGCGCAGGGCCAAGTAGCGCTGTAGCACGGGACAGCCTGGTCCCTTCAGTCCAGGCTCTTGTATGGGCACCTGCCCCATCTTTTGGGCCTAGAATCCACGGATTTACTGCCACTCCTGGCATAACCGTGGACAATACAAATTTTGTCCAAATGGATTACTTCCATTTATTTATAACGGACGACATCCTAAATCAGATTGTCCATGAAACTAATTTATATGCCACTCAATATATAAGGCAGAAACCTTCATCCACCCATGCCAGAGATTGGACGCCCACCAATTTGCTGGAATTAAAAAAAAATTTGGGGCTCACCCTAAATATGGGTATTGTCAAAAAGCCCTCCATTAGGTCTTACTGGTCAACAAGACCCGCCCAAGCCACCCCAGTATATTCTGCAGTAATGCCCAGGTCTCGTTATGAGACAATAATGAGGTTCCTCCACTTCAATGACAACGCACAGGCCCCCCCAAGTACCGATGCAAACCGGGATCGGTTGTTCAAAATAAGACCGCTAATAAATTCCCTGAATAATTTATTTCTGCAACTCTACACCCCTGAGCAGAATGTAAGTGTGGACGAATCCCTCCTCAACTTTCATGGCAGACTTAGCTTTCGCCAATATCTACCTTCAAAAAGGGCAAGATATGGCGTTAAGCTCTACAAATTGTGTGAAAGCGGGTCAGGATATACCACCGCCTTCAGAATTTATGAAGGGCGGGACCGCACAATAAATGTTCCTGGATGCCCCCCTGATCTTTCCACCAGCAGTAAGATCGTGTGGGAGATAATGCAGCCTCTGCTTCACAAGGGGTACCACCTGTACTGTGATAATTTTTATTCCAGTGTGCCCCTGTTTAGGCATTTGCATGCTGCAAGGACTGGGGCATGTGGTACCATGCGCAAAAACAGAATTGGTTTTCCACAGCAATTAGTGGGGAAGCGCATGGTAAAGGGGGACTCCTGTGCTTATGCATCTGAGGAATTGCTGGCGGTCAAGTTCAGGGATCGCAAAGATGTGTATGTGCTAAGCACGATTCATACCGCAGGAACAGTGGCAGTGAGGGAAAGGGGGGCAACATCGGACAAGCACAAACCAGTGAGCGTGTCCGAATATAACAAGTACATGGGGGGGGGGGGGGTGGATTTAAGCGACCAGGTTTTACAGCCCTATTTAGTAAAACGCAAAACTAAAACCTGGTACAAAAAAGTGGCCATTTATTTGTTACAGGTGGCCATCCACAACTCATTTGTGCTCTACAAAAAAAACAGAGGCAGAGACACATACCTGGATTTCCAGGAAAAAATTATTGAAGGCCTCATTTTTGATGTTCAGGACACCCGAGAATGCCCCCAGTCTGAGGATGTCACGCGACTGACTGAAAGACACTTCATCAGTCGGATTCCCCCAACACCAACCAGAAGCAACCCTCAGAAAAAGTGCCGCGTCTGCAGAAAAGACGGGCACCGCAAAGATTCCCGATATTTCTGTCCCTCATGTCCCTCACAACCAGGCCTGTGCATTGAGCCATGTTTTAAAAAATACCACACTGTTCTGAATTATTAGATTTTAGTTAATTCGTTGAAAATATATTTGCCCTACATTACGTTTTTATTTTTCCCCTGATTTTACTCCAAGGGTGAGGGAGGGAATGGGTGGGTGGGGGGTGGATGTCATGTTTGCATATTCTCTAAAGTTCATCTGCTGGAGAGCTCCATTTGCATAAACCTGCAATTTCTTATTTTAGAAAACCCCAAAAAATTAATTCCCATTATACCCCTAGATGAATATTTTGGGATTTCTGCTTCAAGAGCAGATATTTTGGAAGTGCTATAGAAACTCTGTTGAGTTTTGTAAAACCAGCTTTGAAAAAAAGCGATTTGTGAAATAAGCTTCTTCTATCGTCCGCCCTCCTACTTCTCTATGTGATAAATAAGACACACATATTTGGTATCCCCATGCTCAGGAGAAGTGGAAGAATGTGAAAGGAGATTAATTTTGGCCGTGGTCTATGCCGTGTGTGAAAAATGCTGGTATAAACTGACGCATTTGCTAAAAAATTGCTAATTTTATTTTGATCCATCTTATTCAAGAAACTTTCAGAAGAAAACTGGACTGTCTAAAAATATGATAAACCCCTTGAAGAAAACCTTGTGGGGTCTACTTGCGTGAATGAAGTAATTTATGGGGTGATTCTAATCTTTCAGCAGCATTAGGCCCCCCAGAAAACAGTATGCGGCTATAAAATCAAGTGCAGAATTCCTGGACCGAAAAGGCCAAAAAGCCTCCTTTTATGCCAAGCCCTGGCACATGCCCGTGAATAAAGCACACATATTTGGTATCCCCATGCACAGGAGAAGTGGAAGAATGTGAAATGCGATGAATTTTGTCCGTGGTCCATTTTGTGTGTGAAAAAGCTAGCATAAACTGACGCATTTGTTAACAAAAAAGGTAATTTTATTTTGTTCCATCTTATTCAAGAAACTTTCAGAAGAAAACTGGACTGTCTAAAAATATGATAAACCCCTTGAAGGAAACCTTGTGGGGTCTACTTGTGTGAATGAAGTCATTTATGGGGTGATTCTAATGTTTCAGCAGCATTACACCCCCCAGAAAACAGTATGCTGCTATAAAGTCAAATGCAAAATTCCTGGACCGAAAAGCCTCCTTTTATGCCAAGCCCTGGCACATGCCCGCACAGTGAATAAGGCACACATATTTGGTATCCCCATGCACGGGAGAAGTGTAAGAATGTGAAAGGAGATGAATTTTGTCCGTGGTCTATACCGTGTGTGAAAAATACTAGCCTAAACTGACGCATTTGCTAAAAAATAGCTGATTTTTTTTTGTTCCATCTTATTCAAGAAACTTTCAGAAGAAAACTGGACTTGCTAAAAATATGATAAACCCCTTGAAGGAAACCTTGTGGGGTCTACTTGTGTGAATGAAGTAATTTATGGGGTAATTCTAATGTTTCAGCAGCATTACGCCCCCCAGAAAACAGTATGCTGCTATAAAATCAAATTCAAAATTCCTGGACCGAAAAGGCCGAAAAGCCTCCTTTTATGCCAAGCCCTGGCACATGCCCGCACAGTGAATAAGGCACACATATTTGGTATCCCCATGCACGGGAGAAGTGAAAGAATGTGAAAGGAGATGAATTTTGTCCGTGGTCTATGCCGTATGTGAAAAATACTAGCCTAAACTGACGCATTTGCTAAAAAATAGCTGATTTTTTTTTGTTCCATCTTATTCAAGAAACTTTCAGAAGAAAACTGGACTTGCTAAAAATATGATAAACCCCTTGAAGGAAACCTTGTGGGGTCTACTTGTGTGAATGAAGTAATTTATGGGGTGTTTCTAATGTTTCAGCAGCATTACACCCCCCAGAAAACAGTATGCTGCTATAAAATCAAATTCAAAATTCCTGGACCGAAAAGGCCGAAAAGCCTCCTTTTATGCCAAGCCCTGGCACATGCCCGCACAGTGAATAAGGCACACATATTTGGTATCCCCATGCACGGGAGAAGTGGAAGAATGTGAAAGGAGATGAATTTTGTCCGTGGTCTATACCGTGTGTGAAAAATACTAGCCTAAACTGACGCATTTGCTAAAAAATAGCTGATTTTTTTTTGTTCCATCTTATTCAAGAAACTTTCAGAAGAAAACTGGACTTGCTAAAAATATGATAAACCCCTTGAAGGAAACCTTGTGGGGTCTACTTGTGTGAATTAAGTAATTTATGGGGTGTTTCTAATGTTTCAGCAGCATTACACCCCCCAGAAAACAGTATGCTGCTATAAAATCAAATTCAAAATTCCTGGACCGAAAAGGCCGAAAAGCCTCCTTTTATGCCAAGCCCTGGCACATGCCCGCACAGTGAATAAGGCACACATATTTGGTATCCCCATGCACGGGAGAAGTGGAAGAATGTGAAAGGAGATGAATTTTGTCCGTGGTCTATACCGTGTGTGAAAAATACTAGCCTAAACTGACGCATTTGCTAAAAAATAGCTGATTTTTTTTTGTTCCATCTTATTCAAGAAACTTTCAGAAGAAAACTGGACTTGCTAAAAATATGATAAACCCCTTGAAGGAAACCTTGTGGGGTCTACTTGTGCGAATGAAGTCATTTATGGGGTGATTCTAATGTTTCAGCAGCATTACACCCCCCAGAAAACAGTATGCGGCTATAAAATCAAATGCAAAATTCCTGGACCGAAAAGGCCGAAAAGCCTCCTTTTATGCCAAGCCCTGGCACATGCCCGCACAGTGAATAAGGCACACATATTTGGTATCCCCATGCACGGGAGAAGTGGAAGAATGTGAAAGGAGATCAATTTTGTCCGTGGTCCATACCGTGTGTGAAAAATGCTAGCATAAACTGGCGCAATTGCTAAATTCTTGCATTTTTTTCCAATTTTGCCCACTTTAGAGAAAAAAATAAAAATGATATATACTGACAAATGCCACTAAAACAAAGCCCTATCTGTCCTTTAAAAAGAGTGTAAAATTCAAAGATGAACTTTATTCACCTGCTGAGTTATAGTCATCTAAAGAAGCGCATAGCAAAATTGTGAAATTTGCTCTGGTCATTTAGCTGTAAAACAGCCTAGTCCTTAACCGGTTAATATATGTTTCCATTGATCCCATTTCAGTAGGATTTCTCTTATGCCATCATTTCTCTTTAATTTTTCTTCTGTCAGATTCCCTTTTTTATTTTTTTTGGAGGGCAGAATGGCATAGACTTTATTTTTAGCACTGAAGTCAATGGAGTCAATAAGCAGCATGGTGGCTCAGTGGTTAGCACTGTTGCCTTGCAAATCTGGAAAAGGAAAACATCTGCACAGAGTTTGTTCTGCTTGTGTTTGCATAGTTTTCTTCCCACACTCCAAAAACACATACTGGTAGATTAATTGGGTTCCTACAAATTGGCCCAAATGTATGTGCAGCTGAGGGAAAATTAGATTGTGAGCCCAATTATTAACAGGGGGTTGTGGAAATAGTGACAATCTCTGTACAGCGCTGCGGAAAAGGTTCGTGCTATATAAGCAACAATAAATAAATGGAACAATGCATTGGTTAGCTTTTCAAGTAAATTCTCTGCCTAGGGTGGTCTCTCCTACTTGCCCTAAGTTTAGGAGTTTCCCGGCGTCACCGGATAATCACTTATAAAATGGCTCTTGCCTCTGCAATACAAATACGGATTAGTGGTACGCTTTCTTTGGCGTTCCTCTAAAAAGAGTTTTAGCCTTTCCACCAGAATAGGCTTGTCAGCATGAGTAGGAGCGGGGTCTAGTAGAGGTTTCTGAAAATAGGTTTAGCAGTCGAGGTACTCGACAGACACCATCTGTTTCACATTGCCTTCCACAAATCAATTGTCTATAGGGTTGGCTAAGGAGATAAAATGATCTAATGAAGCAGGTTAATCCCGACCTGCCAATTCAACCTTAATACGGACTGCCTGACCTTCCCAATAATTGGCCACAAGTGCCTCGTTACATTGCAACTTAGTAGGCATGGTACAGATGTAGCTGTCTTTACCTTGACTTTTGACGCATTAAATAAACAATGGCTAGATCTTGACTTTTTCAATGACTTTTCAATGGCTTTTGTTGTGTGATATCACGCTGCAGCAAGTTAAAGATGGCTACATCTGTATGGAGCCGGATGGCATATTGTCCAACAGATAAAGTTCCTTGACAGAGTCTGAGTAAGGAGCAAGATGCAGAAAAAGCCTGACCTAGACCAAAGACTTTTTCAAGTGGGGATAGGAACGTTTGTATATTAGATGGGATTAGGTTGCTTGGTTCCCATAAAGACAAGGCCCAGGCCATCACTTTTTCAGACAGTAGTGACAAGATGGAGGCCACCTTGGCCCTATCTGTAATGTCGGGGTAGGGAGACAGACAGGTGAGCCCTAATCTACCCGCCACTCAGTCATTGCCTATTTGCACGGCCCGTCCTAGGCGACGGCGTACAACTGGGCGACGGTCCCTACGCTCAATAAGTGCACGACAGACAAACAGACAAGGGTACACAGATGCTAAGGGAAATGGGGAAGTTGCCCACCGTGAGCAACAAGAGTAGTGAATGAGCCGAGTCAAACCAGGAGTGTACGAGGTACCAAACGCAGAGCAGGAGCGTAGTCAGTAAAGCCAGGGTCAATTTGAAGTAGAGGTCAATAGTACTAGCAGGAACAGCAGAGCCAGGAAACCAGACAGAATCACAGGCAAAGGAAGAGCAGGAAATGAAGGTATAAATAGACCGAGGGCGGGAGCTAGCTCCGTCTGGCCAGGCTGTGATAGGTTCTCCCACTCCTCAGCCTACCAGCCTGAGTGGTAGCAGATCAAGTCACTCTATCAGACCTAGAAGCAGATTCAGACTGATTAACCATGGGCGTCGACACAGAAGCTGTGTCTGGCTTATCCTTTATACTATCAAAAGCAAACTGATGCGCCATCACTTCAAAATAAATTGTGGTTTTCAGCCTTTAAAATTCGCACGGAGATGTGGAGTTGGCTGCTAGAATTCTCAGGTTGCTACCCCCAGAGTAGTCTACGTTGACAACAGCTGACTTGGACAGGCGAGGTATAAATAGCAGTAGACTAAGTGCAAGGTCATCATCACGATAATCAGGCAAAAGGTAAGGGCAGGCGGCAGAAAGGACAATAAAAAGTTTAAGAAGGGTTTGCAACAGATAATCCAATAGTATAAACAGCAGAGTAGACCTAGCAAGCTAGGCTAAAGAAACTAATTGCTCCGGCACAGAGCAAAGCAGGAGGGTACCTTTTGTACCCAGAAAAGCTTGGTGAATTGGCTTGCGCTGGCTCATTAAGAGAGGAAGAGTCAGAGCTCTCGCACCAGCAGCAACTCTGGGGAGCAGTGTTGCGGGAGCGGCAGGTTTCGGCCATGATACAAGGACAGTCTAGACTAATGTGTCTGTAGATGGTGGTTAATTAATAGGTGGCGTGTGTACTAATACATTTGAAATGTGTATATCTCAATAGTAGAATGTGTTGTTTAATAAGCATACATCATTTTATTATTGAAATATCATTCTTCAATCCATATGAGAACTGGTAAAAAAAAATATCTGGTTTAATTGTAGTCTTACTTTTATTCACTACCACCTATGAGAAAGGGGCTTGTACTAGCTCCAATAAGAAAAACAGGTGCGGTCCAAATATTAAATACCTCCTATTATATGGCAGCAACACTCACAAAATAATTATACATTTAAGGAAAACTTTATTGTTACATATAAACGGATAAAAATATATGAAAATATAAACATACCCACGATGAAGGATTAACCCCAAGGTCTATAATCAATCATATACAGTACATATAAAAAATGGAAAGTGCAAATGCTACAATCAATGTAAGCCAGATAGGTGTACTAGAACTAGAGCTAAGTATACAGTGCAAAATGCATACAATAAGTCAATCAAATACCTAGATAAGGAGAAGTGGAACATACAGACCAAGGAGACATTTAGTTGGAGGCACTTTTATTCACAATAAAAATGTTAAGTCTTTTGAGAAGTTGTCCCATCATGACAACCCATTCTCTAAATGTAGACCTGCTGGTGGGCACATGAAACCCTAGTGATTACGTTGTTATGGCCATTGAAACTGAAGGCCACACATTTTTCCTACCGCAACTGTTGCAGGAGAAAAGAGGTATTACATGTTTCTTTTTAAATTAATGATAGGTTCAAATAGCATATGTTTGAGGCAGTAAAATACGAGGCTGATGCGAAGAGAAAACAACCTCTGAATCCAGGCGTTTATCGAGCTTATTTTTTTTTTTGATCAAATATTTTTTATTGATGTTTCAAAAATTATACAATACAAAAATGATACGAAACATACAAAACCCTCCCCTAACCCTCCCCCGAGGCACCATCATATATGACAGAAAAGACGTATGCGGTTATAAATATTCCAAACAGCAAGTAAGCAAGTCACATGAGAATATTTACAGTACATTTTCAAGTCAGACATATATCTCCCTTGGACCCCCCATTCCTAGCCCCCCCAGTACGCAAGTTTAATCAGGGTACAATACAAAGCATCTTTATTTAGGAAATACATGTGATCATAACTATCATCCCATCAGCATTAAAGGTGCAAGTTCCGATACGCACAACCATGGACCCCATATGGATTAAAAAATTTTAATAGCTTATTTTAAAAGCGTTTTTTATTTTTGCAAGCATTGTTGTACCGTATTCAGAAGATTTGTTAAGTTTTGAACTTTTATTAAGAGTATTCTAAAGCATATTTTGAGGCATATTTTCGAAGTGTTTGTTGTAGTGTCAATGAAAAATTAGCTTGTAAAACATTTCAAAAAGTGACATGTCACTTCTTTTTTACGAAGCTTATTTTACGGAGGCATTTTTTAATTCATCAGTGCTAAAATATGCCTCATAGTGGGTAACGCAGGCGGCGGGTGCTGCTCCTGCTGGCGGTCACCACCACTGGGTTGCTTACCTTCTCCGTCGGCGTTCTGGTCCCTTTGCTACTCATGGCCGCCGGCGCTACTGGTCTGCCTACCATGGCAGCGCTCCTCCTCTTCTACTTGCTTGCTGCTGCTCTTCATGCATGCCCCAAAGGTGGCGCGCGTGTGCTCCCTGGATCTCTTATAATGCCATCCTGTACATTCACAATCCACCCCAACCAATCCCTGATGCCCTAGGCTTATTTAAGACAGCCCCTCTGGCCACTTGGTGTCTGAGCAACTTTGGTGAAACTTAGTTTGTTCCTGTATCCTGTTACCTGCTACCAGTTTGTATCCTGCTACCTGTCCGTATTCTGCTAACTGCTGCCAGTCCGTATTCTGACACCTGCTGTCAGTCTATATCCTGCTACCTCATACGAGCCCGTGTCCTACTACCTGTTCACAATCTGTGTCCTGCTGCAAGCCAGAGAACCTGCTACCTGCTATGAACTGTGACCTACCTGACTGCCATGAGTTTCTTCTGCCGGTGCCTGAACCCACAGTGTACTTCACAGTTATCTCCTAATCCACTGGGCCAGCTGCTACTCACAAGAGATCACCTTAAGAGGTAGCTACCCTGTAGTCTCCTCGCAGTTAAGTCCAGATCCACATACAGGGGTTAAAGGGTGAATACCATGGAGGGTACTTAGACAATGCCCTTAGAAGTGGCCCAAAGTCAAATCAGTTGAGTAGCACAATGGGTCCTCAACTTACTGTTCATTACAGTTTTCTCAGGGCATGGATCCCGCTGGCAATCCCAAACCTGTGTTGCAGGCCCTCTATGATGCCATCAATAACCTTAGCGAACGTCATGATCAGATGCTGCAGTTTATGAACACTCTGGCTGCGCAACTGGTAGTTAGTCCACCTCCAGCATCTCCCATCCCGCAGGCTGCAGTCAGGGCTGATTCGAGCTTTTCTGCTGCCTGTGGCGAAAATTGAAGTGGCGCCCCCTAGATCTTGAATGGCCTCCCCCTGGCTGTTCTACATCACTAGCAGCCTCCTCCAATACTTACGGATGCGCTGTTGCCTTGTACTGGCAAGCGCGGTGCAGCTGGGCAGAGTATACCTCGCTGCACAGTGTGTGCCCAAGTATTACAAGGCAATGCCGTATCCGAGAGAGATGGAGGAGACTGGTAGTGATGTATAACAGCTAGAGGGATGTCAATCAAACATGGAAAGGTGGGTTTGGAGGCAGTACTATGTGACTCTTCAGGATTGCGGCACCGCCCCATGACCCTTTAATGAGTAATTAGCATATAGTGTGCGCTGTTTTCAAAGTCGATTTTATAGATTTTGCTGCATCTGAAAAAAAAAAACATACAGGGAACTGTTTGGTCATATTGTCAGGTCATGTATTACTGTATGGTGGCGGTTCAAGGGGTAAAAACTACCCGACAGGTTCCCATTAAATAAACAATGAATTGAAAACAATTCCATCTTCCCTGCAATTTTGTTATTATAAATATATTCTATATAACTACAGCTCCACAACCAAATTCAGTACATACATACAGAATCAGAACCAAGCGCTGACATATACGGCTCTAGAACCAAGCTCAATACATATATACAGTGCCAGAACCATGCTCAGTACTCATATACAGCACCAGACCCAAGCTCAGTACATAAATACAACACCAGAACCAAGCTCAGTGCTTAAATACAACACCAGAACCAAGCTCTGTGCATATATACAGCACCAGACACAAGCTCAGTACATATATACAACACCAGAACATAGCTCATACATATACTGTATACAGTACTAGAACCAAGCTCAGTACATAAATACAACACCAGAACAATGCTCAGTGCATTAATACAACACCTGAACCAAGCTCTGACGGCTCCAGAACCAAGCTTAATATGTATATATAACACCAGAAGCAAGCTCAGGACATAATTACAGCTTCAGAACCAAACTCAATACATATATACAGCTCGAGAACAGTGGCGGATCATCATTAGGGTGGTTCGGGCGGCCGCCCGGGACCCATAGCCGCCCGAACCGCACATGACCGCACGGGTCTCCTCATGCCCGGTGGTGTCGCTAGTTACGGAGGGCGCCCCGGTGCTAGCGACAGCCACATTCACTTGTATCTGAATCCTCAAGAACTCAGATACAAATGGCGCTGGGAAGACTCCTTGCTCAGGTCGGCGTGATGATGTACTGCATCACGCCGGTCTGCACATGCGTCCTGCCCGGAGGATGCGCATGCGTCTGGTCGGAGTGTCCGTCGCGGGAACGGGGCAAGGTAAGTAAAATGTATTTTTTTATAGGGGGTAGCGCGGTGTGGCCCTATATACAAGAGGGCAAAGTGCTCTGTGACACTATACAAGGGGGAGGAGTTATACGTGACACTAAATACAAGGGAGGGGGGCAGTGCTGTGTGGCCCTATATAAATGGGGGGAGTGCTGTGTGGCCCTATATACAAGGGAGGGGGAGTGCTGCATGGCCCTATATACAAGGGAAGGGGGAAGTGCTGTGTGGCCCTATATACAAGGGGGAGTGCTGTGTGGCCCTATATACAAGGGAGGGGGAGTGCTGCATGGCCCTATATACAAGGGAAGGGGGGAGTGCTGTGTGGCCCTATATACAAGGGAAGGGGAGTGCTGAGTGGCCCCATATACAAAGAGGGAGTGCTGTGTGATGCTATGTACAAAGGGGAGGACTGTGTGACACTATGTACGAAGGGGGGATGGCTGTGTAGCACTTTATACAAAAGGGAGGGCTGTGTGGCGCTATCCACAGAGGTATGTGTGGGGCGCTCTCTACAGGTGGGCTGTATGGCGCTGTATATAGGAGGCCATGTGTAATGCTCTCCATGGGGGGATGTGTGTGGTACTAGCTAGAGGGGGATGTGTGCTATCTACAGGGAGGGTGTGTGTGACGCTGTCATTCAGGGGGCTGTGTGTAACGCTCTATACGGGGGGATGTTTGTGGCGCTATCTATGGTGTGTGATATCTACAGGGGCTGTGTGTTGCACTATGCACAGGGGGCTGTGTATATGGGGTCTTTACAGTGTATGGTATTATTATATTCAGCACCGGTTGAGCGGAAGGGGGGCCCAAGTTTGGGTAACAGCCCAGGGCCTATGGTCTATGTAATCCACCACTGCTCCAGAACCAAGCTCAGTACATAATTACAGCACCAAAACAAAGCTCAGTACATAAATACAGAACCAGAACAAAGCTCAGTACATATATACAGCACCAGCACAAATACAGCTCAATTTAGTGCAACCCCTGTCGTATAGGTTACAACGGCGTAAAACTACATCTCCCAGCATTGCCTGGACAATGGTATGTCCCATAGGGTGCACACCTTCTGGCCGTCTCTTAAAGGGCCGGCGCGCATTCACTATCCTCACCAGCCAATCCCTGATGCTCTTGGATTATTTAAGGCAACTCCTCTGGTCACCTGGTGCCGGAGCAACTTTGGTGCAACTTAGTTTATTCCGGCAAAGGTTCCTGTCTATATCCTTCTAGCAGTCCGCATTCTGTTACCTGATACCAGTCTGTATCCTATTACCCACTTCCAGTCTGTATCCTGCTATGAACTGTGACCGCTGATTCATACCTGCCTGCCATGGTATTATCTGCCAGTGCCTGAACCCACGGGGTGCTTCACCTTTGTCTTCTGATCTGCTGGGCCAGCTGCTACTCACATCAGGGAACCACTTCAAGAGAAAGCGATGTGGTAGTTTCCCTGCACAGGGGTTAAAAGCGAAATACCGGGGAGGCTACTTACACAGCTCCCTTATAGGTGGCCCAAAGTCAAACCGGTTCTGTAGCACAGTGGGTCCACAACCTGCTCATCATTACAGTATATTTTTAATTGAAATCAATGGGAAGCTGTTTCCAGGCGTACTTCAAGTGTTTTTCAGGGAGTAATGAAAGCATTTAAAACACTTTGAAATACGCCTGAAAATAAGCAGTGTGAGCATGCCATAAGTCCTCCAGAGGGGAAGCCATGCAGTAGATCACCCTCTATGATGTCCATTTGCCTTAATAGTATATTCAATGGACGGCACTCTGGTTGAATTGTGGTGCTATATGGTAGGGACTTCGACCATCACTTGTAACAATAGAAAGAACCACAGCACTCATTCCTTTGTACATAAAACATATTTCTTTATTCATAGGATATAGTAAATTCCATCAACGTAATCTACAATTATTGTCTTTGACATATATCATAGCAAATAAGGTTTGCCACATAGGTTTTCCAATGTTTCAGTCCTGCCAGGACTTTTCTCAAGGTAGCGACCCTAAAAAGTGCTTCGAAAGGTTTAAAGCAAAAGAGAACAGCACAGGTAACCGTCCAGAAATAGGACTCCTGCTTGTTACATATGCCATAATGGGGCGTAACCTTCACATGGTTATGTTATGCTGGGACGTTCATAGCCACAGATAAAACTAAACTTCTTGCAATAAAGTGAAACAAACCGAGTTTCTTCTCGAACATGGAAATTTGCCATTTAGGAAATCACTTTAGCTGTGTTATGACTAAAAATTCAGCTGCCAATCTACCTGCTGCTGCAGATTGGCAGCTGAATTTGCTTTGAAAATACTGATTATATGATTTCTACTAAATATTCACAATTCTAAATGGGTGGCAGATTAGTATTGAAGGGGTAAGTTTTTCCTGTACTATCCCTTTTAGTCTATTTCAGTCTGATGAAAACAAGGAGGTAACAGGTGTCTACAAAGTCTGTTATTTCCCAGAAATCTGCATTAAAATAAGTAGTTACCAAAAACTTTCAAGATGTATGTTTGAAAGGGCAGGCATATGTTTTACATAATCCTTTACTGCTTTCTAGACAAGCGCTATCTCACATAAAACACAATTCTTTGAAAACCAATTTTTGATGCCATTTAGAGAACATTAGGAATAAATTAAGATCTAAAAGACAAAGCATTTGGGTTTTAGCTCACAGCAAAGATACACTTTAAAGTCAAAATCTGTTTTTGAATCTCTCTTTGGGATTCACAGCTGGGCAGTTCAATAACTCCAGAAGGGAATGCACAGAAAGGCCTTATCAGGCACTTGCTTCTATTGCTTTCATCTCTTTGGCACTTAGTTCACTGAGACTGTACATAGAGAAGACAGATTGGTGTTTAAGTTCCCTGTGGACTCCACAATATTGCTCTTTCTGCTCTTTTCAGTGACTTCAATGAAGAAATCCTGACAGTTTCTTTCTTGCAATGATTCAGTGACAAATGCTGTTTGAAGAGTGAGCCAGGAAGGCCTTTTAAGATTTGGCATCTAAAATAATAATAGATTGTTCATAGCCATCATACGTCAACAATAGTTAGATCAGCAGGTAAATAAATGCATATGTGACATAGGCATAACTAAACTAGATGATTATATAAGACGACACTATTAGTTTATTTATATCTCGCTTATTTTCTCGAGGAACATATAAAACTGACCACATAGACTTGAATAATATTGTTCAATTACTCTTCTGAAGTAAATGATGAGCGACAAACCTTAAAGAACCACATGTCTAGCTGATCTGAATCTACAATAAACTTTGCTATATAAATACCCCAGTCACATAATATAGATTTCAGACTGCTGTCATTTCTATGAGTCTGACTGGGAGAGGGGAACATAAGAAGTTTGAATTTTCCTATAGCCAGGTCAACGATTTTGTATTTTTGTGTCTCTGTAACATTGCAACTGCAATTGCGGGAAAACACATAATATAAATACATACGTTTCTGGTACAGGTGAATATACCCTAACTTATCTTTTGGTTACACTTATTTTCAGGTCGTTCTCAATATGTGCAATATGTGAAAATATCTCCTGCCGCTACCTGCAGTGTATGGGCAGGTTTCACTCACTTTCTGCATCTTCCACTGCTGATTGATTACTTTTTAAATTTTGACAGGTGATTTATTGCTAAAATAAAAATTTCACATCAACCTTTTTGTTGAAAACACAGCTGATATTTTAAGCACAGTGTTCATTTTCTACCAAAACCAAACCGTTAATTAGTTTGATGAATGAGCTTCTTAGAAACCTTAATACTCATGGTACCGTCGAACATTAATAATCATTGTTCTTCTTTCAGAAATACTGTTTAAAACAATTAAGAACTTAAATAATGTATGTCATCCACGATTGTACAATTTATCAAGCTGACAGTTTTTGAATCCAAGTATGTGATTGGTCTATGATTCAGCTGAGCTGAAGAAGTTACCACGTTGCAAAGTGATCTTTTTATTATTGATTAAGTAATTTTAAAGGAGAACTGAAATCACAACATACTTCTGATATTTTATATCATAGAATAATTACAAAGACTTTTAGCTCAAAGGCTTTCAATACTGATAGGCTTTATATCAGGTAATAAAGCCTGTAGGTAAACGCCATTACTGTGTGTTGGGAAGCAAGAGAAGCAGTTCAGTGATGGACCTCCTCCCACCATGGTCCCCGTAACAATTGTATGTTCTGCTTATGGAAGGTACGCTACGAATAAAAGAGAAAACTTTTCTATATACGGTATGTTTTTTCTGTGATCTTGTGCTAATTTGTTTTTTTCTGAAGTAAGATTTTAGAAAAAACCTTAGAATGTTTTCTATTGAAGCTTCATATGTGGTACTGCATGTAGAAACCAGACATTACTACATTATGCAGTGGTTAGTACCTACCCAAACTGGACCAAGGTAGGACAACCGGTGAATCGGCAATAGGATCATGGGCGCACACGGCTCATTGATGCGCATGAGGAGTGAAGGCAAGCCCCACCTGGTCCAATCCCCCAGAAGAGCTACTGTAGCACAAATTGATGAAAAAGTTACTGCTGTCTCTGATGAAAAAGTTTTCAGAATACACTGTGTATCACAGCTGACTGCTTATGGGACTGCGTAGCTGCAGACTAATTAGAGTTTCCCTGCTGACTGCTGTCTACCGCAGAGAGCGCCTACGATAAGCAAATGAGCATTAGAACTAGACCAGTTCTGGAATAAGGTAGCCTGCTCTGGTGAATCACATTTTATTTTACATCATGTGGGTGGTTGGCTTTGTATGTATTGCTTACCTTGGGAAAACATGGCAGCACAATGCACTATGGGAAGAAGGCAAGCCGGTGGAGGCAGTGTGATGCTCTGGGGAATTGTAACGGTCACAGACCGCCGCCTTTTTCCTTCGGCAGGGACCGCAGACCTCTGTCTTCTTGCTGGCATCTCCCTCCCTGGAGACGCCAGTACACACGGCCGCACTGCTCTGCAGTGTCTGCTAGGGTGTGCACGTGCTCTTCCCCCGGGCCTTAAAGGGCCAGAGCGTGCACATGTAAAAAGATACCTAGCCAATACCCAGATCATCCTGGACTATAAAAAGGGCTCTGCCCTTCCACTCCTTGCCTGAGTGTTATTGTTGTATTCCCATGTTAGTTTAAGCAAATGGTCTTTTAGTTGCTCCCAGGGTTCCCGTATCCTGCTTCCTGCATCCTGTATCCCATAACTGTGTTTATTCCTGAGCTTTAAGCTAGTGTTGGAGTCGTCCAGTGTCATCTGCCACATCCAGTGTCATCTACCATGGCAAGCATTATCTGTGCCAAGTGTCTGCTACAGTACTTGCCTGCTACTCCGAGTATCTGCCTGATCATCTTCCCAGATACTCTTACCCCAGAGACTGTTATTCACTGTTGTTTGGCCAGCTGCTACTCCGCTACGGTGGAGCGGCCTAGTGGGTCCACATACCCCACAGGTGTGACAGGAATGTTCTGCTGGGAAACCTTGGATCCTGGGATTCATGTGGATGTTACTTTGACACGTACCATCTATCTAAACATTCTTACAGACTATTTACACCCCTTCATAACAGTGGTATTTCCTAATGGCAGTAACCTCTTTCAGCAGGATAATGCGCCCTGCTTCACTGCAAAAATAGTTCAGGAATGGTTTGAGGAACGTGACAAAGAGTTCAAGGTGTTGTCTAGGCCTCCAAATTCCCCAGCTCACAATCCGATCGAGCATCTGTGGGATGTGCTGGAAAAGTAATTCCAATCCATGAAGGACCCACCTCACAATTTACAGGATTTATCAGATGTGCTGCTAACGGCTTGATGCCAGATACCACAGGAATTCCATAGAGGTCTTTTGGAGTCCATGCCTGAAAGGGTCACAGCTGTTTTGGTTGCATTAGAGGTACCTACACAATATTAGGCAGGTGGTTTTAATGTTAGGGCTGAACTGTGTATAAAGTCAATTACAATGTGTAAATGGGATTTTCATAACCTTCTGTCTACTTATATTGTATATCTGGTCAATGCTGTAAGATACTCGACCAGCTAGATTGTTTTGAAAACACCTTGTGTAAGCATAATCTTAAAGGGGTTGTTCTATTTGTAAACCCCACTCCATATACCCCATTAGGACAAATGCAATTAATAGAAGGTTAGTCCTGGGAGTACCCTATATTATCTTGGCTAGAGAGCTGCAGCGATTATTTTTTAATGGGCATTGTGTAATGCTTCATTACCCCTAAAACAGAGGGATTACCCTAACTATAACAGTTTATCGGGGGTGAGGACAGGGGTTTCCAATAGCAGCAATCTCTTTGATCAGCTAGCCGCAGGGATTCATTCATAATTAAAAGAACTTGTCCACTTTGGTTGTCTAGAGGGGATAACCCTTTTTACACCTTGGTGACTTAGTGTCTTAAAGAAAGTTCTATTAATCTCTGATCCAAAATTGAAATAATAAAATATAGCTGCTGGAGTTGTGTTACTACCTGTATGCTTTAAAAAAACAAAACAGCGCTGTCCGATAAAACATAATAATTATTAATAATTGCATCTGAGCTTGTACATTTCTACAGTAATCAGCCATCTGTAGCAGATCTACCTCCAAGACATCAACAAAAATGTCAAATGCCTTCAAAGGAAAATCACAGCAGAACTGAAATGGTTTTGCAGATACATTTCTTATTGGAAATTTAAACAGCATTTTTACAATCAGTGTTATCATAAAGTTTTGGTGCTTCAGGGTGACTCATCAAGATTTTAATGTGGTAGCACATCCTCAAGTCACAAATCTCATTTAGAGTGGGCTGAAGCCTTTATGAAATGGATTCCCTCCTAAACTTTCAGTGCTACAATTGAGATGAAATTGATACAAAGTTTCACGAAGAGTTTATGTATACCTGAAAATTAAATTGTCAACAAGAAACATAATATACCAGTGAGTCGAAAATAAGATTTCAACCCTATGTTTCTTACATTTACACAATAATTGTTTATGAAGTATATCAATTAATGTACAAATTTACAATTAAGGATTAAACTTCTTAAGGGCACACCTTTGAAAACGTTTTTAAAAAATAAATACAAACTGTACACGGAGCAGCTGTATCTAGAGCTGAAATCTGTTATTGATCACATCTAAGTTATGAACTTTGACGTGATCTGTAACAGCTAGATATGACTTGCAGGACAGGCTGTTAGCCCACCTGCCACGACAAGACGACCTCTATAAGGGGGGTCCCTACGCTGCACATACATCCAGAACTGGGACTATGCCTTCATATTCTTGGGGATTATAGGAACCAGCATTAAACTAATTAAAATCACCCAGGGCAGAATGGGAGGAGTGCAAGATCAAGAAATGGAGGGACCCACCTTATAGAGGTTGCTGTGTCGTGGCAGGTGGGCTCACACAATTTGATCAAATTGTGCCCTAAGAACCTCACTATTGTTAGTAGATTCAGTAGCAATGCTTATTTATTTATAGTGTTTAGGTGGCATTGGTGTTCGCAGTATGCTGTTGCCATTTTCTTGTGTGATGTATAATAGTTTTCAAAGCTGTACATAGCCTTTAATATTTAGTTCCATAGGCTGAAGAAAAATTAACAGCTGTAATACTTTGGACAGCTTAGAATTTACTACACTTGTATCCAGTCTAGGCAAACCATATGTGATTTAAGGACCTCTTCCCAACTGCGTTAGTATTTTCGTTGCTCTGCTCCATCAGAATCGCAGAACAACAAAAATACAGGAAGCGCCAATTTTCGTTGTATGACGGACACCACCGGTGGCCAACAGAGCCTCCAACGCACATGTGAAGAGGTCCTAGGTACATCTACAACACAAATCTCTATCCTGTATAGTTTGCTACAGTGTATCAGTATAAGTAAAATGCAACAGCACTGAGAAGATTGCTTAGAATGGTTACAATTGTTACAAACCCTCAGCTGTGAGAAGTATTAGGTCAGGATGAGTTGTTAACCTCTTGTAAACAAAAATATTTATACTCCAGCAAACAGAGATCTCGACAATGATGATAAATGTAAATATAAACTGTATTAGTAAGTTGCAGAATTTGTATTATACAATGAATAAAGAGTACAGTACCTATTGTTCCACACAAAAAAAATCACCATCACTTACTAAGCAGCTGTTTATTTGCTGTATTGCAACCAAAAATGTTGGGCCCAACCTGCATTTTTTGGGTGTGTTTCCTACTCTCTTCTGTATTCTGTAAATGTTACTTTGTTCTCTCGGTGTGGGCTGAGCTTGTGGGCTCTTCCTGGTGTGATGAATTTTGCTCCCTAAGCCAATTAGATGTCTCCCTCCTGCTTCTCCTCCTCCCCTCTCACAGCATGCAAGACTCCAATTTCTCGTGAAACCAATTCAATGCAATATAATGACATGCTAGCAAAACCCTAGACAGGCTGTAACTCTCACCACAACCACTGGGTGGCTACACATATAGCACAGATACCATGTGACATAGTATCGCAAAATTATATTGTTTTTTTTAACTTGTTATCTCGCACCACACATCTCAGGATATGTTGAGTCAAGAGGAAAGGTAAGGAAAGACATCTGTATATTAGTGATTTGCTTCTACAGCAATTCTTTAATACATGTCTAATATTAAAATTACTCCCGTTATGAGAGTTATTCGATAATCCATAAGCAGAATTAATTTTTTTGTTAGAGTTTAACCCCTTCCCGCCGCAGCCATTTTTTGGATTTTCACTTTTGTTATTTCCTCTCCACCTTTCAAAAGCCATAACTCTTATTTTTCCATCAATATTGCCGTATGAGGGCTTGTTTTTTGCGGGACGAGTTGTAGACTTTCACAGCACCGTTTTTTGTACCATATAATGTAGTGGTAAACGAGAAAAAATATATATGTGGGGTGGAATAGGAAAAAAACAGCGATTCCTCAACCTTTTGGGTGGTTTTGTTTTTACGGTGTTCACCGTATGGTAAAAACGGCATGTTAACTTTATTCTGCGGGTCAATACGAATACAGTGATACTAAATTTATATTGTTTTCTTTATGTTTTACTACTTTTACAAGGAAAAAACTGATTGTTAAAAATAAAATTTGAGTTTTGTCGCCACATTCTGAGAGCCATAACGTTTTTATTTTTTTGTCAATTTAGCTGTGTGAGGGCTTATTTTTTGCGGGGCGAGCTGCAGTTTATATTGGTACCATTTTGGGGTACCTGAGACGTTTTGATCACTTTTTATTTCATTTTTTGTGGGAGAAGAAGGGACCAAAAAACAACAATTCTGATGTTCTTAATTTTTTATTTTTTACGGCGTTCACCGTGCGGACTAAGTAATGATATATTGTAATAGTTCAGACTTTTACGGACGCGTCGATACCAGTTATGTTAGCTTTTTAATTTTTTTACATTGTGCTTGAGGGAAAATGGGAAAAGGTTTTTTTTTTGAGCCTTTAATATTTTTTTTTTTTATTTGTTAAAAAACTTTCTTTTACTGTCTTTTACTTTTTTTACTTGTCCCCCTAGGGGACTTTAACTAATGTATTGCAGTATATCGCGTTTCCGACAGTCTCCTATGAAGCCGTGCCGGAGGCAGAGCTTCATAGGAGTACAAAGATGGCAGACCTGAGGGACTTCGTCAGGCCCCCAGGCAGCTGTGCCAACTAACGGCTCCCCCCGATCTCGCCCCGGGGGGGGGGGGGGGCGTTGGGACGTTACAGGGGGTCGCCCCCCTGTTTATAGTAATTTAAATGGCGCGATCACTATTGAAAGTGGCATTTAATGGGTTAAACAAGCGGGATCGTGCTCGAACGGGATCCCGTTCGTTACCCGGAAGTGTCGACTGTAACACATAGCCTACACACTCGCTCTATGGAGCGGGCTCAGCCCGTGAGCCCGCTCCATATTCCCCCACACGGCGTGCGCCATATATATACGGCGGATGTCGGGAAGGGGTTAATGCAATTATACTAAAATTCCTATAGAACAGCACATGATTGATAAATATAAGGTTATGCACTTAGGGAGGGAAAATACATGTCACCATTGCATACTAAAAACACTGGGTAAAACTGACATACAATAGAGCTTACTGTAGGAATTTTAGTTGACAGAAAACTTAACTGTAGCAACCAGTGTCAGCAGCTGCTGCCAAGGCAAAAAGGTCGTAAGGTGCATCAAAAGGGGCATAGATGCACATGATGAGAACGTAGTTCTATCACTTTATAAATCACTTATAAGACCACACATGGAATATTTTATACAGATTTGGGCACCATTTTATAAGAAAGACATAGTAGAGTTTAAGTGATTTTTAAGATGGGCAACTAAACTAATAAATGAAATGGTTGGACTACAGTTCCCAGAAAGATTACTAAAATGATGGTTATTTAGTTTAGAAAAAAGAGTGTCGGGGGGGGGGGTTACCTAATAACTGTGTATAAATATATCAAAGGTCAATACAGAAATTTCTCTCATGATGTATTCATACCCAGGACTGTTGTAAATTTAACAAGGTGGTATTGTCTTTGTTTAGAGGAACGAAGGTTTCTACTCAAATATAGAAGGGGATTATTTAGTGTAAGAGCAGTGACACTATGGAACCCTCTACCAAAGGAAATTGTTAAAGTAAATTACCTCAAAGACTTCAAGAAATGCTTGGATGTCTTTCTTAATTATAATAACATTACAAGTTATTTTCGCTAGATTACTGGAGATCAGTCGATGATCCCGAGATTTAATCTGATTCTAATATTGGAGTTGGGGAAGAGTTCTTCATTAAAATGAGGAAAATTGGCTTTTGCCTCACAGGATTTAACATACCTGTGGATCAAAATCGCAAATTAATAGGCGGAACTGGATTAACATATGTATTTTTTTTTAGCCTTTTAAACTATGATACTATGATACTCTGTCATTTCATGAAAATATTTCCAAGGTCACAATGGGGAACTCAAGAAGGTCAAAAGTGGCAAAGCACAGGTAATCTTTTGATCTGCCGAAGGATTCGCAGTCCATTAATTGCTGAAACATTATCTGCTCCAGACTGATAGGAGCATCGTGACCCCCAGAGGACTGGCAGTTTTTGTTCTAGGGTTTATTGAATATTAGTAATCTGTGAAATCTGATGATCTGTAGATCTTATATTTATGTCACAACCAGAAAGCTTTACTATCTATAGCATGTATTATGAATGATGTTGACTTTGGTTCTTTGCTAGTTCAGACTTCACATATGGGATATTATGATTCAAGCTCTGAGTTTGCAGGTTACTCAACCATAATAAAATAGACCATTATTATTACATATTTTGCAATTTCGCTTACAATCTCCATATTGATTCATATGAAAAGTTTGCAATAAATGTTAGTATAGAATGTACATTTTTAAAAATGAAGCCTGAGGCATAAGCATGGTTTTTAAAGTGGGGTTACTAATACGTTGATGCCTTAGGACAGAGATCGTAAAATTTCCCTACATCCAAATCTACTTAAATTATACTCATCAACAAATTGTGCACACAAAATTTAAAATAGTGTTTTGTTTTTTTAGAAGGTTAGTAAAAGTATTCCTGTAACATCCCAGTTCTAGAGTGGCTTAGTGGTTAATACCTAATATCTCTGCTAGTCTGGTGTGATGAAGAGGTTAATATTGGTATCTATTATACAAGGTGGTCTACAATAGTTATGGGTGAATATCTAATATACCCGGAGGTCTAGCCTGGTTTAGTGGTTAATACTTTTATTATTATATCATAATTTAGACATATGGTTCATTATTATTAAACTTAAATAAATTAAATACTTTCTAGGGCAAGAAAATATAAATATAATTTAACATGTAATTTGTAACATAAAAATGTACAGAATTTTTATAGAAGTTGGAGCTCTGTTTTTCTGACACAGAGCTCCAATTTTTATTTTCCTTTACACAACAATTTTGTCGACCTACAGCCACCACTAGGGGAAGCTCCCTGCAAAGGGATTGATACAGCCTAATTAAACGCAATAATACATCAGTATGTAGTAAGCTCCCTCTAGTAGCGACAGAAATAATTTGTTAATTTAACTTAATGTTTCTCCTAAATTAATCTGAGAGGGATTTCCGGGTAACCCACCTACTGTAAGTTTGTCCATGGAAGATATATATATATATATATATATATCAATCTTTTATTTTTGCAAGTTTAATGAAGATTATTGTATTTCTCTGGAAATGCATAGCACACTGACTGCATATTCTAAATGATGTATATGTTTACTTACGATTCAGACACTCATCCTACCTGCCCCATGACTGGTTTCTATTTATTCAGAGCAAAAACAAAAAAATGATATGATAAATGGGGAATATTACAACTTATAAATTTTTGTATAATTACAGTACAAGTTAATGTAGTTCACATGTCGTCCACAGCAAATATCTCAAATTTCTGTATATATTAACATATCATCATAAATTAAGCTAAACCGTAGTGCAAAACTCATAAACCATTTTGATGAAATACATATATAAACTTTATATGTAATGGGGCTATACACTGTATCGTACAGATAAAAATTCAACACACTGTCTCCAGGAAAAGTTCCTCACCATCCCCAATATCAAGGAGGTTAATTGTGGTAGATAAAGTATCAGAACACGCTTGGTGTTTCTACTGCATGGTGTCCCAGCCTTCACATAAAGGGGTTCTGCAGAGGATAAAAGCAGACAAACAAAGCGCAGACTGCAGCGTTGGATAAATTATTTCGGTATAATCCATTTACTCACAAAGTGACAACGTAAAAAGCGCTCATAAATTTTAAAATATCTTCGTTGTACTCCATGCCTCTCCTGCCCGACCCTGGGTTTCGCTTTTTTCGGCTTCTTCCGGACATAATCTAAAAAATAATTAAACATTTATTGGTCCTGTGATTTGGTTCTGTAGTAGTGGTACGGCTAAGACTATGTTCACACTGGCGTTTAGAGTCTCCATTTGCCATTTCAATTCCTTTTTGGTAAGAATAGCACAGTGTGCAGCGTTTTTCTTGATATTAATAATAGTAGAGCCGCTGTGGACCCAAATAAAGGTCTATGTGTTCCGTGAGTGTTAGGGTATGTGCACACACACTAATTACGTCCGTAATTGACGGACGTATTTCGGCCGCAAGTACCGGACCGAACTCAGTGCAGGGAGCCGGGCTCCTAGCATCATACATATGTACGATGCTAGGAGTCCCTGCCTCTCCGTGGAACTACTGTCCCGTACTGAAAACATGATTACAGTACGGGACAGTTTTCCTGCAGAGAGGCAGGGACTCCTAGCATCGTATATAACTATGATGCTAGGAGCCCGGCTCCCTGCACTGTGTTCGGTCCGGTACTTGCGGCCGAAATACGTCCGTAAATTACGGACGTAATTAGTGTGTGTGCACATACCCTTAGTTGGATCCATTGTTTAATGGATCTGTCAAATTGTCATGGGCTCCATTATGAATGTAAAAATACATAAGAATTCTATTCTAGTTCTTTGTGTGAACACCTATAGAATATGTAAGGGAATTGTACAGATGTAGTCAAGTTTACCTTGACTCTGATAACTTGCTGCAGCGTGATATCACCTAACAAGCCATTGAAAACCCACTGAAAAAGTCAATTTAAAGTTTCTTGCCACTGTGTATTTAATGCGTTAAAAGTCAAGATAAAGACGGCTACATCTGTATATAAAGGTATTATCAGATTTGCTTCCTTTAGCCATGAGGGCTATCTAATAAGATACAGAGGTGCTTTGAATTTCCCATTTCTAGCCCTGAAAATTATATCTATGCATTATAGATTACATGTGTCAGAAAGTAGGACTTACCTAATGATTTACTATTCTCATGAAACTATTAATGTATTAACAGTTCCCTTATTTATTCCGTAAATCTGTTTAAAAAATGTACCTTGATTTTTAAAAATGAAAACAATTCAGTTGTATTGCCAATTTTAAAAATGTTATACTAAAGTTTTATGTATTTTGATTTCACTTTCTTGAGTTTTCATTCAGTTACTGCTTTTATTTATTGTAATAGTGTTTAAGAAGTATACATACAGTAGCTCTTCTTCTCCCACCCTGCAACATTACCTATTGATAACATTGCAAATATAAGAATTCTATCACTGGAGTTTGCATACACTGTAGTCATTTATTTATATTTCTGAAGAAAGTGTGCAAAATAGATAAAACAAACAGAGCGTGTTTGCTAAACATTTCCATATCTCTGTAAAAGCTATTGCCATAGTTTGAGACTGACATTCACACCAGTCTTCATTGCTTCATACCGCTGAACTAAATCCAGTCTAATCTTTGCTGAGCAGGCTTATTCCTATATACAAACTGTGGCAGCCAATTACTTAGAAAAAAAAATTCAGGTCCCAAAACACCAGAAGGTCACACGATTGAGCACCAGCGGGAAAGCATATTATACAAGCAAATAGCATTTTTGAGGTTTGATATAGAAATGTGAATTATAGGCCAGATTAGTATTGGCAGTAAGTACACATATGGCTGTAAGGGCTCTGTCAGCAACAATCTCAGTTTTACTCAAGTTCATAGGCTAATCTTCAATGAATGTCTTATATTGGGTTTACAAAGTCATAGTGTTGTAGCTTACAATTCATTTGTATCAGAAGCAATTCATAATATGGATTATTTTTCCCAATTCTTTCCAGTTATCAGCTGTTAAATAGGAGAATACCAATCTAGTTTCCTACAAAATATATCGGAAAAATCATCTTTCAGCCTCTGCCTCTTAGGCAGACCTACTGTGGAGATAATGAGGTTAAAGGCTATGTGCACATTTGAAACCGTTTTTATTTTTTTAATAAAAATGTGTGACTTTGTGCAACTTTCTAGTTACATTTTATGAAAAATTATTTTTACTTTTTGAGATACAGCTGCTTTGAATTCCCGTATACAGAGCATCTGTATCTTGCGCTGAGACCGGAATCTGTTGGGTCAGCGTAATTGACGGGTTCAGTGACAGCGGGTCCTGCATGTCTCTGACATGCAGGATTGAGCTGTTACCGATCACATCTAAGTTATGAACGAAGTCAGAGACACGCAGAACCCTCTGCCAATGAACCCGTCAGTCCCGCTGACCTGACGGATTCAGGTCTCAGCGCAAGATACAGCTGCTCTGTCTACAGGCTACACAGCAGCTGTATCTCAAAGAGTAAAAAGAATTTTTAAGAAAATGTAAATAGAAAGTTGCACCAAACACACTGATACACATTTTTTTTTTTTAATAAAGAACATTTTCAAAAGTGTAGATAGCCTTAAAACAGAAATTCCGGTTTTACTCCCAGGACTAAACTTACAAATGTTGTTTTGACATATTTAAATAAATAAAAAGCATCATTGCCAGTCATATAAAAATGTCAGTGTAGTAGTGCCAGCAACATAGTACTGCCTGTTCAGTAATGCCAGCCTGTACAATTGGTATAATCTCATTGCAATGGCCACGGTCGCAAACCGTCAGCATTACTTACCCGCCAACGGTTGCGATCACTGGCGTCTGAGCTCTTGCCGGCGTCTCACTCGTCTGAGACGCCGGCATACAAGAGTGTCCTTGGCTGCTGTACTTAAGGTGCACGGGCTCGCTCTCTGCCTTAAAGGGCCGGCGCGCGCACTTGTATCAAGCTCCCTATCCAGTCCCTACTCACCCCTTTTATATAAAGGACCCTGCCCTCTTCCTCCTTGCCTGAGCATTGTTGTTTACTTCCCATGTTAGTTTAAGAAAATGGTCCCTTAGTTTTATCCTGATCCCAGTGTTCCTGTATCCTGCTTCCTGTATCCTGTATCCTGTAACTGTGTTTGTTCCTGAGCTGAAGTCTAGTGTTGGAGTCATGTTCATTCCATCTGCCACATCCAGTGTCATCTGCAACGTCCAGTGTCATCTGCCATATCCAGTGTCATCTGTGTCACGATTCATCTGTGCCAAAGCGTCTGCTACATCTAGTGTCTGTCTGGACTCTCATACAGGTACTCTTGTGCTAGAATTTACATTGACTGTAGTTTGGCCAGCTGCCACTCCGGCGGATCGGTCTTTTGGGTCAACATACCCCAGAATCGTGACACTCATACACCTCTTTTTAGCATAGTGAGAGACATGAAAATGTAACGCTCATGATCCTCCAGAATCTCCTGCCTTTCCCTTTGTGATTGTAGAGGGCACAAGCAGGTGAGAATATGAGATATACAGACTACCCACGTCATTGGCTTTAATACCTTGAAGACACAATCAATTTTTTATTTTTCTTGTCTTTCCATCGTCGCATTCCAAGAGCCATAACCTTTTTATTTTTTCATCAACAAAGCCATATTAGAGTTTGTTTTTTTGCAGGATGAGCTGTAGTTTTTAATGGCACCGTTTAAACGGGTTGTCCAGGCATGGGGCGTTTTTTCATACTGAAGACCTATCCACTGCAGCGCAGCCGCTATACTGTGACCAGAGCCATCTGCTTCTGGGACTGACCACTGCATAACATCCAGTACTCGGCAGCAGGAACAGCTGATCGGTGCGAGGTCCATGTGTCGGGCCCTTACCGATCATATACTGGTGACCTATTCTGTGGATAGGTCATTAGAATGAAAAACTGCCTCATGTACTGGGAAACTGAAAAAAATCTCTCAGTTATTCTTTCATTATTTTTTTGTTTTTGTTTTTACGGCGTTCACTGTACGGTAAAAACTATGTATTAACTTAACTCTGCTGATCTTTGTGGGGTGGAATGGGAAAAAAACAGTGATTCCTCCATTGTTTTTTTGGTTTAGCTTTTACAACATTCACTGTGCAGTAAAAACTATATGTTATCCTAATTCTGTGAATCAATACGATTGCAACGATACCAAATTTATATAGTTTTTTTTATGTTTTACTCCTTTTACAAATGATTGAGTAGAGTGAGGGTTTACTTTTTGCCGAGCAAGATGTCATTTCTATTGGCATAGTACCCTTTTGGGATGCATGCGACTTTTTGATCACTTTTTATTCCATTTTTATGGGGAAGCGAGCCGACCAAAAAACAGCAATGCTTGCATTGGGAATTTGCGTTTTTTAACATTTTTTTTTTTTTTTGCCCAAAGGCGCCTCTTCCACATCAGAAGACAGCAGTATTATAAATGGCACATAATAGGTGGGGCCCTGTTACAGATTTTGCATAGGGGTCCAGGAGCTTCAAGTTACACCTCTGGATTTATCATCATATTTTCAAATACTTTAAATACTCTTCTACAATGGTAGGTCAATGATGCAGATATGGCAACAATACCAGTGTTGAGGAATTTTAGAGACATCAAGTGGTGATGTTATAAAGATGTTTTTCTGCTTTGTGATAGTTTTAAGAAGATTTTTGAATCACATCACCAAGTAATTTGTATTAATTGCTTTACACGGAATCCGTCAGTCCCACGGACCTGACAAGTTCAGTGTCGACAGGACCTGCATGCTTGTGACATGCAGAATCCACCTGTAAACGATCACATCTAAGTTCATATTGGATCCTGATTGTCAGAGACACACACCGGAACCGCCAACACTGAACTTGTTAGGTCCGCAGGACTGACAGGTTCAGTGTAAAACGAGAGATACAGCTGTTCTGTATAGAGAATACAGAACAGCTATATTTCCAGAAGTAAAACGATTTTTTAATAAAGACTGTATATAAATGACTCCGCTTTAGCAGCCACCATCATCAGTGGCAGATCATCATAAGGGCGGTTCGGGAAGCCACCCGCGGTCCAAGGCTCCCAGCGGGCCCATGGCCACGCGGCGCATAACATTTATGGGCCAGCCGACATAGGCCCCCTCATGCCGGTGGCATCGCTAGCACCGAAGGGGACCCTGGTGCTAGCGACAGCCACATTCACTTGTATCTACATCCTAAGGATGCAGATACAAATGAATACTATAAACATTAGGCCTGCAGCCTATAAGGCGCTGGGAAGACTCCCTGCGCAGGCCTGTGTGATGACGTCACTTCATCACACTGGTCAACGCAAGCATCCCGCTTGGAGGCTGTGCAGCGCTCTGTCTGTCGCGGTAACAGGGCAAGGTAAATAAAACATTTTTTTGGGGGGGAAATGTGCCACTATATACAGGGGGAGGCTGTGTGGCACTACAAACAAGGGGGGCTGTGTGGCACTATATACAAGAGGGGGCTGTGTGGCACTATATACAAGGGAGGCTGTGGCACTATTTACAAGAGGAGGGGCTGTGTGGCACGATATACAAGGGGGGCTGTGTGGCAGTATATACAAGAGGGGGCTGTGTGGCATTATTTACAAGGGCGGGCTGTGTGGTATTATATACAAGGGGGAGCTGTTATGGCACTATATACAAGGGGTGCTGTGTGTTGCACTATTTACAAGGTTGGGAGAGTTGTGTGGTGCTATCTACAGGAGGCTGTGTGTGATGCAATCTACAGGGGGTCTGTGTTTGGCGCATCTATAGGAGGTCTGTGTGGTTCTATCTACAGGGGGTCTTTGTTGTGCATCTATAGGGGGTATGTGTGGCGCTATATACATGGGAGGGGTGCTGTCTGGCACTATCTACAATGGGAGGGCTGTGTGGCACTATATAAAAGAGGGGGCTGTGTGGCACTATATACAAGGGGGGCTGTGTGGCACTATATACAAGAGGCGGCTGTGTGGCACTATTTACAAGAGGGGGCTGTGTGGCACTATATACAAGAGGGGCTGTGTGGCAGTATATACAAGAGGGGGCTGTGTGGCACTATTTACAAGGGGGGATGTTGTGGTACTATATACAAGGGGAGCTGTGTGTGGCACTACTTACAAGATTGGGAGAGTTGTGTGGTGCTATCTACAGGGGGCTGTGTGTAACGCAATCTACAGGGGGTCTGTGTGGCGCTATCTACAGAGGGCTTTGTGTGGCGCTATCTACAGGGGCCTGTGTGTGGCGCTATCCACGGGAGGGGGGGTGGCACTATTTACAAGATTGAGAGAGTTGTGTGGTGCTATCTACAGGGGGCTGTGTGTGACGCAATCTACAGGGGGTCTGTGTGGCACATCTAAAGGGGATCTGTGTGTCGCTATCTACAGGGGGTCTTTGTGGCGCATCTATAAGGGGTATGTGTGCCCCTATATACATGGGAGGGGTGCTGTCTGACCCTATCTACAAGGGGAGGGCTGTGTGGCCAAGCAGCTTCAGGGCCTTATACGCGATGCAGCACTCAATGTCATCAGTACTGTGTCACATACAATATCCTGATGCTTCCCAGCTTTATTACGTTGTCGAAGCCGCAGCATGCGAAGCAAACGAAAATGAAGAAGAGCAGTGAGATGATGTATACATTTTTTTTTTTATTGTCTGACGGTCGAGTAATCTGGTGGGGGTAGTCTGATAGTGGGACAAGGTACAAGGCCCAGCATGGGCATCTATCTTGCTACACCCCACAGAGTGAAATCCGTAGATTTCAGCTATAATTTACACATTATTTCTGGCATAAATTCTAAAAATTTGTTGTGGCGTGGTAACCCCTTTTGTATGCCACACCCCTTTTGCAAAAACTAGCTAGGGTGACGTAAAAGTTGCAATTTTTAACCAAAACCTGGCGTAGATAGGTTGACAAATTCCTCCTTAAGTTTTGAAGCAGAGAACCTAGATGACCAGAATTCTATAGATTCATGCAAGAATGGTTGCCTCTATGTAGATATTCCTAATAAATGGCAACCCAATTTATAATCAAACCTACCCAAGCCATCATTATTGTTTTCAGGGTTGCTTATTTACAGTATCTTTATATTTTCTAGTTTACCTTTGTATTGTGTTGTATTCTCATATACCTAGTTTATCATATAGCATATATTTAAATTGTTATTGGAAAATGTTATGTTCTTATGTCTCAACATCAAAGCGATGAGCAGCTAGCAGAAATATGTACTATTAGCTGGATTTGCGGTATATGTTCACCACCCTTATCATTTAAATCTGAATTTAATTATGGCTTTAATTAAAGCACTCACAGCCATCTGGTTCAAATATTAAATATAATTGTGGGTGAAAATGCATCTTTTCAGAATCCACATAGAGCGAGTAATTGCTGGGGACAGCAGCACATTATCTTCTTGCTCTCAGAATGCTGCATGCACAATTTTTCCATGAGTTAATAGTGAGATTATATCTGGAACAAGAATTTGACATAAACTTCTGTTAGACCTTCATGCTTTCTGATTTCTTGCTAAACTTTTCACTGATATTTATACTGAAGCAGCAATGTCATTTCGTTTTCATTGTACATACAATTATACAGTAGAAAACAAAAAATACATTGTATTATAATTTTTTTATGCTGCAACAGGTGACACAATCTAAGAAAAAGTAATAAATAATGGAAGTGGACATACTGAACATAAATTGCACCATTTTTTTTTTAATTTAAATTTGATCTCAAATAATGTAAAAATTATGTGCTGATTAATTTTATAAGATTTTTTTTAATACATATGATGAAAGCATAGCAGTCCAGAGTCATGACTATGGGGAGTTTACTAAAGAAGGAATTTTATTTTGTTTTTAAAGGGCCAGTTCACACTAAGTTTTTTTTTAGCGCTGACTTTGGCGCAGAAACCGAATTATCGTCAAAAAACTTCTGAAACTGCCTGTCATTGATTTCAATGGGAGACAGAGGGGTTCCTTTCTGCGGCGGCTTTTAGCCGCTCGCGGGGAAAAAAAGCGGCATGTCCTTTCTTGTTGCAGTTCCGCCTCTGACCTCCCATTGAAATCAATGGGAGGCAGAAAAAGCGTTTTTTGCTGTGTTTTTCCTTCAGGAATTTTGAGGCAGATTTTGACCTGCCTGCACTTTCTTGCCGCAGTTTTCGCTGCGCTTTACACTGCATTTTTCGCCTGCGGACATTGAGGATTTCTGAAGGAATTTTGAGGCAGATTTTTTCTGCATGCAAATTCCTTCGTGTGAACTAGGCCAAATGGAGACTCTCTAAATCTATCTTCACTGAGCTCCCCTTAGTGGCGGCTGCAGGCAGCCAAAATGTTATCATTGAACTCTAGGTCTATTCAGGGGATTTAAAGATCTGTATTATGAAAAAAATGAGATCTGGCATCTATAAAGATCTATTACAAAATTAATCAGCACAAAATGTATTTATATTGATGAAAAACGCCTCACAAAACGATTTGTATTTTAAAGCAATGTTACTATGTCTATAGGGCTTTTTTTTTTTAAGGCTAAGCAGATGATATGCGGAAACCATGTAATTGAATTGAAATTGGTCTACAAGGTCAGATCGGAAAAAATATGTTTTCCCCTAATAATGGGCAATTTCCATTCACCTCATAGAAGTCTTGCCTTCCTCTAGATCAACAATGTAAGATTATAGGTTGGATTTGATGTACCTGTGTCTTTTTTTCAACCTTATCAACTATGTAGAGAATTTAATTGGGTCCTATTGTATTAAGAATTGATCTTGTGCTGGTCAGAAGCAGATCTAAAATTTTCATTTTGGGGTGAAACTTTCCACATTACCCACATTTTTTAATATTAAGGATTCTAACTGTTAAGCAGATGTTCGGCCTTTTCCTTAATACTAAAGTATCTATGTGGTTGTCACCCGATAATCTTTTTGTCACTGGTGGATTAATTGCTTGTAGTATATAACCTATAATTTCTTTAATGGAAATCAACTTTCTGTGCACTGATTCATAGTAAGCTTTTGCGTATCTATAGCAACCAAACTCAGGAGGCAGAGCTGCAGTATAAAGTTTGGGGGAGACAGAGAAGGATCATAAATTCCCTTTAGACAATGCATCTTGTCACTGATAACAGTTGTTTCATAATGGAATAAACATAAAAAGCAGTTAAGCAGCCTAATAGAAAAAAGTAAACTAATAAAAGATAAGCATTTTCTAGGTAGTGGTTTGCTTATGAAATATTAGGGTATGTTCACACGCAGAGTTTTCAGGCGTATTTCGGGGTGTTTACGCCTCGAAAAATATCTGAAAAAACTGAAGCAGAACCCCTACAAACATCTGCCCATTAATTTCAATGGGAAATACGGCGTTCTGTTCCCACGGGACGTAATTTTACGCCTCTTTTTCAAAAAACAGCGCATAAAAAAACGCCCCATTAAAAGAAGTGCTGGTCACTTCTTCAGGCGTATTTTACGGACCTAATTCCCATTGAAGTTTATGGAAGGCGTAAAAACAAGTTTGTAGGTGTTTGGCACACATTTGGAGCGTAATTTGTGCCATTTTGAAAGGACATTTTATGGTTCAAGCAAGGTGCTTTAAAAGCAAAGCTGAAGGAGCTTCCCAATGGCACCCAGAGCATACAGGCGGATGCATATTTATGTTGATGCAATGTTCTCCGAGGTAAGGACCACATTAAACTTATTATGTTGTTTGTTTTTGTGTATCCATGTTTTTAGGGCTAAAAATGTTTGTTTAAAGCTGCAAAGTCCAAATATGTGTCTAACCAATTTTATTAATTTAATGTAATGTGTTCCTTAAATGTGCGTGTATTCCTATACTTTCTTCAAATTTAGATGCCACAATGCAGCGTATACAATGTTAGCAACGGTTTGGAAGCATGCATCTACAGATGTCATTTTACACACTCAGACCTCACGGCGTATGTGTCCCAGTTATTAACTTTAGTCTCTGCGTTTTAATGTCGTTATTGTATATATTTCTAAACTCTATACCAGGATTCCCTTCGTTTAACTGGCTAGGCACAGTATTTTTTTACTTTTCGGAACATATTTGTGACAATTTTTTGGTGTGGTAAAGATTGTCCCAAATGTTCACTCTATGTATGTGCTTATTTTAAATTAGGAATTGAGCTAGTTTGCTCTGTGTTTGGAGCAGAGCAACGCGTAAACACGACACAATCGATCCTTTGTTTAGTTTAGTCGCACGTACAACCCCAGTGGCCGACATTACGCATTTTACAACACTAACCTTAGAAGGTTTAAAGTTTATTAAAGTGTTTGTGGTATTATGATAAACAAATCAATAGCTTAGCATGTTGCACAAATATTTGTGATTGTGTTTTGCGCCAGTCCAATAAAGAATCCCTGAGGATACAAAACTGGCCTTTGCTTACGCTTGTTTGTGAATTGTGAATTTATTTGTGAATTGTTGTTATATTTTTTTTTTTATTTTTTTTAGGTGCAGGCCTGCCCCAATCTCTGGGACAAAGGGATATCCGGGTACAGCAACAGAGCGCAAAGACAGGAGTCATGGGAGGAAATATGTGTTGCGCTGTACCTGGACTGTGTGGGCCGCACAAGCAAGGACTAGGGGGAAATTGGTGAGTGTTCATAATATGTACACATAGGTTATTATAATAATGAATAAAAGTCCTTTGAACAGCAAATGGTGTGTATCTGCGAAACAATGTTTTAGTGATGACAGTCTGGAACGCCTTTGAGGAGCAACCAAAATGTACATGCATACACACGCATCTTAGCAGTGTTTTGTTTATGCAACACTTATCTTTAAAACCAAACCAACAAATAAAGTGTGACTTCCAGAAAGGGATAGTATCATGTTTTGGTATTGAGTTTCTTGTATTTTTATTTGACAGAGAAAGACCTTCAGAATCGCTGGAAGAGTGTCCGTGACTGCTTCCAGAGGCATCTGAAAAAGGCTGAGAGGAGTGGGTCCTCCCCCTCACAAGGTGCACAGTGTCCATTCCATCAGCAGCTGCTGCTCCTCCTGCCCAACAGGGCACTCTGCCAGTAAGTTTTTGGCCAATTCAATTGTAAAGCAAAATTTTTTGTTAGGATGTCATGCTGGTTTTTTGTAGGCATACCTTTACATGAATACGTATTGCTCTCATATATGGCAGGTTTAGGAAAAACCAAACCATTTATTAATGTAGACTTTAAGAACCTTAAGGGCATGCCCACACGTGGCGGATTTCCTCCGCAACTGTCCGCATCAATGCCGCACAGAATCTGCGTTGCAGATTCTGCGGCGGATCTGCCCAAAATGTGCAGTAAATTGATGCGGACTAGCTGCTGCGGACTGCGGGAAAAGTGCTTCCCTTCTCTCTATCAGTGCAGGATAGAGAGAAGGGACAGCACTTTCCCTAGTGAAAGTAAACGAATTTCATACTTACCGGCCGTTGTCTTGGTGACGCGTCCCTCTTTCGGCATCCAGCCCGACCTCCCTGGATGACGCGTCAGTCCATGTGACCGCTGCAGCCTGTGATTGGCTGCAGCCGTCACTTAGACTGAAACGTCATCCTGGGAAGCTGGACTGGAGACAGAAGCAGGGAGTTCTCGGTAAGTATGAACTTCTATTTTTTTGACAGGTTGCTGTATATTGGGATCGGTAGTCACTGTCCAGGGTGCAGAAACAGTTACTGCCGATCGCTTAACTCTTTCAGCACCCTGGACAGTGACTATTTACTGACGTCTCCTAGCAACGCTCCCGTAATTACGGGAGCCTCATTGACTTCCTCAGTCTGGCTGTAGACCTAGAAATACATAGGTCCAGCCAGAATGAAGAAATGTCATGTCAAAAAAGCAAGACGCATCCGCAGCACATATAACATTTTCATGACAGCTGCGGACTTCATTGCGGAATTTAGAATCTCCATTGAAGTCAATGGAAAAATTCCGCCATGAGTCCGCAACCAGTCCGCCACAACTCCGCAACAGCCCTAGCATGCTGCGGACACCAAATTCCGCTCCGCAGCCTATGCTCCGCAGCGGAATTTTACGCATCGTCTAAACGAACACTGCTAAATAAAAGTGGAAGTCAATGGACAAACGGCTCCGCTGCGGATTAACGCTGTGGAGTGTCCGCTGCGGAATTCAAGAGGAATTCCGCCACGTGTGGCTTTGCCCTAAGACAGCTGTTGTTTGTCCTTTTGTGCTTTCTTCATGATCGCGACCTTGGAACTGTGTCTTCACAAAATGCAATGTGTGTGTGTGTGTGTGTATATATACATATATATGATCCATATATGTGGGTTTAGTGACTGCCTCCATTTTTGTTCTTGCACTCCTCCCATTCTGCCCTGGGTGATTTTAATTAGTTCAATGCTGTATCCTACCATCCCCAGGTATATATATGTAGGCTTAGTCCCAGTTCTGGGTGTATGTGCAGCGTAGGTTCCCACCTTACAGAGGTTGCCTTGTCGTGGCAGGTGGGCAAACACTTTTTGATCAAAATGTGCACTAAGAACCTCCCTATTATAAGTAGATCTAGCTTTAGTGCATATTTATTTATATTTAGTGGTTTAGGTGGAATTAGTGTCGCAGTGTGCTGTCGCCATTCTTTTTCTGCTGTATATTTGCAGTCACAGGTGATCCTGCACCTGCATACACATTTTATATCATTTAGTTGGAATGTGCTGTTCAAATTTTTGTTGTTTATGTGATCCATATATGTGGGGTTAGTGACTGCCTCCATTTTTGTTCTTGCACTCCTCCCATTCTGCCCTGGGTGATTTTAATTAGTTCAATGCTGGATCCTACCATACCCAGGTATATATATGTAGGCTTAGTCCCAGTTCTGGGTGTATGTGCAGCGTAGGTTCCCACCTTACAGAGGTCGCCTTGTCGTGGCAGGTGGGCAAACACTTTTTGATCAAAATGTGCACTAAGAACCTCCCTATTATAACTAGATTTAGCTTTAGTGCATATTTATTTATATTTAGTGGTTTAGGTGGCATTAGTGTCGCAGTGTGCTGTCGCCATTCTTTTTCTGCTGTATATTTGCAGTCACAGGTGATCCTGCACCTGCATACACATTTTATATCATTTAGTTGGAACGTGCTGTTCAAATTTTTGTTGTTGATGTGATCCATTTATGTGGGGTTAGTGACTGCCTCCATTTTTGTTCTTGCACTCCTCCCATTCTGCCCTGGGTGATTTTAATTAGTTCAATGCTGGATCCTACCATCCCCAGGTATATATATGTAGGCTTAGTCCCAGTTCTGGGTGTATGTGCAGCGTAGGTTCCCACCTTACAGAGGTCGCCTTGTCGTGGCATTTTGGGCAAACACTTTTTTATCAAAATGTGCACTAAGAACCTCCCTATTATAAGTAGATTTAGCTTTAGTGCATATTTATTTATATTTAGTGGTTTAGGTGGCATCAGTGTCGCAGTGTGCTGTCGCCATTCTTTTTCTGCTATATATATATATATATATATATATATATATATATATATATATATATATATATATATATATATATATATATATATATATATATACACAGTGAAGGAAATAAGTATTTGATCCCTTGCTGATTTTGTAAGTTTGCCCACTGTCAAAAACATGAACAGTCTAGAATTTTTAGGCTAGGTTAATTTTACCAGTGAGAGATAGATTATATTTAAAAAAAAAACAGAAAATCACATTGTCAAAATTATATATATTTATTTGCATTGTGCACAGAGAAATAAGTATTTGATCCCTTTGGCAAACAAGACTTAATACTTGGTGGCAAAACCCTTGTTGGCAAGCACAGCAGTCAGACATTTTTTGTAGTTGATGATGAGGTTTGCACACATGTTAGATGGAATTTTGTCCCACTCCTCTTTGCAGATCATCTGTAAATCATTACGATTTCGAGGCTGTCGCATGGCAACTCGGATCTTCAGCTCCCTCCATAAGTTTTCGATGGGATTAAGGTCTGGAGACTGGCTAGGCCACTCCATGACCTTAATGTGCTTCTTTTTGAGCCACTCCTTTGTTGCCTTCGGGTCATTGTCGTGCTGGAAGACCCAGCCACGAGCCATTTTTAATGTCCTGGTGGAGGGAAGGAGGTTGTCGTTCAGGATTTGACGGTAAATGGCTCCATCCATTCTCCCATTGATGCGATGAAGTAGTCCTGTGCCCTTAGCAGAGAAACACCCCCAAAACATAATGTTTCCACCTCCATGCTTGACAGTGGGGACGGTGCTCTTTGGGTCATAGGCAGCATTTCTCTTCCTCCAAACACGGCGAGTTGAGTTAATGCCAAAGAGCTCAATTTTAGTCTCATCTGACCACAGCACCTTCTCCCAATCACTCTCAGAATCATCCAGATTTTCATTTGCAAACTTCAGACGGGCCTGTACATGTGCCTTCTTGAACAGGGGGACCTTGCAGGCACTGCAGGATTTTAATCCATTACGGCGTAATGTGTTACCAATGGTTTTCTTGGTGACTGTGGTCCCAGCTGCCTTGAGATCATTAACAAGTTCCCCCCGTGTAGTTTTCGGCTGAGCTCTCACCTTCCTCAGGATCAAGGATACCCCACGAGGTGAGATTTTGCATGGAGCCCCAGATCGATGTCGATTGACAGTCATTTTGTATGTCTTCCATTTTCTTACTATTGCACCAACAGTTGTCTCCTTCTCACCCAGCGTCTTACTTATGGTTTTGTATCCCATTCCAGCCTTGTGCAGGTCTATGATCTTGTCCCTGACATCCTTAGAAAGCTCTTTGGTCTTGCCCATGTTGTAGAGGTTAGAGTCAGACTGATTAATTGAGTCTGTGGACAGGAGTCTTTTATACAGGTGACCATTTAAGACAGCTGTCTTTAATGCAGGCACCAAGTTGATTTGGAGCGTGTAACTGGTCTGGAGGAGGCTGAACTCTTAATGGTTGGTAGGGGATCAAATACTTATTTCTCTGTGCACAATGCAAATAAATATATATAATTTTAAATATGTGATTTTCTGTTTTTTTTTAAATATAATCTATCTCTCACTGGTAAAATTAACCTAGCCTAAAAATTCTAGACTGCTCATGTCTTTGACAGTGGGCAAACTTACAAAATCAGCAAGGGATTAAATACTTATTTCCTTCACTATATATATATATATATATATATATATATATATATATATATATATATATATATATATATTTTAGATATCAAACATGCTCATGTCACCCCCTCAGTGGCATGCTCACTAGAACCTAGGTATTGACGTGCTTAGAAACACCAGGTGTTCCCCCTTTAAACATTGTACCACAACCCTGGCAGTCTCATGAAGGAGCAGAGGTTTTCCTTTTTATAACCATTCAAACAAATAGTAATTTGGGCACTACATTCGTCATGCAAGTTGTCATTCTAGCAAACTAGAATTTGCTGGTCCTTCTCCCCTAGGTGTTTGTTTTGGGAAAGTTTTTCATTAGTGATTAAGTTACATATCTTATTTAGGATTTTGGGTTATGGTGGGAAGGCCAAAATTTATTAGCTCAAAGAAACATGTCAGTAGCGGGAATGGATGAAAGTGATCTAAGCTCACAACGACCATCATATTATTTTTGGACATTCTCATAGATCCTCTGGAAATGTAGCAGGAAGTAGGGAAGAGCGACTTGCTGAACAAAAGGAACAGCAGCAGAGGGAGAGGGAACCCAATCCATCTACATCTCAGCAAGAACCTCTGGAAGGCAAGGGCCACTCGCAAGATCAGGCCAGACCTTCATGGACGGCCACAGCAGCATAGGGGGACGAAGAAACTTCAGGAGCACCTACTGCCGCCCCTTTGCCTGTGGCCACCCCAACATGTCCCCCCCCCCCACCCGGACACCTTCCACCCGACAGCAGACTCGGAGAACTCTCCGAACAATGGACAGGCAACTAGAGGTAGAGACAGATGCCATGTTCTTTATCCGGAGCGTCGACGGTGATGTCGAGTATGATTTTTTTGCCTATGGGATTGCATCTTGCTGCCTCCAGCTGCAACCGCAACTAGGGCAGTACTTAATGTCTTATGTTCACGCCGCGGTGGCAGTATTCAAGTCTGCTGACCCCCTGCCCGAACTCGGACATCCAATCACCAGCCTCCATATGACCTCTGGCCTTAGGGAGGCTTCTTCCCAAATGCCCCATAGCCCAAGATGTCTAAACGCCTCCACCCAGACCGAGCAACCCAACCCCTCGCCCTCCCATTCCATTCCCTCTGCTGTTTCCCAGTTTCTACAATCATTGTACCCTAACCCACCCTCCCAAAACACAAGCACTGGTTATCCCCCAAGTTATCCACAAACTTATCTCCCTATAGACAAAGGAAGAACAGAGTCTGTAGCCAGTATTATCAAAAAGTATCAATACAAAACTTTATTCAAATATGCAAAATGACAAACATTTAAAAGGATATATCAATTAGGAGAAACTCCAATAAAATGACATAGAGACAGAACAGGAAAGCCAAGATAAGTATAAAGAACCCTTATAAAGTATAGGTTTATGGCAAGACCATCACTAGTATGGCATAACATAGTAACATCTCATATCCTACTTTGACACTGTTTGAAAGGAGTAAGTATTCCTAAAAACAAGCATCAGGTGATGTGGGTAACGGGTCTAAACCAGGCCCTGAATGTAAAGATAACTATGATGATCTTACCCGTAGGCGTCCTAGGCTAAGTCCCGATCGTCACTGTGTGCGCCCCGACGCGCGTTTCGCGAGTGTCCGCTTCCTCAAGGGGGTGTAGTGTGTCTGACCAGGAGGCACCCTATATACCCTGTCTATCCAGGTGTATTCCATTACATTCTATTCCACTCAAAAGTATGTGGCGCGCACCCGACGGCGAAACCGGAAGTGTGGCGTGCCCCACTTCCGTCCTCCAGCGCTGCGGCGCACATCCAGTCTCTGGTCGCGTACCAGAAGATCCGGACATGCGCACCGCACTATTGGAGGTACGGGCGTGGCCTCACCCAGTCCCGGCCTCGGAAGTCGGGAGCGCGCACCCGATTGGGCGGAGCAGAACGAGATAAGGTAAGTGAATTAAAGAATCCAGTGACCCATTCAATGTTGCAAGATCTCTAATTCTCGCAGTTCAATGTAATCAAACTAACCAGGGAATACAAGTGTTTTACATCTGATTCGTTTTTTTATTTAAAAGGGCAGTTATAATTTGTACCTGAATAAAAACGGAAATCGAGAAGAACATTGCTCATATGACATAAGAGAAAAAAGGAAAAAAGGAAAGGAAGCATTTAATAATTAGAGTGATGAATGTCAACAAATATCCCAATTAAGTTGGGTGCATAGATAATTAGTTATATGTATTCCACTACGAAGGTAATATATTCAGTATACATCCACAGATCGAAATGTTTAATTTGATGTAACATTCATAAACATACCGATACCTCACATTTCATAATATAAAAACCTTCAACATTGTAGGTACATAAATCTCCAAAACGCATATGAAAAATAACACATGTAGTAAAGAAGTGCACAAAATATTAATATGTTAGAGACTGTTATCAAAAGGGACAGTCATGTAAGGTTGTCTGTAGAGAAACAGGCAACTATAGAGTGCTTGTATGAACATAGAAAGAGAAATAGTAAACTAGTTGCAAAAAATAATGTATAGGAGACTGTTACAACCAAGAACAGTCTTGTGAAGTTGTCTGAAAAGAAGACAGGCAACTATGCGGTGCATTATTAGACCATACCGACGAGAAAATAGAGCTTATAGTCAAAAATTATGGAAATATATAAATTTTATTACACAAAATAACACACATTTAAAAACACATGATAATAAAGACTCTAGTACTAACACTGTGGTACATGGTTCAGCACGGAGACATAATAGTTAAACGTTATATTGGCATAGAATGCAGGCTATATACACTGCCCACATAGATACTGCACTATCACATCAGATGGATTGTGTATTGGTAGCCCATAGTGACCTCACAATCTTATAAAGTTTAAAGGCAAATGCCGGGTATAGGGAGGATCAACAGGGGCCAAACAATTGTTTAAGGTGGGCACTATAGCAATGCAAACTTACCCATTTTGAAGGGATGAAAAATATCTATGCACATCCGTGCAGGATCCACCACAGGGAACCCCAACGCGCGTTTCGCTGTTAATGGTTGCTTCCTCAGGGGGTACATAACACCCAGCATGTATATGGTCCTTATATAGTGTGTATGTTGTGTCTCAATTGAGTCCACGTCAGCGCCGAGACAAGGAGCGGCGCCTGCCCGCTGACGCGGCCGGAAGCGAGGCAGGCCCCACATCCGCCCCCACATGCTGGAGCGCATATCCGGAGTCCCGACGCGTAACGGGAGCTCCGGACACGCGCAGTGCATGTATTGGAGACGGAGGGGGCCAAGCGTCGCCGCAAGCCACAGCAGCACGCATGCGCACGTCATCACGGAGGTGAGTGGACTCCAAGTGGAAAGATCAGAGTCCCGAGCATAATGCATAATCAGATCCACTATTCTCAATAGTTCTGTCCGAAATTTAATGTGACCCTAAGATAACCTAATAAAGTACCGTATGTAGGGTATGGATCATCAATTAGTGAAAAACTAATAATATGCGAGGATACATAGACAATGAAGCAATAAAACAATAAAAGAGTTGTGTAAATAGACAGAATATATATATATATATATATAGAGCATCAAAAAAGTTTTAATATTATATAGGATGAGTACTACACAAGTAAACAAATAACTAGTTATGATATGGCAGCGCACATACTCAGTATTGCGCTGTCATAAATTAAGTGAGTGCAAAAAATAATAACAACATATACTACCCCTAACGGTAACATAATTGTGATAGTGTGGTTAAAGAATTATTGCCAAATAAATCATAATATAATACCCCAAATGAAGTGTAGGGTCAAAGAAAGAAAGAAAGTGTAGGGTCAAAAAAAGGGTATAATTTTTTGTACCTGAAAACCGTATTTGAATATATGGGGAAGTGAAGAAAATTCCTTTCCCCACTATATCAAACATAATAGTAGAATATATAATACTACATATACAGATGTATCTAGATCGTTAAAAAGTTTTCACATAACAGATTTAGCATAACTTTTGGCCCTGTTGTAATTGAAGACAGATTAACATCATAATAAGCCATTAGATGCATTATACAGGGGACATTACCTACACAAGCGTAATAAGACACATTAGCGCCATCTACAGATAATATTACATCACTGCATAGCAATAGTTGTATCAAGGAGAGTCACTGTATCTTCATTATTCGTAGTCTTTTGTTCTCCTAGAAATTAGATGGGTCGCATCATACTTCCACCATACACGGTGATCAGACATATGGGAAAAGTAGAAAAATATCTAAAAAGTTAAAATATAAAAACATATAATTAATAGCAGATAAACTCAGCAGTAGGAATTAGAGGAAAGGGGCAAAGCTCAATGTCTCATTCAGTCCATCAGGTTTCATTGATCCCAGTAGGACAATCCACTTGCACTCCTTTTGTGCAAGTGTCTTCTTCATATTACCCCCCCTGATGCCACAGTGTACTTTCTCAATCCCCCGTATTTGTAATGTTCTGGGGCTACAGTCATGGAATATTTTAAAGTGTCTTGGTAGTGTCTTTAATTGTGTTAGGTCCTCAACCTCTCTTGCCCCCATAATGTCACGTACGTGTTCCCTCGTGCGGACCCGTAATTCTCTGGATGTGAGTCCTATATAAATCTTGGAGCATCCGCATGTGGCGTAATACACCACATGGGTAGTGCTGCACGAGATGTACTCCCTAATTTCAAAAAGCCTTTTGCCATCAGCCGTTGAGAAGTCAGTTGCACGGCAAATATTGGCACAGGATTTACAGTCTCCGCATGGAAAACAGCCCTTTCTAGGTCCTCGCGAACCAAATGGGCAGGTTTGTTTAGGTACATAGTGGCTATTGACAAGAAGATCCTTAAGATTTCTTGCTCTTCTTGCTGTCATTAGAGGTCTTTCAGGTAATCCCTGTGCCAGCTGTGGTTCTGATCTCAAAATAGGCCAGTGTCTAGTTAGGATGGTTCTCATTGCATCCCATTGCCCATTGACAGTTGATATGAATCGTACATTTTGCTCACCAATATTTCGTTGTTTAGATTTAAAGAGGTCGGTACGTGGAGTAGATCTTGCTCTCCTGTATCCTCGCTTGATGTTCCTATTGCTATATCCTCTTTCTCTAAATCTATTGGTGAGAACAGTTGACTGTTGTTCAAATAAAGTCTCTGAGGAGCAGATCCGCCTCATCCTGAGAAACTGGCCAACCGGGATGGCTTTAATGGTGGATGGGGTGTGGGCCGATGAAGCATGCAGCAACGCATTGACCGATGTAGTCTTGCGAAACACATCTGTGTGTAGAAAGCCCACAGTATCTGTGAAAATCTGTATATCTAGAAATTCTACACGATGTAAGTGATGTTTATACGTCAATTTAATATTGAATGGATTATCATTCAGATGCTGCATAAACTCCATCAGCCCAGACTCAGATCCTTGCCAAATAAAGAAAATGTCGTCAATATATCGTGTCCAGGAAAGCACATGGTCAGCGGCGCAGGCCCCGTCCTCATGAAAAACCTGCCTCTCCCAAAATCCGAGAAACAGGTTCGCATAGGACGGAGCGCACGCCGCCCCCATTGCAGTACCCTGTTTCTGTAAATAAAAAGAATCTTTAAACACAAAAAAATTGTGACTCAAAATAAATTGTAATAATTCTATGACCAGATCGCATAATTGGCCATCCCGGTTGCTGGTCCCCAGGAAGAAGCAGACCGCCCCCAGCCCATCATGATGTTTAATGCTGGTATATAACGATTCTATGTCAGCAGTCACAAGATACATATCTTGTTCGATTTGGATCCCATCGATCCTCCTCAGGACGTCCGTCGTATCCCCGACATATGAAGGTAGCTCTGCGACCAATGGTTTTAGGTAGTAGTCGATAAATTTACATATCGGGTCACAGAGTCCATCAATGCCGGAGACGATCGGACGTCCCGGGGGGTCGGTGGGATTCTTATGTATTTTGGGCAAAAAATATAAGGTCGGTATTTTTGGATCTAAAGTCATCAGCCCATCATATATTTTTTTAGGGATGATACCTTTTTCATAGGCTATATTGAGGATCTTAACAAGGTCCCGTGAGAAGGAGACTAATGGATTGTATGACAGTTTCACATACGTCTGCTTGTCCCGTAGCTGTCTGAATGCCTCTTTCTCATATTTGATTGTTGGCCAAATTACCACATTTCCCCCCTTGTCCGCGGATTTAATAACAATATCGTCAATTGCTTGTAATTCGCTTAATGCTGTCCTTTGATTAAATGTTAGATTGTCATTGGTCCTGTATGTAGATAGCTTTTTAAAATCATCAATAACTAGTTTGGTGAAAATTTCCACCTGAGGACACAGGGACAAGGGGGGAAACTTGGCAGATTTCGGCACAACAGATGTTGGGAATGTACCTGATACATCAGTACTTTGTTCCCGTAGTAAATCTTCTAAAGCTAGAAGTGCTTCCCTCTCCATCAGGCTACTGAGTTCCATAGGTATATCTCCCCTACTGTGCAGCTTTTTAAGCACCAATTTCCTTGCAAATAAATGTAGGTCTTTTAAGGCTGTAAAGAAATTAAAGGGATTTGTAGGTGAGAAAGTTAGACCTCTGCCCAGAACCTCACACTGGGCATCAGAGAGGGTATGTGAAGATAGATTTATTACCTCAAGATTACGCCTGGGTTTCTTGTCCCACAAGAAACCCAGGCGTAATCTTGAGGTAATAAATCTATCTTCACATACCCTCTCTGATGCCCAGTGTGAGGCTTTAGAAGATTTACTACGGGAACAAAGTACTGATGTATCAGGTACGTTCCCAACATCTGTTGTGCCGAAATCTGCCAAGTTTCCCCCCTTGTCCCTGTGTCCTCAGGTGGAAATTTTCACCAAACTAGTTATTGATGATTTTAAAAAGCTATCTACATACAGGACTAGAGATGAGCGAACTTATCAAAAGTTCGGTTCGGCTAGTTCGCCGAATTTCACAAAAAAGTTCGGTTCGGACCGAACTAGTTCTGACCGAACCTGTCACTTACGTGCGCCGAGCATGCTACTGTCCAGGGTGCTGATAGAGTTAATGGGCTGCACTAACTCTTTCAGCAACCTTCACAGTACATGCTCGGCGCGCGGAAAATACCATTTAAATGTAATAAAAAAATAAAAATTATACGTTCGTACTTACTTTCCTCCTGTCCGGCCTCCAGCGATGACGTTTCATCCCTTTCGCCGCTGCAGCCAATCACAGGCTGTAGTGGCGGTCACGTACGTCAGGATGACGCTTCATCCCACGTGACCGCCTCTGCAGCCAATCACAGGCTGCAGCGGCGACATGAATGAAACGTCATCGCTGGAGGCCGGACAGGAGGAAAGTAAGTATGAACGTATTATTATTATTTTTTGGCATGTATGTATGTTGGCATGTATGTATGTATGTATATCTGTGCATGTATGTTTGCATGTATGTTGGCATGTATGTATATATGTGCATGTTTGTATGTATATTTGCATGTATGTATGTATGTATGTATGTTTGCATGTATGTATTTTTGCATGTATGTTGTCATGTATGTATGTATGTTGTCATGTATGTATATATGTGCATGTGTGTATGTATATTTGTATGTATGTATGTTTGCATGTATGTTTGCATGAATGTATGTTTGCATGTATGTATGCATGTTTGTATGTATATTTGCATGTGTGTATATATATATATGTATGTATGTATGTTGTCATGTATGTATGTATGTATATATGTGCATGTATGTTGGCATGTATGTGCATGTGTGTATGTATGTATGTATATTTGCATGTATGTATGTATATATGTGCATGTATGTTTGCATGTATGTTGGCATGTATGTATACATGTGCATGTTTGTATGTATATTTGCATGTATATATGTTTGCATGTGTGTATGTATGTTTGCATGTATGTATGTTTGCATGTATGTATGTTGTCATGTATGTTTGTATGTATGTTGTCATGTATGTATGTATATATGTGCATGTATGTATGTTTGCATGTTTTTATTTTTGCATGTATGTTTGCATGTATGTTTATATATATATATGTGCATGTATTTATGTTTGCATGTATATTTGTGCATGCTTGTATATATGTATTATGTATCTTTGCATGTTTGTTTGTATGTATGTTTTCATGTGTGTGTGTGTATGCATGTATGTATGATAGTTTGCATGTATATATGTGTGTATGTTTGCATGTATGTATATTTGCATGTATATATGTGCATGCTTGTATATATGTATGTATGTATGTTTGTATATATGTATGTATATTTGTATATATGTATGTATGTATGGCCATGTATGATACTGTCTGCTGGCGCCCTGTATCTAAGTCAACTTCACGGCAGGCTTCTATACATGGTATAACAGTCAGTATCACACATTAAACTGAATCTAAGCCTACGACATGTTTTATTTCATTATTTTATTTTTTTACAGGTTTGGTGTTTGGACTACGTCGGTTTCGAGGACTACTTCGATGACGTTTTTTTTTCTACAATAAAATGGTTAATGAGGGTTGTGTTGGGGGTGCTTTATTTCAATAAAATATTTTATCTATATCTTTGTCTTTTTCTTTTCAAATTTTATTATTACCACTTTAGTAATGGCCGCTGTCTGAGTGACAACATCCATTACTAAGGCGAGGCTTAGTGTTAGCCGGTGCAGAGGCTAACACTAACCACCATTATTACCCCGGTACCCACCACCAGCAGGGGTGCTGGGAAGAGCCAGGTACGATCCAGTACCCGACCATCTGTTGTGATGGTCGGGCTCTGGGGCGGCCGCAGGCTGGTATTATGAGGCTGGGAAGGGCCAAAAACAGTGGACCTTCCCACCCTTGTAATGCTAGGCTGCTGCTGCTGTGTTGTATCTGGCTGGTTATAAAAGTGGGGGGGACCCCACGTCATTTTTTTAAATTATTTATTTATTTACATTTTTTTTTTTTAAAAAGACATGGGGTTCCACCCAATTTATCATAACCAGCCACATACAACACAGTGTTATTAGCCTGGGAATGGACAAAACCAGTGGCCCTTCCCACCCATGTAATGCCAGACTGCTGCGGCCTTGTATATGGCTGGTTATTAAAAATGTGGGGGACCCGTCTATTGCTAAATTTGTTAAATTCCAAAAAAAAAACGACGTGGGGGTCCCCCCCATTTTTATAACCAGCCCGATACAACACAGCAGCAGCAGCCTAGCATTACAAGGGTGGGAAGGTCCACTGATTTTGGCCCTTCCCAGCCTCATAATACCAGCCTACGGCCGCCCCAGTACCCGACCATCACAACAGATGGTCGGGTACTGGATCGTACCAAGCTCTTCCCGGCACCCCTGGTGGTGGTGGGTACCGGGGTAATAATGGGTGGTTAGTGCTAGCCTCTGCACCGGCTAACACTAAGTACCGCCTTAATAATGGACGCTGTCAATCAGCCAACTGCCATTATCTAGGCACTAATAAAGTTTGAAAAAAAAACACAAAGACAATTCTTTTTTATTGAAATAAGAAATCCCCAACAAAACCCTCGTTAACCATTTTATTAAAATTTGAAAAAACGCAGATCTACGCAGTAGTCCAACGAATCGAAGATGTAGTCCAATCGGTACATCAAAATCTGCAACAACATAAAAAAACAGTTATCAATGTGAACAATACCAATACTTCTACTCTCCTACACACACATATATACACGCACACACACACAAACAACCATACACAGACACACATATATACACAAACACAACAAGATATACACACACACATAAACAGACAAACACATATACACGAACTCACACATATCCAAACACACACACACACACACACACAGTTATACACACATACACGAACACATATACACAAACACATATACAAACAAAAACACACATACCCAAACACACATATACACAAACACATATACACAAACACACCCATATATACACACAAACACACACCCATATACACACATATACACATATACAAAAACACACACAAACATCTACACACAAACATATACACAAATACACCCATATATACACAAACATATACACAAAACACATATACACAAACACACCCATATATACACACACACATATAAAAACAAAAACAGACAAAGTCACATACCCAAACACACATATATACACAAACACACATACACAAACACAGTTTCTTTTAAATGCTGCTGGGGAACCCGCTCGATCCACTATATAAGGCTGCGCTACAGTGCAGCATTTAAAAGAAACAGGATCCTGACCTGTCCATAGAGTTTAAGGCAGCACAGAGTATTTCAGGAGATGAGCGTGCAGATTCAGTGCTGCTGCGAACTCTGCTCTTACCATTACGTAGCTCTCAGTCTGTTACCTCTCCTCCACTCCTGTCCTCCAGAACACCTTCACATGATTGGCAAGTCACCACGTAATGGTAAGAGCAGAGTTCACAGCAGCACAGAGTATTTCAGGAGATGAGCGTGCGGATCTTGTGCGGGGTGGTGACTTGCCAATCATGTGAAGGTGTTATTGAGGACAGGAGTGGAGGAGAGGTAACAGACTGAGCTACGTAATGGTAAGAGCAGAGTTCACAGCAGCACTGAATCTGCACGCTCCTCTCCTGAAATACTCTGTGCTGCTGTGAACTCTGTTCTTACCATTACGTAGCTCAGTCTGTTACATCTCCTCCACTCCTGTCCTCTATAACACGTTCACATGATTGGCAAGTCACCACCACGCACAAGATCCGCACGCTCATCTCCTGAAATACTCTGTGCTGCTGTGAACTCTGCTCTTACCATTACGTGGTGACTTGGCAATCATGTGAAGGTGTTCTTGAGGACAGGAGTGGAGGAGAGATAACAGACTGAGAGCTACGTAATGGTAAGAGCAGAGTTCACAACAGCACTGAATCTGCACGCTCATCTCCTGAAATACTCTGTGCTGCCTTAAACTCTGTGGACAGGTCAGGATCCTGTTTCTTTTAAATGCTGCACTGTAGCGTAGCCTTATATAGTGGATCGAGCGGGTTCCCTAGCAGCATTTAAAAGAAACAGGATCCTGACCTGTCCACAGAGTTTAAGGCAGCACAGAGTATTTCAGGAGATGAGCACGGGCAGCCGTTCGTTTTTCCGAGCCGTGCTCCCATCATGCACACGACCGTAAAAACACCCGTTATTGCGGGTCGTAATTACGACCCGCAATAACGGGCTCATAGACTTCTGTTACCCACGGGTACCTTTCCGTATTCTCACGGGAAGGTGCCCGTGCCGTTAAAAAAATAGAACATGTTCTATTTTTCTATTTTACGGTTCGCAAAAGCGGCCGGCTGCCCGTGGCCGGCCGGCCGTGCTCGTAGTTACGAGTCGTAATTACGAGCACGGCCCGTAAAATAAAAAAATAGAACATGTTCTATCTTTTTAACGGCACGGGCACCTTCCCGTGAGAAAACGGGAAGGTACCCGTGGCTAACAGAAGTCTATGGGCCCGCTATTTCGGGTCGTAATTACGACCCGTGATAACGGGTGTTTTTATGGTCGACTCGTGTGCATGAGGCCCCGTAATGACGGGTGGCTACATGTGTGCACCCATCATTACGGCAGCGTTGCTAGGTGACGTCAGTAAGGGTATGTGCACACACACTAATTACGTCCGTAATTGACGGACGTATTTCGGCCGCAAGTACCGGACCGAACACCCTGCAGGGAGCCGGGCTCCTAGCATCATATTTATGTACGATGCTAGGAGTCCCTGCCTCTCCGTGGAACTACTGTCCCGTACTGAAAACATGATTACAGTACGGGACAGTTGTCCTGCAGAGAGGCAGGGACTCCTAGCATCGTACATAAGTATGATGCTAGGAGCCCGGCTCCCTGCACTGTGTTCGGTCCGGTACTTGCGGCCGAAATACGTCCGTCATTTACGGACGTAATTAGTGTGTGTGCACATACACTAAATAGTCACTGTTCAGGGTGCTGAAAGAGTTAACTGATCGGCAGTAACTGTTTCAGTACCCTGGACAGTGACTACCGATCACAGTACCTGTAAAAAAAAAGACGTTCATACTTACCGAGAACTTTCTGCTTCCTCCAGTCCGGTCTCCTGGCCGTTGCCTTGGTGACGCGTCCCTCTCGACATCCGGCCCGACATTCCTTGATGACGATGCAGCCTTGTGAGCGCTGCAGCCAATCACAGGCTGCCGCGGCCTCTGCAGCCAATCACAGGCTGCAGAGGCCTCTGCAGCCAATCACAGGCTGCCGCGTCAGAAAAGGTCGGACTGGAGGAAGAAGAGGGACTCGTTAACAAGACAACGACCGGGTACGTATGAAATGCTTTTTATTTTATTTTTAATCAGCAGCCTCTTTTCTCTATCAGTGATTGATAGAGATAAGTGGCTGCCGATTTGTATAATGTTTTTGACCGGGTTCGGTCAAAACGGGTTCGGCCGAACCCGGTGAAGTTCGGATTCGCTGCGAACCGAACTTTACCGGAAGTTCGGACCGAAACCGGGTTCGGTTGTCCCGGTTCGCTCATCTCTATACAGGACCAATGACAATCTAACATTTAATCAAAGGACAGCATTAAGCGAATTACAAGCAATTGACGATATTGTTATTAAATCCGCGGACAAGGGGGGAAATGTGGTAATTTGGCCAACAATCAAATATGAGAAAGAGGCATTCAGACAGCTACGGGACAAGCAGACGTATGTGAAACTGTCATACAATCCATTAGTCTCCTTCTCACGGGACCTTGTTAAGATCCTCAATATAGCCTATGAAAAAGGTATCATCCCTAAAAAAATATATGATGGGCTGATGACTTTAGATCCAAAAATACCGACCTTATATTTTTTGCCCAAAATACATAAGAATCCCACCGACCCCCCGGGACGTCCGATCGTCTCCGGCATTGATGGACTCTGTGACCCGATATGTAAATTTATCGACTACTACCTAAAACCATTGGTCGCAGAGCTACCTTCATATGTCGGGGATACGACGGACGTCCTGAGGAGGATCGATGGGATCCAAATCGAACAAGATATGTATCTTGTGACTGCTGACATAGAATCGTTATATACCAGCATTAAACATCATGATGGGCTGGGGGCGGTCCGCTTCTTCCTGGGGACCAGCAACCGGGATGGCCAATTATGTGATCTGGTCATAGAATTATTACAATTTATTTTGAGTCACAATTTTTTTGTGTTTAAAGATTCTTTTTATTTACAGAAACAGGGTACTGCAATGGGGGCGGCGTGCGCTCCGTCCTATGCGAACCTGTTTCTCGGATTTTGGGAGAGGCAGGTTTTTCATGAGGACGGGGCCTGCGCCGCTGACCATGTGCTTTCCTGGACACGATATATTGACGACATTTTCTTTATTTGGCAAGGATCTGAGTCTGGGCTGATGGAGTTTATGCAGCATCTGAATGATAATCCATTCAATATTAAATTGACGTATAAACATCACTTACATCGTGTAGAATTTCTAGATATACAGATTTTCACAGATACTGTGGGCTTTCTACACACAGATGTGTTTCGCAAGACTACATCTGTCAATGCGTTGCTGCATGCTTCATCGGCCCACACCCCATCCACCATTAAAGCCATCCCGGTTGGCCAGTTTCTCAGGATGAGGCGGATCTGCTCCTCAGAGACTTTATTTGAACAACAGTCAACTGATCTCACCAATAGATTTAGAGAAAGAGGATATAGCAATAGGAACATCAAGCGAGGATACAGGAGAGCAAGATCTACTCCACGTACCGACCTCTTTAAATCTAAACAACGAAATATTGGTGAGCAACATGTACGATTCATATCAACTTTCAATGGGCAATGGGATGCAATGAGAACCATCCTAACTAGACACTGGCCTATTTTGAGATCAGAACCACAGCTGGCACAGGGATTACCTGAAAGACCTCTAATGACAGCAAGAAGAGCAAGAAATCTTAAGGATCTTCTTGTCAATAGCCACTATGTACCTAAACAAACCTGCCCATTTGGTTCGCGAGGACCTAGAAAGGGCTGTTTTCCATGCGGAGACTGTAAATCCTGTGCCAATATTTGCCGTGCAACTGACTTCTCAACGGCTGATGGCAAAAGGCTTTTTGAAATTAGGGAGTACATCTCGTGCAGCACTACCCATTTGGTGTATTACGCCACATGCGGATGCTCCAAGATTTATATAGGACTCACATCCAGAGAATTACGGGTCCGCACGAGGGAACACGTACGTGACATTATGGGGGCAAGAGAGGTTGAGGACCTAACACAATTAAAGACACTACCAAGACACTTTAAAATATTCCATGACTGTAGCCCCAGAACATTACAAATACGGGGGATTGAGAAAGTACACTGTGGCATCAGGGGGGGTAATATGAAGAAGACACTTGCACAAAAGGAGTGCAAGTGGATTGTCCTACTGGGATCAATGAAACCTGATGGACTGAATGAGACATTGAGCTTTGCCCCTTTCCTCTAATTCCTACTGCTGAGTTTATCTGCTATTAATTATATGTTTTTATATTTTAACTTTTTAGATATTTTTCTACTTTTCCCATATGTCTGGTCACCGTGTATGGTGGAAGTATGATGCGACCCATCTAATTTCTAGGAGAACAAAAGACTACGAATAATGAAGATACAGTGACTCTCCTTGATACAACTATTGCTATGCAGTGATGTAATATTATCTGTAGATGGCGCTAATGTGTCTTATTACGCTTGTGTAGGTAATGTCCCCTGTATAATGCATCTAATGGCTTATTATGATGTTAATCTGTCTTCAATTACAACAGGGCCAAAAGTTATGCTAAATCTGTTATGTGAAAACTTTTTAACGATCTAGATACATCTGTATATGTAGTATTATATATTCTACTATTATGTTTGATATAGTGGGGAAAGGAATTTTCTTCACTTCCCCATATATTCAAATACGGTTTTCAGGTACAAAAAATTATACCCTTTTTTTGACCCTACACTTTCTTTCTTTCTTTGACCCTACACTTCATTTGGGGTATTATATTATGATTTATTTGGCAATAATTCTTTAACCACACTATCACAATTATGTTACCGTTAGGGGTAGTATATGTTGTTATTATTTTTTGCACTCACTTAATTTATGACAGCGCAATACTGAGTATGTGCGCTGCCATATCATAACTAGTTATTTGTTTACTTGTGTAGTACTCATCCTATATAATATTAAAACTTTTTTGATGCTCTATATATATATATATATATATATTCTGTCTATTTACACAACTCTTTTATTGTTTTATTGCTTCATTGTCTATGTATCCTCGCATATTATTAGTTTTTCACTAATTGATGATCCATACCCTACATACTTTATTAGGTTATCTTAGGGTCACATTAAATTTCGGACAGAACTATTGAGAATAGTGGATCTGATTATGCATTATGCTCGGGACTCTGATCTTTCCACTTGGAGTCCACTCACCTCCGTGATGACGTGCGCATGCGTGCTGCTGTGGCTTGCGGCGACGCTTGGCCCCCTCCGTCTCCAATACATGCACTGCGCGTGTCCGGAGCTCCCGTTACGCGTCGGGACTCCGGATATGCGCTCCAGCATGTGGGGGCGGATGTGGGGCCTGCCTCGCTTCCGGCCACGTCAGCGGGCAGGCGCCGCTCCTTGTCTCGGCGCTGACGTGGACTCAATTGAGACACAACATACACACTATATAAGGACCATATACATGCTGGGTGTTATGTACCCCCTGAGGAAGCAACCATTAACAGCGAAACGCGCGTTGGGGTTCCCTGTGGTGGATCCTGCACGGATGTGCATAGATATTTTTCATCCCTTCAAAATGGGTAAGTTTGCATTGCTATAGTGCCCACCTTAAACAATTGTTTGGCCCCTGTTGATCCTCCCTATACCCGGCATTTGCCTTTAAACTTTATAAGATTGTGAGGTCACTATGGGCTACCAATACACAATCCATCTGATGTGATAGAGCAGTATCTATGTGGGCAGTGTATATAGCCTGCATTCTATGCCAATATAACGTTTAACTATTATGTCTCCGTGCTGAACCATGTACCACAGTGTTAGTACTAGAGTCTTTATTATCATGTGTTTTTAAATGTGTGTTATTTTGTGTAATAAAATTTATATATTTCCATAATTTTTGACTATAAGCTCTATTTTCTCGTCGGTATGGTCTAATAACTATGGAGTAGTCGATCCGATAAATTATGGGGGGAAGTTGGTGTCTTAAACTTTACCCAGCCTGTAACAAATATGTGGTCATAGTCTATTTTCTCATGCGGTGCATTATACGGACATAAGAGCAATGTCATCAACAGGTTGCACAGATGAAGTCCAGGGTATGCACTATCCACATCGAAATTCACAACTTTGGAGGGTCGTCGAATTATACGAAATTTTGATCAGGGACACAGGGATGCCTTTACTGGAAACTGGTCAGTAAATCTCATGCCTACTAAAAAATATATATGTTAAAAACTAAACACAAAAAAAATGCACAGTTTAAAAGTCATAAAATATTCTGCAGGCAGTGTGGTGGTTACGACTTCCTCATAGGAAGCGTGCAAAACTCAACTGTTCGTTAAGTCCAGCCGGTGACATAGATCCTAATTGCACAATCCACCTACATTCTTTTTGTGCTAGGACCTTCTTCACATTACCCCCCCTGATGCCACAACGGATGCGTTCAATCCCCCGAATTTTAAGGGATCTTGGATTACACCCATGATACGTTTTGAAGTGTCTGGGCAGGGTTTTGAGTTCAGTGGGGTCATCGATCGCTCCTGCTGCAATAATGTCTCGCACGTGTTCTCTAGTGCGTACTCGTAGTTCCCTCGACGTCAGACCTATGTAAACCTTTGGACACCCACATACAGCGTAATACACTACGTGTGTGGTACTACACGATATGTAGTCTTTGATCTCAAAAGACTTGGTACCATCCACTGATTCGAACTTAGTAGTTCTACTGATATTGGGGCATGCAACACAATTGCCACATGGGTAACAGCCCTTTCTTTGTCCCTGGGGATATAGTGACTTTGAACCAGGATATCACGGAGGTTCCTACTCCGCCTGGCCGTCATCGTTGGTTTATCACTTAGACACAGGGACAAAGTGGGTTCAGACCTCAAAATTGGCCAGTGTCGCCCTAAGATGGTCCTCACTTCATCCCATCTACTGTTGTAGGTGGAGATGAACCTAACGACTGTTTTTCCCACTGTAGGGATCTTATTCCTCAGCAAATTTGCACGGGGAGTCTTTCTGGCTCTCCGGTACCCTGCCTTAATGGACCTATTACTGTACCCCCTGTCTTGAAATCTATGTCTCAGATCCTGAGAGTGGTGTTCGAACAGGTGGTCAGTGGAGCAGATCCGCCTCATCCTGAGGAATTGGCCAACCGGGATGGCTTTGATGGTAGAAGGAGTGTGAGAAGATGATGCATGCAGCAATGAATTGACGGATGTTGACTTGCGATAGACATGCGTCTGCAAGAAGCCACTTGCATCCGTAAATATCGATAAATCCAAAAACTCAATCCTGGATGAGTGGAATGAGTAAGTCAATTTTACGTTCATCTGGTTAGTATTGAGTTGCTGCATGAATTTCCTCAGCTCACACTCCGAACCCTGCCACACAAACAGTATGTCATCAAAGTAGCGGAGCCAGCACTGCACATGGTCCGCGGCGCGAGCGCCATCCCCATGGAAAACCTGCCTCTCCCAGAGACCGAGAAACAGGTTTGCATAGGATGGCGCACACACCAGAGACCGGATGTGCGCCGCAGCGCTGGAGGACGGAAGTGGGGCACGCCACACTTCCGGTTTCGCCGTCGGGTGTGCGCCACATACTTTTGAGTGGAATAGAATGTAATGGAATACACCTGGATAGACAGGGTATATAGGGTGGCTCCTGGTCAGACACACTACACCCCCTTGAGGAAGCGGACACTCGCGAAACGCGCGTCGGGGCGCACACAGTGACGATCGGGACTTAGCCTAGGACGCGTATGGGTAAGATCATCATAGTTATCTTTACATTCAGGGCCTGGTTTAGACCCGTTACCCACATCACCTGATGCTTGTTTTCAGGAATACTTACTCCTTTCAAACAGTGTCAAAGTAGGATATGAGATGTTACTATGTTATGCCATGCTATAGGATATGAGATGTTACTATGTTATGCCATGCTAGTGATGGTCTTGCCATAAACCTATACTTTATAAGGGTTCTTTATACTTATCTTGGCTTTCCTGTTCTGTCTCTATGTCATTTTATTGGAGTTTCTCCTAATTGATATATCCTTTTAAATGTTTGTCATTTTGCATATTTGAATAAAGTTTTGTATTGATACTTTTTGATAATACTGGCTACAGACTCTGTTCTTCCTTTGTCTATATGTGTATTATAGAGTTGCCTCATTAACATATGTGGGAGGATGTTCTTTGGAACACAACCTAGCCCAATAACATTGTTTGCTCTTGGAGACCACTAGTTATAAAACTTATCTCCCTGCCTCAAACTATGATTCTCCTACCCGTTTTACCCAAATCTAAATTGACATTGTGTCTTGGTGGAGGTGCTGTAAATATGCCAAATTGTATTTACATTTCCTAAAAATTTCAAATGGGTTTGTTGTTTTAAATGGTGATTGTGAGGGTGGGGGTGGGGGGGGGGGAAGTGTTTAAAGAATAATCATGCTAAGTTGTTTATGTTCTAATGACTAAAATTATTTTACGTTCTTAAACATGTGAGTTGAGTTTTATTTCAAACAACAAGGGACACAAGAAGAAACCTAGCAAAGTAACGTCCAAGGAACAATTGACACAATACATACATTTAGCTGTCTGAAGAAATTTACTTCATTTAGTAAGAAATGTCAAAAGTAAAGTAAACAAATGTATTCACTTTCAAAGTAACATAAGACATGGCAAATATATACAACACATAGTGGATACAAAGGGGGGAAGGATAAACAGTTTGCATTGGGGACAAAATTGAAAATGAATCCAAACAATACAAATTTTTACCTAGTCTTGGATCGGCTGCTGAACACTGTGGATGGAATCCTGCTGGGGCACTGCACCTTCAGGACTCATGAAGTAGTTTGTGAAGTCATCTCTCACCTGTACTCCATGGTTGGATGGTCTTCATAAGCCGCAGTTGATGTGGGGATCACGGAAAGCTGTAGGTGTCTCCACCTCCACGTCAGCTCGCTCGTGATCACGAACATAGTTGTGAAGAACACAGGCAGCTTTAAAGTTTCCATCAACTGTGGATGCATCCAACTGAAGTGCACAGGTGAAGACCCTCCACTTACTCACCATGATCCCAAAGGTGCACTCCACGAAGTGTCGTGCCTGGCCCAGCCTCTCATTGAAGACTCTCCTCTCCGGGCACCTAGTCTCCTCCATGGGTATGGGCGCAGCAGGTTGGGTATCAGTGGAAAAGCCTCATCCGATACCATCATGAAGGGAACTGGATGTGTGGTACCCGGAAGAGGTTGAGGAGGAGGTAGAGTTACCTGATATAGCAGGATTTGCTTCCCTAAATCCCATGTCAGTAGCGCCCGGGAGTCACCAGAGCTTCCATATGCGCCAACATCAATAGCCACAAACTTGTACGAGGCATCAGCCACCGCCATCAGGACCACAGAAAAATACTTCTTGTAGTTGAAGCAATGTGATCCTGACCGCGGTGGCTGCTGCACACGTACATGCTTACCGTTGACGGCGCCTATGCAATTTGGGAAATTAGCCACAGATTGAAATCTCCCACGTCGGACTGGGCATCGCGATGGGCTGCAAATAATGCCAGATCACCTGGCATGCGCTCCTGACAATTACGCGGATGGTTGATATTCCAACCCGGAATTGCAGGTGCAGGGATAAATAACTCTCCCCTGTTGCAAGTAATCTGTAAAGAAAAGAAAACAAAAATTAGTATCAACTAATTACAAGGAACAGCAGCATAACTTTCACATTAATATTACAAAAACATGATTGACTTTTAAATAGATTCACATCCACCATTATGTTAAATGGTGAAACAATAGCTTTAAAGAAATACAAACACACCGCAACGTGATCAGCAGCCTCTCTGCAGGACTAACGGCCGTCCTCATCACTGTATCCTGCCTCCTTAGATGAACGGACAGAATATCCTCCAGACTGTCAAATGCGGGTATTGACATCCTCCAGAAGTCTTGGAATTTCTCCAGGTACCTGTAGATACATAGACATTACAACACACACACACACACACACACACACACACACACACACACACACACACACACACACACACACACACACACACTCTAAAGTACCTGAACTAAGCTTTAAAAATAAATAAATGGGACATTCCAATCCAAATTGAAGAACATACCATGTGCAGCATACATACATGAATGCTTACAAAATGAACCATATGTACCCAGATTTTACTAATTGAATATGTATTCTGAACGTAACTTCACATTTAAAAATTATTGGTTAAACAATGAATAAGGTAGTTTTGAATAACCACTGTTGTAAGCCATGTAAATTAAGGTTAATTTCTTACACATTTGTCGTTAGAAACTAAAACACATTGTCTGATGCAACAATTGTAGCCTGATGCAAGGCAGAATTTACATTAAGTAAAAAATAAATTGTGAAGAAATATCATCAATGTACTTTTGCTTCAAACACCCCCAAAAAAACTCACCGTCTTAATTCTAGGTAAAGGTGGCCAATGTGTCCCCTTTCATTATGGAGGAGATCAATGGGGTGCACCCAATACCTCCATTGCCTTTCATGCCCCTGAGAAACATCAAGTGTGACCAAATGTCCATTATAATGTTCAATAAAATAAAAACCAAAAACATTCACAATATTATCCCTAAATTAAGAAACATACCTCACGAATTCTTCTCCGTCGTATTACATTGACCACAATTTGCATCAATGCCGCCATATGGCGGCGGCGAACTTAAATTCACCTTTCGGGCACATGTTCTCCCTGCTGCTCCTGCTGGGATGGCCCTGGTAAGTTCTGGGAACTCATTTTACAATCAAAATGCAATAGGATAAACTGTGTGCTGCTCCTCAATAAACACTGCTAAGCCAAAATAGAGAAGTTGATGATTTTGGGCTGAGTTTTTGTAGGCCTGGGCCAGAAGTACAGCCCCTAGCAGGCTGTTTTTTTAAACTCCTGGATTACGCCTCAAAAAACGCCTTGGAAATCTGCTCAATTATGCGTAAAAAAACATTGCAAAATACGCCTCGAAATGAAAAACGCTCGCAAATACGCTTCACAAACGCCTCAAATTCAGAGGTTGATTTTCTCAAAACAGCTCCGTAATTTACAGACGTTTTTTGCTAAGCATGTGAACATACCCTGAGGGAATTTTCAAACGTAAACTCAAAAACGTCTGAAAATACGGAGCTGCTTTCAAGGGAAAACAGCTCCTGATTTTCAGACGTTTTTTAAGCCACTCGCGTTTTTTGCCTAGTTTTCGCAGCGTTTTTTTATGGCCACTTTTGGAGCTATTTTTCTATAGAGTCTATGAAAAATGGCCGTGTAAAAAAACAGCCCATCGGAACAGAACACAGTTTTTCCCATTGAAATCAATGGGCAGATGTTTGGAGGCATTCTACTTCCGACTTTTCGGCAGTTTTTCTGGCATTTACGGCCCGTAAAACGGTCGAAAATAGGTCGTGTGAACATACCCTTAGGGTTAGATGGCCAAGGATGAATTTATACAGGGGCCAATCTAATTAACCCCATATGCTCATTGTTCTTGAATTCCACAATATGTTCCTCAGGATGTTGAGGCTTTGAAAGCTGCAAGAGAAATGAATGTGGTGAACAATGGGGCCATGGAGACAGAAATACAATACTTACAATAGGCTAATGAAAGAAAATATTTATAATTGTATTATTAAAAAAAACAAACATTCTTATTCCTTGTTTTTTTTTTATATAACTCAGATTAACAGATGAAGTGTCATGCATACCCTTAGAGTGAGACTAGAAGTCATATTGAAGCAATTCAACATTTCAGTACGATGATAAATGTATGTTACATAGTGAAATAATTAACGTGAGAGAATTTTGACAGGCAAAAGAAGGCAAAATGACCTAGGGCATGGTCAGAAATATTATTTTAGCTTTGATTTATTTCAGTTTGGTGTTTGACTTTGTTAGTATTACACTAGATGACATCACTTCTCCATAGTGGGTAGAAAATGAAGAATTTTTTTCACTTAGCTTTCCAACTTGCATTCTTGGTTGAATGTTTTTATTGGAGATGTGTATGTACTAAAAAACATTTGGGTATAAGGCACATTCCTATATTAATTATATTATAAGATTCACAAAGTATTGCTGTTGGTCATATATGCAGCTATATTAATAAACTCTTCTACCTCTAATTTTAAAGAACAAAAAAAACAGACTTTTTTTTTATACATTTAGACAAATTTTTATATTGTTTTGTTTTGTATGGAGTCGTAATAGGGGTTACATGAGGTATCTACTGTTCCTGGAGGTTTATTTGTATGAATCCGACAAAAGAAATTGTGGCATACTCCTGCAGATGCTTTATGCATTCTGACCCCTTTTACTGCAATACAGGCTTCGTGCCGTGGGCTCTACTGTGTTCTTGAGTAGTGATGAGCAAATCTCCCGAAATTCGTTTCAGGGCCGATTCTATCGAGTTGGCCCTGAAATTCGCTTCAGTCTGAATAAATGTGCCGCAAATCGCAAAGCTCACTGATAGCCTTGTCAGACTCAGAGAGTCAAACAAGACAATGGGGGCACCTTCAATTCCACACATTTTTTTTTTAAAAATCCCTACATCCCAAACACAGGTTGCAACAATCACATGGAACAGCTACATCATCTCACCTGTCAGCAGGGACACATCACTACAGAAGACCAGGGAAGGTGGTGAGTATGGTATTTGTTTTTTTTTAAATCTCCTCCTCTCCCCTTTTTTTCTATGATCTGCAGAATGGCAGCAGGCGTGTGCCGCGAACCCCAAAAGTTTGGGTTTTTGGCGAAACTGAAACTTTGGAAATACAGACCGAATTCGATTGTGCAGAATAAGTTTGCACATCTCTGTTCAGGAGGATAGGTGATCAATACCTGAATGGTGGGTGTCCGACTCTCGGCACCCCCGCCAATCAGCTGTTTTGATGGGACCACGGCACACGTGTGAGCGCTGCTTTCCCTTTATTCCTTACCTGCTCCTACTGTGCTCCTTCCGCCGTAGCCCTTTATAGCTGCCGATAGGCGGGGGTGCCGGGAGTCGTACCCCCACTGATCAGGTATTGATGGCCTATCCTGAAGATAGGCCATCAATTCCTTAGGACTGGAAAACCCCTTTAAGTGGATAACTAGATAGGAAAAGAAAGAAGTGTTAATGTGCTTTAGGCCTCATTCACATATGGGAACGTATTATTAAGTCATATTATTTTCATATATTTGGAAATCTAAGAATATGGAACTAATCAATTCATTTGTTAATGCAGGTATTTACGCAGCTATATTTTTTTCAGCTCTTTATAAAGATATATAGCACATATTCCAAAGGCTGGTCCCATACAAACGTATTTTGGTCAGTACTTTGTATCAATGTGTGCATGCCAAAACCAGGAGCATAAAATGCAGCATGATCCGTCTTTGTTCATATTCAACCCATATTCTGCTCATACGGCCATTTTAAGCCTATATTCACACAGAGTTTTTTGTAGGCAGAAATTCTCCCTCAAAATTCCGTCTGGAATTTTAAAAGCAGATTTTCATCTCCCTGTAAGCGTTTTTTTGCGTCGTTTTTCACTTTCTCTGCCTCCCATTGCTGTCAATGGGAGGTCAGAGACGTAAACGCCCGAAGATAGGGCATGTCGCTTCATGTTACCGCTAGACGGTTTTTCCGCTCGCGTTTTCCGTAAAAAAAAACGTGGAAAAAAAACTGTGTGAACTGGCCCTAACACGTCAGTATTTTGGTTAGTATTTTGCTTCAGTACTTGTAAGCAAAAACCAGGAGTGGATCCTGGAAAAAGTATAATAGAAACATTTTCTCCACTTCCATGTTTTAGACCCATTCATAGTTTTGGCTTTGTAAGCAATATTTTAGGCAAGCACACTTTTAGAGCACACACTTACACATTTTGAAACGTCTAATTACAAAACTTAAAACTACATAAATTGGTATTCAATTTATTAAGCATTTAAATGATTAGGCAGTACAAAGAAAACGTATAAAAAATGTACAGTATAGCTAGCAAAAACGAAACATTTACATAAACCTTTAATAGATCTTTGTTTTTGTTTTTTGCATATAAGAGGCAATTTATTAATAATGATACATCAAATCTGTTTTGTATTTCAAACCGTTCGAATAACTAGTATTAAGTATAAAAATCCCTCCAATCACCTCACTTCTTGAGCTTATGACTCTTTTTATGCCAAAAAATCCCAAAGTTGAAATGCTTCTATCATGTACAGAGTGAAAATGCTTTGCTGCTCTTATGCCTGCGGTCGCTGACCGCCGGCTTGTCCCACTTACCGCCAGCCATGACCGCATCTCCCTCCTCAGAGACACTGACACACATGGCTGAAATGCTCTCCTGTGTCCTGTAGGGTGCGCGCGCGTGCTCACTCACGGCCTTAAAGGGCCAGCGAGCACCCCTATCTAAAGTTTCCCAATCAACCCAGTAACACCCTGAACTTTAAAAAGGGCTCTGTCCTGCCTCTCCTTGCCTGAGCGTTGTTTGTATCCCTGTGTTCTTCTATGCAAATTAGTCCCTTAGTTGTATCCTGCTCCTAGTGTTCCCATTTCCTGCTTCCCGTATCCTGTTGTGTTTGTTCCCGAGCCTAACTTTATTGTTGGAGTAGTGTGTGCCTCATCTGCCCCGTCTGTTGCCATTTGCCACATCTGGTGTGATCTGCCACGCTCAGTATCATCTGCTACGTCAAGCATCATCTGTGCCTGCTTCACCACGTGTCTGCTACTTCGAGTATCTGCCTGATCATCTACCCAGGTACTCATATCCGAGAGACTGTTATTGACTGTTGTTTGGCCAGCTGCTTCTCCGCTATCGCGGAGCGGCCTAGTGAGTTCACATACCCTAAAGCCAGGACAGCTGCACCCAAGACATTACCATTCATTTCACCAGTGGCGTCTGAAATGTGCTCCGTGATGCAATTTTTTTATTAACTGATGGTGTAACCAACATACAAAAGATTATAGGTAATGCATTTAATGAGATATATCACATGATGAATGGTATTTAAATGGACAGGAACTTTCATTGTGCAGTATACATTTAGTGCTATATAAAGCGTTGAGCAAAAAAGCAGAACTTCAAAACATCATAAAAGGCTATGGTAATGATTCACCAGCGCATTTGCTCTGGTGAATAAACAACATATTTTTTTTTAGCTGTTTTAAACTGCTGAGAATATCCACTGACCGGGACGTTGACTGCTATGCAACCCCTCACAGAATAGACTTCTGTGGTTGTGCTGCTGACTTCTGTTACACTGATAAAAACCCTTAAATTCAAGACAAGTCAGAGTTTTGGTCTAGCTAGAAAAGAGGATAGGCATCAACATGTTACCCATGAAATTGCCTTTTTTGAGAAAATACGACAACCTTCCTGAAGAATAACATGCAATAAGTCATACTGTTATAGAAACAGTAAATATTCTTAATAATTTGTATGATCTGTGTATACTCTGTACTATAGCATGTTGAAAATTCAATCAGTGAGTCAGTGACCAATTTTTTGGGTTGGCCATTCTTTTCTGTATTAAAACAGATTGACTGGTTTCCCCAGAAATATTGGACCCTCTCTATAACATCTATTTAAGATACCCGCTAACTCTGAGATGATGTTCTATTTTTTAAATTGAATATCAAATGTCACATTGTGTGAACATGTACATTTAGCTCTAATAAGTTCCTTAACTGGAACAGATTTAAATTGAATCCTTCTTAACCCCTTAAGGACGCAGCCTAGTTTGGGCCTTAAGGCTCAGAGCCCATTTTTCAAATCTGACATATTTCACTTTATGTGGTAATAACGTCGGAATGCTTAAACCTATCCAAGCGATTCTGAGATTGTTTTCTCGTGACACTTTGGGCTTCATGTTCGTGGTAAAATTTGGTCGATATATTCAGTCTTTATTTGTGAAAAATTGCAAAATGTAGAGAAAATTTACAAAAAATAGCATTTTTCAGAATTTAAATGCATCTGCTTGAAAAACAGACGGTTATACCACCCAAAATAGTTACTAGTTCACATTTCCCATATGTCTACTTTAGATTGGCATCGTTTTTTGAACATTATTTTATTTTTCTTGGACGTTACAAGGTTTAGAACATAAACAGCAATTTCTCATATTCTTAAGAAAATTTCAAAAGCCTTTTTTTGAAGGTGCCAGTTCAGTTCTGAAGTGGATTTGAGGGGCCTATCTATTAGAAACCCCCATAAAACACCCCATTTTAAAAACTAGACCCCTCAAAGTATTCAAAACAGCATATAGAAAGTTTTTTAACCCTTCAGGCATTTCACAGGAATTAAAGCAATGTGGAAATGAAATTTGCAAATTTCATTTTTTCTGCTGAATTTCAATTTTATTCAATTTTTTTTTAGTAACAGAGAAGGTTTTACCAGAGAAACACTACTAAATATGTATTGTCCAGATTCTGCAGTTTTTAGAAATGTCCCACATGTGGCTCTAGTGCGCTCGTGGACTAAAACACAAGCCCTAGAAGCAAAGAAGCACCTAGTGCATTTTGAGGCCTCTTTTTTATTAGAATATATTTTAGGCAGCATGCCAGGTTTGAAGAGGCGTTGAGGTATCAAAACAATGGAAACCCACCAGAAGTGACCCCATTTTGGAAATTACACCCCTCAAGGAATTCATTTATGGTTTTTGTTATCATTTTGACCGCACAGTTTTTTCACAGCACCTATTTGAATTGGGCTGTGAAATGAAAAAAATGATATTTTTTCCAATAAAATGTCATTTTTGATCAAATTTTCTTATTTTCACAGGGAACAACATACCCCATTTTGTTGCCCAATTTGTCCTTAGTGCGGCAATACCCCATTTGTGGTGATAAACTGCCGTTTGGGCCCATGGGAGGGCTCAGAAGGAAAGGAGCGCTATGTGTTTGTTGGAGTCCAGATTTTGCTGGATTGGTTTTCGGGTGCCATGTCGCATTTGCAGAGCCCCAGAGGTATCAAAGCAATGGAAACCCACCAGAAGTGACCCCATTTTGGAAACTACACCCCTCAAGGAATTCATTTATGGTTTTTGTTATCATTTTGACCGCACAGGTTTTTCACAGCACCTATTTGAATTGGGCTGTGAAATGAAAAAAATTATATTTTTTCCAATAAGATGTCATTTTTGATCAAAATTTCTTATTTTCACAGGGAACAACATACCCCATTTTGTTGCCCAATTTGTCCTTAGTGCGGCAATACCCCATTTGTGGTGATAAACTGCCATTTGGGCCCATGGGAGGGGTCAGACGGAAAAGAGCGCTATGTGTTTGTTGGAGTCCAGATTTTGCTGGATTGGTTTTCGGGTGCCATGTCGCATTTGCAGAGCCCCAGAGGTATCAAAGCAATGGAAACCCACCAGAAGTGACCCCATTTTGGAAACTACACCCCTCAAGGAATTCATTTATGGTTTTTGTTATCATTTTGACCGCACAGTTTTTTCACAGCACCTATTTGAATTGGGCTGTGAAATGAAAAAAATGATATTTTTTCCAATAAGATGTCATTTTTGATCAAAATTTCTTATTTTCACAAGGAACAACATACCCCATTTTGTTGCCCAATTTGTCCTTAGTGCGGCAATACCCCATTTGTGGTGATAAACTGCCGTTTGGGCCCATGGGAGGGCTCAGAAGAAAAGGACCACCATTTGGCCTACTGGAGCTTTTCTGGTGCTAAGTCATGTATGCAGAAGCCCCTGAGGTACCAGTACAGTTGAAACCCCCGAGAAGTGACCCCATTTTAAAAACTACACCCTTAAGACATTCATCTAGAGGTGTAGTGAGCATTTTGACCCCACAGGTACTGTGTAAAAGATAATGCGCAGCAGATGGTGCAGTGTGAGATTTGCAATTTTATATATGTATATGCCATTTCAGTGTCCAATATAGTGTGCCCAGCATGCGCCACCGGAGATATACACCCCTTAAATTGTAATGTGGGTTCTCCTGGGTACGACAATACCCTACATGTGGCTGTTATCAGCTGCCTGGGCATACGGCAGGGCTCAGAAGGGAAAGATGAGGGCGGTAAGCTGTGCGGAGTGCATCAGGGTAAATTAAAAATCAAGGGATGTATGATACATTTTAAAACAATCTTTTATACAGAGCCCTGGTTTTTCGGGACACGTGTCACATTGGTATATTGTGACTTTCCTTATCCCCCTCTTATAGCAGACTCTGCACCTCTTTTGACTCTTTCCCTTTCCACCGGTTTGGGGAACTTCTCCTGGAAAGTGTTGCCCTGGTACGATGCGTGTGGCCTCGCTTCCAGAAGTACTGGGTGCCCCCCCTTCCTGGTCCCTAAAGATTAGATCTTGAAATTCCAGGAAAGTTCCCCTCTGGCCTGCACATCGACGTAGCACATACGAATTGTACAAAGCCATCTGTATGATGTGCCCGGCCAGCTTCTTATACCACACCGCATGGCGCTGTAGGGCTTCAGGACTTGATTTGACAAGTCCATCCCTCCCATGTACCTATTGTAGTCCAGGATGCAGTCTGGTTTGGGGGTGGCCTTTCCTTCATATATCCTAAACCTGTAGGTATACCCTGATGCACTCTCGCACAGCTTATACATCTTCACGCCATACCTTGCCCTCTTACCTGGCAGGTACTGGCGGAATTGAACCCTCCCTTTAAAATGTACCAGGGACTCATCAATAGAAAAACACTTCTCGGGGGTGTATGCTTGGGAAAACCGGGCACTGGAACGGTCTAATAGGGGTCTCCGTTTATACAAACGGTCAAAACTGGGGTCATCTCGGAGTGGGCACTGCTCATTATCAGTATAATGCAAGAAGCGAAGTATTGCCTCATTTATTTATTTTTTTAGGTTCCAGTTCATTTCTGAAGTTGCTTTGAGGGGCCCATATATTAGAAACCCCTATCAAACACCCCATTTTAGAAAATAGACCCCTCAAAGTATTCACAACAGCATGTAGAAAGTTTATGAACCCTTTAGGTGTTTCACAGAAATTTAGAGCAAAGTAGAGGTGAAATTTACTCTTTTTATACCATTTTTTTTATAACACAAAAGGATTTATCAGAGAAACGCAACTCAATACTTATTGCCCAGATTCTGCAGTTTAGAGAAATATCCCACATGTTGCCCTCGGGCGGTAATGGACTGAAGCACCGGCCTCCGAAGCAAAGGAGCACCTAGCGGATTTTGAGCCCTCTTTTTTATTAGGCACCATGTCCGGTTTGAAGAGGTCTTGTGGTGCCAAAACATTGGAAACCCCCCAAAAGTGACCCCAATTTGGAAACTAGACCCCTTGAGGAATCCATTGTAGTTTTCATGGGGTGCATGCGGCTTTTTGATCAGTTTTTATTCCATTTTTAGGTGGCGTGGTGACTAATAAACAGCAATTCTACTATTGTTTTTGTATACTTTTTTTTTTACAGCGTTCACCGTGCGCTATAAATGATATATTCACTTTATTCTGCGGGGCGATACGATTACGGCGATACCAGATGTTTATAGTTTTTTTTTATGTCTTATGGCGTTTGCACAATAAAATACGTTTTGTAAACAATCATTCACTTTTGGTGTTACCTTATTCTAAGAGCCAGAACGTTTTTATTTTTCAATCAATAAAGCCGTGCGAGGACTTATTTTTTGCGTAACGAACTGTATTTTCCATCAGTACCATTTTTAGGTACATGCGACTTTTTGATCTCTTTTTATTCCATTTTTTGGGAGGTGAAGTGACCAAACAATTGTGATTGTGGTACGGTTTATTAATATTTTTTTTTACGGCGTTCACCGTGCGGGATAAATAACAAAATAATTTTGTAGTTCAGGCCGTTACGGACGCGGCGATACCAATTATGTATAGTTTATTTGTTTGTTTATATATTTTTATTAATAATAAATGACTGATAAGGGAAAAAGTGGGACTTTTACTTTTATTACTTTTAAAACTTTTATTTTCTTATTTTTACACATCTTTTTTTAACTTTTTTTTAACTTTATTACTTTGTCCCACTAGGGGACATGAGGGCAGGAGGCCCTGATCGCTATTCTAATACACTGCACTACATGCGTAGTGCAGTGTATTAGAACTGTCAGCTACTCACTGACAGCAAGCATAGTGGGTCCTGACGTTGTCAGGACCCACTAGGCTTCCGTCTATGGCATAGCCGGACGCCATTGTTTGGTGTCCGGTTGCCATAGTCACCATCGCCGGCCGCTGTCGCGTAGCAGGCCGGCGATGGCAGCTTAACCCCTAAAAAGCTGCGATCTCTATAGAACGCAGCTTTTAAGGGGTTAATCAGCGGGGACACAGCGATCGGTCCCCGCTGTAGGAGCTGTGACAGCTGCTGAACAAGACAGCAGCGTCACAGCTCCTGTATGTGTCGAGAGGACGGCCGAAACGGCCGTTACTCCTGAGACGTACTATTACGGCATGGAGCGCGAACGATACAGCTGCCATGACGTAATAGTACGTCAAGGAGCGGGAAGGGGTTAAATTAAATTCATTATGATTGATGTATTAAATAAATGCAGGTATGGATGCTAGATCACCATCCCAAATGGTTAGGATTTCATTTATGTAGCATCCATACCATCGTAACCTCAGGAAGAGGGATTGTCAATACTGTAAATTAATTTTTCTTCCCACCATGACATGTTTAAATTTTTTAAGGACGGAAACAACTTGCCGAGCATTCTTGTGTCCGTAAAACTCTGGAACTAATTGCACGCCAATACTGGCGGCCCACGCTTTCTAAAGATATTGTGGACTTTGCCTCCTCTTGCACTGTCTGTTCCTCTAATAAAGCTGCTCATTCCAGACCTGCTGGCCTGCTCCAGCCCCTACCAGTGCCCGATGCTCCCTGGCAACATATTGCAATGGACCTTATTATGGATCGTCGGCCTTCGGCTGTATCCACTACTGTCTGGGTGGTGGTGGACCATTTTTCTAAGATGTCACATTTCATCCCACTAACACCTTCAATTTGTTAATAGAATTGTCCATCAAAACTGAAAAACATGCATTAATAAAAAAAATTAGTGACACTTAAAATAAATATAGTTAAATCAGTAAAATATTTACAATACATTTTCAGATAATAGGAAACCGCCATAAGGGCATTGTAATGGGAAATACCCGAATACAAGGACGTCACATCACACATGACCCACATGTATTCACCAGACCATTCAAAAGTTCTCCGAATTTATCCAAATCTGCTTGTTTTTGTTGAAACCCCCAAACTCACTCCCTCTCCCACTATACTCCTTTCTGAAATAATCCATTGGATTACTCATCAATTTTCTGTATGTTCTGGTATCTATTAAAACATTTAAATTTAGTGCAACACTACTACTGCTCCCCCTTTGTCAGCGATTCTAACCCCCAGACGAAGGCAAGTGTGCCGAAACACGCGTCAGGGTGGACGCTTATCAAACTACTCCAGCACCTTTTGGGTCAGTATGGTTACTTTTCCTCTTGCATTATCTTCTAATGTAGACCTATATTGAATATGCATTCATAGCATTGTTATGTATAATTTCTGTCTGCATTTGTATGTTACATCCTATTTTTTCTGACCTTTGTAGACATTGTTCATTACTCTATGTGCAGGACTTTTTTGATTTGTGTCTTTTCTTTAGTGTGTCTGTGGCCCTTTTAAAATGTTACATTTTTTTAACACAATTTTTATTAAAGGTTTTTCAAAGTTATACAAAAATAAACAAGACATTAACATTGGAAATATTGAAATGTTTTTTTCCAAATTTATGAGATCGCAAAAAGCATAAAGATTTAAAGTTAATCTAATAGTCAGTATACACATACATGTATTAGAAACATACTGGGTACATAATAAGATAATCATAGTGTCGTTAATTAATAATGTAACCAGAGTTGACCTTCCATAAGTTTAATTTTTACTATTTTACACCTATCTAATGTAAAAAAAAAAACAAAACACAAAAAACATAAAAACATACAGACAAACGTAAAGTCCCTGCTCTAGGATTTAGAATATACATAAGGACCCTAATACACTTTTATGAGGTCTTTCTATAAATGAAGCTGTGAGCCATTAAAAGCAAGCCATTTAGACAATTTGTAAACAAATTCCTGTGTCTTATGTAGTCTTGTGGAAATTAAATGTTCCATAATACAATTGTACTGAACCTTGTCCAAGATTTCTACCTTAGACGGAATAGAAGCGCTTTTCCATCTCTGAGCAATACTTGTTCTCGCTACATATAGCACATGTACCATAACCGTACTATTCTCAATGCCTATATCCTCTAATTTCAAAGAAAGCAGTGCTACTTCTGGTCCCCAAAGAACCGGAAAACCGATTATGCTGGTTAACATTCGTTGTATCTCTACCCAAAACGGAGCGATGACATCACAACTCCACCAAATATGTAATAATGAGCCAACAGAAGCGTTGCATCGCCAACAGATATAGGACACCATAGGAAACATTTTAGATAGGCGGTATGGAGTCATGTACCATCTATAAAGCAATTTTTGAGAGGCTTCCAGATGATTTACACAGTGGGAAGACTTAGAACAGATTTTAAAAGCTGCCTCCCACTGTTCAATACTATATGTACCTTCCAACTCCAATTCCTATTTTTGTATAAAATTAAGGGTAGGCAAAGAAGATTCATCCTGATGAATTGCCTCATAGGCTTTAGATATTCCTTTAGTTATCAACTTGGGGTTATAAAAATATTTTTCATAATTAGAAGTGGGGGCATTGACTGTAAACTTAACAGTGGAAAGAAAATGTCTCAACTGAAAATATTTATAAAAATCCTTAGGGTTTAGATCATATTTAGAAGAAATTATAGAATAGGGTAACAATAAATTGTTATCGTATAATAATTCCAATGAACTAATACCTTTAGGGCGGGTTCACACATAGCGGAATTTCACTTAAATTCCGCTGCGGACACTCCGCAGCGTTAATCCGCAGCGGAGCCGTTTCTCCATTGACTTTCACTTTAATTTAGCAGTGTTCGTTTACACGATGCGTACAATTCCGCTGCGGAGCATAGGCTGCGGAGCGGAATTTGGTGTCCGCAGCATGCTCTGTCTGTTGCGGAGCAGTGGCGGACTGGTTGCGGACTCATGGCGGAATTTCTCCATTGACTTCAATGGAGAGTCAAAATTCCGCAATGAAGTCCGCAGATCTTATGTGTGCTGCGGAGCGTATTGTTTTTACTACCATGACATTTCTTCATTCTGGCTGGACCTATGTATTTCTAGGTCTACAGCCAGACTGAGGAAGTCAATGGGGCTCCCGTAATGACGGGAGCGTTGCTAGGAGACGTCTGTAAATAGTCACTGTCCAGGGTGCTGAAAGAGTTACGCGATCGGCAGTAACTGTTTCTGCACCCGGGACAGTGACTACCGATCTCAATATACATGTATCTGTAAAAAAAAATATAAGTTCATACTTACCGAGAACTCCCTGCGTCTGTCTACAGTCCGGCCTCCCAGGATGACGTTTCAGTGTAAGTGATGGCTGCAGCCAATCACAGGCCAAGCACAGGCTGCAGCGGTCACATGGACTGGAGCGTCATCCAGGGAGGTCGGGCCGGATGCCGAAAGAGGGACGCGTCACCAAGACAACGGGCGGTAAGTATGAATTTCTTTGACTTTCACTAGGGAAAGTGCTGTCCCTTCTCTCTATCCTGCACTGATAGGGAGAAGAGAAGCACTTTTCCTGCAGTCCGCAGCGGCCAGTCCGCATCAATTTTCTGCACATTTTGTGCAGATCCGCTGCAGAATCTGCAACGCAGATTCTGTGCGGCATTGATGCGGACAGTTGCGGAGGAATTCCGCCATGTGTGGTCATGCCCTTAGTAGTCCATTCTGAAAAATTTGAATTAGGTATGCAACGTTGCACCATAGCTAAGGAAACCATACTACGTCTAAGAGGAAGAATAGAGGCATTATCAGACACACCCTTCCAAATCTGAATAGATGCTTTAATTGTAGGGGATAATTTACCCAATATGTGTTCCCCCATCCTCACAGAGCCCAACACATCCTTTAAGTCTGAACTGTGTAATATATGCGCTTCTAACTCCACCCAGCGCTTATTTTTATCATATGACCAGCAATGTTTTAATTGGTCCAGAATAGCCGCATTATAGTAAGCAACAATATTCGGATATCCCAGACCTCCTTTAGCTACAGACAAATGCAGTATTTTTGCTGCAACCCTTGGCTTCTTCCCATTCCAAATGAATCTTGTAAACACCATTTGAATACGTCTTAGAATAGATTTGGGAATTGGGATTGGGAGGTTTCGAAAGTAATACAACACTTTTGGGAGAAGTAGCATTTTAGAGGCTGCAATACGGCCCATCCAAGATAAAGGAAATCTAGAGTAGGATATGATGTCCTTATTCAAAACCTGCAGTAAAGTGTTATAGTTAACCGACATCAACTTACCACATGGGTAGGTAAGAGAAATCCCTAAATAAGTAATTGTTCCTTCAGCCCATTTAAAGGGAAATTCCTTTTGTAATTGCAACTGTGTATATTTTGGAATGCCCATGTTTAAAATTAAAGATTTTGATGTATTGATTTTATAATAACTGATCTCCCCAAATTCCTGGATGAGTCGGAGTATATAAGGCAAAGTGTCTCCAGGAGAGGACAAACACAATATAACGTCATCCGCAAAGAGACCTATACGATGTTCAGTGTGTCCTATGGAGACTCCTCTAATACAGGATGATATTTTGACCGCCGCAGCAAAGGGCTCCATCGCCAATGTAAATATCATGGGCGATAAAGGGCATCCCTGTCTTGTACCATTGGTTATAAAAAAGGGACTTGATAACGCACCTGTGCTATAAACCTGAGCCGAGGGAGAGAAAAAGAATTTCGGATCCCAAACTTCCCCAATACCTCCCTTAAGTACCCCCAATGAACCCGATCGAATGCCTTCTCCGCATCCAAGGTAAGAAGCAGAGAAGGCATTCGCCTAACCTCAACCTCATAAATAATATCTATAAACCGTCTGGTACTATCCACTGTTTGTCTCCCTTTTACAAATCCCACTTGATCAGGACTGATCAGCTGGGGAAGAATATCTGCCAGTCTACAGGACAAAATCTTTGCATAGATTTTTAGAACTGTATTTAGCAAAGAAATAGGTCGAAAATTAGAGGGGACGTCCGAGGGTTTACCCGGCTTAGGTATGGGGACCACAAGGGCCTTTAACATTTCAGAGGGAAAGGCTTCATTTTTAATTGCCTCATTAAAAGTTTTAACCATATAGGGGGCTAAGATCGTTTTATAAAGTTTAAAATATTCACCAGTTAGCCCATCAGGCCCAGGGGATTTATGGGCTTTAAGTGACATAATAGCTTTAAGAATCTCTCCCTCCGTTATAGGTATAGAGAGGCTTTGTAATTGGGTCTGAGAAATAGAAGGAAGATCTATTTGAGCTAAAAAACTCTTAATATTATCTAGTTGAGGCTGCACAGTAAGAGGGTCATTTCTTAAATTATAAAGTGATTCATAATATTCTGCCAAAGTATTAGCTATCCCCTTGGGATCCATGATACGGTTTTTCCCCGCGTTATACATAAAGGGGATTCGAGATTTTACATCCCTTGTTTTAAGTTGCCTAGCCAATAATGCCCCAGCTTTATTACCACTCCAATAGAATGTCATTTTTAATTTTCGTAAGGCCAAGTCATATTTATAAATATTCAGCTCATGTAATTGATGAGTAAGCTCTGAAATTTCGGCTGCCTGTTCTACTGAGTAAGAATTTTTATTTAATCTATGTAAAGTGCTTAGCCTAAGAAGTAGCTGACTTTCAGTATTTTTTGTCGATTTTTTAATATGTGAGGCTATTTTGATAAAGTGGCCTCTAATAGTTGCCTTATGGGCACACCACACAGTAGTATCTTTGACTTGACCATTATCATTATAAAGGAAGTATTCTTCTAACTGAGATCTAGATTGAGAGGCATATTTAGGATGACTGAGGACAAAATTATTTAGTCTCCATACAGAGTCCTGCGGCCGAGTAAACTGCTCTTGTATAGACAGTGATATTGGGGCATGGTTCTATCGAGACAGAGTGGATATGGTCTAAAAGATCCCTATTTATAAGAAAAAAGTAAATCCTCGTGTATATTTTATGAGGATTTGAAAAAAAGGTGTAGTCACGGTCACTATAGTGATGCACTCTCCAAATGTCAAAAAGGCCATGTTTGTGTAATAAAGAAAAAGCCGACGTAGGTTCCTTACATTTTACAGTAGATGTTGAATCCATAGTAGGCCATAATGTCAAATTAAAGTCACCCACTAGTATCATTGAGCCCTTTTTGTATTGATTTGCTAATTTAATCATCTTTCGCAGAAACCTGTCTTGTTTACAATTAGGGGCATATACCGATAGGATAGTGTACTGAATATTGTTCAGAAGACAATTTAACAAAACATAACGACCATTTTCATCCACAATTTCATTTTGCAAGTTAAAATGCAACCGAGTCCCTTATTGCTATAGAGACCCCACATTTTTTGCCTACCGCTAGGTGCTGAAAATATATGTGGAAATTTTTTATGTTTAAGTCTGCAGGCGTCTTCTTTATTAAGGTGTGTTTCTTGAATACATAACACATCCGCTTGAGAAAGTGAGGCCTCAGACCATAATTTTGAACGTTTAAAAATGGGGAATTTAACCCCTTAACATTATGGGAAACAATTTTGAAAACCATTCCTAACAAAGAAGGGTTGTTTACCCCTTATTAAGCACCTAGCTCTTAAAGAAGGAGAAATCTCCACAGCAGACCCAGTTCTAATTTCGTATACAATGTTTACACATTTCCCAGAAATAAGATAGATTATCCATGAACAGAAGGACCACATACCACAACATAACAACAGAGAAAAAATAAATAAAAAAATAATAACAAAATAAGAGAAAAAATAAATAAATAAATAATAAACGGGGTTCTTGGCGTTCCCACACCAAGAGTCCCTACATATAGGGTTACGTTCCAAATCGGGGTCCAAGTATAACATACCTGGAAAGAAAAAATATATAATATGCCATTCACGGCTTTTAGCTTCGTGCCTTTATACAGATTTATACAGATCTAAAAAATAAAAAAATAGATGAGCTGAAAAACCCCTTTCCGTACAGACATCTACAAATATGATTCAGAATGATTCAGAATAAGCAACATTGGTTCAAGGAGTCATCTTGACATTACGATCTACAGTGTCCCACTCCTTAGGTAAAGTAAGAAGAGCCGACCCAGTTCTTTTAGGAGAAGATCCGGGGCTGCTCATTAACCCCCATTCTTGACATAGACGCTCGGCATCCCTTGGAGATGTAGCCACAATTTTTGTTCCGTTTTTTGAAATGACAAGTTTAACCGGAAATCCCCATTTGTACGATATACCTTTATCTCGTAGAATCTTAGTACTGTGAACAAATGCTCACCTCTTAGCCAAGGTAGCTGCAGATAGATCCGCAAATATAGAAATCAGATGGAATTTTGCAGGCAGGGTAGGTTCAGAGCGTGATGCTTCCACCAACTTTTCTTTAATATGGAAAAAGTGAATACGTACTATGACGTCCCTCGGAACTGTGGCAGGCAAGCTTTTAGGCTTTGGTAAGCGATGAGCTCTATCAATGGTTAAATCAGTGGGAGAGGCAAGCGGTAGTAAATTTTTAAAGAAATCCACCATAAATTCTACCAACTGATCTGCCTTAATTTGCTCAGAAATACCTCTGAACCTCAGGTTGTTCCTCCTGGAACGATCCTCGATATCAGCAAGTTTTGCTTTAACAAATTCAAGTTCCTTTTCCATAGCAGTAGATGCATCCACAAGATCATTATGGGCTATAGTAAGCTCAGACATTTTATACTCTATATGGGAAGTCCGTTTTCCTATTGAAGTGACCTCAGTTTGACGTTTCCCCATAGCTTTAAATAGATCAGTGTGCAGTGATTTATGCAGATCTGCCAATAAATTTTTCATAGTGGCTACAGTGACAAGATCATCTGAACCAGGGTCTGTATTATACTGTAATGGGGAGGAAGGAGAGCTTGAACTATCATCCCCCATAGTTATAGGCAAAGCAGAGACAGAGGATACCTGAGCACATGAGCGACCATGTGCGACAGCAGTAGTAGCAGCAGTCCCACACTTCGTCTCAGCCAACAATCCTGGACGTGCAGGAGGGCCCAAAGTCGGACTCCAAGCCAGGTCCAATAAGGCTTCAGGTAAGAGGGGATCCCCCTCTGCTTGTACAGTCCACCGGTACCTTTGAAAAGGTGATTTATCTTCCTGTCCTCGGGTCTCAGCGTCATCTTGGAGTGAATCTGAAGCTGGAAAGAAGCTTGTGAGCTTCAGAGGGCTCTTTCTTTTCTGACCTCTCACCATGCTGTCTCTCTCCCCCTCTGGTCGTCTGATAGCAGGAAAAGGGCTAAAGCAATGCAGAGATCTGCAAGATCTGTAAGGCTAACGAGCCGGGTGGTGCTGCTTAGTATGCTGTCCAGCAGGAGGTCAGACCTCACATGTCGACCTCATGCACTGAGAGCCACACCCCCCAAAATGTTACATTTTAATATTATTCAATAAATTTATATATATATATTTATATATTTGATACTGTACTATTGTGTTTTGCATCTTTTTTCGTTTGTGGTTTGGTCATTCAGTTTGGATGCAGGCAAACATATATTGAATTAGGTAGGCTTATTCCACATCACAGACCAAGATCATGAATAAACAATAATCTGTTGCCAAGTCGGTAAATGCCTCGATACTTTCTATCTTTGATATATTGAATTACTTTCTCTTGACCAACCCCCCTAACAAAACTATTTTTTGATATATAAATTATATATAAATGTATTTGGTGGGTGATCACTACTATTCTCTTTGGTTAAAAGCTGTCACAAATTATTTAGCTAGGCACTGAGACTTTCACTTAAAGATATGATTCTTAATATTAAAATGCACAATGTTGGAGAAAACACATCTTTATGGACTTTAGAGAGCTCATGAAATATTGGTATAGCCAGGTGTTCCAGTATTAGAAAATCTGCTTGTTTTTGTTGAAACCCCCAAACTCACTCCCTCTCCCACTATACTTCTTTCTGAAATCATCGATTGGATTACTCATCAATTTTCTGCATGTTCTGGTATCTATTAATAGATTTAAATTTAGTCCACTAAACACTACTATTGCTCCCCCTTTGTCAGACATTCTAATAACACATTTGTATGCTTAGATATATCGTCCATTGCTTTACTTTGTTCAAGCAATGAGTTATAAGTGAGGACGTTATGTCTGAGTTCGCAATTCTGGCTTGAAAAACTTTCATACAGTATCTCTTTCAACTAGCTGCTGTAAACAGTCCAATGTCAAAACTTTGTAACTGAGCAGGGCAAAATTAAAGATTAGGATCTGGTTAGTATCAAATGCATTATCATGAATCTCATCTTTAAATTCTTGTAAATTGAAAATACACAGTTGTTCAGAAAGATGTAAACGTAAAAACTCATTATTGTAAACTAAGTCCATAGATGTTTTCGTATTTACTGGCACATTGTCATAAATTGTGATAGAATGTCTCTTTGTAATAAATAACCTAGCAAACCTATTTACGTCCCGTATTATTTGAAATTATTTAAAATAACATGATGGAACAAAATCATGTCATTTGACAAAACCTCAATTTGCTCACATGAAAGCACAGTAGCAGATAAGATGATAACACTGTTGAAATTTACATCTATGTTGTTTCTTTTCTCTTGAGGACAGTGTATCTTTAGTTTTTTTTACATTTCCTCCCTACACGGGGGCCTTCAAGTTTTTTGGCAGAATTGTTCTAGGAGATCGACAGATATGTGTTGAACTTGCAGCACATTGAATCTCATGAAATATCTGTATTAGTATCAGAAGTTTCCATATCAGATGAGGTGGTATAAAGATCTGTTCTTGTTGGATTAAATATGTCAAATCATTTGATAGACTTCTTTAAAGAGGCTCTGTCACCAGATTTTGCAACCCCTATCTGCTATTGCAGCAGATAGGCGCTGCAATGTAGATTACAGTAACGTTTTTATTTTTTAAAAACGAGCATTTTTGGCCAAGTTATGGCCATTTTTGTATTTATGCAAATGAGGCTTGCAAAAGTACAAGTGGGCGTGTTGAAAAGTAAAAGTACAACTGGGCGTGTATTATGTGCGTACATCGGGGCGTTTTTACTACTTTTACTAGCTGGGCGTTCTGATGAGAAGTATCATCCACTTCTCTTCAGAACGCCCAGCTTCTGGCAGTGCAGATCTGTGACGTCACTCACAGGTCCTGCATCGTGTCGGCCACATCGGCACCAGAGGCTACAGTTGATTCTGCAGCAGCATCAGCGTTTGCAGGTAAGTAGCTACATCGATTTACCTTCAAACGCCGATGCTGCTGCAGAATCATCTGTAGCCTCTGGTGCCGATGTGTCCTCGCTCGTCTGACACGATGCAGGACCTGGGGAAGTGACGTCACAGCGTGATCTCTCGAGAACACGGCTGTGTCTGCACTGCCAGAATCTGGGCGTTCTGAAGAGAAGTGGATGATACTTCTCATCAGAACGCCCAGCTAGTAAAAGTAGTAAAAACGCCCCGATGTACGCACATAATACACGCCCAGTTGTACTTTTACTTTTCAACACGCCCAGTTGTACTTTTGCAAGCCTCATTTGCATAAATACAAAAATGGTCATAACTTGGCCAAAAATGCTCGTTTTTTATAAATAAACACGTTACTGTAATCTACATTGCAGCGCCTATCTGCTGCAATAGCAGATAGGGGTTGCAAAATCTGGTGACAGAGCCTCTTTAAGGCTATGTGTAAAGGATCTGCCAGGCACTACGTCTGTGGATACTCCCAGGATTAATCAGTCGACACCTGAGGCCAGACCTCTTAGACTGACACCAGCTCCCACCAATCAGGCTGGCAGGCTCAGGAGTGGGAGAGCCTATCGCGGCCTGGTCAGTCGGAGTTAGCTCCGCCCCCTGTCCATTTATACCTGCCGTTTTCTCTTCCTCATTGCTTGTTATTCTTCTTGGATTCCTGGCCCCACTGCTGCCTTGCTCCAGCCTGCTTCTGCCGTGCTTCTGCCTTGCTTCAGTTCCCGCTTATCCTGCTTCGCTCTGCCCCTGGCTTGCTTCCTGCTCCGTGCTCTGCGTTTGTATACTCCACTACATCCTGATCCTGACTGGCTCGTTCACCACTCCGTTTCCTCACGGTGTTCCGTGGGCTACTGCCCCTTCCCTTGCTTGTTCCCTGTTTGTATCCCCTTGCATTTAGTCAGCGTAGGGACCGCCGCCAAGTTGTACCCTGTCGCCTAGGGCGGGTCGTTGCAAGTAGGCAGGGACAGGGCGGTGGGTAGATTAGGGCTCAGTTGTTCCCTTCACCTCCTTCCTGCCATAACACTATGTTCACATGTTCAGGATTTGCCATAGGCAAATATGACGTGGATTTTTTATTTTCTGACATGGATGTGCTAGTGGATCTGCCTTTGGATTAGTCATATTGCAATTTAATAAGTCTATTGCAGAGCTTTTCCTTGCAGAATTTGTGACACTAAGTAGCATGCTACTTATTTTCTTTATCTTGAGTGGAAAATATCTACACATATTTACAAATATGGATCACTTGTATTGGAGGGGAATTTGCAAAATCCATGCCAAAATCCTCATCAAATCTTCAGTTTTTGAACTTAGCATAAGATAGACTTAGGTGTTATATTCATACATTTTTATCTACCAGTTTGTAAGGAGGGTGAATGGAGAACACGCATTTACAGCCTATGGACTGTCTATGTATCCTTTTGAAAATAGTTGCCTGCCACTTTAGAGGGAATGTGTCGCTAGAAAATTATTATTATTTTTTTTTAGTTGAACAATTATTATTGAAGTGATTACACATTGTTTTAATTTTTTAATTTTTTCACAAGTCAGGAAATATTATAATTTAAATTCTAATTTATAACATTTCCATGTGCTGAGCACTAGAGGGAGCAGTTCCCAAAATTGCAGCATGGTCAATGTGTAAAAGCAACCACATTGATTTATGTTGCAAATTTGGGGTGGACACACTCTCTCTAGTGTCCTCACACAATCCCCCCTCCCTTCTTCTGGCTAGTGCCAGGAGAAGGAGGGGTTTGAATCTTCAAACCTCCTACACTGTGTGCCGCCATTTTCTGAGCGACTGCACAGTGTAGGAGGATTAGATACAGTGCTCAGCAGACAGTATAACATGAACATACACGAACATAATACACACATCACATACACGAACATAAATTACCTTCTCCTGCCGCCAGTGCCGCCTCTGCTCCTATTCCTTGCGCCTTCTCTTCCTTGAACATATGGCCGGAAGCTGCGGCCGGAAGTCGTCATCATACTGTCCGGCCGCTTCTGGTCCACATGAAAAAGGCGCCGGATTTAGCTCTGCGAACGAGCTTCGTTTTGGTCTGTGTGGGATCGGCACATGTGCCGTTCCCACACAGACGGTGTACGCTTCAGAGAATGGAACGGCTCCCGTTCGCATTCTCTATGGGGTTGTATGTGCCGTATTCCATCTCTGTATGTGTTGTTAATCGACACATACAGAGATGAAAAAAAATGGCAGCCCCATAGAGAAGTAAAAATAAGAAGTGTAGTGTGTGGTTTTGTAACTGGACAAGGAATAAGAGTCTTCTAGATGACAGTTACAGGGGTGGTTCGCAGGACTGGCCAGGTCTAGGAAGAGCCTGTAGCCGACAGGGGATGGAGTGTGGTGACTACGCTTACAGGAGGTGGCAAAGTTGAGCCCATATAGAGAAGAGTTTTGGCCTCAATAAAAAGGAGAGCGAAAGAACCGCGTGAGGTGTTAAGTGCTGTTGGTCTGTGTTGAAGTCAGGCACGAACCTGGTTTCCAACATTAGAGCCCTATCCCTTTGCGTTAAATCAAGGGAATCTGGAGGCTGCAGCTGCAAGGGTAGTGAACCAAAGGTTGGGAGATGTGACAGGGATCTATGCAGAGCTAAGATGTTGGTCACCTGCTGTGAAGTGAGCGAGTCCTTGGATGAAACACTATGGCTGCTTTGCCGAGCAGTGCCTGGAGCGTTTGTCCCATAGCAGACGGTGAGCTAGCAAAATGACCCTTAGTAGTCTGGGGGAGATAGAGGCCATACGTGGATGAGGGTGTCTTGCAACTGTTCCGAGGAGGTCACCAATGAAGCCATGAAGGTTGCAGTGCATCGTTGACCTAAAGGGTTAGCTCTGGGGTGTCTGCTGAGTCTCTTAGACTATGTTCTATACATATGAGGCACTGTGAAACTCTGTGGGGGCACAAAGGAGTACTATTACTGTTTGATACCCAACAGAGGGCACTATTACTGTGTGGGGGCATAAAGAAAACTGGGTGTGTATGGACAAAAGATTGGGCGGGTGAAAGGCGTGGCTTAACATTAAAACATTTTAGTAATGGTACTGATCAGACGAAATCACAGGCAGTAGAATAAGTGTCCTCTACAGTTATCAGTGCCACACAAAGTGTTCTCAAAATAATTGTGCCCAGTAAAAAGTGCTCTTGACAGTAATAATGCCACATACATAGTGTCCCCAGAAATATTTGTGCCAAGCACAGTGCTTCCCTTCAATTCCCCTAAAATTAACTGTCAACCAGAATGCTCTGAACATTATTAATGCACAGTGCCCCAAACCTAACTTGCCTTGGTTCCACTCCATAGTAATAGTGCTCACCTATAGTGCTCCTGAGCTTTAAAAATAACTGTGCCAGGCAATATCTATAGTAATACTTCTACCCCATAGTGCCTACAAAGTATCTATGCCAGAGTATCACCCATAGTGACCCCAATAGAGGAAATAAATCCAATAGTAACCGAACTTCCATTCTATGTGGATTCCAGTGGTGCGTGCAGGCCGAAAGCCTCTTCCGGGATGTGGCATGAGCTGTCTGTGGCTCAGCACAGAAAATCCATCCTCTCATAGGCAACAGGCATAAAAAAAAAGCCTGTGGCTTAGGAGGGTGAATGGCAGGGAGTCTAAGGCTTCCCTACCCCATGGCAGTATTACACTGTATCTGCAGCCGTAGATTCAGAGGACTAGGCAAAAAATCAGTTGCTAGCGACACCGCTGACAGGATGTATCACTATGTAACTAGGCAGATTTGCCATTTAGAAGTATAACAAAGTTGGGTGGCAATCTAATATGGAGTCTTATATGAGGACAATAAACCCAGCCTTCCCAGAAACAAATACTTATTACTAGAAATTTAGAAACAAATTACTTATATTTACATATTTAAGTTTTTTGTGGCGGTAAAGTATATTGTTTCTATCGATTATTATTAGTAAAGTAAAAAACTGGCATCACTCCAGGATGTCAAGGTAAAAATCAAGTGTAGAACTTTTATTCCATAGAAGGCAACTTTCCGTTTCAACACAAGTGAACCTTCCTCAAGCAAACAATGAGTAAGTATATATATATATAGGGCATCACCAAAGGGGCGGTCCAGCAAGTAATTAAGTGTATATCATAAAATAGAATTATATACATATCCAATACAGTGTAAAAATAAAGTGGTGCATGGTCAAAAATATCCGCACGCGCCCTGCGGGAGACAGTTTCGGATCCAGGAAGTGAGTGCCGATGTCTCACAGGAGGGAGATGCCGCAGAGAACTCACGTGTCCATGGCCGCGGCCATCGGAGGGTAAGTCAGAACGACGGGCCGCGTCCGTAGACGTAACACTTACTGCTAGGAGATGTGCAGTTTAACGTTTAGAATGTCAGGTTAATGTGCACTGATTGCACCAATTAAGAAATTAACTGTATTTTATGTATTATTTGCACTGTCTATGCTGATTCACTTGCTGAATACTGTATTTTGTATATTTTTGACCATGCACCACTTTATTTTTACACTGAATTGGATATGTATACGATGCTACTGTTTGATATGCACTTAATTATAGTATGAAAAAGGGAGGAAACCTCCAGCTCACCGGTCTGTTGCGTCTCCGGACTCCTCGCTCGGATCCCCGCTACGGCATTTCTCTGCCATGAGTAAGAGCACGGTACGTGCTTGAAACGCGTAGGCTAGGGCAACGGACCACAACCATCATACGTCTTGGGACTGCGTCTCCTTTCAATTTTTAACTTCATCTCTCCAATAAAAGTGGGAATATTTCTTCCTTTTTAAACAAGAGCACGACTCAGCGCTGGATCATTTTCTCGTTTCCTCCATGCACTTAATTACTTTCTGGACTGCCCCTTTGATGATCCCATATATATACTTTGTATGTACACTTATTGTTTGCTTGAGAAAGGTTCACTTGTGTTGAACCGGAACGTCACCTTCTAAGGAAAAAATGTTTTTTACTTTATACATGGAGGTTCTATAGCCTGGATACTGAGGCTTGCACCCAACCTTTTACTTTATACACAGTGCTGCTTTGGAGTTTTCATTTGATGTACTATTATTATTACATAGAATTGTTTTTTTTATAGGCCATGTGTTGTCAAATTTCTACATTTAGACCTTAGTGAACTTGCAGGTCTTGTGGTTAAAATGTACCCCATATTTAAAGGATTTCATGTTAATTTATGAAACATGAATGAGGAAAAGTTTAAAAGTTCAACTGTCGAATAAAACCGTAACTGAATTGCATCAGCCGGTTTCATCACAATCAGAGTCGTAATTCTAGCAGAGAAAAGACAACCCGGATTTAATCCCTATAGATAATGAGTTCTAGAGCAGTATTGTACTCGGTGATAAATTTGTAATTAATTTTAGATTTTGCACAGCCATTCATATTATCATTTAATTACCTTTACCTCAATATTAATAAGTCCTATTATATCGTACATTTAATTTTATTTGCACAGCCTTATTGGTCATACGGAATGTTCATTCTTGCATTGCTTAAAATTTAGTTTTGCTCTGTTGGGATTCCAAGCAATTGCACAAATTTAATTGATGCTACATCAAAGCATTTTCATCAATCTTGTTTTGTTTATATTATCTGTGCTTGAATATAGAAGAATTAAGGAATAATATTTTATGCAAGCAGAAGAACAATGACTGCTCAATATCATTTATGATTTTTATTAAGTAAGTTAAATATGAAAGTTAATTATTTGGCATAGTGTATAAACCTGCTAAGCATAGTTAATATCCAAGCAGTGAATCATAAAATTTCAAATAAGATAGTTTGGTAATACCTCATATAGGACTAATCATGCCTCATTTTGCAGGTTCTATGTGGATTCTACTGAACTTATTGATAGAGATGAAATGATGAATGGGGAATGAACATCTTTCCTGACACAGATATACAGATATTTTTACTATCACATTGATTATAATATTTATATACATTTTTATTACATTTTCAAAACAAACATAAAAACATATAAAATATGTTTTTACATATTTATCATGTTGGTTACCTTTGCACAGCCAGAGCATGATCACAAGAAGTGCATACAAGCTATATGCAGGTATGTTATGACATACAGTATATCTTTCAGTCTCGGAGAAAGACTCAATCCCTCTGAAGGAAGTAAAGACAAATGAAGCCTAATCAACAGAGGTGGCAAAGGGAAAATATTTATAAACCAAAAACATTGAAGAAAAAATACTTTCTGAGAAGGAAGAGAAAGAAATAACTAAAGAGAAGAGAGAAGGGTAAGGGCAGGTCAATTAGTGAGAAGGCACAGGAATTGTGATCCATGCTTCCCGGCTAGTCGTCAGCCATTCTAACAAGCTCCGTGACAACCTAGGTTTTCAGTCCTTCAATTCTTTACATATGAAGATAGCAAATCCAAAGGAACCAGACACATTCCTGGTGGTCATGTTGGATATGTGATTTTCATTTATCCATGAGATCTTCAACTGGCTGAAAGTTAACAGTAGAGGTCTTCCTTGCATGAGCTAAAAGGAGCCGCCAGGAACATCTGCAAAATGCCGGGTGGCTGGTTTATTAAGGACAGTCACTATTGTATCCTTTTTTTATATTATTAAAGGAAGTAGTAAAGAAAGTTTTTAATCTGTATTTATAGGTAGGTCTTGGCAACTGGAAGGGCATTGGCTGTTTTTAAAGTGATTTATTGTGTTACTACACAGTTGATCAGACTGTGTTAGCTTTACCATGCAATTGCCTTTAAGCACGATGGCAAGGCCAAGAATTGTAGGCCTGTTTGACTGGATACCATAACCTACAGAGAGTTCATACTTTAATAAAGCAGTATATATGTAATGTTCATATTATATATATTTGCTTGATCCTACATTGTCAATTAGGCCACTACCCTCTTGGCAACCTTGTAATTGGACTCAAAACAGGATTATTCAGGGATCTGCAAATATTGAGTTAATGAAGTTGATGATGATGATGATGATAAAGTTGATGTATTTGATTATAATTTGATTTTGAGATAATAAAATACTGTTTACTGGGTTTGGGCTGAGTGTTACAAGCAAAAGGCAATGAATAAGTAGGCAGTATGTTTAATGTTCTATACAGGAATCATCTATTGTAGGATATTAATCATGTTCTATAAATTAGATATTTTTTTAGTTTATTAGATTTATTTTTTGCTTTTCTAGCGTTTCATGCATGTTCTGATCTATTTTGTGCTCACATGCATTGACAACATGAAGACCAGATAAACATATTGTATAATTACACACTGTTGTATTTTTTCTTATTACTATAAATATATGATTAGATCACACATTTGTGTATAAATAATTCCCAAAATACACAATTTCACTATTACAATTTTTTTTTTTAAATTATATTCATGGTAATAATATAGTAATTTTTATCAGTGTTAATAAGATAATTCCCCCTTATATTGTAGTAAGAGTTATTCCGTTTTTTGATTTGGTAAATTCAGTACAGAAATAGATCAGAAAGATCATTATTGTGTATCGTTTTCAGGTCCATTGGAAAAGACATCCATGGTATTAAAATACCTGGATAACTATATGGCTGTTTCTAACTAGAAAAAGAAGGCTAATCATGTTGGAAATAACCCAGTTGTTTAGGCTGTTGGTTCAAATGTCCAAAAGTCTTCTGGCCAAGGCTGGTTTCACAGAATTGTAATAGGGCCACATTTGGACACCTTTTATAATTACTGAATTTAGATGTTTCAGCCACACACAGGTACATAAAATCAAGCGTCAGACTCCGGGGTGGGATCCGGTCGGTTCACCCCGGTTCTTCCGAACCTGTTGTTAAAATTACAGCTGGTTTGCAGAACCGGGGTAAAGCGGGAAACCGGAACCGGTCCCATGCACTTGATTGTATCCCCAACTGTCACGAAAGGTCTGTGGACCCACTGGGCCGTACCGCCGTGGCGGTAAGGCAGCTGGCCAACAGGGAGCAGGTGAATGTGTATAGTTCTTATAGGTACCTGTGGCAGCTCAGACAGCGGCAGGGCAGGCTCTGCTTGTGCTAAGTAGCAGGCGGACGTCAGGCGATGTGAAGCAGGTCAGACGTGGATGCAGCACGACACGACTTTGGCACGGCTCCATGCTAAACCAGGAAGGTATGGATTGCTAGGAACAGGAATTGGAAACAAGTATAGGTACAGGGACTAGAACAGGGACTGGGACTGGAACAAGAACAGGAAACATCTAGGAGGCCATCACATAGACAAATTTAGGGGACACAACAACGCTCAGGCATAGAACTAGGGGGTTGGACCCCTCTTGTAGTCCAGGGTACTCACAGGTCAAAGTTCGTCCATGAGGTCCTCCGGTATCCGGCAGAGATGAGTGGATGCGAGTGCTGGCGTCTCCTGAGGAGGAGGCTAGGGCCAGCGCTTGCCGACTCCTGGCTGTGGCTGTCAGGGGGAGGTTGGAGTTGACAGCCCGCAGCCATGGACATTACACCATCCTTAGGACTTGGATACAATTGAGTTGACTAGAGCTGCCCTGGCAAGGCACATGATGCCTCGCTATTCGGTGCTTTAGTGATAATGCATTTGGCGCGATGACGTCATTGCGCTGCTGCGTCATTCCACTGGAGGAAGACTGGCGTCGTAGGAGGATGGCGCGGGGACGGGACAGGTAAGCATATAATGTTTATTTTCTTTCCTTTTACTGTGGACAGTTTTGGGGGCCTTATCTATAGTGGATACTAACCACAGGGGAGGACTATATAGGGGACACTAACTACAGGGGAGGACTATATAGGGGACACTAACTACAGGTGAGGACTATATAGGGCCACTAACTACAGTAGGGGACTATATAGGGGCAATACCTATAGGGGAGGACTATATAGGGGCACTAACTACAGGGGAGGACTATGTAGGGGGCACTAACTACAGGGGAGGATTATATAGGGGGCACTAACTACCAGAGAGGACTATATAGGGGGCACTAACTACAGGGGAGGATTATATAGGGGCTCTAACTACAGGGTAGGACTATATAGGGGAACTATCTACAGGGAATGCTACAGGGGGCACTATCTACAGGGGACGCTACAGGGGGTACTATCTACATGGAACGATAATAATAATAACGCCACAGGGGGCCCTATCTAAAGGGGACGCTACAGGGGGCACTATCTACAGGGCATGCTGCTACCTACAGAGGGCTCTATGGGGTGCACTATCTACAGAGGGCTCTATGAGGGGCAGTGTCTACAGGGGGCTCTATGAGGGGCACTATCTACAGGGGCTCTACGAGCGGCACTATCTACAGGGACACTGTTTGTGTGTGTGTGTGTGTGTGTGTGTGTGTGGTGCATTACTTTACAGTGTTTAACACAATTTTATTCATGGGCACAGTGTATGGTACTGTAATGTCCGTGGCTGCGGGCTGTCAGCTCCAGCCTCCCGCTGACAGCCGCAGCCACGAGTCGGCAAGCGCTGGCCCCAGCCTCCTCCTCAGGAGACGCCAGCGCTTGCATCCACTCACCTCCGCCGGAGCCCGCAGGGTGCGAGCGCATGCTCGTCCCCGCTCTTAAAGGGGCAGCGCGCGCACCCGACATCTTGAACGACCTTTGACCCGTGAGTACCCTGGGCTATAAGAGGGGTCCAGCCCCCTAGTTCGATGCCTGAGCGTTGTTAGTTTTCCCAGTCTGTCTTGCAAATGGTCCCTTAGTTTTTCCCGTTCCTGTTGTTACCCGTACCTTGTTCCCCGTTCCTGTTTCCCGTGCTTTGCCCTAGTATCTAGCCGTGCCACGTCCTGTGTCATCTGCCACGTCCAGAGGAATCTGCCATGTCCTGTGTCATCTGCCACGTCCGGAGGAATCCGCTACTTTCTGTGTCATCTGCCACGTCCGGAGGAATCTGCCACGTCCTGTGTCATCTGCCACGTCCGGAGGAATCCGCCACGTCCTGTGTCATCTGCCACGTCCGGAGGAATCCACCACGTCCTGTGTTATCTGCCACATCCGGAGGAATCCGCCACGTCTGGCGCAACTTGCGGCTGCAGTGTCATCCGCCACGTTTGGCGCCATCTGCTGCACCCATCTCATCTGTGCCAGAGCTGCGGCCACCATCTGGACTATTCAGGTACCCTTGTGCGGGACATTGTATTTCTGGGGTGTCCTGTTGTTTGGCCAGCTGCCTCCCCGCTGCGGCGGTACGGCCTAGTGGGTCCACTAACCCGCTTCGTGACAGGTACTATTATATTCAGGAGCATAGTGTGATGCACTATTATATTCGGGGCATAGTGTATGATACTATTATATTTAGGATAAACAAGAGAAAAAAAGAGTCCATACATATCAACATATGGAAGAATTAAACATCTTTATTGATAACATAAAATACACTAAATGACATAGACAGAGAATCTAAAATAAATCCTTGTACGGATCACAATTGTATACATTGATGGCAGTACATATATATAATACACTAATGGTATGCACAGTTAATGTAGTTCAATGTAGCTCCAACACAGGGTGCATTAAAATAGGAGTAAATTAAAATGTAAGCAGTGCAAAGATGGACAGAATGCCTAACTCAAAAGGCCTGTAATAACTCAAAAGTGATTGGTGCCTTGGAAAAACGGCATAAAGCCAAATTAAGTCCGATAGATGCACTTACCCATATATGGGAGATTGAGTGTGACCCAGAGGTATGGAAGAGCGCCCCTATTATATTTAGGAGCACAGTGTATAGTACTATTATATTCAAGAGCACAGTGTATAGTATTATTATATTCAGGGGCACACGGTGTAGCACTATTATATTCAGAGGCACAGTGTATGACACTATTATGATTATGGGCATAAAGAATGGCACCATGACAATTTTCACTTCGTTTATAGGTGCGGAAATGTTAGAAAAGTGAGGAGCCGAAGACATCTGAGCGGCAAACTGATCACCTGATCAGTACTGTAGTCACTGTATGATCTGCAGCGAGATGATTGGTGTATAATTCTTTTTTGTGAAACAGCAGTGCCCAGCATATCCTTACCATTGTTCTGGCTATACTGGGAGCTGTAGTTTTACAAGCTTATATGACAGTTGTATTTGTGTATTTATGTACTGAGCTTTGTTCTGGTGCTGTATATACAGTGAAGGAAATAAGTATTTGATCCCTTGCTGATTTTGTAAGTTTGCCCACTGTCAAAGTCATGAACAGTCTAGAATTTTTAGGCTAGGTTAATTTTACCAGTGAGAGATAGATTATATAAAAAAAACACCAGAAAATCACATAGTCAAAATTATATATATTTATTTGAATTGTGCACAGAGAAATAAGTATTTGATCCCCTACCAACCATTAAGAGTTCAGCCTCCTCCAGACCAGTTACACGCTCCAAATCAACTTGGTGCCTGCATTAAAGACAGCTGTCTTAAATGGTCACCTGTATAAAAGACTCCTGTCCACAGACTCAATTAATCAGTCTGACTCTAACCTCTACAACATGGGCAAGACCAAAGAGCCTTCTAAAGATGTCAGGGACAAGATCATAGACCTGCACAAGGCTGGAATGGGCTACAAAACCATAAGTAAGACGCTGGGTGAGAAGGAGACAACTGTTGGTGCAATAGTAAGAAAATGGAAGACATACAAAATGACTGTCAATCGACATCGATCTGGGGCTCCATGCAAAATCTCACCTCGTGGGGTATCCTTGATCCTGAGGAAGGTGAGAGCTCAGCCGAAAACTACACGGGGGAACTTGTTAATAATCTCAAGGCAGCTAGGACCACAGTCACAAAACCATCGGTAACACAATACGCCGTAATGGATTAAAATTCTGCAGTGCCCGCAAGGTCCCCCTGCTCAAGAAGGCACATGTACAGGCCCGTCTGAAGTTTGCAAATGAACATCTGGATGATTCTGAGAGTGATTGGGAGAAGGTGCTGTGGTCAGATGAGACTAAAATTGAGCTCTTTGGCATTAACTCAACTCGCCGTCTTTGGAGGAAGAGAAATGCTGCCTATGACCCAAAGAACACCGTCCCCACTGTCAAGCATGGAGGTGGAAACATTATGTTTTGGGGGTGTTTCTCTGCTAAGGGCACAGGACTACTTCACCGCATCAATGGGAGAATGGATGGAGCCATGTACCGTCAAATCCTGAGTGACAACCTCCTTCCCTCCACCAGGACATTAAAAATGGCTCGTGGCTGGGTCTTCCAGCACGACAATGACCCAAAACATACAGCCAAGGCAACAAAGGAGTGGCTCAAAAAGAAGCACATTAAGGTCATGGAGTGGCCTAGCCAGTATCCAGACCTTAATCCTATCGAAAATTTATGGAGGGAGCTGAAGATCCGAGTTGCCAAGCGACAGCCTCGAAATCTTAATGATTTACAGATGATCTGCAAAGAGGAGTAGGCCAAAATTCCATCTAACATGTGTGCAAACCTCATCATCAACTACAAAAAATGTCTGACTGCTGTGCTTGCCAACAAGGGTTTTGCCACCAAGTATTAAGTCTTGTTTGCCAAAGGGATCAAATACTTATTTCTCTATGCACAATGCAAATAAATATATATAATTTTGACTATGTGATTTTCTGTTTTTTTTTTTAAATATAATCTATCTCTCACTGGTAAAATTAACCTAGCCTAAAAATTCTAGAATGTTCATGTCTTTGACAGTGAGCAAACTTACAAAATCAGCAAGGGATCAAATACTTAGTTCTTTCACTGTATGTACTGAACTTGGTTCTGGAGTTATATACATCATAAATACCAAGCTCAATTCATACAGTTAGGCCCAGAATTATTTGGACAGTGACAGAATCTTCATTATTTGGGTTCTGCATGCCACCACATTAGATTTGAAATGAAACAACTGAGCTGCAAGTGAAGTTTAGATTTTCAGGTTTAATTCAAGGGGTTGAACAAAAATATCCTGTGAAACGTTTAGGAATTGCAACCATTTTTCTACACAGCCTCCTCATTTCAGGGGCTTAAAAGTAATTGGACAGATTAACATTACCATAAATAAAGTGTTTATTTTTATAATGCTTTGTAGAGAATTCTTTGCAGGCAATGAATGCCTGAAGTCTGGAACCCATGAACATGACCAAAATGCTGGATTTCCTCCTTTCTGCTGCTTTGCCAGTCATTTACTGCAGCTGTCTTCAGTTTTTGCTTGTTTGTGGGTCTTTCTGCCTTAAAGAGGCTCTGTCACCAGATTTTGCAACCCCTATCTGCTATTGCAGCAGATAGGCGCTGCAATGTAGATTACAGTAACGTTTTTATTTTTAAAAAACGAGCATTTTTGGCCAAGTTATGACCATTTTTGTATTTATGCAAATGAGTCTTGCAAAAGTCCAAGTGGGTGTGTTTAAAGTAAAAGTCCAAGTGGGCGTGTATTGTGTGCGTACATCGGGGCGTTTTTACTACTTTTACTAGCTGGGCGTTCTGACGAGAAGTATCATCCACTTCTCTTCAGAACGCCCAGCTTCTGGCAGTGCAGACACAGAGCGTGTTCTCGAGAGATCACGCTGTGACGTCACTTACAGGTCCTGCATCGTGTCGGACGAGCGAGGACACATCGGCACCAGAGGCTACAGTTGATTCTGCAGCAGCATCAGCGTTTGCAGGTAAGTCGATGTAGCTACTTACCTGCAAACGCTCATGCTGCTGCAGAATCAACTGTAGCCTCTGGTGCCGATGTGGCCGACACGATGCAGGACCTGTGAGTGACGTCACAGCGTGATCTCTCGAGAACACGGCTGTGTCTGCACTGCCAGAAGCTGGGCGTTCTGAAGAGAAGTGGATAAAACTTCTCGTCAGAACGCCCAGCTAGTAAAAGTAGTAAAAACGCCCCGATGTACGCACATAATACACGCCCACTTGGACTTTTACTTTAAACACGCCCACTTGGACTTTTGCAAGCCTCATTTGCATTAATACAAAAATGGTCATAACTTGGCCAAAAATGCTCGTTTTTTAAAAATAAAAACGTTACTGTAATCTACATTGCAGCGCCTATCTGCTGCAATAGCAGATAAGGGTTGCAAAATCTGGTGACAGAGCCTCTTTAAAGGGAATGTGTTGCCAGCAAAACATGTTTTTTTTGTTTTTGTTAAACAATTAGTGTGTAGGTGATTAAACATTGTTCTAATTTTTTTTATTTTTTTCACGAGTCAGGAAATATTATAAATTGGATTCAATTTATAATATTTCCCAGCACTGGTCACTAGATGGAGCCATTCCCAAAATTGCAGCATTGCATGTGGTAAAGCAACCACATTGCTTTATGCTGCAAAATTGGGAAAAAATCCCTCGCTCTAGTGAGCTCTCAGAATCCCCCCCTCCTTTATCCTGGCTAGTGTCGGGAGAAACGAGGGGTTTGAACGGTCTAACCTCCTACACTGTGTGTCGCCATTTTTTGAGCTAACACACAGTGTAGAAGGTTTACATACACTAGTAAACACACACTGAAACACGAACATACATAGAAATCACTTACCTGCTCCAGTCGCCGCCGCTCCCTCCGGTCCGTCCGCTCCGTCTGCTGCCGCTGCTCCATGTGCACAAGTCCGGAAGCCGCGACCGGAAGTAGTAATCTTACTGTCCGGCCGCGACTTCCGGTCCACAGGAAAATGGCGCCGGACGGCGCGTATTTCAAATTGGACTGTGTGGGAGCGGCGCATGCGCCGTTCCCACACACACGGCGTACACCATAGTGGATGGAACGGGCCCCGTTCGCATTCCCTATGGGACTGGAGCTGCCGTATTCCATGTCTGTATGTGTCGTTAATCGACACATACAGAAATGGAAAAAAAAATGGCAGCCCCCATAGGGAAGAAAAAGTGTAAAAATAGAAAAAAGTAACACACAAACACACAAATAAATATAAACGTTTTTAATAAAACCCTAACATAAAACTGATATAAAAAAAAACATTTTGGTGACACTGTTCCTTTAAGTTTTGTCTTAAGCAAGTAAATTGCATGCTTGATCGGGTTGAGATCTGGTGATTGACTTGGCCATTGCAGAATATTCCACTTCTTTGCCTTAAAAAACTCCTGTGTTGCTTTCGCAGTATGTTTTGGGTCATTGTCTGTACTGTGAAGCGACATCCAATTAACCTTGTTGCATTTGGTTGAATATGAGCAGAAAGTATATGCCTGAACACTTCAGAATTCATCCGGCTGCTTCTGTCTTCAGTCACATCATCAATAAACACTAGTGCCCCAGTGCCCAGTAGCGGATCCCCATATGGGCGTTTCGGGCGGTCGCCCGGGGCCCAAGGCTTGCAGGGGGCCCATAGCTTCCCACACCGCACACAAGTGAACCAAAACTCTCCAGGGCTGCTGCCGGCCGCATTCTAGTGATCATCGGTCCCACGTGCTGATGAAGAGGCGGGGGGAATGTGCAGGGGGAGTCAATTGCAGCCAGGGAACAGGGGCACAGCACATCAGCTGTAGAGAGCAGACTGTCAGAGATTGTGATGGGCAGGTGAGGAGTCTCCCTGACAGTCTGCTCCTCTGTGCTGCTGTGCACTCTCCCTCCTGTCTAAACCTCCAGCAGCTGCCTGATAACGGCAAAACTGAAACTAGAGGGTGAAGGACCTGTGGTGACGTCACAGTCACATGATTAAGGTCCTGGAGGCTGCCAGAGACAAGCACCGCAGAGGAAGAGGCTGGTAAGTAAGTAAGTAAGTAAGTGTGTGTGTGTGCGTGTGTGTGTGTGTGTGTGTGTGTGTGTGTGTGTTAATGTAAGTCTATATAGTGTGTGCTGTGTATATAGTGTCTATAATGTAAGTCTATGTAGTGTGTGTGTGTGTCATAATGTAAGTCTATATAGTGTGTGCTGTGTATATAGTGTCTATAATGTAAGTCTATGTAGTGTGTGTGTGTGTGTGTGTGTGTGTCATAATGTAAGTCTATATAGTGTGTGCTGTGTATATAGTGTGTGCTGTGTTTATAGTGTCTATAATGTAAGTCTATGTAGTGTGTGTGTGTTTATGTGTGTGTGTCATAATGTAAGTCTATATAGTGTGTGCTGTGTATATAGTGTGTGCTGTGTATATAGTGTGTGCTGTGTATATAGTGTGTGCTGTGTATATAGTGTGTGCTGTGTTTACAGTGTCTATAATGTAAGTCTATATAGTGTGTGTGGTTTGAATATATAGTGTTTGGTGTTAGTGTGAATTGTATATGGGGTGTTTAATGTCACATTTTTTGTGTGCAAAATAATTTCCCACCCATAGAGCCCTCTGCAGTAAGTCAGATGCTCAGAACCCCCCCCCCCCTGCAGTATAATCTCCCCCATGGAGCCCTCAGTAGTTATTATACTGAAGGGGGGGGGTCAGAGCGTTTGATTGACTGTTCAGGGTTCTATAGGGGAATAACTCCTTCCCCCCCCAAGAGCCATAAGGGCGGATTTACACGAACGTGTAATACGTCCGTGCAACGCGCGTGCTTTTCACGCGCGTCGCACGGACCTATGCAAGTATATGGGGCAGTGCAGACTGTCAGTGATTTTTGCGCAGCATGTGTCCGCTGCGTAAAACTGACGACATGTCCTATATTTCTGCGTTTTTTGTGCATCACGCACCCATTGAAGTTAATGGGTGCGTGAAAATCACGCATGCCACACGGAGGCACCTCCGTGGGACGTGCGTGATTTGCTCAACAGCAGTATAACTATGATTGCAAACAGAAAAGCACCACGTGCTACAAACATACAAACAGAGTGTCATAATGATGGCGGCTGCGCGAAAGGCACGCAGCCGCGCATCATATGGTGATGACACACGGAGCTGTTAAGTGCCTTTTGCGCGCGCAAAACGCCGCATTTTTTTGCGTGCGCAAAGTGCACACGCTCATGTAAATCCGCCCTAAGTGTCAGACACTTAGACCCTCCCATAGGGCACTCAGCAGTCAGTCAGATGCACTGGGGAGGGGTGTCTGACTGCTTAAAGGGTAACTAACGAAAAATTTAAAAAAAATTACATGTCATAGTGACATGTCAAATGTTCTAATCGGTGGGGGTCCGGGCACTGAGACCCCACCAATCGCTGAAACAAAGTGGCAGAAGCGCTCAGGTGAGTGCTTTGCCACTTTGTTTCTGATCGTCTTTCCTCTGATAGCCGAGCATGCGGTGTATGGGCACAACAGAAAGTCTATGAGTCCGTACACCGCGCAGAGAAAAGACAGTCAGAAATGAAGTAGAACAGCGCTCACCCGAGCACTCCTGCTGCTTTGTTTTAGTGATCGGTGGTGGTCTCAATGCTGGGACCCCCATCAATCAAAACTTCTGACATATTACTCTCACTATGACACGCCAAATGTTTTTTAAAAGTTTAGTTACCTCTTGGGGACTGAATTTATTGGTTTGAGTTAATGTATGGGCCTGGGTCTTAATTTGCTTAGGGGTCTGGGGTATAAGACAATTTATGGTGTTTATTTCTGAATTTTTATGTTGCTATAGATGCTGAAAATGGCTACAGAATCAAGGGGAAAAGATGTCTCATCAGGAAACTCTGCAGTCATCAGGAGAAGTCGCCATAACGGTCTGTGTCAGATGGAGAAGAAAAGAGAACGACCCATCAGTGAAGACATCACCTGTGAGTCATTGCATTTATAGATCTGTCACCTCTCCTGACATCTCTGTTATCGGAAATCCTTGTATTCCACATAAAGTCTTTGTGTACCCAGGACTAATAGACAAATGCGTGTTACCATTCCCCTTGTCAGGAGGATGTGTCCCTACACAGTGTGATACTGTCAGCGATGGTTGGAGACTGTCAGTGTGTAGGGACACAGCCCTTTGACAAGGGGAATCGTAGCACTCATTTGTCAATGCTCACACAGAAAGGTGGTGTTTAATATAGACATGACGTGGCAGGGCGGTGGTGGAGAAGGGGGCCCAAGCTTGTGGAACAGCCCAGGGCCCATGGTTTACTTAATCCACCACTGCCAGTGCCTTTGGCAGCCATGCATGCCCATGCCATCACACTGCCTCCACCATGTTTTACAGAGGATGTGGTGTGCTTTGGATCATGGGCCGTTCCAAGCCTTCTCCATACTTTCTTCCTCCCATCATCTGTCCAAAGAATGCTGTTCCAGAACTGGACTGGCTTCTTTAGATGTTGTTTAGCAAAGTCTAATCTGGCCTTTCTATTTTTGAGGCTGATTAATGGTTTGCACCTTGTGGTGAACCCTCAGTATTTTGTCTCATGAAGTATTCTCTTTATGGTAAAATTTGATACTGCTACACCTACTTCCAGGAGAGTGTTCTTCACTTGGGTAGATGTTGTGAAAGGGGTTTTTCTTCACCATGGAAAGGATTCTGCGATCATCTACCACTGTTGTCTTCCGTGGACATCCAGGCCTTTTGGAGTTCATGAGCTCACCAGTGCGCTCTTTTTTTTTTCAAGAATGTAGCAAACTCTTCATTTGGCCACTGCTAACACTTGTGCTAACTTTCTGATGGATTTCTTCATTTCTTTCAGCCTAACTATGGTCAGTTTCACTTGCATTGAGAGCTCCTTTGACCTCATGCTGTAGGTTCACAGCAATAGCTTCCAAATGCAAATGCCACACCTGGAATCAAGACCTTTTACCTGCTTAATTGATGATGGATTAACGAGGGAATAGCCCATGCAGCCCATTAAATAGCTTTTGAGATAATTGTCCAATTACCTTTGGTCCCTTGAAAAAGAGGAAGCTACATATTAAAGAGCTGTAATTCCTGAACCCTTCCTCAAATTAGGATGTGAATACCTTCAAATTAAAGCTGGGGGTCTGCACTTTAAGCTCATGTTGATTATATAACTGTATATTTAATGTGTTTTGGTAAACAGCTAAAATGCCAAAACTTGTTTCACTGTCCAAATAAAGCTTAGTACATATATACAGCACTACAACAAAGCTTAGTACATATATACAGCACCATAACAAAGCTTAGTACATATATACAGCACCAAAACAAAGATCAATACATAAATACAATACCTAAACTAAGATAAGTACATAAATACAGCACCAGAACCAAGCTCATTAGATAAATATAACACAAGAACCAAGCTCAGTACATATATACAGCACTAGAACCAAGCTCAATATGCGAATACATCATACCAACCAAGCTCATCTCCACTGAGTCTCTGTCTGACCTGTTTGGGGGATATATAAATTGTCAGTCAACGCTTCACTGCAAATGTTTGTATCATAAGTATGTCAGCTTATGCAAGATAAATTATACAATGTATTAAGAATATGTGTCTAGTGCTTTCGCACTTTGCATTGACACAAAATAAATTAATCTAGTGTGGTTGGTAATAATGCTAAAAAATCACATATCACATATATTTATGTCCAGTTTGTACTTTAGTTACTATCTATTTTTATTTGTTTTTATATATGTTTGTAAACTGGACATAGAATATCAGAGATATAGGTGGGGCCCAATAGCCACACCTATAGAGATCTGCACAAGGTAGTTAAATTCAATCCAAGTCCAGCACATCCAAGTTAGGTACAAGGAATATTGTTCAAGTGCTAAGACCCTTAATTCCTATGCTACCCACTATTAGCCCTATGCGTTTCTTTGCTATCTATTTCTGCCGCAAATCTTCAGGGGCCTACAGCAATCAATATATTAGATCTTCTAGCATTCTAGAAGTCTAAGTGCACATTGCACTGAATGCAACAAATCGTGCTACAACGTGGACATAGTAAGCTAGCCACTAATCAAGCTCAGTACATAAATACAGCAGCCGAACCATGCTCAGTACATATATACAGCAGCAGAACCAAGCTCAATACATCAATTTATCACCAGAACAAAGCTCAGTAGATATATACAGCATCAGAACAAAGCTCAGTACATAAATACAGCACCAGAACAAAGCTCAGTACATATATACAGTACTAGAGCAAAACCCAATACATATATACAGCACCAGAACTAAACTCAGTACATAAATACAATACCAAAACCATGCTCATTACATATATATATATATATAGCACCAGAACCAAGCTCAGTACATAAATACAGCACCAGAACAAAGCTCAGTACGTATATACAGAAGCCGGAAAAAAGCTCAGTATTTCGTGCCTTGCTTCCTTACAAAGTATGGGAGCACGGCCCGCAAAAAACACTAAAAGTCTTACATGCTCCATATTTCCCAGGACACGGTTCTACAGCACGGACACCATTCCGTAGCGATACGGAAAGGTGTCCGCGGCTAATAGAACTAGGTAGGTCCGTAATTGCAGACCGTATTGCGGTCTTTTTTTACGGTCGTGTGCATGGGCCTTAGGCTGGGTTCACACTACCTATTTTCAGATGTAATGGAGGCGTTTTACGCCTCGAAGTACATCTGAAAAAACGACTCCAATACGTCGGCAAACATCTGCCCATTACTTTCAATGGGCTTTACGATGTACTGTGCCGACGACCTGTCATTTTACGCGTCGCTGTCAAAAGACGGCTTGTAAAATTACAGCCTCGTCAAAAGAAGTGCAGGACACTTCTTGGGACGTTTTTTGGAGCCGTTTTCTCATAGATTCCAATGAAAACAGCTCCAAAAACGGCTGTAAAAAAACGCTGCGAAAACGCTGCAAAAAACGGGAGTTGCTGAAAAAATGTCTGAAAATCAGGGGCTGTTTTCCATTGAAAACAGCTCCGTATTTTCAGACGTTTTTTGTTAAGCGTGTGAACATACCCTTACAGTTTTAAGTTACACATTCAATTAATTCTTCCAGATTAACAATTAAGTATTATGGCAATTTGTTGGTATATAAAATTGATTCTGCATCTTAGACAATTTTATGGAATAAGTTTTGTCTACTTTTTCTTTTACAGCTTTTATGATAATTAAATTCTGATGAAAGAAAGTCAGATAAAAAGTGATAGATTTACTCCACTCCCGGTTATTTTTGAGAAGTCTCTGAGACATAAAGATCTTGATTGCATTAGAACAAGACGTGTTTGCTGTTAATCAAAGAGCTGTAACTTGTTTGATTTTAATTATTACCTCATCCACTCATGAGTTAGATTGTGCAGGTGCTCTGTTTAAGTGGTGCACTGTGGTTCTGCTAAGCTTCATGCATTGATTAATATCTCATTTCCATGAATCATGTAAAGAGCTAATCAAACTTTAATATGCTGATCTTCTTTTTTTTGGGTTTGATTAGTGACACTCTCATCATTTCAGAAAATTAAACATTAAATAGATGTCGCTACAAAGACATGTCTCCACCGTTTATTTTACAACTTATGATTCATGGACTTATCCAAGTAACATAAAATTACAAAAAATTGAAATTAACTTATAATAATTTATGTGAATTTGCGTTCTAATTGTGAAAATACCTGTGACATGAAGGGATATGCTTCAGAATTAATATGACAAAACATTTACCATTTAATGCTAACTCATTAATAGACACTACAGTTTAGTTAATATGCCAATAGACATTATGGATGAAATATATCAACCACTCTGATGACGTAGAAAGTCGCAAAATTGCATAACATTTTTTTTACACTGCCCTCGCCACTTTTCTTGAAAAAGGCATGGTTTCCTAAAAGGGGACGGAGCCACACCGGGGCAACAAATTTATTATAATTTATTGTGGAAATCTACGCTCACCTATAAAATTATTTTTACCTTACCTCTCATCTTCTCCCTTCATGTCCCCTCAGACTCCTCCAGCGTGCAGAACAGAAATTCAGCACAGATAATCAACGTCATGTTGCGCATTTTTTTTTTTTTTGTTTTTTTCCAGGTTTCATACAGGAGGCAGATACAGTTGAATCCTAGGGTAGAGCAGGGCGCCGTCCGTTCCCTGCTCTACTGTTCACTGTGGAACACCAACTGCTCATGGCTCGGCGCCGACAGGCGAGATGACGTCACTGCCTTGTACCTGTTTGTGCCCGGGTCAGCACGCATATTTTCAGATTCTGATGGATTTTTTAAATATACTGTTTTTTAAGGCATCCTATTGGTGCACGGTATCCTCGATGCCCGCCCTATTTCCTGTTTTTTCCACCTCAATGCCTGCCCTATTTACTTCTTATTTAGCCTCAATGCCCACACGCCAGGGCGAGCGGACAGTGCCCGCCCCAATCTACACGGATGATGGGGGTTATATACAGTGTTGATGGAGATTATATACAGGGATGATGGTCGGGCTGGTTTATACAGGGATGATGAGGGTCCCTTTATATAGGCCCCATCATTCTTGTATATAATCCCCATCATCTCTATATATAACCCTATCACCCCTGTATATTACCCTCATCAACCCTGTATGCAGGGATAATGGGAGTTATATACAGGAATGATGGGGTTATATACAGGGATGATGGCTCTCTAGAATATGCAGGTATAATGGGGGTTATATACAGGGATGATGGCTGGTATATACAATGATGATGGGGGTTACATACAGGGATGCTGGTGGCTGGTATATACAGGGATGATGGGCGTTATATACAGGGACCCCCATTATTCCTATATATACACCGAGATTATTATATATAATCATTTGTGTATATACCATTGGTGTGGGCACTGTCCGATTGCCGTGGTGCGTGGGCATTAAGGCTAAACACAAAGTAAATGGGGCAGGCATTGAGGATGAATAGGATGCCTGAAATGCTGCTATGTGGCAGAAATCCAGGGATCTCCACCACTCGTCGTTGGAACGGGGTTAGGTGAGTATGTATTTTATTATTTTTATTGCTGCTGTATGAGGGCATTATACTGTTTGGGGGCAGCTGTGGGGCATTATACTGCATTGAGGGCAGATATATAGACATTATACTGTGTGGTTGCAGCTTTAGGGACATTATACTGTGTGTGGACATCTATGGGGGCATTATAATGTGTGGGGGCAGCTATGGGGGCATTATACTGTTCGGGGGGCAGTGTCAGGGGGCATATTATATACCATAGTATACATCAGGCTCAGGGGATCTATATTAATTCAACAGCGTGGCACACAAAAAAGTGTGTGATCTAAAATTGTTTACTAATCGTAATCAAGGCTACATGTTCAATTAATCGTGATTTTGATTTAGGGTATAATTGCCCAGCCCTAATGTGACGCAGCACTGATTACGTAGAGTGCTGTGTCACCTATAAAGCCCTGATGCTGCTCGGCGTTAGGAACTTGTATGAGCCGCCACATGCTGAGGAAGCCTGAGGGGAAACTTAGGGGAGAAGAGGAGCAGTGAGGTGAGTATACTTATCTTTTATATTACTGAATTTGCGATAGCGGGGGGTGAATGGCAAACGGCCACGGTCGTTGCACCGAAATTGTGTTCAAAATTCACTTGAGTGGGACAAAGCTTCAATACCTTGCGCAGCTTCTACAAAAGTGATGCAAGTACGAACAGAAATTAAATCGATGTAGTGGCTGCAGCGTTTGTACAAGCGCCGCTGCCCCTTTAAACAGTTGATCGGCAGGGGTTCCGAAGGTTGGACCTACATCGATCTAATATTAATATTAATAGCCTATCCTGAGGATAGGAAAAAAATGTATAGATCCGGAGCTAATATATAAAATGTAACTTTTGCTGTATTTTTATTTTTTTATTTTTTTATATACAGAAAAATACAGACAAATGTAAACTTGTTGCTTCTTGTATCATACAGAATCAGGATGTGCTCTTGCGGTATTTTTTATCTTTCAGCAAATCAGATTGCATCATCAGACAGCGAAATATTCACCCAAATTAGATTATATATTTCAATGCATAGAGAGCTCCATAAATCTCCCATTTGGTATAACTCCTTGTATAAGTTATAGATAAAAAATAAAGAGCCAAGTGGTCAATGCCCTTCTACCCGTTTGGTGTCAAATATCATTAACTTTCATCAATGCAGGGGGTTCGTGGAACCTCTCCTTGAATAATTTAAAAATTCTTCCAACGCGTTTCCCCACAGCCAAACGATTCTTCATGGGAGGTTGGCCAAAATCAGCTAACTCCTTTAGGTGGTAATAAAAAGTGATTAGGCCTGTCACTTTAAATAGGTTTGCTTGCTGTGGCAAGGGATCAAGTAGCCCATAGGTACAGGCTTAGTTAGTGGCGCCTGTTTCTAGGTATCAGACGCCTAAACATATTTAAATAGACAGCGCTGAAGTTAGGAGTTAGCTGATTTTAGCCAATCTCCCCTGAAGAATCGTTATAGGACCAATATGTCAGGGAGGACTGTCAGTCCGGTGGTGGACTGTAAATGATACCAGCATTTGCATGTTCTATCCGATCCTTTCACACGAGCGTGAAAAATGCGCGTGAATTTGGTCCGTGTGTGTTGCCTTATGCATCATTGTGCTTTTCGAGTGGCATGCATTATTCACATACTTGCAAAGCACATCTTTTTTTTATTATCATTTTCAATTGAATTGATGCGCAAATAACGCACCGCACACGGATGTGCATCCATGTGCGGTGCGTGGTTTTCATGCACTCATTGACTTGAATGGGCATGTAGGTGCGTGATAACGCACCAATATAGGACATGCAGAAGAAATGCCTCCCGATCTGACCCCCTTAGACTTTTATCTTTGGGGTCATCTGAAGGCAATTGTCTATGCTGTGAAGATACGAGATGTGCAGCAACTGAAACTACGGATACTGGAATCCTGTGCTAGCATTTCTTCTGCGGTGTTGCTATCAGTGTGTGAAGAGTGGGAGAAGAGGGTTGCATTGACAATCCAACACAATGGGCAGCACTTTGAAAACATTTTATAAGTGGTCAGAAACTTGTAAATAACTCATGAAAGAATAAAGTAACGTTAAAACCAAGCACACCATTGTTTTTCTTGTGAAATTCTCGATGAGTTTGATGTGTCACATCACCCTCTTCCCATTGAAAAAACTAAAGTTGGATACAAAATGGCCGACTTCAAAATGGCCGCCATGGTCAACACCCAGCTTGAAAAGTTTCCCCCTTCCCATATACTAATGAGCCACAAACAGGAAGTTAATATCACCAACCATTCCCATTTTATTTAGGTGTATCCATATAAATGGTCCACCCTGTACTACCTTAATACTTTTTTTTTTTTGCGCTAAATTTACAATGTTACGTGCGTCATTTCGATGAATATGGGACAAAAAAACCGTCTTCAAATATTCCTCTAATTATAAATGTGCCTTTCTTTCAAGATGCTTGCCTGGTGAGAGTGAGTAAAAACATTCAGGCTATGTTCACACAGAGCAGATACTGTGCGTAAAAGCACACAACGTATCCGCCCTGGGTGCCGCAGGGAATTCCGGATGAAAAACTGCAACAAATTGTAATGCAGTTGTCCGATGCGGAAAACTGCACTTAAAAAAAGTTTAATGCTTACGTAGCCATGGCGATGCGTTCCTCTGACGTTCTGCAGGCCAGCCTCCTGGGATAAAGTTTCATCCCATGTAACTTTTGCAGCCTGTGATTGGCTGCAGTTGTCACATCACCCCAGGAGGCCGGCCTGGATGATGAGGCACAGAATTCTGGGTAAGTATAGGATTTTTTTTTCCTGCGTTTTGATTTTTGCGGCGGAATCGCATCTTTTCCGCTGCAAAAATCGCAACATCTGATATTTGTTGTGGGTTTTAACTCCCCATTGAATTTAAAGAGGCTCTGTCACCAGATTTTGCAACCCCTATCTGCTATTGCAGCAGATAGGCGCTGCAATGTAGATTACAGTAACGTTTTTATTTTTAAAAAACGAGCATTTTTGGCCAAGTTATGACCATTTTTGTAATTATGCAAATGAGGCTTGCAAAAGTCCAAGTGGGTGTGTTTAAAAGTAAAAGTCCAAGTGGGCGTGTATTATGTGCGTACATCGGGCGTTTTTAATACTTTCACTAGCTGGGTGCTCTGAAGAGAAGTATCATCCTCTTCTCTTCAGAACGCCCAGCTTCTGACAGTGCAGATCTGTGACGTCACTCACAGGTCCTGCATCGTGACGGCCACATCGGCACCAGAGGCTACAGTTGATTCTGCAGCAGCATCAGCGTTTGCAGGTAAGATCGACTTAGTAAGTAAGCAGCGATTACACAAATACAAGTGACATTCTGCGGATTAAAAAACAGCATCGCAGGTCAATTTCTGAGAGGTTTTTCCGCTCATCATTTATGCAGCGTGTGGATGAGATTTGTTCAAATCTCATCCACCTTGCTGCTACTGTATTATGCTGCGGATTTTCCACAACAAAATCCATTGCGGAAAATCCGCAGCTACCTGTGAACTTTGCGTTGGGCTTCCGTTCAAACCAATATATACCTAGTCCCACTCTCAGCTGAAAGGTAGATACAATTATATACAGTCTAGGCAATGAATATGTGAGCTAAACCACCTTGATTCCAGACTGATACATTGCAGCAAACTACCAAAGAGATGTGTACATCTACTGCTGATGTATTTAGCTTACAGCACATTGCTTAGATTGGATACAACTGTACCCACTTCTCAGCTGAGAGCAAGGCTAGCTATGTAAAGGTTTGCAGTCTGTGAATGTAAAGAAGAATGTTCTCATTCACTGACAGAAATCAAATATCTTGAAAATTATGAATTGAAACATTGGTGCCCAGATGTACTAAGACTGGCATTTCATAAGCCAGTCTTAGGCTGGGTTTAGAGATGAGCGAACTTATGAAAAGTTCGGTTTGGCTGGTTCGCCGAATTTCACGAAAAAGTTCGATTCGGACCGAACTAGTTCTGACCGAACCTGTAATTTCCGTGCGCCGAGCATGGTACTGTCCAGGGTGCTGAAAGAGTTAATGGGCTGCACTAACTCTTTCAGCAACCTTGACAGTACCATGCTCGGCGCGCGGAAAATAAAATTTTAATGTAATAATAAAAAAAAATATACGTTCATACTTACACTCCTCCTGTCCGGCCTCCAGCGATGACGTTTCATCCATGTCGCCGCTGCAGCCAATCACAGGCTGTAGTGGCGGTCACGCACATCACGTGACCGCCTCTGCAGCCAATCACAGGCTGCCGCAGCCTCTGTAGCCAATCACAGGCTGCTGCGGCCGCTGCAGCCAATCAAGAGGCTGTCTCATTCAGCTGTCTCATTGATTGAGAGCTGTCAAAGAGCTGTCTCATTGATTGATGCTCGTTTACACGACCCATGTAAGAGGACCCTTAGATTGGATGAGGTTCAGTGCTGAACTTTCTATTGACACCTCCCCTCTTGTATCTCCTTGTACCATGCAGTGCCTAAATGAGACAATAATTTTTTTCTTGTCGGCCTTTAATATATTTTAAAAAGGTTTTACAATTTCCTCTCACTTATTCAATAAGTCTTTAAGCAAGCAATACAGTCAAAATGACCTTCTAATGTGTTAGACATATCAGAAGGAAAAGCTTTCTGTTACCAAAAAATCTGACAAATTCTAATCAAAGGTCCAATTTCACCAGAAACAATGTGTTTAGAATGTTGTGTCAGATTTCCAATAGCAAAAAACCTCTGTGCTGTGCCAAAGGGGTTTGATCTATAGATCCCCTTTGTTCTGGAATTCACTGGTGGTCTTAGATTACCGACAAAAGTGATCACCAGTATGGAATTAATGTAGTATCAGAAAGCCTAAGGATAGCAAATCAGTTTTTAAATCCTGGATAACTTTCTGTGGGGCCAATCACAGGCTGCCGCGGCCGCTGCAGCCAATCACAGGCTGCCGCGGCAGGAAAGAGGGTCGGACTGGAGGAAGAAGAGGGACTCGTCATCAAGACAACGACCGGGTACGTATGAAATGCTTTTTATTTTTATTTTTAATCAGCAGCCTCTTTTCTCTATTAGTGATTGATAGAGACAAGTGGCTGCCGATTAGTATAATATTTTTGTAATGTTTTTTCTGCCTGGCCGGGTTCGGTCAAAACGTGTTCGGCCGGGTTCGGTCAAAACGTGTTCGGCCGAACCCGGTGAAGTACGGATTCGCTGCAAACCGAACTTTTCGCGATGTTCGGACCGAAACTGGGTTCGGTTGTCCCGGTTCGCTCATCTCTAGCTGGGTTCACACTGAGTTTTTTTTACGAGTTTTTTGGCGCGGAAACCGCTCCTCAAAACTCGCCAAATACCGGCCGAAAATGCCTCCCATTGAATTCCATGGGAGGCGGGGGTGGTTTTCTCCCGAGAACGGTAAAACCGGCTCGCGAGTGAAAGAAGGGTCATGCCCTATCTTCGCATGATTACGCCTCTGACCTCCCATTGACATCAATTTGAGGCAGAGTAAGCGTATATTTCGCTGCGTTTTATGCCCGCAGCGCTCAATGGTCGCGGGCGAAAAACGCCACAAAAAAATGCGAAAAACGGCATGCAGGCGGAGGAAAATCTGCCTCAAACTTCCTAATGGAATTTTGAGGCAGATTTTCCGCCTGCAAAAAAACTCTGTGTGAACCCAGCCTTAAGCTACTTTCCCAGTATTTTGGTCATTATTTTGCATCAGTATTTGTGAGCCAAAATTAAAAATGGATCCAAACAAGGAGGAGGTGCAAATGTTTCCATTAGGGCACGTTCAAACGTGGCAGAATTTTTCCGCTGCAAATGTTGGTGCAGATTTGGAGCAATTACGCAACAAATCTGCACCAACATTTGCATATTTGACAGGTAATTCAGACGTTGCAGATATCAAAGCGGACTTGCCACAGATTTAAGTTTTTGCAATGCAAATGCTGAAATCCACAGTGAAATTTTGCTTCTTCTCCGCAATGACTTGAGCATGCTGCGGAGGGAAAATTCTGCACCGCAGTCTAAATTCCGCACAGTTATTTTCTGCAACGTCTAAACTAACTTTCCTAAAAATGTATAGAAACAAATGTAACAAACGGCTGCTTCAGCATTCCACTGCGGACTGTCCGCAGCAGAAATCAACAGCAATTCCGCCACGTGTGAATGTGCCCTCATAGTTTTTTGCTGTGTATATTCCAATACTGGTTTTTATTTACAAATACTGATGCAAAATATTGACCGAAATACTGCCGTGAGAAACTTGCCATAGTCAGAAGCCTGTAGGCGTAAAAGGAAAATAATATATTAAGGCCCGATGCACACGACCGTAAAAAAACCTCACTTTTTGCGGACCGCAATTGCCGGGAATACGGATCAGTAGACATCCGTATTCCATCCGTATATACGGATCCCTACAAAAAGGGGGAGGTTGAAAATGATATCATCAACATGTTGCCTAGCAATGCTTCCGTAAATATGGACGGATTATGGATGAACATTAGTAGCCGTCCGTATTTACGGAAGCTCCCACAGACTTCTATGGGAGTCCTTGACGATATTACTGACAAGAATAGGACAGGTTCTATAATATTTTCAGTAGGGACACACATCAGTAAAAATACTGAAAGGTGTCCTTGGCCAATAGAAGTGAATGGGTCTGTAATTACTGTCTGTAATTACTGATGAAAAATATTGTCGTGTGCATGGGGCCTTAGTTACATCTTGTGCTGTCCGTGTGCCTGAAAGTGAAATCTATAGCAGCTCCAAACTGCTGTCGATTTTCGTTATAATTTACGCCATTTTCTGGTCTGCCCCATTTTGCTAAGCCGCACCTCTTTTTTTTAAAGGAAAAAGGTAAAAAAAATTATAAGGACATAATATAGGTTATAGAATTACAATTACATTGCATTATCAATTATAATCTATCGGTGCCTGTGGACATGCATAAATTTATTATTTTCCAATATGCATATCACTGTTGCTACTTGTTTTCCACATGTTAGCATAGGACTTGCTGAGTGAACAGATTGCATCTTGAATGTGACTTTTTCCTTCGGGGGCGAGCTATCCTGCCACTCTAGTGACACAATTTATTATCTTGATAGCATTGGTTATTAACAGCAGAAAGACTTTGTTTTTCTCTACAGAATTATTTTTTCTCTACAGATTATTATAAGCTTTCCAAATTACAAATCAACATAAAGACACTAAACAAGCAAAGAATGTTAGTAGATTTTAGCATAACTGTACCTCTAAAATAAAAACAAAAAGGCATTATATAACATAAATAATACATACAATAACATTTAAGATAAATTGTTTACCATTTATATGAAAGTAATCATTCCTACAAAAGTCTATTTTAAGAATAACATATTTAAATCTATCTATCTATCTATCTATCTATCTATCTATCTATCTATCTATCTATCTATCTATCTATCTATCTATCTATCTATCTATCTATCTATCTATCCATCCATCCATCCATCCATCCATCCATCCATCCATCCATCTATCTATCTATCTATCTATCTATCTATCTATCTATCTATCTATCTATCTATCTATCTATCTATCTATCTATCTATCTATCTATCTATCTATCTATTTTTTTTTCTCTTTTAATGTTGAAGATTATAGCTAACAGGTAATGAAAACCCAAAATTGAGTCTCTCAGAAAATTTGAATATTAACCATTTCATGACCAAGGTTCATTGATGCCCATGGGTCCAGGTCAAATTTTCAATTTTTGATATGCACTTCTTTAAACGATAATGTCTTTGGAACTGCTTTGAATATCACAACTATTTTTACTTTGTTTTGTTTTTTTTACAAGACTTATGAGGCTTTCATTTTCTTGATTAGTCTAATTAGTTCAGTGTTTTAAATTTTATTATTAGCAGACAAATCACAAAAAATATTAAAAAAACACTTTTTTTGTAATTTTTTATACGTATATTTATTTATCAATCAATCAATATATATCTATCTATATATGTATCTGTAACGACGGGGGTAGGGAAACGAACAAGTGAGCCCTAATCTACCCGCCACTCTGTCCCTGCCTACTTGCAATGACGCGCCCTATGCGACGGGGTACAACTGGGCGGCGGTCCCTACGCTCAGTAAGTGCACGAGACAAACATACAAGGGAATACAAAGCAAAGGGAAAGGGGCAGTTGCCCACGGCAACACCATGAGCAACCAGAGTGGTGAACGAGCCAAGTCAAAACAGGAGAGCACGAGGTACCAAACGCAGAGCAGGAGAGTAGTCAGTAAGCCAGGGTCAGTATGGAGCAGGATCAAATAGTTAGGAGCTGTAGCTGGGCCAGGAAACCACACGGAAAGAATCACAAGCAAGGAGGAACAGGAAAGGCAGGTATAAATAAACAGAGGGCGGGAGCTAGCTCCGTCTGGCCAGGCTGCGATAGGCTCTCCCACTCCTAAGCCTGCCATCCTGAGTGGTGGAAGATGGAGTCAGTCTCAGAGACGTAGATTCAGGTGTAGACTGATTACCTATGGGAGTTAACCCCGAAGCTGTGCCTGGCATATCCTTTACAGTATCTATATATATCTATACCTATATATATATATATATATATATATATATATACAGTGAAGGAAATAAGTATTTGATCCCTTGCTGATTTTGTAAGTTTGCCCACTGTCAAAGACATGAACAGTCTAGAATTTTTAGGCTAGGTTAATTTTACCAGTGAGAGATAGATTATATAAAAAAAATAAAAAAAATAACATTGTCAAAATTATATATATTTTTTTGCATTGTGCACAGAGAAATAAGAATTTGATCCCTTTGGCAGACAAGACTTAATACTTGGTGGCAAAACCCTTGTTGGCAAGCACAGCAGTCAGACGTTTTTTGTAGTTGATGATGAGGTTTGCACACATGTTAGATGGAATTTTGGCCTACTCCTCTTTGCAGATCATCTGTAAATCATTAAGATTTCGAGGCTGCCGCTTGGCAACTCGGATCTTCAGCTCCCTCCATAAGTTTTCGATGGGATTAAGGTCTGGAGACTGGCTAGGCCACTCTATGACCTTAATGTGCTTCTTTTTGAGCCACTCCTTTGTTGCCTTGGCTGTATGTTTCGGGTCATTGCCGTGCTGGAAGACCCAGCCACGAGCCATTTTTAATGTCTTGGTGGAGGGAAGGAGGTTGTCACTCAGGATTTGACGGTACATGGCTCCATCCATTCTCCCATTGATGCGGTGAAGTAGTCCTGTGCCCTTAGCAGAGAAACACCCCCAAAACATAATGTTTCCACCTCCATGCTTGACAGTGGGGACGGTGTTCTTTGGGTCATAGGCAGCATTTCTCTTCCTCCAAAGACGGCGAGTTGAGTTAATGCCAAAGAGCTCAATTTTAGTCTCATCTGACCACAGCACCACTCTCAGAATCATCCAGATGTTCATTTGCAAACTTCAGACGGGCCTGTACATGTGCCTTCTTGAGCAGGGGGACCTTGCGGGCACTGCAGGATTTTAATCCATTACGGCGTAATGTGTTACCAATGGTTTTCTTGGTGACTGTGGTCCCAGTTGCCTTGAGATCATTAACAAGTTCCCCCCGTGTAGTTTTCGGCTGAGCTCTCACCTTTCTCAGGATCAAGGATACCCCACGAGGTGAGATTTTGCATGGAGCCCCAGATCGATGTCGATTGACAGTCATTTTGTATGTCTTCCATTTTCTTACTATTGCACCAACAGTTGTCTCCTTCTCACCCAGCGTCTTACTTATGGTTTTGTAGCCCATTCCAGCCTTGTGTAGGTCTATGATCTTGTCCCTGACATCCTTAGAAAGCTCTTTGGTCTTGCCCATGTTGTAGAGGTTAGAGTCAGACTGATTAATTGAGTCTGAGGACAGGAGTCTTTTATACAGGTGACCATTTAAGACAGCTGTCTTTAATGCAGGCACCAAGTTGATTTGGAGCGTGTAACTGGTCTGGAGGAGGCTGAACTTTTAATGGTTGGTAGGGGATCAAATACTTATTTCTCTGTGCACAATGCAAATAAATCTAAATAATTTTGACTATGTGATTTTCTTTTTTTTTTTTTATATATAATCTATCTCTCACTGGTAAAATTAACCTAGCCTAAAAATTCTAGACTGTTCATGTCTTTGACAGTGGGCAAACTTACAAAATCAGCAGGGGATCAAATACTTATTTCCTTCACTGTATGTATATCTATCTATCTATCTATCTATCTATCTATCTATCTATCTATCTATCTATCTATCTATCTATCTATCTATCTATCTATCTATCTATCTACCTATATATATATATATATATATATATATATATATATATATATTTGTATATAAAGATATATACATACACTGTAGAGCTCTGTAACAATTAGTCTTCTTCTCTCTCCGTCACCCTGGATCGCTGTGAGGGGAGAGGGAAGAGGGCTATTAACACAGGACCGTGGAAAAAATGGCAGTCAAAAACGGAATAGCTATCAGTTTTTCATGGCTGTTTTGCATCAATGTGTCTCAAAATTTGAATCCCTTTAGCGGCCGTCTGACCAGTTTTAACCACCATTCCCCATCCATTTTTCATGGATGTTAAAAAAAATGGATGAATTTTAATTGTTAGGGTTTTTTTGTTCCAACCCCCTGAAAACACCACAGTGCCCATGTAGATAGTGACGCAATACCACTGTAGATAGTGCCACTTTGCCCACATAGATAGTGCCAGTGCCCACATAGATAGCGCCCACTGTAAATAGTGCCACAGTGCCCACATAGTGCCACAGTTCTCCCTGTAGATAATGCCCACATAGTGCCACACACAGTGCCCATGTAGATAGCGCCACAGTGTCCCCTGTAGGTAGTGCCAATATAATGCCACAGTGCCCATGTAGATAGTGCCACACCCCTGTATATAGCACCACCTCCCTGTACATAGCGCCACCCCCTGTAGATAGCAACATTTCCCTGTATATAGCAACATCCCCCTGCAGATAGCGCCACCCCCCCCGTAAATGGCACTCCCTTCCTGTAAATAGCACCACTGTAGCTCCCTGAAGGAGCGGAATCCCTCTGGCCGAAGTTTCCGCTCCTAGAGGAAGCCCCTAATGTCTCTGTCCATATATGGACAGTGACGTCAGGGGTTAACTCTCAAAGCGGAATCCCCTGCCGGAGCGGGGATTCCGCTCCAGGAGTAGCTCCTGACGTCACTGTCCATATATGGATAGTGACACCAGGGGTTTCTCCAGTAGCGCACAGAGCGATGTGACATAAGGGATTCTGGTCCTTGAGAGGGCCACTGACGTCATTGTCCATATATAGATACTGACACCAGGGGCTTCTCCAGAGTGTCGGCTGGGGATTCCGCTCCTAGGGAGAGCCACTAACGTCACTGTCCAAATGGAGAGTGACGTCATGGACTCTCTCCAGAAGTGGAATCCCCGGCGAGTGCGATCTGACACCCGGGATTCCGCTCCTAGAGTCAGTTCAGGTTGTGCTATCTACAGTGAGGGGTGCAAAGCTATCTACAGCGAGGCGGATGCTACCTGCAGGGGGTTTGGCACTATCTGCAGCGGGGATGGAGAGATGTGGGTGCTCCCTCTAGGAGGTGAATTCTCGGCCAGAGCGCTGGCCGGGGATTTCTATGCTGGAGGGAGCTTAGGTGGCGCTATTGCTAGAGGGTTTGCGCTTACTACAGTGGGTTGTGGGTGGCACTGTCTACAGTGGGGGGTGTATTCTGGGGGTTCTCAAAACCCCGGCCGACATGAGAGTGCAGCGCTGCTCACACCGCAGAAGAAATGCCTCCCGATCTGACCCCCTTACACTTTTATCTTTTCGGGTCATCTGAAGGCAATTGTCTATGCTGTGAAGATATGAGATGTGCAGCAACTGAAACTATGGATACTGGAAGCCTGTGCTAGCATGAGAGTGGGAGAAGAGGGTTGCATTGACAATCCAACACAATGGGCAGCACTTTGAACACATTTTATGAGTGGTCAGAAACTTGTAAATAACTCATGAAAGAATAAAGTAACGTTAAAACCAAGCACACCATTGTTTTTCTTGTGAAATTCTCGATAAGTTTGATGTGTCACATGACCCTCTTCCTATTGAAAAAACTAAAGTTGGATACAAAATGGCCGACTTCAAAATGGCCGCCATGGTCAACACCCAGCTTGAAAAGTTTCCCCCCTCCCATATACTAATGTGCCACAAACAGGAAGTTAATATCACCAACCATTCCAATTTTATTTAGGTGTATCCATATAAATGGCCCACCCTGTATACTGACATTATACACAGCACACACTATATAGACTGACATTATACACAGCACACACTATATATACTGACATTACACACAACACACACTGTATAGACTGGCATTATACACAACACACACTGTATAGACTGACATTATACACAGCACACACTGTATAGACAGACATTATACACAGCACACACTGTATAGACTGACATTATACACAGCACACACTGTATACACTTACACTATGTTTACTATACACAAACCACACTTACCACAGCCTCTTCTTCTGCGGTGCTTGTGCTCGGGTGCTGCCACCAGGATCTTGATGATGTGACTGTGATGTCACCACAGGTCTTTCACCTCCTACTTGCAGTCTTGCCGTTATCAAGCAGATGCTGGAGGTTTAGACAGGTGGGACAGTGCACAGGAGCACAGAGGAGCTGACTGTCAGGGAGAGAGACTCCAGCACCTGCCCATCACTCTCTCTGACAGTCCGCTCTCAACAGCTGATTTGCTGTGCCGCCAGCTCCCTGTTCCCTGGCAGCAATTGAGTGCACATGCCCCCTTTCATCAGCAGGTGGGCCGATGACCGAAACAATGCGGCAGCCAGCTGCCGGATAGTTCTTTTTTAACTGATGTGCAGTTTGGGCAGCTATGGGCCCCCTGGGAGTCTCGGGCCCCGGGCGGCCGCCCAAACCGCCCACATGAGGATCCGCCACTGGGAAGAACAAGTGTCATTAAACTTGTAGATACATTGAAAAGCAACATTCTTCTTTTTAAAAGATCCATGAGATCAGTAAATCTAGAATTTATATCCTGGAAGTATAAGGATCAATCAAAACATTGACCAAATTTTGGCAAAATGTCTGGACAACTGTTCATTGGTTTTCCAGATTGAAAAAAGTCACGCTATGTTAAACATTATTCAACACAACTAGAGCCTTTCATTAATAAAGAATTACCAGACAAACAAGATGGATCTAGGGAGGAACAAGAGAACATACTGCTGATGCATATTGAATAATTTAAGAAACCAGGGATTACAAGATGGCAATTAACCTCTTAAAGATGTACAGTAATCTTGCAGGAACTGTAATGTAGGCCCGGGTGCTGGTAAGGCCAATGTGCAGGATACTCTGGAAAAGATGGAACCAAGAACAGGAATTTATGCCAATAGCAAAATCTCTTTACTCAGGCCGGTGTTGCTCTCATACACTGCAGTTATCAGGCCACACGACAGGTAGATACACTTTAAACACACTTCAACTTCACTCTGGTTTAACTTGGTTCAATCAATGATGTCTGGCTCACCACTCAGTTGTACGACCGAATGTAGGGCCCTTCTCCCTGATACGGGGGTATGTATTCTTTGAATATATATATGTCTTCAGTTGACAACCTGACTTTCAGCCCATCCAAATTGTCTTGCTTGCTTGCAGTGAGGCTCCTGACTGTCCCTCCACCAATAATGCGCTGTCTCTCACGAGGAGGCTCCTGCCCTTCACCCAACCAACAGTAATACCCACACATGTGAGGAAGCTCCTGACGACTCTCCAGAGCCATTCTAACTTTGGGCATTCACTTGTGCCGCCTGTCGCCATCATCTTTGCTTGACTCCTGGGCATAGCCTGTACAAAAACCCACAATATTTGTTTATATAGTGCCATCATCTTCAATGCTGCTTTGAGATAAGAAATGGGTGAAAACGTGAGGACCATTATCAAAGCCAAATAGTTTCAAAACATAAGTAAGAGATATATTAAAAGACAGCCCTGCCCACACAAGCTCACAATCTAAAGGAATGAAATGGCTATGTCACTGCTTTTATGAAGAAACAATATGTTATCTATTCATGAGTCATTAAGTTGATAAAAGTGCAACCTTTCCCTGAACTGAGCAAGATAGAGAAATAATTGAAAAAAGAATAGCTGTATGAAATGCCCTACATTTGCTAATCTGATGGCGGAAGATTATATAGAAATGTATGACTGTGAAATCTTTATAATTCCCTTATAGTTTTTTTCTAGAGCCATTATAAAATTCTATCTCCCTAGTTATTTTCTACTTTATTCTTTGAACTGTGGGAAAGCGTAATCTGGCCATCTGTTGTCATTAATGAGACAGGTTTGACTACACATTCGCTCCAGTAGTATTTGCTCTTTTGCGACTGCCCATGTTGGTAGATCAGGACCCCACAGAGTATCATTACAGCTGCTACTGAGAAGAGTCTCTTGACAAGTCATTTCACTGCTTTGACTCTGTAGATTTTATAGACCACAATCTGTTGAACATTCTTTTCGATTGTCTCAGCAGTAGCAACATAATAACTTGAAGTAAATTTTATCAACACTGGGAAGGAAAACTTTTCAAACAAAGATTCTTGCAAGCTGAAAGTTAAACTTTTTGAAAAACAGAATGCTAAAATTTTAGGAAGGCAAAAAAAACCTATCTTTATTTTCTTGTTCATTCATCATTATTAACTATTGCACTGATTATATTCCTAAATTATTATGACCCTTTGACTGAAAAACTAGCTATGCTTTTTAAAGAGGCTCTGTCACCACATTATAAGTGTCCTATCATGTACATGATGTGATCGGCACTGCAATGTAGATTACAGCAGTGTTTTTTATTTATTTTTTATTTTATTTAGCCAGGACGTCATGTGTATTCATTCTCCTGACCACTTCTGTAGCATCTCTGTGATTTAAAGCACAGCACAGCGATATCTCACTGTGAATGACAGTTTACAGCGTAATCTCGCAAGACTACGCCTGCTGTGGTGTAAATCACAGAGACGCTACAGAAGTGGTCAGGAAAATGAATACACATGAGGTCCTGGCTGGAGGTAATGTATATTCATTGTCATGACACATGAGTAGCATTATAGTGTGTTTATGTGGCTGCACATAGTGATATAGCTATATTGCTATGTGCTGTGTAAATGAATGGAGAGCAGTGTATGACGCTGATTGGTCAACGTCATACACTCCTCTCCACAACGCCCACTTGGTCATATAGTAAAACACGCCCAGTTGTCCATTGAGAAACTCATTAGCATAAAGCTAATATAGGTCATAACTCTCTAAATAAAAAACACTGCTGTAATCTACATTACAGCGCCAATCACATCATGTACAATATAGGCCACTTATAATGTGGTGACAGAGCCTCTTTAAGGAAAACTCCAGTGTAAAACATAGTTTCCATTAAAATTATTAATTAGAGAGTGTGTCATTCTGTAAACCTCATAATAAATAATTTTTAACCCAAGCTTCTTGCTAACAGAAGCTGAGATTTATTTGGGCTGCTACTTAGTAACAGATGACTTAAAGGGGTTGTCCATTTTAAACGATCCCTTTTTGTTAGAAGGGTCCTCTAGTCACAGGATGTCCTGCTGTTGGGATCCTTAGTAATCAGTCGTAATATGTAGGAAAACATGACAGCAAGTGTTCAAATCTTCAGCAGCGCCACCACTGGGGAAATGAAGCATTACACAGGTCCTTCTTTTTTTATATAATGGAAGTCAATAGCTGACAAAGGCAATTTAATAGGCATACAGTTGAATGTTGTCAACTATATGGCTGAAACGTGGTATAAGCTCAGTCTTAACAGACACTTAACTGGGTGGACAGCACATCAAGAAATAGCAGCATGATCTACTTTTGACAGGTCATGTATTACCGCATGGTGGCGGTTCAAGGGGTTAAAACTACCAGACAGGTTCCCATGAAGTATACAATGAATTGAGAACAATTCCATCTGCCCTGCAATTTTGTTATTATAAATATATCTTATTATATAATATAATATATCTTATTTAATTAAGATCCAGAACCAAGCTCTGACATATATACAGTACCACAACCAAGCTCAGTACATAAATACAGCACTAGAACCAAGCTCTGACATATATAGAGTACCACAACCAAGCTCAGTACATAAATACGGCACTAGAACCAAGCTCTGACATATATACAGCACCAGAACAAAGCGCAGTACATACATACAGTACCACAACCAAGATCAGTACATAAATACAGCACTGGAACCAAGCCCATATATATATACAGCACTAGAACAAAGCCCATACATATATACAGCACCAGAACCAACCTCAGTACATAAATACAGCACCAGAACCAACCTCAGTACATATATACATCCCCAGAACCAAACTTATTACATATATACAGCACCAAAACCAATCTCATATGTATATACAGCACCAGAACCAAGCTCAGTACTTACATACAGCATCAGAACCAAGATCAGTACGTATATACAACACCAGAATAAATACAGCTCAATTTTAGTGCAACCCCTGCTGTATAGGTTTGTACGGCAAAAAAACTACAGCTCCCAGCATGGCCCGAACAATGGTGAGAATATTCTGGGAGATGCTGTTTCACAAAAAAAATCATATCCTAATCATACCACCATCATCTCGCTGCAGATCATATAGTGACTACAGTGCTGATTAGAGGCAGAATAAACATTTACATTAAGTGACTCACCGGTGACGTCTCAGATTCTTGTTCTTTTCTTCTCCCTCCGATCCAGACATCTATGGATCTACCGGCCATGACCAATTTCTGCAGTTTTCCGCTCAGATATCTTCAGATTCTCACTTTTAAAACATTTCTGCACCTATAAGGCTGGATTCACAGTCCCTGCCTCTCCGTGGAACTACTGTCCCGTACTGAAAACATGATTACAATACGGGACAGTTGTCCCGCAGCGAGGCAGGGACTCCTAGCGTAGTACTAAACTATGATGCTAGGAGCCCGGCTCCCTGCAGTGTGTTCGGTCCGGTACTTGCGTCCAAAATACGTTCCGTCCTTTACGGACCGAGCATGCTTATGTGAATTCAGCCTCAACGAAGTTAAAATTCTCAACACCTCTAAATATAATAAAGCGCAATACAATTTCACCTCTAACTATAATAGCGCCATAAACTGTCCCTGATTATAATAGTACCATACGCTGTGTCCCACACACACCATGCCCAGTGTAGATAGTGCCCCCATAGCCCCCAGTAGATAGTGACCCCCATAGAGCCTCTGTAGATAGTGACCTACATAGAAGCCCCTGTAGATAGTGTTCCACATACAGCGCTCTGTAGATAGTGCCCACATATGGACTCCAGAGCTGCAAGGCAATAGTGCTAACCACTGAGCCACCGTGCTGCCCTACATATGGCTTCCCTTATAGCTAGTGCTCCACATATAGCCCACCTCTGTATATAGTCTCACATATAGTTCCCCCAGTATATAGTGTCCCACATATAGCCCACCCCTGTAGACAGTGCCCTACATATAGCCACCCTGTAGCTAGTGTCCCACAGGTAACCCACTACTGTATATAGTGTCCCACATATAGCTCACCCCTATAGAAAGTGCCCTAAAAAAAATAGCTCCCCTATAGATAGTGCTCTACGTATAGCCTTCCCCTGTATAGTGTCTCACATATAGCTTCCCCTGTATATAGTGCCCCACATATAGACCCCCCCTGTAGATAGTGGCCCACATCCTCACATATAGACCCCCCTGTAGATAGTGGCCCACATATAGACCCCCTTGTATATAGTGGCTCACATCCCCACATATAGACCCCCCTGTATATAGTGGCCCACATCCCCACATATAGACCCCCTGTAGATAGTCGCCCACATATAGACCCCCCTGTAGATAGAGGCCCACATCCCCATATATAGACCCCCTGTAGATAGTGGCCCACATCCCCACATATAGACCCCTCTGTATATAGTGGCCCACATACCCACATATAGACCCCCCTGTAGATTGTGCCCCACATACCCACATATAGACCACACCTGTAGCTAGTGCCCCACATGGCCCACATATAGACGACCTCCCTGTAGATAGAGCCCCCACTATAGATAATGCCACTCACAGTTTTATGAGAAAAAAAACAAAAAACTTTACATACTCACATGATCCCGTTCCCACGCTGTGGCACGTCTGCTGGAGCTGAATGACGCGTCGTTCAATTATGCTGATTGCCGGCCATTCATCGGTAATGCATGTATTTGGCTGTCGCTAGCGCCAGGGCCCCCTTCGGTGCTGGCGTCGCCTACGAGCATGAGAGGGCCTGTGTCGCCTGGCCCATACTTGTTGGAGGCTCTGCGGCGCGGGCCCCATAGTAGCAGCGCTAGCGCTGTAGCAGCCTTAATGGCTGCTAGCGGTGCCACCGGGCATATGGGGGGGCGTGTCGGCTGGCAGCACAGGCCCCCTCAAGCCGCGGGCCACGTAGCAGCCGCTGCGGCTGCGACCGCGGTAGTTACGCCACTGACTTATGTACTCCACAAAGCTTACATATACCCTGATGTACTCCATACAGCTTACATATACCCTGATGTACTTCGCACAGCTTACATATACCCTGATGTACTCAGCACAGCTTACATATACCCTGATGTACTCCGCACAGCTTACATATACACTGATGTACTCCGCACAGCTTACATATACCCTGATGTACTCCGCCCAGCATACATATACCGATGTACTCCTCACAGCTTACATATACCCTGATGTACTCCACCCGGTTTACATATACCCTTATGTACTCCACACTGATTACATATGCCCCCACATTATAAGCTGAAATAACAGTAAAGCCCAAACAAAACTACTACCAAGCAAAATCTATGCTCCAAAAGCCAAATGGCGCGCAATCTGAGCCTGACAGTGTGCCCAAACAGCAGTTTATGACTACATATCGGGTGTTACTGTACTCTGGAGAACCAGCTTAACAGTTTATGGGGTGTGTTTCTCCAGTGGCACAAGCTGGGCACAACATATTGGTCACTGAAATGGCATATCAGTGGAAAAATTTCCATTTTCAATCTGCAACATCCACTGTGCACTAATTTCTGCAAAACACTTGTGGGGTCAAAATGCTCACAATACCTCTAGATAAATTTCTTCAGGGATGTAGTTTCCAAAATGGGGTAATTTTTCGGGGCTTTTCACTGTACTGGTACCTTAGCTCAATCACCACTCCAAAAACAAAATTGCGCTCCTTCATTTTAGTGGCTTGCTTTTAGTTCAAATAGCAGGTTTTGACCACATTTGGTGTATTGCTGTACTCGGGAGAAATTGTTTTACAAATGTTCGGTGGCTTTTTCTCCTTTATTCCTTGTGAAATTGAAAAAATGCAACTTTTTAGTGGAAAAAATGTGATATTAATTTTTACGGCCTAATTCCAATATATTCTGCAAAAGACCTGTGGGGTCAAAATGCTCACTATACCACTAGATAGATTCCTTAAGGTGTTTAGTTTTCAAAATGGGGTAACTTTTGGGGGTCTCCAACTGTTTTGACCTCGCAGGTCCTTATGAAATTTGACATGGCACCTGAAAACCATTGCAGCTAAATTTGAGCTCCAAATGGCGCTCCTTCCCTTTTGAGCCCTGTCCAAACAGCAGTTTACGACCACATATGGGGTATTGCTGTAATTGGGAGAAATTGCTTTTCAAATATTGGGGTGCTTTTCTCCTGTATTCCTTGTAAAAAATGTAAAAATGTTTTATAGGAAAAAATTTAGTTTTCCACTAAATTTGGCAAAAAACCTGTGGGGTCAAAATGCTCCCCATACCCCTAGACAAATTCCTTCAGGGGTGTAGTTTCCCAAATGGAGTCACTTTTGGGGATTGCCACTGATTTGGTCCCACAGGGGCTTTGCAAATGTGACATGGTGCTGCAAACCATTCCAGTAAACTTTAAGTTCCAAAAGCCAAATGGTGTTTCTTCCCTTTTAAGCCCTGCCATTGGTCCAAACAGCAGTTTATTGCCACATATCGGGTATTGCTATGCTCAGAAGTGGTTACTGTACTAATTTTGGGGTGCTTTTTCTCCTGTATTTATTGGGAAAATTGAAAAATCTGAGCTAAAACAAAATTTTATTAGAAAAAACGTTGATTTTCATTTTCGCGGCCTAATTCCACTAAAGTCAGCAAAAACCTGTGGGGTCAAAATGCTTACTATACCCCTCAATAAATTCCTTGAGAGGTCTAGTTTAGCAAATGGGGTCACTTTTGGTGGTTTTCCCCTGTTTTTGTCCCACAGGGGCTTTCCAAATGCGACACGGCACTCGAAAACCATTTTAGCAAAACTTGAGCTCCAAAAGCCAAATGACGCTCCTTCCCTTCTGAGCTCTGCCGTGTGTCCAAGCAGCTGTTCATTACCACATATGGGGTATTTCCGTAGTCGGGAGAAATTGTTTTTCAAATGTTGGGGTGTTTTTTGTCCTTTATGCGTTGTAAACATTGTACATTTCTATATTTTATTGGAAAAAAATTAGATTTTCATTTTGACGGCCTGATTTTACTAAATTCAGCAAAAAACCTGTGGGGTCAAAATACTCACTATAGCCCTTGGTAAATTCCTTGAGGGGTTAAGTTTGCGAAATGGTGTTTTTTTGGGAGTGTTTTCACTGTTTTGGCCCCACAAGACCTCCTCACACCTGACATGGTGGCCAAAATATATTTTAATAAAAAGAAGGCTCCAAAATCCTCTAGGTGCTCCTTTGCTTCTGAGGCCTGTGTTTCAGTCCATTAGCACACTAGGGTCACATGTGGGATATTTCTAAAAACTGCAGAATCTTGGCAATAAATATTCAGTTGCGTTTCCCTAGTAAAACCCTCTGTGTTACAGAAAAAAAAGGATTCAATATGAATTTCTGCAAAAACAATTTGTAAATTTCACCCCTACTTTGCTTTAATTCTTGCGAAACGCCTAAAGGGTTAATACAATTTCTTAATGCTGTTTTGAATACTTTGAGAGGTGCAGTTTTTAAAATGGGGTGATTTATGGGGGTTTCTATCATGTGGACCCCTCAAAGCCACTTCACAACTGAACTTGTCCCTGAAAAAATAGTCTTTTGAAATGTTCTTGAATATGTGAGAAATTGCTGCTAAAGTTCTAACAACATCCTGGAAAAAGAAAAGAACGTTCAAAATTCAATTTTTCAATGAAGCATCTTTCTACTGTAGAATAACTCAACAATTTCACACTTGCAGCTGGGATGAACATCATATGATGATGGTGGTCATATACGTTCTGCTGAAGAAATTAAAATTATCACAGCACCGGAGAGAATATTTGATGTAATATGATGGGTGCAAGCCTTTACAGGATCCTGATCCATGGTTCCACAAATGGAAACAACAATGATCAAGGAAGAAAGCAAGACATCCAAAAATAGGAATTTTATTTACCCACAAATGCGACGTTTCAGTCCAGCAGGACCTTTCTCAAGTATCATGCTTTTTGGATGTGCTGCCTTGTTCCTTGAAAATTGTTATATACGTTCTGCTGACTAGCCAAAAAGGATCCCTGAAGAAAAGGATAAGAGAGACCATGTGCGAAGATTGGTTGTATTAAACCTGAAGACTTGAAGCAGGTCTAGTTTTATATTATGAACTATTCATAAAATAATATAAAAAAAAATATATAATATCCTAAAATTCGTTTGTCTGTGTTAGAAATATATGGTATGATAGTGTTTATTACAGAAATTTTTCTCTTATTAGACAAAAGTGTCTTTCGGGCTGATGCTTGGCATTACGCTTGGTGATCCTAGGCTTGTGTGCAGCTGCTCGACTATGGAAACGACTTCCAGTTCTGCTGATGTCACTTCCAGAGGCAGTGTGGAACTCTGCAGTGACTGATGCATCAGAGGACGTAATTTCTTAATGGCACTGTGCTTTAACACTCTGCGGACCCGCTCTGTGAGTTTGCTTGGTCTACTATTTCCTGGCTGAGCTGTTGTTACTCGTAGATGCTCCACTACACTATAATAGCACTGAGGCTGCCTGTACACACTAGTTGAAAGTTGCCAAAACCACCCATTTTGGCGGGGCTAGTCGACTATCTAATGTGTATAGGGCTCAGTTGGTTTGAGGAAAGAAGAAGCTGGTATGTTGGATTTCAACATGCACAATTCTTTGTTCCTATGGGAGATAAGCCACTGCCAGAGGTATCTGGCAGAGGCTTATTCCCCTCTCCCCATTGAAAACACATGCATGCTCGGCTGAGATATTGTAAGCGTATAGCCAACAGCAGAGCCGTAGCTAGGGGTTTAGATGTGTCCCCCTTTTCTAAGTGGGCCCCAACCCAGTATAATGACCGCTTAGTGGCCCCCACATAGTTTGATGCCCCTATAGCTGCCCCAACAGGGTAATGCCCCTATGGTTGTCCACACACAGAATAATGCTCCCATAGCTGCCTCCACTTAATATAATGACCCCTTAGTGCACAACACATAGAACAATGACCTCTTAGTGACCCCCCACACAGAATAATATCCCTATAGCTGTCCCCACACATTATAATTCCCCTATAGCTGTCCCCACACAGTATAATGCCCATATAGTGCCTCTCACACAGTATAATGCACCATTACTGCCCACATACAGTATAATGCCCCATAGCTGCCCACATACAGTATAAGGCTCCCATAGCTGCCCGTACAGTATAATGCCCCCATAGCTTCCTCATACAGTATAATGACCCCATAGTTGCCCCCATACAGTATAATGCCCACACAGCTGCCCCATACAGTATAATGTCCCCAAAGCTGCCCCTATACAGTATACTTCCCTATTGTGCCCCCCATACCCAGTATAATGTCCCCTTAGCTGCTGCCACACAGTATAATGCCCCATAGTGCCTAATAAAAAAATAATAAAACAAATATTGATCTATCCCCATTCCCACGTTGAGTGGAGGAGATACAGTGCAGTGTGTGGCTCGGCACAGACAGGCACGATGAAGTCACTACATCGCGCCTGTCTGTGTTGAGCTGCTCACATCTGGAGCTGGCATTACACAGTGAATGCTACAGCAAGGAGCCGTCAGCTCCTTGCTTCAACATTGGATTCAACTGTATCTGCTTCCTGAGGATGCAGATAGAGCTGAAAGCAGCACACACCACTGCTGGGGGACCGGCCCTGGGCCCTACCATCTCAGTGGGCCTGGGGCTACCCCCCCTGCCCCCCACTAGCCACTCTACTGGTTAACAGCTATTGTAAGTTTATGGGCAGCTTTATAGTTGACTAGGGCAGGTTTAGCAGATCAAAAAATTCCTAAACTTACTTGTGGCAAAGGTGGCATCATATGACAGTGCCACGTTTGAAGTCACTGAGCTTTTCAGTATGACTCATACTACTGCTATTATATGTCTGTGGAGATTGCATGGCTGTGTGCTTTATTTTATGTACCTGTTCACAATAGTTGTGGCTGAAACACCAGAACCCAATAATTAGGTGGGATGTTTGCATACGTTTGGCCATATAATGTACAATACTAAGAAGTGTTTACTCAATATGCAGAACAATAAAATAAAAAACATTACACTGAGAAATCTGTCCTTTTGTAAAAATGTATATATTTTTTTTCTTTCTATCTGTCTCCTTTTCTGTCTCTCTTCTGTCAGTCCCCTTTCTGTCCTCTTGGACCAGAGACGTATGTCACAAAATAGCTTGAATTCACATGGATACCATCAATAAGCACTATAGTTGAGCCTGGGCCTTACTGTAGCTTTTCTTAAACAAAAGGATTTAATTTGTTTAATGTTTTTTTATGTTTACTTTCTGTATTTTACATTGTTATTATAAAAGGTATATTTCCAGAAATATTATATACAAGTACCCATGTTGAAACAGTTTAGAGGAAGTCACATCAAGATTTGGTTTCTGCAAAAATACATTACAAAATTGCAACCAAATAAACCAAATAGTGTAGGTAAACCAACCTGTTGTTCAGTCAAAGAAAATTTTGACAAGATATTTTTTAGTATGTAATTCCCCTTTTAAAATATTTAGCATCATATTAGCTTTGATAGCAAATACTTGGACATTTGTTTCTTTTGTATTAGCACCAACATGAACTCAAGCTATCACTAACATGAATATGAATTATCTAACACAAACAAATACAAACCAATATGTGTTACTTTACCTTTTCTGTTCATACTGTGAGTAATTGCAGAGCGGAGCTATCCACAGCAATGAACCATCTGGCTATGTGTGCCTCTGCCAGCCCTCGCTTAGCTAACACGAATTTGTGGGATTTTCTTTATGGAAAGCCCAGATTAAATAAAACGTATGATTTAAGTAATCAAAGAAAATGAATTTATTTTTGCATGGTACAACTATATACAGGAGCCTGGCAATCTGTTATGGTAATGTTCTTTTCCCATAACTATTATTTTTACTATGATTTAATTGGTTCCCGACTGCCATCTGTACATAAATGTCCAGCGGTCGGGGTCCTTAAAATCCGTGCAATAGTTTATTCATGGCGTGGGTTTTAGCTGGCTGCCCTAGCGATTGGGCAATTGAATGTCGGGTGCACAACCTTTTATGCTCCGAGGGCCGCATTGAAAAATTGCACCCCTCCCAATGGCCACAATAAAAGTTAAAAGGGTGTTCCCACCTGCGACATTTATAGCATATAGAGAGTTTCTAATATAAATGTATAATAGAAATAAATGTCAGCCACGCAGTGCACCATTAGCACTTATTAGAGATGAGTGAATTTGTTCTACATGAATTGAATGCAGCACAAATTTCCAAAAAGTTTTGAATTCAGTAAATTCTGAAACTTTTGGAGTCCGTAGAGCATGAATCGTGGCAAAATGACGGTCATCGGGGAGTGCCGGCTGCCATTTTTTACAGATTACAAAAAGGATCATGTAACCGCAGACGGGCTTCCCCATTATGCCTTGCCAACAGCCTTCCCAAAATGCACTGCGGTTATCCCTTCCTCTACCCAGAATGTTGCTGTCAGTTTAACATTACTAATGCAGACTTGGCATTAAGAACTTGAAAGCGGTTTGAATCGGACACCAAATGAATTTTGGAAAATTCGCTCATCTTTAGGGTAGGGCCACATGGAGCGGCCCTGACACGGTCAAAATGCGGCTAACAATCGCGCTGGCACCATGTTCGGTGCGGGTGTCAAACAGTCTGTTAGTGGCCGCATGTTAACGTGTGTAAACCGTCCTTTTATCTGCAAAGTCGTGCGGCCATGAATTAATCCATGCTTTACGGCTGCACGATTTAGCAAATTACAACAACTTACCCCCTATTCATTCTCTATGGCAGCGCCGGAAAAAGCCGTACACTGCACTCGGCTATCTCCGGGGCTGCCATAGAGAATGAATGGAGCGGCAGTGCGCATGCGCATGTAACCGTAATACCCCTTAGCCTGTGCGGTTATTGGCCGCGTTGCGACCGTGTCAGGGCCGCTTCGTGTGGCCGTACCCTTAGTACTTAGCTGTTCCTTCTCCGCAGGCTATACCTCTTTCCAGCTCATTTTCTCTCTGACATGGAAGCCACTGTATTTTTTTAATTTTTTAACATTTCAACAATAGCCATATGTCTGTCCCAAGAATTCTTGAATGTTTAACTGTATGTGTCCCCACAATAGCTTATTAATAATAACTTTTATATACAGTGCTTAAAGAGGCTCTGTCACCAGATTTTGCAACCCCTATCTACTATTGCAGCAGATCGGCGCTGCAATGTAGATAAGAGTAAAGTTTTTTGTTTTTTTTAAATGAGCATTTTTGGCCAAGTTATGACCATTTTTATATTTATGCAAATGAGGCTTTCTAAAGTACAACTGGGCGTGTTTAAAGTAAAAGTACAACTGGGCGTGTATTATGTGCGTACATCTGGGCGTTTTTACTTCTTTTACTAGCTGGGCGTTGTGAATGGGAGTGTATGATGCTGACGAATCAGCATCATCCACTTCTCTTCGTTAACACCCAGCTTCTGGCAGTGCACAGACACAGCGTGTTCTCGAGAGATCACGCTGTGACGTCACTCACTTCCTGCCCCAGATCCTGCATCATGTCGGACGAGCGAGGACACATCGGCACCAGAGGCTACATTTGATTCTGCAGCAGCATCGGCGTTTGCAGGTAAGTCGATGTAGCTACTTACCTGCAAACGCTGATGCTGCTGCAGAATCAACTGTAGCCTCTGGTGCCGATGTGTCCTCGCTCGTCCGACACGATGCAGGACCTGGGGCAGGAAGTGAGTGACGTCACAGCGTGATCTCTCGAGAACACGCTGTGTCTGTGCACTGCCAGAAGCTGGGTGTTAACGAAGAGAAGTGGATGATGCTGAGTCGTCAGCATCATACACTCCCATTCACAACGCCCAGCTAGTAAAAGAAGTAAAAACGCCCAGATGTACGCACATAATACACGCCCAGTTGTACTTTTACTTTAAACACGCCCAGTTGTACTTTAGAAAGCCTCATTTGCATAAATAAAAAAATGGTCATAACTTGGCCAAAAATGCTCGTTTTTTAAAAAAAAAAAACGTTACTCTTATCTACATTGCAGCGCCGATCTGCTGCAATAGGAGATATTGGTTGCAAAATCTGGTGACAGAGCCTCTTTAAATATTTCTATCTCTGTTGCTTCTCTCCTCCTGAAAACATATACAAACGTGTACCATTTGCTTTTTACGTCTGTGTTTTTTATAGTGTGTACGTTTCGCTTAAACTTATAGGTCGGTATACGTTTCTGTCTGTTTTTTACCTAAAAAAAAGTATACATATCTATATAAATATTGTAAGGACGCACTCCTATTTTCTCGTGCTATTCAGGTTCGGGTTGGAGTACCCAAATATGTATATATAAAACCTAAATAAAAAGCACTTCAGGAATACTTGTTTGGTTTGGTTTTCAAGAAATTGTTACTTTATTATTTTTTTATTTCCAAAGAATAGTAACATAGGATGTATTTTTGAAGCAAGCGATGTATAGTTGAACGTTTAGGCCCAACCTAGGCCTTTCTCACAATCGCTGCAAAGAAATAAGACAAAGTAAGGACATGGTATATATATATATATATATATATATATATATATACATACAAAAACATTGGCAAGGGAAAAATATTACCAACAATGTAAGATACATAGAAACTAGATTCCAAGATCTATATTATGAATCCAGTACGAGACATGAGACTAACAGACCTAAACCTATCTATAACATGTCTCAATCAGAGAAATATATGGTATAAAATTATTATATATGACATGCATGTATAGTAAATCATCAAATGAAGACAAGTAACATATAGTAAATAATAAATGCATGTATGCAGGAGACTCCTAATCATGTATCCATCGAAAAATCTCAAGGTATAAAGCATATACAACGTAAAAACACATTATAAATTGACAAAAAATTACATATAGAAGCTATAGGAGAGGCATTAGCAAAATGCCTCTCAAGACCATACCATAAAGTACCGGTAATGAAATAGTGACCAGAATAAATTGCAAGGTAAAGTATAGTATAGGACATATCAAAATGGAATAGTGACCAAAAGCAGAAGGGTAGAGTAGGGCAACATGAAATAGATCTGAGGCTGCGCAGTATGTGTTAAGTCAATAAGGTTTACATGGAGAAGCTCCAGGGGGTGTAGCGTATACAGGGATCGTTACAAGACATACCTGCATAGAATGTGGACAGAGGAAATCCCGGCGTCATCCAGACGCTCCTGGTAAGTAGTGTGAGTCCAAGGGTGTTGGACGGCCCTGATATAGGGCGTGAAATCTCTAAGCCGGATATCCGGTCCCGCTGTGGAACGCAAACCTGTGAGCTCTATAAGTCCGTTTACATTGTTCTAGCTGCTCGAACATTATTAAGGGTGACACAATCCAGCATCCCCACAGCAACAAAACTTTTCCGGTTAGGGGTTTCTTCACATGCGACTCTAATTTTGTGGTCTATTTGATCAAATGCCCATGCGGGCTAACCTATGTGGGAGAAACCACCCAGCAATTAAGAGATCGATTGTCAGGCCATAAATCCACTATTAGATGCAAAAAAACGTGGCTACCACTCCCTGATCATTTCCTGAAATCTAACCACAATATCTCACAATTAAGATTTCAAGTGATTGATTTCAAGTGATACTATATGGTATGGTCTTGAGAGGCATTTTGCTAATGCCTCTCCTATAGCTTCTATATGTAATTTTTTGTCAATTTATAATGTGTTTTTACATTGTATATGCTTTATACCTTGAGATTTTTCGATGGATACATGCTTAGGAGTCTCCTGCATACATGCATTTATTATTTACTATATGTTACTTGTCTTCATTTGATGATTTACTATACATGCATGTCATATATAATAATTTTATACCATATATTTCTCTGATTGAGACATGTGATAGATAGGTTTAGGTCTGTTATTCTCATATCTCGTACTGGATTCATAATATAGATCTTTGAATCTAGTTTCTATGTATCTTACATTGTTTGTAATATTTTTCCCTTGCCAATGTTTTTGTATATATATATATATATATATATATATATATATATATATATATATATATATATATATATATATATATATATACATATACCATGTCCTTACTTTGTCTTATTTCTTTGCAGCGATTGTGAGAAAGGCCTAGGTTGGGCCGAAACGTTAAACTATACATCGCTTGCTTCAAAAATACATTCTATGTTACTATTCTTTGGAAATAAAAAATAATAAAGTAACAATTTCTTGAAAACCAAACCAAACAAGTATTCCTGAAGTGCTTTTTATTTAGGTTTTATAAAAAAAAGTATAATTTTTTTTTTTCAAAGTGAACAGTGATAGAAAAAAAAAAACAACGGATAGATTTACTGTATGCAAATGGATACAAACGTAGCATTACGTTTGCATATGTTGTCCTTTGAGATCAATGCTAAAAAAAAGTTACATCGCGTATACCTTTTTTTTTTTAAGTAAAGAGTAGCGTAGCAGACTACACTTTTCCATACTTTAAAAAAACAGTATCCCAACTGCTATTTTGGTCTACATTCGACAGATTATAGTCTATGTGTACGCCGAGCTATACATTTCAATACTTTTTTAGTGTTTAAAAACGTATATGCTCGGCGGATAGCACAAACGCAATGTGAATAGAGCCTAGGCTGTACATGTTTAATTCTTTAAGTCTTTCCTGATATGTTTCAGTATGCAGCCAAGGAACCATTTTAGTTGCCCTCAGAATTTTCTACATTTTCTCTATTGTTGTCTTTCTTTAGAGAGGGTCTCCAAAACATAGGATCAGTCACAAAAGAGTGCTCACATATATCTGTTCGGGTACTAATCAGTCTCAACCGGCAGGGATAATACGCTGAGTTCGTACGAAAGGAATCACACCACACAGAGTCTGGTACAAAGCTCCTCACTCAGCATCAGGCGTCGCTGACTTATTTATTAGACACATTTGTTCTATATATCCCCTTTCTCCTGGGGGTGGGTACATGTTATCACACTTTTATAAAAGCACGTATCACTGTAAGCCTCTTGATACTTGTGTCATCCATGGATAGGTTCACCCTTATCTGGTCCTTTAGATATGTCTTCCTAGTTCATAGTTCGTTCATACCAGGAAGTGACTTGTTATTTTATTAGTGCGTAGTCCCTGTTCAGGGGCCATCTTGCCACGTATACTTATCTAATCCTATTACTATTGCTTCATCACAATTATGTACACAACTCTATAGTCTATATTTTATTAAAGAAAGAAAATTATTATAAACATTAACTTCTGTCCACTCCATCCTTCACATATCTTCCAAGTCCTGCGGTTATACCTATGATCAATGCAGGGAAGAGTGAATGGAGCTCCTGTCTAATGGTGGCACTTCGTACTTTGCATCAGCAGTATGCATCTGTCTTTTGGTAACCGTACCGTTATAAACTACATGCTTATTTGTGTCCTCATGACTGGGGGCATATAGAATGGTATTGAGGGCCACATGCGGTCTGCGGCCCACAGGCTGTGCAACCCAGGTATACACCATGGTTTAGATTGGCTCCTTAACACCCAATGTACCCTGCTGCCCATCTCCTGCTGACATAATTAGAATAAGATGCAACAGCTACTATTTTATTACAAACATGAAAATAAATAAAAGCAGATTTTATATTTACAGACTCTGTAGCTAAACATTAAGCTATGCTGTCTCTACAATAAAACAAAATTTCATTCTTTCTGATTAATAGGTATAGATTTTATAATTGTCCCAACGCATTTAAAATGAAAAATGTAAAACAGTAGGGTACAGATGGAAGGGAGTATGGCTGTAGGATCCGACTACAGAGGGCATGTTTGTTGTCTGTTACCATGGAGACACATGGGTTTGCATAGAAACTGTAGACACAAAACTGTAGGACATTCTCAATGAAGATTATATGCAAAGTTGCTTAATTTTGTCTTTCAGGTGCATTTGGACAATGGCTGTGAAGATGCACATTGCCTCTTTAGTATACATATAATCAAATCAATAAATATAACTCTATTTTTCTAAGAAACTAGATTTTTTTATACTTACAAATATAATTTATTATTAATAATTATATCCGTATAGTGTCCTTTTAGACAAAATTGTAACTTAAGTTAGAGTATAAAGAATAACTGTTCTGTTACATCTTTGCACCGTATGTGTTTAATCTCTGTGTAGAGGTCACCATATGTTTATATGAAAGTAAGAGTCTGATCCTTAAAATATTAGACATCTGCCATTTTTCAAATAAGAAAATGTGATGCATTCAGCATCTTTGAAACTTGCCCTAAGCTGAATGTCAGTTTAGTAGCTGTGAATCACACAGATTTGTTTCTTCTGCCTTTGAATTTGGCCCATGGCCCACATTCATAAAGAGTTTAGAAGCATATTTTTCTCTATACCACAAAATGTCTGTTTTCCAATTAGTTTTCTCTGAAACAAATCTACGGTTGAATCATTTCTCCTACACCAAATATAATCAGCTCAAAATATGACAATTGTTATATAAATATATTTGATATACTGCAGTGCGCCTAAGCAGAAATGTATCTTCTTTACTGTCCTCCCGAGGTCTCACTGAGTTTAAAAGTAAGCTTCACTGAGAAATATTTGTGATCATGTGAATTGTATAAAGGTTTACTAGAGTTTGAACTTGAGCGGTCATTATCATTATAAAGGTACTCTGCAAGGGGTGATTAATAAAAAAAATTCTCAAATGCACTCTCACAGTCCAAGAAATTGTGTGTAGAAAAAGGATATGACAACTGGTGCTCTGTACACAAAAAGTGTACCCAACAGCTGCTGCCACCTTTTTAACCACACTGGCCATTGCCTGGGGCTGGGTCCATATGGTTATGAAAGTGTAGAAAATGTTTCTTTCAAGTTTTAAGAGCCGTAACTTGTTTCTTTTTCTGTCAATATAGTCGTATGATGGCTTGCTTTTTTGTGGGACAAGTTGTAGTTTTTATTGGTGCCATTTATTGTACTACATAATGCACTTGGAAACTTAAAGAAAAAAATCCTTGGGGGGGGGGGGCGTGAAATGGGAAGAAAACAGCCATTCCTCCATTCTATTTTGTGTTTTGTTTTACGGTATTCACTGTGCGGTAAAAATGAAATTGTAACTTTATTCTGTGGATTAATATGATTATGGCGGTTCCAAATTTACATAGTTTTTCAATATTTTATTACTTTTACGGTTTATGGCTTTGGATGCTATTTTTCTTTTAACTCCTACCCTCTTGGCCACTTTTGACTTTCGGGACAGAGCCTAATTTTTAAAATCTGACATGTTTCACTTTATGTGGTAATAACTTGAGAATGCTTTTACCTATTCTGATATTGTTTTCTTGTGACACATTGGACTTCATGTTAGTGGCAAAATTTGCTCCATACATTCAGTATTTAATTTTGAAAAACACCAAAATGCAGCGAAAAATTGCAAAAATTAGCATTTTTCTAAATTTAAATGTATCTACTTGTAAGACAGGCAGTTATACCACACAAAATTGTTGCTAATTAACATTCCCCCATATGTCTACTTTGGATTGGCATCGTTTTTTCAACATCCTTTTATTTTTCTAGGATATTACAAGACTTAGAACTTTGGCAGCAATTTCTCACATTTTCAAGAAAACTTCAAAAGGCTATTTTTACAGGGGCCAGTTCGGTTGTGAAGCGATTTTTAGGGCCTTACATATTAGCGATTTTTAGAACCTTATATATTAGAAACTCCCAATAAGATCCATTTTAAAAACTTCACCCCTCAAAGTATTCAAAATAGCATTTATAAAGTTTCTTAACCCTTTAGACATTTCACAAGAATTAGGGTATGTTCACACGCAGTCACACGAGTCAAAAACTTCTCAAAATACGGAGCTGTTTTCAAAGGAAAACAGCCCCTGATTTTCAGATGTTTTAGCTGCGTTTTTTACGGCCGCTTTTGGAGCTGTTTTCAATAGTGTCTATGAGAAAACAGCTCCAAAAACGTTCCAAGAAGTGTCATGCACTTCTTTTGACAAGCCGTCATTTTACGCACCGTATTTTGACAGCGACATGTAAAATGACAGCTCATTTGCACAGAACATCGTAAGACCCATTGCAAGCAATGGGCAGATATTTGCCGACGTATTGGAGCCATCTTTTCAGGCGTAATTCGAGGTGTAAAACGCCTCCATTATGTCTGAAAAGAGGTCGTGTGCACATACCCTTAAAGCAAAGTAGAGGTGAAAATTAAAAATTTTTTTTTGTAACACAGAAAGGTTTACCAGAGAAATGCAATTTAATATCTATTGCCCAGATTCTGCAGTTTTTAGAAATATCCCACATGTGGTCCTAGTGTGGTAATGTACTGAAGAACAGGCCTCAGAAGCAAAGGAGCATCTAGAGAATTTTGGGGCCTCCATTTTATTAGAAAATATTTTAGGCTCCAAGTCAGGTTTGAAGGGCTCTTTTGGTGCCAAAATAGTGGAAATCCCCCAAAAGTGACCCAATTTTATATACTATATAGTGAGCATTTTGACCCCACAGGTTTGTTGCAGAAATTATTGGAAGTAGGCCGTGAAAATTAAAATCTACATTCTTTCAAAGAAAATGTAGGTTTAGCTATTTGTCAAGAAAAGGGCATTCAGGAATCTGAGGGAGATTACTAAGGAGTGGACTGCGGCTGGAGTCAGTACTTCAAGAGCCACCACACACAGATGTATACAGGACATGAGCTGCAACTGTCGCATTCCTTGAGACAACGTCAGAAGCGTCTTACCTGGGCTAAGGAGAAAAAGGACTGGTATGTTGCTCAGTGGTCCAAAGTCCTGTTTTCAGATGAAAATAATTTTGCATTTCATTTGGAAATCAAGGTCCCAGAGTCTGGAGGAATAGTAGAGAGGCACTCAATCCAAGTTGCTTGTGGTCCAGTGTGAAGTTTCCACAGTCAGTGATGGTTTGGGGAGCCATGTCATCTGCTGGTGTTGGTCCACTGTGTTATATCAAGTCCAGAGTCAACGCAGCCGTCTACCAGGAAATTTTAGAGCACTTCATTCTTCCCTCTTCTGACAAGCTTTATGGAGATGCTGATTTCATTTTCCAGCAGGACTTGGCACCTGCCCACACTGCCAAAAGTACTAATACCTGGTTTAATAACCACAGTATCACTGCGCTTAAATGGCCAGCAAACTCACCTGACCTAAACCCCATAGAGAATCTATGGGGTATTGTCAAGAGGAAGATGAGCGACACCAGACCCAACAATGCAGACGAGCTGAAGCCCGCTATAAAAGCAACCTGGGCCTCCATAACACCTCAGCAGTGCCACGTATACAGGCACTGTCCGTATACATACTTCCAGCAGAGGGCTTGTTTGTATTTTTAACATATATGTGGTTCGTCAGTTTGCTGAAATAGCATAATAAAGTTATTTATTTTATAAATAAGGATAGTTGGGAAATAGGTTTTTTTTGCCGGTGGCAATTTTGTATATATATATATATATATATATATATAAAATGGTCCAATTCCCGCCAACTATCAGGGTCCCCTTTTTTGTTTATAAACTTTGTACTCCCTACACAGTAATACCTCCCTATGTGTTCCCATACAGTAATGCTACATATCAGAGATAGCATATCTATAAGACTAAGGCTCCTATAGCTACACCGCTGGATAAAATTGGATGCATTATCTCAGCAGACATTATCATACATGATAGGCTTAGATACATGGCCCAGCAGACAGTATCACACATGATATACTTAGATACAGGGCCCCAGCAGTAAGTATCCTTGTACTAACATACGTCCACCCCCCAAAAAAAATGTGTGTGTATATGTATGTAATTGCTTTGCTTTGTTATGTGTTACAAATTTTTTGTGTATGTTTGTGTTTTTTACAGGTTCGGATGTTGGACTACTTCGGATTCGAGGACTACTTCGATGACGGATTATTTTATTCTCAATAAAATGGTTAAGGAGGGATGTGTGTTTTTATTTTTATTTCAATAACAAACACTAACCCCCATTATTACCCTGGTACCCACCGCCACCAGGGGTGCCGGGAAGAACAGAGTACGATCCATCACCCGATCAGCTGCAGTGACGGACGGGCACTGGGGCGGCCGCAGGCTGGTATCATTGGGCTGGGAAAGGCCAGAAACAGTGGCCCTTCCCACCATGGTAATGCTGCCTGCCGCTGCTGTGTTGTGTTTGGCTGGTTATGAATAATGGGGGGGTCGTTTTTAAAAAAAAATTAATTTCGTGGGGCCACCCCCATTTTTAGATACATGGTCAATCAGCCAGTGGCCATCACTGAATTGGTAGTAATAAAAGTTTAAGAGAAAATACAAGGACAGAGAAAAAATATTTTATTGAAATAAAAAAAAAACACACAACCCTCGTTAACCATTTTATTGAAAATAAAAAAAGCGGTTATCGAAGTAGTCCTCGAATCTGATTTAGTCCAACAACCGAACCTGTAAAAAGCACACACAACTAAAACCCATTAGTAACACATGTGGTAGGCTTAGATACAGGGCCAATGTGTGATACTGTCTGTTAGACCATGTATCTAAACCACAAGGTAGGCCTAGATACAGGACCCCAGCAGACAGTAATCTTATACTGTATAAGATTACAGTCTGCTGGGGCCCTGCATCTAAGTATCTTACCATAACCACATGGTAAGCTTAGATACAGGGCCAATATGTGATACTGTCTGTTAGACCATGTACAGGGTGGGCTTAGATACATGGCCCATGTGTGATCCTGTCTGATGTGTCCTGTATATAAGCCTACCGCATGGTGGGCTTATATACAGGGCCTCAGCAGACCATAATCTTATACTGTATAAGATTACGGTCTGCTGGGGCCGTGTATCTAAGAATCTTACCATAACCACATGGTAAGCTTAGATACAGGGCCAATATGTGATACTGTCTGTTATACCATGTATCTAAGCCTACCACAAGGTAGGCTTAGATACAAGGCCCATCAGACAGTATCATACATAGACATACATACATACATACATACATACATGCCCCCATATAGAAGTTAGTCCGTTGTTCTCCCATGTAAAAGTCAAGCGAGCACCCAGTTTCTGTCCTGCTTTGCCCTAGTTTGGTGCCTTTGCTTCAATAAAAATAATTAAAACAAACTCACCTAACACGTTCCGACCACAAGCTGAACGTTCCCGACTCCTGTCACTGTCTTCTCACTGGCACTTGACTTGGGGCCGCTCGCATCCACAATAACATAGCGATGCGGCGCAGTCGCACAGATGACGTAATCGCGTCAGCGTGACATGAATATGTCATCTGCGCAGCAACGCTAGGTTGTTATGGATGCGAGAGGTAGGGTCTCCGCTCTGCTCCTCTGCAATCTGCCACCACGGACGGGTACAGTTCGTTTAAGCAGGTGGGCGTCGTAAAGCACGCGGCAGCCGAGTGGACCCCTACAAGAGCAGTGGGCCCTGGCACTTGCCCAGGTTCGCCGGGTGCTGACGCCGGCCCTGTCTCTGACTATTTTTCATCTTTCCAGACAGTAGTTTTAGCAACATTCTGGATAAAAGTGCTTACCAGTTTTGAGCAGAGAAACAAAATACTTAAAGAGGCTCTGTCACCAGATTGTGCAACCCCTATCTGCTATTGCGGCAGATCGGCGCTGCAATGTAGATTACAGTAACGTTTTTATTTTTTAAAAACGAGCATTTTTGGCCAAGTTATGACCATTTTCGTATTTATGCAAATGAGGCTTGCAAAAGTACAACTGGGCGTGTTGAAAAGTAAAAGTACAACTGGGCGTGTATTATGTGCGTACATCGGGGCGTGTTTACTACTTTTACTAGCTGGGCTTTCTGAAGAGAAGTATCATCCACTTCTCTTCAGAACGCCCAGCTTCTGGCAGTGCAGATCTGTGACGTCACTCACAGGTCCTGCATCGTGTCGGCACCAGAGGCTACAGATGATTCTGCAGCAGCATCGGCGTTTGCAGGTAAGTCTATGTAGCTACTTACCTGCAAACGCTGATGCTGCTGCAGAATCAAATGTAGTCTCTTGTGCCGACACGATGCAGGACCTGTGAGTGACGTCACAGATCTGCACTGCCAGAAGCTGGGCGTTCTGAAGAGAAGTGGATGATACTTCTCTTCAGAAAGCCCAGCTAGTAAAAGTAGTAAACACGCCCCGATGTACGCACCTAATACACGCCCAGTTGTACTTTTACTTTTCAACACGCCCAGTTGTACTTTTGCAAGCCTCATTTGCATAAATACAAAAATGGTCATAACTTGGCCAAAAATGCTCGTTTTTAAAAAATAAAAACGTTACTGTAATCTACATTGCAGCGCCTATCTGCTGCAATAGCAGATAGGGGTTGCACAATCTGGTGACAGAGCCTCTTTAAATCAAGATCTATTCCCATGGAAATTGGAGCCGCCAACATTAAAGCCCTCTCTGTAGAAATGAAACTGCTTCGGGAAAAGTGGCCTGCTCTACTCTCTGAAGCTAAATCTGTTGCTGATTGTATGGAGATTCCAAAGGAGCTACTGAATTCTCAACAATTGCGCCAAAGGAAGTCAAAGCACCATGAAGCTATACATCCTGAAGATCATTTCAAAGCTAATGTCTTCCTTGTGGCAATGGACACAATAATTTCTGATCTTCATCAGCTCTTCAAATCGATGGACGATGTATGCAAATTATTTGCTCCAATCCTGAAACTGAGAACAATGAGTGAAGAAGACCTGATGACATCCACTGGCGAATTGATCTCTGCATACCCTGATGACTTCACATCATCTTTACTCTGTGAACTGCAACATCTCTGTAAAATGTATGAGGCTACATTCCCAGAAAACTTGGGTCCACTAGATTTGCTAAACACTATTTATGAACTAGAGCTTCATGGAATATTTACAGAGGTGTGTATTGCTCAGGGCTGGCCTTAGGGGTGTGCGACTTGTGCCATTACACCGGGCACATCACTCCAGCATGTCCCCTGCTTGTATTTCAGAACAGGGTTGCCAACCATCCATTAATTCACGGACAGTCCGTGAAAGTACTTTTAGAAACTGTCCGTTGTGTTCGGAATAAATAAATAGAATGTGTCCGTGGTTTCTAGTTTCTTTTTTTGTCCAAAGAGCTGCGCATGTGCAAGTTACGTTGGTTAGAGGAAGGAGAAGTATGTGCTGGGTCACATGCATGCTGCGTGATGACCTCAAGAAGTAACTTGTGAGCCTTCTCCGCCTCCGCGCACCATGTCTGGTATGTACTGCTAGCAGGGCCCTCCTGCCCGCCAGTGAGGAGGAGGAGGAGGAGGAGAACAGAGTACAGCAGCAGAAATCGAATTGGCTGAGACCTGACAGGAGGCACAGGAGAATATATGCAGAGCAGGATGCTGGGCTGCCATTACTTCAGCTTATACTGCTGATGTGTGAAGCCACCTGTATAGCTGCTGCTGCTGCTAAAATTTCTCTTAAGCCCTGTACAACCCAGTACTCCAGTCCTTGAGAGCCTCTTCAGCTCCTAATCTCCCCCCGTACACGCTTCCCCCTAGCACTGGGGCACCCCTCCCTGCTGAAAAAATGAGAGGAGACGGAAGTTGCAGAGAAAGAGGAGTCGACTACAGGAAGGAGATAAGTGCCAACGTATAAAGCCAAAGGGGTGACTGGAGTTTGCAATTACTGTGTGTCTCAATGTATGTATGTATATGTGTAGTATGTATGTATGTATGTATGTATGTATGTATGTATGTATGTATGTATGTATCTATGTATGTACAGTGAAGGAAATAAGTATTTGATCCCTTGCTGATTTTGTAAGTTTTCCCACTGTCAAAGACATGAACAGTCTAGAATTTTTAGGCTAGGTTAATTTTACCAGTGAGAGATAGATTAACTAAAAAAAGAAAAAGAAAATCACATTGTCAAAATTATATATATTTATTTGCATTGTGCACAGAGAAATAAGTATTTGATCCCTTTGGCAAACAAGACTTAATACTTGGTGGCAAAACCCTTGTTGGCAAGCACAGCAGTCAGACATTTTTTGTAGTTGATGATGAGGTTTGCACACATGTTAGATGGAATTTTGGCCCACTCCTCTTTGCAGATCATCTGTAAATTATTAAGATTTTGAGGCTGTCGCTTGGCAACTTGGATCTTCAGCTCCCTCCATAAGTTTTCGATGGGATTAAGCTCTGAAGACTGGCTAGGCCACTCCATGACCTTAATGTGCTTCTTTTTGAGCCACTCCTTTGTTGCCTTGGCTGTATGTTTCGGGTCATTGTCGTGCTGGAGGACCCAGCCACGAGCCATTTTTAATGTACTGGTGGAGGGAAGGAGGTTGTCACTCAGGATTTGACGGTACATGGCTCCATCCATTCTCCCATTGATGCGGTGAAGTAGTCCTGTGCCCTTAGCAGAGAAACACCCCCAAACATAATGTTTCCACCTCCGTGCTTGACAGTGGGGACGGTGTTCTTTGGGTCATAGGCAGCATTTCTCTTCCTCCAAACACGGCGAGTTGAGTTAATGCCAAAGAGCTAAATTTTAGTCTCATCTGACCACAGCCCCTTCTCCCAATCACTTTCAGAATCATCCAGATGTTCATTTGCAAACTTCAGACGGGCCTGTACATGTGCCTTCTTGAGCAGGGGGACCTTGCGGGCACTGCAGGATTTTAATCCATTACGGCGTAATGTGATACCAATGGTTTTCTTGTTGACTGTGGTCCCAGCTGCCTTGAGATCATTAACAAGTTCCCCCCGTGTAGTTTTCGGCTGAGCTCTCACCTTCCTCAGGATCAAGGATACCCCATGAGGTGAGATTTTGCATGGAGCCCTAGATCGATGTCGATTGACAGTCATTTTGTATGTCTTCCATTTTCTTACTATTGCACCAACAGTTGTCTCCTTCTCACCCAGCGTCTTACTTATGGTTTTGTAGCCCATTCCAGCCATGTGCAGGACTATGATCTTGTCCCTGACATCCTTAGAAAGCTCTTTGGTCTTGCCCATGTTGTAGAAGTTAGAGTCAGACTGATTAATTGAGTCTGTGGACAGGAGTCTTTTATACAGGTGACCATTTAAGACAGCTGTCTTTAATGCAGGCACCAAGTTGATTTGGAGCGTGTAACTGGTCTGGAGGAGGCTGAACTCTTAATGGTTGGTAGGGGATCAAATACTTATTTCTCTGTGCACAATGCAAATAAATATATATAACTTTGACTATGTGATTTTCAGGTTTTTTTTATATAATCTATCTCTCACTGGTAAAATTAACCTAGCCTAAAAATTCTAGACTGTTCATGTCTTTGACAGTGGGCAAACTTACAAAATCAGCAAGGGATCAATTACTTATTTCCTTCACTGTATGTATGTATGTATGTATGTATGTTTATATGTAGTATGTGTGCATTGTGTGTGTATGTATGTATTTATGTATGTATGTATGTATGTATGTATGTATGTATGTATGTATGTGTGCAGTGTTTATGTACAGGTATCTCCCTGCTCTGCTATCTATGAGGCCAGTGGTTCCCAACCGGGGTGCCGCAAGAACCCTCCAGGGGTGCCGCGACACTCCTCTGAACCACGGCCATTTTTCTCTCCTCCTCATAGTGCAAAGTGCATGTGAGGAGGAGGAAATTTTTTGCAGCCTCCGTAGATGGCACCCTTCACACCCCTTCCTGTACATAGTGCCACTGTAGGAAGGAAGGTTTCAACTCCTGCATGGAGCGCTTGATACCTCTGTTCATATTTGGACAGTGACATCAGGGTCAACTCCTAAAGTGGAATCCCTGTCCACAGGGTTGCTGGCACGGTGATTCGGCTCCAGGAGAAGCCCCTGACGTAACTGTCCATAAATGTATACTTCTGTCTACAGGAGGGGGGCTGTATAGCACTGTCTACAGGGGGGCTGTATAGCACTGTCTACAGTAAGGGCTGTATAGTACTGTCTACAAGGGGGCTGTATAGCACTGTCTACAGGGGGGCTGTATAGCACTGTCTACAGGGGGGGCTGTATGGAACTGTCTACAGGGGGGGTCTGTATAGCACTGTCTACAAGGGGGTTGTATAGAACTGTCTACAGGGGGGCTGTATAACACTGTCTACAAGGGGGACTGTATAGCACTGTCTACAAGGGAGGGCTGTAAAGCAGAATCTACAGGGGGGCTGTATAGCGCTGTCTACAGGGGGGGGCTGTATAACACTGTCTACAGGGGCCTGTATAGCACTGTCTACAAGGGAGGGCTGTATAGCAGAATCTACAGGGGGGCTGTATAGCATTGTCTACTGGGGGATGTATAGCACTGTTTACAGGGGCCTGTATAGCACTGTTTACAGGGGGGCCTGTATAGCATTGTCTACAGAGGGGGCTGTATGGCATTGTCTAGAGGGGGGCACTTTCTACAAGGGCGGCCTGTGTGTGGCACCCAGGGGAGTGGTGCCCAGTCAAAAGTTTGCTATGGTGCCTAGTGTTTCCTAGTTTTGCCCCTGCTGATGACCTATTCTGTGGACAGGTAATCAGATGGACAACCCCTTTAGGGAAAGAACATGGAATATCATTGATGCACCATACAGTAGCACATGGAGCACCTTTGAGTCTGTAAGACATTTATAACTTGTAAAGTGAACTGCCACAATGCGGGTTGGGGTAGGCGAATTATGGATAGGTAAGAGGGACCAGTAGCAATTTGGTAAGCTTGAGGTATTTCACCATTAAATGGACTGCAAAATTGATGTTGCCTGCTATAATTAGTACAGAAAATTTCTGTTGCTAAAAACACACAGTAGTTTTAGTGAAAATTGGTTTGATAGATTTCTTCATGTTCTTCCATGTATCTTGTGACAGATTGACAATTAAAATAACCTGCCAAGGGCACCAAAAGTGATTGAAATACCATAAATTTAGCCAGAAACAAATAACCTTTTCAAAAAGGCACATGAATAATTTTGTACTCCCTGAAGATTTTTCTTCTTTTAACCACTTATCTCATAGCATGCAATTAAATTGAAATTATTTCTATTCACAATATCTAGCTTCCTGTACTGGCGTCCCATTTTCAGCTGTAAAATAAGTTATATTCAATCTGTCACATTTAATATTTCTATACTCTGCACATTGTATTAGAAGTTTACAGTGCAATTGTTTAAGATCACATGCCACATGCAAAGTACTTACATAGCGACATAATGTAATGTGATTGTCTCATAGCAAAGTTGTGTACAATATTTTGCCCCAAGTGAAAGAAAATCAAATACTAATGGTTATTTGAGCAGAGATTAATATGTCAATGTGTTAGTACATTTCTAGCCCTTTGTTCAGCACATTTATGTAATGATTGCTGCTGGGATGATAGGATTTCAAAGAAAAAGTCTTGAGTTGTCGTATTTGTAATTCAGATGTCCAGATCAAGGAACGTTAGGAATAATAAAAATATATGATTCTGAGAAAATTTAGTTTTTATAACTCAGTTAGATTTATTGCAGGCTTCGTTCTTGCCTAGTAAGGTCTTTTACCCTTGGGGCACAAAACAATGAAGCAATGAAAGGCAGTTTTTTTTTAGTTCCTTTTTAGTTTTCCCTCAAGCTAATGTCCAATATATTTCACACAGAAAAAAGCATTGTAATCAATTTTCTCACAACAAAATATCAAAGGTTGAAGGAAACCCAACAAGGCTAATTGGCTTTCCATAAACATATAATAGAAGATAACATATTAGGCATCTGCCAAAGCAACAGAGAATAATTGCTGTATTATTGATGAATGGCTGAGCTGCAACAAATATGCTGATCTATAATCAAGTAATTTGTAGGAAGAATTTCATAGTAGCGACTCACAAGGAACAGTTCAGCTCTAGATCGAGGCGCTTATGAGCTTTATCTTAATAACTGATATTTATAGATACTGTAAAACAGTCCTAAATGTGTACTTATGAACATCCACATTTAACCCCTAGCCGCAGTCACTTAAATTTTTTTATTTAAGTTTTTTCCTCCCCACATTTTAAGACCCATTACTTTTTTATTTTTTCGGCGGGATGAGTTGTAGTTTTTAATGCCACCATTTAATGTACCATACAATGTACTGAGAAACTTTTAAAAAGTATTTTGTGGGGTGGATTGGTCACCTGAAAGTCACGACATATTTTCAGCCGTATTATGGAGTGTAAAATGCTTGCTCTGATCAACACTTAAAATATGCCTGCAGACAGCTTCCTATTGTTTGCATTAGGAAATACACTTTGTAGTTCATCGGAGAAGTATTTTTACTTTAAACGCTTCGTAAAACCAGAAGTGATATGTCATTCTTGAAGCGTTTTATAAGCTTATTTTTCCCATTTCCCATTGACACAAAAAAAAAAACACCCCAAAAATAGGATTCATATGCGCTTCAGAAATGCTCTCAAAAATCAAAAACGCTTTGAGAGTCTTCTAAAAAAAAAACACATGGATTTAAGAAGCTGTTTTCTCTTGAAATCAGCATTGTTTTTACAGCCTGAACATGGCCAAAGGAAAGGTACACTTTGAGTTGCATTTATATAAACTATTTATTTTTACACCAAAGGAAAAAATGGATGAACAAGACCTTCGGAAATAGTAAAATTTTGTTTGGCTAAAGGCAGTTTGTACAGCTAAAAAGGTGTTTATATTTTTTTTGTGATATGTTTATATTCAGTAAGATATTACATTGTATCTGTAATCTGAGATAAAGTGATATATATTCTAGCTGTATACAAATCTTAGCTTTTGCTACTTAACCAGTGTGCTGTGGGTTAGCCTTTGACATTGGGAAGGAGAGAAATACAAAACTATTACTTAAAAACGATTTGAAATGAATATTTGATCAACCGTTTCTATTTCTCTATAACCTACTGTATACATTTGAAATATTGTGCAATCTCTATTTTGCCATGTTATATGATGCATCAGTAGGCAGGGCGGATTCCAGCTTTTCTGCTGCTTGAGGCAATATGTGGAATGCCCACCCTTATTAACTAAATCAATGTTGCCATATGCCCACGCCCTTAAACAGATTTTCCAGCCCCATAAAACGCTTTCAAATATGGTATAAAATAGATGGGGGTGTACTCTTGTAAGTGTGCCTTTCGAGTCCCCTACCACTCCCACATTGACAGTTAATTGGTCCCTCGCTAGCCTTTGCCTACTGGCTACAGCAATGATGTGTCAATTTGACATGCTGCCAATTACTAGCCAAACCAGTGATGTTAGTGATGCTGACCCATCATTACCTGAGACGGGTAAACTCGGACTTTGCGTGAGCCAGTGAACTGTCCATATAGAAATGGCAGGGTATTAGAAAGGTAAACACAAATCCTTTTGTTATTTTATACTAAATGTCAAAATAATTTTAGTGTAGATTTAGAATTTATGTCTCAACTAAATAAGTGCCCTATATTGTACATGATGTGATCGGTGCTGTAATGTAGATTACAGCAGTGTTTTTTATTTAGAAAAACAATCATTTTTTACGGAGTTATGACCTATATTAGCTTTATGCTAATGACTTTCTTAATGGACAACTGGGCACGTCTTACTTTTTGACCAAGTGGGCGTTGTGGAGAGAAGTGTATGACGCTGACCAATCAGCGTCATACACTTCTCCCCATTCATTTACACAGCACATAGTGATATAGCTAGATCACTATGTGCAGCCACACAGGACGTGATGTGTATTCAGAATCCTGACCACTTCTCTGCACTTCTCTGTGATTTACAGCATAGCACAGCGAGATCTAGCTGTAAATGACAGTTTACAGCATAATCTCGCGAGACTATGCCTGCTATGCTGTAAATCACAGAGAAGTGGTCAGGATTGGGAGAGCATGGTGTACAGATGTCTGGCATTGCATGCAGGGCAGCCTGCACTCTTACAGCATGGGCGTTCTAAATAGGCTGCTATTTGGCGATATATGCTGTGCCTCACTATCCAAACACTATGCCTCCATGTTTTACACACTACACTCACGTTTTTGTATCACTCACAGCCCCTCAAGGTTAGTGGGAGTGGCTATCATTATTTAAACACACCTGGGCACTTCCCTTCATCAGCATTCTCTGACCCGGCCGCGTCCTGTTTGGAACAGGTTTTTACCCTCCTCCTAATTTGTCAGTATGGCCTTTTCTGTGGTTTTAATTTTTGGGTACAAAACACTTTTTGATTACTTTTTACTCCTGATTTTGGGAGGCAAGATGAACAGAAAACAGCTATTCTGGAATTGTTTTTTTAGTTTCTCTTTATGGTGTTTATTGTGCAGGATAAATAACACTCATTATATAATGCGAGTTGTTACAAATGCAGCAATAACATCTATGTGTCTTTTTTTTTTCTTTTTTTTCAATAATAAAATGCAAAAAGTATTTTTTTTAGATTTTTTTTCTGTAAAATCACTTTCGCGGTCAGCATTGTGATATTCTCTTCCCTCCACATGGATGTCCATGATAACCTTTTAGTGCTGGCTCAGATTTCATAGATAAAGACTCTGTATGTGAGATGTGACCCTGCACTGACACATTATCACTGATACATCCTTACTAAGAGAAGAGTAACGCCCAATGTATAACTGCTAACCCCCAGCCGGAGCAGCACTGGTACTGAGGATTGATTACATTGCTGTGCTGCAGACCTCCCCTCCAGGGTCTTTGTTGGAAACGCTCTTCATAAGGCAGGGGTTGGCTGGCAATTTTATCCTGGGGGCAAGCACTGGCCCATGAATAGTGGCCCATCCTTGACCTGTTTATCTCTGCCTGAGGTATAAAGACTTCAGAGGTAACTGGGCTTTATATCAAGCTTCTGTTAAAAGATGGCGGCTAGTGGTGTGGTTTTCATTAGGATCGCATATGAATGTGCAATTCCAGATACATAACTGAGCTGTAAGCAACACCATAATCATTTAGAGGGACCAACAACTAAAAACTTTTGGTTCCTCATCGCTGTGATAACAAATCCCCCCCCCATTAATGTATATTATATGTAGTCTATTCGAACCCCCATAGCAAAATTAACAGTGAGTGGGTCCCCACTTTGAGAATGGGCCAAATTGTGATGGCTAAACAATTGGATTAGAGTATCTTCAAAATGGCAGGTCTTGTGAGGTACTTCCGGTATACAGTGGTTTGTACAGGGGTGGATCAAAAATTGAAATATTTGAATGGGGGTGAAAAGCAACACTTTTTTCGGTTACAGCTCTTGCCACTCCCTTAAGTATGTAAATCATACCATCAACACAAGGAGGAAAATAGAATTGGAACATAGAAACCCCTAATCATATGGTTAAGGACAGAGCTACATTGATTTTTTTCAGTCAGGGACAAGTGTATGCATAACCAATCGTACTGCCATACAGTGACCATTTAGTGGTCAGATACCAGTACTATAGTGCACTTTAAAGAGTATTATTATGCTCAGACCATACAGTGACCATACAGTGGTGAGACACCAGGTCTACACTGGTAGTCTCCGGAGTATTATCGCGCTGTAGACCATACATGAGAATACAGTACTGATCAGACGCAGTTACAGACAGAATACATAACAATTAAACAGGACCTTTCAGCTCTACAGACCTGTCTATTTTAGTAAGCACTTGTATTAAACAATAAATAACAATTCTGGAACATCTTTTCTTAGAACTCTTCATTGTGCTGTTTCTCTATTAATCCTCTGGAAAATATATAAATAAATTGACAACTGGGTGTTACTATTCTCCCTGTCAAGGGAGCTGTGTCCCTGCACTATCTGATACTGTCCAATCATTGTATCAAACTGTGTCGAGATACATCTTATTGACAAGAGGAATGGTAGCCCTCAGTTACGTTAAGTAGACCTGGGTTACATGGAGACTTTTTAATAGCAGTACTGATTGATTTTAGTGCAGTTCACAAGATTGCATGCAACTCTATGTATGGCTTTATACTGCAGTTATAGTTCTATAGTTAAAATTAATTTGTAGCATTCTAAAAAGTCTCCATATAGGACAGGCAGTATTCATACATTTTCAGGAGAAATAACAAAGGAATGTCACAACACAGAAGATTCTCCAGAATTGTTATCTCATGGGAAATACAAAGATTTAATATAACAGACATGTCAGCAGAGCTTCTATATAAATCCAGTGACTCACAGGTGACGTCTTCTCTGTTTATAGACATTCACTTTCCATTTCTTCTCCATCAGGTCCAGAACATTATGACAACTATAGAGTTTGCTGCTGGCACATCTTTGTCTCCCTGCTTCCTCATCCATCCCCAGCATCTATAGCAGCACAAATAAATTCTGACACCGAACCCCTTAAAGCAAATTTATTACCACCTTTATGCTGCGCTCTCTAAGGGCAGCATAAGGTAGTGACACAGATGCTGATTTCAACATTGTGGGTGTTATGTTTGTCTGTGGTGTAGTTTTGCAAAACGTACACTTTATTTGTCTCAATGCTCGCCTCGAAGTGTGTGGAAGGAGTAGGTTGTATTCATGAGCTTTCGCTCCCCCCACCCAGCGGCCGCTTATAATGATATGATGATGGAGGGCAGAAGAGGAGGAGAAGAGGCCTGGGGAGTGGTGAGTTATTGCAGCTATGCTGACTACTTCCCATGCCCTATTTTGGTGCCGCTGTTAATTTCTACTGGGGAACTGGCCTGTCCCTCCCTTAAAGATTGGCTGATTCTCTATTTAATTTTCTCGATCATTGTCATTGTATGGTTGCATAACTCAATGTCTCTTGAGCTTGAGATCATGGATAACTGCCCTTACAATCTCCTGTAAAATGTTTTGATACACCTATGAATTAATTGTTGCCTCAATCATTGCAAGGCATCCAGGCGCTGAGGCAACAAAGCAGCCCCGAACCTTGATGCTTCTTCCACCATGTTTCTCAGTTGTGATAACGTTTTAATGTTGGTGTGCAGTGTTCTTTTTCACCAAACATAGCGTTGTGCATAAAGATGAGCGAATTTCCCAAAATTTGTCTCGGGTCTGATTTGTTCAAATTGGCTGTCCTTTTCTGTCTGAAAAAATTTGCCTTGAATTCAAAGTGACACATTTTCCCTGAAACCTGACTCTCTGATGTCTTCTAGGACTGTATTCAACCTCTTTCGAGCCCTTAACTCCAATCTGTTATTGTGAAAGTGACAGCAACATACATATATCAGTAGAAAGATGGAAAACTACAGCACATTTTTGGGAAGAGTGCCTGCAAGGAATTATGTGGAAGGCTGCCCGAGGTCATCTAATCTTTTGTCTAATCTATAAAATGGTGTCCGATGCTCTGTATCATCTATGCTGATGGTTTCTTAGAAAATAAATTGCAATAGTAGGTACCATTTAGCAATAAAATTGTATTAATATCGAAACAAAACTTTGAGCTGAATTATTTGACCCGTCTTGCAACATTATAGTTTACGAAAATCTGCAGAGAAATCCACTCAATTGAGTGAATTGACAATTTCTATTAGGATAATGTAAGTAAGTAGACTAATTCCTGTAAGTCTCATGCATTCATGTGCTTCCTTTTAAGAAGTCAATATTTACTTTCACATTTAATAAGGTGAATGTAAATTGCATCCATTGAGCTTGCAGCCACTTTCCCAATTAGCCTGGGAGAAGCGGTCAAGTTCTCATTTAACAGAGAATCGTTTGAACATAAAATCAGCCTAATAAAAATGATCTATTAAATGATACTTACACATTCGTAAAACACCTTGTTACATGCAGAAAGGGAAATAATAGAAAATATATTTTTTATATTAATATGTAATGTTTTTATACTGCTGATCAGCATCACAGTTCATTCCTATTACAGACCCTGAGGCTATGTTCACACGCTTACTAAAAAAAGTCTGAAAATACTGAGCTGTTTTCAATGGAAAACAGCTCTTGATTTTCAGCCGTTTTTTTAGCAACTCGCGTTTTTTCGCTGCCTTTTTTACTGAAGTTTTTGGAGCTGTTTTTCTATAGAGTCAATAAAAAATGGCTCGAAAAACGGCTCAAGAAGTGACATGCTCTTTTTTTTTACGGGGGAACAGCTTTTTACTCCCTGTTTTTTTAAAATGAGGCGTAAAAAAATGCCCCGCCGGAACAGAACGCCGTATTTCCCATTGAAATCAATGGGCAGTTTGTAGGCGTTCTGCTTCCGATTTTTCAGCCATTTTTCGGGACGTTTACGGCCCCAAAAACGGCTGAAAATAGGTTGTGTCAACATACCCTAACTGTTGACATGTGGAGCTTTAGTTAATTCATTCATTTCCTATTTCAACTTGTACAATATATTGAAAGCTGCTATTTATAAATTATTATGTATATCGGTAAAACTACACCTCATATGAAGTGACATTTATAGTACCAGTACATGAAATTGTCTTCATACTGCCTTCATTTGATATTTATTAGTTAAAGTAAAAAGTTGGCAAGATTTATGCGATGCAGATACATAAAAACCTTCCCACCTCTAATCTAGCCCACATTATAGCAGTGTCCTCCTATTTCCCGACAAGCCGCTTAACTTGATATTTAGAAGAGAATAATCCAACTCCATTCCCCCATTTTTATTGTACAAATCACTATCTGCAGGCAGTAGTTCTGGTAAATACATGTCCCATTATGCCTTTCTGAGGCATTGCATAAGTTTGTATAGTTATATAAACCAGGATTCCTCAAACATTTCCTACTGGGGCCTCACGATTAGCGGTCAAAGTCCATTCCAAAATGAAAAAATATTGCTCAATTTACCTTTCATTTGTCTACAGAACACAATATAACATTGAAATAAGCACAAAAGGTGCAGCCAGACAAAGACCTGTAACAGCATAGGATCAGTCCTGTGAAAACGGCCTCTTCAGCTGCACCCCACCAACAACTGGGGGGCGCCTCACTGGTGTGACCCACCTCAGTGTTTGAGAAGTACTGATATAGAGCAATCCAAACAGGGATGCAGGTTTAAGGTATAGGTAAGGCCCATGAGAGGCCGCAGATTGTGCCCTGTGCAATTGCATGCATGTCACAGGTAGAGTGCAAACTCAAGGCCACTGCCGGGGTTGATGGTTTTGTACTGTTAGCATAAGGCTTAACAAAGGCACCCAGGGCTGTCCAGTAATATTTCCTTTTAGGGAATTTATAAAAAAGACAAACTTTTTTTCTCTCAAATAAAATATTTTTATTAAACAGTACAAAACACATGTATATTTGGTAATCCCATACTTGTAAAAATGCAATACTATAAAGTTATTCTATCAGTTAAAGTGAATTGTAAAATGTATAAAAATAAAAAATATATACAGAAATATAATAAAAATATAAAAAATAGCTGTTGTTTTTGTTCATTTTTCTCACCATTATAACATTTAATATAAATGTAATGCTAATTTATATGTACTTCAAAATAATGCTTAAAAAAATCTACATCTTGTACAGCAAAAAAAACCATGATCTTAAATATCTTCTAAGACATTATAATTCAAAAGTTATATCTTATGGAATGCAATGAGGCATAAATAAAAAAAAATCCTATTGTCCTAAAGTTGTCTCAAATGGGTTGGCTCCAGAAGACAATCACTGTCTATACAGCCTTATCAGTGCATATGGACATTATACAGGGGGTTCCCTCACTTGGGTTCACACCTCTATTAACCACAGTGGAGAGCCGCTCTGTAAGAGCGGATCTTACTCTGGTGGACCTGCCTTGTCCATGCACTACATATTTTTGAATGGTACATTGTAATGCTATGTTTACAGAAGCTAGATCCTTGGCATTCAGATTTCATTTGAAAAAGAGTTGTCTTCATGAGACAACCCCTTTAATGGGTTTAGGCTACAACAGCATGGCAAGGATAGTAAAACAAATCCCTAAAAATCCTTAAAGTATGTAAATACAAAAAAGCCAAGGTCTGAACATGTAGGTGTAATGGCCGGAAGGAGGTGAAGGGAAAGTGAGCCCTAATCTACCCACCGCCCTGTCCCTGCCTACTTGCAACGACTCGCCCTAGGCGACGAGGTACAACTGGGCGGCGGTCCCTACGCTGTCTAAGTGCACAGGAAAACAAACAGGGAACATGCAAGGGAAGGGGCAGTAGCCACGGAACGCCACGAGGAAAAGGAGCGGCGAACGGACAGTCAGGACCAGGACGAAGTGAGTACACCCAAGCGGGCAAGGAGACAGAAGCAAGCCAGGGGCAAAGCAAAGCAGGTCAAGCAGAACTGCAGCAAGGCAGAAGCACGGCAGAAGCAGGCTGGAGCAAGCAGTAGTGGGGCCAGGAATCCAAAAGAATTACAAGCACTGAGGGAGAGAACAGGGCAGGTAATAAAGGACAGGGGGCGGAGCTAACTCCGACAGACCAGGCCGCGATAGGCTCTCCCACTCCTGAGCCTGCCACCCTGGTTGGTGGGAGATGGTGTCAGTCGAACAGGTCTGGCCTCAGGTGTGGATTGATTAATCCCAGGAGTATACCTAGATGAAGTACCTGGCAGATCCCTAACAGTACTCCCCCTTTTATGAGGGGCCACCGGACCCTTACTAAGGGGACCCGGTTTAGTGGGGAAGAGAAGGTGGAACCTCCTGATCAATACCCCAGCGTGAACATCACGGGCAGGTACCCAAGTCCTCTCCTCCGGCCCGTATCCTCTCCAATGGACCAGGTACTGGAGGGAGCCCTGGACCATCCTACTGTCCATAATCTTGGCCACCTCGAATTCCACCCCCTCAGGGGTGAGAACGGGAACAGGAGGTATCCTCGAGGGGGACCAGGACGGGGAGCAGCGTTTAAGGAGGGAGGCATGGAAGACGTCATGTATGCGAAATGATGGGGGGAGCTCCAGACGGAAGGATACAGGGTTGAGGACTTCAATGATCTTATAAGGTCCAATAAATCGGGGAGCAAACTTCCTGGACGGGACCTTAAGGCGCAAGTTCCTGGACGACAATCAGACCAAATCCCCGACGACAAACCGGGGGTTAGCAGAACGTCTACTATCCGCCTGAATCTTTTGTGCGCTCTGGGACGCCTCTAGGTTCTTCTGAACCTGGGCCCAGACGGTGCACAGTTCCCGATGAACATCCTCTACCTCAGGATTATTGGAACAACCAGGGGAGACGGAGGAGAATCTTGGGTTAAACCCGAAATTACAGAAAAACGGGGAGACCCCTGACGAGTTACTGACCCGGTTATTCAAGGAAAATTCAGCAAGGGGAAGGAATGAGACCCAATCGAATTGACAGTCAGAGATGAAACACCTTAAATATTGTTCCAGGGATTGGTTGGTCCTTTCCGTTTGGCCATTAGTTTCGGGATGGAAGGCGGAGGAGAAGGACAGATCAATCTCCAACTTTTTACAAAAAGCTCTCCAAAATAAGGAAACAAATTGTACCCCTCTGTCAGAAACGATATTGACTGGGGCCCCATGGAGACGCAGGATGTGTTTCACAAACAAAGAAGCTAACGTCTTGGCGTTAGGTAGCTTCTTAAGGGGCACAAAGTGGCACATCTTGCTGAAGCGGTCGACTACCACCCACACCACCGACTTGCCCTGAGATGGAGGCAAATCGGTGATAAAATCCATGGAGATATGGGTCCAAGGTCTCTGGGGAATGGGCAAGGAACGTAGTAGGCCCGCAGGTCGGGACCTAGGGGTTTTGGACCTAGCGCAAACCTCACAAGCAGCGACGTAAGCCCTAACGTCTTTAGGCAACCCAGGCCACCAATAGTTTCTGGTAATGAGGTGTTTGGTGCCCAAGATGCCAGGATGACCAGATAGAGCGGAGTCATGGTTTTCCCTGAGTACCCTCAGCCGGTATTGCAGGGGAACAAACAGTTTGTCCCCAGGGACGTTCCCGGGAGCTGCACCCTGATGAGCCGCGATATCAGAAGCTAAATCAGAATCCGTGGCAGAGACGATTATACCAGGGGGTAAAATACAAGCAGGATCCTTCTCAGAAGGAGGATTGGCCATGAAACTACGTGACAGAGCATCAGCCTTAATATTCTTGGACCCAGCCCTATAGGTAACCAAGAAATTAAATCTGGTAAAGAATAGTGCCCACCGAGCTTGTCTAGGATTAAGCCTCCGGGCCAATTCTAGGAAAACCAGATTCTTGTGATCCGTAAGGACCGTTACCTGGTGTCTGGCCCCCTCCAGGAAGTGCCGCCACTCCTCAAAAGCCCATTTAATGGCTAGAAGTTCGCGGTTGCCAATATCATAGTTACTCTCCGTGGGCGAAAACTTCCTAGAGAAGTAAGCACAGGGGCGGAGATGGGTGAGGGAGCTGGTACCCTGGGACAAGACGGCCCCCACTCCCACCTCGGAAGCGTCAACCTCCACAATAAATGGCTCCTCTTGGTTGGGCTGAATCAGCACGGGGGCCGAGATAAAGCACTTCTTGAGGGTGTCAAAGGCCTGGACGGCCTCAGGGGGCCAATGGAGGACATCAGCACCCTTGCGGGTAAGGTCCGTAAGAGGCTTAGCGACGACCGAGAAGTTGGCAATAAATCTCCTGTAATAGTTGGCGAACCCTAAAAAACACTGTAACGCCTTAAGGGAGGCAGGTTGGACCCATTCCGCCACAGCCTGAACCTTGGCAGGGTCCATGCGGAATTCATGAGGAGTGAGGATTTGCCCTAAAAATGGTATCTCCTGTACCCCAAAGACACATTTTTCAGTCTTAGCAAACAGATTATTCTCCCGAAGGACCTGGAGCACCTTCCTGACATGCTCCACGTGGGAGGACCAGTCCTTGGAAAACACCAGTATGTCATCAAGGTACACAACAAGAAAATTACCCAGGTACTCTCTCAGGATTTCATTAATAAAATTCTGGAAGACAGCAGGGGCATTACACAACCCAAAGGGCATGACCAGGTATTCGAAATGACCCTCGGGTGTGTTGAACGCAGTTTTCCACTCATCCCCCTCTTTGATGCGGATAAGGTTATATGCCCCCCGTAGATCGAACTTAGAAAACCATTGGGCTCCCTGAACCTGATTAAAAAGATCCGGAATCAAAGGAAGTGGGTACTGGTTCCTTACGGTGACCTTATTCAGGTTACGATAATCAATGCACGGCCTAAGACCACCATCCTTCTTCCCCACGAAGAAGAAGCCAGCACCTACAGGAGAAGTCGAGGGGCGAATGAAACCCTTGGCCAGGCATTCTTGGATATATTCCCTCATAGCTTTACGTTCAGGACATGAAAGATTAAATATCCTCCCCTTAGGAAGCTTGGCACCAGGCACCAAATCGATAGCGCAATCGTAATCTCTATGGGGGGGCAACACCTCGGAGGCCTCCTTAGAAAACACATCGGCGAAGTCCTGAACAAACTCAGGAAGCGTGTTTACCTCCTCCCGGGGAGAAATAGAGTTAACAGAAAGACATGACATAAGACATTCATTACCCCATTTGGTGAGATCCCCAGTATTCCAATCAAACGTGGGATTATGCAACTGCAACCAGGGAAGGCCTAAAACCAGATCAGACGATAATCCCTGCATCACCAGTACAGAGCACTGCTCCAAATGCATGGAGCCAACAAGGAGTTCAAAAACAGGAGTATGCTGAGTAAAATAACCATTAGCAAGGGGAGTTGAGTCGATTCCTACTACAGGGATAGGATAAGGTAAATCAATACAAGGCATCTTTAGAGACATAGCAAATTCCACAGACATGATATTAGCAGATGACCCTGAATCCACGAAAGCACTGCCCGTGGCAGCCCGGCCAGCAAACGAGACCTGAAAGGGAAGCAAAATTTTATTGCGTTTCACATTAACGGGAAATACCTGTGCGCCCAAGTGACCTCCCCGATGATCACTTAGGCGCGGAAGTTTTCCGGCTTCTTATTCTTGCGCCTGGGACAGGTGTTCAGTAGATGCTTGTCGTCCCCACAGTAGAAGCAGAGACCATTCATTCTGCGAAACTCCCTACGTTGTCGAGGGGACATGGAGGCCCCGAGTTGCATAGGTACCTCCGAGTCCTCCGTGGAGGGGCGAGGAGACGGGACCTCGGGGGGGATCGCAGAAAAGTCAGAGGGGAGCACACTGAAGCGTTCTAGCTGACGTTCCCTGAGACGTCGGTCAAGTCGTACTGCTAGGGCCATAACCTGGTCAAGGGAGTCAGACGAGGGGTAGCTAACCAGCAGATCCTTCAGGGCGTCAGATAATCCTAACCTAAACTGGCACCTTAGGGCCGGATCGTTCCACTGAGAAGCTACGCACCACTTCCTAAAATCAGAACAGTATTCCTCAACCGGTCTCCTACCCTGACGTAAGGTCACCAGCTGACTCTCGGCTAAGGCAGTCCTGTCAGTCTCGTCGTAAATGAGTCCGAGGGCAGAGAAAAAACGATCAACAGAGGAAAGTTCAGGGGCGTCAGGAGCCAAGGAGAAGGCCCACTCTTGGGGCCCTTCCTGGAGTCGGGATATGATGATACCCACCCGCTGGTTCTCGGAACCTGAGGAGTGGGGCTTTAGGCGGAAATACAGTCTGCAACTCTCCCGGAAGGAGAGAAACGTCTTACGGTCCCCTGAGAACCGGTCAGGTAACTTGAGGTCGGGTTCTAGAGGTGAGGTGAGGGGTACTACTAAAGCAGCGTCACCCTGATTGACCCTTTGGGCCAGGGCCTGGACCTGTAGGGAGAGGCCCTGCATCTGCTGGGCCAGGGTCTCAAGGGGGTCCATGATAGCGTCAGCGTAGGAGAAATGGTAGACTAGGTAAGGGCTTGTAATTATGTAATGGCCGGAAGGAGGTGAAGGGAAAGTGAGCCCTAATCTACCCACCGCCCTGTCCCTGCCTACTTGCAACGACTCGCCCTAGGCGACGAGGTACAACTGGGCGGCGGTCCCTACGCTGTCTAAGTGCACAGGAAAACAAACAGGGAACATGCAAGGGAAGGGGCAGTAGCCACGGAACGCCACGAGGAAAAGGAGCGGCGAACGGACAGTCAGGACCAGGACGAAGTGAGTACACCCAAGCGGGCAAGGAGACAGAAGCAAGCCAGGGGCAAAGCAAAGCAGGTCAAGCAGAACTGCAGCAAGGCAGAAGCACGGCAGAAGCAGGCTGGAGCAAGCAGTAGTGGGGCCAGGAATCCAAAAGAATTACAAGCACTGAGGGAGAGAACAGGGCAGGTAATAAAGGACAGGGGGCGGAGCTAACTCCGACAGACCAGGCCGCGATAGGCTCTCCCACTCCTGAGCCTGCCACCCTGGTTGGTGGGAGATGGTGTCAGTCGAACAGGTCTGGCCTCAGGTGTGGATTGATTAATCCCAGGAGTATACCTAGATGAAGTACCTGGCAGATCCCTAACAGTAGGACCCCTAAATAGTGGTAATGGGGAGTTGGTCACAGGGGATCAAGAGAAGGCAGAGTTACTAAATGGGTTCTTTAGCTCTGTATATACAACAAGCTCTGTATATACAAGAGAAGAAAGAGCAGCTATGTAGCCAGTGCCAGTGCTGTTAATACATCAATTAATATACTGAATTGGCTGAATGTAGACATGGTCCAGATGGGTTACTCCCTAGAGTTGTTAAAGAGCTTAGTTCAGTTATTTCTGTCCCCCTCTTCATAATATTTAAAGATTCTCTAGTGACTGGTATAGTGCCAAGGGACTGGCGCAGGGCAAATGTGGTGCCTAATTTCAAAAAGGGCTCTAAGTCTTCCCCGGGTAATTATAGACCAGTTAGTTTAACATCAATCTTGGTAAAAATGTTTGAGGGGCAATTGAGGGACTATATACAGGATTATGGGACAAAAAATAGTATTACAAGTGACAGCCAGCACCGTTTTACTAAGGACAGAAGTTGTCAAACCAACCTGATTTGTTTTTATGAAGATGTGAGCAGACGCCTAGACAGAGGGGCCGCTGTGGATATAGTGTTTTTGGATATTGCAAAGGAATTTGACATTGTCTCTCATATACGTCTAATGGGCAAATTAAGGTCTATAGGTTTAGAAAGTATAGTTTGTAATTGGATTGAGAATTGGCTCAAGGACCGTATCCAGAGAATTGTGGTCAATGATTCCTACTCTGAATTGTCCCCGGTTATAAGTGGTGTACCCCAGGGTTCAGTGCTGGGACCACTATTATTCAACTTATTTATTAATGATTAGACAAGAAGTCTCACAGGACAAATACGTGTCAAGGTGGGAGACAGCACTCAACCACCCATATAAATAATTAGAGATAAGGACTCTAACAATACAAGATAAACAAGAGAGAAAAAAAGAGTCCATACATATCAGCATATGAAAAATTTAAACATCTTTATTGATAACATAAAATACACTAAATGACATAAACAGAGAATCTAAAATAAATCCTAGTACGGATCACAGATGTATACATTGATAGCAGTACATATATATGTAATACACTGATGGTATGCACAGTTACTGTAGCTCAATGTAGCTCCAACATAGGGTGCATCAAACAGGAGTAATTTGAAATGTAAACAGTGCAAAGATGGACAATATGCCTAACTCAAAAAGGCCTGTGATAGCTCAAAGGTAATTGGTGCCTTGGAAAAACGGCATAAAGCCAAGTTAAGTCCGGTAGATGCACTTACCCATATATGGGAGATTGAGTGTGACCCAGATGTATAGAAGAGCGCCCCGACGCGCGTTTCGCCTGTGGCTTTCTCAAGGGGTGCAGATGTTATAGAAGAAAGATAAAGAAAATGGATCCAGCGCTGAGTCCTCTGAAGTCTTTTAAAAGGAAACTATTTCCAAGTTTTATTAAAGAATTGTCAAAAAATTAAAAACAATAGCATGGTAGGAAAATATTCTCAAATGGAATGAGGATTTATGGCAGTGTAAGCGGTGCCTACGCGTTTCTGACGCTTGCAGCGTCCTTAGTCATGGCTTTTATCATAAAAGCCATGACTAAGGACGCTGCAAGCGTCAGAAACGCGTAGGCACCGCTTACACTGCCATAAATCCTCATTTGAGAATATTTTCCTACCATGCTATTGTTTTTAATTTTTTGACAATTCTTTAATAAAACTTGGAAATAGTTTCCTTTTAAAAGACTTCAGAGGACTCAGCGCTGGATCCATTTTCTTTATCTTTCTTCTACTCCATACGTGTGCCGACACGAGGACCCGTGCGCAAGTCCATTGATGCGATAAGGTGAGCTGGAGGAATCCTCCCAAACTTTTTTCTGTGCAGATGTTATGTTAGTGCCCAGTTTAAATATAAATCAATGAGGTCATCTGATCTATCCTGTACCAATCAGGCGCCGCTCTCAGTGGCGCCTGACTATGACAGACGTGGATACACGAAAATACCGCCGCCGGACGTCAGTAACCCACCGCGCATGCGCGAATCCCGGGACGTGTCACCAGGGAAACAGCGCAGGCGCAGAGCGCCGTGATAGACGACCGGCGGCCGAAATCCGTGCCCCACCTACCTATTTCATATAGGTCCCATGTAGAGAACCAGGAGATGTATGTACATTTAACAAAATTTGATTATTTGAGAAACTAAACCTAAACTCACCAAATATGACCATTCTTTCTCTATATAAAGTAAAAAATTGCTGACTAGTAGGATCACTATGTACTAGCGCCATCTAGTGGTTAAATTTGACAATAGACAATTATGTACTAGCGCCATCTAGTGGTTATATTTGACAATAGACAATTATATTAACAAATAAAATATATATTACATGTTGTGAACAAAATGTGATTGTGAACAAAAAGAATAAAATTTATAATATAAATTATGTGCACATATGAATAATTGTAAATAGTTATAAAAATACATATACAATACATATATATACAGAAGTGAATATAAAAGGATTTAATCATCAGATTAAAAAATATATACAACAATATAGTATGAGGAGTCGCATGACATAATTTATGAAAATAAAGTGATTAAGGCAATAAGCAAGAAAAGAGACACGTGTTAAAGTGCATATTAAATCACAAACAAAAAAATAATAAATAAACCATATAAATATAAAAGCAATAATAAGGGATAAAAAGGAGAGTATTGGTAGAGCATTCTTTATTTCTTTTTTTCTATCCACGACAAATCCTGGAATCCATATTGGTGGCAAAGACAAGAGTATCAGACTTTAATAGAAGTTCGAATCTGAGCACTATCAAAAAAACAACAGAAAAGCACTTTATTAACAATTTAAAACATAAAAGGATTAAAAACCGGTAGAGATATCATAGAAAAGCTGCAAAGCTCAAACTTTCATTTAAACCCAAAGGGGTCATGGTACCAAGAACTGCAATCCATCTGCATTCTTTTTGGGCCAACATGGTCTTCGCATCTCCACCTCTGACACCACAGTGTACCCGGTCGATCCCCCTAACCTTAAAACTTTTGGGGTCTCCCCCATGACAGAGCTTAAAATGTTTGGGGATGGTTTTAAGTGTGGTTAAGTCCTTAATTTCCCTTGCCGCCACTATGTCCCTGACATGTTCTCTAACTCGGATTTTAAGTTGTCTGGTGGTAAGGCCCACATAGATTTTAGGACAGCTACACGTGGCATAATAAACCACATGGCTAGTGTTACAAGATATGTACTCCAGAATTTTAAAGGTACGTTCACCACTTGTGGATGTAAATGTAGTTGATCGAACTACATTCGCACAAGCCACACAGTCACCACATGGGTAACAACCCTGAATAGGGCCTCTGGTCGAAAAGGGATGTACTTGTTTGGGCACATAATGGCTTTTAATAAGGATATCTTTGAGGTTCTTGGACCTCCTTGCCGTCATCTGAGGTTTTTTTGGTAACGAGGTCAAAAAGGCCTGTTCAGTCTGTAATACAGGCCAGTGTTTCTTTAAAATTGACCGCATCAATTCCCATTGGTTGTTGAAGGTTGAGATGAACCTGACCACATAATTATCCTTTATCCCGGCCTTAGCAGGATGTAATAATGTCCGCCTGTCAGTATTTTTGGCCCGTCTGTAACCGTTTTTAATACATCTATTACTGTACCCTCTTTCCTGGAATCGTGATTTTAAGTCTCTGGCCTGATTCTCAAAATTGGCCTCTGATGAGCAAATCCGCCTCATCCTGAGGAACTGACCAACCGGGACAGCCTTAACTGTGGAATGTACGTGTGCCGATGTAGCGTGTAGTAGTGAGTTGGTAGATGTCTCTTTTCTGAACACATCCGTCTGCAGCACCCCATGGGTGTCTGCCTCGATGGATATGTCCAGAAAATTGACCTTTTTGGTATCGGCCACGTACGTCAATTTTATGTTGCGGTCATTGACATTCAATTCCTGCATGAACTGGAGAAGTGATGTCTCCGTCCCTTGCCAAATGAATAATATGTCGTCAATGTACCGCAACCAACACTGCACATGGTCCACGGCGCGGGCGCCGTCACCATGCAAAACCTGCCTCTCCCACGCTCCGAGAAACAGGTTAGCATAGGACGGCGCGCACGCCGCCCCCATGGCAGTGCCCTGTTTCTGTAAGTAGAATACATCCTTGAATACGAATAGATTATGAGTCAGGATGTATTCCAATAATTCCACAATAAGGTCACACGTTTGGCTGTCCCAGTTGCTCATCCCCAGAAAGAGGCGGACCGCCTCAATTCCATCCTCATGTCTAATGGAGGTATAGAGGGATTCAACGTCAGCCGTCACTAAGAACATGTCGGGTTCTAAAGTGATCTCATCCAAATGAGTAAGCACGTCTGTCGTATCCCTCACATATGAGGGAAGACATTCAACCAAGGGTTTTAGGTAGTAGTCGACAAACTTACAAATGGGTTCACAAAGTCCTCCAATTCCCGACACAATTGGTCTTCCAGGGGGGTTTGTCAAATTTTTGTGGACCTTGGGCAGTAGATAAAAGGTCGGGATTTTTGTATAGATCACAATCAGACCTTCCAGAATTTTTTTAGAAATTATCCCTTTTTCAAAAGCCAAGTTTAGAACGTGTTTCAATTCAGAGGAAAAAGACCCCACTGGGTTAAATGTCAATTTGGAGTATGTGTGTTTATCTCTAAGCTGCCTGAATACCTCTTTCTCATATAGTGTGACGGGCCAGATTACGATGTTTCCCCCTTTGTCAGCTGCCTTGTACACCACGTCATCGTATGACTGTAGTTCTTTTAAGGCAGTCCGTTGGGAGGCTGTTAAATTATCATAATGCCTATTGGTTGAGATGAGTTTAAAGTCATTTATCACCAATTTTGTAAAAATCTCCACTTGTGGGCAGATAGACAAAGGGGGAAATCTCGTCGAACGGGGTAGTACTGATCGTGGGAACGTACCTTGATCTAAGGTCTGTTCCTGTAGCAGGTCCTCAAGAGCTAACAATGTTTCACGCTCCACATCGCTATTCAGTCCCAGATTTATTTCACCCCTGCTGTGTAATTTTTTTAGAATCAATTTACGAGAGAATAGGTGCAGATCTTTTAATGCTGTGAAAAAATCAAAGGGGTTACTGGGGGAAAAGGTTAATCCCTTGCTCAAAACAAAATGCTGTGTGTCAGAGAGGACATGCGAAGACAGGTTGATTACCTCGAGGCTGTTTTTATATTTCTTCCCTCCTTGGAATGCAGATGTTGTTTTGCGTTTTGTTGCCTGTCTTTCTCTGTTTCGTCTTGGAAAGGTTATTTCTTGAAAGTTCTGGGATGTGTCGCCACTGCGTCTATCCCTTGCGAATTCATCATTAGAGGCGACGGAAGAAACCGAACCTGACCTTGACCGAGAGAGTGAGTGTGACCGTTGTCGTCGCCACTTATAGACTCTATTTTGTTGAAAGTCGTTGGTATCTCTCTGAAATGTAGTAGTTTTTATGGTGCAAATTTCCTGCTCCCATTTTTGAAATTCTTTGTCAAGGTCAGTATTCAGTTTCTCCAGTGCCTCATTAGATAAATCTTTTTTAATCTTATTCTGAATTTCTTCAATCTCGCTCTCCAGTTCAATTAAAGTTTTTGAATTTGCTTGAACTAACAGACCCATATAGCCTTTGGAACATGTAGCGGACAATTCCTCCCATTTATTTTTGAAGGTTTCATCCTCTATAGGGAATGAGGGAAAGACCTGGACTCTCAGTCCTCTAGGTATAAGGCCTTTAGTCAAATATTGATCCAAAAAGGCCCTATTCCACCATATTCTGGTTCTTTGTTTAAGCAGCTCTTTTAATCTATTGATACACTCCCTAATATCTCTACCGTTGGTATCTAAAAGCACATTTGGATTCTCTTTAAAAACCTCGTTAATTTGCGAGAGCCAGGATTGGTCTCGCGTACGGAAGTCCATAGTGGGCCTGGAGCCAACTGCTGTGGAAAGCACACAGAAAAACAATATTAATTAGACAAGAAGTCTCACAGGACAAATACGTGTCAAGGTGGGAGACAGCACTCAACCACTCATATAAATAATTAGAGATAAGGACTCTAACAATACAAGATAAACAAGAGAGAAAAAAAGAGTCCATACATATCAGCATATGAAAAATTTAAACATCTTTATTGATAACATAAAATACACTAAATGACATAAACAGAGAATCTAAAATAAATCCTAGTACGGATCACAGATGTATACATTGATAGCAGTACATATATATGTAATACACTGATGGTATGCACAGTTACTGTAGCTCAATGTAGCTTCCACATAGGGTGCATCAAACAGTAGTAATTTGAAATGTAAACAGTGCAAAGATGGACAATATGCCTAACTCAAAAAGGCCTGTGATAGCTCAAAGGTAATTGGTGCCTTGGAAAAACGGCATAAAGCCAAGTTAAGTCCGGTAGATGCACTTACCCATATATGGGAGATTGAGTGTGACCCAGATGTATAAAAGAGCGCCCCGACGCGCGTTTCGCCTGTGGCTTTCTCAAGGGGTGCAGATGTTATGTTAGTGCCCAGTTTAAATATAAATCAATGAGGTCATCTGATCTATCCTGTACCAATCAGGCGCCGCTCTCAGTGAATAGAGAGAGAATAGGTGCAGATCTTTTAATGCTGTGAAGCTGTATCGTTCTCTCTAAGTCAAACTGACCAGGATCCAGCTAACATTGATGACATCTTAAATCATAACTTAAAAAATGTAAACATCTTTTCTAAATAAAAGTCAATTAGAAAAGTCCATAAAAACACATGATTTAATAAAAAAGAAAAAAATATCCATCAAAAGTTGTACATAGTCTTTACTCCTCTTACTATTGGAACATTCCCGCAATTAAAAATAGTGATTTTGATTAATTAATTTATATAAAATTTTCAATTTGTGAAAATTCATATAGTACTAGATGAAACATCATAACGTTAAAACGTTGGCTCTAGACTGGCCTCTTCTCAGTATTACTTACTTCATATATTTATTTTTATTTTCTTCTAGACAAAGGTCACAGTAGTCTACAGTACAGCATTCTCCTATCACAGCGTATCAGGATTACAATTTAAAAGTGTTACTGCAGACATGACACTTCAGCCTGATGCATTTATCATTTGTAAGTTGAACACTGTGTACAATAGAGTTCAAGTTCATATTTTCTTATATTTGTTTACTTGTCAGAAATAATAACTACTTCAGGCTGCAAACTTGAAAGTCAATCTATTACCAGAGCCAACAGTGTAAGATAAATTACTTGTGATTGCGTAATCATTTATGCATGGTATTTCCCTAACACTGAAGTGATAACAGAGAAACATGAACTAACACAACCAGGTGTTAGAAAAATGTTAGGTTAGAGCCGGAACACAAACCAAAGAAACAAGATAGGCAAACACAGTGTGTAAGTGATAAGAATAGAAATATGGACTTCAATATGTAATTTATATATCATTGTGGTATTTTGAGATGACGACATTGATGGCACATCTCTATGCTCTGCTTCTGGAGGTTGTATAGGCGCCATTGACTTTAATGGGTCCAACCATGCAGCATCCAGTTTTGGTGGCTGCCAGGAGAACACTACCTACCGGAATGCATAGTGCCTACTGTAAAATTTAGCGGTAGAGGGATAATGGTCTGTGTTTTGTTTTCAGGGTCGAGGCTAGTCCCCTTATTTCCAATGAAGGATAATGTTATTGCTTCTGCATTCAAATACATATTAAGCAATTGTATGGTTTTAACTTTACGGAACACTTTTGGGGAAGGCCCTTTTCTGTTCTAGCATGACCGTGCCCCTGTGTATAAATAGGTAAAAAAATTGATTAGACGAGTTAGATGAGTTTTTGCTGTGAATGAACTCAAATGGCCTGCACAGCGCCGTTACCTCAACCCCATCGTACACCTTTGGGATAATTTGGAACACCAATTTTGCCACATCAGTGTCTGACCTCACAAAGGGGTTTTTGCTGAATGGGCAAATACACACACATGCACACACACACACACACACACACACACACGCACACACACACACACACACACACACACACACACACACACACACACACACACACACACACACAAGCTTGTGGAAAGCCTTCCTAGGAGAGTGGAGACTGTTATAGCCACAAAAGGGGGCCCAACTCCACATTAACACTCATGGTTTTGGAATAGGATGTCCAATAAGCTCGTATACAGTACAATGAAAAGCAAAATTGAGAACCCTTCTGCAATGTACAGGATTTTATTTACTCTGATTTTATTTCAGCAAACTGTCTGTTATTATAGTCCGAACGACCTTGAACAACTGCTTGGTCTAAAGGAATGAAAAAAATATTATATAACCTTTGCATGAGTCAGCCTTGTTGGTATTAGCATTTAAATGGAAAAGATTTGACTTGTCTTTTATGTCCCACACAATTAAAGAGCAGTAATCCTAAAATACACAGTGCTTAAAACATTTACAAATATATATGTATATATGCAAATACCTTAACTTGCTGTATTTCCATATAAAGAAGTAGAAAGTTATTTCGTACAGAAGTAATTTTTCCACTTAAAATACGAAAAATATAATGCAATTTGTATTTTTTTACATTCAGTCAAGATATGGAAACATATGGAGAGAATACACATTTAATAATCCTGTATTAAGGCCATATCTGGAGCAATGTCAAAATTATCATTAATTTATAGAGTAAACTTTTAAAAAACTTTTGTTATGTCATAGTGACATGTCAGAAGTTTTGATCAGTGGGGGTCCGAGCACTAAAACCCCCACCGATTGCTAAAACTAGGAGGCAGAAGTCCTACAGTGAGCGCTGTACTGCTTAGTTTCTGATTGGCTGTATGGACTCAATAGAAAGTCTTTGAGCCCATACACCGCTCACTCGGCTTTCAAAGTAAAACCGATCATAAATGATGTGGCACAGTGCAAACCAGAGTGCTTCTGCCACTTTGTTTTAGGGATCGGTGGGTGTCTTAGTGCTTGAACTCACACTGATCAAAACTTCTGACATGTCACTATGACAAAAGTTTTTTAAAAGTGTGTGACATATTTACTAAAATGTTGCATGGTTCCATTGCAAAACATGAAAATGAGCCCCCAACTATTAAGTATAATCTATATTACAAGTTACCTCATAGGTGGATCATATGTGGCTCTGGGGCCCAGTTGTAATCTCAACCACTGCACCCTGTATAGTTACAACGCTGCAACGAACTTGTAAGACTGGGTCTTCAGGCTGCAGTTTTGGTGCACTTTTATTGTACGATCAGAGAGAAAGTAAGGCAAAAAAAAGCACCAAAACCGCAATGTGAAAACCCAGTCTAAAGGTAAGGCCCCACGGTGCGGCCACGTTGCGTTTATGTTGCGTTTTTAAACCGCAGCAATTAATTTTTCAATAGAAGTCAATGTTGAAATTTGTGTTATGGACAGACTGCTGCTATTATATTACAATGTGTTTTTTGTGTGGTTGAACGCATCTTCATAATGTCCGACCGCATGCGGGTAATGACTGCGCTGCCATTGTTGTTGGTGAACTGCTTGCGTTTTTGCTAACTGTTCTGCAATGTCTTGTAATGAACTATATGCAGGAAACACCTAACAAACGTCAACACCAGTGAAAACTATGTCCATAAACTATGTGTGTAAAAAAACGCAACAGAACTGAAGCATTACAGAGACAAAAAATGCATGCAGTTAACCACATGTGGTTTTCAAACGCAACAAAACCGCAACTAAGCCACGTCAAAGACACAGCATGTGGCCTTACCATAAGGCAAATTAAGCTCTAGGCCAAGACTGATCTGTCGTTCTTATCTTCTTCTAATCTGTAAAATGGTGGCCGCCATTAGTGCTGTTTTTTTTTTTCAAATAAATTGATTTTAATTTAAATTTAAATCCTGGTGCTGACAGTGTGCCGCTGCCTGCTGATACAGATGTCACGGATGTGACAACACTCATTATTTTGCATAACTCTAATTGCTATTAATAGTGCCTCTAAAAACCCATTCCCGTTATTGGGCATAACTGTACGTCCCGATTTACAGTGCATTTCCACAATAGGGCGTACAGTACTAACAACTAAGCTATAACACAAGGTATTTTCGGCAAAATTATTTACTTTTCAATTTAAAATTAAGTTACATTTTTTAAAGAAATAAAATCCCAGAACCTATATAATTTGGGACATCTCAATAGAAGATGATCCCAATTAGCTGAACTGTCCAGACATTGCTCATTGTCTCAATATCTCCTTTTAACCAAAAGCTTGGGACTAAAATATAGACGATGTGTAATAAACAGCTGTTTTTCTATATAAGACAGAAGAGTTAGAATTTTTAGAGTTCACTTATTATTGCTTATAGGCTTAAAAAAACAAAACATTGCACTAACATTTTTATCAGGCTAACTCTGGCCATAAATGGGACGTTAAGTTTTCTCCTGATTTGTATTTTATTCCTAATCAGAGTCACTATGGGGTAGAGATTTAGTTTTTCGTAGCCTTTAAGATTTGAAGTGATATGAATTCCTAGATACTTAAGATGCGATTTTATCGGGACTAACGTATGCATGCTTAGTTAAATAGCTTCCTTTGAAATTTCTCCTAAGGCTGGTTTCACACTGCTGTAACACCCCCACATTTTGGTGTCCTTTTTACAGATGCATTATAGTTTATGTGGAGATATGTAAATATATAGCAGTGAATGAGTCTGTGGAACAGAAGACTCTATGTAAATAGGAGTCTATGTAGACAGGACATCAGAATGTGCAACATGCCAGCAGAGCACGTGCAAAGAGCTGTGTACACTGTACAGTAGTGTGAGGCAGGTTTCACTGGTGAGGCGACCCCCTGTTTTTAGAGTGGAGCATTTGGGGAGGACGTTTTTACAGAAGATATATGATTCACAAGCCTTTCTATGGTTGCAGAAATCTCTGGTTTGGCAACATAGTTGACTCCTTTTGTGCTTACTTTAATGTTCCACTGGGTTCAAAAAACAAATTGTAGGACAAATTGAAGTTGTTTTCAGACATTTTGGCATAGACTATGACCAATGGTGAGGCCCGGACATCACCATGTTCTGACTGAGATGCCCCTGTAAATAAAGATTGAGAAGCCCTGCTGTTCAGCACACAGATAAAAAATGGAAACCTGTAGAAGACAGCTATTACGACTTTAAATGAGCCAAAGTAAGGTAAAACCCAGCACAGTTGATTTAATCCAATACTGACACCATTTTAATGGATATATTATATTTTTCTAAAAACTGATCATATTAAAATATTTTGGGAAGATTTTTTTTTGGTGGGTACTGTACAGTTTTTTTTAGCATTTGCAAATATCAGTATATGTATGTTTCTTATGTTTCAATGGTAGGTTCAGAAGGATGTACAGTATGTTTTAAATATTACTTTATTTATTGAAATGTCCAGATTATTAGACATTTCTGTAGAGGGAGAGCCTTTGACCCCAGGCATTGCAGTGTAGTGAAGTCCTATTTTACAATTTGGTTACTTCCTGGTACTTAGTGGAGGTGAGTACTATGAGGAGAAGGAGTGAAGGTAGGAGAATAACATAACATCTAAAGAAAAAAATTGTCCTTTTTATCCCATTTTTGAACCCCTGTACCCATTGAGTCTGTATGGAATTTGTATGTTCTCCCCATCTTTGCGTGTGTTTTTCCAGTTCCCAGCCATACTAAAAAAACAAAAACATTTTGATTGGAGTTTTTAAGATAGGTAATTTAAATTCTGATGTGAGGATGACAATCCCTGTACAGCACTGTGGAATATGTTGGCGCTATTTACATAACAAGTAATAAAAAAAAAATTATTAGTATGCGGTATAATAAGCTTAGTAAAAATTCTTAGTATGCGGTATAATCAACGTCAGAGCTCTGTCATCCATCACCTCTATCTGCCTTCTGCTCGTTAGCAAACATAAGGTAATAGGCACAGTTTTCTATATATGGCCCAGTACCCTTTCCACTTTTCATATTTGCAATTTTTTCCATCCTAATTTAAAGGGGTTTAAAATTGGCCAATGAAGGAAGGATGCAAAAAAAAAAGAGAGCCATTACTTACCTCACATATACCTGTCGTTCCAGCACCGTCGCACCATTCCTTTTCTGCCGCTGTTTAATGACATTGCTGTAGCGATGGCGTGCCCATAAACCAATGTGATCGCTGCAGCCAAGCACTGGTCTCAGCGATCTTGTGCTTGTGAGACAAGTGATTTGCTGCAGATATCATGTGGTTATACAAGCACACCATCGCTTCAGCTATGTCAATACCTAGCCGCGGCGCGATACGGAAGCGGTGGCGCTGGAACGACGGGGATCCATTAGGCAAGCAATGGCTCTTTTTCTTTTTTTTTTTTACATCCCTCCTACCATGGCCAATTTTTTAAAATTTTCCCTTTAAGTGGAAAAATTTCATATTTAGAGAGAAAAACAGTAAAATAGTATCTTCTGCTGTAACTTAAAAAAACATTTTACAGAGACAATTATTTATGAAATGCTGATATTTATATTTAATGGTTGTCTTTCCAGATAACAGTGTCTTAAACATCAAAAGTTACTGAAATTTTTCTTTAATGGGGCATATGATTGTATAAGACACGTTCGACGGTGAAGATGTAACTAAACATTTTATCAAAGACTCATATTTATATTAAAGAATGTAGCTTTAATTATTAATGTAACACATGAAAGCCTAACAAATAGCTCAGAATTCTGATACCTTCTTCTATTACTTTATAAAGCCATCATTTCTATTTTCACAAATCTTCTCAGAAGTTCTTGAGGCTGAAGTGCTGTTAACAATTACATCTAAAGAGAGAAGTTCTTTTATAGTGATATTCAATGTGATTTACTACAGTGAAAAATTGGTAAAAAAAAAACAAATTCGTTTTTTTCTGAACTTTATTACTTTACATTTTCTTTCAAGTCTACTATCGATCTGTGTGATTTTCTGATGCACTGCTTGGGCGGTAAATTATTTATAGTTCACTAAGGCAGCCAATGACCCAGATCAGCCAGAGGACGCTTAAACTAATGTTCCTTTTGCTTGCTATGGGCATGATGCATTGACGTGGAGGCCTCCAGACTACATATATCAAATCCATGTCTGAACAACCTACAAATTGTGGAATTCATCTAAAGATAGATACATGTAGAGGAATATATTCGTATTATTAAATGTAGTACTGTATTTTTCCAGTTAAATAATTGCTGAGTTAAGGGTTTATTCCAGCACATCAGAAGCAGTTGCGGTACTCACCAGAGATTCCTTAAAAGCAATTAACTATATTATCTTTAAAATAAGAGATCCAGCATGGTGGATAAAATCAAAGAAAGGGCCACAGCCATTTTGCACTATTCACGCTTCATCTGGCCCTCTGGATTTATTTCTTTAGAATACGTGCAGTTGTTAATTCCATTTCATTCATAGGTGGAAAAACACAGATTTCTATCAAGTTCACTTTTTTTTTTAAAAGACTTGGCTGTTTGATCAAAAAGTAGATGAAATAAACCCCTTCAGAGTAATTGTAGTTCATTTTGCCTCGTGTATAAAAGATTTGTTCCAAATAGCAGTAGGCTCATTTCCCTGTTAAATTAAAACATCATTCCCCCACTTAACTATAACTCTCAAAGCCATTTTTCACTAAATAAATATCTAGCCCTTTGTTAAATACTGTCATTGTATCGAACATAACTATGTCTTTGGGTAAAGCATTCCAAAGTATGACTATTTTAATTGTATAGAACACTTTCCTTTACTAATGTTTGAATCTCCTTTCCTCCACATGTCCCCTGGTTCTTTGTACAGTTCTGAGAGTTAATAATTTATGTGCTAGTTCTTTGTAATGTCCATACAATATAAACAAATAAAAAAAAATTAACGCAAAAAACAAAACATAAAAAGGGAATAGCAGCAATTAAATTGTAATGGCCGCGGTCGCAGGGGACCGCCGGCATCTCTTACCCTCTAGCGACACATAGGGCAGCACACAAATCTGTAAAAACCTCTCTATCCTATCCCAACGCACCCTGGATTATAAAAAGGACTCTGCCCTCTTCCTCCTTGCCTGAGCATTGTTGTGTCTGCCAATGTTCGTTATTGCAGATGGTCCCTTAGTTTTATCCTGTATTCGGTGTTCCCGTATCCTGTATCCCATACACTGTATCCAGTAATTTTGTTTGTTCCAGTGCAGATAGTATAGTGTCGGAGTCGAGTTCATCATCTTTACCAAGTGTCATCTGTGCCAAGTGTCATCTGTGCCAAAAGTGTCTGCTACCCCAAGTGTCTGCTATGCCAAGTGTCTGCAACGCCAAGTGTCTGCCAAATCTTCTATCCAGGTATTCTTGTCCTAAAGACTATCATTGACTATTGCCTAGTGGGTCCATGTACCCCATAGCAGTGACATAAATGTGGACTCAAACATGGTTGAGTAGTCATATATGAACTTCAACATATGTGAATAGTGGGATACACTAAATATTGACATGGTTTTACATTTACACTTGGATGCTGTTAGCTTGCAACCTTTACCATGATCATAAAATGACTGCATACAAAGGCCAAATTCATAATCTTCATGGTTCATCTGAACACACTTTAATTCTGGATTCTTTGACCAATGCCCTGTGCCCAGGCAACAGGGCTGTCCTTGTTTTCGGATGCTTGGATTGTATAGATATGTATAGTAACCCAATTTCTTCCAAAAAAAACAAAACATGGAGAAAGAGAAGAGCTCATTTAGGATACAGTATATCTTCTCACAATACCATGGGGACAACTTGAAACCTGTAATGTCTAAATGGCTTTAGAGTTCCATCCCACACATTTTGGTCTAAAGTGATGATTATCCACCCTCAACTGAGCCCCACTACTTAACTTTGTATGGTTCTTTCAAAGGTCCCATGTGAGATTTAGTCATTTAATTTAAGAAATCTATAACCTGAGAGTAAACTTGCCTCTCCCCCTATCTGACCACAATCTACTTACATTCTCTTCCCCTTTCTCTTCAACTGCACCCTCAGTCCACAAACTAGCACACCTACTAATGAACGTTAAATGTCTTGATATTCAAAAACTCTCTGACTCTTCTACCACTCTCTACCAAATCTGTAATGTCGGGGTAGGGAGACAGACAGGTGAGCCCTAATCTACCTGCCACTCAGTCCCTGCCTACTTGCAACGACCCGCCCTAGGCGACGGGGTACAACTGGGCGACGGTCCCTACACTCAATAGGTGCACGACAGACAAACAGACAAGGGTACAAAGAAGCCAGGGAAATGGGGAAGCTGCCCACGGGGACACCGTGAGCAACAAGCGAAGTGAACGAGCCGAGTCAAACCAGGAGATGAGCGAGGTACAAAAACGCAGAAGAGTGGTCAGTAAAGCCAAGGTCAATCACAAGCAGAGGATCAGTAGTACAAGAAGCTGCAGAAGGGCCAGGAAACCAGCAGAGAAGAATCACAAGCAAGGAGGAACAGGAAAGGCAGATATAAATAGACAGAGGGCGGGAGCTAGCTCCGTCTGGCCAGGCTGTGATAGGCTCTCCCACTCCTAAGCCTGCCATCCTGGGTGGTGGAAGATGGAGTCAGTCTCACAGACATAGAAGCAGGTGCAGACTGATTAACTATGGGCGTCGACACAGAAGTTGTGTCTGGCAGATCCTTTACAAAATCTTTATTTTCTGAGTCTGAAGCCACCACTGTTTTCTATAACACCACAATTACTTTTCACAAATGCTATGACTATGGACTAAAGTTACAGTTCAAACTCACCAGAGCATTTGGTTTCTGACAGCAAAGAGGAGTTATTTTAATCAGGCAAGCCAGGTCCTAGTGCAATCGGAATTACAATCATCTGGCATAAGCTTAAATTATAATAAGGTGAAAATTTGGTAATTTAATTAATAAATCAGAAGCATAAGTAGATCCCGGGAAACAAACAGAAGTAATAGGACAAGGCTTGTCAGTATGGAGTTATAGGTCAATTAGAAAAACAAATTTTCACATAAATGTGAAATATTTGAATTCTGTGTGCTATAGAATTATATAATGGAAGATGCAGTTTGATTGGATGGAAGAGAGATGACTAACATGCAAGCCCCCCAACCAAGCATCCAATGAGCATAAAGCCTAGTGTGGTATCGGTAGCCAGGCCTAAAGAGCACCTCTGGATCAGGGCCTGGTAAATTGAGAGCTGTGATTTTTCTGTTTTAGTGTTTTCCCAATTTCAGTTTAATCTCTTTGTTTCATACTATGGAATGTGTAGGCATATTCAAAATAACGCTATTTAGTTAGAATATTAGGGAAAAACATGTCAAGTTTCTAACATCGTAGCTACTAAAGCCACATTATTATCATGGGAATGGCCCTATAATTTTTTGCACTCTGAGCCCAACATCACACAAGCCTATAATTGACCATACTGAACATTAACTTTGAATTGTGACATTAAAGAGGCAAGACAGGTGCAGAACCTGTCAGATTTGCTGTTGTTGAAAAATGATATGGCAATTGCAACATTTTAATATTCATAACATGGCATGACTATGAAATTAACATTGCATTGTAGTCTTTAAAATATAAAGTATAAATGAGATTCAAAACAAAATCTCTGCTATGTAAAATGCTATGTAAGATGTAAAAATGCATTCTCATAACTTTATATATGTTGAATATAAAATGTAACAGATATTTTAAAACCAATTAAAACAATACTGTATATAATAATCTACTGTACTATACAGAAACCAAACTACAGATTCAAAGCAAATAATTTAATTCAAATTTATTTAATTTATTAAAAAATTGTTTTAGTTTTGGAGATCGAGCTGTTCTGTATTCTCAATACAGAGCAGCTGTATCGTTCGTTTTACAGTGAATTTGTCAGTCCCGCAGACCTGATGGGTTCAGTGTCAGTGGATCCTGCGTGTCTGTAACACGCAGGAGCCACCAGTAAACGATCATATCTACGTTGATACACACTGACTAATATATTTATTAAAAAATAAATAAAAAATGAATACCCTCAAAGGTGTCCATAGCCTTTAAGGCTCTGCTCATAGTAACATCATGGTTTCTGTTTTTACAGGATCCATGACCCAGACAGATAAGAGGGGTACATAATGATCTGTTATGAGTTATTTTTATCTGTTTTGATCCTTGAGTATCCATTATGATCCGATTTTTCTAGTTGTTTGCCTGGATAGAATAGTGTTCCATGCTGCGCTAATATGGTCATCAAACGTGACAAAAAATAAACTAACATAAATGCGAACGGTCTAAGAATATTACAAGTCTCCATGACTGTAGTTATGAAAGCACCCTTCGTGACTTCTTATTTCTTATACTACATATAATCTTGTGTGGCATGGTGGCTCAGTAATTAGCAGCGTTACCTTGCAGCTTTTGGGTTCGAATGCAACCAAGGGCATCTGCATGGAGCTTGTATGTTCTCTCTGTGTTTGCATCGGTTTCATCCACACTCCAAAAACATGCATGCAGAATGTATGAAAATACAAAGTTTATAGACCTCAAATGAGCCAATCCTCTAACTTTGTGAATTAATGGTGAACTATCTGAACCAATTATGTTGTCTCGGGGAACACGGCAGGGCTGCCCCCTCTCTCCGCTTCTATTTTCTATTTTTATAGAACCATTAGCCATGTTGATTAGGGGCGATAAAGAGATTAAGGGATGCGGCTGTGGTGGGGAAGGGGATAAAATGGTTCTGTATGCTGATGATATTTTATTATGCTTGAAAGAAACCCCAACTTCCGTTCATAGAACGATGCAGGTACTGGAGACCTATGGTAGATTTTCGGGTCTTAGAATCAATTGGTCCAAATCATGTCTTCTCCCATTGGATCAGGAACAGGATTCCCCTTTTGGAGATCTTACTATCCTAAGATTGGGCCAGTCATTTGAATATCTGGGTATAACTGTCTCAGGAGTTGTTGAGAGATTTAGTGCCTTGAATATGCTACCAGTGATCAAGAAGGTCAGATCAAAAATAGCGGTATGGCAGAAACTTCCCTTATCCAGGGCTGATAGGATTGGTCTGGTTAAAATGGTGGTGCTCCCACAGGTCTTATATGTACTGACCGCAACACCAGTGTGGATAGACAACAATACATTTAAGATGTTGGAATCTTTACTAAATGAATTGATTTGGGGAAGAAAACGTGTTAGGATGAAACAGGTTTATTTGTGCAAGAATACGTCTGAAGGGGGATTATCCTTTCCTTACTTCTGGGGGTACCTTGTGGCCGCCGGATTGAGGCTTCTGATTCAATGGGAGAAGGACCCGGCCCTCAGGAGGTTGCTTGATTCAGTGGGAAAGAAAGCTGGAAATATTTTTGAGTTATTGGAGACAGGCCTACTGGAGATGGAACCACTGAATAAATGGCCCCTGAGTCTGATGTTGTCCCGTTCATGGCGAGCACTGAGAGAGATGTTAGGTTTTAAAGGAATTCTCAAGTTTACTCCAATTTGGGATAATTATAATTTTAGAGAATTTGGGACAATTCCGGATATACATTTCTGGAAAAATCGAGGGATTATTTTTATCTCACAGATTATTATGGATAAACAAATAGTCACTTTTGATAACTTGAAAGAATGGTATCGTATTGAAGAGAAGTATTTATTTAGATATTATCAGATTCAGCACGCATGTAAGCAAATTGATGTAGCATGGATTCAATTGGAATCTCACAGGGTAATTGATTATTTATTAGTAGTTTCACAAAGGAAAAAATCACTTTCACATATTTACCGCTCTATTATGAGCACATTTGGAAAGCAAATTCACTTTAGAGCACAAGCCAAATGGGAAAGAGATCTAGGACCAAAGGATGAATCTCACTGGGATCATTGTTATAGGAGTATTAGCACGGTCTCTGTCAGTGCCGCCCATAGGATGGTTCAATTCAATATAACGCATAGATTGTATTATACGCCTATATCCCTACAGTCAATGAATTTGAAGGCAAACTCTTTCTGCCTACGTTGCCAACACCCTCAGGCGGCCTTTTTGCATTTAATTTGGGCTTGCCCTGGAATAGCCCAATTTTGGAGGGAGATCTGCTCGGAGATCAGCGGTTCTTATGGACTGGTTGTCCCATTAGAGGTTGAGTACCTGATTTTGGGCAATTTAAGTGATTTGCAGATGTCAAAGGACAAAAGAGCTTTATTGGGGAAATTGCTCTTCTTGGCCCGTCTTCTGATTGCTAGACTGTGGGGGTCTAGCTCTCACCCAACACTGCAAAACTGGCTGGGCTTGGTTGGTAAAATTAAGAAATATGAAAGGGTATGGTATGGCAATGCCAACAACATCGCTAAATGGGAACGAACCTGGCTATAGGCTAGGGTAAGTTGTCAGAGTAACAAGTAAGATGGAGATAAGAGGCATATTTTTATTTATTATGAGTTATTTTTTTTTTGTTTGTTTTTTTTTTCCTTCATTTCCCTACCCACTCCCTCCGACCTCCTCTCCCACCAAGGGTATCTATAGCATTGCATATTTTTTTATTATTACATGTTTGTATGTACTATGTACTTCTTTCCCTTTTGTACTGCTGTAGAACAAAATAAAGATATTTAAAAAAAAAACTTTGTGAATTAATGACCATTAGATTTGTTGCTTAGAAAAAACAGTCCTATTCAATATAACACTTGTATGTGATCTGACATTTAACCAAGTTGTTTACTGGCTTTTGAATATTTGTAAAATAACACATTTTTGTCAACATTAGCCATGTCCATTTTTGCTACAATAATTGTGTACCTTTCCTTTTTTTGTAATCAGCATCATAAATTATTTTGAGTATTTTCTTAGTATACTTGATAAGATTATGGTGGGATATTTCTTCAGTGCCGAGCACATTTTTATATTTTTCCCTTCACACATATAGCCATATACAGCTGCACACAGATTGGCCCATTAGTAGTGACAAGTAATATTTTTTTTTATTTTTTTTTTACGTGAGTGAACACTTCTCTATACCAAAGAAATGGGGCACTGTACCCTTATGAAGTGTATTCACACTCCAAATCATATTTGCTGCTCAGTTTATATGGGAAAAAAGTTAAGAGAAGAAGTAAACATCCTGCTATGGTTATGAAACAGATTTGCATGCTTTGTTTACTGTGATGCTCTTTAGAAAGCTTAAAAATTATTTCCTTTACCAAAAAAGTACCTTGCTTAGTCATATTTTAGGTAAGTTTTCCATAATATAAGGCTAATAGATAAATTATCAACTTGGCCCTGGGTCCTTGAGAAAACCATTTTCTTTTACTTTGCAGTTTTTCATTTTACATTCATTAAATTCTCATCATGATTCAGTACTTTTGAAGTGTGAAATCATCTTTTGTTATGTCATCCTCTCTGCCATAGATAAATTACCCTATAATTCTTTCAACTACCTCTACAAATTCTGAGCTTTATCCAGATTTTCAAGGATATATGTGGCATTATATACAACAACCAGTTAAAGAATGTCATTGTTTTCGGATTAATGAGAAATGCATTAGACATGGAAAACAAGTATTGGCATGTCGCCCAAAGTGATAAATTTTTCTTTCTTTTTTTTTAAATCTATTTTTTATTACAAAAGTGATATGTGGTTTACTTGTTATTTACTTCTGTTTCTCAGATACTTCAATGAGATGTCCAGGCTGGCATCTGAACGATGTTGTATAGTATTTGTCTTTGTCTCCAGGCACTTCAAATCATTTAATTCACTTATACCATTCACTTTATCGCCTGATATGTTTCTACTAAAACTTGGGCTCTTTCCAAGGACAAAATAAGATCTGTCCTTGCTAAACAGTATGCATTTACTGTTGCAATCGAGACATTTAATAGAAAACTGTCCTTCAGTTTATCCAGTATACATAAATGTTCACTTACTTTTCAATGTGAACCAACCATCCAACTAATATGAACCATATATGATATAACCAATCTGAACTAATATAACCAATGTAAACCATAATGCCATCTAACTAATATACTGTAGCTTGATTCTAGTAAAGTTAGGTAGGGTCAATAAAATAACACTTATCTGTGCTATACAGATTCCTCCATCTGGCTGCTGATGGCGGTCCTGTTCAGATTGGCAAAGGTTTGCCAAGGTAAATTGAAAACATTAGAAATTAAGGCTTTTAAATATACATAGATAGTCTGGTTGATACAACTATATCTATAGTAATAAAATTATTTCTAACCACTGGTCATGAAAATATAGAATTACTTGTATGAGCTGTAAACGCTAGTATGTTGGGTTTACAACAGGTTCTTTTAAGGTTAGAATCAGAAAGCACTTCTCGGATACGTCAAATCCTAATGTTAAAAATATGTCCACACAACTCCTTCATTCTTAGGCTGGGTTCACACGACCACATTAACGTCCGTAATGGACGGACGTATTTCGGCCGGAAGTCCCGGACCGAACTCAGTGCAGGGAGCCGGGCTCCTAGCATCATAGTTATGTACGATGCTAGGAGTCCCTGCCTCTCCGTGGAACTACTGTCCCGTACTGAAAACATGATTACAGTACGGGACAGTTGTCCTGCAGAGAGGCAGGGACTCCTAGCATCGTACATAACTATGATGCTAGGAGCCCGGCTCCCTGCACTGAGTTCGGTCCGGGACTTCCGGCTGAAATACGTCCGTCCATTACGGACGTTAATGTGGTCGTGTGAACCCAGCCTTAGTGCAGGACATAGAAAGGTTAAACTACCTCTGCTGGGTGGAACCATCTGCACAAAATTATTAAACCGCAAAGCATTTTGGATATTTATGCTAAACACTCGTACCTAAGCTAGTACAAATTGTCAACATGACTTCATTGTACATCATTAACCCCCTTCCCTCTTTAGCCACTTTTGACCGAACTGACAGAGCCTCATTTTTCAAATCTGACATGTTTCACTTTATGTGGTAATAACGTCGGAATGCTTTCACCTATCCAAGCGATTCTGAGAATGTTTTCTCTTGAGACATTGGACTTTATGTTACTGGCAAAATTTGCTCGATACGTTCAGTATTTGAATGTGAAAAACACCACATTTTTGCGAAAAATGAAAATTTTTTTTATTTTTCTAAATTTAAATGTATCTGCTTGTAAGGCAGGCAGTTATACCACACAAAATTGTTGCTAATTAACATCCCCCATATGTCTACTTTAGTTTGGTATCATTTTTTGAACATCTTTTTATTTTTCTAGGACGTTACAAGGCTTAGAAGTTTAGCAGCAATTTCTCACATTTTCAAGAAAATTTCAAAAGGCTGTTTTTACAGGGGCCAGTTCAGTTGTGAAGTGGCTTTGAGGGCCTTATATATTAGAAACCCCCAGTAAGTCACCCCATTTTAAAAACTGCACCCCTCAAGTATTCAAAACAGCATTTAGAAAGCTTCTTAGCCCTTTAGACGTTTCACAGGAATTAAAGGAAAGTAAAGAGGTGAAATTTACAAATTTCGTGTTTTTTTGCAGCAATTCATGTATAATCCATTTTTTTTGTAACACAGAAAGTTTTACCAGAAAAATGCAACTCAATGTTTATTGCCCAGAATCTGCAGTTTTTAGAAATATCCCATATGTGGCCCTTGCGTGCTACTGGACTGAAGCACCGGCCTCAGAAACAAAGGAGCACCTAGTGGATTTTGGGGCCTTATTTTTATTAGAATATATTTTAGGCACAATGTCAGGTTTGATGGGCTCTTGCGGTACCAAAACAGTGGAAATCCCCCAAAAGTGACCCCATTTGAGAAACTACACAGCTCAAGGAAATTATCTAGGGGTATAGTGAGCATTTTGACCGCACAGGTTTTTTACAGAAATTATTGGAAGTAGGCCGTGAAAATGAAAATCTAAATTTTTTTCAAAGAAAATGTAGGTTTAGCTAGTTTTTTCTAATTTCCACAAAGATTAAAGGAGAAAAAGCAACACAAAATTTGTAAAGCAGTTTCTCCCGAGTAAAACAATACCCCACATGTGGTCATAAACGGCTGTTTTGACACACGGCAGGGCTTAGAAGGGATGGAGCGCCATTTCGCTTTTGGAGTTCAAATTTGGCAGGAATGGTTTGCGGAGGCCATGTCACATTTACAAAGCCCCTGAGGGGACAAAACAATGAAAACGCCCCACAAGTGACCCCATTTTGGAAACTACACCCATTGAGGAAATTATCTAGGGGTATAGTGAACGTTTTGACCCCATAGGTTTTTTGCAGAAATTATTGGAAGTAGGCCCTGAAAATGACAATCTAAATTTTTTTTAAGATAATGTAGGTTTAGCAAATTTTTTCTCATTTCCACAAGGACTAAAGGACAAAAAGCACCATCAAATTTGTAAAGCAATTTCTGCCGAGTAAAACAATACCCCACATGTGGTCATAAACGGCTGTTTGGACACACAGCAGGGCTTAGAAGGGATGGAGCGCCATTTGGCTTTTGGAGTTCAAATTTAGCAGGAATGGTTTGCGGAGGCCATGTCACATTTGCAAAGCCCCTGAGGGGACAAAACAATGAAAACGCCCAAAAAATGACTCCATTTAGGAAACTACACCCCTTGAGGAATTCATCTAGGGGTGTATTGAGCATTTTATCCCCACAGGTGTTTCATAGAATTTATTAGAATTGGGCAGTGAAAATAAAAACAATCCTTTTTCTTCAATAAGATGTAGATTTAGCTCAAAGTTTTTCGTTTTCTCAACAAATAAAGGAAAAAATGAAACCCCACATTTGTAAAGCAATTTCTCCCGAGTACGGCAATCCCCCATATGTGGCCATAAACTGCTGTTTGAGCACACGGCAGGGCTCAGAAGGGAAGGAGCGCCATTTGGAGTGCAGATTTTGCTGGATTGGATTCTGGGAGCCTGTGGGACCAAAACAGTGGAAAGCCCCCAGAAGTGACAACATTTTGGAAACTACACCCCTCAATGCATTCACCTAGGGGTGTAGTGAGCATGTTAACCCTGCAGGTGTTTTGTAGAAATTAGTGTGCACTCGATGTTGCAGAGTGAAAATGGGAGTTTTTCCATATATATGCCAATATGTGGTGCCCAGCTTGTGCCACCATAACAACACAGCTCTCTAATTATTATGCTGTGTTTCCCAGTTTTAGAAACACCCTACATGTGACCCTTATCTTTTACCTGGACATTCGACCGGGCTCAGGAGTGAAAGAATACCAAGTAAAATTGAGGCCTAATTTGGCGATTTACAAAGTATTGGTTCACAATTTCAGAGGCTCAGATGTGAAATAATAAAAAGAAAGTGACCCCATTTTGGAAACTACACTCCTCAAGGCATTTATTAAGGTGTGTAGTGAGCATTTTCACCCCACAGGTCTTTTCCATAAAAGAATGCGCTGCGGATGGTGCAAAATAATAATTAATATTTTTCCCTAGATATGCCATTACAGTGGCAAATATGTCGTGCCCAGCTCATGCCACTGGAGACACACACCCCAAAAATTGTTAAAAGGGTTATCCCGAGTATGGCGATGCCATATATGTGGAAGGAAACTGCTGTTTGGGCACGCTGTAGGGTTTAGAGGGGAGGGAGCGCCATTTGGCTTTTGGAGAGCGGATTTTGCTTGGTAGTAGATTTGTTTGAGTATTGCTGCTGTTTTTGTTTATAATGTGGGGGTACATCTGAGCTGTGCAGAGTACATCAGGGGCATAGTCATGTGGTACAATAATGGGGTAAAAAAAACAAAAAATGATCCAGAGATGTGTGTTACGCTGTGAAGCAATCCTTTCTGCACAGGCTAGGGTCGCACTGATATATGGCATCCTTTCTTATCCCCCTTTTGGTCCACACTCCGCACCTTTGCAGTTTGGGGAATTTTGCTGGGAAACGTTGTCCTGGTATAATACTTTTATAATATTTTTTATTTCCTGACATATTGGAGCCTTAACCAATTTTATATTTTCATAGACGTAGTGGTATGAGGGCTTTTTTTTTTTGCGGGACGAGCGGTAGTTATTATTGGTACCATTTTGGGATACATGCAACGTTTTGATCACCTTTTATCCTATTTTTTGGGAGGCCAGATAACCAAAAAACCGCAATTCTGGCATAGTTTTTTTAGTTTTTTTTTTATACAGCGTTCACCACGCGTTATAAATTACATGTTACCTTTATTCTGCGGGTTAGTCCGATTCCGGTGATACATATTTTATAGCACTTTTTTATGTTTTACAACGTTTTGCACAATAAAATTACTTTTGTAAAAAGAATGTATTTTTTCTGTCGCCAAGTTGTGAGAACCATAACTTTTTAACTTTTTCGTCGACAGAGCTGTATGAGGGCTTGTTTTTTGCGAGACGAGCTATAGTTTTTATAGGTACTATTTTTGGATACGTGCGACCTTTTGATCACGTTGTATTCCAATATTTGTAGGGCAAAGTGACCAAAAAACAGAAACTCTGGTATAGTTTTTACGGTTATTTTTTTTACGCTGTTCACTGCGTGCAATAAAAAAATATTATATTTTTATACCTCAGGTCCTTACGGTTGTGGCGATATCAAATACGTATGGTTTATTATTATTTTTCAATAATAAAGGACTTGATAAGGGAACAGGGCGATTGTGTTTTATTTTATTACTTGAAACTTTTACTATGTTTTCAAACTTTTATTTTTTTCACTTTTTTATACACTTTTTAATACTTTATATTTTTTTTACACTTTTTTTCAAATCCCACTAGGGGACTTGAAGGTTCAACTGTAAGATATTTTTTTTCTAATACATTGCGCTACCTACGTAGTGCAGTGTATTAGATCTGTCAGTTATTCACTGACAGCAAGTCGATTAGGCTTCACCTCCTGGCGGGGCCTAATCAGCTTCCGTAATGGTAGAGCAGGAGGCCATTGTGTCTCCTGTTGCCATAGCAGCAGTCGCCAGTCCTGATTGCCTGTCAGGGTTGGCGATTTGCTAGCAACTGCTAAGATGCAGCGATCGCTTTCGATCGCTGCATCGTAGGGGTTAATGGCAGGGATCGGAGCTATCTCCGGTTCCTGCCATTACAGGTGGATGTTAGCTGGGGCTGGAAGTTTTTCCGTGCTAGTCAGACCGGGAGGCCAGTATTAGGCCTTCGGTTGCCATTGCAGCCATCGGAACCCCATGGCGGAACCCCATAGCTTTCCATGGCGTACCCATACATCAAATGTCGGGAAGGGGTTAATAGTCTATATGTCTTGATTGTGCATTTGTAACTTGTCATTAGATGTAAGCAATTATTATTTTTATTAAATTGATCAAAAATTAATCAGAGTTATATGTATCCCAAAATGGTTCAATTGAAAAGTATAACTCGTCCTGCAGAAAACAAGCCTTCATAAAGCTACGGCAATGGAAAAATATAAATGAAATGCGGCAATGCAAACACAACTTTTTTTCTATGAAAAAGGTTTTAGTGTTCAAAAGTAGTAACATTTTTTACAAAAAATATGCAATACATATCTGGTATTGGCGTAAACTTAACGACCCATAGAAAAAAGTTTTAATGTTATTTATCCTGTATGATTTATGGCGTAAAAATGTTGTTGTTTTTTTTATCCTGTATGTTTAATGGTGTAAAAATGTATGAAAGTTAATCAATTAGATATATGTACCCCAAAATGGTACCATTAAAAAATGCAACTCGTCTTGCAAAAAATAAGGCAGTATACGGCTACGTATATAAAAAAAAACAAAAAAGTTATGGCTCTTGTAATTCAGTCGTGAAAAAGTGAAAAATATAGCTGCATCCTTAATGGGAATCTGTCAGCAGCTTTGAGCCCTCAAAACTACTGACAGTGATATATGCAGTGTGGGGAGTGTAGAGTATCTATACCGCTTGTGTTGGCTATGCAAGTTGCATGACCGAGAAATTAACATTTTAATGCCCCCAGCGCTGTGATCTCAAGCGCCATGAAGGCGGCACCTTGATGATCCAGTGCTCCAGGCTCTACTCACTGAATGCTTTCAGCCCCTCCTTTCAGCTCTAAGTGACAGCTCTAGTGGTGTTTTGATTGGACGCTAGAGCCGTAACTCAAAACAGAGGGGAGGGGCTGGCAGTGTTCAGTGAGTAGACCCTGGAGCACTTGAACATCAAGGGACACTTGCAAACATGGCGCGGAGAGCATGAAAAAAGCGATTTCTCGGTCATGCAACTTGCAAGACTGACACCATTGGCATAGTTAAGCTACACTCCCTACCATGTGTATAGTGCTGACAGATTCTTTAAGGGCTTAAACTGCTTCTAAAAAAGCTCCTTCATTGGTGCCATTTCCACATGATATCTATCTCATAATAAAATAATCTGTGTTAGCGCCACCCTATCAGAACCCAGGGGCGTAGCTAGGGTGGGCAGATGGGGCACGTGCCCCGGACGCAACTGGGAGGGAAGGTGGGGGGGTACCAAAGCTCTGGCCGGGGCTCCCTCTAGAAGCAGAATCCCCGGCCACAGCGTTGCCGAAGCTCTGGCTGGGGTTTCTGCTCCTAGAGGTAGCCTGTGTTGTCACTGTCCATATATGGACAGTGACATCTTGGACTCCACCTGGAGCGCAATCCCCTGTCAGAGCGTTGCTGATGCTCTGGCCGGGGATTCCGCTCATGGAGAAGCCCCTGATGTCACTATCAATATATGGACAGTGACGTCAGGGGCTCCTCCAGGAGAGGAATCCCTGGCCAGAGTGTCGGCAATGCTCTGGCCAGTGATTCCACTCCTAGAGGGAGCCCCTGATGTCCCTGTCCATATATGACCAGCCAACAAGAAACCTCAAAAGAAGAACAAGGGGGTCCCCATCAAACTGCAGAAACAACCTAAAAGCACAAAAGCACAGGGAACCTAGCACCCCAATGAAATGTATGAATATATAACTATCACTTATCGTCAAAAATAGAAATCTTTATTGATATAAATAACAACAATATATGGTATCACAAAAATTTATAATAATGCACTAAATAAAACAGGTCATACACGGAGAGCAGCATCAGTACGGTATAGATGTAATTATACCCAGAGGTAAACAAAGGCAACCCATCTCAAAAATGACGTCCCATTCCCTACCACACCATAAATATGAAAGATATAGCTGAAAAGCAGTAGCCAAAAAACCCAAATAGAGGACTTATAGGTAGGCAGAGTAAATCCTAACTGGTGAGAAGTATGGCAAGACCAAAATACAGTGTGTAGCAGATGTGTGTGGCCCTATCTACAAGGGGGTTGTTGCCCTATCTACTGACGGTGAGTGTGGCAATATCTACAAGGGGGGGCTGTGTGGCATTATCTACAAGGAGGATGTGGAACTGTCTACAAGGGGGGTTGTGTGGCAATATCTACAGGGGGGCTGTGTGGCACTATCTACTAGGGGGGCTGTGTAGCACAATTTATACGTGGAGGCTGTTCATTATGTCACCATATAGTCTCACTAGCCTCAGTTATACAATCTGTTTTAGTCAGGCACTCACCTCTTTAATTTATTTTCTTTTGAATTATTGTTATGTTGACTACTTTATATAACTATATAACTTGTAAAATGTACAAATGATTTAAAAAAAAATTGGACTTCATTGATTGGTAGAGAAAGCAAACATGGTGAGGGGGAAGAAGATGTCGGAAAAGAGGTTCGGGGAGGGGGAAAACTGAATCTTTGCCCCGGGTGCAGGCGAACCTATTTTGTTATTAAAAATTTAACGAGGCAAGAGAATCCATTATAACCTACTCTTTTTAATTATAGAGAAATTTTTACAAAGAAACAGGTAAAATGCCCACATTTATAACTTGACCATAGGAAAAGATTTGATTATACTGGTTCCAAATCGTGATACACTTTTTGGAGCAGTTATACTGTATAAAAATAAAGTGGAATGAAAAGAATGCCTTATTATTTTACTAGAAAGCCAATGATTTATAAAGAAATAAAATTGAATAAATAAATAACTCATTGCTTTTTACTGGAAAGAATAATGCAGCATGCTGTAAACGCTGTACATTATTTATTAGCTTTTACATTTTTTTTACATTATATTCAATGGATGATGGATTGCATAACTGGTGCAAAAATGCATGAAAAATAAATTTATGTTTTAATAAAATGGTAGTAGCCATTTAGGAGGCAATGTGAATCGAGTTTTGCCATTTATCTATATTGTCATAAAAATATTGTCTCCAGGATTAATTTAAAGATTGTAGTTTCAGATGATCATTAGTAGAAATTATATATTTTTTAAATATATCTATATATTAGTCCTTCTCAATGAATTAGAATATCATCAAAAAGTTAATTTATTTCAGTAATTCAATTCAAAAAGTGAAACTCATATATTATATAGATTCATTACACACAGAGTGATCTATTTCCAGCATTTTTTCCGTCATGGGCAGCATCCCTGTTTTGCGTTTTGACCAAATATCAGCCTTAACTACACGGTTTCTTGAAACTCACTAATCTCTGTCACGAATCATAGACATGACCTTTTGAGTGGGAATACAACTAAGGCCTGATTCACACGAGCGTGTGCGTTTTGCACACGCAAAAAAACGCTGCGTTTTGCGCGCGCAAAAGGTCCGTTTGTCATCAGCATACGGTGCGCGGCTGCGTGATTTTCGCGCAGCCGGCATCATAATGACACTCTGTTTTTATGTTTACAAACAAAAAAGCACGTGGTGCTTTTCTGTTTTCATTCATAGTTTTGACTACTGTAGCGCGCATCACGCGCGGCACCCGGAAGTGATTCCGTGTGGCGTGCGTGATTTTCACGCACCCATTGACTTTAATGGGTGCGTGATGCGTTAAAAACGCACAAATATAGGACATGTCGTGAGTTTTATGCAGCGGACATACGCTGCGTGAAAATCACGGACTGTCTGAACGGCCCCATTGACTAACATAGGTCCGTGGGACGGACGTATTATACCTGCACCTGAATAAGCCCTAAGAAAAAGAAGGTTCGTATACCCTTTATCACAACCTTCTCTCAATTAGTCCAGAGATTAGTTTGGTCAAAATGCAAGATACAAACATTTCTGACTCCTCCAAAACAGGGATGGTACCCATGAAGAAAAAACTGCTATATATATATACAAAAGTAGAGATCTTGCAGCACTCAAAGTGGTGAAAATAAAGTGGTTTATTCAGCCAACAAACAGCGACGTTTCTGTCCAACAATAGGACCTTTATCAAGCATGGTAACATACTGAGTGAGCATGGTATATAAAGAGTGAAAGAGCATTTGCATAATTAATCTCAATAGCATACATGTGACGTGCAAAGTGCAAGAAAAAAAACAAACACAATGTGTTTAAATAGTATCAAGACTGATCAAAGCATTGACACATAAGAAGCACAAGTGTGAATACATACATAGAATACAAATATCGCATGCAAAAACATATAAATATAAAATTACGGCATAAACATATATGCAACAGTTGTGTTGAACCAGATCACGTTGCTTTTCCTCACGAATCAGAGCTTCAGGACCTTCATAATGCAAACACATACAGGTTATCCAAATAGCAATAATAAATGCACCAAATGTGGTCTTGCAACATGTGTGAATGTGTGTGTATATATATTGCCAACTTCCGGTTGATAAAACCGGAAGTATTACCGTGACCTAGCAACAGGACGCTGTAGGAACATAGCGGCAGATACGTAATCTTGCCGAAGGCATCCCTCTCGCAGCGCGTCCATCGTTGCCAGGTAACATCCAATCACACGACTCCATGTGATTGGAAAGGTAAATATAGTGACGCAATCACCATTGTTGTCAAGTGTAGTCCATATAGAAAAAGGATCAAAACTTGATCACAAATATGCTCGTAGGTGTAGTCAGTAATGATGCAGCAGTATTTCTAATAGTACGTATATATCGAAAGGTACACCACAAAGTCCAAACGCGGGTATACCCGATCCCTGGCCACACTTCCGTGGTCAGGAGGGAACGGTTCCCCAGAAACTCCAGAATCACTCCAACCGCAACTTAATGTATATGGGGGATCCAAAGAGATCGTGAACGTGTAACGGACCTATATTGTCGATGTAATATCAAGTCCGCAGAAACAATGTCTGTAATAAGAGAATATGAATCTGGGTAATCAGCCCAGTATTGTTTACTGACAATCCACATACGAGACAAGAAAAAAATATAGTAAAAGCTATCTTTATATGGAATAGATTGGGACTAAACAAGACAGCAAGAGTACATTATTTTGGCAAGTGCATACAATACAATAGGACTGAACACGGAAGAAGATGGTCCCGAAGTTGGTATCTAGAGTGATACAAAACAGAGTATATTAGTAACAGAAAAAACATATCCATATAGTATAGTATTTTAAAATCATGTCACCAAATTTAGTGTCCGATGAGAGACATATACAAAAAACCTAAAAAAGGGGGAGAGGGAGAGGGAGACAAAGCGCTACACAGTGATTCTATCCACATTAAATTCTACATTAGGTCTCAATGTGTTAAGTGAAAAAATCCATTTCAATTCTTTCTTGTGCAGGACCATGTGTCTATCACCACCATTGGGTAATGGGGGAACATGGTCCAAGATCATATATTTTAGATCTCTCTCGGTATGTCCCTTCTCAACGAAATGTTTTGCAACGAGTAGGTCTAGTTTTTTCTTCCTAATTGAAAATCAGTGGTTATTAAAACGAGTTTTGAACGTATATATATATCTATATCTATATATATATATATATATATATATATATATATATATATATAGAGAGAGAGAGAGAGAGAGAGAGCACAGTGACGGCACCAGGACTTCAATATAGATGAAGGCAAAGTGGATTTATTCACCTCAAAAACAGCAGCAACGTTTCGGTTCAACAGGAACCTTTCTCAAGCCATGACAAACTAAGAATGGTGCCAAGTATATATAGGGAGGACGTACATCAATTGGCAATAGAAAAATTGACTGTACAATTCTCATTAAATACATCAGAATGTGGTTATCACAGTGTATTACAAATATTTAAATAAAGTGCAACAATAAATCTTCAAGAAGATATCCATAGATAATAATATATTTAAAAAGATGATAAACACATCATGAGTGATGAGCAATAAGTGCAATTGGATTAATTAGGAGGACAGCAGAGGCCAATTATTAATTAGTTTAGATCCATAAACGTACAGTTCACGATCTCTCCATGTACTCAGCGTGTAGTGTTCGCGCGCATCTACTGCGCATGCTCCAAAATGGCGTCGGAGCCGGATATTAAATCCGGTGGAACGCATCATGCAGCGAAATCGCTACTGCGCATGCGCAGAGACGGAACTTGCGTTCCAGTCCCATTGTGCAGGCGCAAGTGGCGATATAGATAGACAATGTAAAATATATTGAATGTGCAGAATAAAACCCTGTATACAGTCTGGAGGATAACGTCAAAGCTGCACTGCCTCATCCAATATATCTAATGTATTTCGCAGTGCAGTGCTAAAGATAACAGATCAGGATATAAGAAATAATTAATAGAAATAGCCATAGACTTCCAAACAAGGAGGTTTCATACACTATTGACGTCCCATTGAGGCATAATGTGACTGTGGTCACCAATGGGATCGATAGAGCAGCCATGTTGATAAAGATTAGTGATCCCAGCCAGAAGTGCCCAATTACTGTGGCAGTATCTACAGAGGGCACTGTGGCATTATCTACAGAGGGCTCTGTGGCACTATCTAAAAAGGGGCTGCCCAATCTTGACATTCGTGTGTCTGCCAAACGCTGCTAACTGAGCCACTGGACTGCATTTAAACTTAAACTGGAAAACTGGATTGTTAAAATAAGCATGTGGAGAAAACTCGCAAATTTCTGTTAAGTTTAAACCCAGCGCTATTATTATAGTAATGTAGTATTGTTATAGTAATGTAGTATTATTATAGTAATGTAGTTGTAATGACCGGGGGGTAGGGAAACGGACAAGTGAGCCCTAATCTACCCGCCACTCTGTCCCTGCCTACTTGCAACGACCCGCCCTAGGCGACGGGGTACAACTGGGCGGCAGTCCCTGCACTCAGTAAGTGCACGACAAACACGACAAACATACAAGGGAATACAAACAAGGGAAAGGGGCAGTTGCCCACGGCAACACCGTGAGCAACCAGAGTGGTGAACGAGCCGAGTCAAGCCAGGAGTGTGCGAGGTACCAAACGAAGAGCAGAAGAGTAGTCAGTAAGCCAGGGTCTGTATGGAGCAGGAACAAAATAGAAGGAGCTGTAGCTGGGCCAGGAAACCACACGAAAAAGAATAACAAGCAAGGAGGAACAGGAAATGCAGGTATAAATAGACAGAGGGCGGGAGCTAGCTGAGTCTGGCCAGGCTGCGATAGGCTCTCCCACTCCTAAGCCTGCCAGCCTGAGTGGTGGAAGCTGGAGTCAGTCTCAGGGATGTAGATTCAGGTGCTGACTGATTAATTAAGGGAGTTAACCCTGAAGCTGTGCCTGGCAGATCCTTTACAGTACCCCCCCTTTTATGAGGGGCCACCGGACCCTTTCTAAGTGGACCTGGCTTACTGGGGAAACGCAGGTGGAACCTCCTGACCAATACCCCAGCGTGAACATCCCGGGCGGGTACCCAGGTCCTCTCCTCGGGCCCGTAACCTCTCCAATGGACCAGGTACTGGAGGGAGCCTTGGACCATCTTGCTGTCCACAATCCTGGCCACCTCGAATTCCACCCCCTCAGGGGTGAGGACGGGAACAGGAGGTCTCCTCGAGGGAGCCAAGGACGGGGAGCAGCGTTTAAGGAGGGAGGCATGAAACACGTCGTGTATACGAAAAAACGGGGGTAACTCCAGCCGGAAGGAGACAGGATTGAGGACCTCAATGACCTTATACGGCCCAATAAACCGGGGAGCAAACTTCTTGGACGGAACCTTGAGACGCAAGTTCCTAGACGACAACCACACCAGATCCCCGACCATAAACAGGGGGTTAGCAGAACGTTTTCTATCAGCCTGAGTTTTTTGTACGCTCTGGGACGCCTCTAGGTTCTTCTGAACCTGGGCCCAGACTGTGCACAGTTCCCGATGAACGACCTCTACCTCGGGATTGTTGGAACTACCAGGTGAAACGGAGGAGAACCGTGGATTAAACCCAAAATTACAGAAAAAGGGAGAGACCCCTGACGAGTTACTGACCCGGTTATTAAGGGAAAATTCGGCGAGGGGAATGAATGAGACCCAATCATATTGACAGTAAGAGATAAAACACCTTAAGTATTGTTCTAGAGATTGATTAGTCCTCTCCGTTTGACCATTGGTTTCAGGATGGAAGGCAGAGGAGAAGGACAGATCAATCCCCAACTTCATACAGAAGGCTCTCCAAAACAATGAAACAAATTGTACCCCTCTGTCCGAAACAATATTGACAGGGACCCCATGGAGACGCAGGATGTGTTTGACAAACAAGGTAGCCAACGTCTTGGCGTTGGGTAGTTTCTTGAGGGGCACAAAGTGGCACATCTTACTGAAGCGGTCTACCACCACCCACACCACCGACTTGCCTTGGGATGGAGGCAAATCGGTGATAAAATCCATGGAGATGTGTGTCCAAGGTCTCTGGGGAATGGGCAACGAACGCAGTAAGCCCGCTGGTCGGGACCTGGGAGTCTTGGACCTAGCACAAACCTCACAAGCGGCGACGTAGGCCTTAACGTCTTTAGGCAACCCAGGCCACCAATAATTTCTGGTAATGAGATGTTTGGTACCCAGGATGCCTGGATGACCAGATAGTGCGGAGTCATGATTTTCCCTAAGTACCCTTAGCCGGAATTGCAGGGGAACAAACAGCTTGTTCTCAGAAAGGTTCCCGGGAGCTGAACCTTGATCAGCAGCAATTTCAGAGACTAAATCAGAATCGATCGAGGAAATGATTATACCTGGAGGCAAAATACAAGCAGGATCTTCCTCCGAAGGAGGGCTGGCCATGAAGCTACGCGACAGTGCATCAGCCTTAATATTTTTAGACCCAGCCCTATAGGTAACCCAAAAATTGAATCTGGTAAAAAATAACGCCCATCGAGCTTGTCTCGGGTTTAGCCTCTGGGCAGATTCTAGGAAAACCAGATTCTTGTGGTCGGTAAGGACCGTTACCTGGTGTCTAGCCCCCTCTAGGAAGTGGCGCCACTCTTCAAATGCCCATTTAATGGCTAAGAGTTCGCGGTTGCCAATATCATAGTTACTCTCAGTTGGCGAAAACTTCCTGGAGAAGTAGGCACAGGGGCGGAGATGGGTGAGGGACCTGGTACCCTGGGACAAGACAGCCCCCACTCCCACCTCAGATGCGTCAACTTCCACGATAAATGGCTCCATTTGGTTGGGCTGAACCAGCACCGGGGCCGAGATAAAGCACTTCTTAAGGACCTCAAAAGCCTGGACAGCCTCAGGAGGCCAGTGGAGGAGATCAGCACCTTTGCGAGTGAGGTCCGTAAGAGGCTTAGCGATGACCGAGAAGTTAGCAATAAATCTTCTGTAATAATTAGCGAACCCCAAAAAACACTGTAACGCCTTCAGGGAGGCAGGTTGGACCCATTCCGCCACAGCCTGAACCTTGGCGGGGTCCATGCGGAATTCATGAGGAGTGAGGATTTGACCCAAAAATGGTATCTCCTGTACCCCAAACACACATTTTTCGGTTTTCGCAAACAGTTTGTTTTCCCGAAGGACCTGGAGCACCTTCCTGACATGCTCAATGTGGGAGGACCAGTCCTTGGAAAACACCAGTATGTCATCAAGGTACACTACAAGAAATATCCCCAGGTAATTTCTCAAAATCTCATTTATGAAATTCTGGAAGACCGCAGGGGCATTACACAACCCAAAGGGCATGATGAGGTATTCGAAATGGCCTTCGGGAGTGTTAAACACAGTCTTCCACTCATCCCCCTCTTTGATGCGAATAAGGTTATACGCCCCCCGTAGATCCAATTTAGAGAACCATTGGGCCCCCTGAACCTGATTAAAGAGATCAGGAATCAAAGGAAGGGGATACTGGTTCCTTGCCGTGACCTTATTCAGGCTACGGTAGTCAATGCATGGCCTAAGACCACCATCCTTCTTCCCCACGAAGAAGAAGCCAGCACCTACCGGAGAAGAAGAGGGACGAATGTAACCCTTGGCCAGGGATTCCTGGATATACTCTCTCATGGCTTCACGTTCGGGACAAGAAAGATTAAATATCCTACCCTTAGGAAGCTTAGCTCCTGGTACCAATTCGATAGCGCAATCATATTCTCTATGAGGAGGTAACACTTCGGAGGCCTCCCTAGAGAAAACATCAGCGAAGTCCTGAACAAACTCGGGTAGCGTATTCGCCTCCTCAGGGGGAGAAATAGAATTAACAGAAAAACATGACGTACAACATTCATTACCCCATTTGGTTAGCTCCCCAGTATTCCAGTCAAACGTGGGATTATGCAACTGCAACCAGGGAAGGCCTAGAACCAAATCGTACGATAATCCCTGCATCAACAGTACAGAGCATTGCTCCAAATGCATGGAGCCAACAAGGAGTTCAAAAACAGGGGTATGCTGTGTAAAATAACCATTAGCAAGAGGAGTGGAGTCGATACCCACTACCGGGACAAGTTTAGGCAAATCAATCAGAGGCATAGCAAGAGACATAGCAAATTCCACAGACATAATATTAGTAGAGGACCCTGAATCCACGAAGGCACTGCCGGTAGCAGACCTACCACCAAAAGAGACCTGAAAGGGAAGCAAGATCTTAGTACGTTTCCTATTTACTGGAAATACCTGTGCGCCCAAGTGACCTCCCCGATGATCACTTAGGCGCGGAAGTTCTCTGGCTGCATTCTTACGCTTAGGACAGTTGTTCACTTGATGCTTGTCATCCCCACAGTAGAAGCAGAGACCATTCTTCCTGCGGAATTCTCTACGTTGTTGGGGGGACACGGAGGCCCCGAGTTGCATGGGTATCTTGAGTCTTTCCTGGAGGAACGAAGCAACGGAACTTCGGGACGCATCATGGGGGAGTCGGAGGAGAAAACACATAAACGTTCATGTTGTCGTTCCCTGAGACGTCGGTCAAGTCGTACCGCTAAAGCCATAGCCTGGTCTAGGGAGTCAGAAGAGGGATAGCTAACTAGCAGGTCTTTCAGGGCATTCGACAGACCCAACCTAAACTGGCACCTTAAGGCAGGGTCATTCCACCGAGAAGCTACTCACCACTTCCTAAAGTCAGAGCAATACTCCTCAACAGGTCTCTTACCCTGACGTAAGGTCACCAGCTGACTCTCGGCAAAGGCAGTCCTGTCAGTCTCGTCATAAATAAGTCCGAGAGCAGAAAAGAAACAATCAACGGAGGAAAGTTCAGGGGCGTCAGGAGCCAAGGAGAAGGCCCACTCTGGGGGCCCTTCCTGGAGCCGGGACATAATTATACCCACCCGCTGGCACTCAGAACCTGAGGAATGAGGCTTTAAACGAAAGTAAAGCCTACAACTCTCCCGAAAGGAGAGAAAAGCCCTCCGGTCCCCTGAGAACCGGTCGGGCAACTTGAGGTGGGGTTCAAGAGGTGAGGGGAACTACCAAGGTAGCATCAGGCTGGTTGACCCTCTGAGCCAGGGCCTGGACCTGTAGGGAGAGACCCTGCATTTGCTGAGCCAGGGTCTCACGGGGGTCCATAGTGGTGTCAGGGACCAGGGTAGACTAGGTATGGGCTTGTTATTATGTAATGACCGGGGGGTAGGGAAACGGACAAGTGAGCCCTAATCTACCCGCCACTCTGTCCCTGCCTACTTGCAACGACCCGCCCTAGGCGACGGGGTACAACTGGGCGGCAGTCCCTGCACTCAGTAAGTGCACGACAAACACGACAAACATACAAGGGAATACAAACAAGGGAAAGGGGCAGTTGCCCACGGCAACACCGTGAGCAACCAGAGTGGTGAACGAGCCGAGTCAAGCCAGGAGTGTGCGAGGTACCAAACGAAGAGCAGAAGAGTAGTAAGTAAGCCAGGGTCTGTATGGAGCAGGAACAAAATAGAAGGAGCTGTAGCTGGGCAAGGAAACCACACGAAAAAGAATAACAAGCAAGGAGGAACAGGAAATGCAGGTATAAATAGACAGAGGGCGGGAGCTAGCTGAGTCTGGCCAGGCTGCGATAGGCTCTCCCACTCCTAAGCCTGCCAGCCTGAGTGGTGGAAGATGGAGTCAGTCTCAGGGATGTAGATTCAGGTGCTGACTGATTAATTAAGGGAGTTAACCCTGAAGCTGTGCCTGGCAGATCCTTTACAGTAGTATTGTTATAGTAATGTAGTATTATTATAGTAGATCAAATAACATTGATTAACAATAATTTTGTAACGTATCAAATTTGAAAGTAATACGGCTTTCAACGACACATTTTTTCTATATGTGGCCCACTTACCTTGCCGAGTTCAAGACACCTACCCTAGACCATCATTGCATGATGTATGCTGCAAGATTTCTTCTTCTATGACTTACTACTTACATAGACTTTGCTATTGTACATTTGCCTACTGAGCACCTTGACGTTACTCTTCATATTGCCCAAAACTTGTGTATAAGGTGTGCCAGTCATTCTGCTCAGATTTCTCAAATGTACTAATAGATCAGGGCTACAATGTCTCAGTAGTAAGTTATGCTAAGAAACTGAACTGAAGCCAAGGCTGTGACGTTTGCATGTGTTTTTCATATTATATGATTTCCTGAAAACAATTAGTTTCTTAGGAAATTGTCCTTGTTTATGTATCACGTTTGGGGAGATTTGAGTAGGCATATAGTATATTAGACTGAGTATATATACATTCTGTGAATACTAATGATGGATATACTGTAATGCTCCTCATTTATGAAAACTAGTGTAGACTAAAAAGGCTAAGTAGTGCTTAGCAGTCAGACTACAGCTGTCCTTTGTCTAAGGGTATGTTCACACAGCTTATTTTCAGGCTTATTTTGGAGCGCAAAGGGCTCACATTACGTTTCAAAATACACTTGAAATAAGTCTGCAAACAGTTTCCCATTGCTGTTCACGAGGCTAATTTTTACGCTGCTGAATTAAAAAAAAGCCTCATAAAAAAAAATTTGCAACAATAATTCGAATGTCACTTCTTGAGGCATTTTTGGAGCTGATTTTCCATTGGAACTACAAAGAGAACACCTAAGAAAAAAGGTTTAAAATGAGCCTCAAAATAAGCTTCAAATAAAAAAAAAGATATATTTTCAGCTTCAAATACGCCTTGAAATCAGAGGCTATTTTCCATTGAAAACAGCCTCGTCATTTTCAGCCATTTCTCTTTGTACGTGTGAACATACCCTAAAGCAGGCTACAAAATGAAGGCGTGATGCTAATATTGCATTGTGCAGTACTTTCCTTTTGGTTGTGCTAGTTTTGAGGCACAGTATAACGGCACTGTATAGAATCTATTTCTTTAAACTGAATGTCTCATAATTTGGTCTCTCTCAGCATAATGCTCAGCATGTTCTGAAACTAATAGCTACTGTTAAAATTCTGCAAACAAATTTGATAAAATTCTGCACTTTTTTATGTAACAAAACAATAAATTATTTTTTTTTGAATGTTCTTGTTATTTTGCTACTTTAAAGCACGGTTGACAGAAATAAGGGCTATAATCCACTTAACGTTACCACCAGTATTTGCTTCAATTTGTATTTCTTCTTTTAGAATTGCTAAGGAATACTGCAACTGCTATGTGCGTAAAAAACTAACAAATTAGCATTGGCAAGAAAAAGCATCATCTACTGGCAGCTGGCCTTTAACTATACTGAAAAATATCATTCAACTGATATGTCTGTTAACAATTCTACGCTTTTAGCTAAACCTCAAGCAGAGCGAGTTCAGCAATGTTAGTCAATGCCAGTCGAGAAAAGTTGTACATCATGCAGAGTGCAAACATCGCCTTGACAGCTAGTGCTTCAATAAAATTTGATGCTCAGTAATTGTCAAGCTCACATTTATTTTTTATCGAATGCAGACTGCCGAAATTTACTTACAACTATTTTGGTGACGCAACTTCAAAATCAATCCCTTTAATGGGTTATTAAAGTGAATGTTCACCTCTTTTTATCTGTGCACATGTCATTAGGACATATCAGAAGATAATATTAGTGATGGTTTGTGTGATTGTAAGGTGGAGGTAAGGGGGGAGGGCGACGCACCACCCACAGGAACTTTGATGTCGCGGGGGAATGACAGGTGGACAAGCAGTTAAAATGTAGCAACTTTTATTCAGTACTCAAATATCTCAGTACCCAAATATATACACAGTTTAACAAGCTTACGGTTATAGTCTCTCACAATTAGGGGACAAGCTTGAAAGTTGTAATACACATGGCGGTTGATTGGTGGTGGTTATTCACTTAGGCACAATACGCTTGCTGGTTCTACAATGGTCACAAATCTTAGTTACTGTCTCTTGGTTAAATTGGCTGGCTGTGGTGGTTTTCACAAAGCTCTCTCACAGTCTCCGGTGTTGACAGGTCAGTGTGATGCGCACAAACAGCCTAAGGCCCAAGGCACGCAACAGTATTTTTCATCAGTAATTACGGACAGTAAATACTGACAGTAATTACGGACCCATTAATTTCTATTGGCCATGGTCACCTTTCAGTATTTTTACTGATGGGTGTTCGTGCTGAAAAAATTATAGAACCTGTCCTATTCTTGTCAGTATTTACGGCAGGGACTCTCCCATAGAAGTCTATGGGAGCTTCCGTAAATACGCACGGCTACTGATGTGCATCCGTACACCTTCCATATTTTCGGAAGCATTGCTAGGCAACATGTTGATGATATAATTTGCAACCTCCCTCTTTTTGTAAGGAATAGGATCCGTATATACGGATGGAATACGGATGCAAATCGGACCGCATTTACAGACACCCTTCCGTATATACGGATGAAATACGGATGCCTACTGATCCATATTTGCGGACAGTATTTTGGGATAGATGAAAATACTGTCGTGTGTATGGGGCCTAAGGGAGATAGGATGGTTTTCTCACACCTCAGGTCTCTGTAATTCTCTTACTTGTTGTGGCCCTCTCCATCCAATTAGTCGTAAACTTACTCCTTGCGTCTCCCACTCCTGATCACGACATTCAGTCTCCTCCAGTTTGTCTCTCATGTCACGTGCTCCTTATGCTACCGCGGCCTCAGACGCTAAGACTTCGTTCAAGTCACAATGTCTCTGGCCCACTTTTGGCCTGCTTCACTCCGCTGCATTACCACTTTCAACCTGGTTACTGTCAGGTGCTAAGGCCACTTACTTTAGTAAACTGGTGTTGGTCTCACCACCTGAAAGTACCCATGTCTCCACATTCCACAAACTGCAGAGTTGAATTTCAAGGGATCTGCCACCTAACAAACGGTGTCCAGGGCTGCATTTCCCACTACCAAGGGAGCCCCAGCCCAGTCTGCAAACCACAGCATCTTTAGTATAACACTGACTTGAGGACCTGCATATCCTAGTCATGTAACCACAGGTCCCATCTATGTTAGAAAAAACATCACAATATCAAATACTAATGTAGTTTTGCCACTAGTTGACAGCAACACAGTAAAATTGCTACTAAGACCAACATTTACAGACACATCCTTAATCTTGAACATGATATATAATTATATAAATAAAAGTACAATGACATTCACATTTGGAACCCTGAGCACACCTTAAATGCTTAGACCGCCCCACTTATCCTAAGAATGAAAATGTAACAGTGCTCTAAGGATTTTTATTCTCTTTATTTTTTTTATCTTAATGCCAGTGGCGTCAACATTGTTTGGAGATAGAAAAGGCTTCATGTTTAGCCGAAGGGGGTACATCAATTAGCAGATTGTCAGAGCCTCATTATTTTAGTGATTTAAAGGGGTTGTCCACGACCAGACAACTGATGACCTATCCACAGTTTAGGTCATCAGTATATGATCGGTACGGGTCTGGCACCGATCATCTGCTCCGGCTGCCTCCAGGAGCCAGATGGTTTGATTGGTATGCAGTAGTTGGAACCGGAAGCAGATGGCTCCAACCACTGCACAGTGGCCGTTCTGCAGAACTGCAGCTCTGCTTCTATTCACTTGAATAGGAGCAGAGCTGCAATACTGCAGCTTGGCCGCTATTCCGTGACTTGAGCCATCTGCTTCCAGCATGGATGTCTGGGGCCCGGAGGCAGCCGGAGCAGCTGATCGGTGTGGGTGACTGAGTGTTGGACCCCCACCGATCATATACTGATGACCTATCCGGTGGATAGGTCATCAGTTGTCTGGTCATGGACAACCCCTTTAAGTCTGCAGCTCACAGATCTCCTCTAATTGTATCTGCTAATATCAGTTAGACTTTAAAAAATGTGTCCTTATTTATGTGCTGTAAGCTATTTTTTATCACTGTATTCCTCTTATGTCAGTCAGTTATGCCTCTAATCCCTTTTTCCATGAGTAGCTAAGTTACAACAGCCATTTTAGCGGCTTTGTAGCAGTTATTAAATCACTAAGTTGCGTAGGCTTTACAGAAATGCATAGCCCATTCTATCTCCTCCCTCCTCCCCCCTCTCTCTATAGTTTCTCCCATTTACACTAAATTCAATGCAATGCCTGATCTTTGGCAGACTGTGAAAAAGCTAGAAAAATCCTGTAAGGCAAAGCTTTATGCAATAATACCATAATGTATTAATACAGGAACCAGAGGGGCATTTCCACATGCAGTTTTGCAACTATAACTGGACTTACACTGGAGAATAATTTAACTATTATACTAGTATTAAACAATCACTAAATCAATGTGTCTGAGTATTATTATTTATTCACAGTACTGGATTTACATTTTAGGAGCCCGTAGGCACAAAACGTCAGACACCTTATGGTCACACCGCTACAAATAAACACATAGGGGAAAGTTAACAATGTTCCTACATCAGTTTTCTGGGAACTACTTTTGGGCAGTTCCCCCTGATCACCCTGATCACGGCACATTTCAAATAAGTGGGTGGGGCTTAGCAGAAGGGTGTGGCCACAACACATTTACTACAATTTACGGTAGAAACTGGCATAAATTAGTTTGAAAATCTGCGCCAGCTCCTGGTTAAATTTAGTGGCGCACAGACAACCGAAGATGCAACAAATTTATTAAGAGGCCACTTAATCTAAAACAAACTAGAGTAAAATGTGCACAATCTTAATACATCTCCCCCATAATATTAATGTTAAGAAGGCCAAAAGTCAATAATTTTCGAGAAATCAAAATGGAAAAAAAAAACACCAGTTAAAATTCCCAGATATGTATAATATTTAATAAAAGTATAAACTGACTGATATTGCTTAAATACAAAAATAGACACACGTATTGTTTATTTTAAATATTGGCATTTAAAAAAAAGATGTATTTTTTTAAATTCTCAACATGCATAAAATCTTATAGCCTAAGGCCAGATTCAGAAGAATGTGGGGAAACTCGGACGTGAAAAACGTGACTAGTTCACGTCCAAGATGCCCCCGTGCGTGTTCCGTTTTCAAGGATCCCCATTGACTTGAGGCTATGGAGGGATCCGTGGAACAAAATAGGACATCTTCTATTTTTCAACGGACCATTCACACGGTCCGTTAATAGAACGGCCGTGTGAACGGCCCCATTGAAATACATGCGTCCGTGTGACGGCCGTTGTTTTAACGGCCGTCACATGGATGTATTCTACATTCGTCTGAATTCGGCCTAATGATCAGTTTAGTATTTCTGGTTTAAACATGCTAAAAGTTGTTGCCTTGTGATACAGTAGTAAATGAGCCATCAATACAAGTACTGCCCTTGAGGAAAAGCTGCCCTGTCTCACATGTTCTTATGCTGACAGCAAAACATACAGTATAGGAGAAATTAAAAAAAAAAAAATTTAAGTTTTTTTTACTTACAGTCTCTAATGATGTTTTTGTTTAAAGACTATGGGTAGTAGGACATGGAATTGGGAATTTTAAACTGGTACATATAGTTTTCTTGATGCAAATACATATTCTGAAGCTTCCAACAAAAATATTTTAAGACGTGTTTGTCATTGTGCAAATACAGTATGTAAACACTTTACATTTCATAGAAAAAAAACTCAAAAATCTGCTACAGCAAATAGACATCAATAGTCATGCATCATATGGCATGTCACATTGCTAAGAAAATGTAAAGGAGTTCTCTCATAAAAGCAACTCCTCTCCATCTGCTGCCGTCACCGAACACTGCATATCTTCCGGCGCCCGGAAGCAGCTGAAAAAGCTGATCGGTGTATGGCCTGGGTGTCATACCCCCACCAATGACCTATCCACGGGATAGGTCATCAGTATGAAAAAACGCTCCCTGCCTGGACAACCCCTTTAACAGCTAATCGCCAGGGGGTTTCTGAAGGTCGCCAGGGGGTTTCTGAAGATGCAAAATAGCGGCAAGCCAGGGGCGTAGCTAGGGGGGGGCAGGCGGGGCATGTGCCCCGGGCGCAACTTAGAGGGGGCGCCAGCGCAACCTCCTCCTGCACTATAATTGTACCTGTGTCTATAGGACACAGGTACAATTAGAAGCAATGAATAGCCGGGTACGTTCCGTTCCCGGCTATTCAGCTCTTTTGTACCAGAGAAGCGCTATCGCGCTTCGGTCGATGAAAGGCGCTGAGTGACAGGGAAAGTCATCCTGCCCAGCCTATCAGCGCCTTTCATAGACGCTTCGTTCAACCCCCAGGAGACCTGCGCAGCAGAGAGCAGGTCTCCATGGCTGCCGGACGGCGTGGGAGCGGGATTAAGGTGAGCTTAAATTGTTTATTTTATTGTAATAAAAAGTGTGTGGCATTATCTACAAGGGGGGCTTTATCTACAAAGGGGCTTTATCTACAGGGGGGACTTTATCTACAGGGGGGCTTTATCTACGGGCGGGCTTTATCTACGGGGGGGCTTTATCTACAGGGGGCTTTATCTACGGGGGGCTTTATCTACAAGGGGGGCTTTATCTATGGGGGGCTTTATCTACAGGGGTGGGCTTTATCTACGGAGGGCTTTATCTACAGGGGTGGGCTTTATCTACAGGGGGCTTTATCTACAAGGGGGGGCTTTATCTACAGGGGAGCTTTATCTACGGGGGGCTTTATCTACGGGGGGCTTTATCTACAGGGGTGGGCTTTATCTACACGGGGGGCTTTATCTACGGGGGTGCTTTATCTACAGGGGGCTTTATCTACATGGGGGCTTTATCTACATGGGGGCTTTATCTACGGGGGGGGGCTTTATCTATGGGGGGGGGGGCTATATACTGGGGTGGGCTATATCTACAGGGGAGCTATATACAGGGGTGGGCTATATCTACAGGGGGCTATATACAGGGATGGGCTATCTATGGAGCACTATATACAGGGTGGGATATATCTACAGGGGGGCTATATACAGGGGTGGACTAGATGTGGAGCACTATATACAGGGGTGGGCTATCTGTGAAGCACCATATACAGGGATGGGCTATATCTACAGGGGGGCTATATACAGGGGTGGACTATATGTGGAGCACTATATACAGGGGTGGACTATATGTGGAGCACTATATACAGGGGTGGACTATATGTGGAGCACTATATACAGGGGTGGGCTATATCTACAGGGTGGGCTATATCTACAGGGGTGGGCTATATCTACATGGGGCTATATACAGGGATGGGCTATCTGTGGAGCACTATAAGGGGAGCTATTAGTGGGACACTATATACAGGGGTGGGCTATCTGGGGGCACTATCTACAGGGGGCTCTATCTACAGGGGGAATGGTGTGTGTGTGTGACATGGTGTATGGTGCTATTATAATTAGAGGTGCAGTGTATGGCGCTATTATATTTAGGGGCGTAGTGTGTGGTATAATGATAACTTTATCTTTATTTATAGGTGTAGAAATGTTGGGAAAGTGAGAAGCTGAAGACATCTGAGCGACAAACTGCAGAAATGGGCTGTGAGCGGGAGAAGTCATCATAGAGGTCTGGACCGGATGGAGAAAAAGAACTAGAATCTGAGACGTCACCGGTGAGTCACTTAATGTAAATGTTTATTCTGCTTCTAATCAGCACTGTAGTCACTGTATGATCTGCAACAAGATGATTATGATATGATTTATTTTTTGTGAAACAGCATCTCCCAGCATATCCTTACCATTGTACGGGCCATGCTGGGAGTTGTAGTTTAACGCCGTACACACCTATACGGCAGGGGTTGCACTAAATTGAGCTGTATTTGTGCTGGTGCTGTATATATGTACTGAGCTTGGTTCTGGGGCTGTATTTATGTACTGAGCTTGGTTCTAGTGTTGTGTATAGAACTATATTGCTTGTAAAATGTACAATTGTTTTTATGCTCGAGTTACATAAAAAGAAATGTGGAAAAGAAATGACACGTCATTGATTGGTAGAGAAAACAAACACGGAGAGGGGGAAGGATATGTCGGGAAAGAGGTTGGGGGGGGGCGCCAAACTGAATCTTTGCCCCGGGTGCTGGAGAACCTAGCTACGCTTCTGGGCAAGCAGTTATTCACCGGGGTTTGTCTTGAGTAAACTTTAGACATGGATAATTGTGGATTATTATATAATTTTTTAGGCTTGCATAGTAAATGTTTTGTACAAGTGTACCTTTCAATTTTAATTTGTGGAATCGCTTGTTAATGCCTAATGTTAGTTGTGTTATGACATGGTAGGGTGGGTCTTATTAGCTCTTTATACTCAAAAGCCATCTTTTCTGGTTGTAGTTATAAATAATATGAAAAGAACAGCTGAACTTCAAGGGAAACTAGCAAAAACCATAAAGGGCTATGATGAAAAAACTCTCATGAGGATTGGGAGAAAAAAGAGCAGGTCCAAAAGTTACCTGTGCTGCATACCATAATATAAATATACTAACAGCATTTAGAAATCATATATTAACTGGAACTCCGTTGAGAAGCTAAACAAATGCTTCACTGAGTTCAAGCAGGAGACACCTGTCAACATCACCATCATGTCAACATCAACTGTTCAAAGGAGACTGTGTGAGTCTGACCTTCATGGTAGGAGAGCTGCATAAAAAAGAAGATAAATAATAAGAAGAGACTCGCTGGGGCCAAGGTATAAAGGCAGTGAAAATCTGTTCTTGGCTCCAACCACCGTATTTTCATGAAACTCAGATGTGATGGTGCGTGGTGCTTTACTTGTGTTAATGTTGGTGAATTATTCATATTTTAAGGCACACTTAACCAGCATTATTACCACAGCATTCTGCAGCAACACACCATCCCATCTGGTTTGCCATTATTTACGTCAAGAAGAAGGAAAATAATTTCTCCAGTGACCCTTATTGGAGGTAGCTTCCCTGTAAGTCAAAGTCCGACCCGCAAAGGAAGCTTGAAAAATGATTAGGGATTTCAGCCAGAATCTCCTTCAAAAGGAAGAGAACCCCATCAGTAGACAGCTGCTTCTGTTTTTTTGCGCCATGTCAGTACAGAGCAAGGGGCTGGCTGACTGGGTGAGAAGTCTTCAACGTAGTGCTCCGGGGGTGCCGGTTCTCATTTTACCTTACTCGTTTACTTTTTCACCTTCAGTTCAGCCCACTGGATTCATTGAAAAAAAAAACTTAAATCTTTTAGATGTAGTGAAACCATAAAGGATGTTCTAGTGAAGAGCGGTCGCATGACACGTTTAAAGAGGATGATCCCAAATAGCAACTATAAATGTGGTCACTAAAATTATTGCCAATCTTTGGTTCAATCTAGACATTGGACTATTGGGGGTGTCGGAGTCACGGTCAGGCATTTCATAAGCCGCAAAACTACTTTTGTAGTTTATGTCATTTTTTGCCTATTTTTGCACTATTCTTACATAGACAATACGTTGCCTGCATGTAAGGTTCAGGGTGCATTGTAGATCGATTACTAAAGGGGAGGTATCCCCACGTCTCATCGAACATGTAAAGAAGATACAAGAATTAAAAATCACACTTTTGAAATTGCTGTAACTTGCAAACTCACTCTTCGTACCTCTTTTTTATAACTGTCATTTTATCAATAAAGGAGAGAGAGAATTCGACCAGGGTGAGTGCCACTTTTTCCTTTTACTTCTTTTGAATGATTTGTAGACTTTGTTGTATTGCTGAGCACCACCTCAGGTCATATAAGGGACCATTTTCTCTTTTACTATGTGCTGCAATATTTTTCTCTTTCATTTTTTTGTGACTGTATATATTTTATATTAAAATAAAATCCCTTAAATCTCTACTGTATGATTGTACAAAGTTTAGACTAATATAAGTCATTAATGCAATGCAACAGTACAATTAAATGTACAGATTGTCACTCCTGGATTTTCATTGTTTAGACATTTGTCTAGTATTTATTCCATTTTCTAGAACCATATTTGTCTATGAACAGATTTACACAGCTGCATGCATTGTTTGTAAATCTCACATTGGGACCATGTCCAATATTATTGTGTAGCTAGAATTCGTAACGGATAAATATAGGTGTCTTTAACAGAATTTTGCAAATATGTGAAATAGTAGGCAAGTTTACATTTTTCTTTAGCATTTTTATTTTCTGATAATTGTGAAGATAAAAAAAATGCTGTTTTGTAAGTTGGATGGATCTCAAGAACACCCATTTCTGAGGGTCTATTTTTCTTATAAGTAACTTAGTTGGTACCAGTTCATAATCATTCTATCGTAGCTTGTGCTGGGCTTGTGCTCATGCACACGAGCCAATCTTAAGAGGCCGAGCTGCAGTGTAAAATGTAAGGACAAACAGATAATCATCACTCTGAGCCTTCCAAAAGAGAAAATGTGGATTCCAGACAACCTAAGGCTTCGTTCACATCTGCGTTAGGGCTCCATTACGACGTTCCGTCTGAGCTTTCCGTTGGAACGAAGCCCTGACAGACACAAGCGGAAACTTTTTCCATAACCATTGATTTAAATGGTGACGGATCCGGTGCCAATGGTTTACGTTTGTCTCCGTTGTGCAAGGGTCACATCATTTTGACAGAATCAATAGCGTAGTCGATTGCCCTAGCGCAGATGTGAATGAAGCCTTAGACTCCCTGCAGGCACTCTAGTTTCTAATCACATATAATCCCTAATGATGCAGGGCTAAAAAGCATTCTAGAAGATAAACAGAAAGTTTGCTTTTATGCTGTCAATAGCTGTCAAGGAGGGATGCCAACCTATTCTAGGACACCTACAATTGGCTGGCTTTTACTTCAGTTCATAGTTTGCCTATAGGACACAAGCTACATGTTGTAGCAACCATTGCATGACAACTGTACAGCTCCACAAAATGTACCTTTCACATCAGTTAGAATAGGACTGCCATGATATGGTGTTTCTTTGCACAACAGTTGCAGTAAACCGCCTAGTTGGTGTAACCCATTGTCACTGTCCACAATTAGTGTAACTCACTAGTCACTACATTCATTTGGAACTAACTGTCATTCTCTAGTGTGAATCCCTTCTATAAATGTAGCACCTTTGATAATCAAATGTAATGACATATGGTTCGCACTAATCTGTATTCAGTGGAGCACCCAATTGCAGTGAATAAAATCCAGCAATCCACTCAGAAATACATATATAAAAATTATATGCAATGGGGCTACACACTGTATGGTCCGGATAAAAATTCAACACACTGACTCCAGGAAAAGTTCCTCACCATCCCCAATATCTAGGAGGTTAGATGTGGTAGATGAAATATCAGAACATGCTTGTTGTTTCTACTGCATGGTTTCCCAGCCTTCACATAAAGTGGTTCTGCAAGGGATAAAAGCAGACAAACATAGCGCAGACTGCGGCGTTGGATAAATCTTTTGGTACTTTATTTCAATCACAGAGTGACAGAATAAAAAGCACTCATAAATATATAAAATCTCCACGTTACACGCCAAGCTTCCCCTGCCCAATACCTTTAATAATCAGCTGTAAAAGCATCTTGCAACTTCCATTTCTCTGGTAGTGTTAAAATGTTGTATAATAACATGCTCATTCAAGTTAATGAGCAACCACTCTGGCTGATAAGGGGAATCCTGAATGAGGGACCCCAACCATGATGTCTATATATGCTCTAATAGGGCATGGGTTAGCTTGAGTAAACAACACCTTTAAGTCACTATGTAGCCATGGTCTGATATAGGTCTCCCACAAAATATCTCAATGGGACTGAAACATAGTGTGAACAGATTATATATATATATATATATATATATATATATATATATATATATATATATGTATATATATATATATACATATATATATACTTCCTTTCCATATGCCCCTTAAATTGTCTAGCCAATGTGTTTTGTTTTGATTTTTCTTTCCTAACCCTTATCAACTTTATTCAGTAAAACTTTGAGTCACCTGCCAATCATCATTAAAAGCTATGTACACATTTGAACAAAAATTTTTGTTTTCAATTGACTTTAATTAAATATATTTTTTACTTTTTAAGTTGCAGTTTTTATATATCCTATATACGTAGAAGCTATATTCTGCCATCAAAGCCGATTCCATCAGGTCCGCTGCACTGGCGGCTCAAGTGAAAGCTGGTTCTTCGTGTTTCTGACATACAAGATCCAGCTTAAAACGATCACATCTAAGTTCAGATCTATTAAAACAAATCTGCTGCTTCTCCACAACAGACTGAGCATGCTGCGAAATGTAAATTCTCCACCGCAAGCTATTTTCTGCACCATTGTTTTCTGCAACATCTGCACTAAGTAAATTAAAAAGCTATAGAAACCAAAGAAAGACAAGTCTGCTACGGATTTCCACTGTAGCCTGTACGCAGTCAAATTCCACTGCAAAACCGCCACATCTTAACATGCCTTAAGTCCCTGTTAACACCTGCGACAGAGCCACTGTCGCAAATTCTGTCTTCATGCAGCACTATTTTGTATGGCAAAATGACGGAAACAATGACGGAAACCCTAACGGAACCCATTAAAATCAATGGGTTCGATTAGGTGCCATTAGTTTCCATCCTGCAATGGATTTAGCACTTCCGTTTTTCTCATTATTGTATTCCTATGACGGAACAGAATAATGGAACACCTAGCGCAGATGTGTGTATGGCATACAGCAGCCTTTGAGAGTAAAACAAAGAATATAAAAATATTTTGAGTTTTGTTTTTCAGGACATCACGAACATCAAAGCCAAACCACCTAACGCTTTACATCTCAACATTTACATTTAAATTACCTCAATTTATGTGGGCTAATCTGAACTGTGAAGGGACATGTGGACTGTCTTTAGTACCTGACGGGTATAGCAAAAGTTCATACCCATAAACACAAACGTGCACTAAATTGGAAGTGGAAAGTAGTTAGCTGTATTACATCCATAGGAGGGCACTGCAGTACATTATTTGGCACTAAACTGTCCATCTCCGAAAGAAAAAGCTTTTGCTGATCAAAAAGAGTGACATATTGAACTGGAAAATTACTGAGAGTGCATTTTATCTACCTTCAATCACACTGCCATCTATGAACATTGAGGAATTATTGTACAGCTAGCATTTTTTAGTTATAGTGTAAAAAAACTGACAGCTGAGCTTTTACACAACTGACTTATTATCAAATGTTTCACAGAGAGCGTCATGAAAACCAGAAAAACAAATATTGGTATTTTTTATTTTTTAACAAAACCAACATTCGCTTTTTAATTTATGTTTGTGCTGTAAAAGGAGCATATTCCTTCTATTAGTTCAAGATATCAAAAACAATTAATTTGAATGTAATCTGACGTGCCTTGCAGGTTATATTTGAAATGCTCTGTGTAGCGTGGGTAATGGGTAAGGCTCTGTTCATATCTGCGTTGGGGTCCGGTTTCCATCTGTGTCAGTTTGTGTCTGATCAGGGTCCCATTCTGATGGAAAGCTACGATGGAACGTCAGAACGGGACCCCAACGCAGATGTGAACAGAGCCTAACGCTATCTTAGGTAATAGCTTTTTATGCAATTCTATAATATATTTGTACAGAACACTTTACAAGTGGTGTTTTTGTGGCATTTCTAATTTGTGTCTTTCAAGTACTTAAAACCGTAGAAGCCAGGCATATGTAAGTGACTCACAATATATAAGTTTGAATTCACAAATTAATACATTTTAAAATAGCGTTTAATGTGTCATTTTTGTGGTAATATTGTGTGAATTTTTGTAGCATTTTTTCCATATTATCTTATTTTTTACATGCCGTACTGCAGATGCTTTTTCTATTGTTTTTGGTACTATTTTAATTTACTAAAACGCTCACCCTTTTAACTGCTGGTATTCTCATCCTCTCCACTATGTGAATCTGGCCTGCATAAGTAAACAATTATATAATGTAAAGACTTAAAGGGGTTATCTCATAAAGACAACCTCTGGGCATATTGACGTCATAGAAGGGGGAACACTTTCATGAGTTAGAATGGAGAACCACTCTGTAAGAGAAACTTCTACTCTCATTTACCCAGCACGTCAGACATGGTCAGACATTAATTTGAATGACTGACATTTAGTGCTACATTTTGCCTACAGCGGACAGGGAATTGCAGGGAATTAGAGAAATCGGACACGTGTGTAATGTCGGGGTAGGGAGACAGACAGGTGAGCCCTAATCTACCCGCCACTCAGTCCCTGCCTACTTGCACGGCCCGTCCTAGGCGACGGCGTACAACTGGGCAACGGTCCCTATGCTCAATATGTGCACGACAGACAAACAGACAAGGGTACACAGAAGCTAAGGGAAATGGGGCAGTTGCCCACGGCAACACCGTGAGCAACAAGAGTAGTGAACGAGCCGAGTCAAACCAGGAGTGTACGAGGTACCAAACACAGAGCAGGAGCGTAGTCAGTAAAGCCAGGGTCAATATGAAGCAGAGTTCAATAGTAATAGCAGGAACAGCAGAGCCAGGAAACAAGAGAGAATCACAGGCAAAGACAAGCAGCAAATGAAGGTATAAATAGACCGAGGGCGGGAGCTAGAACCGTCTGGACAGGCTGTGATAGGTTCTCCCACTCCTCAGCCTACCAGCCTGAGTGGTAGCAGATCGAGTCACTCTATCAGACCTAGGAGCAGATGCAGACTGATTAACCACGGGCGTCGACACAGAAGCTGTGTCTGGCAGATCCTTTACACCGTGGCAATCAGCTGGCTTCTTTTTAAAAACGGATTGTTTTTGTGAGATAACCTATTCAAAGCAACTAAAGGCCCTTTTACGTGGTCCAATGATCAGGCAACGAGCGTTCAGGTGAGCAAACGCTAATTTATCGGCTGGTCGTATTGTTTATGCAGCAAAAAATATTATCCTTGTCTACAGCACATCTCCCTGTGTAAGCAGGGAGATGTGCTGCCGACATGATGGTATTGCATGGGGACGAGCGATCGTAGTAACTATCGCTCGTCCCCATACATTACTGATCGTAGCTCCTTGTGAAAATTGATCGGCCCACATTGTTATGGCCAAAGTTGGCCGGTGTAAAAGGACCATTAGAAATAGCAATTCTATTGTGAACTGTATCATTGCTTTGTTATTATGACATATTAATTTGCAATTGCTGTAATTGCAAAATTGGCAAAATTTGCTTCTCTTCATCCTATTTTAATTTCTATTTTTACAACTGGCCCTGTTGGAAATGTTGAACTTCAAAGAGAAGAAACAGGTAATTCCCTTATTAGTACTGGCTAATTAGTTTCTAATGCAAACTAATCTCTTGTGATCAGTTTATTCTCAGAAAAGGATTATGCTTGTCGAATGTGTTGAAAATTATACTATATTTATACACATATAACAACTATCAGGAATATATTCCAAAACTCATCTACTCTCACAGCCTTATACATCACATTCTTCATTTAGGGTATAACTTTCAAAGCTGTCATAATATCATTAAAAACACTTCCTTTTAGCATAAATAGTTAATGTGACACATAGACATTAGTGGTAGTTATGACTTTGCATAATATGGAAAATTAACACGAAAAATAAATTATGTTTTTAATAAAGATTGGTCGATCCAACATTAAGGACATGTTACTATATTTGGAGCTCTGTTCTGTTACTTACTATCTATTTACAACCAAGATGAGTTTATGTACTATGTATAGATAGCATAGTATATGTATTAAGTTTAAAATGACTGCCATTATATATTTATGTCTATTTCATTTCTTGAATGAGTAAAGCTTAAATTTGAAATTGTTTACTTAAGTCTAAAGCCTATATACACCAAAAATAATTTCTTTCATATCGGTAACATATCAAAAGGTCCCAAGAGTTACAGTCATTAGCAGATTGCATTGATTAGTCAATTATCCACTAATCCATAGTATACCTATGTATCTACATTCAATTAGTTGTTCATATATATTACTTTCCTTTCAGAAGAATATACCAAAGATCTAATAAGTATGAGGGTTGCCAGACACCCTAAATTGTCTCTCAAGAGTACAATTATATTGACCATGTTCAATATTCACAGCTGACCTTTGCCCACTCTAATCATTAATCAATCTACCTCCCTTCTCTACAGAAATTAATATGCACATTTGGCTAAACCAAATGTCTATAATGTACTGTACATGATAATGTGAGGAGCAAGAATAATAACTGTTGGCGGAAACAACATTGGACTAATATTTTCCATATGTGTATGTTCAGATTAATAGTTTGCGACTTTAGAGCTTTTTGTCTAGTTAGTAAAAGGTTACTTCTACCCCTATGTATTGAATATGATGAAAATATTAAGAATGAACACTTTTAAAGGCACTAACACCACATCTGCTTTGCATTATGTAGTATTTTCCTTATTGGTCTATTCCCTAGATTCTCAACATGTGGGTGGTACTTGTACCCACCTCCCCCCCCCCCCGGGTATATTTCGTGTCTCTAGGGTTGTACTTACTTTGTCCTTATGCTGTGCTTTTAGTGAACAGCACCATTTTAGAATAGCCTTTGGGTTACTTAAATATTATTTACTTAACTAGTTGCAGGACCGAAATAAGGTTGGTGAAGTCCCCTAGGCAATCATTTAGTGGGGGTCAATTCCATCACTGGAAACCAGACCACTCGACCCCTTAGGCCTCATTCACACGGCAGGGTTTCCCGGCCGGGTGCCGGCCGTTCATAAATCGGCCGGCACCCGGCTGCATTAGGAATGATAGACACCTAATGGGGCTGTTCACACGACCGATTTTTTGACGGCCGGGAAATCCGGCCGTCAAAAAATAGGACATGCTCTATCTTTGCCCGGGCACCCGGCCGCCCGGCTCCCATAGAAGTCTATGGGGCCGGGTATTACACGGCCATCACCGGAATGTGTTCCGAGTGATGGCCGGGTTTCCCGGCGCTTGCGCTCTATCTCCTCCTCCTCACAGCGCAGAGTGCATGTGAGGAGGAGGAGTTGATGCCATTCTGACGAATGGCATCGCTGTACACGGTGTTGCAGGGCCGGGGTGTACAGCAGGTGGAGGGAGCGCTGCGCTGGCTCCCGTCCCCTGCTTGTTAACAGCACCCTGGCCCGGCGACACCTTCGATGGCGCCGCTAGTAGCAGCAGCTGCTGCGGCTGCTACTACTGCAGCGACGCCACTATAGCAGAGCGGGGAGGTATCTCCCCGCTCTGCTATGTGCTAGTTGCACTTTAGCTCCTTGAAGGAGCGGAATCCCCGTGTTTTCGGGGATTCCGCTCCTGGACAGAGCGCTTGATGTCTCTGTCCATATCTGGGCAGTGACATCAGGGCAAACTCATGAAGCGGAATCCCCGAACACATGGGGATTCCCCTTCAGGAGCTGCCGCTGATGTCACTGTCCGGATCTGCCCGGCCCGGCACGGATGCATAACTTTATGCAAACCGGCCGGGCAAAATGGCCGATTTTACCGGCCGACACTCGGGCTCGGGAACGACCCGGTCGTGTGAATCCCGCCTTAAAGTAATCGCATATAGGAGAGGTGGAAGGTCCTCTCCAAAGAAGTCTGTGGGATTTTTGGAGGTAGCCAAACCAGTGACTCCCTTAGACTTCAAAAGAGAGCCATGCGCATATGTCTTCACTGCTTTTCGGCTGTATAGGATTGATAATCAGCCTTTGGGGGATTCCCATTTTCCAAAGGTGAGCAGTGTATATACTACCCAGTTAAATAGTGACTGCCAGGGGAGTAACTAGAAAATGCTAGATAGATAAAACAGGCCTGTGCAGGGAGGTTTGGTGTTGATGGTTTCCAAGGTTGTATAGACATCAGGGTGCATTACTCTTGAGCCCTCTCAATAATCCAGCTTTAACTAAGGTGTACTATTTTCAGAAATACTGAGAAACACTGATCTAGCCAATAAAGGGGGTGTCATAGTCTATCCTTAATTTTTTTATTTTGTTTAATTATTTCTTATTGATAATATAGCACTAATTAACCATGACACAACCATCAAAGATAGGGCATGCTGCCGTTTTAGAAAACTGCAGCATCTTATAGGAACGTATGTCACGGTGACACACTCTATGAACAGAAAAGTTAAAAATACCATTCACTAACGGTATTGTGGAAGTGTGATCTTAATGTGATCTAACATGAAAAAGGATAACTGACATTCAATAAGCAAACAAGGTCTACTAACACATGAATGTTTATATGTCCACACACTTTTAAAGCTGTTCTTATTCAACATAAGTTTATCAATATTGTGACCTAAAATTTAAAACAGTTGATGTATTTGTCATGCTATATCTACTACGAAAAGTGTAAGATATGAGAAATACTTTGTAAACTTAATCAGTTATTTCCACATTATAACACATTTATCCTTACATAAGAATAATAGGTGATAAAGTGTAAATGAACACAAAAGTAGGGTCTACTAAACCATTATGTGTAATATAGATTGTAATTCAGTGTATTATAAACCCAAAGCACACAACTTCAAACAACAAGTGCAGGAATGCACAACAAGTGCTTTTAAACATCACGTGGATCCACCAATGTATTTTGGGGTTGAATATATGCATTAAGAGTAGCACATTTTATTGCCCTAGCACAGGCGTACTCAAGTATTTTTACTGTAGGTGCATTTAGCTGAGTCTGCCGTCAGGTGAAGGTCCAAGCTGAGCATGAACAGTAAAGCTAAATTGATACGGGTCACATTTGCCATAGGAAATTCCAACCTGTGGATCTGTAGCAGAAATCTGAGACTTATTTTACCCCTGTAAAAAGTGCCACACAGTGCCCCTTATAGAGAGTGCCACACAGTTCTTGTGTAGATAGCGCCACACATAGTGCCCTTTTTAGATAGTTGTCATGCGGTGCACCCTATCGGCAATGCAACTCAATGCCCCTTTTGGATAGGGCCATAGTGTCCGCTGTATATATTGCCACACACACCCTTGTAGAAAATGCCACAGTGCCCCCTGTTGATAGTGCCCCCAAACAAATAAAACAAATCTAGCCCTGTTCCCATGACAAACAGAGCTGCTCTGTAGGCCTCCTCAGCCATGATAGGCCTGCAGCCTTTGAGACACCAAGGCAGAAACCTTGCGTAGGCGGGTGCGATGTATTGACGTCATCGCACCAGCCTGTGCATGGATCCTGTCTCGGCGTCATATAGGCTGCAGGCCTAACATCGCCTGTAGCCGGGCTGGTAGCTCCCTACTCCGCCATAGTATTCAATTGTATCTGCTTCCGGAGGACGCAGATACAATTGAATGTGGCAGTCGGCCAGGGCACCAGGCCCAACATTTCAGGCTTCTGCGCCAGATGCCCAGTGCTAGCATCGCCACTGGTCCGGACAACTGGCGTACATGGTCTGGGTTCGGGTCGAGGTCCACCAATTGCCCTAGCATATTACCTTAATTATTAGATAGTGGAATATTTATAATTTATCTGCCCAGCAGGCATCAGATTGTCAGCTAATACCTGTAACCTATGTGAGCACTGAGCTGTCTATACATTTAATTACCCATAATTTAAACCTTACATTTTAGTGTTCTTTCCTTCTTTCCTGGGGGTGCCGTATTTTTCATGGTGTTCTACTAGCATTATTCCTTTGAGACTTACTTAGACACATATGCTATTCATATATAAATATTCTAAAACATGTATAAGTCAAAAATAATTCTGGGTTGGAAGCCTTTCAAGCCACAAACCTTTATTTTCTTGATAATGACAACTGAAGTTGGCTTGCTATGGATCACTGCTATCACTCTGACAAAAAATGGAAAATATATCAAGTATATGACTTTTTGCAGCCAAGATAGTTAAAATGAATTTTAAATGAACACATTTAAAATCAGATTCTTCTGGCAGAGTGACAGGTGTTAAATAATAAAATGACCACTATAAAATTAAATTACAGTCATCTGACTATGCAGCCTTTGCAAATTCATTTGTTTTAATTATGGAGATTTAAATTTTACAATTGATGTGGTGGTTTCCTGTGACCACCAATCATTTTACGTTCTCCATCTGCTATGTAATCCAGAAATAGGCTAACATATTATATTACGGCTATCCAGATGAACTGCAAGAAAAGGATTAAATATACAGTGCTAATACATGGTAACACTATAATCCCTTGCAGAGAAGGGTACATTTTACTGTTAGATTAACACTATAAGGCCGGATTCACACGAGCGTGTGCGTTTTGCGCGCGCAAAAAACGCAGCGTATTGCGAGCGTTGCAGATCTGTGTGTCATCAGTGAATGGTGGCTGCATGATTTTCCCGCATAGGCCATCCTTATGACACGCGGTTTTGATGTTTAGAGAAAGAAATTAAGGAAGTGCTTTTATTTTTTCCTTCATTTCTTTATCTACTGTTGCGCGAATCACACGCGACACACGGAAGTGCTTCCGTGTGCTGCGCGTGATTTTCACACACCCATTGACTTCAATGGGTGCATGATGGGCGAAAAACAGCCAAGTATAGGACATCTCGTGAGTCTTACGCAGCGTGAAAATCACGGACTGTCTGAACGGCCCCATTGACTAACATAGGTCCGTGCGACGCGTTTGATTTTCACGCGCGTATCACGGACGTTAAACACGTTCGTGTAAATAAGGCCTAAGATTGAGCCTAATTTGTCCTTCACATCTATTTTAGTTTTTTTTTCCAATGATGTTTTCTCTTAATTATAACTCAATAGATTCCATGTTATGATGACTCATAAAAATATAAATAAAAATACTGAGTGTGCTACCTTATTTTCTTGTTTCGGTTCCCATGATATGCAGGGCCACCTTTCCAAATAGGTAGGGGCGATGCATGCCTATAGATACACAATATCTGTCACATGATGACTGAACTCAGAGATTGTTGCAAAAGCAGGAGGCTACATACAGCAGCTGGACGATTGTATACAGTTGGAGAATGTTGTAGGTGAGTTTAAAGGTTCTGATCACATTTGAAAGGAATTTTTTTTAATAAACCAACATTTTTAAACAACTTGAATTGACTTTTAGCAAAATTTTTGTTACTTTTTACGATCCAGCCTGAATACATAGAAGTTGTATTGTTCTGTCTGAACAAAGTCCGTTACATCAGCTGAATGGACGGCTCGTCTGAGATTGGTTCGTGCCTGTCTCTGACACACAAAATACACCTAATGACGATCACATCTAAGTTCCAGGAAATCTTCATAGAACAGTCTATGTTCTGTAAAAACCACAAGTAATAATTTCTAAGATTAGGAGCATGGCCTATAGCTACAGTACAAACATTTTGTGCTTTAAAGCTCATGATATGTAAATTTGGCACTGATTATATGTCATGTGACAAACAGTAGTTGACTCTATGTGTATATTGTTAAAAAAAACATTGTTATGTTATAATTATGTGTCAAATACTCAGCTCTGCTACATCTGACAAACAGCTCTGCAATATTGTATTTTTAATATCATTTTGTATTGGGTGATTAAGGAGTGGTGCCATCTGTTATAAGGTCATAATGGTCTTTGCAGGCACTAGAACTTAAAGGGAACCTATGACATTGAACATGAGAGCAGCATGTTATTGAGCAGGAGTAGATGAAAAGATTCAGTATAAATTGTAATTTATAGGTTTAAATCCCTGCTCACTGCGGGCCTAAAAATGTTTTATCTTTAGATGCCATTTATGATCTATGATTTTCTAAAATTTTCTCTGAGTGCAGAGATAAACTCAGATTAGAGAATGTCCGATATCAAATATAAAAATGTGGTGGTTCATGCCAGCACCCCTTTATCCTGGTACAAGAGGGAATGTGCATGTGGTCAACACCCATCCCTAGGCAAAGGACCTTGCAGGCTTACATTGCCTATAGGAAAGGGGAATATAGATAGCCTGACCTTCCCTAGATCTTACTTATGAGACCCGTAGCAGCTGCTTGGGCTATTTCTGTGGTATTTAATCATCTTCCATATTTATATAAACATAAAGGTGCTTAGGACAATGAAATATCATAAACGTAAATACTATATATATTTATTCTAACACAAAATGCAAAATACGTAACATCCCTAAGAAATACGAATACATATTAAAATCATACAGAAATAATCCTAAATGGTGTCTTGCGCAATAATTACATGTAAAATATACTAGTGTAGAATTTGGATCAACTAAATGGCAATGTATTAACAGGAAGTAACAAAGGTCGGATGTTTATATAACAATAAATTCTTCCATGACTGTAAGGCCACGTTCAGTCGTGGTGGAATTGCTGTTGAATTCGGCTGCGGACAGTCCGCAGTGGAATTCTGCAGCACCCATTTTTTACATTTGTTTCTATACATTTTTAGGAAACTTAGTTCAGACGTTGCGGAAAATAACTGTGCATAAATTAGGCGGCGGTGCAGAATTTCCCCTCCGCAGCATGCACTGTCTGTTGCGGAGAAGCAGTGCAAATTCACTGCGGATTTCAGCCTTTACAATGCAAAAACTGAAATCTGTGGCAAGTCCGCTGTGATATCTGCAACGTCTGAATTACCTGTCAAATATGTAAATGTTGGTGCAGATTCATTATGCGTAATTGCCCCAAATCTGCACCAACATTTGCAGCGGAAAAATTCTGCCACGTCTGAACATGGCCTAATAGTTCACCACAGTAGGCAATCACAATAAGCACAACAAATAAAAGTGACTGTCAATAAAAAAAAAAACTGAACCTGACATGCTACCACAGTGTATCTAACCGACTCAGCTTTCTGGAGCCATCTTTTCATATTTGCTTCTGGCTTCTTGGAGGGAGATTCCATTTCCTATGCTTTTCTGGGCCACTATTGGAATTATTGTCTGTGACCCTAGAAGTTGCACCTAATAGCAGACTATTAGGTGCCGCTATGGTCACCGAGACAGGAAGTGATGTCATTTGATGACAGATACAGATATCATATGTAGCAGAAGGGAGGGATACACAGGAAAATAACTGTAATCATGTTATGTGACATATTGTTTCTTTTAGGCCTGACCTTAGGCTTTTCCAGGCTTTCCACAGCTAGGCTGCCAATAAACATAATGATAAATGTTAACAATACACTTTGAATAAATTACTATTTACCTTAGGATTGTCCATTGTAAATTTGCAATCACATTTGCTAGACTTTGTGGAACACCAACATATATTTACATCTGTTCTTAGGTTGGCATTTGTGTCTCAAAACAGCATCACCGAGAATGGAATGCATCTGGGCCTGATGTCATAATCGGGACCTGATCAGTTCATATCCCAATTACGTAATCATCATGACAACCAATAATGGCACTCACAGGAAAAGCAACAAATTATCCTGGGGTTTGTGCTGTACAGAATCCTCTGTCTCACCTCCAATCAGAGGGAGGTCAGAGGAGTGAGAGATGCTGTTAAAAAAAGACCATACATACATTTGACTTAAAATAATAAGCTATTAACCCCTTCCTGCCTGTCCTATGTAAATTAATGAGCTAATGGAGTAGTCCCTGCCATTGGTACTCAGTTTGATGGCACCTGCGTGTAAGAGGGGTGAACATGGCTGGGATAAATTATTGTAGTCTGTGTAACCTGTATTCTGCTGTACTATGTGTATACTGTTAGTTTGTTATTACTGTTATCTGTCTGGTCATATTTGTAGAAGGAATATTTTTACTAATGAGTAATTTGACAGATTGTACTGAGCATGTCCAGAAAGCCCAGCATAGGAGACTGAGGAAACTTCTAGAAAACAAGGGAAGGAGCAAGAGGCGAAGCTCTGTGCTAGAGGAGCAGACAAGAGAGTGAAGGAAGAGAGACTGCAGAGAAACTCATGAAAGGAGAGCATAAAGAGAGACTACAGAGACACCCCTGAAAGGAAAGTCTGGAAATCGAACAGAACTTAGAGAAAACTGTGGAGACTGAGACAACTACAGGAGTGGCTAAGAACTGCAGGGACTGTACTCACTGATGTGGCAGGTGGGAGCTGAGGAGAAGCCTGTGACTGGGGCATGTGGATATTTGCAGAGACTGATATAGTGTCACTGTATAACCCACAGGTACTAATTTAATTTCTGAAGTAAAGTTCTGTAAAATCTGCCACCTGTCTGGTTCCTGTGCGCATATATTGCACTGGACGTGCCACCCTTAAATGCACACAACAGAGCACTTATCTAAAACTAAAATGGGTGCTTTGTCTATGTAGCGACATTATACGTGGCAGCCCCTGCACATGAGAATTAGGGGATTCATTTTGGGGGGTAAGTATTATTGATTGAACCAACTACCAATGAGCAAATTGAAAAAAAAATTGGGAAAAAAAAGAAGAAACATTTTTTGGGAAGACTAAGAAATAAAAATTTTAAAAAATCACATTTAGAATACAGCATTTCAAAATGAGAACTTACGCTCTGGGCATCAAGGCCCATGACACCATGGGCATGAAATGGTTAATAATTGTCATGCCTATGTTGCTAAAGCGATTGGTTTCAACTAATGCAAATTTGCTATATATTGTATGGCACTTAAAGGACCATGTCCCGATACTAAAAAAAAATTTCAGAATTTTTATAGGATAAGAGGCACGTTTTTTGGCCAAGCTTTAAATACATCACCATTGTAATCCGACATAAACAGCATAGCTTGATAGCATCAGGCTGGTTAAATACACAGTATTCTCTATAAATAGAACGTATTTTGCTCAATGATCCAATTAGCTAGAATTCATCCAACCAAACCACAAACTTTGCCATTGTTTTTAAATTAGCACAAACAGCAGATTGTAATAGGCAATGGATCATGATTTTTATCACACAATGCCAAGCAATTCATTTGCAATAGGTTACATGATTATATTCAATAAAACCATTCAAGGTTGCGAGATGAGAATAACATGAAGTCGTTCTTGTTAATGCAGTCTATATGCGTGCATGAAGAATTTCATTCTTGTTCCTAGCATCATTCTTTCATACTGCAAAGGTAGATCATTAACTTGGGTGTTTATCTAGATTTCATTGCAGTTTCCTCATAATTTCTCCTGATAAATTCTTCATTTCATTTTTTAATGCATAGTCATTACCTTTCCTTTGAGAATTTACAAACGTAGAGTACTGAATATTTGTTTTCCGTTAATGTATTTACAATTCATCAATAAAATTGCTCATCCTTGCATTATATTGTGTATACTGAAATGTTGTAAAAATGAACAATCAGGGTATATGAATGGATAATAAACGCATACAAAATTTTAACGTTAATTGCAAAGCTTGCAATAATAAATGTCTGGACAAGCAAAATCTTGGCACGTTTTCTTAATATGGCATCCCAGGAAAAGGCATAAGCTAAACCATGAAGAAAGATTTTCAGACATATGCCACACCCCTTCATATATAGGCCACACCCCAATCCCCCCAACCTAATTATATTGAATTTTAACTAATGCACATGACTGTTGACCCCTAGAAAACACATAGGGGTATTTTCACAAATGGCAGATTTAATTGCAGTAATATCTGCAACTGAAAATCCATTTTGCATACAGTATCTGAATATTTAAATGGTGCTGTTTCTGCAGCATGGAATCTGCAAACCCCATTCAGATGTATGAAACAACTGCATAAGGGTATGTGCACATGATGAGAGGCTTTTACGTCTGAAAAGACAGACTGTTTTCAGGAGAAAACAGCTGCCTCGTTTCAGCCGTAAAAGCTCCTCCTCGTATTATGCGAGGCGTCTGTGACGCTCGTAAATCTTGAGCTGCTCTTCATTGAGTTCAATGAAGAATGGCTCAAATTACGTTGCAAAGAAGTGTCCTGCACTTCTTTGCCGAGGCAGTCAATTTACGTGTCGTCGTTTGACAGCTGTCAAACGACGATGCGTAAATTGCAGGTCGTCTGCACAGTACGTCGGCAAACCCATTCAAATGAATGGGCAGATGTATTGTAGCCCTATTTTCAGGCGTAAATCGAGGCATAATACGCCTCGTTTACGCCTGAAAATAGGTCGTGTGAACCCAGCCTAAATGTTTGCCACGTGAATATACAATAACAATGAGAGCCACAGTGCCCCATAAGACTGCCCATCTTAGTGCCACAATACGAATAACAGTCACAATGCCTCCATAGGAGAAACAGGCACATAGCCCCTTTTAAAGTGCCAGTGACTATTCTAAGAATCGGACCATGAAAATCCATATTTCCTTGCAGGGCTAAGGGAGAAGAACAGGGAGATTCCTTTGCACCTCAGTATAGCCAAAATAACTGTGGCTTAATGGATCCACTTCTCCAGTGAGGATCCTAACAGCACTGCAATGTCTGTAGCGTCCATGGCCGCGGACTGTCAGGATTAGTCACCAGTCGGCGGCCGCAGCCTTGGATCTATGAGCGCTGGCCCACATCTCCTCCCCAGGAGACGCCAGCGCTCACCTCCGCTCCAGTCCTCTGTGTCGCATAGGGTGCGTGGGCACGCTTGTGTCCGTCCTTAAACGGCCAGCGAGCGCACATGGGAATCATCATTAATTAGCCCATGATCACCCTGGACTATAAGAAGGGCCCTTCCCCTTTGCTCATTGCCTGAGCGTTGTTAGTATTCCCATGTCAATCTTGCAAATGGTCCCTTAGTGTTATCCTGTTCCCGTTGTTACCAATGCCCTGCTACCTGTATCCTGTATCCCGTGCTGTGTCCTTGTTCCTAAGCCTGTTAGTGTTTGGGGTTGTGGCCTACTGAACCTGCTGTCATCTGCCACGTCTGGCGCAACCTGCTGCACCTGCTGTCATCCGCCACGTCTGGTGCAACCTGCTGCACCTGCTGTCATCCGCCACGTCTGGCGCAACCAGCTGCACCTGCTGTCATCTGCCACATCTGGCGCAACCTGCTACACCCACCTCCATCCATGCTAAAGCCTCGGCCACTGTCTGGACTATTCAGGTACCCTAGAGCGGGACTTTGTATTGATTGGGTGCTCTGTTGCTTGGCCAGCTGCCCCTCCGCTATGGCGGTTCGGCCTAGTGTGTCCACATACCCACAGACCGTGACATTGTCTACACAATGCGTGCAAAGCCTTTTCTAATCCGAAGGTCACATTGTCAGATTATACCACTCCCAAAGGCAACAATAAAACATAAAGGGGATTTCCCATATGAGACATTCATTACATATTAACATTCATAAATGCTTGATAGGTGAGGGTTTCACATCTATTGAGAGAATAGGGGTCTCTTGCACTCCAGAGAAGAGACTAGGGATGGGCTTTACGGAAACAGCTGAGCATTTCTTTTTAACTCCCATAAACTTCAATGGAAAGAGCCACATGCATGCACAGCCACCTCTCCACCTCGCCCCCTCTGCTCTTATGTGCCGAATCTATCAGACATGTATGGTGGATCAATAGGCCATAAATGTTTCAGATGGGAATACCACTTTAAATCTGGGAAAAACTGATGGTTATGGTCTGCACAAGGCATAACACAGTAACAGTTTTGTTTGCTCCTTTAAGTTACTTAAAATAGAACTTATACAGCCCAACAATTTCCCCCATATCAGTTCCAGCCACGCAGTACCTTCTATCAGTACACTTGTATGCGGCTGTTAAAAGATCATGGGCCGCACACCCTGGTCTACGAACTTTCTTACCAAATACCGCAGCAAGAAAAATGGCATCAGATTATCTGTCCGCTCCAGGGAATAATGACTTTGCTTGAATGCTTTCCAATCTGCACCTCTAGCTTAATCAGAAGAGTCTGCTTTCCAGCATACAACCATTGTACCTTCCCCTACTACTGGGCCTGCAATCACAGCACCGTCACTGTATCTATCTCCTTCCCGGTTTAATTCTAAGGATTGTCATGGATTTATCAACCAATGCACTATACAGTTTAAACTTTGTTCAGTGAAGGTTTCTGCTATTCTAGACTAGCCTTATCCTACGGGTCTTAAGGCTCTTCAGAGATTCCTGTGCTTTATCGTCAATTTATTTAAAATTTATCTTAAGTGGTCTCTCCTCTCACTGCCCTAACCAAAAAAGGGGCTAATATCTGGGATTGGCCAGCTTCTGCCATACAAGCCCTCTGCCATCTCAAGACATGCATTTGTTCAGCTCCAGTAATCCATCATCCTGATCCTAATAAGCCATTATTGTTGGAGGTCAATACTTCTTCAACTCGAGTTGGAGCAGCCCTTTTCCAACAGACCAAGGGTAAGAGACACATTTCATGGGTCGTCATCTACAAAAAGTTCTCTGCTAAAGAGAAAAACTATTCCATTGTAGACCGAGAACTATTGGCAGTGAAACACAAAATTTTGGAGTATCTCCAGTCCAGGATAATTGGTCTGAATTGCTACCTTGGGCTGAGTTTCCTCACTACAACCACTTCTCCGAGTCCTCAGGTAAATCTTTATTTGAGATTTTCAACGGTGGAAGTCCAAACATTCCTCCTCCTAACACTGCACGGCCTCAGTTACCTTCTGTTGTGGAAGTTTGCAATAACCTTCAGGACATTTTGGATTGGTGTTCTCAAGAATTTGGAGCTTTCTGCTACTAAGTCCAAAAGGTATGTTGATAGGTTCCGTCACCAGGGTCCCAAATTTGTTCCTGGAGATAAAGTCTGGCTATTCACGAAGAATATCCAACCTAAAGTTCCATCCCATAAACTTGCTCCACGATTCATTGGTCCTTTCCAAATACTTAAACAGGTTAGCCAGATCCACCTCTTGTGTGATAAACATAAAGTAACATCCAGCTAAAACATTGCCCAGAGCATCACAGTGCCACCGCCGGCTTGCCTTATTCCCGTAGTGCCTGCTGGTGCCATCTCTTACCAAGGTAAGAAACGCACATGCAACCAGTTGTCCATATGATGAAAAAGAAAACATGATTTATCAGACCAGACCACGTTATTCCATTGCTCTATAGGTGCTTTTATTGGTGGACAGGGGTCTGCATGGGCATTCTGACCGGTCTGCGGCTACAGCTTTGGGCAATCATTACCTTGTTGCCGAGTCATTATTTGTCCTTCTATTGACCACTTTTGTTAAGTACGAATCACTGCATAGCAGGAACCAGAGATGTAGCTAGGCTTTCCTTCAACCAGGGCAAAGATTACGTTTTGCGCCCCTCCCCATCTGAAACTTAACTCCTTTCAATGATAACCCCTCTTTCATTTTTGGACCTGGGATGTAGTTCACTGCACAGTTGTGGCTATGAGCACCGCTGTGAAGCTAAAAACTGTGAAGGGGCCACAACGCTACAGAGCTTCATTCTGCCACCACTTGGTAATAATGGCATCAGTAAAAATGCCCTCTAGTACCCACACTCAGTAATAATGCTTCCTAGTGCCCCCACTCATTAATAATGCCCCCCTACTACCCCCACTCAGTAATACTGCGTCCTATTGCCCCCACTCAGTAATAATGCCTCCTAGAGCCCCCACTCAGTAATAATCCCTCTATGTGCCCACACTCAATAATAATGCCTCATAGTGCCCCTTTCACTAATAATGCCCCCAAGAATCCCAACTCAGTAATAATGCATCTTAGTGCCCCCACTCAGTAATAATGCTAGAGCCCCAACTCAGTAATAATTCTACCTATTCCTCCCACTCAGTAATAATGCCTCCATGTGCCCACACTCAATAATAATGCCTCCTAGTGCCCCTCTCACTAATAATACCCCCAAGTATCCCCACTCAGTAATAATGCATCTTAGTGCCCCCCACTCAGTAATAATGCCTTCCATTGCCCCCACTCAGTATTTGAGCCCGTATAGTGCCCCCACTCAGTAATGTTTTCCCTTCAGCCCCCCACTCAGTAATAATGGGAAATTACATACAACTAAAACTCACCTAGTCCTGTTTCCATGGCAAACAGGCCTGCAGTGAACAGATGCTGGGTGCACAAGCCAGTGCGACGGTATAACGTCCTTGTGCCAGCCTGCATAGGAGTTCTGTTTTGACGTTTCATAGGCTGCAGGTTTAAAGTGGTCTGTAATCTTTTAGAGTTAGGGGTGGAACAGGAAGTTCCATTCAACTGTATCTGCATCCTGAGGATGAAGATACAGTTGATAGTAACAGTGGCTGATGGTGTAGCTACCAGGCAGACTTTCAGTGTGTAAGTGTGCTAGACCTGCTGGGACACTTAGGGTATGTTCACACGGCCTATTTACGGACGTAATTCGGGCGTTTCAACGCCCGAATTACGTCCGAAAGTACGGCTTGAAAGTGTTGACAAACATCTGCCCATTGAAAGCAATGGGCTGACGTTTGTCTGTTCACACGAGGCGTATATTTACGCGTCGCTGTCAAAAGACGGCGCGTAAATTGACGCCCGCGCCAAAGAAGTGTCATGTCACTTCTTCAGACGTAAATGGAGCCGTTTTCCATGGACTCCATGGAAAACCAGCTCCAGTTACGTCCGTAATGGACGCGGCGTTCAAGCGCCTGCACATGCCGTTACGGCTGAAATGATGGGGCTGTTTTCTCCTGGAAACAGCCCCGTAATTTCGGTCGTTACGGACGCTGCCGTGTGAACATACCCTTACAAATCAGTGACTTGTGTTTGTGCTGGGCAGCTGCTGCTTCAGTTGATTTGTTGGTGGGGCTGGCCGGCTCCCCTCCCCCTCAGTTTTTACTGTGCTATGCACATGCCCCTAGCTATGCCCCTGCTGGGAACAACCCACAAGTCCTGCCATTTTGGAAATTCTGTGACCCAGTCATCTAGCCATCACAATTTGGTCCTTGTCAAAGTAGCTCAGACCCTTTCCCATTTTTCTTGCTTCTAACACATCAATTTCAAAACCTGACTGTTCACTCGCTGCCTAATTATATCCCGCCCTTTGACAGGCGAAATTGTAATGAGATAATCAAAGTTATTTACTTCACCTGCCAGTGGTTTTAATTTAATGGCTGAACGGTGTATAAATAACAGCATGAATGTATAATGACTGTATATTTATAGCTCTAGAGTTCTTCCTGGATTATTTCTGTATATACAGTACTGTATGCAATAAATTAACTGTAACATGCCAGAATTTGTCAACCCTCCATCATTTGAATGTGAATCCTGCTAGACCTTTGGCAAAAGCACCTTATAATGACCTTCATTTATTGATTTAAAAAGAAAATAACCCATTTCAAAGAAACGAGTCGCAAACAGTTTCAAAATGATGTCCGTGCCAATTAATATAAAATACAATTCAGCAAACTGAATATGGCCAAGAGAGATTAAAGACTATGTACACTTTTGAAAGCAATTTTTTTTTGTTCAATAAATCAATGTTTTTGAACAACTTTTAAATTGACTTTTATTAACATATTTTTATTTACGTGGTAAGATATAGCTTCTATGTATCCAGTTTCGATCCGTCGGATCGCGTCTGTTAGTTCAGCTACACTGACGGTTCGACTGTAAACTGGTCCTGACACACAGGATCAAGTTAATAACGATGTAATAGTTATTAGCTGGAACCTGTTTCTCAGAAACATGCAGGACCAGATTTTAGCCGAGTCGACAGTTCAGCTGAACTGACAGAATCAGATTTGACAGAACGATACAGCTTTTATGTATACAGTATACATAGAAGCTGTATCTTGAAAAATATGAAAAATTTTAAATAAATGTAAATGTAAAAGTTCAGATTAAATATTGATTTATTAAAAAAAAAATCCTTTGAAAGGTGTACATAGCCTTTAGATGAAAGCCAATGTTTAAAAATAAAACTCATTTGATATTAATAGTGGAGACGTTTTTAAAAATAAATAAATAAGGATACAGGTAGCAGGATACGGGAACACTGGGAATAGGATAACACTAAGGCTAAGACGTACATGGGAATACACAACAACGCTCAGGCAAGGAGTGAAAGGGTAGGGCCCTTTATAGTCCAGGGTGATCTGGGTATAATTGCTAATAGTTTGCATGTGCGCTGGCCTTTTAAGTCCAGGAACGAGCGCGCGCGCGCACCCTAGCGGATACCTCAGAGCAGAGAGGCCGCGCGTGCTGGCGTCTTTTGGGAGATGCCGGCAAGAAGACAGAGGTCTGTGGTCACGGCCGTCGAGGTTTAAGTGAAGGCGGAGTTACAGAACCCCCCTTACGCCCCCTCTTCTTGGGTCCAGAGCGTGAGAGGAGGTTTTTTTTTATGAGGGTAGGGGCATTAAGGTTCTCTTCTGGCTCCCAAGACCTCTCTTCAGGACCAAACCCACCCCAGTCCACTATATAGAAAGTCCTTCCTCCTACTTTCTTATATTCCAGGAACCCCTTCACCTCAAACACATCAGAAGAACCACTATGAGCAACTGCATAACTATGAGCTTTAATGTAGCGGTTAATAAACAAAGGTTTCAGGAGAGACACATGAAAGGAGTTAGGGATTCTGTGGGTAGGAGGCAGCCAAAGCTTATAGGAGACAGGGTTTATCTGTTGCAGAATCTCAAAAGGTCCTAGGAACCTGGGAGAAAACTTTTATGAGGGCACCTTCAAACGAACATTCCTTGAGAAAAGCCAGACTTTGGTTCCAGGAAGAAACTGAGGCGGCTCTCTTCTTCATGTATCAGCCTTTTGCTTCATGTGATCGACTGCCAGTAGTATAGAGGACCTGGTCTGTTGCCAAATGTGAAGAAAGTCCCTGAATGCAGAGTCAGCTGTGGGTACCTGAGATGTAGCAAGAAGAGAAACTCATGGATGTTGGCCGTAGACTATGTAGAATGCCATGAAAGCAGTGCACTCACTTGTGTGGTTGTTATAGGAGAATTCGGCCCATGGTAGAAGCTGTACCCAGTCGTCATGCTGCATGGAGATAAAGTGATGAAGATAATTCTCCAAAATGTATTTAATCCTCTCAACTTGACCATTAGACTAAGGATGATAGGCCGAGGAAAAGTTACATAGTTACATAGTTACATAGTTAGTACAGCTGAAAAAAGACACATGTCCATCAAGTTCAACCAAGGGACGGGAAAAGGGAAGGAAAACATTTCTACACATAGGAGCTAATACTGTTTTGTTCTAGGAAATTATCTAACCCTTTTTTAAAGCCATCTACTGTCCCTGCTGTGACCAGCTCCTGCAGTAGGCTATTCCATAGATTCACAGTTCTCACAGTAAAGAAGGCTTGTCGCCTCTGCAGGTTGAACCTTTTTTTCTCCAGACGGAGGGAGTGCCCCCTTGTTTTTTGAGGGGGTTTTACATGGAACAGGATTTCACCATATTTTTTGTATGTGCCATTAATATATTTATATAAATTAATCATGTCCCCCCTTAGTCGTCTTTTTTCAAAGCTAAATAGGTTTAATTATTTTAATCTTTCCTCATAACTTCAATTCTCCATGCCCCTAATTAGCTTCGTTGCTCTTCTTTGTATTTTTTCCAACTCCAGGGCATCCTTTCTATGAACTGGAGCCCAGAACTGAACTGCATATTCTAGATGAGGCCTCACTAATGCTTTGTAAAGTGGCAATATTACATCCCTGTCCCGCGAGTCCATGCCTCTTTTAATACACGACAATATCCTGCTGGCCTTTGAAGCAGCTGATTGACACTGCATGCTGTTATTTAGTTTATGATTTACAAGTACACCCAGATCCTTCTCAACAAGTGAATCCGCCAGTGTAGCTCCACCTAGGACATATGATGCATGCAGGTTGTTGGTACCCAGATGCATAACTTTACATTTATCTACATTAAACTTCATCTGCCAAGTGGATGCCCAAACACATAGTTTGTTTAAATCTGCTTGCAATTCACGAACATCTTCCATAGACTGAACTATATTACATAGCTTGGTGTCATCTGCAAAAATAGAAATAGTGCTATTAATCCCATCCTCTATATCATTAATAAATAAGTTGAATAATAGTGGTCCCAGCACTGAACCCTGGGGTACACCATTTATTACCGGGGACCATTCAGAGTAGGAATCATTGACCACAACTCTCTGCATACGGTCCTTGAGCCAATTCTCAATCCAATTACAAACTATATTTTCTAAACCTATAGTCCTTAATTTACCCATTAGGCGTCTATGGGGGACAGTGTCAAATGCCTTTGCAAAGTCCAAAAACACTAAATCCACAGCGGCCCCTCTGTCTAGGCTTCTGCTCACCTCTTCATAAAAACAGATTAGGTTAGTTTGACAACTTCTGTCCTTAGTAAAACCGTGCTGGCTGTCACCTATAATACTATTTTTTGTCACAAAATCCTGTATATAGCCCCTCAATAGCCCCTCAAACATTTTCCCCACAATGGATGTTAACCCCTTAACGCTCAGTGACGTACTATTACGTCATGGAAAGCGCCCTGTTCGCGCTCCATGACGGAATAGTACGTCTCGGGAGTATCGGCCATTCCGGCCGTCCTCCCGACACATACAGGAGCTGTGACAGCTGCTGTCTCGTACAGCGGCTGTCACAGCTCCTACAGCGGGGACCGATCGCTGTGTCCCCGCTGATTAACCCCTGAAAAGCCGTGTTCAATAGCGATCACGGCTTTTTAGGGGTTAAGCTGCCATCGCCGGCCTGCTACACGATAGCGGCCGGCGATGGTGACTATGGCAACCGGACACCAAACAATGGCGTCCGGCTATGCCATCGACGGAAGCCTAGTGGGTCCTGACAAAGTCAGGACCCACTATGCTTGCTGTCAGTGAGTAGCTGACAGCTCTAATACACTGCACTACGCATGTAGTGCAGTGTATTAGAATAGCGATCAGGGCCTCCTGCCCTCATGTCCCCTTGTGGGACAAAGTAAAAAAGTTAAAAAAAAGTTAAAAAAAGATGTGTAAAAATAAGAAAATAAAAGATTTAAAAGTAATAAATGTAAAAATCCCCCTTTTTCCCTTATCAGTCCTTTATTATTAATAAAAATATATAAACAAACAAATAAACTATACATAATTGGTATCGCCGCGTCCATAACGGCCTGAACTACAAAATTATTTTATTATTTATCCCGCCCGGTGAACGCCGTAAACGAAAATAATAATAAACCGTCCCAGAATCACAATTCTTTGGTCACTTACCCTCCCAAAAAATGGAATAAAAAGAGATCAAAAAGTCGCATGTACCTAAAAATGGTATTGATGGAAACTACAGTTTGTTACGCAAAAAATAAGTCCTTGCACGGCTTTATTGATGGAAAAATAAAAACGTTATGGCTCTTAGAATAAGGTAACAGAAAAAGTAAATGATTTTTTACAAAACGTATTTTATTGTGCAAACGCCATAAGACATAAAAAAAACTATAAACATCTGGTATCGCCGTAATCGTATCGCCCCGCAGAATAAAGTGAATATGTCATTTATAGCGCACGGTGAACGCTGTAAAAAAAATAGAATAAAAAAACAATAGTAGAATTGCGGTTTTTTAGTCACCGCGCCACTTAAAAATAGAATAAAAACTGATCAAAAAGTCGCATGCACCCCATGAAAACTGCAATGAATTTCTCAAGGGGTCTAGTTTCCAAAATGCTGTCACTTTTGGGGGTTTTCCACTGTTTTGGCACCACAAGACCTCTTCAAACCGGACATGGTGCCTAATAAAAAAGAGGCCTCAAAATCCACTAGGTGCTCCTTTGCTTCGGAGGCCGGGGCTTCAGTCCATTACCACACTAGGGCAACATGTGGGATATTTCTCAAAACTGCAGAATCTGGGTAATAAGTACTAAGTTGCGTTTCTCTGGTAAAACCTTTTGTGTTATAAAAAAAAGTGGTATAAAAAGGATTTTCTGACAAAAAAAAAAGTAGATTTCACCTCTACTTTGCACTAAATTCCTGTGAAACACCTAAAGGGTTCATAAACATTCTATATGCTGTTGTGAATACTTTGAGGGGTCTAGTTTCTAAAATGGGGTGTTTGATAGGGGTTTCTAATATATGGGCCCCTCAAAGCAACTTCAGATCTGAACTGGAAACTAAAAAAATAAATAAATGAGGCAATACTTCACTTCTTACATTATACTGATAATGAGCCGTGCCCACCCCGAGATGACCCCAGTTTTGACCGTTTGTATAAATGGAGACCCCTATTAGACCGTTTCAGTGCCCGGTTTTCCCAAGCATACACCCCCGAGAAGTGTATTTATATTGATGAGTCCTTGGTACATTTTAAAGGGAGGGTTCAATTCCGCCAGTACCTGCCGTGTAAGAGGGCAAGGTATGGCGTAAATATGTATAAGCTGTGCGAGAGTGCATCAGGGTATACCTACAAAATTAGGATATATGAAGGGAAGGACAGCAGTATTCAGCCCCCAGAATGCCCCCCCCCCCTTACTGGGAATTAATGGAAAAATTGTGTGGGATTTGGTGCACCCACTGCTGGACCAGGGTTACCACCTCTACCTGGATAATTTTTATACCAGCGTCCCACTCTTCAACTGCCTCACTCCCAGAAGTCCTGCGGCATGCGGCACTGCTAGAAGAAATCTGAGAGGCCTCCCTAAGACTCTGTAGGGCAAACGCTCAGAAGGGGTGAGAGCAGGGCACAATCTAGCAGCAACATATTGTGTGTCAAGTACAAGGACAGGAGAGATGCCACACCAGTACCCATGTACCTGTACGAGGTACCAGTACAGAGACCCCCAAACCAGACTGCATCCTGGGCTACAATAGGTACATGGGAGGGGTGGACTTGTCAGATCAAGTCCTGAAGCCCTACAGCGCCTTGCGGTGTGGTATAAGAAGCTGGCCGGGCACATCATACAGATGGCATTGTACAACGCGTACGTGCTACATCGATCTACAGGCCAGAGGGGAACTTTCCTGGAATTTCAATAGGTGGTTATCAAGAAACTAATTTTTATGGACCAAGAAGGGGGGTGGCACCCAGTACTTCTGGAGGCGAGGCCACACGCATCGTACCAGGGCAACACTTTCCAGGAGAAGTTCCCCAAACTGGCAAGAAGAGGAAAAAGTCAAAAGAGGTACAAAGTCTGCTATAAGAGGGGGATAAGGAAGGACACAATATATCAATGTGACACGTGTCCCGAAAAACTAAGGCTCCGTATGAAAGAGTGCTTCAAAATGTATCATACATCCCATGATTTTTAATCTACCCCAGTTTTACTTACCCTGATGCACTCCGCACAGCTTATCCCCCCTCGTCTTTCCCCTCTGAGCCCTGCTGCGTGCCCAGGCAGCTGATAACAGCCACATTGAGGGTATTGCCATACCCGTGAGTACCCACATTACAGTTTATAGGGTGTATGTCTCCGGTCAAAATGCTCACTACACCTCTAGATGAATGCCTCAAGGGTGTCGTTTTTAAAACGGGGTCACTTCTTGGGGGTTTCAACTGTACTGGTACCTCAGGGGCTTCTGCATACATGACTTTGCACCAAAAAATCCCCAGTAGGCCAAATGGTGGTCCTTTCCTTCTGAGCCCTCCCATGGGCCCAAACGGCAGTTTATCACCACAAATGGGGTACTACCGCACTCAGGACAAGCTGGCCAACAGAATGGGGTATTTTATTTCTTGTGAAAATTAGAAATTTTCAGCCAAAACTACATATTATTGGAAAAAATAATTTTGTTTTAATTCCCAGCCCAATTCAAATAAGTTCTGTGAAAAAACTGTGGGGTCAAAATGGTCACAACACCCATAAATGAATTCCTTGAGGGGTGTCGTTTCCAAAATGTTGTCACTTCTGGTGGGTTTCCATTGCTTTGATACCTCTGGGGCTCTGCAAATGCGACATGGCACCCGAAAACCAATCCAGCAAAATCTGGACTCCAACAAACACATAGCACTCCTTTGCTTCTGAGCCCTCCCATGGGCCCAAATGGCAGTTTATCACCACAAATGGAGTATTGCCGCACTAAGGACAAATTGGGCAACAAAATGGGGTATTTTGTTCCCTGTGAAAATAAGACATTTTGATAAAAAATGCCATCTTATTGGAAACAATGTCATTTTTTTTATTTCACAGACCAATTCAAATAGGTGCTGTGAAAAAACTGTGTGGTCAAAATGATAACCACAACCATAAATGAATTCCTTGAGGGGTGTAGTTTCCAAAATGGGGTCACTTCTGGTGGGTTTCCATTGCTTTGAGACCTCTGGGGCTCTGCAAATGCGACATGGCACCCGAAAGCCAATCCAGCAAAATCTGGACTCCAAAGAACAAATAGCGCTCCTTTCTTTCTGAGCCCTCCCATGGGCCCAAACGGCAGTTTATCACCACAAATGGGGTATTGCTGCACTCAGGACAAATTGGGCAACAAAATGGAGTATTTTATTTCTTGTGAAAATAAGAAATTTTGACCTAAAACTACATATTATTGGAAATTTTTTTTTAATTCCCAGCCCAATTCAGATAAGTTCTGTGAAGAAACTATGGGGTCTAAATAGTCACATTACCCATAAATGAATTTTTTGAAGGGTGTAGTTTCAAAAATGGGGTCACTTCTGGTGGGTTTCCATTGCTTTGATACCTCTGGGACTCTGCAAATGCGACATGGCACCCGAAAACCAATCCAGCAAAATCTGGACTCCAACAAACACATAGCGCTCCTTTCCTTCTGAGCCCTCCCATGGGCCCAAACGGAAGTTTTTCACCACAAATGGGGTATTGCCGCACTCAGGACAAATTGGGCAACAAAATGGGGTATTTTGTTCCCTGTGAAAATAGGAAATTTTGATCATAAATTACATCTTATTGGAAAAAATTTCATTTTTTTAATTTCACAGCCCAATTAAAATAGGTGCTGTGAAAAAACTGTGTGGTCAAAATGATAACAACAGCCATAAATTAATTCCTTGAGGGGTGTAGTTTCCAAAATGGAGTCACTATTGGGAGATTCCTACTGTTTTGGCACCTCAACACCTCTTCAAACCTGGCATGCTGCCTAAAATATATTCTAATAAAAAAGGGGCCTCAAAATGCACTAGGTGCTTCTTTGCTTCTAGGGCTTTTGTTTTATTCCAGGAGCGCAGTAGAGCCACATGTGGGACATTTCTAAAAACTGCAGAATCTGGACAATACATATTTAGTAGTGTTTCTCTGGTAAAACCTTCCGTGTTACACAAAAAAATTTGAATAAAATTGAAATTCAGCAAGAAAAATGAAATTTGCAAATTTCACCTCCACTTTGCTTTAATTCCTGTGAAATGCCTGAAGGGTTAAAAAACTTTCTAAATGCTGTTTTGAATACTTTGAGGGGTCTAGTTTTTAAAATAAGGTGTTTTATGGGGGTTTCTAATACATAGGCCCCTCAAAGCCACTTCAGAACTGAAGAGGTACCTTAAAAAAAGGCTTTTGAAATTTTCTAAAAAAAAAGAGAAATTACTGTCTATGTTCTAAGCCTTGTAACGTCCAAGAAAAATTAAATAATGTTCAAAAAACAATGCCAATCTAAAGTAGACATATTGGAAATGTGAACTAGTAACTATTTTGGGTGGTATAACCGTCTCTTTTACAAGCAGATGCATTTAAATTCTGAAAAATGCTATTTTTTATAAATTTTCCCTAAATTTTGCAAATTTTCACCAATAAGCACTGAATATATCGTCCAAATTTTACCACTAACATAAAGCCCAATGTGTCACGAGAAAACAATCTCAGAATTGCTTGGATAGGTTTAAGCATTCCGACGTTATTACCACATAAAGTGAAATATGTCAGATTTGAAAAATGGGCTCTGAGCCTTAAGGCCAAAACAAGGCTGCGTCCTTAAGGGGTTAAGCTTACTGGTCTATAATTACCCGGGGAAGACCTAGAGCCCTTTTTGAAAATAGGCACCACATTTGCCCTGCGCCAGTCTCTTGGCACTATTCCAGTCACTAGAGATTCTCTGAATATTAGGAAAAGGGGGACAGAAATAACTGAACTAAGCTCTTCAAGAATTCTAGGGTGTAACCCATCTGGTCCCGGTGCCTTGTGCACATTTATTTTATTTAATTTAGCTTGGACCATATCTACATTCATCCAATTCAGTATATCAACTGATATATTAACAGCACTGGCACCGGCTACATTAGCTGCTCTTTCTTCAGTTGTATATACAGAGCTAAAGAACCCATTTAGTAACTCTGCCTTCTCTTGATCCCCTGTGACCAACTCCCCATTACCATTATCTAGGGGTCCTACATGTTCAGACCTTGGCTTTTTAGCATTTATATACTTGAAGAATTTTTGGGGATTTGTTTTACTATCCTTGGCCACCTGCCTTTCATTTTGTTTTTTTGCTAATTTTATTACATTTTTACAGATTTTATTAAGCTCTTTATATTTTACAAATGCTGCAGATGTACCCTCAGATTTGTATTTTTTAAATGCCCTTTTTTTGTCATGTATTGCCCCTTTCACAGAAGGTGTAAGCCATGTGGGATTTAATTTTAGTCGTTTGTACTTGTTACGTATAGGAATACATTTTGCACTATAATAACCCAAAGTAGATTTGAAAATCTCCCATTTATCATTTGTCCCATTATTTGACATTAGTTCTTCCCAGTCTATATCCTGAATTGCAGCCTTCATCCTGGAGAAATTGGCTTTCTTAAAATTAAATGTTTTTGCCCTCCCAGCCTTTGTTTTTTACAGTATAGGTAAAATGTAACTATATTGTGATCACTGTTACCGAGGTTTTCACGAACATTGACGTTCCCAACAAGCTCTGCATTATTAGAAATGACCAGATCCAACAGAGCTTCACCTCTAGTTGGGTCTTCCACAAACTGGCCCATAAAATTTTCCTGCAACAGGTTGAGGAAATGTCTCCCCTTTGCAGTTGAAGCCGAACCATGACACCAATTAATATCCCGGAAATTAAAATTTCCCATTATCACTACAGTACCCGCCTGTGCAGCCTGCTCCATCTGTTTATATAGCTGACCTTCCATCTCCTCAGTTATATTGGGGGGTCTATAGATTACACCAAAAGTAATTTTTTCAGTGTTTACCTCCCTTTCTAGTTCCACCCACAAGGTTTCAACCTCCTCACAGTCTTCACCCACTATTGTCTCTTTCACACTCTCCTTCATATCACTTCTCACATACAGACATACACCTCCACCTTTCCTATTTGTCCTGTCTTTCCGAAACAGTGTAAAACCCTGTAGATTTACAGCCCAATCATGTGAAGAGTCCAGCCATGTTTCAGCAACACCAACTATATCTATATTTTCTTCCAGTACCAAGGCCACCAGCTCCCCCATTTTGCTTGCTAAACGTCTGGCATTTGTAAACATACACTTTAACTTGCCTTTCAGTTTTCCACTTTTATTATCAGAAATGTGATTTCACATTATTTGGGCATTTTTATTTACACTGCTGTTTTGTAACTAAAGGATCTCCTTATCCTGTTGTCTAGTCCTCTCCCCACATTCTGTTTCTCCCCCCACCAATATAGTCTGACCACTCTCTAACCTGGCTACCCCTTTTTTTCTACATTGACCTCCCTCCTCAGCCCTAGTTTAAATACTCCACCACCCCAGCTAGAATTCTCTCCCCCAGCACAGCGGACCCCCTTCCATTTAGGTGCAAATCATCTGCAGAATACAGTTTGTACCCCAATGAAAAGTCAGCCCAGTGCTTTAGGAACCCAAATCCTTCTCCTCTACACCAAGACTTAAGCCATGCATTTAACTCCCTGAGTTCCCGCTGTCTTTCCTGTGATGCGCATGGTACAGGCAGTATTGCTGAGAATACAACCTTGGATGTCCTTCCCTTCAGCTTGTAGCCTAGTTCTTTAAAATTATTCTTAAGACAGCAAACCATTCGGTTGAGGCGGTCTTGGCGACAAATTATTCTATCCGTCTTCCTGATTATAGAATCCCCTATGACTATCAATTGCCTTGGCTTACCTGCAATGCCATCCCGCCGACTACTAGCTGGGCTGTTCTCCCGGCTGTTAGGGAGATCAGTATCCACTAGGGCTGCCATTTCTGAGACTGACACCCTCGCATCATCACCCAACTTGGCAATTTTGCTTGGAATGTCAGAAACCGGATCGGCCTTCCTTTTCTTTGACCCCTTTCTACTGTCCCTAACTACATTAACCCAGCTACTTGCCTGATCCTGCTCACCCATGTCTTCACCCTCCAGTTCTAACCCACTAACTGCATGCTCCGTGAGCAGCATGCTTCGCTCAAGATTGTCTTCCAGATCTCTAATGCGAGCTTCCAGGTGACCAACATGCTCACATCTGCCACAGAGGTATTCACCCTGGAACTCCGGCTCCAGTCGTGCATACATATGGCAAACTGTGCACTGAAGAAAACCTTCAATCTTGCTGGCCATTATCCCAGTTACAAAAAAACAGCGAACAGTTGTTACTGCAAAAAGAATAGAAGAGTACTTACTGGGGCTTTAACTCCTCTTTTTAACTCCGGTTTTTGTAACTCCACTTGATATACCAACCACTTGTTTTACAAGCCCACAGAGCAGGCTCTACAGAGTACTGAGGCCTAATTTATACCACCTGGGACCAGCTAACCCCTCCCCCTAGTCAGCTGCTCAGCAGGAAGTAAGCTGCAAAGAAAAAATGGTTTTAAATTATGTCACTTTTGCAAACTTTTTAGCAAGCAAGCAATCAATACATATATCACATACAATGGCACCCCACTTTTTCACACACAACACAGTAAGTCAATCCGGTTTTTGTAACTCCACTTGATATACCAACCACTTGTTTTACAAGCCTATAGAGCAGTAATCTCACATCGAGTAGTTTACATAGGGCTCTCCAGAATTTTGAGGTGAACTGGACCCCCCGGTCACACACGATATGAAGAGGCAAGCCATGCGGGAAGATGTGTTGAATGAAGAGATTTGGCAGATGAGAAGCTGAAGATAGGCCGGTTAGTGGTATGAAATTTGCCATCTTAGAGAACCGTTCCACCACCACCCAGACAGTATTGCATCCTGCTGAGGGAGGTAGATCTGTGATAAAGTCCATTGCAATATGCTGCCAGGGAGCGTTGGGCACAGGTAGAGGTTGAAGCAGACCGGCAGGTCTGGAATGGGCAACTTTATTAGAAGCACAGACAGTGCAGGAAGCAACATAGTCCACAATATATTTGGGCAGCGTGGGCCACCATAAATGATGAGCTATCAAGTCTCGCGTCTTATGGACACCAGCGTGCCCAGTCAGTTTGGAGTTGTGCCCCAGCGAATAATTCTCCTCCTGTCTGCCAGTCAAACAAAAGTCCTCCCCGGAGGGATGTCTCTAACTTGCAGGGGATTAGCAGTAACAATACAGGATGAGTCTATGATACATTGGGGGGTCTCCACAGTGTCCTCTGTTTCAAATGACCTGGACAGGGCATGGACCCTCAAATTTTTGTCAGTGGGATGGAAGTGGAGCACAAACTGGAAACCAGTGAAAAACAGCGACCACATGGCATGACGGGGGTTTAACCGTTGAGCCGACTGGAGATAGGTGAGATTCTTGTGGTCAGTGTATATCAGGATGGGGTGAACTGCGCCCTCTAGCAGACATCTCCCCTCATTCAGTGCCAGCTTCATGGCCAGTAACTCCCGATCCTCAATAAAGGTATTGCGCTCTGCGGAAGGAAAAAGTCTTGCATAATAGCCACAGCCTATTGCCTTTCCCTTGAAGCTTCTCTGGAACAGAAGTGCACCTGCACCAACAGACAAAGCATCCACCTCGAAAGAGAACTGTTGAAATACAGCTGGATGAAATTCCGGTCAATAACTGGGGCTTGCAGACGGAGCCAAGGCAGGCCCAGCAACACAGGATTGATTGCTTCATGCAGAACAAGGAAAGTGTGAAAAGCTCAAACTTGGAGCCTCAGTGGCTTAGTCTCAGGCACGATAGGATCAGGCAGGGGAAGTCCATTCACCGAGGCAACAGCCAGGGGCGTCTCCAGGGGAACCGTGAGCAACTGGAGACGATCTACTAGGTCCAGTTGTATAAAGATTGCTGCGGACCCGAAGTCCAGGTAGGCAGATACCTGGTGCGTTCTTTCGCTGGACATTATGGTCACAGGAATAGACAGTTTGGGAGAGGATTTCTGATTTAGCAACGTCCCACCTTGGGTTGTCTCTTCAACCAATCCTAAGCACTGGAGTTTCCCGGTCTATGGGGACACAAACGGACAAAATGGCGTCCGAGTTCGCAATACAGACAGAGTCCCGAAGTTCGTCTGCGTTGTTTCTCCTATACTGACAACTTGAGTCGGTCCACCTGCATGGATTTCTCTGGTGAAACAACTGATGAGGGCAGCAGGGGTCGCTAGAATGTAGGAGCCAGTCTAGGAAATCGTCTGCTCCACTTGGGCCCGTTCCTGGATTCTCATGTCAATCCGAGTGGCCAGAAGAATGAGAGCATATAGGGTAGGTGGCAGATCTCGAGCGGCAAGCTCGTCTTTAATGCAGGAGGACAGCCCCTACCAGAAGGTAGCCACCAAGGCCTCGTTGTTCCAGGCCAGTTTTGTGGCCTGGGTATGGAACCGAATTGCATACCCGCCCACGGAGGTGTCTCCTTGGCGAAGAGTCAGCAGAGATGCAGCTGCTGAACATTTTCTCCCAGGTTCCTCAAATACCAGACCCTCACGTTCCCAAATGGAGTTTGCCCATGCCAGGGCCTTGCCAGTAAGAAGAGAGATTATGCAGGCGATCTTCGTGTCGTCAGAAGGAAATGACCTCGATGGCAGTCTGAAGTGGATCTGGCATTGATTTTAAAAATCCCCTGCAGGGTTGTTTTTTTTTTTAATAAGTTTTTTTTATTTTAATTTAACAAATAAACAAAAAACAGAATTACAAATGTGTGTCCAATTTGTATATACCCTCCCCCCCCCACAATTAATACCACACAAGGAAACAAATAAATAAATAAAAATAAAGAACAAATAAAAAAAAAAAGACCAATAACTCTCACTTTGATCCCCAAATCTTCACCCACCTTCCAGTGTGCTCATTTTTACTAAACTTGATCTTCTCAAATTCCTTTATTTTGCTCATGAGATTTCTCCACTCCTGGACTGTGGGGGGTGCAATGGCGTTCACCACCTGGAGGAGTTAGTCCTGCCGTGACCGGAGGTCTCGCGTGTCTGCCTGCATTACTTGTGAAGCCATCAAGGTCTTAGGCTGGCCAGCGGGATCCATGGCCTGAGTATACTGTCACGATCTGTAGGTATGTGGACCCACTAGGCTGCACCACCGTAGCAGAGTAGCAGCTGGCCAAACAACAGTCTATAAAGTCTATGCAAAGTCTTTAATACAAGAGTACCTGTAAGAGTCCAGACAGTAGCAGAGGCCTTGGCACAGATGGAACTTGATGTGGCAGATGACGTCATACGCGGCGAATGATACCAGATGTGGTATATACAGCAGGCGTGACAGATGACACCAGATGTGGTGTATTACAGCAGGCGTGGCAGATGTGGTGTATTAAAGCAGGTGTGGCAGATGACAGCAGGCGTGGCAGATGTGGTGTATTACAGCAGACGTGGCAGATGACACCAGACGTGATGTATTACAGCAGAGGTGGCAGATCACACAACACGACTCCAACACTGGAGAAGACACAGGAACAAACACAGCACGGGATACAGGATACAGGAAGCAGGATACGGAAACATTGGAAACAGGATAACACTGAGGGACCATTTGCTAAGACTAGCAAGGGAATACACAACAACGCTCAGGCAAGGGGTGAAAGGGCAGAGCCCTTTTTATAGTCCAAGGTGATCTGGGGATAATTGAAAATAGCTTGCATGTGCGTGCGCGCTGGCCATTTAAGGCCGGGAACGAGCGCGCGCACCCTAAAGGGCACTTCAGAGCAGAGTGGCCGCATGTGCTGGCGTCTCCTGGGAGGGAGATGCTGGCAAGAAGACAGAGGGCTGCTGTCGTGGCCGTCAAGGAGTAAGTGACCGCGACGGTCCGTGACCGCGGCCATTACAAACTGAATGATAGTACTGATAGTTTCTAGATAGCACCACAGTACAGAATGTTCGGCTAGGTCATATTCAATGTTACATGGACGTATTTGCATTCTACAGGTGGTCATATAACATTTTTATTAATTCTGGGTTTGATATTGTATCTATGTAACAAAATATCTATCTATCTATCTATCTATCTATCTATCTATCTATCTATCTATCTATCTATCTATCTATCTATCTATCTATCTATCTATCTATCTATCTATCTATCTATCTATCGTCTATTATCTATCAACCTTTTATCTATTGACGCTATCTCAAATACAGTTAGTTGAATTGATTCTTCTAAGTTCAAAATAACACTTTGCAGTAAATTCATCTTCATAGCTCTACTAATTTGTATTACATGTCTTACAGAATCTAAGTGCATTTCTTTTCTTGCAGCTCCCTTGGTGTTTACTTCTGGTTACATAGCAACTATCTGAATTCCTCTATAGGAAATCACTATTTCATTACATGTACTGTAGGTACATGTACAGAAGTGAACAAAGAGTTCTATCTTCTGTACAATACTCTGCTTCTCCATGCAACCAAGGTCTGATTTAGGACCATCCTACCTAGACAATAGAAAGCAGGAAAATCATCAGACTTCATCAGTGAGAAGTCAGGTGTCATGAACAAATACACAGTAAACAGTGAGGTCCCTGTTCTTCCCAAACCTCTGTCCCTACCTATTTGTACGACCCGACCTAAACGACGGCGCACAACTGGGCGGCGTTCCCTATACTGGTACAAGTGAAACTGACAAATGGATAAGACAGAGACAGTACGAAATAACAAAGGGTCACCTGGAAAGACACGGAGGGAGAGGCAGGGCAATTGCGCCTCGGACAAGTCCGGGCGCAAAAGGCGGAGTCAGGCAGGCAGGGTCAAACCAGGAGAGTGCGGAAAAAACAAAAGTCAGAAGGCAAAGAAAAGTCAGGAGTCAAGCCGAGGTCAGGTCACAGGAAGTCAAAATGCAAGTCGCTCAGGGGAGTCTGAAACAAGGGAAAGCACCAGGAAAGGAAACTCTAATTACAGACAAAGGCCTACTATTCCAGGCTGAACTAAATAAGGAGAGGACGGGAGCTCAGGAACATCAGCCAGGCTTTGATTGGCCTGACGCTCCTGAGCTCCTATTGGCTACAGACTGCCTCAGTCTGCCAAGCCGGGCGACGCCCGAGCTAGTAACTCTCGATGTCCTGGAAACCGAGGGAGCCGCAGGCAGAGAGTACGTGACACCAGGTGGTAGGAAAGATATTTGACCATCTGTTAAGGTACTACATACGGGGGGGCATGTGACAAAAATAATGACTGATAACCAGCAAGGTTTTATAAAAGACAGAAGTTGTTTGACAAATCTAATTTGTTCTTATTTGGAACTTATTAGAAGCTTGGACAGAGTTGTAGCTGTGGATATGGTGTTTTTGACTGATTTTGATACTCTTACTTATAGATGTCTAACGAAGGTCTTTAGAAAGTAAAGTTTGTAATTGGATTGAAGTGACTCATTAACTGTTTCCAGAGAATTGTGATCAATGATTTATACTCTGAATGGTCCCTGTTAATCAGAAAAATCTGTGCCCTATACGGGCAAAAGGTCAAGACCCCTGAACTTCCTAATGCGTCTATTTGCGTCTATTTGCTGGGCACCTGATTAAGGCTGTTATACATGTTCTCAAGCATAATGACACACTGATTTTGAAATGAAAGGAAACCTTTTAATCCCATTCCATATAATTAGTGGGTCCATGGGGTAGAGGGAACAGAATACCAATTGGGGCCTATACATTTACATTTATGTGAAATAAAGGTCACCATGTTGGGAACCAGGCTTGCTACTTTTAAGTAGGGCTCATGCCTTGTATAAGTAAAAATTTGTAGCGCCCATGCAGTGTCTGGAGTGTACCAGTCCACAGATGAGATTGGGCCTCTTATTTGCCTGGTCCCCTGACTCCTATACTGCCATGGTGGCTGTCCTGCCCAGTTACGTGTTGTATTTCAAAGTTGAGTTATTATTTAGAAACCTTATACAGCATAGTATTAATAACACTATTTCTGTCTCTGCAGGTGACACCAAGCTATATAATGTAACACAGTCTATGGAAGATGTTTATATGTTACAGGTTGCCAAAAGACCTACTGAGTGTTTAGATATCCACTTGGCAAATGTAATTCAATGTAGACACGTGTACAGTTGCATACATTATATGACTGATAAGGGGGCTGGCAAGGTAAAACTGGAAGAGTCACTAGTAGATCATAGACTTAATAATCTTACTGCTTTCCAAAGCATTGGTGCAGCCTAATCTAGAATACACTGTACAAAATTCCAGTTCACAAAAATTCTGCCATGTATTTGCAAAAGGTGCAAAGAAGAGCAATATATGTAATAAGTGGCATTGAGCAAGTTAGTTATGAGTAAAGATTTAAAGAACTACATTTATTTAGTATTTAGAGTTCTAAGGGGGCACATGATATGTTTGTACAAATACATAAATAGTAAAAACACTGTGAGTAGCTATTCACTGTAAGGTCATGTCAAGGGACAAGAGGACATCTACTCTGGATATATGACTCCATTGCCAAGGCTTTGTTAAACGCTTGAAAAAATGTATAAAAATACTTTGCTGATTGTGGATCCAGTCTGGTTTTTAATGTGGAAGCAGGAAGGAATTCATTCTATTTGCGACAAACTGGCCTGTGCCTTTTAAGAATTGTTTACCTAATTTTGGAACAATAAACGTAAACTAGGACAACTATGATTCTTTTTATTTTTATTCCTTGCACTGCCCTTCCTATCTCTTGTTGAACTTGACAAATTTGTCTTATGTTATTATGTTCCAATGTAACTTCTACAAAATCATAACCTACCTTACTGGGGTCCTTGAGAATAAGCTATAGGCTATTTTTAGTAATACCATTATAAAGTTACGACTTCGGTTTATACAGAGTAATGTATTCTCAAAGTTTGCTTGTATGCCGGAGATATAATTGCAAATTGTGTGCATAATTTTCCAAATGACAAACAAAGATCTGTTATCTATAACCAGAGCTGTCTTGCTTGCTCAATATCAGATTATGGGTCCCTGGGATCCCGGGGATCCTCTGTAATTATCTATTATTGGTGGAGGAACTTCATTGTATTTGATTTTGATCATGTGTTATTGGTGGAGAAACCTTTTTTTTATTTTATTTTAATTTTTACAGCATGAAGAATAAAGTATTACAAACATTACACATAGAAATCAACTAACAATCATTGTTTTCAATGGAGGTCTTTGCGCCCTTTGAATAAAGAGCCTCCATATACCAGGATGATGGTACGCTGCTCTTTCATAGCTATCACAGATCAGAAAAAAGCATGTGCAGATGTAGAAGGGTTGAGTTTGTCTTATGCGTTTGAGTTTAGAATGTAATCTAAAGTGTTTAATGAATGGTTTTAATATATAACTTTAGGTAAATCTACTACATTATCTTAGAAATGTGTTACTATGTACAAACAATGCAGCCAAAAAATGTAAAGAGCAAATTTAGCCCTTCATCTTTAGCAAACAGACGAACACAACTGATATATGGGGTCTTCAGCTAATGAGATCGGGTGCACAGTTCATCTCATGCATGAATGTAGACAATTCATGTGTGACCTTCACAGAGAAGATTGTTCCAAGCAGCGGAAATGGTTCTATTAGAGACAGACTATGTATACATTAAAACAACTACTGAGTATAGCTGCAAGAAAAATAGGTTATGTGTAACAATTAGAGTTAAATAGCAGATCTTGAAGGTTAATTTTTTTACTGTACAGTATTATATGGACAGCCATTTATATGAATGGCCACAATGTAATACTACATTTCCTCTACAGCATCCACTGTCCAGAGCTTCAGTTACGATGGCTTCAATATAGAAAGATTTACACAGTTTGGCAGCTGGTGTATGTATGTCATGGTGCAAGTTCAGTGACCACTATGAAGACCTAAAGTAATAATTAAAACCACGGCCAGCGGCAAACAACAGAGAAAGAAATAGAACTAGAATCCAGCGCATGAAGTAGATAAAAGGAACCGAGGTTCCACTTTTCTTGGTAGTATATCAAACTTTAAAAAGGAGTAGTTAATAATAAAACAGAGTACAGAATTGAGTAGAAGGGGGAAGGTTGAAATTGCCTTTGTTAATTTTGCCTACGCGTTTCTGACACGTCCTGTGTCCTTAATCATGGCATGCGTTTGAGTCTGAAACATTGTACTTCTGTTTCTTTGACTCTAGGGCACCAAATAAATTCTTCACATATTTGCAACACACCAATTGAGGGCTGTTCAGCATTTCTCTTGGTTTTATTCATTAGCGAAAAGGTTTGTCATACTGAGACTACATTTTAAGTATCACCTGCTTTCTGACAATTTCTCTGGGTATTGTTTAATTTCGAACAGAAGCCGGCTTCTTTCACTCCGGTGGTCAGCTATTATCGCCAGGGAAAGTGGCAACCAGTGAAACAGAAATGGCCGTCCATGTAATGTCAAGTACATACAGGGCCTGCCGGAGTGGGAGCCACTTTTACAGAGAGGCTCTTCATTCTGGCACATAGAAGGGGTCGTAAGCAGGGGACCCACCTCTATAACATCCATATTACCTAATAGGGTATGTGGACAAGGGTTGTCCTGATGGGACAAACCTTCTAAGGGTCAGAATCATTATAAGTTATCTGCTATGAACTCTAATACTTTTCTATATTATTGTAGATTGGCATTTTAGGACGACTCAATTTTAATATTATCTTTCACAATGCTCTTTTGTAGAGTAGTGTTGGAAAATTTAAAAATTTGTTTTATAATTGTACTCCATTGCTACTAACCAATGATGTTTGCCTGGGGTCAATAGTGTCAAGACGCAATCCTGCTGCATGACTCTTTTTCTGTTCAGTGCTACTGCCTTCATGGCATCATTCTAACATTCCTTCCAAAAAATATTACTTTACAACACTATTATTAGACAGTGAGCATCACATATTATCTATTATCAAGAACTTTATAAGGTTTATTTATAGCTTTTAAAGGTAGGAACAATTTTAGTCAGATATTCTGTGTCTTTCTGAAATAAGTGTCTCTATGATACTTCTGTGTGTAATTCCTCACCATATTTTTGCATGCTCTGTTAAATTTGTTTGTTATTTCTGGCTTTTAATTTGAATTACATTTTAGAAATGAATATTTTGCACTGCTGTTTCATGGTCAGCAGATCATAAGGCTTAAAGCATGAATTTTATTTATACATCATAATATTTTTGTCTAGTAAATAAGAATTTGCCACCTGTTTAGCTGCTGATTCAAAATCACTTATCTTAATTTGTCACAGTGCTGAAGGTAATGTCATTCATTCTCTGACAGAAAGCCGTTTAATGTTTGCAGCAAGTATTTGATTAGTTTCCCTAGCAAAATGCAGATTTATTACGATGCAAGTATCAGTGAAGCTTGTTTAAAAGACTGTACACTTAAACTGAAATATATGACCCATGCAGTTGACTATAAATTGAAATAAACTTTTATTATTTGAATGGAAATCTGTTAGCATTGTGCAATGTATCTCTACACAAACTATGCGTGCATGAAAGTATGAGTAGTCATCAGAAGAAAAGCTAAATTTCACATGAAATAACCCCTCGGCGCAAAACAATGTAAATGTACGGCGCTATGTAGTACATCACAGCTGACACTCTGCTGCAATGACCTGATCAGAGATGAAGATAAGTTAAAAAGTATGTTCAGAAAAAATATTGATTTTCAAATCTGCATTATGCTTTATAGTGTGTGGATTCTTCCTGAATTTTGGCAGTGGATTTTACTACTTGAAATACATTCAAATTTTGTATGGATCTAGGCCCATATCTGCTGCTGAAATATTCCGTCACGTGTGTGAAGCGCTGTCACCATGTGCTGAAGTACAGGCTCTGTCAGGTGCACCATGTATTGCTCTATACATGTCAGTATTCTTTTTCTGTCATATTTATTTGGAAACATGCACTTGAATGGGAGCCCTAATAAAGCTCTATACAAAATGAAGCCGTATCATAAACATGTCCAGCATACAAGCAGCTAAAGGCTCATGGGCCCGGGTGCAAGAATTCAGCTTGGGCTCCCCTACCCCTCCCCAACACCACCATCATCAGACCCCTGCGCGTGCCTATGCCCAGACGCCTTGCCCAACAGCCCCCATAGTATAATGCCCCCACACAGTATAATGCTCCCATAGCTGCCCCCACACAGTATGATGCCCCATAACGTATAATGCCCCCCCATAACAGCCCCATACCGTATAATACTTCCCATTTCAGTCCCCACAGTATAATTCCCCACATAGCTGCCCCATACATTATAGTGCCCCCATATCAGCCCCCATACAGTATAATGCCCCCCATATCAGCTCCCCATACAGTAAAATGGCCCCATATCAGCTCCCCATACAGTACAATGCCCCCCATATGAGCTACCCATACAGTATAATGCCCCCATATGAGCTCCCCATACAGTATAATGCCCCTCCATATCAGCTCCCATACAGTATAATGCCCCCCATATGAGCTCCCCATACAGTGTAATGCCCCCATATCAGCTCCCCATACAGTAAAATTCCCTCCATATGAGCTCCCCATACAGTATAATGCTCCCCCCCATATGAGCTTCTCATACAGTATAATGCCCCATATGAGCTCACTATACAGTATAATGCCCCCCATATGAGCTACCCATACAGTATAATGCCCCCCATATTAGCCCCCATACAGTGTAATTCCCCCATATCCGCCCCATGCAGTATAATGCCTCCCATATCAGCCCCCCATACAGTATAATTCCCCCATATCAGCACCCATGCAGTATAATGCCCCCCCGCAATATCAGCCCCCCATACAGTATAGTGCCCCCATATGTGCATAATAGAAAAATAGCATAATTACTTACCTATCCCCGTTCCTTCGCCTCCTCCAGTTTGTGCTATGAGTGATTCAGCGCAGGCACGCGCGATGATGTCGCTACAATCCGCCTGCCTGCGTCGAGCCGCTCAGGGCACAGTGAATGCTGGATCAAGGAGACGTCAGCTCCTTGCTCCAGCATTGAATGGAACCGGGACCTCGGTGAGTGACTCGCGACCCCCCGGAGGTCTTCACACAAATCCCCAGGGGGATGCGACCCACAGTGTATAATGTATTGTGTTGTATTGTTCAATTTGCGGTGGAGAGAGGAGGGAGGGCTATAATTTAACGGGCCACCAGTCTCCACCGCAATTAGCACAATACAACACAATACATTACAAGGCAACACAATACATTACATTACATTACAAGACAACACAACACAATGCAGACTCTGCAGCTAACCTGGAGTCCTCCGCACTGGCTCTTCCACTGCACTGGCTGGAAGACATGTCACGTGACAACACGGTCACATGGTACACTAAGTGTACTATGTGACCGTGACCAGGAAGGGCCGGCTTCACGGCACAGAAAATTAATTTTTAACAAGCATTCTGTATGGCAACGGGGGCTTAGGGGCCTGGTCGCAACTGCGACCGCTGCGACCCCTATAGCTATGCCACTGAGTATTTCCTATAGTATATCTTTCATTGGAAGTGTGACATGATGTGATCTTCTTTTCTGTTTGCATGTATACTGTGTTATACCTCTGACTACCTTACCCACATGCATCCTTCCTTTGGAGCCATTTTAGTATTGATCAACATCGCAAATTCTGAAAGTACTTATTTAAACCCGTTTTATATGCATTAATAGGCTCTTTCCCGATTACTAACAAATATATTATTATGTCCGCCGTCACTTCTCGTTCCCACGTGTCATGGACATCTTCTGTGTCTGGGCCATTGCCGCGCCACTTCCCCTGGCCGCCCAGCACAAAGACTCCTTTGCCGCTTCTCTCCTTCTGCTTCTCTGACTCCTGCTCTCTTAAAGGTCCAGTATGCGCCACCTAGCTAGCTATCCCTTAGACTCTGTTCTCCAGTTTAGCCCTATGCCAAATCCATTGGCAACACAGTCCACCCCAGTCACTTTTGGCCCCGTGATAATTTCTAATATCTACGAGCCCCGTAACACATTTACGATTCTTATTAATGTATCTACTATTATGTATGTGCCATGAAGTTGCCTTCTCCAGCATTGCAGTCTTCTGCTTTTATGTCTATGACTTATTCCTTTTTTTCTCTTTAAAGCAAATCTTTCTTTTCCAATGATGAAGGACTTCCAATAAGTGTGAAATACGATACTCCAGGTGAAAGAATGAGCTTGATTTTGTAAATGATCCTTTTAATTGCTTTCTTGCATAATAATCTCAAATGTTCCACGAACAAACTAAAGTTCAAAGGGCTTTTCCACTTTTTGACAACTGATGACCTTCCGCACCGGTCCGCTACTCCGGCTGCCTCCAGGCACTGGACGATATTGCTGGAAGCAGATGGCTACGGTCAAAGAATTACGGCCAAGCTGCAGTACTGTGAATAGGAGCAGAGCTATGCAGTGGTCGTAGCCATCTGCTTCTGGCTCCAACTACTGCATACCGTTCCAAACATCCAGTGCACGGAAGCAGCCGGAGTGGCTGATCTATGTGGGGTCCAGGTGTCGGACACGCACAAATCATATACTGATGACCTATCCTGTGGATAGGTCATCAGTTGTCAGAAAGTGGAAAACCTCTCTAAAGGGGTCAGTCGTTTTTCAGTCCTGCCTTGCAAGTTAGATATGCTTCGAAAAAGTCTGCAGCGTATCTGACTCAGAACATGCAGGGAAATCCAGGCCAAATATTTGCCCTAAACGATGCTTTAATTTAGTGTTTATATTTGGCTGGATTGACCGCTGCGCATTAAAGTCTGACAGAAAACAAAAAGGCTTGTACTCGACTCTCCATAGCAACACGGCCCTGCTCTTCCAGCTGCTCTGTGTCTCGGCGACCTTCCATAATGAAGATTCATCACATGTGAACGCTACAGCCTGTGATTAGAAACGTCATTACAGGGAGCAGCCTGAACACACAGCAGACGGTAGAATAGGGACGCATTGCTGTGACAGCGCTGCAAGAGGCAAGTATGGGTTTAATTTTTTTTACCTGCGGGATTTGCGGCGAATACATAGCGTAATCGCAGAAAATTCTTAAAAAAATTGCATTTGCATAGGATTTTAACTTCCCTTTTAAACTCAATAGGGAACTCAATTCCCTTTTAAACTCAATAGGGAAATTCTGAAACAAATGCGTAGTGAATCCGCAGCATAAGATCATATGCAAGTAAATTTATGCACGTATTCTGTGCAGGTTTTTTTCCGCAGCTTGTGGTTAAGATTTGTTACAATCACATTCAATTTACTACTGCTATAATACACTGTTGTTTTTCTGCCGGCAAATCCAGACATAAAATCTGCAACGTATACGCTACGTGTGAACATACCCTTAGGCTTCCTTCAAACAGGGTTTTTGTCTGGCGCTTTAAACTGCATGAAAAATAATGCACAGGAAAACCCTATGTTTTTTTTTAATGTAATATGCGTTTTTTAAGTAATTTTTCACGTGTTTTTGGTGGCGTTTTTTTTTAGTAAGTATTATCTTGTACATGCATTTTTTTACTGGCTTTTTTAAAATCCTATAGAGAAGCCAATGAGAAAAAAATACTGTGTATTTGCATGGAAAATTGTGACTTTTGGGCCTTTTACTCAGTAGACGAGTTTGCATTAAGGACAAATATATTGCTGCAGTTTCTGAATGTGGACTTGCCTCTCAATGCTGGCTTTATGCCTGGAGTTTATGTTATAAGCTGCAGTGGAGAAACAGCCAATTTATACACCAGAAAACTCAGCTGTTTTTTTCTAGGTCACTTGATGTTTATGTAACTTGGCCCATAGTGGACTGGGCTATGAAATAGATAAAACTTGCTGAAACGATGTAGTCATGCTATAAAATATAGAAACTACGATGGAAAAAGAATCAATATGTTTCTTATTTACGGATAAAAGATAAATGAATAACATAAATATGATTGTATTTTCAAGTCAAAGTCATATTAATGCCTTAGGTACAATATCTGATCAATAATTTTATAGGAATGGAAATTAAATCTGCACCCATATTGTGATCAATGTATGTTGTAAGTACAAAGCAGTAACATATCACATTTTAAGGTCCTGTCCATGTATCTATGACAATAAAAAAGTAAATACTTGACTAGCCTAAGAAAAAAACAGAAATCAAATTTGTAAGCAACAAGTAAGTCAATACTATTAAAAATATTTACACAAAACGTTCTAAAAAATTTTTGGTGTCTTAAATACTTTAAATGATTTAGAATGCCTGAAGATTGTTAACACAATTTCCTTGCCAATAGGAATTATTCAATTCATGTAAATGTCACATGATTCTTTCACATCTAATCATGTGAAGAATTCTATAGCCAGGAGTGTGTGCTTGAACAGTGTGCCCTGCCCAATGGCATTAAAAGATATCTCAAAAACAAAAAAAGGAAAACCTGGTGAACCTAAGTGCAGGGGCGTAGCTAGGGGGGGCAGGTGGGGCATGTGCCCCGGGCGCAACTAGGTGGTAGGGAACGGGGGGCGCCGCAGAGCAGCTGATCACTGCTGATTGGCGCCCTGTATGTCGGACACCTGCAGCAGCTTTCGGAAGAGCCAGGAAATCACCCTGCACGTTCTGACTGGGGTCTGTGACGGCCAGGAAGTGGACCAGTCCAGTCACCTTACCTGTCACCTGACCTCACGTCGGTGACGTGAGGTCAGATGACTCAGGTCAGGGGATTGGTCCACTCCCGTTCTGCGCCCTCCCAGCATGTAGGGGCGCCACTGGGCTCTGCCTCTACTCTGTCCTCTGCTGTTACACACATGGAGTAAATAACAGCCGAGAAGCAGAGGAGTAAGCTCCGCCCATAGCCGGTCCTGAACTGTGAGCCTAGCCTCTCAGCAAGGATACATGGTGAGTGTCTCTGTGTATACAGTGTGTGTCTCTGTCTGTATACAGTGGGTGTCTCTGTGTTTGTATGTGTATATGTTACAGTGTGTGTGTCTGTGTGTGTGTGTGTGCGTGTGTGCGTGTGTGCGCGTGTGTGTGTGTGTGTGTGTGTGTGTGTGTCTGTCTGTGTGTGTCTCTGCATGTGTTTGTCTCTTACATCTACTACATTATCTGTACTCAGAAAGTTATCATTGTGTTATCTGTGGTGTTACATAGGACTGCAGGCAACATCTACCACATTATCTGTAATCAGAGAGTTATCACTGTGTTATCTGTGGTGTTACATAGGACTTCAGGTGACATAACTACATTATCTGTACTCAGAACATTATCACGGTGTTATCTGTGGTGTTTCATTATCCGCAGGTAACACTAATACATTATCTGTACTCAGTTATTACTGTGTGTTATCTGTGTTGTTACATAGGACTGCAGGTAACATCTGCTACATTATCCATGCTGTGTACATATGTGCCTGTGTGCGTATATATGGGTCTGTTTGTGAATGTGTATTTTTGCTTATATATATATGTGCCTTTTATGTATTTGTATATGTCCCTGTCTGTGTATTTATCTGCCGGTGTGTGTGCGTATATGTGTTTGTACATCTATATATTTACCTGTATGTATGTATTCCAAAATGTGTGTATGCATATTTGCCTGTATGTATAAATATCTGTCTTTATGTATGTACTGTATATATATTCCAGCGTGTCCATATATGGGGTTAATTTTTGGTTTGTGTAGGGGGCGGCAATAGAGATGCCCGCACAGGGCGCCATCCAAGCTAAGGCCGGCCCTGGCTGTCACCAACCCTAGTCAGAAGGAACTCCGCCGCTGTCTGCGCCACATGACCTCCTCGGCTCCTCCGGTAAGTCACACCAGGCAGAGCGGAGAGTGGTAGCGGTAGGCTACCGCTCACCGCTCTGTTCACAGTGTGGCGCTAAGTACAAGGGGGGGAGTGTGGTGCTATTTAAAAGGGGGGAAATGTGGCACTATTTACAAGGGGGGGGTGTGGCGCTATTTACTAAGGGGCAGCGGGCTGTGTGTGGCACTATCTACAAGGGGGGGAGTGTGCCACTATCTACTAGGGGGGAAGGGGGCTGTGTGTGGCACTATCTACAAGGGCGGCTGTGTGTGGCGCTATCGGGGGCTGTGTGTGGCCTCTTTAATTTATTTTCTTTTAATTTATTTTTATGTTAATTACATTATATAACTATATAGCTTGTAGAATATAGAAATGCTTTTTTGCTCTAGCTACATTAAAAAAATTGTGAAAAAAAATTACACCTCATTGATTGGTAGAGAAAGCAAACATGGTGAGGGGGAAGGAGATGTCGGGAAATAAGTGTGGGGGGGGGGCGCCAATCTGAATCTTTGCCCCAAGTGCAGGAGTACCTAGCTACTTCTCTGCCTAAGTGTAATAAAATACCCAACTATACTCACTTCCTGTATCCAGGCTCTCTAGTTAGATAGACCCCTTTATAAGTGACTGTGAAATTAACTATGTGTAAGGTGAATGCTTCAGGTATAGTTATCTTTTATAGATGGATATGTAGACGGTATCACAAGTGGCGTTATCTTACAGGGCACTGTAATGCATTGCTCCAGATAATTAGCAAGTGATATTGCTTGATACTAACCTGCGAAAAGCGTTTTTCATGGGATAAAAAAAAAACAGAAATAGCTTAAAATGAGAATATAATAAGCGTCTCAATATACTTTAGAATTATTTTTATTCTCCTGATGCTGCAATTTAGGTCCTTCGCTGTATCTTTGTTTATGCTCTAAGTAACAACTTGTCCTCTGTCACATAAGTCGGCCATCTACTCACAGTCTGCTTTAGTGACATCACTATAGTCAACAAGTCACTCCAGTGCACCATGACTTGACAGCCCATTAACGTGAAACATCATTACGCACAAGTATAAACATACAGCGGGAGATCCAAACAGCGGCAGCTGGGGAATGCTGAAGAATTCTGAAGGTAAGTATATTGTGGATTGTATTATTTAAGCATTTTGGGCTATTTTATTTGTATTATCCCTGAAGAACCCCTTCAAGACCAACTTCACATGGCTGTAATACGGACGCATTTTAGCATCCATTTTACAACTAAAAACACTAGGACCCCCCCCCCCCCCCACGGTTCGGCTGAACTGAACGTTTAGGGTAAGTTTACACGTTGGGAAAATACTGCAAATTTAGCACAACGTATTTCATTGCGGAAAATCTGCAGCATAATACAGTAACAGCAGAGTGGATGAGATTTGAACAAATCTCATCCACACGCTGCATATATGGTAAGCGGAAAAACTACTCAGAAATTGACCTGCGGTGCGGTTTTTTAATCTGCAGCATGTCAATTGTATTTGTGTAATTGCTGCTTTTTTGTTGCGGGTTTTCCAAATTGAATTCAATGGGGAGGTAAAACCTGCAACAAATAGCAGTTGTTCCAATTTTCCAGTGGAAAAGCTGCGATTCCGCCACAAAAAACGCAACTCAGAATTAAAAAGAATATACTTACCCAGAATTCTCTGCTCCTGCGTCCAGCCCGGCCTCCAGGGATGATGTTTCATCCCATGTGACTGCTGCAGCCAATCACAGGCGCAGTGGTCACATGGGATGAAACATAATCCCAGGAGGCCGGGTTGCAGGACGGTAGAGGGACACGTCGCCATGGCTATGGGTAAGTATGACATTTTTTTTTTTTCACATGCAGTCTTCCGCAGCGTTTTTTCGGAAGGAATTCCTGCAGCCGCCTGTGTACTTTTACATTGCGTATCTGCCTTGCGTGAACATACAGCTAGACTGATCTAAGTACACTTAAATACAGTTACATGTTGCGGCCATAATACAGGCACTAAAATGCGGCCATGTTATGACCATGTGAAACCAGTCTAAATCACATGACGATAGCCCAATACTCCTATTACATATGTATTTGGTTTCAGGTTGTTGTCGGGAATTATGTGATAGTTCAGTATTCTTAAAAATAGATCTGGATCTCATGAGCACTTTATTACAACAGAGAATACAGATAGGATTTTATATGAAACACAGAAAAATAATTAAATTAAAGGATTCATTTTTAGGGAAAAAAATCTGTTCCATTATTGGGAATTTATCCATAAAATAAACTGTGTGAATCTTACTCAATTCTCGCTGCTTGTAATAGTTTAAACAGAAGCTTCTCCTTGTAGTTTATTAGTGGAAAAGTAACATTTTAGATCCTTAGGCTTCTCCCTTTGTCAGATTGTAAACTGGATGTAATACAGATATAGCTTTGGATTATTTTCACAGTGAAAAGGTCCATAGAGAAAAGGGACACAGAGCAAACATTAATCACATGGAAAATTTCCACCTGCAACAAATTAAGTTTTTTTTTTTCAGTCATGGGAAACCCGCTTTCTTTCCACTTAGGATTTGTAAGATAATTTATATCATGTTGACTAGAATATTAGCAACAAAATAATTTTTACATTTGTTTATTTGGTTATCAAAGATGATAAATAAACTGACTATAAACTGAGACAAATTTTGTATTTAATTTACTCTCAAAAGCAAATATCTGATTTATGCAAATAAGTTGGTCAAATTGGTTTATTTTAGTACTGGATATAAGAATGTGAAATACAGCTTTTTCTCTACATAATAATAATCTTTATTTATACAGAGCCAACATATTACGCAGAACTTGACAATTTAAAGGGAACATGAACATACAATATCAGACATTACATAGTGACAAAGTAAATTTACAATTCAAACAAGAGGAGTGAGGACCCTGCTCGCAAGAGCTCACAATCCATGAGGAAATAAGTGAGACACAAAATGTAAAAGTGCTTGTTCAGTCCAATGGTCCAGCCATCGTTTATACACATGGGGTGGTGCACATAAAGCTGCATGAACCGGTCACCAGCCAGTATCTGTGTATGACGGACATGAAGTGCAAGGAGTGTGAGGGAATCTTATTCTGATGACTAATGTAAAAGGGGGGCCATGGAAAGAAGTCAGATTAGAAGATGTTATAGGCCTATCTAAAAAGATGTGTTTTCAGGGCATGTTTAAAACTTTGTATATTGGGAATTCATCTGATTGTCTGTGGTAGCACATTACAGAGGACTGATACAGCACAAAAAAAATCTTGGAGACGGGAGTGGGTGGTTCGGATTATGGAGGATTTTAATCTAAGGTCGTTGGCAGAACATAGAGCACGAGTAGGCTGGTAGGCAGAGATGAGGGAGGAGATGTAAGGAGGTGCAGCACTGTGGAGAGCTTTGTGGGTGAGAGTAATAAGTTTGAATTTAATTCTGAAGGGGATGGGCAACCAGTGCAGTGACTGGCACATGGTAGAGGCGTTGGTGTAGCAGTTGGTCAGAAAGATGAGCCTGGCTGCTGAATTAAGGATAGATTGGAGAGGGGAGAGTTTAGTGAGGGGAAGACCGACTAGTAATGAGTTACAGTAGTCAAGACGAGAGTGAATCAGCGCAACAATGAGAGATTTGGCTGTTTCCACAGTAAGAAAAGGGCAGATTCTGGAGATGTTTTTGAGGTGAAAATGACTGGAGTGTGAAAGTGATTGAATGTGAGGAGTAAAGGAAAGATCTGAGTCAAAAATAACCCCGAGACAGCAGGCGTGCTGCTTAGGAGTTATGGTAGTGCCACACACAGAGATGGAGACATCAGGTTTAGGTAGGTTAGTAGATGGTGGGAATGCAAGGAGCTCAGTTTTAGAAAGATTCAGTTTCAGATAGAGAGAAGACATGATGTTAGAGACAGCGGACAAACAATCACTGGTGTTTTGTATTAGAGCAGGGGTGATGTCATGGGAAGAGGCATATAATTGGGTGTCATCACCGTAGATATGGTAATGGAAGCCAAATCAGCTGATGGTTTGTCCAATAGGGGCTGTGTAGAGTGAAATGAGGAGCGGACCTAGAACTGATCCCTGAGGAACCTCGATAGCAAGTGGAAGAGGAGAAGAAGTAGAATCAGCAAATGACACACTGAATGAGTGGTCAGGGAGATAGGAGGAAAACCAAGAGAGAGCTGTGTCATTGGGGCCAATAGAGTGGAACATGTTAAGTAGGAGTTGGTGGTCTACAGTGTCAAAGGCTGCAGAGAGATCCAGAAGAATCAGGAGAGAGTATTTACCGTCCGATTTAGCCGCCAAGAGATCATTTGAGACTTTAGTAAGGGTAGTCTCTGTGGAGCGTAGAGTGCGGAAACCAGATTGTAAGGGGTCTAGAATTGAGTTAGCAGAGAGATAGCGGATAAGGCTAGAGTAAACTAAGCTTTCCAGGAGTTTGGAGATGAAGGGCAGATAAGACTGGTCATTAGTTAGTCACGCTGGATGGGTCAAGAGTTGTTTTTTTCAGTAATGGGTTTATAATGGCATGTTTAAAAGAGTAGAGAAAGATATCAGAAGAAAGAGAGAGGTTAAATATTTTAGTCAGATGACTAGTAACAGCTGTGGAGAGGGACTGGAGGAGGTGTGAGGGGATAGGGTCACTAGGGAAGGTAGTAGGACAAGAAGATGAGAGGAGCCTAGAGACTTCTTCTTCTGTTATTGGGTCAAATGCTGAAAGTGAAGAAGAGGGAGTGCGGGAGGGAAGGGGATTGATGTTACTAGGGGACTGCGAGATAATATGATCCCAGATGTTGTCAATTTTAACTTTAAAATAGGTGTCCATGTCTCCAGCACTGAGATCTGTGATTGGTGTCTTCACTTTAGGACTAAGGAGGGAGTGAAAAGTATCAACGTTTTGGATTATTAGATAGTGTGGAGATGAGAGAGGTGAAATAGACTTGTTTGGCGCGGCAAAGGGCAGAGTTGTAAATTTTGAGCATAAATTTGTAAGGGAGGAAGTCTGCAGCCAAATTCGATTTTCTCCACAGACATTCGGCACATCTCAAGCACCACTGAAGAAAGCGGGATTGAGGCGTGTGCCAGGGTTGTCGTCATCTTTGTCGGGTGGTTTGGAGTGTAGGGGGGCTGCTTCATCCAATGCATATTTGAGACTGCTATTGTAAAGTTTGGCAGCCAGATTGGGACAGGAGTGGGAAGAGATGTGGGACAATGAGGACTGTAGACAGTCTATGAATTGCCGAGTGTTAATGGCATGTAGATTTTTTGTATGTCTGACAGGTAGGCATGACCTGAGTAGGCAGTGAATATTTGATAGTAAAGGAGAGAAGGTTGTGGTCAGAGAGCGGGAGAGGAGTGTTAATAAAGTCATAAACTGTGCAGATTCGGAAGAAGACCAGGTCAAGCGAATGCCTATCTTCATGTGTAGGAGAGTTAGTAAGTTGTGACAGACCTAGGGAGGAGGTTAAAGATAGTAACTGGGAGGCAGATAGGGAGATTGGGTTATCAATGGGGATGTTGAAGTCACCCAGGATGAGAGTGGGTGTTTCAGAGGATAGAAATTGTGGAAGCCAGGCAGCAAAATGATCCAGGAATTAGTGGGGTGAGCCCGGGGGGTGGGGCACTAGATAACTGTCACTTGGAGGGAAAACGGGTGAAAGCGTACAAGGGTGTGGACTTCAAAAGAAGGGAATGTGAGCGAGGGTACCGGTGGAATGACCTGAAAAGTGCAGTGTGGGGAAAGAAGTATACCTACTCCTCCACACTGCCTGTTCTGAGGTCTGGGGGCATGAGAGAAGTGGAGACACCATAAGATAGAGCAGCTGGGGAAGCAGTGTCAGACAGGTGTAGCCATGTTTCTTTAAGAGCCAGAAGGTTCAGAGAGTTAGAAAGGAATAAGTCATGAATAAAGGTGAGTTTGTTGCACACGAACAGAGAATTCCAGAGAGCACAGTTAAAACAGACAGGAGAAGACATACAAGAAATGTTAAGAAGATTTGCAGGGTTTCTATGTGGGGCAGGAGTTTGGCAGAAGAAAAGGGAGGACCAGGGTTGAGAGAGATGTCCCCTGCAGCTAATAGCAGGAGAATGGAGAGAGACAACAGATGGTTCCGTGATTTATGAGAGCGATTTTTCTGTTTAGCGGTGGGATGAGATGGTTTAAAGAGGCTCTGTCACCAGATTTTGCAACCCCTATCTGCTATTGCAGCAGATAGGCGCTGCAATGTAGATTACAGTAACGTTTTTATTTTTAAAAAACAAGCATTTTTGGCCAAGTTATGACCATTTTTGTATTTATGCAAATGAGGCTTGCAAAAGTCTTAAGTGTTTAAAGTAAAAGTCCAACTGGGCGTGTATTATGTGCGTACATCGGGGCGTTTTTACTACTTTTACTAGCTGGGCGTTCTGACGAGAAGTATCATCCACTTCTCTTCAGAACGCCCAGCTTCTGGCAGTGCAGACACTGCGTGTTCTCGAGAGATCACGCTGTGACATCACTCACAGGTCCTGCATCGTGTCGGACGAGCAAGGACACATCGGCACCAGAGGCTACAGTTGATTCTGCAGCAGCATCGGCGTTTGCAGGTAAGTCGATGTAGCTACTTACCTGCAAACGCTGATGCTGCTGCATAATCAACTGTAGCCTCTGGTGCCGATGTGGCCGACACGATGCAGGACCTGGGGCAGGAAGTGAGTGACGTCACAGCGTGATCTCTCGAGAACACGCTGTGTGTCTGCACTGCCAGAAGCTGGGCGTTCTGAAGAGAAGTGGATGATACTTCTCATCAGAACGCCCAGCTAGTAAAAACGCCCGATGTACGCACATAATACACGCCCAGTTGGACTTTTACTTTAAACACGCCCACTTGGACTTTTGCAAGCCTCATTTGCATAAATACAAAAATGGTCATAACTTGGCCAAAAATGCTCGTTTTTTAAAAATAAAAACGTTACTGTAATCTACATTGCAGCGCCTATCTGCTGCAATAGCAGATAGGGGTTGCAAAATCTGGTGACAGAGCCTCTTTAAGGTGATTCAAGAAAGTGAATAGTGCATGGGAGCTGTACATGGGCGAGGGAAAGAGAGAGGGACTTATTTGGACTGATTTTTCCAAAGGCCTAAATGGGTGGCAGGATTGTAAACCAACAACAGCTACAATGATGAGTGCGGTAGTGAACATGTTTGTTTGTATTTTGTTTGAAAACAGTTAATCTATGAAATGTAATAATTCGAATGTGTGCAAGTTTGTTGGTTTTGTCAATGCAGCTTACCTGTCACTTACCCTGTCTAACTGCCATGTATAACTGCCAGGACACTTTGACAATATGACACTTAGACAAAGATGACTTCTGCACCCGTGCCACCCCTGCAGTGTGTGCCTTCCCCTTATGCTACAACTAAATTTATAGTGGAGTAGATGCTCAGATCTAGGCCTAATTAAGCTCGTTCAGCTATTAATCAAATAAACTAGACACATGAGATGAAAAAGGTATGCAGAGATAAACAAACAAAGTAGGTGGTCTGGAGGGACCATGAAACTTAACGACGATCAAACACTTTGACAAAAGGATATAAATAAGGAGAAAAAATAGGACCAAATATACTAGACGCTGGTATTAAGAAACACATTTAATGGAATAGAGGTAAATACAGGCTACGCGTTTTGACGCAGGACATGCGTCTTCATCAGGCCATAAATATGTGATAACAACCAAACATCTAATATATATACATATATTTATGGCCTGATGAAGGCGCATGTCCTGCGTCGAAACGCGTAGCCTGTATTTACCTCTATTCCATTAAATATGTTTCTTAATAACAGCGCCTAGTATATTTGCTCCTATTTTTTCTCCTTATTTATATCCTATACCTGGCGGTAAATTTCCGTTTACCGGCTTGGACCTGCAGCAGCTGTATCTCAGATCAACCTACACACACTCTGGGTGTGTCTGCTTCTAACACATCCCAAGTACCGGTGATTACCACGTAGGCTGTGTTGTGCCTGCTCAGCAGAACCTCTCTAGGTGAGTACAATTCACCTTCACTTCTGTGCAACTACTCGTGGGTAATCTACACTATGTGGCGCCGTGTTTTTGTTCTTTTTCTCTCTATTCAGTACACTTTGACAAAAGTTATAGATAACATTAGACTATATAGGAAGACAGGAAAGCATAGTTATGTACCATAAAATAAAACTTTCAGCGTTTTGAAATGCAGGTTCAGCAGAGATATATTTAATGGCAGGATTGGAATGAATTATGTACCATAAAACAAAACTTTCAGCCTTTTGAAATGCAGGTTCAGCAAGCATATAATTAATGGCAGGATTGGAATGGATTAAGGTAACTGTATGAAGAGAAGAGAGATGGATGTTAGATCTGTGCCATGTATAACTTCCAGGACGCTTTGACAATATGACACTTAGACAGAGATTTCATTTGCACTCGTGCCACCCCTGCATAACTAAAGTTAGCAAATCAGGAACTTAAATAGAGGGGAAATATCACTGCCACTTATAAAGTTAGTATTTGAAGCTCAAAATGGACTATATACACTCTTTTCTCCAGAGGTTACAGGGGGACCTTTATAGGACTTTATGGCTCAAGCACATGGCACAACCATTTTAACAGACCATGTACAGTGGTGTACAGAGGGTCTATGGGTTCTGATTAAGGTACCATAAGCACTCCGTGTGCCACCTTAGAGTATTCTGTGTATCTCCACATAAGAGTTTGTGCCACATGAAGGTAAAGTATGGGTTTGTAGAATGTGATAAGGATCTAGAATACGGCAATGTGCATGAGGCCTAGACCTCAATATAGGCACATGTCTGTGTGTCAGTGTATCCTGGATAAAACAAAGATCCAAATTTAAAAAAAGACTCAAATACAAGCTTTCTCAAGCATAACATTTTGATCCAGGGGTAAACAAGAGTGATTGTGGCCATTTTTGTCTCATGTGGAAAAACTACCGATATGACCCACAAGAAAATTGGGAAAGTTTCCTATAACAAATAAAATCTATACTTCCTATTTATTAGTTATATCCCTCAGTTTTAACAGTTAAAACATAAATGTGTAGTCTTTAAAATTAGATTTTTGATTTTTTCATTACTACTTCTTATATTTCATATTCCAATGTTGTGTTCTAAAAAAAATTCTGTAGTTCAGTTGGAATGAACAGTGTGCGTGCCAATCTGTAAAAGTAAATTTTTTTTGCAAATATTAACATGCTCGATATTTTAGCCTTATATTACATTAGCTTTATCAATATATCTTTTTAGAAGTCATTTTTGTAAAATCCCATCTAATCTGACTTTATTATTAAAAGTTTGGAATTACTTACAAAATCAGTAAAACAATTAATTAGAATAAAAATATATTAGTCAATTAGAAAACACAATGTAAATTAAGCATGCTTGTAATATATAAGGATATATAGGATATACTAGTATATCATACATCAACAAATTAAAATAATGTTATATTTTATTTTCATAATAAACTAATAACGTTCAGTCTTTAAAGGGGGGATTTTTTCATGACATGCATATATTTTCACCTAAAAAAAAAATCACTTTTGTATATTTTATTAAAAATGTTACACCGTTCAGCTTTTGAAGTTTCTACTGTATGTAACACAGTATAGTAGCTCTCTGACAGACTCTGCTGTGAACGGGATACTGCAGCTTGCTATGTACTGTGATACATAAAAGCTGCAGAAGCTAAACCGTGCAACATTTTTTAATAAAAGCCAATTACAGTACAAAAAGTGTTTTAAGAGTAAAAAAGCCTCCAAAAATGTCCATAGCCTTTAATTTTCCATTAAATTTTAATCACAGAAAAAAAAAAAACAAAGCCTCCTACGGCTATGTTGAAGAAAAAATAAAAACATTTATGCTTGCCAGAATAAAAAGAGGAAGAATAAAAAAAAAATTCTAGCCCCCAAGCCAAAATTGTCCCTATCCTCAAGGGGTTAAGAGTATAGTATGTAATTTCCTCTACTATATGAAGACCTGTGGATCTACAATGACGCATTCTACAAAAGTTTTACAGAATCCAAAAATTATTAGTGTAGAGACCTAATCTTGGGATGGAGAAAAAAAATATTAAAATAAGTGGAGGAAAATGTTGGAAAAATCTCAAGAATGTCTAGTAAAAATCATAATACAGATACTATTACAGTCGTCATCTATAGTTGACAATACAAAGCTTCCCCCCCCCCCCACTATTTCTGTTTCTAGTCTATCTACTACATTGTCCTCCCACATGTGAATATCTGTCCTTACCAACATTTGCACAAGACTAAACAGGTAACTTTCTCCACCAAGAGAATTATTGTTAGCTTCTACTAAGCCATTTGTTTCATTTATTTTTTATGACCAACAACAAGCAGAGTGGACAAAAGGTTATGAGACCCTTCTCTAAAGATTGTACAAATCACGCATTTCAGTGTTCACAAAAAAACATGGTGAATGTGCAGAATGATGACCTATGACAAAACAGAGTGTTTTTAGCAAAAATTTAAATTTTTGATGTAACCCTTACACTATACATGCTGCAAACACGGTAAAAAAGTAGAATCCATCTACAATGGAATCGTAATATATTGTACAAAGCTAAACCAACATTCTGGGAATCCAAAAATAACTAACTAAGACAAGTTTGCTGGCTTTGTCTATTACATAATTTCTTAAAGTATTGAAATGTAATACTGTGGTTAAGCCAGGCGGGGGGCGACAGTCACAGTGGGAATATAGTGTTGCATATATTGCTAAATATAGTATGACATTGTATAATACATGTCCCTTAGGTCCCTGAGAGCGAGAGCCGTAATTTAGAAAGGAAAGTCTTGAGTGGGAGAACCCCCTCTATGACATTCAGATGCCCTAATAGGCTTATGGATTATAGTCATATTAATATCTAAAATGTAAAATCTTATGCAAGAAGCAGATTTTAAATTTTTTACCTTTGTTTAGATATTTGCTGACATAGAGTAAAATGTTGTCCTTGAATCAGCTTTGCCTACATGTGTTAAGACGTGAGAAATACTGACTAAAAAAATGTATTTTATTATTGAGATAACATGTTAGAAACATTTCAAAGAAATAAAATAATTTATAAACTGTTTTTATTGTTTTTCAAAAAAGGTATAAAAGAATTTAGATGGCATTGCATGTTATTTAAATGTACAAAGTTGCCGAAACATGGAAGGCTTATTATTCAGCTCACAAAGGATGCAATGGTTTCTCTTTAAGGTACCTAAACCCCTTAACCCCTTAAGGACGCAGCCTAGTTTTGGCCTTAAGGCTCAGAGCCCATTTTTCAAATCTGACATATTTCACTTTATGTGGTAATAACGTCGGAATGCTTAAACCTACCCAAGCGATTCTGAGATTGTTTTCTCGTGACACATTGGGCTTCATGTTTGTGGTAAAATTTGGTCTATATATTCAGTGTTTATTGGTGAAAAATTGCAAAATGTAGAGAAAATTTTCAAAAAATTGCATTTTTCAGAATTTAAATGCATCTGCTTGTAAAACAGACGGTTATACCACCCAAAATAGTTACTAGTTCACATTTCCCATATGTCTACTTTAGATTGGCATCGTTTTTTGAACATTCTTTTATTTTTCTTGGACGTTACAAGGCTTAGAACATAAACAGCAATTTCTCATATTTTTAAGAAAATTTCAAAAGCCTTTTTTTTAAGGTACCTCTTGAGTTCTGAAGTGGCTTTGTGGGGCCTATGTATTAGAAACCCTGATAAAACACCCCATTTTAAAAACTAGACCCCTCAAAGTATTCAAAACAGCAGTTATAAAGTTTTTTAACCCTTCAGGCATTTCACAGGAATTAAAGCAAAGTGGAGGTGAAATTTGCAAATTTCATTTTTCTTGCTGAATTTCAATTTTATTCATTTTTTTTCTGTAACACAGAAGGTTTTACCAGAGAAACACTACTAAATATGTATTGTCCAGATTCTGCAGTTTTTAGAAATGTCCCACATGTGTCTCTAGTGCGCTCGTGGACTAAAACACAAGCCCTAGAAGCAAAGAAGCACCTAGTGCATTTTGAGTCCTCTTTTTTATTAGAATATATTTTAGGCAGCATGCCAGGTTTGAAGAGGTGTTGAGGTGCCAAAACAGTAGGAATCCCCCAATAGTGACCCCATTTTGGAAACTACACCCCTCAAGGAATTCATTTAGGGTTGTTGTTACCATTTTGACCGCACAGTTTTTTCACAGCACGTATTTGAATTGGGCTCTGAAATGAAAAAAATGTCATTTTTTCCCAAAAAATGTCATTTGTGATCAAAATTTCTTATTTTCACAGGGAACAAAATACCCCATTTTGTTGCCCAATTTGTCCTTAGTGTGGCAATACCCCATTTGTGGTGATAAACTGCCGTTTGGGCCCATGGGAGGGCTCAGAAGGAAAGGAGCGCTATATGTTTGTTGGAGTCCAGATTTTGTTGGATTGGTTTTCGGGTGCCATGTCGCATTTGCAGAGCCTCAGAGGTATCAAAGCAATGGAAACCCACCAAAAGTGACCCCATTTTGGAAACTACACCCCTCAAGGAATTCATTTATGGTTGTTGTTAGCATTTTGACCGCACAGTTTTTTCACAGCACCTATTTCAATTGGGCTGTGACATTAAAAAAAATGACATTTTTCCAATAAGATGTAATTTTTTACCAAAATTTCTTATTTTCACAGGGAACAAAATACTCAATTTTGTTGCCCAATTTCTCCTGAGTGCATCAATACCCCATTTGTGGCAATAAACTGCCGTTTGGGCCCATGGGAGGCCTCAGAAGGGAAGGAGCGCTGTGTGTTCTTTGGAGTACAGATTTTGCTGGTTTGGTTTTCGGGTGCCATGTCGCATTTGCAGAGCCCCAGAGTTATCAAAGCAATGGAAACCCACCAGAAGTGACCCCATTTTTGAAACTAGACCCCTCAAGGAATTCATTTATGGGTAATGTAACCATTTAGACTCCATAGTTTCTTCACAGAACTTATTTGAATTGGGCTGGGAATTAAAAAAATATATATTTTTTCCAATAATATGTCATTTTAGCTCAAAAATTCTTATTTTCACAAGAAATAAAATACTCCATTTTGTTGCCCAATTTGTCCTGAGTGCGGCAATACCCCATTTGTGGTGATAAACTGCCGTTTGGGCCCATGGGAGGGCTCAGAAGGAAAGGAGCGCTGTGTGTTCTTTGGAGTACAGATTTTGCTGGATTGGTTTTCGGGTGCCATGTCGCATTTGCAGAGCCCCAGAGGTATCAAAGCAATAGAAACCCACCACAAATGACCCCATTTTGGACACTACACCCCTCAAGGAATTCATTTATGGGTGTTGTGACCATTTTGACCCCATAGTTTTTTCACAGAACTTATTTGAATTGGGCTGGGAATGAAAACAAAATGGTTTTTTTCAAATAATATGTAGTTTTGGCTGAAAATTTCTTATTTTCACAAGAAACAAAATACCCCATTCTGTTGCGCAATTTGTTCTGAGTGCCGCAATACCCCATTTGTTGTGATAAACTGCCGTTTGGGCCCATGGGAGGGCTCAGAAGGAAAGGACCACCATTTGGCCTACTGGGGATTTTCTAGTGCGAAGTCATGTATGCAGAAGCCCCTGAGGTACCAGTACAGTTGAAACCCGCAAGAAGTGACCCCGTTTTAAAAACTACACCCTTAAGGCATTCATCTAGAGGTGTAGTGAGCATTTTGACCGGAGACCTACACCCCATAAACTGTAATGTGGGTTCTCCCGGGTATGGCAATACCCTACATGTGGCTGTTATCAGCTGCCTGGACACACAGCAGGGCCCAGAGGGGAAAGACGAGGGGGGATAAGCTGTGTGGAGTGCATCAGGGTAAGTAAAATTGGGGTAAATTATAAACCAAGGGATGTATGATAAATTTTAAAACACTTTCATACAGAGCTCTGGTTATTCGGGACACGTGTCACATTGATATATTGCGTCATGCATTATCGCCCTCTTATAGCAGACTTTGCACCTCTTTTGACTTTTTCCCTTCTTGCCAGTTTGGGGAACTTCCCCTGGAAAGTGTTGCCGCCCTGGTACGATGCGTGTGGCCCCGCTTCCAGAAGTACTGGGTGCCCCCCCTTCTTGGTCCCTAAAGATTAGGTTCTTGGTCACCTCTTGAAATTCCAGGAAAGTTCCCCTCTGGCCTGCACATCGACGTAGCACGTACGCATTGTACAAAGCCATCTGTATGATGTGCCCGGCCAGCTTCTTATACCACACCGCATGGCGCTGTAGGGCTTCAGGGCTTGATCTTACAAATCCATCCCTCCCATGTACCTATTGTAGTCCAGGATGCAGTCTGGTTTGGGGGTGGCCTTTCCTTCATATATCCTAAACCTGTAGGTATACCCTGATGCACTCTCACAGCTTATACATCTTCACGCCATACCTTGCCCTCTTACACGGCAGGTACTGGCGGAATTGAACCCTCCCTTTAAAATGTACCAGGGACTCATCAATAGAAATACACTTCTCGGGGTGTATGCATGGGAAAACCGGGCACTGGAACGGTCTAATAGGGGTCTCCGTTTATACAAACGGTCAAAACTGGGGTAATCTCGGGGTGGGCACAGCTCATTATCAGTATAATGTAAGAAGCGAAGTATTGCCTCATTTATTTATTTTTTTAGGTTCCAGTTCAGTTCTGAAGTTGCTTTGAGGGGCCCATATATTAGAAACCCCTATGAAATACCCCATTTTAGAAACTAGACCCCTCAAATTATTCACAACAGCATTTAGAAAGTTTATGAACCCTTTAGGTGTTTCACAAAAATTTAGAGCAAAGTAGAGGTGAAATTTAAATTTTTTTTTTGTCAGAAAATCCTCTTTATACCATTTTTTTTATAACACAAAAGGATTTATCAGTGAAACGCAACTTAATACGTATTGCCCAGATTCTGCAGTTTTGAGAAATATCCCACATGTGGCCCTCGGGCGGTAATGGACTGAAGCGCCGGCCTCCGAAGCAAAGGAGCACCTAGTGGATTTTGAAGCCTCTTTTTTATTAGGCACCATGTCCGGTTTGAAGAGGTCTTGTGGTGCCAAAACATTGGGAACCCCCCAAAAGTGACCCCAATTTGGAAACTAGACCCCTTGAGGAATCCATTGTAGTTTTCTTGGGGTGCATGCGGCTTTTTGATCAGTTTTTATTCTATTTTTAGGTGGCGTGGTGACTAAAAAACAGCAATTGTACGATTGTTTATTTTTTTTTACAGCGTTCACCGTGCGCTATAAATAAAATATTCACTTTATTCTGCGGGGCGATACGATTACGGCGATACCAGATGTTTATAGTTTTTTTTTATGTCTTATGGCGTTTGCACAATAAAATACGTTTTGTAAACAATCATTCACTTTTTGTGTTACCTTATTATAAGAGCCATAACGTTTTTATTTTTCAATCAATAAAGCCGTGCGAGGACTTATTTTTTGCGTAACGAACTTTAGTTTCGATCAGGACCATTTTTAGGTACATGCGACTTTTTGATCTCTTTTTATTCCATTTTTTGGGAGGTGAAGTGACCAAACAATTGCGATTGTGGTACGGTTTATTATTATTTTATTTTACGGCGTTCACCGTGCGGGATAAATAATGAAATAATTTTGGAGTTCAGGCCGTTACGGACGCGGCGATACCAATTATGTATAGTTTATTTGTTTGTTTATATATTTTTATTAATAATAAAGGACTGATAAGGGAAAAAGGGGGATTTTTACTTTTAATACTTTTAAATCTTTTATTTTCTTATTTTTACACATCTTTTTTTAACTTTTTTTTTACTTCATTACTTTGTCCCACTAGGGGACTTGAGGGCAGGAGGCCCTGATCGCTATTCTAATACACTGCACTACATGCGTAGTGCAGTGTATTAGAACTGTCAGCTACTCACTGACAGCAAGCATAGTGGGTCCTGACGTTGTCAGGACCCACTAGGCTTCCGTCTATGGCATAGCCGGACGCCATTGTTTGGTGTCCGGTTGCCATAGTCACCATCGCCGGCCGCTATCGCGTAGCAGGCCGGCGATGGCAGCTTAACCCCTAAAAAGCCGCGATCTCTATAGAACGCGGCTTTTAAGGGGTTAATCAGCGGGGACACAGCGATCGGTCCCCGCTGTAGGAGCTGTGACAGCTGCTGAACAAGAAGGCAGCGTCACAGCTCCTGTATGTGTCGGGAGGACGGCCGAAACGGCCGTTACTCCCGAGACGTACTATTACGGCATGGAGCGCTAACGATACAGCTGCCATGACGTAATAGTACGTCAAGGAGCGGGAAGGGGTTAATGACCAGCCTATTTTAGACCTTAATGACCAAGCCATTTTTTACGTTTTTCCATCGTCTCATTCAAAGAGCTATAACCTTTTTATTTTTGCGTCGACATAGCTGTATAAGGTCTTGTTTTTTGCGGGACAAGTTTTTATTTTTAATAGCACCATTTTGGGGTACATATTATTTATCGATTAACTTTTATTAACTGTTTTTTTGGAGGGAATAGAAAAAAAACAGAAATTTCACCACACTTTTTTGCGTCCTAAATTTACGCCGTTTACCGTGTGGTATAAATAACACAATAACTTTATTTAACGGGTTATAGCGATTGCAACGATACCAAATTTGTATAGTTTTTGTATGTTTTACTAGTTTTACACAGTGAAAACACTTTTTTTTTCAAAAATTTTTTTTTCGTGTCTCCATATTTGAAGAGCCGTAACGTTTTTATGTTTTCACTGATGCAATTGTAGGAGGGCTTTTTATTTGTGGAACGACTTGTAGATTTTATCGGTACCATTTTGGAGTAGATGCGACTTTTTGATCACTTTTTATCAAAAAAAATTTAAGGCTGGATTCATAGAAAACACCAATTTTTGCATTTATTTTATTTTATTTTTTACAACATTCACCGTGCGGATTAAATGATGTAATAAGTTTATAGTTGGGGTCGTTACGAACGCGGCGATACCAAATATGTGTAACTTTTTTACTTTATTTTGTTTGTTAATAATAAAGCAGTTTGTAAGGGGGAAAAGTGGGTTTTTCATTTACTTTTTTTCACTTTTTATTAAACTTTTTTTTTCACTTTTTACTAGTCCCACTAGGGGAATTCACTATACGATTATCCGATCGAATTTATAATACACAGCAATACTTCTGTATTGCAGTGTATTATGCCTGTCCGTGTAAAACGGACAGGCATCTGCTAGGTCATGCCAGAGGCATGGCCTAGCAGGCATTTACTACAGGCAGACCTGGGGGCCTTTATTAGGCCCCTGGCTGCCATCGGAGACACAGACACTCGGCGATCTTATCGCCGGGTGTCAGTGGGATGAGAGGGAGCTTCCTCCCTCTCTCCAAAACCACTCAGATGCGGTGCACGCTATTCAGCACCGCATCTGAAGGGTTAAACGGGTGAGATCGATACTAATATCGATCTCACCCGGTCGAGCAGGGACGCTCCCAGCCCTCAGCTACCTCTGGCAGCTGAGAGCAGGGAGATTTGACAGCTCCCTGCTCTGTTTACTAATTCCGATGCAGCGACGTAAAAAGTCTATTGCATCGGAATTAAGCCCGTTAGTGACCGACGTAAAAACACTATGGGCCGGTCACTAACGGGTTAATGCTTTCACTTTTTCAGTATTTTAAGTCTAGGACATATGCATATTCGGAGTATTACTTCTGGGAACATTTGTAATTTAACTAGAGCTGAATTTTACAATCACTAAACAAATTATTAATCTTCTGAAATGCACAAAAACGCAACAAAGTTTTGTAACTGTAATTCAGTCTTTGGCCATAAATCACTAGGACAGGTATTCCACAGGGGAATCACATATAATTCCAAAATGTTTCTGCTGCAGCTGTTTTCCCTAATGTTGAAAAAACTTAGGATATTACTGTTGCAGATCATCTTCTGGTTCCAGCTCACAGTAAGCAACTTTCTAGAAATTAATTATGTTCCCATACACATGTTCAGACTATATATGTATTGTAACATGGGACTTCCCAACTGTTCAACTTGTATTCTATGAGATTTGTCTAACCAGAAAGGTACATTAACTTAAATGGATTCTCTAGTTTTACATAAATATATCTTATTGAGTGGATGATGAAAAGTGAAACATACTAAATTACGTGAATGCTGGGCCATTAAGACGACTTACTTATATGTCAGTCTGCAATGGCTTCTTCAAGCTCCTGAAATAATGCTGTAAAACTCTATCATAGTAACATGGGCTTTGAGCACCTTGATTTTCTTAATGTTTCGATTGATCGGTTTGAGGAAAATGTGTGGAATATAGTTTTTATTTGTGTCAGTTGCAGTCAGAACAGTTTGCAGGTTTATTCGACTCCCAACCAGAGACAAGATAGTCTAAGCCTGACACTTTTTTCATACCTTTTGTATGGAGGAGGAGGGGGAGATAAAATAAACAGCTCAAGTCAAATATAAAAGGAGAATATAGAAAACTTCTTCTTGACCCCTTTGGTTTGCAATTTTAAACAGAACAGGTTTAAGAATGAGGGTATGTGCACACGATAACGGCATTTATGTCTGAAATTACGGAGCTGTTTTCAGGAGAAAACAGCTCCGTAATTTCAGACGTAATTGCATGTACTCGCGTTTTGCGAGGAGTCAATTACGGCCACAATTTGGAGCTGTTCTTCATTGGAATCAATGAAAAACGGCTCAAATTACGTCTCAAGAAGTGTCCTGCACTTCTTTTGACGAGCCGTCTTTTTTACGCGTCGTTGTTTGACAGCGACGCGTAAATGACAGGTCGTCGGCACAGTACGTCGGCAAACCCATTCAAATGAATGGGCAGATGTTTGCCGACGTATTGGAGACGTATTTTCAGACGTAACTCGAGGCGTAAAACGCCTCGTTTACGTCTGAAAATAGGTCATGTGAACCCAGCCTGAGGAGTGTATCGTGATGTCAGGTCTGTCTTATTTTTATTTAGTGTCCCAAAAAAACAAAAACAACTATTGTTGGTTTCTATAACATTTTTATCTGCTTTCCTCTACATTAGGTTTGTGCATGAACCCCAGTGTTCTAAAACACTTCATATTAAAATGCGAAATAATCTTCCAATCAAGTTTGAAGCAGACCTCTTGGGTATGTATTTTGGAATAAAATAAACCCTTAAACATAACATAGGCCCTTATGAATCTAAACGTTTTTGTGATTACTCAAAGGACTACAATGTAAATGATGTAAATGTAATTTGTCGGAAAATAATTAATTGATTATAGAAAATGTCTTGAAAATCTTCACTAAGCAGCTCTTATTATTGTTTAATTGAAGAAGACAAAACACAAAATGAAACACTAGGAAAATGGCAATATATAAACTGATCCTTCATCGACAACATTTATCCTTTTGGCTCTTCAATGGAATCGACCAAATAATGGATGCACTCTTAATTCTTGTTATTGCAATTTGTAGACTGTCTTGTGAGAGATGTCACTTCTGACTGCAATTTCCACACAATCTTATAACGATCCTCTTGATTTTGAGAGTGTAATTACCGGGAATTATAGTAATTTAAAGTACATGCATCCTGATATTGACTGTCATATTGGATTGTGTAAGTGAATCTTTACTCTATGGTCCTATATTTTCTTGAATAGACAAGGTCAGATCAATAAATTAATAGTTCCCCAATTAATGACTATTTAAATGCACTTGCCTTTTAAGCTCAATTAAATGTGAGATTATTTTTTTTTGTTCTTTAAATACCCATGTCATGGTCCTGAAATACAGGACTATAACCCTTTGTAGAATCACAGAAGAAAATCAAAGCCCAGCTCACTGATGCATGGTGCAAACATTTTTGAAATAGCATGTGATTCATGTTCTGAGGACTTATTTTGCATGTACAGATGTAGCGATCTTTAACTTGACTTTTACAGTAGACGGACACACTCTTCATTGGCATCTCATGAACATGCATGGGTTAATTAACACCCAGGTTTTGTGCATTAAGATATATTGAAATACCTGATGTAGGTGTTTGACATGTGTGATATAATTAAGAACGCTGTCGACATTTGAAACGTGTAAGCGATTATGTCTCTTTGTAATTGATGCTGAAATGGACTTTTAATGTATTAAAATAAAGAATGAATTTTATCTCTGCAGGGCTGGAAGGATCTTCTATTCTCTATGATGCTTTGTAGTAAGTCCTGTCCAAGGTACAGCAGTTTGTTCTTGCGACACGGGAGGTAACAACTGGTTTAGAGTTTATTAAATGGTGTTTGCACAAGACTAGGGCTCCATGGTGACATGCAATTGCCTGCGATTTAGGCTAAAATTGCAGCAGTGTCATTACTCACAGGTTACTCCAGCGTTTCCCTATGGAAAAAGAATTGTAAGGAATTTCCCGACTTTCTTTTTTTATTTCCCATATGGAAACATAAATGTCTCTTGTCATTTACAGTACTGCTGTAATTTTATGACGCTTTATGGCTGACTATGTAGCTGAGGAGTCCTAGCTGTTAAGCCAATGTAAGAATTTACGCCTTACACAATACATGAGCACATGGTATGTTATAAATTAGCGCATGTTCAAATGGAGCAATGCACATCAAAGTTTTTATTAAGGCATATGTAGCATGATACAGTACACCACTATCTAGTGGTAGAAACATGCAAAGAAGAAATATGCATTTTGTTTGCATACAGCACTGGATGATCAGAAAGGCGTTCTGCAGTTACTTGAGCCAAAGTAATGAGTCATTCATCAGATTGATTACAGTACTAGAGGTCAGAAAACACACTTCACTAAATATAAATCTTGTTGTTTTTTTTATTAAGCTTGTACTACTTTTACGTCTGAAATGACAGACTGTTTTCAGGAGAAAACAGCTGCCTCGTTTCAGATGTAATTGCTCCTCCTCGCATTTTGCGAGGCTTCTCTGACAGCCGTAAATTTTGAGCTGTGCTTCATTGAGTTCAATGAAGAACGGCTCAAATTACGTCTGAAAGAAGTGTCCTGCATATAATGTATATAAGTGTCCTGCACTTCTTTTGACGAGGCTGTATTTTTACGCGTTGTCGTTTCACAGCTGTCAAACGATGACGCGTAAATGACAGGTTGTCTGCACAGTACGTCGGCAAACCCATTCAAATGAATGGGCAGATGTTTGCCGACGTATTGTAGCCTTATTTTCAGACGTAAAACGAGGCATAATACGCCTCGTTTACGTCTGAAAATAGGTTGTGTGAACCCAGCCTAAGAGTGTTCTTGTGAGTAAAACTAGCAATAGAAATTTAAAAAAGGAATTATCAATGATTCAGAAAATGCATGTACTATTTTTGTTCACTTTTTTTTATAGTTTTGCTGATTTTACATTACTTTCCGCACTTTAGTTCCAGCTGCCTGATCTTTTGTTCCTTCCCTTTTTGTTGGTCTACTTTCAGATTTAATTCGAGATAAATCCTAAAAGGTGTATATTGAAGAATCAATTTCTCTCCACATGTAGCAGAATTGAGTAATATATTAATGTGTATATAAAGTACAGTGAAGTTTACCGTACAGACGGCACTGGTAACAGTCCAATATCATTCAGTATAGACACTCTCTCCCAGAAAAATGCAGTGGACAGTCCGCAATCCAATGAGGGTGTGGATGGTAATTCTTATCCTTGTAGTTCCACCAAGCTCCTTATCGTCTCCCTCCACATTCAAAGAACTCCTGGTAGGAAAAGGATCTTATGTCTAGAAGTAACAAGAAATAAAAGCATCAAGGTAAGTAAAAATCTTAAAAATTCCTAGGCGGCACGCCAAACACTCTCGCCCGACCCTGGGTTTCGCCCTTCCGGCTTCCTCGGAAGGGCGAAACCCAGGGTCGGGCGAGAGTGTTTGGCGTGCCGCCTAGGAATTTTTAAGATTTTTACTTACCTTGATGCTTTTATTTCTTGTTACTTCTAGACATAAGATCCTTTTCCTACCAGGAGTTCTTTGAATGTGGAGGGAGACGATAAGGAGCTTGGTGGAACTACAAGGATAAGAATTACCATCCACACCCTCATTGGATTGCGGACTGTCCACTGCATTTTTCTGGGAGAGAGTGTCTATACTGAATGATATTGGACTGTTACCAGTGCCGTCTGAGCGGTAAACTTCACTGTACTTTATATATGCTATTTAGGGTATTTGTTGGATCATACCCAATTTAGTTTTGCCTGCTCCGGTCTGAGAGAGATTTTGTGGGTATTTGAGCCAAGAGAAACCACCATTATATTAATATATTAATGTGGCCTGGTCATCAGAGAGATAAAGCAATACATTTAGTCTGTTAGCGGAGTCTCACTGCTTCCACACATTAATGAATGGATCTTCGCAGGCAATGCATTAAGTAGCGGTTATTATTTTTTTTTTACAAGAACTAAAGGCTGCATTTTGCCTAGATATTTTTTGCCTCAACTATCTTTTCAAGGTGTGATCAATAGCTCTTACCTATCCTTCACACACGTTAACAGCTTTGACCAAAAGAAATTCCCTGTTCCCAGCCTCGAAACTCTAAGCAGCTTATAGAAAATATGACATTTACAGCAATTCAGCGAATTGCAGCAGTAAACCATCAAGTCAAATGTTCTGGTATTATATAAAGATACATGGACAGTCAAAAGCTTTACTGAGAAAAGCTTAGATCCCAGTCTGAGTAACAGAGATAATCTAGACAATTCACATTCAGCCATAATTAACACGAACGTCTTCACTGACAATAAACTAAACATCGAAACTGTTGCCAGCCCCTATGCAGCCGTAATGTCAAAAGGACAGCGTGAGGATTGTTATGGCTTATATTTTCTATCGGTAAGTTAGTTTCCAGGCAGCACTGTATTTTGGAAAATGAACAGTTTTATGTTTACAGATCATTTTGCATCTGTTACATACAATTTAGCCATTTGAACATTGCTGAGTGAATAATTGGGAAACCACATCATAATCACATTGCTTTAAATCAGCTCATAAATAAAAAAATTATCTTTTTGGAGGAAATTAACTAGGCATTATGCACCAGAATTCTGGCAAAAACTGCACCAAAAAAGTAAATACATGCTAAAAATTTGTATTTATGCATTCTAGTCACTTTTTTGTACCTACCTAGAGTTATAGAATTTTCCAATATGCTTTTCCTCATGGTTTTCCAAATCTCTGCTAGCTAATACTTTATAAGAAACTATATTGTTTACTTTCAGTGAATAAAAAAATGTGTCCTAGTCATGTGATGGACACGCAGGTGCAAAACTCGTTACATAGGACCACATTTGATAACTGTACTGTACCTGTAACCAGTTCTGCACATGTGTATATTGGACAATTGGAAAACTTTTCGTCACACAAAGAATAACCTTTATTTTCTGAAACCGGAATACCAATTTCTTGTTAGTTATTGTTCCTTATTATGTATCAATATTTTTCGTGCTGCAGGAGGCCACCATGTATGATGTCCATATAACCTAATAGGGACAACCCCTTTAATCCTTCAATGCCATAAAATAATTTTACTACAGTATATATTTGTATGATTGTCCAAGCCATCACAAACTTTCATAGCATTGTGTATGATCTGGCACTATAAATGAACAAAGACTTTGGGCCACATTTACTAATGCTTTCTAATAGCTAGACATTGTAAACTTGGACCAGACAGGCGCAAAATGCGCCAAATTTATCACAGTGTTGCTTGCTGTATGATAATTTCGATGCATCTTGCATGACCTGTTAGACAATTTTCTCTTCCTTAAACCACTTTTGATTTAGCTTATTTTGTGCCAGAATTTGTGCCAGTTTTTGGTGTACATTGGTGCAATTAAAAGGGTCTAGTGAGATGCAAACATCAAAATTGCATCAAACTGCGACAATTTTTGTTAAAATGTGGCACATTTTTGTACATTTTCTAGACCCAGAAACAGTAGTAAATCTGCCCTATTGTGCAGTATTTTGTTTAGACTGTAAAAATGTTCACATTTATTGAAATATTTTGTAATGTGTAGGGTTGCGTCCTAATATTACTCACATGCAATTACAGCCAAACAAGTTGGATATTTATTTTCCAAACACTACAGACCTATTGGTACATTCAGGAGAATCCTGCCAAAATACATGTAAAATCAATATGTAAATCATGTATAGACAAGAACAATATGTAAGTCAAGTAACCTTGGTGCATTGACCCTACCAATGAACATGAAACCTACAGGGCAGAAACTCGCGTCGGGTCTGGCGTCTCTCTTCTGCAGGACAAATTACATGGGTATGTTATGTTAGTTCCAATATATTCAGGCACAGTTGTACTCTGCATTTGTTACTAGCAGCTGATATAGTCTATGACTAGCTGCTGACATATAACACTCTGCACCTTGTGCTTTATTTATGCCCATGCATTACATAGTTTTGTTAATATACATTTCCTGCAATGAGTGACGCCTTGTTCATGCTCTGCATGACTCATCTTTTAATCAATATTGTTACATTTTGTGAATAAAGTTTGTATTTTTTCTAAAAAAACATTGTTATGTGCTAATTGAACCCCACACCCTGTAGGTTTTATTTTCCAAACACTGTAGACGGCAACCCTGGCACACAATCAAAGCCTATTACCTGCAAAGCTGCTCTAGGTCTTAGATCTACCAAATGGCAATATTCCACCACTGCTGTATACTTTTACCTGCAGTTTCTCTGTGTTTGCCCCTATGACATTGTATGAAGTCTCTGTACTTATATCCTCCTAGCGTCCACTCGATTTCACTTGTCATATCTTGTTTATTCTCTCCCCCGATTTGACTAAATGTTTTGACCTTTCCTATTCATCTGTGTAAGAATGTGGGGATAATCCACATCCCTAAATGGGCTATAGGTTGTACCATCTTTTAAGTGATGCCATATGTGAAGTGTTAACCTGCTTTTTCCTCTCCAGGAGAGCTATTCAGGTGGAAAACAGACAGATCATGGGCAGGAGCCTCCCTGAAGTCCTGAATCACTGAGTGTTAGCTGGTGACGAACAGGAGCCTCCGCGCAGATGAGAAATAAAGTATCACTAAAGGCCTAGTGGAGGGCCTGAAATTTGGAAAGGATGTAACCTGAATCAGAGATGAGTGCCCAAAACTCTGTCTTATTAAGAGCCATCATTGCCGCCTGAACCAAGTTGTAACGATATTAAAGAGACTGTGCCTCTCTGCTGTTGAATTTCTATTGCTTTAGCTGTGTTAGTTTAACACCAGCCTGAGTACAAAAGAGCACCTTAGCCTAACATAACATCTTGGCAGGATTAGTCACGGACCAGGGGAAAATGGCCGACAGCATGAGACCACTTACCCGGCGATGGTACTGCGACGACAACAAAGAAGAGCTGGAGGAGCTGCAGTAGCTGCAGTGGGAGACGAAAGAGTGTCCCTGAGAAAAAGGCAGTGGTCATGCCCTGTTGTGGTCCATGGAGGAGGCCTTGGTTGGCAGGAAGACACCTGGTTGCCATAGGAAAAAGGTGGGTTCGTGCGAGGCTGCGGGCATAGGCCTGGGGGAGGCCGAAAGAGCTGGCCTGAGTGAGGCCTTGAAGGCAGGCCTAAGCACGGATGCTCAAACGCAGCCTCCACAATTAGTGGGAGTTCCAGTTGAGCCATGTTTACTCCACAGCAGAGACCAGCAGAACACCTTGACCAGATTCTGTACAAGAGGTTCATTGGATTCGAAGAGAGCAGCAAATGAGAAAACAGCTGATGGGCCCAGCATGCCAGGGTGAGCAGAACCAGAGGGTCCAATGAACTGGGACCTGGTTCAGCAGCAAGAAGGGCTTTGGGTTTGATGCCATGCATACTACTGATGAAGAGGTCTTCTTCTACAGGAAATTCCTAAAGAGGCCTGGAATGCCGGAGAGGTTGAAGAATCTCAAGGCGGATGAGCCCATCAAACTAACCCTAACAGGAGGTCCTAAGGGCCGCTTGTTTCACAAGGCCCAGGAAGATGGTTGACTCTCCCAGCTAGGCTTGTACCTTCACCCGGTGAAAGCCTGCTTCTCATCTTATGGCTCATTCGGATTCAGAGCCGAAGGATGATTCTGCTGCTGTTCTAGAGGGGAGATCCGTTTCCAGAGGATTTCTGTGCTTTGGCACGGGATGACCTAATCTATGTGGACTGCATGTTTGTGTACTATTCATCCAATATGCCGGTGCATGTTGATGTGACTGTGCCAGTTAATGCCCAGCATGTCATCCATTCCGGGTCGAACCTCTCAGACCAGAGATTCTACTGAAGTAAGGTGTGTTCCCCTTTAAGGGACTGTTCATGTTCCTGTTGTGTTCCAGTTTTTTTTCTACATCTGGCCTGTTGTTTTGTTTGTTCCTTTACTGTGGATGGAACAGATTGTACCATGTGGTGTGTGTAAGAATGTGGGGATAATCTTTGTTTCTAAAAGGGCTATAGGTTGAACTGTCTCTTTAAGTGTTGCCATATTTCATGTGTTAACCTGCTTTTCCTTCCCCAGGAGAGCTATTCTGGAAAAATATATGTTGCATTGTAACATATGCATGTCCTCACTGCGTCATTCGTATTGTGGGTTTTAGGCGGAGGTGACTGGCTACTGTGACTTTAAATTGTTTGGCGCAGGGAGAAATGGCCTGGATGCCATCTTGGTTAGAATGTCTGCCACACCATAACAGCATTAGGGACATACTAGTGTGGCTTAACACATAAAAGGTTGCTGTTTTTGCCTAACAGGGTTTAGTAAGTTGCTTTTGGTGCCGAGAGGCACAGTCAAGGGCCCTGAGTTTAATTGGGTCCAGGAGCATTGGCAGGTAGCAGGTAGGAGCCTCCCCGCGTGTATGAGTCATAGAGTATTGGCGGTTGATAGGCAGGAGCCTCCCCATGTGGGACAGCGAGTACAGTCTGATGGACAGGCAGGAGCCTCCCTTCAATATATATATATACTCTACTATTCTATTTACAGGTCAGCAGGACAGTTGAGGGTAGTGCAACACTCCCTTGTTGGATTCCCATCCTCTCAATTGGACTCCATGCCTAATTTCAGCAAGTAGCATTAGGTTGCCATATAGAGTTTAATAATGACCTGATAGATACAGTATGCTAAAAGAAAAGACAACAATGGATCTAAATATCTTTTACTTGGGTATATTATAGTTAGACAATAGGCCTACAGCTTCCAGAGGCTCAGGTTTCCAGGTGAGGCAGAGATCTGTATGAGAGAGTGTGGAAGAGAATGAGGGGGGAGGCAAAAACACCACAAAGTATCTAAAATCCGAGAAACTTTACACATAATCAGATTTACGGTGTTAACTTGCAAATATTTACCCTGAAAATTCATTGCTTTTACAAGTGTAGTTAATCGCCAATGAATACCATAACAGGAAATAATCATCTTGAAACTTGAGAGACTGAAACCACTAAGGTTAGAAATGTCGACTTTAATAATTTTGTTGACAGAAATTGCTTTGCATTTTAAAATACTCATTATACTAATTATAAGCTTTCTTCTGCAAAACCAGATAATAAGAAATAATAGATGTTGTATCTGACAATAAATATTTTGCCCGTATGAAACACCTGGCACAAGGCTCAGAAACCCTTCTTGACTTGTCTTCAGATATTAAACTACATAGGTTCATGTGTTATCTATGAGCTCATTTGAAAGATTTTCTGGGTTATAAAAAGTTGAAATAAAAGAGATAATAGTTTACATTTTAAAGAGGACTGGAATATATTATCAGTGAAAAATCTGTTTTTAATACTGAAAATTCTCAAAGCACTTTTAAATGTAAAATAGGTTTATTCACAAACTCTCCATGTGTAACAATGGATAAATATTTGTGATATTACTTGTGGTCCAATACCTGGACAAAGATAATTTTGAATGCATTCTCCGTAATATTATAACAAGAAAAATAGATCCGGAGTGTTTATAAAATATAACTTTTACTGAGTTTTGTTAAAACATTTGTAATATACGACATATACACATAAAAATTTTCATGTGCCAAAGTTGCATGCAGTTTTTCATGTATCTTTTATGATATACATTTTCAACATGATTTTTGAGACAGCAAAATAGTCCACCTATATAAGGTTTCTTAATCTGTATGTTTAATTATTATTCTCTTCAAGAGGTTCTCCCACATATGTTTATTTTCTTTACTTTGCATGAAAGACATATAGGGGTGATATAAAGATTTTTAGGGCAGTTGCCCTCCTACCCCTTTTTCGATGTAAATAGTCCTTTAACAGTTGTCTCCAATGCCAGGATAGTGGTGAACCTCTTAATAGGTAGTGAATGATAGATAGGTATTCTCCCAACGCGTTTCTTCCTGACCAAACAATTCCTCAGCGGAAATAGGTCAAAAGTGCAGCTTCATCCAGGTTCATAGGAGGCTGCTGAAACAAGCAAAAGATCTTGAGACACGATTTGTTGAAAGAGGCTACCCGTCCAAAATTTTAAAGGAATCATACAAACATGCATATTCCCAGAAAAGAGAAGAACTACTAATTCCCAAAGAGAAGGAAACCATTAAACAACCTATACGGCTAATCGGAACGTACGATAAAAGGCATATTAGAAAAACACTGGAAAATCCTTCCTATGAACGCATACCTAAGAGAAACGATAACACCAAGGGCACAAATAACCTATAGAAAAGGAAGAAGTATAGGGGATCAAGTAACACACAGTCATCTAAATAGGCTAAAATAGGAAGGTTGCTGGTTAAACAGAACAATAGACGGATGTTTTAGATGTGGGCACTGTAAATCATGTACATACATACAAGTAACAAAGGTTTTTCGTAGCGCCCACACAGGAATCAGTTACCCTATAAAAAGCTTCTCCAATTGTAGTACAAAAAATGTAATATACAAAATTACTTGTCCATGCGCCTTAGATTACGTCGGGAAGACCACAAGGGAGCTTAAAAAGAGAGTTCTCGAACACATAGGCGATGTTCTGCATGAAAGGGACAAACCAGTATCTCGCCACGTTCATCTTAAACATAAAGGAGACCCAAGTTGCCTTCAATTCACAACAATAGAATGGTTACAACCATCCATAAGAGGCGGGGACATCGATAGAATATTATTACAGAGAGAGTCAAAATGGATTTTTAAATTGAGATCAACTGTACCAAATGGGCTTAATGAACAGCTTGATTTCGGATGTTTCATCTAAATCGACCTTGCACGCGCATCTCATTAATTAAGCAAACTTCCATAAATGTCGTTATGAATTCCATTAAATCAATAAATAAAAAACGACACTCCCTACCTTTGCAATTTAAACTTGCTTTATAGATAGTGTTATAACTAGCACTCTTGCCATCTAATATCCTTAAATTTAATATCACTTATCATACAAAATAAATTCCTGTAAAATAAACAAGTTCATTCCGTAGTTTTTTTTGGGACACTATGTTTGTGTAGGGGATGCATGCATGCCGGTCAAGATTCTCTTGTACCGGCTCCCATGCACCAAACACGTATATGATCTTTCAAAAAAAAAATCCCCAACCCACCCCTACCCCACTGACCGGTCGAGCTCACTGTTTTCACACATAGACAGGGCTCTCCTGTATGATCACTCACTCTGACTCAGATCTTCAGCGTCCATCTAAGACGCTGGGGACTTGATCGATGAGAGGGAAACTGATGTAACATCGCAGCCAGTGTTTGGCTGCCACGTCACACAAGAAGGGGCACAGCTATCTTTGTTTCCCTAACAACGCGTCTGCAGACAGCGAGGAACAGAATCGCTGCCTGCAGATCGAATATATCTCCATTTTAGGAGAGACAGCAGGGAGCTCGACCTTGACGTGGTTGGGGTGGTGACTCGCGGCGCGATTGCTGCCTTAGCTGACACATGGACGGTTTGCCTTGTGTCGGTGGATCTGTGGTCGCGCGGCGGGTCATCGCGCCAAACAAGACACACTCCCCCAAACATCACAGGGGGGTGTGTGTATAGAGGGAGGGTTTTGGGGAATGACCGGATATAAAAGGGACAGGGAATCCTTCAGTAGAGTGATGTCAGACGCTAGGAAGGGGCGTTGTTACTGACTTCCCAGACGGGAAGCTTGATTTCTTGCCATTGCAAGCATGCTTTTATCAGAAAGCACTTTTCTCGGGTAGACAGCTACACTAATCTCTAAGCAGCCTCCTATGAACTTGGATGAAGCTGCACTTTTGACCTATTTCCGCTGAGGAATTGTTTGGTCAGGAAGAAACGCGTTGGGAGAATACCTATCTATCATTCACTACCAATTAAGAGGTTCACCACTATCCTGGCATTGGAGACAACTGTTAAAGGACTATTGACATCGAAAAAGGGGTAGGAGGGCAACTTCCCTAAAAATCTTTATATTACCCCTATATGTCTTTCATGCAAAGTAAAAGAAAATAAACATATGTGGGAGAACCTCTTGAAGAGAATAATAATTAAACATACAGATTAAGAAACCTTATATAGGTGGACTATTTTGCTGTCTCAAAAACCATGTTGAAAATGCATATCATAAAAAATACATGAAAAACTGCATGTAACTGTGGCACATGAAAATTTTTATGTGTATATGTCGTATATTACAAATGTTTTAACAAAACTCAGTAAAAGTTATATTTTATATACACTCCGGATCTATTTTTCTCATGTGTAACAATGGTAATGTATATTTAAAATAATGACTGCAAAGATGTTAAAGGTCATTTCTAGGTAAAACCTTTTTATAAACGACGGACGGATTCGGGTTTTTGCGCAAGGTACAGCTTCTATGTATCCTGTATCTCAAAAAGTAAAACATTTTGTTTAATAAAAAAAACTATTCCAAAGTTGCATTAAATACTATAATACATTGTTTTAGTAAAAAAAAAAAAAGAAGTATTTAAAAGTTTTCAAAGCCTTTAACACCACAGTTTAAAATAAATAAAAATGGGAAAAACATCAGAACTTGCCATACATTTATTGTAGCTCAAACAAAAAAATAAATAATAATAATAATACAATATAAATAAATAAAGCAATGACGAGAAAATGTCCAAAGGGTAAACCCAACTGCCAGGGCTTTGTTCAGCTTTGACACCTCTCAGTGTGATCCTAAGGGCATGACCACACATGGCGGAATTCCTCCGCAACTGTCCGCATCAATGCCGCACAGAATCTGCGTTGCAGATTCTGCAGCGGATCTGCACAAAATGTGCAGAAAATTGATGCGGACTGGCCGCTGCGGACTGCAGGAAAAGTGCTTCTCTTCTCCCTATTCAGTGCAGGATAGAGAGAAGGGACAGCACTTTCCCTAGTGAAAGTCAAAGAAATTCATACTTACCGCCCGTTGTCTTGGTGACGCGTCCCTCTTTCGGCATCCGGCCCGACCTCCCTGGATGACGCTCCAGTCCATGTGACCGCTGCAGCCTGTGCTTGGCCTGTGATTGGCTGCAGCCGTCACTTACACTGAAACGTCATCCTGGGAGGCCGGACTGGAGACAGACGCAGGGAGTTCTCGGTAAGTATGAACTTATATTTTTTTTTACACATACATGTATATTGAGATCGGTAGTCACTGTCCCGGGTGCAGAAACAGTTACTGCCGATCGCGTAACTCTTTCAGCACCCTGGACAGTGACTATTTACAGACGTCTCCTAGCAACGCTCCCGTCATTACGGGAGCCCCTTTGACTTCCTCAGTCTGGCTGTAGACCTAGAAATACATAGGTCCAGCCAGAATGAAGAAATGTCATGGTAGTAAAAACAATACGCTCCGCAGCACACATAAGATCTGCGGACTTCATTGCGGAATTTTGACTCTCCATTGAAGTCAATGGAGAAATTCCGCCATGAGTCCGCAACCAGTCCGCCACTGCTCCGCAACAGACAGAGCATGCTGCGGACACCAAATTCCGCTCCGCAGCCTATGCTCCGCAGCGGAATTGTACGCATCGTGTAAACAAACACTGCTAAATTAAAGTGAAAGTCAATGGAGAAACGGCTCCGCTGCGGATTAACGCTGCGGAGTGTCCGCAGCGGAATTTAAGTGAAATTCCGCTATGTGTGAACCCGCCCTAACTGTCTTTTGGAGATTGTATACTATTCATCTCTGTAATAGTTTTTTTGCCACTGGAGACTTTAAAAGATTTGTATTGCCTGCTTTCTTTCTACTAAAAGTAAATGCAACGGTCTTTCACAGTATTAAAATAAACTAATACCGGTACAAAATGGCAAATGCACTGCTATAATTGCAATTGAAATGCACAGTGTTTGTGTACTTTACTATGTCGCATTGTGTACTTTCCTGCATTCTGAATAATGTAACATTTGTAATGTTTTCTATGGGATTGAGAATTTCAGAATTAGAACAAGCTTTAGTCTGGCAAAAGCAATATTATGCTTGGGTGACTTTTGTCATGGGCATGTTAAAATTCTTGTTATTAAACTGACAGGGAGCCTGATTGAATTTTCAGTACAATCATAGCTCCTGTCATGGAATATAAAAGTGTTTAATGAATATTTGGTATTTCTATATGCTACAAAATGACATGTTTTGGATGATTATAACAGGAGTTTAGATAAAATTGTCATGCTATTAATTATACAAAATGGTCTGAAACATTGGTTGCATCAAAATATAATTTATGTGAATCTAATGTAAATGTATACTCTTTATTTTTTGGACTAGACATTTTTCATTTAAAAAAAAATATGTTGACGTAGAGGCCATGATATTTTTACATAAATCTTGGATTTTTATTATCTGACCATTTTAGTGGATACTTATGGTGTATGTACAATTTATTCTGACACACATAGTTTGGCTAAAGACTTTCCAAGCTACCAAAACGTTTCAAAACTAAATGAAAATGTTTTATTCTATGCCAAAAAATGGCTAAACAATAATTCGATTTTATTACCAAAAGTCCATTATGCTTGGAAGTATAGAAAGTAAAGACTGTTCTTTAAATAGTAACAATTACTGAGACTGCTCAGACCTAATGGGGTTGTCTTATGAAGACAACCCCTAAACTGATTACTCATTATGGGGCTCCCCATTTTGGACCCCCCTCTGAGGTTGAATGGAGAAATACTCTGTAAGAGGGGAGCCCCCTCATAGGTAATAGTAGGCAATATTTACATGGGTTGTCTTCATGAGCCAGCCCCTTTAAGTCTGGTCAGGCTTCCGCTCTAGCAGACTCAAGCTGTCCATGTATTAGATTGAAGGTTAATCATTTGAATGTTCGTTGCAGGAAAATGTCTGGCTTGTCCCATCTTTCCCGGCAAAATCATCTGTTTGCCGGGAGTGTCATTATCTGGCTTCCATATAAAAAGGGTTTTCTGTGATGAGATAACTCCTTTAATGCATAACTATTATTAAGAAACTCAGATAAAGATTTATATTAGATGGAGAGCAGCCAGGATTTTTGAGTCTAACCCAATATTTTGGGTCTTTTTCATCACTTTACATGGCTTCTGTAAATGTATTACCTTTGGACAGGCTCTTCTCTGCATTATGTTTGCCCTTTACTTTAGTGTCTTTTCCTACTGGCTGCTCAACCAATAATGCTGTGTACAGTTCTCTGAGACAGTCAGAAGTCTTCCCTCTTCTTCTTCCTCCCTCTCACAGCATATAAAGGCTTCTAAACATTTACAGAGAACTTGCAAGCAAGGAAAAGTAAGATACAGGCTGCAGGAAGATGAGGAAATGCTACCTTCCCATAAAAAGACATTACAAAGTCTTATATATTCACATGCATGACTGATTTATGCACACATAGTTATAATGATAGGTAGGATTTAACACACATTAATTAAGCCGTTGACGCCGGGGTTCGGTGTAAACTGCACCGCTAAATTGTTTCAAATTATTTAATGCAAAATTTTAGCAGTAAAATGTGTGAATTTTTTTTGTCGCTTGACAAATTTGGAAAGTGATTTAAAAAGGGGCGTGTTCTCCAAAGTAGACATAGTTTATGCGAGATTTATTATGTACAACATAGAAAAATTACATACTTACTTATATGGATGTAGCCATCTTTAACTTGACTCTGATAATTTGCTGCAGCGCGATATCACGCAACAAAAGCCATTGAAAAGTCATTGAAAAGTCAAGATAAGAGATCTAGCCACTGTTAATTTAATGCGTTAAAAGTCAAGGTAAAGACGGCTACATCTGTATAAGGGCAGGTTCAAGCCCCAGTTCACAGCAGGATACAGACAAGCCACAATGCTACATGAAGGGAGGTTGCACAGGTGCAAAATACTGATGAACTGCCACTCTCACACCTACTATTTATGAGTAGGTGGTTGCTTAGTATTATCATTGCACACAGATAGAGCTTATATAAGGGTGCCAGTCACATGGTTAGTGCACCATGCTGGCTTCAAGCCAATTGATCACGCTTATACTATCTGATTAGGCGAGCTGCCCTTATACAAGCCCTATCTGTGTGCAATGATAATACTAAACAACCAACCCCCTCATAAATACTAGGTGTGAGATTGGCTGTTCATCAGTATTTTGCATCAGTGCAACCTACCTCCATGTAGCATTGTGGCTTGTCTGCATCCTGCTGGGAACTGGTGCTTGAACCTGCCTTTGTATCAGTAAGTATGGCCTTGTTCTGAGATTTATTAAAACTGAATAGGAAGAAATTAGGCAAATTTTTGGTGCAAATCTACATCTCAGGTTTAAATTTCAACCTCTTACTATAAGACAACTGAAAATGTGCCAATTTTTTTAAGAGGCATGTGCCATTTAATTCATTTTGTGCAAATTACTCCAACTACCTTCTTTACTTAGAAAGGCATAAAAAATGCCAATCTTCAGAAATGTGGGCCAATATGTTTCGCTAAAATGGTACAGCGTCATATTACAGAGATATTCCATTGCTTCTAGGGAAGAAAAGCTCCATTTTACTCACCTCGCCAAATTCCAGCTGGTAGCCGGGGCACTTCTCACTTTAGCCACCTGCTGTGGTCGGAGGCCTATAGAAAGCCTCCAGATCTGCTATCAATGCTCTATTATTAAATGGACACTAACTTTTTTTAAAACAATTTATTCTAATCTAATTGTAAAGCAATATATATATATTTTTGAATTTACTTAGTGTTACATTTTTGTTGTTTTATCCATGCAAATTCTGCATGAATTTACTGTCAGGGTATGTTCACACGGCCTATTTACGGACGTAATTCGGGCGTTTTTGCCCCGAATTACGCCCGAAAATAGCGTCTCAATAGCGCTGACAAACATCTGCCCATTGAAAGCAATGGGCAGACGTTTGTCTGTTCACACGAGGCGTATATTTACGCGCCGCTGTCAAATGACGGCGCGTAAATAGACGCCCGCGTCAAAGAAGTGACCTGTCACTTCTTTGGCCGTAATTGGAGCCGCTATTCATTGACTCCAATGAATAGCAGCGCTAATTACGGCCGTAATTGACGCGGCGTTCAAGCGCCTGCACATGCCGGTACGGCTGAAATTACGGGGATGTTTTCAGGCTGAAACATCCCCGTAATTTCAGCCGTTACGGACCCCCGCCGTGTGAACATACCCTTACTAGGTGTCTCCTTTCCTATAATCTGGTGTTCACCCCTTCTGTCAAGAAAAATTTGTCTCTAGTGACAAAGCAGAGGAGATGGCCTACAGGAAGAGAGGGTTTGTCTATTCACAGCCTGCCCATAGAAGTCTATGAAGGTTGGAGTTGGAGCAGGAGGAGGGAGCAGGGAAAGAGACACACAGATGCTGCTGCTCATACAAGAATTTAGAGAGGGGAGTGGGAGTGAGAGAACGTAGCAGGAGGAGGGAGAGAGAGAAAGAGAGAGACACAGACACGCTGTCAATAGAAGTCTATGGAGTAGGAGGAGAGCAAGAGGTGGGAGCAGAGAGACACACACACACACACACACAAACTGCCCATAGAAGTCTTTGTAAGGGGGAAGGGGAGCAGGAGAAGTGAGCAGACAAAGAGAGACACAGATGATGCTGCCCATAGTAGTCTATGGAGAGGGGAGAGGAAAGTAGGAAGAGAGAGCAGGAGCAGAGAAAAAAAGACACAGACATGTTGCTGACAGAAATCAATGGAGAGGGGAGCAGGAGCAGAAACAGAGAGACAAGGACGCTGCTCCCTATATATGTCTATAGTGAGGGGGGAGCAGGAAGGGAGAGACACACACACACACACACAACGATGGGCTGCAGCTTTTGGACGTGCTGGATTCTCTGCAACACTGCTGTATAGTCCTGCTGTAAAATCTCCTCCATTACTGCTGAATAATCTCCTCCATGTTGCTGCTGCTTTTATATATGTGAAAGATAGATAAGAGAGCAGAATTCTCCTCTTCTATGTGTGCAGTGTACAGAAGACATAATTGCCTTTAGGCTCCACCCACTAACTCAGGAAAAACTGAGAATTAGAGTTAGCGCCTGCAGAAGAGAAAACTGCTGAAAAAACCAACCTGCAGAATACAAGTCATATAATGGTCAGATATAGTGTTATTTTCCTCATGTACACACATATGACAGCTTATTCTGAAAAGTCACTTGAAAAGTCAGGTACGCTTAAAGCTTTACCAGAGTCAGCGCTTCATAGAAGAGCACAAATAGAGGCAATATATATATATATATATATATATATATATATATATATATATATGTATATATATATATATATAAGTATTGCAGTGTATTACATGAGCAATCCATAGATTGCATGTTTTAGTCCCCTAGCGGGACTAAAACCCCAAAAACTAAAAGTTGGAAAAAAAAATCTTTTCCATTAAACTTAATTCATATAACCATATCCATAAAAGTCCAAATTATTAAAATATCACTTTATTTAAGACGCCAGGTGAATGTCATAAAAAAAGAAGGCATACATTTCTGTTTATTGGTCAACTCGCTTCCTCAAAAATGTTTTAACTAAAAGTGAACGAAAAGTTGCATGTACACCAAAATTGTACCAATAAAAACTACATCTCACCCCGCAAAAAAACAAGCCTTCACACAGCTCCACTGACAGAAAAATAAAAAAGTTTTTTTAACAAATACTTTTTTTTTTTAAAGTAGCATAAAAAAAACTATAAATTTGATATTGACATAATCGAACTGACCCTCAGAATAAAGTTAACATGATGTTCATGGTGAACACCGTAAAAACAAAACCCAAATAACAATGGAGGAATCATTGTTTTTTTTACATCACACCTCACAAAGAATTTGTTTTCAATTTCCCAGTACATTATATGGCATGTTAAATGGGGTCATTAAAAATTACAACTTGTCCCACAAACTGCAAGCCCCCATATGACTATGACGGTAAAAAAAACAAAAAACGTTATATCTGCTAAACACGATGATGGAAAAACAAAAATTTAAAACCAAAAATTGGCTGTGTCTGAAAGGAGTTAAAGTGGAATTTATCTGCAAGAGTTCTGTAGTCAGTCCCTAAACACACCCTTGCTTGCTTATTTGACACCCCCAAGCCATCATACATCATTACAAGCAAACTCCCGTGGGACGTCAGTTGAGCCAGGAAGAGTGTGTCTAGGGACCGAACTGAATGACTCTTTAGAATAGTGGTACCACCTGTTATAAGTTAAAGGAGTATTCTGGTTACAACAAGTTACCCCCTATCCTAGGGTAAGGGGTAACTTGCTGATCGATGGGTGTTTGACAGCTCGGACCCCCACCGTTTACAAGAATTGGGACCCTGAACCTCTCGTTTAAACCAAGGGGCTGGTCGCTGATGCGCACTGCCGCTCCATTCATTCTCTATGGGAGTGCTGGAGATAGCTGAGTGCAGTATTCAGCTTTTTCCGACGCTGCCATAGAGAATGAATGGAGTGGCAGTGCGCATGAGTCGCTCAGTTCAAACGAGTGGTTCGGTACCCCTGTTCTCTTAAATGGTGGGGGTCCAAGTTGTCGGACACCCACCGATCAGCAAGTTACCCCTTACCCTACGGATAGGGGGTAACTTGTTGTAACCGGAATACCCCTTTAGTTTTCTACATTATGTAGCATCGAGCAGGTTTTACAGGGGCATCTTTACAATAGCATTACTGCCCAGTATTATGGCATGGTGGCGGTTAAAGGGACTAAAAACGTGTCACACATTCCCTTTAAACCTACTAACTAAACATTAATGCTGGCATCTTTAGCATTAGAAGTCATGATGGTAATTTTTAATCCTTTTATATTTAACTTTTTAGTTATTGTATACAATTGCCAAAAGCAAGTTCTATGAGGTTAACGTGTGACTTTTAGGGAAACTTGAGCTGATGATTTTAATGGCAGGAAAACACCAGAATGTTTAATACACAAGCAATTTCTAGATTAAACACAAGCAAACTGTAAACAATTTATAGCCGTTGTGCTGGTATAGCATCACAAGTAGCATTAATATGTGTTTTACAGTAATTCAAGAAGACAGACCCTAAGGACATCTAAGTTAGCACTGTAGGCTTTTTCTATTAATACACTGTAACAATGCAAATTCTTAGTTGCTTACTGTAGGAAGTAGTAATATGACTTGACAATGAACAGCAACAGTGTATACTTGCTTTGTAGAGTAAAGATCACAGTGTCATAAGCATGTATGTAATTGCTCTTTCGTCTAACCTTCCACATGTATGGCTGTACTGATTATAATGTATGATTGCTCATGTATATATAAACTCAAAATAGGTATATGTATAAGGAAAAACAAACTTTTTCTTTTTTTAAATTTAAAGTACCCCAAGTTAAAGTTCTTTTCTAAAATAAAAGGATCCCATCAGTGAAACTAATTAGTTATTAAAACGGACAAGTCGTAGAATAAAGCCCACTGGAGAGGAATTTTGGGGAAAAATTTGTATCACATAATCTACTGAAATACCATGAAGTGACATTCAAGACAAGCTTAAATAGACACTTTAACTAAAAAAGAAATAGCAGATGCCATTTTGCCAGTCATGTGGGCACATTGCCATATAGATTGTATCATGTCACTTCATTCCTGCTACATCTTTAAAAAATAATTAAGAGTAAAAATCATTACGAGCTAGAAAGTCACCATGGTTTTAACTATTGCAATAGATAGTCTATTCATTCAATGATTGGCATCATATTGCACTTAATGGGCTAGCCAACTTTGGACAATTGTTTTTGTTTGAAGGGACCACTGATGATAAACTGATCACAGGATGTTCTGCTGCAGGGATGTCCAGTGAATAGTTGTAATCTGTTTTAGAATCTGGCAGCAAGAGCAATTTATCTGAAATACCACCATAGGTGAAATTATGCATTACAAATTTCATTTGAAATCAGTAGACTGTCGGTTTAATAAGAGGTTGAGATTCAAAGATTGAACAACATGTTCACTACTTAAATAACAAAGGTATACGTGCACGGTGCCCGTGGTGTAGTATGCCACGGAAGATGATTCCCACTTTTCTAACCTAAAAAAAAGAAATCATAATATCCATTAAAGTGTAGCTAAACGTTTGACAAACTTCTGACATGTCATAGTGACATGTCAGAAGTTTGGATTGGTGGGGGACCGAGCACTGAGACCCCCACCAATCGCTACAACGAAGCAGGTGAAGTGCTCATGTGAGCGCTCAGCCGCTTCGTGTCTGTTCAGCTGTTTCCGGAAATAAATGTATAGTGTACGGACTCAATAGAAAGTCTATGAGCCCGTACTCCGATACATCAGCTTTCCGGAAAAAGCTGAACAGACACGAAGCGGCTGGCCACTCAAATGAGCACTTCAGCTGCTTTGTTCTAGCGATTAGTGGGGGTCTCAGTGCTCGGACTCCCACCAATCCAAACTTCTGACATGTCACTATGACATGTCAGAAGTTTGTCAAACGTTTAGCTTCCCTTTACCATTGAATCTAAATAAATATTATTATATGTAATAGAAGTTTCCTATAAATTATACAAACTTGTGTGCCCCCGCTCCAGACTAGAATTTTACATACCCCCCATGCTCACTATATTTCACTCATTCTTTACCTATAAATCTACATTTGCACAATAAGTACCATAGACGTGTGCGGTCTGTATACTTTAGGTTGTGCACTCTGTAAAGACAGGAGAGTTGTGTGGTACAGCAAATCTCCTGTCTGTCTACCACACCACCCCAAATTGATAGTCTTAAGTACAAACATTGTACCAGAATTAAGCTAAATGCACCAACTTCTCATAACATAAATACCGCAGCAAAACTAAGCTCAACATGAATACAGCACCAGAACAAAGTTCATAAGATAAATACAGCACCAGAGCAAAGCAGTACAGAGATCAATTACAATCAGATTAACCCCTGCCATAAAAGCTTTTACCGTGTGGAACTACACCTCCCAGTATCCAGACCAAAAAACGAACAAAGATGCAATGACGCATGAATATGATATAAAAAATATAATTTTTATTGTTGAACATATTTAAAATAGAACATATAAAAAGGTCCACAGACACACTAACAGAAAGACGGACCTCCCAGTATGACCGTAACAATAGTAAACATATGCTGAGAGTTTCAGAAAAAAGAATGTTACCACCCATCATCAAGCTGTAAACTTGAAATGAGCGAATTTCACAAATGCTGTGTATCGAAAGTGCACTGTTTGCCCTAAAAACTGTGACCACAAACTCCTTCCATCCAGTCGACTCCCTTCTCTCCAGTGATGTCTGCACATGCGCCCGTCCTGTTCCACAATGACCACCAGGGTGCGCTCGTGAGCTTAGTCCAGACTTAAGGAGCCAAAGCGCACATAGGTGGCAGATTGAGCTGATTGCTCCCAGAGCACCCTGGGCTATAAGAAGGGCTGTGCCCCTCCCTGCAATGCCTGAGCGTTGTTGTCATACCCTAGTCTGTCTAAGCAAATGCTCTCCTAGAGTTTCCCAGTTCCCAGTGTTTCCCGATCCTGCTACCTGTAACCTGTATCCCATGCTATCCTGGTCAAGTACCGTGTTGAGCTGAAGCCGTGCTGTGCTGTATACCACGCCTGTTTTGCTACACCACGCCTGGAGCCTGCCTGTTGCCTAGTCCTAGCCGAGCCTGTATTGCTACTGTCTGAGTTACCAGAGGTACACTATACAAACTATAAACTGTGACCTGTGTCCTGTTGGCCAGCTACTATACCGTCAAGGCGGTACGGCACAGTGAGTCCACGTATCCAACGTGACAATATATTGGTAGGGGTAGGGACAACCGTAGTTCGTTCTGGGAAGGCTGCCTGCAAGGCATTATAGGAAAGCCTGCACGAGGTCATGTGATAATTTTTCTTACCTGTAGGCGCCCATTTTGCTGTAATTGGTGCACTGCGAACCCCAACATTTTTACAATTTGCGTAATTTGAAACTTTTGGAAAATTCGGAGTCAATCTATTTCCTTTTCTCCTTATATGGTCCAGATATTCATTACTAATTCTCCCAGCCACAACTCTTTTCTACAGAGCCTGCTGCCCAGATGTTTTCTGTTCCTCCCTTTTGCAGCACATCCCCACACTGTGCCCCTAAAAATATGTGTCACATATAATGCCTCCTTAATAAAAAATAAAAAACTATCCTCACTGTGTCCCAGACTAAAAAAAATGCTCCTCACTGTGCCCTTGAATAAAAAATGCCGCACACTGTGAACCCTGAATAAAAATATGCCCCACACTGTGCCCCTGTATAAAAAAAATTCCCCACACTATGCTCCTAAGTGATAATATGCCCCACAATATGCCATGGAATAAAAAATGCCTCATTCTGTGCCCCTGAATAAACATATACCACACAATGTGCCCCCCTGGTTGAATTATCCTCCACACTGTGCTCCTAATTAAAATATGCCCCACATTGTGACCCGTGATTGAAATATGCCCCACACTGTGCTGATTAAAATATGCCCTTTACTGTGCCCCCTGCATTAAAAATAAATGTCCCTGTACCCCCAGTAAGGAATGCTCACATGTCAAAATGCCAAAGCTGTCATCTATCCACTATCATGCAGAGAAGGCTTTATCTTTCGTGGTCAGGCTCCTGTGAAACGAGAGCAACGTGATGCACACACCACCTGCGTCACAGAGAAATTAACATACAGCCTGGAAGGAACCATGTTGCGCTGTCTTACAGACGTGGATAACGTTAAATCCAGCAAAGGGGGATTGGCTCGACACATTGCTTTTCCCTCCTTCTGAGAGTACTGGACGCATCACAACCCCTGGGTGCACTGCCGGACGTGTTGGGTCCTTCAGAGCATGAAATGTTTTTTTGGAATTGCTCTCAACTCTGGATATTATATGAAGGGATATTAACTCAGATATTAAGGGATTATTGACTCAAAATTACATTATATTAAAATGTACTATAAAATGGGTTTTCCAAACCAGTGAACCCCTTTAAAGACGTAGAGTATGCTGCAGCAATGTAATACCTCGAACAGTGTAAACCCTCTCATACATGAATGGCTCAGATAATAAGGGAAACCATGATAATGGAACCAGCTTGAACTGACTAGGTGTGTTATCCTGATACATCCATGGATTCATGTGGTTTCTGTTAAAATCTGACCCTGTAATCTTAATGATACAGCAGAAATCCAGATTCATCAAATCAATCAATGATTTTCCAATCTCCAGCAGCTCAATTTTGGTGAACATGTGCTCCTTGTACCAAGTTTTATTCTTAACTGACAAGCAAGGAATATAATATAATATTTTTCTGCCATAGTCCATGCAGTTCAAAATTTGACACGCTGCACTGTCAGAGATGCTCTTGTGTAGAGATTAATTCATTTGATTTGTCAAGTGTGGCAAGTATTGGAGAATCACTGTAGAATATTCTACTCTTCTGTATACCATCATTCTAACGCATTTTTTTTTTTTGTTAACTTGCCTTCTAGCTAGCTTGAGCCAGTCTGGCCAATCTCATTCACACACAAAACTGGCACTTACTAGCTATTTTTCTTTGTTTTCCATCACTAAGATGACATTTCTTCCCATTCTAGTGTTTGATCTAAAAAATAGTGCATCTATCTGATTGGGTAATTAGAAGTTTTAATAACTAAGTCGATATACCTAAATCACTGACCACTTAGCTACTAAGGGTATATACAGTATATCTATCATCATCTATCTATCTATCTATCTATCTATCTATCTATCTATCTATCTATCTATCTATCTATCTATCTATCTATCTATCTATCTATCTATCTATCTATCTATCTATCTATCTATCCACTCCTCAACATTGAAATTGCAATACCAAGAAGGAAAAGTTTTGGAAGTGTGGAAATCACAGTATCAATAGACATGTTAATGATATGCAAATGATAAAAAAAATGGAAACAAAATATTCCAAACATCTTGATTTATTGAGTATCAAGTATGAGCGCCACGCGCAGAAATACACGCACTTTCATTCCCTGGCATGCTATCAATGAACCTTTTAATGGTTGTCTGAAGAATGTTACGCCACGCTGAATGCATTTGTGCACGCAAATCATCAAGATTGGCTGCTGGCAGCTCCCTTTGCAATTGCCGACCAATGACATCCCAGGTGAGCTCGATGGGAGACAAGTCCGGAGTCGCTTCAGGTCATGGTAGCATGTTTAGGCCGCACAGGCTACTCAAAGTAGTATGGGCAACATGCGGTCTGGCATTGTCCTGTTGAAAAACGGCTTCTGGGACACTTTGAAGAAATGGTCGTATCACTGGTTCCACAACCAAATCACTGTAACGCCGAGATGTTAGTGTACCTGAAATGAAGACTATAGGGGCCCAGGTACCGTACATTATGCCACCCCACACCATAATCCTAGGAGTAGGACCAGTATCACATTCCCTTATGAAGGTCTCTGCATGGCGTTGCCACGTGGTCTCCAGACGTATCTCAGGCTATCATTGTGTCCGAGACAAAGGCAAGACTTATCGCTGAAGAGGATAGACCTCCATTCGAGCCTTCATTGCCGTCTTGCTGTGCAGCATGATAGCCTTTGAGAGCGGTGGCGTGTGGTCAATGGAACACCTGTAGCTGGACGTCTGGCTTGTAGCTCTATGTCATGCAAATGCCTTGTGATGGTTTGTGTCAACACTGGTTGCCACCCTAGGCTTAGGATGTATCATCAAATTTCACTTGCAGTACAGAGTGGATCACTGTGCGCCATTCTTCCAATCAGATGATCCACCTGTGCAGAGGTTCGCATCCGTGTACCTCTTGATGTTATTCCCATTCGCTGTTCTCCCAACCTACCAGGACACACAACATTGAATAGTACTGACTTCTCGGTAGGCGCATAGCGATCTGCCGGAGTGATAAACCAAGGTCTCTCATTTCAAGGATTCTGTCCCTCTCAGTTTGTGACAAGTCGCAAAACTAGCACATCGACGAACACGAGGCATTGCACCATCATCCCACATCACTTGAGGTCCGATTTTTGAGGTTTCATGTGGCTAAAAAAAACTTTGCTTTCAATCTGGCTTTTATGCACCTCCCAAATGCCACAGATTGGAGCTAGGTGCTTGAAAATGTGATCATTTGCGGATCTTAGTGACACCTGCTACTTCCTCGATTCGCATAACCTTACCGCTTGCCCTTCTTGGTGTTGCAATTTCAATGTTGAGGAGTGTGTATATATATATATATATATATATATATATATATATATATATATATATGTGTATATATACTGTGTGCATGTCTGTGTGTTTACTTGTGAATGTGCGGACATTTACCTGAATTTTATTTATGCTATGTACTCTATTAACTTCATTCTGTGAAATGGCTCAGTTGAAATAGAAAATGGTATACACTTTATTTCAGTCTGGTTGGTTACTTTATGAAGGAAGAATAAAGGTCACTGAGGGATACATTGCTGGCACATTGTGGGAAACATTACTAAATAAACTCCATCACTGCCAAACATTGGCAACATTTTCCACAGGGGATTCTGTGGTGATATATAACATAAGGCAGACTACAATGATATTAATGTTAATGAAGTTGAAGATGATATTTATGGATCTGGTCAACAGCCGCTGTCTATTATGATTTATTTAAGTATAACTTCTTTGTTGCCAACTCATAGCAAATGTCTTGTTTTTTTTCTTAGTGTGCACTTTACTTCACTCCCTCAGCACTTCTTTCAGATATGCAGTTACTAAGTATTTAATTTAGCCACCTGTAAAGTATACTTAAAGTATTTTTCTTCCATCTGACAAGGTGACTGTTAAGAAAGGACGTAAACTCCTGGGAAGACAATACAAAACTTCACACTTGAAATGTGAACCTCCTTCGATGGCTCCATCAAACTTTTCCGGTATTTTTGAGGGCAAGAATAGCACAGTCTACAATGCTATGCTTGCAGAGAATAAATGGTAGCCATGATGCTTGTGTGAACAGAGCCTATAAAGATTGTTTTTGTTTTTTAATGATAATTGCCTGTATGTGCTCCAATGCTTTGGGTTGACACTATTTAATTGGGAATTATTTAAAATTTAACCGTTTAATCCAATATTGGCATCTGAAGAAAACAAGACCAAATCTCACTATATACCAAAATATCCATACATTTGCATAAATGTAAATGAATTATGAAATATAAAAAATATTATTTTATTGTACTGATATACTGTAACATGTTACAGTTTCTTAGTCAGTTAAACTCTTTAGTGACCAGCATATTTTATGCCTTAATGACCAAGCAATTTTTTTTAATTTTGCCATTCACATTCAAAGAGCTATAACTTTTTTATTTTGCGTTGACATAGCTGTATAAGGTCTTTTTTTTTTGCAGGACAAGTTGTATTTTTTATTAGCACAATTTTGGGTTACATATCATTTATTGATTAACTTTTATCAATTTCGTCACTCTTTTTTGCGTCCCAAATTTATGCTGTGGTATAAATAACACAATAACTTTATTCATAACGATTGCAACAATACCAAATCTATAGAGATTCTGTACGTTTTACTACCTAGACATTGTCTTATTTATTTTTTATTTTTTCACAAGTCAGGAAATATTATAAATTAGATTCTAATTTATAACATTTCCCTGTGCTGGTCACTAGAGGGAGCAATTCCCAAAATTGCAGCATTGGCATGTGGTAAAGCAACCACATTGCTTTATGCTGCAAAATTGGTGTAGACACACACGCTCTAGTGAGTTCACAGAATCCCCTCTCCCTTATCCTGGCTAGTGCCAGGAGAAAGGAGGGGATTGAATGTTCAAACCTTCTACACTGTGTGCCGCCATTTTTTGAGCGAATGCACAGTGCAGTAGGCTTACATACAGTGGTAATCACACAGTAAAACATAAACAAACACAGACATAACTAATAACATACCTGCTCCTGCCGCCGCCGCCGCTGCTGCCGCTCCTTTCGCTGCGTCCGCTCTCTCCGCTCCTAGTGCTTGCTTCTAATCACATGTGCGGAAGCTGCGACCGGAAGTAGTCATCTTACTGTCCGGCCGCGGCTTCCGGTCCACATGTCGCTCGGCCGAAGACCTTCCTTTTGGCCGAAGACCTTCCTTTTGGACTGTGTGGGAACAGCGCATGCACAATTGTAATGACGGTATTTGACCTTGCCGTCACGGCTATCTTACTCATATAAATAAATATTTAACATATTAGAAAAATACATTAACGTGTCTATATATATATATATATATATATATATATATATATATATATAAAATTGTAAAATGTATATATCTATAAAAAACAAAGCACAGTACTGCGTTTGTGATAGAAATCTGATCTATTTTCGATCAGAATGAAACAACTGTATAAAAAGCCCATCCTTATTAAGTAGCAATGGGCAAGATAAAAACTGACTGATTTTAATAGAAACATATAAATATGACCTGGTTCAGCACTCAAATTTGTGCTGTTTTTGCAAAGGTGCCAAAAATGTATAGTAAGGCTACCTGAAATTGGATTGATTATATGTAGCGCAAATGATATATTTTCCACCAACAGGGTTCACTCAGGGTCTGCTAGCTAGGTTCCTAATAGTGTGTTCGCCCTTATCAGGATGATTTATCTACTTTAAGCAGGGCCCTAGTTCCTTAAGGGGTGTAGCAGGGCTAGTTTGCCATCTCTTGCTGAATTGGGCAGCTAGTGCCAAGTCTTGTAGTGGATGTGCTTTTGCTGGACTAGTTTCCTTTTGTCCGTACTATTACAGATAGCAGTTCTTCTACAAACTAAAGCTCATCATGTGTGTCCTTGAGCAGACTTAGGGTATGTGCACACAACCTCTTTTCAGACGTAATTCAGGCGCTTTATGCCTCGAATTACGCCTGAAAAGACGGCTCCAATACGTCTGCAAACATCTGCCCATTGCCTGCAATGGGTTTTACGATGTTCTGTGCAGACAAGGTGTAGTTTTACGCGTCGCTGTCAAAAGACTTCGCGTAAAATTACGCCCGTGTCAAAGAAGCGCAGGACACTTCTTGGGATGTTTTTGGAGCCGTTTCTCATTGACTCCAATGAAGAACAGCTCCAATTACATCCGTAAAAGACGCCGCGAAAAACGTGAGTTCATGCAAAAATGTCTGAAATTCAGGAGCTGTTTTTGCCTAAAAACAGCTCCATAATTTCAGATGTATTTTGCGTTGCCGTGTGAACATACCCTAATGCTCATCAGAGAGGCTTGCTCCATGTACTGGAGAGTAAAGGGAGCCTGGCGGAGATGCAGGGCACTTGTGGGAAATGTAGCTTCCCATAAGCAAACGGCAGTCAGGTGTACAGCACTGCAGGACCGCCCACTTTACATACTGTATAAAGAAAGAGGAACGGAAGAACGGGAGGCAGAACTAATAAAAGTAAAATGGACGGTAAACTCATTATGGCATGATTATGTGTGTTTTCATAAGTTAGTAGGGTACAGGGATTTTGGAAAAAACACAAGATTTTTGGATAACCCAGGAACACAGTGTGAAAGGATCTATTAAAAAAGGCTTCCATTATGAAGTATAAAAATAAAGAAATTCCTTGATATAAATTGTTGGAAAAGACAATTAAGGAATGTTCTTCTAAAACGTATTCAAATGTGATATATACTTTTATTTTTATTTATTTTTTACATCAAATTCAATTATATTATGTGCATTCATAACCTCTGTTACATAATTTCTGTTTTTGTACATTAGTGACTTTCATTTAAATTTTTAGGCGAACACACCTGCCATGTTCCATGAAAATCTGTGACTACACTATTCCCAATGGGAAAAAAATTATTTCTGGACATATTATTAATTTTGAACTGACAGGTGCAGAACGAATATGCCTTCCTCGTGAGATTAGCTGCTAATGTTTCTTGTGGGCACAGAACCATTGTACGCAAATCAAACTTAATCAAAATGATCATAAGGTGATTTTCTGCTGCTTTTTTAAATAGTCGTACTGAGTTTCATATGCAGCATAAAAACTAGTCAGCTGGAAAATACTAATTTCACAGGCTAAACCACCACGTCTTTAGAATTGTGTAAGCCAAGTGAGTATTAAGTATTATGATCAATGAACCCTATCAAGCATTTCAAATGAAAAAGGATCATTTATCCTTTTGATAAGAAAATGCATCAAGTATCGGGTCACTATACTTGGATTTAGTAACTAAAATATAAATACAACTTAATAGACAAACTAGGTCGGAACAAACTTTTATTGTATATGTTTACATGGATCACATAAGTGCATTGTGTGGGTTAGAATACACCGGTTAAGACAGCCCTTACATATCTTTAGCAAAACCAAAAAAAAATTATATTTTAACCAAATCAGAACACAAATATTCCAAAATAACATTTGTAAATAATCATTATTAGTCCCCAATCAAGGACAAATTACCCCCCTACAATTATAATCAGACATAGTACAAAACAGTATAAAAACATTTATACTAAAAACAGTCTCAGGTGAAAAGAGCCACAATAGTCCAATATGAATTTTTATATATATATATATATATATATATATATATATATATATATATATATATACATATATATATATATATATATATATATTAATGGCTATTCACCAGGGGACGAGTACCTAGGATCAAGTCCCACTGGGAGGAACACAGGTCCAGTCTAGCAAAAGTGCAGAAGTGCAAGAAAATACAACAATTAAAGCATCGTAAAATACCTGTGATGGATATGATAGCAGATGGAGAATCTACACCTGATGTGACACCTCGATGCGTGTTTCGCACCCTTCGTCCTGCGTCAGGTGTAGATTCTCCATCTGCCATCATGTCCATCGCAGGTATTTTACGATAGAGGCTAGAAATGACTGCAGAAGCGAGGGGTCGGATAGATAAGAAGAGGAAAGTAACCACTCTATTCAGAAAATACGTCATCTGTGAGTCACTAGTTTTATCTGTACTGTAATCACTTACATCTTCTGTAGACTGCCTGTGTAGAATTGGTATCTACCACTATAAGGTCACTGTATTCTGGTATCATAAAATACCTTAACTCATTCTCTATTGCATAATCGTACCTTTTATTTTTATGACCACGCCCACAAATATCATTTCAACGGGATAACCCTGCCTCTGCTGCTAGCTCCGCCTGTATTTCTAGCTCCTCCTACGCTCTCAGTACCTAGAGCCCTAGTACTTCTTTGGGGTGACTTCACCCCTGCAAATTATAGAGATGTGTCAGTAGCTGATATCACGGGGTCAATAAACCTTGTGCCTGTGTTTTTTCTTTCTTTTCAACAATACAAGCCTATATGGGTGGATTCACATCTGCCATCTCGGTTCCTTCTGTCTCTCTGATATGGTTCCCCTAATGCAGCCTACAAATGCAAAAAAAAATAATTGTCAGAGTGCTTCTTTAAGCGCACTCCCATTTATTTGAATGGTTCTTTGCTTTGAATGTGTAAGATATTTCTAGTAATTGCACTGAGTTACTGAGTGGTGTGGAATAGGTTTGAGTGGCATAGGCCCTTTATTCTGGAAATCATTGGTGGTCATGAACTACATTTATGTTATGTTCTAAAAAAAACGAATGGTTTGTCAGAAATTCAATTTAGAATGCCTAGGCAAAAATGAAGCCTTAATTTTCAGAGGAATATCAGAATTAAAAACCCATGTCAATAGCCTATCTACTCAAGGTTATGTATTCAAAAAATACTTATCTTATTCATACTGCACTGATCTTGGTCCTTTTGTCTACAAACTGTATGTAAAGACTTGAAGTTTATGTGATGTCATTTGACCTGATTTCGACAACCAGATTACAAATATATACTTACTATAGCTGAAAGCCTTTGCATAGATTATATGACAGCAATGTGACCACCATTTCTATACTTAGATTTCAGTGTGATGTGGTAATCATCTTGCTAGGGAAAGCGGTACATCCATATGCCTTCCAATTGATTTAGACACAGACAGTCCTGCCTCCCTGCCTTTCCCACTGTGGTGAGTCATGCTGTCTCTCTCATTCATTCACACAACACTAAGCATAGCACAGCAAAGAATAAAGAAATGTCCTGACAGAGCAGCTGGTGAAAAAACATGCCTACTATGGTTTGAAATCGATATATGAATATATAACCACAAGATAGGTGTTAAATGTATGATTGATGGGAGCCCCACCGCTGGGACTCCCAGTGACCGCTAGAACGGTGATCCCGATTCCCCGTTTCACTTCAGGACTCCCACGGTTTCTAAGTAATCAATATTGGAGAGGCGTGTATCATGTGACCACTCAATTCTCTAAAGGTAAGACATATCATACAAGCTACTTTCCATCCACCTGCATGGTACTCAATAGGTCATTGTACCCCGAGGTCAGAACTATTAAGTATAAGGCTCCTATACAAAAAAGAAGAATCAATACCAAACATCATTTTACATATGAACACAGCAGCTTGGACTCTAATATGATGCGTAATATGCAAAAAAAAAAGTACAGCTGAAATGACTATTACTAACCAAGTTAATGAGGTATCTCCCTGGAAAATAATTGTAAATCGCCAAAGCATTCATGAGAATAAACCCTTTGATTTCATTTGCAATTTGATTATTTTTTATCATATTACAAATGTTCACATTATAAATGAAATCATCCTTCACGGCCATGCAACCAATGCCTATCTTTAAAGCTATTATACAACTGTGTCACTGCTGTTTACCATGATGTCTGTCACGTAATGTATATTATATCTGCTCTCAAGTGATTTGCCATAGCTCTATTAATAAATGGCACTGGGTTCAATTACAATAAAATGGAAGGGCAATGACTAATGGAAATAAGCAGCAAGCACTACATAGTCTGGCATAATATCTCAATAAGCTGTGAGACACTTTTTCAATTCCTTTTCTCTACAAAATACACAATAGCGCTTTCCATTATATTACAAAAGCTATTTTTTTTATTGTTTTTTTCCTGTTGCGCTAAAGTTTAGAGACAAAGATTAATTCTAAATGTCAGTACAATGCAATGTTCTCAGTACTTCTCTTTGTTTATAACTATCCGCAAATATATTTTATAGACCAGCAGTTGTAAGGAGAGATTTCTGAAGTTTCGAATCTGACAGACTCTAAACCAACGGATCTTAAATAAGCTGTTTACTAAGCCCAGGACTCTTTAAAATCTCTTCCTCAGCCATACACAACATAGTTATCCTATCTCTTATAAACAAGGTCTCTTGTTTGTTTGTTTGTTTGTTTGTTTGTTTGTTTTTTTCAAGTATATAAAATATAAAATAATATAAGATTTATAATATAATAAATATATTACTTCAATTCAACATAATAAACAGAATATTTATAAGAACTAAAAGTCTGTTTCTATGGGCATCATGACAGAGACGTATCTGAATGCATAGGCCCAAAATCCAGGATCCCCATATTGGATTGATCATAATACAAAATACAAAGAAATCTCCAGCATCCAGAAGCTTGAAATTACATTGCTGTTTCTTCCATCCCAATGAGTTTACGTGCAATGTTTCAACCAAGACAGGGGTATTTCTCAAGGGGTGCTGTGTGCATTGAAAAGTCGTATCTAATGAAATAATTAACAAAATGATTTCAAGCTTCTGGATGAAGGCGCTTTTTTTATATTTTGTATCTGATCTAAGCCGTCACGATCTGTTATATTCCGTTGGAACATTTCTTTTCAACCCCTGTTGACTAATGATGAGTTCATCAGATTTCCGGAAGAATTTTTTTTTTGTGGGTGGAATATAGCAACTACGCTATTCTAACCATTAAAAAAAATGGAAATCTGATAGAGAAGAACAAACAGGCTACTGTATACAATCCAGTAAAAAAAAAAAAAGAAACCATAAACCTGACGGATCCATTATAAGTCAATGAGGATTTAAATGAATACTTACAGACAAGGCCGGCCTTAGATATGTTCGACCAGCGCGGTCGCACAGGGCGCCAGCCGCCACACTGCAAGAGGGGCGCCAGCGATTGTGTGTATCCCTGCGCCGTTGAAACTACCAGCAGGGATATACACACACTAACTGCAGTCGCCTTTCCACCAGGGCGCTTCTTCACTTAGTGGTAGTCGCTACCGCTGTAGCAGCCATAGCGGCTGCTAGCGGTGACACCGGGCATGAGGGAGGTGGCGCCGCTAACAGCTGCTGTGGCTGCTATAGCAGTAGCGACGGCACTATAGCAGAGCAGGGAGGTATCTCACAGGGGGCTGTGGGGCACTACCAACCAGGGGGCTGTGGGGCACACCCTACCCGGGGACTGTTGGCTGTGTGGCACTCCCTACCAGGGATCTTTGCGACACTTCCTATCAGTGGGCTGTGCGGCACTCCCTACAGAGGGCAGTGCGGCACTCCCTACAGGGGGCTGTGCGGCACTCCCTACAGGGGGCTGTGCGGCACTCCCTACAGGGAGCTGTGCAGCACTTCCTACAGATGGATGTTTTGCGCACTCTACAGGGGGCTGTGTGGCGCACTCTACAGGGGGCTGTGCGGCGTACTCTACAGTGGGCTGTGTGGCGCTATCTACAAGGGAGCTGTGTGGCGCTATCTACAAGGGGGCTGTGTGGCTCAATCTACAAGGGGGCTGTGTGGCGCTATCTACAAGGGGGCTGTGTGGCGCTACCTACAAAGGGGCTGTCTGGCGCGTCCTACGAGGGGGCTGTCTGGCGCTACCCACAAGGGGGCTGTGTGGTGCTACCTACAAGGGGCTGTGTGGTGCTACCCACAAGGGGGCTGTGTGGCGCTACCCACAAGGGGCTGTGTGGCGCTACCTACAAGGGGGCTGTCTGGCGCTACCTACAAAGGGGCTGTGTGGTGCTACCCACAAGGGGCTGTGTGGCGCTAACCACAAGGGGCTGTGTGGCGCTACCTACAGAGGGAATCTGTGAGTGGGGGGCTGATGGTCATTTTACTGTCAGTGGTGGGCTGATGGTCATTTTACTGTGAGTGGGGGGGCTGATGGTCATTTTACTGTTTGTGGGGAGGTGGGGACTCTATGGCACTGCCTACAAGTGGGAGGTGGGTGACTGTACGGCACTGTCTACAAGGGGGAGGTGTGGGGGGCTGTATGGCATGATCTACAAAAAGGAGGTGAGGGATTATGGCACTGTCTACAGGGAGGCTGTATGTCAAAATCTACAGGGGGGCACTATACTGTGTGGGGGCCACTAAGCGGACATTATACTGTGTAGGGGTAACTTATTATTATACTGTATGGGGGCACTAAAGGGGCATTATCATTTTTTTATGGGGCATTTTTTTTTAATGATGGGGTGGGGCGCCGAAAGATCATTTCGCACAGGGCGCCATCTATCCTAGGGCCGGCCCTGCTTACAGATTAACATTAAGAGGAGAGTCAAGGGTTACTCTAAACTACTAACTTAATTAAATCTGGAATACAATATTTTTTTACAGGACAGAAATAATACACAAATTAATTTGTGATTTTTTTTTTTTAAATCAGAGAGATACATGGGGCTAGCAAATGTCAATCTGTAGATTGTAGATATGAGAGATAGCATACACTATATTCCTGATCAAATTAAATGATGGCATCTATTTACAGTATTCATATTTTCTTTAAAAGATCCTTCAAGATTTGAATTTGTTCTTATGCTAAAAACTAAATACATATTCTTTAATAATACTAAATGTACTATATGAGGCTCCATGCATTAAAATGTTGCTAAAGACTTAAATATTTCTCATGGCTTTCATGTAAATCACGGTCGTGTGCATGTAGTTCTATATAAAATGTTTATTATTTAAAAGTAATGCGCTTTTTTCTAAATATGCAAAAGAGGCTTTACTAGACAAATGGGTGCGAACAGCTGCGATTCCCCTGAGGTGGAGCTACCTCACAGTCTCTGACACTGTCCTATCAACATGAAGCTGCTTCACACAGTGTGAGAGACTGAGATGGAGGGAAGTGGGGTTCACTTCAAATAGTCATATCTCTGGCTGTGGGCCACCTAGAACAGTGGTTCTGGTGGCATATGAAAGATGAAATTGTAATCTTTCATATGGCACTGCAGTTCTACCTGTGAATCAACTGGAGGTATCACCAGTTTAAATCATAGTCGGGAATGGAAGCTGTATACCATATGATCACACTTCGTTGCTGGGCTGGGAAGGGGAGAACTATATGACGCTGATTGGACAGCGTCATACAGAAAACATTACAGCGCCCTGAGTGAAAAGAAAGAGTTACCTCCTAATTGGCTATTAGAACCACAATAACATCTTTAGAAAAATGCTCATAACTTTGCAAATAATAAACGTTTTTGAAAACAAATTACACTGTAGTTATCAGCAACATAGCGCCTATTAGGCTATGTTCACACGGGGTATTTTGCCGAGTTTTTTGACGCGGAAACCGCGTCGCAAAAATCGGCAAAAACGGCCCGAGAACGCCTCCCATTGATTTCAATGGGAGGCGTCGGCGTCTTTTTCCCGCGAGCAGTAAAACTGCCTCGCGGAAAAAAGAAGCGACATGCCCTATCTTCGGGCGCTTCCGCCTCTGACCTCCCATTGACTTCAATGGGAGGCAGAGGAAGCGTATTTCTCGCTGTTTTATGCCCGCGGCGCTCAATGGCCGCTGGCGTAAAACGGCGCAATAATTGCCGCGAAAATCGGCGTGCAGGGAGAGGAATATCTGCCTCGAAGTTCCAAACGGAATTTTGAGGCAGATATTCCTCCCCCAAAATACTCCGTGTGAACATAGCCTTAGATTAGTTAGGAGATAGGGCATTAATAAACTAGTGACAGATCTTTAAGCTGCCCCTGCTGAAGGGGGTGTCTCAGCTAGCTTTATACCTGATGCTTTGACACAACTGCGAAATTTAATTTTCATTTACATCACCATTGATTAGACATTGTATAGCACTGCTTTTTATTTACTTAATGTATGGAGTTGTGTTCTGGTCACTGTACAATATGTGTTTAGAGTTGAGCACTGTATGTTGGTATTTATGTAGGCATTGTATGTTATTTTTGCAGGGTATGGCGCTGGCGGCACTGTATGGCATTATTATTTAGACAACTATATGGAAGCGTTATTTGGCCAATAGTATGGCACTGTTATTTGGGCACCATACTTTGTCACTTGTTATTAGGCACTGTATAGTGTGTTTATTTTTACACTGTATGACTACACACCATGGGGGCAGGCACCAAAAGAAGGTAGCACACAGGGCACCATCCAATGTAAGGCTGGCCATGGCCTTAAAATGGCTGACCCAACTTCAAGTACTCCCCATGTGTTATTATTGTCGCAATTCCATACTGTAGGCATTTATACCACTATTCTTGTCAGGAGACAATTCTATAAGTGAAAATGAATCTGATACTGGGCAAAATGGATCCTCATGAGCCATATTATGCTGCTAGCAGTTTATAATAAAGTAGAAAGTGTTATAATTTTGTCACAACTTACATTACACTTGTGTATCCTTGTCAATGGTCCTTGGTAGAGTTTTGCTTTTAAAGCAACTGTTATTTATAAAACAGCCGTGTCACTTAGGATGTATCTTATATGTGTATTGCCTTCCGCGTTGCACTCGTGATGAAAAGCAGTGCTAATGACAGAGACACACACAATCCTCCTTTAAAAGACACGTGCTAGAGACGGAATGAGGATGGCAGTGTCAGCAGCTGAACTGATTTTGTGAAACATAGCATTATAAATATGTGGAGGCAGTTCTAAAGGTTATTTTAACCCTGGTAGTGGTCTATAATTCAGGAATTTTACTGACAAACTAATAATCAACTGCTTTATAAAGAATATTAAAAAATGTTTTCATTATTATTAGTATCATTATTTAGGAGAACAAGACTCCAAGCTCTAACCTCCAATATTTTATTTTCTGGAATAATGCCTGTACCACGCACAACACAGGGAAAACAGTGGGAGATCAGGAAGTTAAATGCATATCTTAAAGAGAACCTGACACTTGGTCATATAAGATAAACTGGTTATTGACCTGAATAGAGCTGTCTTCCTGATTTCAGCGCTGCTTTTCTTTTTTCTTGGACCCCTCCACTCCAGAGCTATGGCCCACTGTTTTGTTGGCTCCCTCTATGGTAATTTGCTGTAGTTAGCCAACTGGGAGTGAACTACCTACAAGCTGCCTCGTGCCGATAAGTCAGCATCAGAGGCAGGAAAGCTAACTTAATAAAGAGGAAGAAGAGGGGTCAGACTATATTGGTGGGTGAAGATGGGGGCTATGGGGGAAGACACATGTGAAAATTGTACGGCAAACTATGTTCACAAATGCAAGAAGTTAGCTGGCAAAATAGAGGAGCTTGAGAATTTAGTACTGGAAGAACATACTGATGTAGTTGATATTGATGATACATGGTTAGACTCTTCACATGATTGGACTGTAAATCTTCAGGGTTTTACACTGTTTCGAAAAGACAGGTCAAATAGGAAATGTGGTGGAGTATGTCTGCATGTAAGAAGTGATATGGAGGTGAGTGTGAAAGAGGCAAATTTTGAAGAAATATTGTGAGGATGTTTAAACATTGTGAGTGGAATTACAAAGGAAGGTAAACACAGCTCAAATATTTTTTGGTGTAATCTATAGAACCCCCAACATCACTGAGGAGATGACTGGCCAGCCATATAAAGAAAAGGGGAGGGTTGCACAAGGTGGTACTGTAGTGATAATGGGAGATTTTAATGACTCGGATATTGATTTGAGTCATGGTTCCGCTACACCAGGGGTGGGAAACGTCCGGCCCGCGGCATTATTTGGTCCGGCTCGGCCTCACTCAGACTGTGCTGCCGCCGCGTCATTCACTGCTTGGCTCCGTCAGCGGCGGTTTGAGTGATGTCGGTGTGTGCCGGCCCAAAAGTGGATCAGTACAGCCACCTGACCTGAGTCAGTGAAGTGAGGTCATGTGACCAGACTGGTCCACTCCCGGGTCCACTCAGTTATGTGAGGTAAGGTGACTGGACTGGTCCACTCCTGTCACAGTACGCCCTGACCTCACTCTGACCGCTGTGTCATTCACTCCTAGGCTCTGTCCGCGCCCCCTACTTACTCAAAGTGAGGTCCGAGTGAATTAAAGTTATTTTTTTCATCAAGGACATTTATGATATATCCAGAGGATATGTCATAAATGTCCGATAGATGCGGGTCCCACCTCTGGGTCCCAGTTCTATCTCTAGAACGGGCCCCTAAACACTGTTCTACCTCTTTGTGTTGTGCTGAAGCTTGTGATTTCCGACCATAAGGAAGGAAACAGCTTAGCTTGCTGAGCTACGCTGTTTCCGTAAGTCCCATAGATCTGAATAGTAGTTACGGAAACAGGGTAACTCGCATGCTGCGCTGCTTCCAAAACTGCCATTCACAACTATGGGAGTTACAGAAACAGTGTAGCTCAGCGAGCCACGCTGTTTTCTTATTCATGGTCAGAAATCATCAGGAACACAAAGAGGTGGAACGGGGTTTAGGGGGCCCTGTTCTAGAGATTCAGGTTCAGGTCCCAGAAGTGGGACCCTCATCTATCTGACATTTATGACATATCCTGTGGATATTGAGCCAAAAATAGGAAATTTTTGAAGCAGCACAAGTCCCGAGTTCCTTGTGTGGTGCACGCTGTCCAGCCAGGCAAACCTTCTCTGGCATAATGTAATTTCCAACAAAGCAGTAGGACAACAGCACACGTCTCCAAATCTTCAAAAAGATTTTATTGTCAAAACATCTTGCGACAAACCGACAACGTTTCGACCCGCAGTGAGTGAAGGGTCTTTCTGAGAAAGACCCTTCACTCACTGTGGGTCGGAACGTTGCCTGTTTGTCGCAAGGTGTTTTGACAATAAAACCTTTCTAAAGATTTGGAGACGTGTGCTATTGCCCTACTGCTTTGTTGGAATATCCTGTGGATATGTCATAAATGTCCCTGATGGGAAAATCCCTTTAAGTAAGTAAGTCGGAACAACTTAGGGCACATTCACACAAGTGGGAATATCGTCCGTGTGAAACCACTGCGCTCCAGCTGACCGATTCAGAAGCAACATCATCAATACCGGCTAACATCACACTCCTCACCAAAGGAAGCAGTTCCCGCCATCACATTAGGGGTGAGTTATTTAAATGTTTGACCAAATATAGCAGGCTAATTTTTAAGTTGATAATTTTGTATGGTCCGCGAATGATGTTATAAATATACAAATGGCCCTCGTCAGAAAAAAAGGTTCCACACCCATGCGCTATACCTACAAGGGAGAAAATTCCTCAACTTGTTGCAGGATAATTTTATGAACCAGTTTGTGGAAGACGCTACTAGAAGTGATGATTTGTTGGATTTGGTAATTTCTAATACAGTTTCTAATACAAATTTATGGCTCTTGGAAAGCGGGGAGGGAGGGAAAAACGAAAAAACAAAAGTAAAAAATGGATCAGTCCGGAAAGGGTTAATTAATTTCTAATAAAAAAAACAACACATTTATGACCACATGTGGGGTATAGCCGTACTCGGGAGAAATTGCTTTACAAATGTTCGGGTGCTTTTTACTCCTTGATTCTTTGTGAAAATGAAAAAATTCAACACTTTAGTGGAAATAATGTTGATATTCATTTTCACGGCCTAATTCTAATAAATTCTGCAAAAAGCCTGTGGGGTATAAATGCTCACTCTACCCCTAGGTAGATTCCTTAAGGGGTGTAGTTTCCCAAATGGGTTCACTTTTGGGGGGCTCTGCAAATGCGACATGACACCAGAAAACCATTTCAGCTAAATTTGAGCTCCAGAAGCCAAATTGTGCTCGTACCCTTCGAAGCCCTGCTGTGGGTCCAAACAGCAGTTTATTACCACATATGGCATATTGCCGTAATCGGAAGAAATTGCTTGAGGGGTGTAGTTTCCAAAATGGGGTCACTTTTAGGGGGTTTCCACAGTTTTGGTCCCTCCAGTGCATTGCAAACGTGACATGGCACTGAAAACTATTCCAGCAAAATCAGCCATCCAAAATCCAAATGACGCTCCTTCTCTTCTGAGCCCTGCTGTGGGTCCAAACAGCAGTTTATTACCACATATGGGGTATTGCCGTAATCGGGACATATTGCTTTACAAATGCTGGGGTGTTTTTTCTCCATTATTCCTTGTAAAAATTAAAAATGTCTATGCTTTTTCAGTAAAAAAGTAGATTTTCATCTTCACAGACTAATTCGAATATGTGGGGTTAAAATGATAACTATACCCTTAGATAAATTCCTTGAGGGGTGTAGTTTCCAAAATGGGGTCACTTTTGGGGGGTTTTACTGTTTTGGCACCACAAGACCTCTTCAAACCTGACAAGCGGCCTAAAATATATTCTAGAAAAAAGGAGGCCCCAAAATCCACCAGGTGCTCCTTTGCTTCTGAGGCCTGTGTATCAGTCCAGTAGCATACTAGGGCCACATGTGGTATATTTCTAAAAACTGCAGTATCTGGGAAATAAATATTGAGTTGCATTTCTTGGGTAAAACTTTCTGTGTTACAGAAAAAATTAATTTTGGCCAAAAAAAAAGGAAATTTGTAAATTTCACATCTACTTTGCTTTAATTCCTGAGAAACTCCTAAAAGGTTAAAACACTTTCTTAATGTTGTTTTGGATACTTGGATGGGTGCAGTTTTCAAAATGGGGTGATTTATTGGACTTTCTAATATATAAGGCCCTCAAAGCCACTTCAGAACTGAGCTGGTCCCTGAAAAAATAGCCTTTTGAAATTTTCTTGAAAATATGAGAAATTGCTGCTAAAGTTCTAAGCCCTGTAATGTCCTAGAAAAATAAACGAATGTTCAAAAAGCGATGCAAACATAAAGTAGACATATGAGATATATGAAATAGTAACTATTTTTCGTGGTATTACTATCTGTCTTACAAGCAGATACATTTAAATTTAGAAAAATGCAAATTTTTTGCACATTTTCTACAAATTTTGGTGTTTTTCACACATAAATATTAAATTTATGGACCAAATTTTTTTGCTAACATAAGGTACAATATGTCACGAGAAAACAGTCTCATTACTTGGATACATAAAAGCATTCCAAAGTTATTACCACATAAATTGACACATGTCAGATTTAAAAAAATCGGCTTCATCCTCAAGGCCAAAACAGGCTCAGTCCTGAAGGGGTTAAAAGAGGAATGGACTTGCAGGACAGAGTAATAATATCAACATTTTGCAAAGCATTAGAAGCATTAGAAGAGCAACTAAACTTATAAGGTGCATGGAGGATCTTAGTTATGAGGAACGATTAAAATTACATTTATTTAATTTTGAGAAGAAACATCTAAGGAGGGACATGAATAACTTGAATCATATATATTTGGCAAGGACGTGGTGTCCGAGGCACAGTTAGCTCCGCCCACAGCCCGACCTGCAAGAAGCCTGTGAGGAAGGCGATGTGAGTGCCAGTCTATCTGTTGTTTGTGCCTCTATTTGTCTGTGTGTCTCTGTGTTTATGTGTATAAGTTCCAGTATGTGTGTCTTTGTGTGTGCGTATTTGTGTGTCTAAGTGCTTATATATGTATCTGTATGTTTATAAATGTCTGTGTGTGCACCTACTACATTATCTGTACTCAGAGTTATCACTGTGAGTTATCTGTGGTGTTACATAGGACTGTAGGTAACATCTACATTATCTGTACTCAGAGAGTTATCACTGTGTTATCTGTGGTGTTACATAGGACTGCAGGTAACATCTACTACATTATAGGGTAACAAACGGAAGGAGGTCCACGTCCTTTACCCTGGGTGAATAATCTATTATTCAGCAAACGCTTCCACATTTTGCTTGGGTTTCAAGTTTTGGTAATTAGGTTTTAAAATACAATTATATTTTGTTATAATATTTTTTTACAAACATTTAACATTCCTTTGGCTAGCAAACCTGTGTAACAGGATTTCTATACTAGTAAGTATATATATATATATGGCCTGCACAAACAATATGGTGAAAGCTGTTCCATGTGAAATGCCCTCAAAAGACCAGGGGGCACTGCCTCCATTTCCAGAGGTGACAAGCCTTCTGTGCCATCGGAACTATGAATCTGTCGAATAGCCTACCTCAGGAGCTGGTCACAGCAGGAAGAGTAGATGGCTTCTAAAAAGAGATCGGGTATGTATTTATGTCCTTTTTTTCTTGTAAAATAATAAATAACATTGTGGCTTGCCTGCATCCTGCTGGGAAATGGTGTATTAACCTGCCCTGGTATCAGTAAGTAATGTCTGACCCTTTTCAATGATATGTTGTCAATTTTATTGATTTGTACTCTAAACTCAACAAACTACGTCCCTTACATTTTTTTCTCTATATACCTACTTAAAGGATTTGCAAGTATTTTAAGGTACAATTAACGTTGATTTATAATATAATTTCTTGGGATTAGGGTCTCTCACTTTTTTATGATCCTGCTGTTGTTACTCAGGTGTCAACAAGTTTTACTGGCTAGCCTATCTCTGAGTGAGTCTTTGGGTTTGAGCTTGTAGGCCAGCGGCCGACATACAGTATAACAGAGACAGCACCATATTTAAGACCCCCTTCCCCAGGACCGGCTCCAGGTTTATGTGGGCCCTTGGTCGATGCAGACTTAGAAGGCCCCTTTGCGGGGGAACTCAGTAAAATGGCAGAAAATGTCACTTTGTGCCCCCATCTAGACGTTAGTCCCTGTTTATGCCCCCATATAGAAGTTAGGCTCCCAGTTTGTATCCCCATAAATGTAGTGCCCTCTGTAGATAGTGCCACACAGCCCCCCCTCCCAGGTAGTGCCACACAACTCCCCCTCCCAGGTAGTGCCACACAGCCCCCCTCCCAGGTAGTGCCACACAGCCCCCCCTCCCAGGTAGCGCAACGCAGCCCCCACCTCCCAGAAAGCGCCACACATCCCCCCTCCCAGCTAGCGCCACACAGTCCCCCTCGTCCCAGGTAGTGCCACACAGCCCCCTCCTCCCAGGTAGGGCCACAAACCCCCCTCCCAGGTAGTGACACAAACCTACTCACCCTGGTAGTGCCACACAGTCTCCCTCCCTTTGGGTTTCCCTCTAGGAGTGGAATCCCCAGCCAGAGCATGAGCATTCCGCTTCAGGAGAAACCCCAGACGTCACTGTCCATACACTGACAGTATTGTCACTTCTACTAGCACTCTGCCTAGGACTCCTGCTCTGCTCCTGACATCACTATCCATATACGGATAGTGATGTCTGGAGCAGAGCTGAAGTCCCAGGTAGAGTGCTAGTAAAGGCTCTGGTCCGGTACTCCAGCTCTTGGGAAGCCCCTGAAATCACTGTCCATATATGGTTAGTGATGTCAGGGGCAACCCCAGAGCCAAAGTCCCAGGCAGAGAGCTACTAGCACCTGAGACACTGCTACTGACAACACTCCTTCTCTCCTCCCGACATCACTGTCCATATATGGACAGTGGTGTCAGGGGCTTCCCCAGAGATGGAGTCCTGGAGCAAAACCGCTAGTGCTCTGCCTGGGACTCCTTCTTTCCTCCTGACATAAGTGATGCAGTGATGATGGCAGGTACAGTACCCGGGTGCTCACGCCGGCCCTGCCCTTCCCCCGACACCCCAATTATGGTGCAGAGTTTTGTCACACATAACAGGGCTTTTCTGGTGTTTGTTAGCCCTCTTACTCATTTTTATAACTCTTAGACAAGCTTCCTACCCCATTGCTAACAATACATTTCCTCTAAAGAAGAGAATCCTGCGCAGTAACAAAGTGGATTGAGCTAAACAAAACTGGGCCTCCTTTTCCAAAGACTCCTATCAGCTGCATGGTCTGCCTCTAGGGTATGTTTACCCTGGTAGGTTTCGTCAAAGAGAGCTTTGACCAATAATATTGACTGCTGCTCCGATCACACCTGTTAGATACCTAGACAGTGTTAACTGAATATAAGAGGGCATATGGTGTGTGAATGGGGGTCACGTAACTGATGCTATTTCTAGTCCATTCACTTATCCCATGGATGCATAACACTGGACTGATCTGTGAGCTTTGACATTTTTTTTTGTTTTGACAGAAGCTGTTATAAGAAAGTATGTGAGCAGAATATTAAATACAGGTATGGAAGAAAATTGTATGGTTCCCTATTTTTTAAACAAAAAAAAAACAAAACAAAAAAAAAAGCTTGAATACCCCTTTAAATGAAAATGTCAGCTCTACTATAACATATTAATAGCAGGTGCCCCTTAACTGTAGGGGTGCAATAGGCTTTTCTTCATGACAAAATTCATTGTTAACCAACTTCTGTCCTTGCTCTATAATAAACTATAAGGGTTAGTTCACAAGTTGCATAAATACTGCGGAATTTCCGCAGCAAATACTGTAGCAGCAAATTTGATGCGATAAAACAAATATCATACACACGCTGCATAAATACTGAGCAAAAATAAAATGCTCAGAAATTGACCTGCGGTGCGGAATTCAATTGTATTTGCGTAAACGCTGCTTATTTGTTGCGGGTTACAGTAAAATGGGATTAGTGTATTAATACATTTTTTGTAAAAACTTCATTAGCACATATTGTTCTTAATTCTTATATCATAAATTATTATAAAAATGGATTAGCAAACATATAGCAATAATACTATTTACCAAGTACTACAATTATCTTCACTTATATCTGGAAAAGTTCTTACAATTATGAAATTTACTTTACTTTAACAAATATCATTTATGACATTCAGAAAAAATGGCCCCCTACCAGTTCTAAGAAGTACAATTAAGTTGTCACTACACAAGTGATTCCACTATTCCCATTTAATCTACATCCACCTTCATGAAATCTAAAACAATGTGTCAGCACTTTAAAAAAAAAAAAAGAATAAAAAAAAAAGTGAAATAATAATTACAGAGGATTGTCCGATAGAAACAACCATGAAGCTTATTAACCCCTCTAATATTATCACAATGAAGTTACCTGACAAGAAAACGGACAAATTATACTCCATGTGAATGTCTTTTATAATTGCTCTATTTGAATGTCTTTTATAATTGCTCTATTTCTGTCTACAGAATGGTTGCTGCGGAAAAACAAGGACTTTTTTTTTACTAAAAGTAGGAGAGCAAGCTTGACAATTTCTTTGGTTGATCCTCTGAGTTCCCAGAAGGACATTATTCCATTTTATTTGATTATATAAAAGATTAATATAGCAGGTTAATATGTATATACTCTAGCTGACTGCTGAAATGCAAGTATTATGTTATAAAACCACAGAACATAGAAAATTAAACGTTCATATAATTAATGAAACACATAAGAAAATGTTTCTACTAAACTTTTATAATCATTTGCTTATATTGTGCCTATATTGGGCTATATTGTAAAGCTCCAGACCACTTTTGTTAATAACTTCTTAGATAAAATGCACTCTTAATAGACAGCGGGGATAAAATAGTTGTCATTCTTTACTACTAGCCTTTTTGGGCAATTCTGATCTTCAAAACAACAAATCTGATCCAGTCTTGTCGGTAACCTGACTGGTCCTAGAACCATATTAAAGACTATGTACACCTTTGAAATTTTTTTTTTAAAGTAAAATTGTCCATCAGTGTGATTGTTGCAACTTCCTAAATACATTTTATTAAAAATTAACTTTTTGAAATACAGCTACTTTGTATTCTGTATACAAAGCAGCTGTATCGTTCGCTAAGAACTAAATCTGTCTCTGACACTCTGGATCGACCTGTAAGCGATCACATCTAAGTTATGAACTTAGATGTGATCGACAGCAGCTCGATCCTTCGTGTCGATCCGCTAACACTGAACCGATTAGTGCCGCTGACCTGACAGATACAGGTTTCAGAGCAAGATACAGCTGCTCTGTATACAGGATACAAAGCAGCTCTAGCTCAAAAAGTAAAAATGATTTTGAATGAAACGTATTTAGGAAGTTGTACCAATCACACGGATGGACAATTTTTAAAAAAAAACTATTTCAAAGGTGTACATAGCCTTTAAGACTTTCAACACTGTAAAACATATACTAGTATGTAACATACTAGGAACATGTTATTTTTTAATTCTCACAGTTAAGCTGACCATTCACTACATCACAAATGACAAAAAAAGGCAATTTAGACTTTTATTTGCTGACTGGTGATACCCTTAGACCGGGTTCCAACGGGACGAATACACTTCGTAAAAACTACGCAGCGTATCCGACCTGCAACCCGCAGTACATTCCGTCCAAAAACAGCACCACATTGTGGTGCGTCTTTTCGGACTAAATTTCCACTGCTGGAAGCACTCATACTTACGTAGGTCATTGTTATGGCGACGCGTCCCTCCATCGCAGTCCGGTCCAGCCTCCCTGGATGACGCTGCAGCCCATGTGACTACTGCAGCCTTTGATTGGCTGCAGCGGCGGTCAGATGGGATGTAACATCATCCCAGGAGGCTGGCCTCTGACGTCATCCAGGCCGGCCTCCTGGGATGACGCATCATCCCGTATGATCACCGCTGCAGCCTGTGATTGGCTGCAGCATTCACTTGGGATGCATCATCCCAGGAGACTGAACTGCAGGAAGAAGGATTACGTTCTGGGGAATTTCCACACAGATTTCCGTTTACACTACGTGGGAACCCGGCCTTAAAGGGTTTATCCCACAATTAGATGTTTTTACAAAAAGGACTGGACCCTCACAACTAGCTTAAATAGAAGGCCCCATGCAGCAATAAACCTACTTTATTCTTGCTTTTTATGTATTTTGCGTTTCTTTTTCCTATGCGTGCAGCCTTCTTCATAGAGAAGAATGTGCGGTCCTGCTTCTGATACCATGTAACACTGGGAAACTACAGATCCCAGCAGCACAGTGTCTACTCTTGGTTCCAGGTACCTCCATGACCATTTGCTCCCTGTATACTAATTTTCTATTACTGAGCAAATGGTGCCTTTTATGAGGAAGAAATGATAATGTGTGGACCAGGGGTGTTGCTAGGGTCCGAAAACATCTGGGCGTAAAGGCCTCTTTGTGTTACATTTTGCATAATAAAAAGTAAAAAACAAGTATATGTACATAAATAGCCAATTTTAATCCTGCAAACATAATTGTATCAGTTTGAAAGGTTCAAAACAATAAGAGAGTTTACAAACATACATGTGGAGACACCTACTCTGAAATCTACTGTGCTGTGTAACATGTCAGAGTGTGTTTTCTATGGTTACACAGCACAGGAGCTGTCAGAGCCGGCAGTAAGAGCTGCTGACAGATCCTGCCATGACTAGTACAGTGGTATAAGACTAGTACGGAGAGCAAATGGTGCCAAGATGAGGTATCCTCTTCGTTGCGCACTCTGCTGCAGCTGCCAGACAGCCAAGTAACGCTTAGTGGAGGCAGGTGAGAAGTGAAAAGCAGAGAGACACTTTCATGTTTTCCTGTACTGAAGATGAGGCAACCGCGCATGCGCAGTTTCCCTGCAGAGGGGAGAGACAGCGATTCCAGAGAAAGACTAGAAGGAGTAACTGTGCATGTTTGACCGCCGAGCCTAGAACTACTAGAGGACGTCTCCAGTAGCAATGCTAGGTAAACGAAAACGCGCCATGTGGTCTTTGAGGGGGGAGAATTAGGTAACAGTGCATTTTAGAAAAACAAAGTATTTGCTAAATGTAATAATTTCATGACTAGACCACACGGAGCCACTAATGTGATTTTCGGAATACCCCTTTAAATGGGTTTTACCAAAATCGACAATTATTGCCACTCGTTACAGTGAGGAGGAGCTTGACTGGAGTGGGAGTTGAGCATGCGCCTGCCGCTCCATTTAATGTATATGGGACTGAAGGAAACAGTCGAGCGCTGTACTCAGCTGTTTCTGTCATTACCCTGGACTTTAAATGGAGCGGCAGCTCCACTCAATGTCCTCACTGTGGTCGATAAGAATGGAGGAACGGGAGTTCAGGACCCCTGTTCTTGCAATCGGTGGGGGTCCCAGTGGTAGGGTCTACAGCAATCATTTATAACCTATCCTGTGGATAGGTGATAATTGTTGATTCTGGTACAACCCTTTTAAGTGACACAAAAAAGCATGACAGACTCTGATAGAACACCAACGTGTTAACTTAAGATTGGTTATGGGTTATCTGGGCGCCAACACGTAGTCTTATTCTCATTAAAAGTATTACATTTAGTACGCATCCTGTCTGAAGATATTTTTAATTCTCCTTGTTTGAGTTGGTACCCAGATGACCCGTTACTGCTACTTTTGAGTCCACCCATCGGTAAATCAAAATGTACCTTATCAAAATTGCTGTCGAGCAGGCAGGAGCAGCGGACCTACCTATACTCGCAATAGAATTGTACCTACAGTAATCTTGCACAGCAATACAATGAAAGCAGTTACCTGTTGTATGGTGTGCTTTTTCACTGCATGGTTCTTGAATTACTAAGTTATCCATAATCAAAATAGAGATGAGGCAGCACTTCTAAAATACAAAGGGATTTATTCACCCACCAGTGCGACATTTCAGTCCAACCGGACCTTTCTCAAGCTTGAGAAAGGTCCGACTGGACTGAAACTTTGCACTGGTGGGTGAATAAATCCCTTTGTATTTTGGAAGTGCTGCCTCATCTCTATTTTGTTTGTGGATATCTGCTGTGGGACTTTGTATTGGGTCCCTCTGAGTCTTGCACCCAGCATTTTTACATCTTTCTCCGGTGCTGTGACAACCACATTTTTGTCTGAATTTCTAAGTTAGGCCTTTTTCACACGACCGTGTTTGGTCCGTGATATACAGACCGCATGTTGGCCGCATTTCCCGGACGGAACACAGTTCAGGGACCCGGGCTCCTAGCATCATAGTTATATATGACGCTAGGTGTCCCTGCCTCCCCGCGGAATTATTGTCAGTATTGGGTATATCACGGACTGAACACGGTTGTGTAAATAAGGCCTTACAGGAACACCATCCTTCATGATCTTCTATGGTGTCTTTTCTTGTTCGTTGTTGAGTGCAGACGTTGCCAATACCTGGAAAGTTGTAATGCCAAATGACAGAAAAGGCAAAAGGCCAAGGTAGAGATCAATCTGCCACATAACTGTAAAAAAACAAAACGCTGTTTTGGCATAAATAACTAATAATAGACTATAGGTTCTGGGAGAATTTCCCAGTATGTATGCCAATTTTTGACCCAAAACGTGGTATGAATCTAAATTTAAGAAATTAAATATAGATTTTTCTTGATCATGCACAGTGCTTAGCAAGAAAAGAAAGTCTTTAACTGGTTCCCGACCGCTGGCTGTGTATTTACGGGCAGCGGTCAGGGTCCTTAAAACCCGCGCCATAGACTATTTACGGCGCGGGTTTTAGCTTGCTGTCCCAGCGATCAGGCAGCTGAATGTCGGGTCTCCGGCTCTCAGTGACCGCTGGGGACCCTGAAAAGAGGATAGAAGCAGCTTTCGCTGCTTCCATCTTCTCGGATCACTTTTACACAGCGTTCAATGCGCGCTGTGTACATGAACAGAGCCATCGGCAGCGCCGCTGCCTCTATTGGTCCCGGTGATCATGTGACTGGTCACATGATCGCTGGGATACCGTTAGTGGCAAACTGCTGCTGGGTCTTACAAGACCCAGCACAGCCCTATTAGTGACAATAGTGACTAACTATGAGAGGGCTGATTTCCCCTGTAACTGCTAAAATGTAAAAAAGCTTATTTTTTTACTATTATTTTCAAACTTAAAGCCAAAAAATTCTAAAATAGCAAAAAGGATGTGTATGAAAACGATAAAAAAATAAACCTGGATTGTCTACGGAAAAAAAACATTGCAGAAACCACGTCGCTAGCACAGCAAATAAAAAAGTTATTGCTGTTTAACTATAGAGTGCTAAAAAGGGCTAAACGGTGTCTGGTCCTGAAGGATCAAAATAGCCCGGTCCTGAACTGGTTAATACAACTCCCAACTAGAGATGAACAATCAATTCTACACAAATCCGGTTTGTTTTGAATTTCCCAAAGGTTTCAGATTTTAGGCAAATCTAAAACTTTAAGGATTTGTCCCACACAAACCGATGAAATAGTAGCCACCATTTTACAGTTTGAAGAAGACTTAGGGTATGTTCACACGAGGTCATTACATCCGTAATTGACGGACGTATTTCGGCCGCAAGTACCGGACCAAACACAGTGCAGGGAGCAGGGCTCCTAGCATCATAGTTATGTACGACGCTAGGAGTCCCTGCCTCGCTGCCGGACAACTGTCTCGTACTGAAAACATGATTATAGTACGGGACAGTTGCCCGGCAGCGAGGCAGGCACTCCTAGCGTCGTACATAAGTATGATGCTAGGAGCTCGGCTCCCTACACTGTGTTCGGTCCAGTACTTGCGGCCGAAATACGTGCGTCAATTACGGACGTAATGACCTCGTGTGAACATACCCTTAGGCTTTATTCACACGAACGTGTTATATTCGCACGGACCTATGTAAGTGAATGGGGCTGTTCAGACTGTCAGTGAATTTCACGCAGCGTATGTGCGCTGCGTAAAACTCACGACATGTCCTATACTTGCCCGTGATTTGCGTAGCACACACCCATTGAAGTCAATGGGTGCGTGCAAATTGCGCTCGGCACACGGAAGCACTTCCAAGTGCCGCGCGTGATTCGCGCAACAGGAGTAAAAATAATGAATGAAAACAGAAAAGCACCACGTGCTTTTCTGTTTGTCAACATAAAACTAGAGTGTCATAATAATGCCGGCTGCGGGAAAATCACGCAGCCACGCACCATATGCTGATGCCACACAGACCTTTTGCGTGCGCAAAACGGACACGTATGTGTGAATAAGGCCTTAGAGACAGAAAATATGGACCACATGACCTTGAACAGCGGACTGGTGGGCTTCCCCATAATGCCTTTCAGGCAGCACTCCCTCTAAGGCCGGATTCACACGAGCGTGTGCGTTTTGCGCGCGCAAAAAAAACGTGGCGTTTTGTGCGCGCAAAAGGCACTTGACAGCTCCGTGTGTCAGCCCCATATGATGCGCGGCTGCGTGCTTTTTGCGCAGCCGCCATCATTATGACACTCCGTTTGGATGTTTGTAAACAGAAAAGCATGTGGTGCTTTTCTGTTTACATTCATTCTTTTACTGCTGTTGCGCGAATCACGCGCGTCCCACGGAAGTGCTTCCGTGTGGGGCGCGTGATTTTCACGCACCCATTGACTTCAATGGGTGCGTGATGCGCGAAAAACGCAGACATATAGAACATGTTGTGAGTTTTACGCAGCGGACTCACGCTGCGCAAAACTCACGGACAGTCTGCACTGCCCCCATAGACTTGCATAGGTCCGTGAAAACCACGCGGGCTGCACGGACGCAAATCACGTTCGTGTGAATCCCCCCTTACACAGCCAATCATGAGATGTATAGGTGTGAATAACTGATGACTCAGTGGATGACTCAGTAGATAATTTAAATCCTAGTGCTGATAGAGTGCCGCTGATACTACTAGCCCTACAGTGCCACACATCTCCTGTGTTGTCAATCATGTATAATTTGATCATTTGATAATCATGATAATTTTTGGACTGCTTGTTAAAAAGCCATTGCTTCTATTGATACCGCCATGTGTGTATAAACACCAGCAGACATCTGCCGACAAAAAAGTTATACATTTTTGCACTGCTTTAGCCATTGCTTCTTCCGATATGACTGTGTATGTATAAACGTCGGCAGGCATCTGCACCTTAAGGGCATGTTCGGACGTGGCAGAATTTTTCCGCTGCAGATTCTGCCTCACATTCGCGGCTATCACTCAACGAATCTGCAACATTTGCATATTTTACAGTTTGTTCAGACATTGCAGATTTCACAGCAGACTTACCGCAGATTTCAGCCTTTGCATTGCAAAAGCTGAAATCCGTAGTGAAAATCTGCTTCTTCTCTGCTGGCGGTCATGCATGCTGCGGAATGAAATTTCTGCACCTCAGCCTATTTTCTGCAACGTCTGCACTAAATTACCTAAAAAGCCATAGAAAGTAATGGAAAAAAAAAAATCTGTTGCGGATCTCTCAGCAATTGCGCCACGTCTAAATGTGCCCTAAAAGGAATCAATGTTTGAAGCACTTTTTAATAAAACATTTGCTTCCTCTAATACCATCATGTGTATTAACAATGGCAGGCATCTGCCCCAAAAGGGGATCATATTTGGACCACTTTTTAAAAAGCCATTGCTTCTTTCGATATCACCGTGTGTGTATAAACACCAGCAGGCATCTGCCGTGAAAAAGGATAATTTTTAGACCTTTTTAAAAAAAAAAAAACATAAAAAAAATCAGAAAGTGCAGTGTTTTTAAACAGCCTGTTTGTTACCACCGACTACCATCCGCAGGGCCGGCGTTAGGGGGGGGAAACTGGGCAATTGCCCCCCCATCCTCTTAGGGCCCCCTGTCCACGGCTGCTACGGGACCCAAGGCATGAGGGGGCCTGCGCCGCCGGGCCCATAACACCAGGGCCCCGGTGCTAGCGACAGCCACATTCACTTGTATCTGCAGCCTCAGGACGCATATACAAATGAATACTACACTGTGTTCCAAATTATTATGCACATTGGATTTAAGTGTCATAAATATTTAATTATTAGTTTTTCAATTAAACTCATGGATGGTATTGTGTCGTAGGGCTCTTTGGATCATTGTAATCAATCTCAGACACCTAAGATAATTAGTTTGCCAGTTGTGCCCAATCAAAGGAAAACTACTTAAGAAGGACGTCCCACATTATTAAGCAGGCCACAGGTTTCAAGCAATATGGGAAAGAAAAAGGATCTCTCCGCTGCCGAAAAGCGTGAAATAGTGCAATACCTTGGACAAGGTATGAAAACATTGGATATTTCAAGAAATCTTAAGCGTGATCATCGTACTGTGATAAGATTTGTGGCTGTTTCAGAGCACAGACGGGTTCGTTCAGATAAAGGCATAATGAGGAAGGTTTCTGCCAGACAAATTAATAGGATTAGGAGAGCAGCTGCTAAAATGGCATTGCCAAGCAGCAAACAGGTATTTGAAGCCGCTGGTGCCTCTGGAGTCCCGCAAACCTCAAGGTGTAGGATCCTCTAGAGGTTTGCAAGTGTGCATAAAGCTATTATTCGGCCACCCCTAAACAATGCTCACATGTAGAAACGGTTGCAGTGGGCTCGGAAATACATGAAGACTAATTTTCAAACCGTGTTGTTTACTGATGAGTGCAGTGCAACCCTGGATGGTCCAGATGGATGGAGTAGTGGATGGTTGGTGAATGGCCACCATGTCCCAACAAGGCTGTGACGTCAGCAAGGAGGAGGCGGAGTCATGTTTTGGGCTGGAATCATGGGGAGAGAGTTGGTAGGCCCCTTTAGGGTCCCTGACGGTGTGAAAATGACCTCTGCAAAGTACGTAGAGTTTATGACTGACCACTTTCTTCCGTGGTACAAAAAGAAGAACCGTGCCTTCCGTAGCACAATTATCTTCATGCATGACAATGCACCATCTCATGCTGCAAAGAATACCTCTGTGTCATTGGCTGCTATGGGCATAAAAGGAGAGAAACTCATGGCGTGGCCCCATGTTACCTTGACCTCAACCCTATTGAGAACCTTTGGAGCATTTTCAAGCAAAATATCTATGAGGGTGGGAGGCAGTTCACATCAAAACAGAAGCTCTGGGAGTCTATTCTGACATCCTGCAAAGATATTCAAGCAGAAACTGTCCAAATACTCATAAATTCAATGGATGCAAGAATTGTGAAGGTGATATCAAAGAAGTGGTCCTATGTTAACATGTAACTTGGCCTGTTAAGTTTATTTTTATTGAAAGAGCTTTTGATTTCTGTAAATATGACCTCCTGATGCTGCAAATTCAACAAATTACCATTTTAGTTCTCTTTACAACCTTTAAAATGTTTTGATCTCTGTTGTGCATAATAATTTGAAACAGGGCATTTTGAGTTTTTTACTTCTAAAAAAACAACTGTTATCATTAGATTTGTTCAATAAAATTTGCATTATGATGGCTTGAAGATTATGCTGACTGTCATTTGCATCGACTATTTAGGAAAATCAGCGAAAAATAATATTTGCATAATAATTTGGAAAGCGGTGTATATACTATATATACACAAGGGAGAGGGGCTGAGTGGCACTATATATAAGGGGGGCTGTGTGGCAATATCTACTAAGGGGGGCTGTGTGGCACTATCTACTATGGGGGGCTGTGTGGCACTTTCTACTAGGGGGCTGTGTGGCACTATATACAAGAGGGGAGGAATGTGGCGCTATCTACAGGGGGCTTTGTGAGGCGCTAACTACAGGGGGCTATGTTTGGCGCTATCTACAGGGGGCTGTTTGTGGCGCTATCTACAGGGGGCACAAAGGGGGCATTACTGCTGTGGGGGCACGGTTAATGATGGGGAACGTTTATTGTGTCGAGCACTGAAGGATCATTATTACCATCTGGGGCAGTGTGGATTACGAGTTTGTTTGGAGGATGGGATATAGGTGTGGAGGATGCTGGAAAAGCAAGAAACCACCATGTTTGTGTGTCAAATTCTGCAGAGACGAGTCACGACTGGAATAAGTTGTCCCGGTGGACTGGATCGGATGGAGAAAAAAAAGGGAAAGTGAACGACTCTAATCAGAGCAAACATCACACGGGAGTCACTAGATAAAAATGTGCTGTAAGCACTTATATCGTATGCAGAGCTCTTGTGTATAACTGGAATATTCCACTATATGGTCACTACATGGTGGTAATATTGGCCTTTGTATAGTGGTTTTTATTCAGTAACTGTATGGGGGTATTATTCAGTCACTATGTGGTTATGGTGTGGCTCTATTATTTGGACCTTATTATTGGTAATATTGGTCTTATAATAGTGAGTTTTGTTCAGTAACTGTATACAGGTAATATTTCATCTGGTATAGTGGTATTATTTATTAACTGTATATAGATCATTTTTTGTGTAAGATGGGGGGACATATGCCTTGGGTCTTTCAACACTCCTGGACGCGCTAGAAATCAGTGATGCAGTTTTCTGCACACCGCCACACACCCACACGGGCAGATTGGTCATTGTAATTACCGGGAAGATTCCTGGTGGGCAGCTGGGCAGCCTGGCCGCCCATCCCTCCTCCTTTGCGGTTACATTTATTTTCAGTATGTTTTCTCCATGGCCACCCGCTGCCCGGCTACTGGCCAGTGTGAGAGAATTACGAGTGGCGGACGGCCACGGCGCTGATGCACACAGAATGTCCTGACGCTGGCCAGACCTCATGCTGACCGCGCGCGCACTTCCTGTCAGGAGCGGGGCAATGACTGTATTACACAGCCGCAGCCGCAGCCCCGCTCTATAACGGCAGAAATCAGAGAAACCGCTCATCTCCGCCGCTATTCCCCTGAATGCTGCAATCACAGTGGACCGCAGCATTCAGGGGAATTCCTGTGACGCGATCGAGGGCCATACCATATATGGGCAGACAGCCCAGGGTCTATTGAAGGACCCCAGGGCTGTCTTACCATATTTCCTGTTGTTAGGGCATACTTAGGTATGTCCTAACAACAGCCTATGTACTATCCGTCCACAGGCTAATGTACTGGCACATATCTGATATATGCCAGTATATTAAAGTTTAAAAATAAAGTAAAAACAAAGTAATGTTAAATAAAAATACACACACCTTTTTTACAATAAACATTAAAATAAGTCTCAACACATAAAATATACACATATTCGGTATTGGCGCGGCCGTAATAAACTGCGCAACAATATTTTTGCATTATTTGTGATGTGTACGCTGTAAACAAATAAAATAAAAACTGCTTTCTATCACTTATTGTGGGGCACGAGGTGCGATGATGAATTTAACTTCCATGTGCCTCACATTAACAGTAATTAACCCCATCATGTACCTCACACATTAACCCATTATGACTGAGAAACCTGATGGGGTTAATTACTATTAATGTGAGGCACATTCAAAATGCAGCATCACACCTCGTGCCTCACATTAGAAAACAAAAGAACTTTTTTTTTTATTACTGTAAACGAAGTATCGGTATTGAAGTCCAAATTTTGGTATCGTGACATCCCTACACTGTGGGTCGCGTCCCCCTGGGGGTTCGTGTGAAGACCTCCGGGGGGTCGCAAGTCACTCACCGAAGTCCCGGTTCCATTCAATCCTGGAGCAAGGAGCTGACATCTCCTTAATCCAGCATTCACTGTGTCCTGAGCGGCTCGACGCAGGCAGGCGGGATGTTGCGACATCATCGCGCTACGTCACTTATAGCACAGACCGGAGGAGGTGAAGGATCCTCCACCCGACGTGGGAACGGGGACAGGTAAGTAATTATGCTATTTTTTTGTTATGCACATATGGGGGCATTATACAGTATGGGGGGGCTGAGATGGCGGGGGCATTATACTGTATGGGGGCTGATATGGGGGCATTATACAGTGTGGGGAGCTGATATGGGGGCATTATACTGTATGTGTTAAAGAGGCTCTGTCACCAGATTTTGCAACCCCTATCTGCTATTGCAGCAGATAGGCGCTGCAATGTAGATTACAGTAACGTAAAAATAAAAATTTTTAAAAAACGAGCATTTTTGGCCAAGTTATGACCATTTTCGTATTTATGCAAATGAGGCTCGCAAAAGTACAACTGGGCGTGTTGAAAAGTAAAAGTACAACTGGGCGTGTATTATGTGCGTACATCGGGGCGTGTTTACTACTTTTACTAGCTGGGCGTTGTGTATAGAAGTATCATCCACTTCTCTTCACAACGCCCAGCTTCTGGCAGTGCAGACACAGCCGTGTTCTCCAGAGATCACGCTGTGTCGTCACTCACTTCCTGCATCGTGTCAGACGAGCGAAGACACATCGGCACCAGAGGCTACAGATGATTCTGCAGCAGCATCGACGTTTGCAGGTAAGTCGATGTAGCTACTTACCTGCAAATGCTGATGCTGCTGCAGAATCATCTGTAGCCTCTGGTGCCGACACGATGCAGGACCTGTGAGTGACGTCACAGATCTGCACTGCCAGAAGCTTGGCGTTCTGAAGAGAAGTGGATGATACTTCTCATCAGAACGCCCAGCTAGTAAAAGTAGTAAACACGCCCCGATGTACGCACATAATACACGCCCAGTTGTACTTTTACTTTTCAACACGCCCAGTTGTACTTTTGCAAGCCTCATTTGCATAAATACGAAAATGGTCATAACTTGGCCAAAAATGCTCGTTTTTTAAAAATAAAAACGTTACTGTAATCTACATTGCAGCGCCTATCTGCTGCAATAGCAGATAGGGGTTGCAAAATCTGGTGACAGAGCCTCTTTAAGGATCTGCCAGGCACAGCTTCTGTATCCACACCCATAGGTAATAAGTCTGCACCTGCTTCTATGTCTGTGAGACTGACTCCATCTTCCACCACTCAGGATGGCAGGCTTAGGAGTGGGAGAGCCTATCACAGCCTGGCCAGACGGAGCTAGCTCCCGCCCTCTGTCTATTCTTACCTGCCTTTCCTGTTCCTCCTTGCTGGTGATTCTTCTCTGTTGGTTTCCTGGCCCTGCTGCAGCTTCTTGAACTACTTGTCCCTGCTTCGTATTGACCCTGGCTTACTGACTACTCTTCTGCTCTGCGTTTGGTACCTCGTACACTCCTGGTTTGACTCGGCTTGTTCACTACTCTCCTGCTCTGCGTTTGGCACCTCGTACTCTCCTGGTTTGACTCGGCTCGTTTACTACTCTTGTTGCTCACGGTGTTGCCGTGGGCAACTGCCCCGTTTCCCTTTGTTCTGTGTTTCCTTGTCTGGTTGTCTGTCGTGCACTTCCTGAGTGTAGGGACCGTCGCCCAGTTGTACCCCGTCGCCTGGGGCGGGTCGTTGCAAGTAGGCAGGGACTGCGTGGCGGGTAGATTAGGGCTCACTTGTCTGTTTCCCTATCCCTGTCATTACAGTATGGGGGGCAGATATGGCATGGGACTGATAAGATGTGGTACATTATACTGGGGGGCTGATATGGGGGAATTATACTGTATGGGGGCTGATATGGGGAGCATTATACGGTATGGGGCTGTTATGGGGGGGCATTATACTGTGTGGGGGCAGCTTTTGGAGCATTATACTGTGTGGGGGCATTATACTATGGGGGCTGTTGGGCAAGGCGTCTGGGCATAGGCGCGCACAGGGGTCTGATGATGATGGTGGTGTTGGGGAGTGGTAGGGGGGCCCAAGCTGAATTCTTGCACCCGGGCCCATGAGCCTTTAGCTACGCCCCTGCGTCACCCTCAATACTAGTCTCTGCCTCTCCCTCTCCGAATACCTGTTGGAGTGCGGCGGCGGCAACATCATTATTGTCTTCCGGCTCCTGAGCTGAGCCGACTTACATTTAAGAAGAGTGGCCACCAGCCAGTCACACCCAGGAAATTGAGCTTGTGTGAGTGACAATTTTTGAGTGTGTCTATGTGTTTTCGGCTGACATGATCACTGAACTAGGGGCTGACAATCAGCCCCACCCCCAAGGCTACATAAGTGATGAGTCTCCCTAGTACAGAAATCACGTCAGCCCACAGAGAAGTAATCAGCCCCTGGACTAGAGGCGGATTACATAAGTATGAGCTGACATGATTTCTGTACCAGGGGCTGATATAACTTATGGAGCCTAGGGGCTGATTATAAGCCTCTAGTACAGAAATCATGTCAGCCCAGGATAGGGGATACATGTGTACCGTTGGAACCCCAAGCGATGAGTAGAATGGGGGGGGGGGGATCAAGAATAACCTAGAAGCACAATGATCCTTGAGAGTAATTTTTCAAGATAATTTTATTATGTATAATTCATATGCAATTTTCTCTTGCAATTTTTTCTGATATGCGATTTTTTCACGACGTTTCGACCTAGCCTAGGTCTTTATCACAATCGCTATAAATGAAGAAATAATAATAATAATGTAACGTATACAACATGTGTAATGACATAATAAAACATAATGAACAACTGAATAGAGTATCCACATATTACAAAATATGAAACATATGTCCAAACATAATATGCAAAGTCCAAAACGGACATAGTCAATAAAGCATACATATTGATCAATAATTCAACATATAAAGTTAAAGCAATATTGCAATGTATCAACCATGAGTATTGTGGAGATATTCATGTCGTTCTAAGTAAAGATACACATGAAATACAGTATATTAATACTATCGCATAGAAATAAGAATTAGTGATGAAATAGGGCTATCACATGAATAACGTTGATAATAAGATATTAAGGATATTCAAGAAGACACTATGGCAGACAAGTTTATAATGGTACACATTCCAAAAGAATGGTGATATCGATAAGGGGTGCAAATATGATGTCCCCTCCGACCATACCATAAAATACCGGTAGTAATATTCTGTGCTCAGAATGAAGTATATGAAGAAGGAAAATAAATGTTATTAAATAGAGTCCAGAGAGTCAGCATACCTGGTTATGGTGTAGATATAATGTGGAATGGCGTCTACCAGACGCTCTTCAGATTATGGTCTGTAGGTGGTATCCCCGAAGAGGTGTTTAAATATAGCGCGACCCCACCGGATATCCGGTGTGTGGAACGCACACGGCATCCAGCGCAAGCGCACTACACACAGCAACGCTGTGTACTTGGAACGCAAGCGAAATCCAGGATGTCAATATGGACATGATCGCTGGTTTAAATGAAACGATATCGGTGACGCTGAGATGTCCTAGCTATTATGGTAAGTAACTTTCTCAATTCCAGGTGGAGAAATGGTCCTTACAAGTACATCAAGTATGATCTGACTGTATTATAGTATTGGGAAAATAAATGATAATAAGCCATATGATGAACATATGTGAATAGACTCCAATGTAATTATGAAATACTGATAATGAAGGCAAAGAGAAAACAATAAATAATATACAGGTGGATTATATGAATAAACTAGTATAGCCAATGTATGTGTAAGAAGAAAAAAGAAGGAAGAAAAGGAAAAAAACATCATAATAAAGAAAATCATATATATGAATAATAAGCAAAGTAAACAGAAAAGTAAGAAAAGTGAACCGGTTTTTATGGTACCTGTATCTGGTCATCTAATCGATCTCAAGTTTCCTAACGTGCCTGAAAGAGATGAATGTAGGTGTTAAACACGAAAAACTGAAGAATCAGCGGGAATGTAGACAATGTTCAGGAAAGAAGATCATATTCCCTATTGAGACCTTTAGGTGCAAGAGTCTCAAGTGTATGTATCCAATATGATTCTCTTGTTTTTAGTCATTTAATGTGATTGCCACCCCTTCTAGGTCTGTGTACCTGCTCAATAACCTGGAATTTTAATTGAGAAAGGTTGTGATTAAATTTCTCAAAATGCTCAGGAAGGGGTAACCAAGTTTTTTTGCATCGTATAGTGGACTTATGACTAGACAACCGACCCTTAATGTGTTGTGTGGTCTCGCCTACATAGACCAGACCACATGGGCATTTGATGAGATAAACCACAAAATTGGAATTGCATGTGAAATAACCTTTTACCGGAAAGGTCTTGTTATAATGTGGATGTTGAATCTTATCACCCTTAATGATGTTAGAACAACATGCACAATGCAAACAAGGGAAGGTACCATGGCGTTTAGTTTGAAGAAAGGTTTGACGAGGGATCTTCGTAGAGCTGCCAATATCAGCTCTAATGAGGCGATCACGAATGTTAAATGATCTTTTGGAACACATCATCACTGGACTAGTAAATTCTGTGATATCAGGATAGGCCGTGTGTAATGCTGGCCAATGCTTCCGAATGCTCTGATATAATTTGTGTATAATCGGATGATACGTAAGTACTAATGGAAATCTATTTTGTTTTGGTTTATTAGTAAGTGATGTGGTCCTATTAGTCATGATTGATCTATCCAATTCCTGTGATAGAAGTGATGTAGGATACCCTCTCTCCTCAAATTTAGTAGCCATTTGATGTAATCTGGTAGTTCTTGTATCAATATTGGATACAATCCTGGAGACTCGAGTGAATTGTGATCTTGGTAAAGATCGTATCATTTTACTCGGATGACTGCTATTGTAATATAGCAGACTATTCTTATCTGTTGGTTTAGAATAGAGATCAGTAGTAAGAAATCCTTCTTGGTCCTTTATAATGGTGGTGTCTAGAAAGCAGATATTATCTTCACTGTGATTCAATGTAAATTTCAATTTCTCTCTAACCTTGTTTATATGATGAAAAAAATTGTCAAGAGATACTAGTGGACCATCCCATATGCAAAAAATATCATCAATATACCTGTACCAGCATATTGCATGTTGTAGAAATAAAGAATTACTGTAAATGTATTCTTCCTCAAAGAGAGACATGTAGGCGTTAGCATAAGGAGGTGCAACGTTTGAGCCCATGGCTGTTCCGCAAACCTGTACGTAATAGTCATCGCCAAATAGGAAGAAATTTTCATGTAAGATTAGATTGAGTAATTGAAGGCACAGGGATATTGAGTTAGTATTCATCGTAGTTGAATTGAGTAAATGTGTGACCGCCTGTATTCCCTTGTAATGGGTTATAGAAGTGTAGAGGCTATTAACATCTAGAGTAACTAAAATGCATGTGGGATTAACCCTTGAAAGCTCCTTTATATTTTGTAAAAAATGGCCTGTATCCAAGATAAAGGATCTTGTAGATTTAATTAGGGGTGTTAGTATTTTCTCCAGAAAAATAGACAATGGTGAGAGGATAGAATCCGTGGAAGCTACTATGGGTCTGCCTGGTGGATTTTTTAAGGACTTGTGGATTTTAGGTAAAATGTAAAAAACAGGTGTTATGGGATAAGGGTTCAATAGAAATTTGTGTGTCTTATCGTCAATTGTTTCCCGTTTTTTGAAGTCCTCTAAGATGACAGAGATTTTAGCATGAATTTTCATTGTAGGGTCACTATCGATTTTGATATAAGTATTGCTATCAGATAGTTGTCTCTCTATTTCTGTAATGTAATCCTTTTTATCCCACACCACTATCGCCCCACCTTTATCGGCTGGTTTAATGACAATTTCCTTGTTGTCACTCAAAGATCTGAGAGCATCTGATTCCATTCTCGATAAGTTATACTTATGTGGAAATCGTCCCAATCTATATTGGGCCAAAAGGGATGCAGTATCTCTCTTGACCAAATCTATGAACGCCTCAGTGGCATGATACACTTTGGGAGGAGAGAAATGGCTATGGTTGCGTAAGCCTAGTTTGTCGATGGATAGTGGTGTGGGACTACTAACTGTGGACACAAGCGGGTTAGTATGCAAATTGACATCTGATAGACCAAAATGGGTTTTCAATCTTAGACTTCTATAGAAACTATTAAGTTCCTGATCCAAGGTGAATGTATTGCATGAAGAAGTTGGGCAAAAGGATAAACCCTTCTGTAGAACCGAAAGTTCAGCAGGATCCAAGGTATGGGAGGAAATGTTCACTACCCAATTATTGTCCTTACCTGGGACCTTGTCTGTATCCCAGGTTCTCAACTTCTCCCTTCTCCTATACGACCTTCGGTTTGGGCGCTTCTGCCCCTGCGGTTCCCTAAAAAATGTTGAGAACGATAAACAGGTCTTTCTATAGATGTGTCGCTCCCTGAAGTAGACCTGTTGCCAGGCGCAAATCCTCTGCGTGACCGCCATGAATTGGAGGATTCCTGCCATCTATAGACTGTATTGTTGGAATAATCGTTGGCGTTTCGTTGGAATTTCTCCCTTTTCCTCAACTCCACTTCTTTGGTATAATCTTTGATGGCGTTATCTGTGCGATTCTTTAGGGATTCCCATTCACTACTTGATAATAATTCAAATTTATATGTTGAATTATTGATCAATATGTATGCTTTATTGACTATGTCCGTTTTGGACTTTGCATATTATGTTTGGACAAATGTGTCATATTTTGTAATATGTGGATACTCTATTCAGTTGTTCATTATGTTTTATTATGTCATTACACATGTTGTATACGTTACATTATTATTATTATTTCTTCATTTATAGCGATTGTGATAAAGACCTAGGCTAGGTCGAAACGTCGTGAAAAAATCGCATATCAGAAAAAATTGCAAGAGAAAATTGCATATGAATTATACATAATAAAATTATCTTGAAAAATTACTCTCAAGGATCATTGTGCTTCTAGGTTATTCTTGATCTTTATTGTGGGTTTTCTAGCCCAAACCTCTATAGCACCAACACAGCGTTTATTGAGGTGTGCATCCTTACATATTTGATAATATTATTGCTTAGTCTTGATAAGGTGCACCCATATCCATATCCAGATGACGTCGGAAACGTTTGCATATGATCAATCAACCACCACGTCTATACTATCGCAAGTAACGAATTCGGGAGAGTTTCTCCGTATTCCACCTGAAGAGCTACGCACCAGGGACTACGAAAAGGAATTACGTAAATTCACTTCTCAGGATTTACATTGTGTCACATTGGCAGAATATCACCGTCTTGGTAGAATCCCACGGGGTTTACGCAGTCACCTGAGACCAACATTATTTTCGGAAGACCGACAATACTGCGATCAATTTCAAAAAATACTAAACAAGTGTTCTCTGGATTTGATTTTACTTACAATTGAATACTTACAGAAGTCCATCAAGGAATCATCAGAGAAAATCAAAAATTTGGAAGTACAACTATCTTCATCTTTATCAAGTAGTGAATGGGAATCCCTAAAGAATCGCACAGATAACGCCATCAAAGATTATACCAAAGAAGTGGAGTTGAGGAAAAGGGAGAAATTCCAACGAGACGCCAACGATTATTCCAACAATACAGTCTATAGATGGCAGGAATCCTCCAATTCATGGCGGTCACGCAGAGGATTTGCGCCTGGCAACAGGTCTACTTCAGGGAGCGACACATCTATAGAAAGACCTGTTTATCGTTCTCAACGTTTTTTAGGGAACCGCAGGGGCAGAAGCGCCCAAACCGAAGGTCGTATAGGAGAAGGGAGAAGTCGAGAACCTGGGATACAGACAAGGTCCCAGGTAAGGACAATAATTTGGTAGTGAACATTTCCTCCCATACCTTGGATCCTGCTGAACTTTCGGTTCTACAGAAGGGTTTATCCTTTTGCCCAACTTCTTCATGCAATACATTCACCTTGGATGAGGAACTTAATAGTTTCTATAGAAGTCTAAGATTGAAAACCCATTTTGGTCTATCAGATGTCAATTTGCATACTAACCCGCTTGTGTCCACAGTTAGTAGTCCCACACCACTATCCATCGACAAACTAGGCTTACGCAACCGTAGCCATTTCTCTCCTCCCAAAGTGTATCATGCCACTGAGGCGTTCATAGATTTGGTCAAGAGAGATACTGCATCCCTTTTGGCCCAATATAGATTGGGACGATTTCCACATAAGTATAACTTATCGAGAATCGAATCAGATGCTCTCAGATCTTTGAGTGACAACAAGGAAATTGTCATTAAACCAGCCGATAAAGGTGGGGCGATAGTGGTGTGGGATAAAAAAGATTACATTACAGAAATAGAGAGACAACTATCTGATAGCAATACTTATATCAAAATCGATAGTGACCCTACAATGAAAATTCATGCTAAAATCTCTGTCATCTTAGAGGACTTCAAAAAACGGGAAACAATTGACGATAAGACACACAAATTTCTATTGAACCCTTATCCCATAACACCTGTTTTTTACATTTTACCTAAAATCCACAAGTCCTTAAAAAATCCACCAGGCAGACCCATAGTAGCTTCCACGGATTCTATCCTCTCACCATTGTCTATTTTTCTGGAGAAAATACTAACACCCCTAATTAAATCTACAAGATCCTTTATCTTGGATACAGGCCATTTTTTACGAAATATAAAGGAGCTTTCAAGGGTTAATCCCACATGCATTTTAGTTACTCTAGATGTTAATAGCCTCTACACTTCTATAACCCATCACAAGGGAATACAGGCGGTCACACATTTACTCAATTCAACTACGATGAATACTAACTCAATATCCCTGTGCCTTCAATTACTCAATCTAATCTTACATGAAAATGTCTTCCTATTTGGCGATGACTATTACGTACAGGTTTGCGGAACAGCCATGGGCTCAAACGTTGCACCTCCTTATGCTAACGCCTACATGTCTCTCTTTGAGGAAGAATACATTTACAGTAATTCTTTATTTCTACAACATGCAATATGCTGGTACAGGTATATTGATGATATTTTTTGCATATGGGATGGTCCACTAGTATCTCTTGACAATTTTTTTCATCATATAAACCAGGTTAGAGAGGAATTGAAATTTACATTGAATCACAGTGAAGATAATATCTGCTTTCTAGACACCACCATTATAAAGGACCAAGAAGGATTTCTTACTACTGATCTCTATTCTAAACCAACAGATAAGAATAGTCTGCTATATTACAATAGCAGTCATCCGAGTAATATGATACGATCTTTACCAAGATCACAATTCACTCGAGTCTCCAGGATTGTATCCAATATTGATACAAGAACTACCAGATTACATCAAATGGCTACTAAATTTGAGGAGAGAGGGTATCCTACATCACTTCTATCACAGGAATTGGATAGATCAATCATGACTAATAGGACCACATCACTTACTAATAAACCTAAACAAAATAGATTTCCATTAGTACTTACGTATCATTCGATTATACCCAAATTATATCAGATCATTCGGACGCATTGGCCAGCATTACACACGGCCTATCCTGATATCACAGAATTTACTAGTCCAGTGATGATGTGTTCCAAAAGATCATTTAACATTCGTGATCGCCTCATTAGAGCTGACATTGGCAGCTCTACGAAGATCCCTCGTCAAACCTTTCTTCAAACTAAACGCCATGGTACCTTCCCTTGTTTGCATTGTGCATGTTGTTCTAACATCATTAAGGGTGATAAGATTCAACACCCACATTATAACAAGACCTTTCCGGTAAAAGGTTATTTCACATGCAATTCCAATTTTGTGGTTTATCTCATCAAATGCCCATGTGGTCTGGTCTATGTAGGCGAGACCACACAACACATTAAGGATCGGTTGTCTAGTCATAAGTCGACTATACGATGCAAAAAAACTTGGTTACCCCTTCCTGAGCATTTTGAGAAATTTAATCACAACCTTTCTCAATTAAAATTCCAGGTTATTGAGCAGGTACACAGACCTAGAAGGGGTGGCAATCACATTAAATTACTAAAAACAAGAGAATCATATTGGATACATACACTTGAGACTCTTGCACCTAAAGGTCTCAATAGGGAATATGATCTTCTTTCCTGAACATTGTCTACATTCCCGCTGATTCTTCAGTTTTTCGTGTTTAACACCTATATTCATCTCTTTCAGGCACGTTAGGAAACTTGAGATCGATTAGATGACCAGATACAGGTACCATAAAAACCGGTTCACTTTTCTTACTTTTCTGTTTACTTTGCTTATTATTCATATATATGATTTTCTTTATTATGACGTTTTTTCTTTTCTTCCTTCTTTTTTCTTCTTACACATACATTGGCTATACTAGTTTATCCATATAATCCACCTGTATATTATTTATTGTTTTCTCTTTGCCTTCATTATCAGTATTTCATAATTACATTGGAGTCTTTTCACATATGTTCATCATATGGCTTATTATCATTTATTTTCCCAATACTATAATACAGTCAGATCATACTTGATGTACTTGTAAGGACCATTTCTCCACCTGGAATTGAGAAAGTTACTTACCATAATAGCTAGGACATCTCAGCGTCACCGATATCGTTTCATTTAAACCAGCGATCATGTCCATATTGACATCCTGGATTTCGCTTGCGTTCCAAGTACACAGCGTTGCTGTGTGTAGTGCGCTTGCGCTGGATGCCGTGTGCGTTCCACACACCGGATATCCGGTGGGGTCGCGCTATATTTAAACACCTCTTCGGGGATACCACCTACAGACCATAATCTGAAGAGAGTCTGGTAGACGCCATTCCACATTATATCTACACAATAACCAGGTATGCTGACTCTCTGGACTCTATTTAATAACATTTCTTTTCCTTCTTCATATACTTCATTCTGAGCACAGAATATTACTACCGGTATTTTATGGTATGGTCGGAGGGGACATCATATTTGCACCCCTTATCGATATCACCATTCTTTTGGAATGTGTACCATTATAAACTTGTCTGCCATAGTGTCTTCATGAATATCCTTAATATCTTATTATCAACGTTATTCATGTGATAGCCCTATTTCATCACTAATTCTTATTTCTATGCAATAGTATTAATATACTGTATTTCATGTGTATCTTTACTTAGAACGACATGAATATCTCCACAATACTCATGGTTGATACATTGCAATATTGCTTTAACTTTATATGTTGAATTATTGATCAATATGTATGCTTTATTGACTATGTCCGTTTTGGACTTTGCATATTATGTTTGGACATATGTTTCATATTTTGTAATATGTGGATACTCTATTCAGTTGTTCATTATGTTTTATTATGTCATTACACATGTTGTATACGTTACATTATTATTATTATTTCTTCATTTATAGCGATTGTGATAAAGACCTAGGCTAGGTCGAAACGTCGTGAAAAAATCGCATATCAGAAAAAATTGCAAGAGAAAATTGCATATGAATTATACATAATAAAATTATCTTGAAAAATTACTCTCAAGGATCATTGTGCTTCTAGGTTATTCTTGATCTTTATTGTGGGTTTTCTAGCCCAAACCTCTATAGCACCAACACAGCGTTTATTGAGGTGTGTATCCTTACATATTTGATAATAGAATGGGGGGGGGGTCGGAATTCCTCTTAAACGCTCGATGAGAATGGAGCAGATCTGATATTGAGCATGGAGAGCCGTAACTGCACGCTGGCAGTGCAGTCACCAAGACAACCGTACGACGCCCCGTGAGTATCATGAATTTTATGCCCAGTGTGCAGTTACGGACTCTCCACGCTCTATGTCAGATCGGGTGGGAGTTTAACTTTAGAGTAGGGCTGGGCAATTAATCTAAAAATAAAAATAACCGAAACTGAAATTTAGCGCAATTAATCCACGTCATCTTGTGCGTTTTTCTCAATTATTTTTATTTTTCCCAGGCATAATTTTGTGTGGAGAGCAGTTATAGATCACATTATACTGTGTGGAGGCAGCTATAAGGGGCATTATTCTGTGTGGAGGCTGATATAGGGGGCATTATACTGTGTGGGGGCAGCTATAGGGGCATTATAATGTGTGGAGAGCAGCTATAGGAGCATTATAATGTGTGGAAGGCAGTTATGCATTATACTGTGTGGCGGGCAGCTATGGGGGATTGTACTGTCTGGAGGGCAGTTATGGGTGGCATTATACTATGAAGTTATGGGGAGCATTATACTGTGTGGAGGGCACCTACATGGTCATTATACGTGTTGCGGCAGCTATGTGGCATTATATTGTGTGGTGAGCACTATGGAAGCAGTGTCAAGGGTATGTTATATACAGTAGTATACAGCAGGCTCAACAATAAATATTAATTTCAATGGTGTAGCATGCAAATAGGGTGTGTGGTATGAAAAAATGGGTAGGGCCTAAATAATCATTCATTAATCGTAATCGAGGTTACATGTTCAATTCATCGTGATTTTGATTAAGGTCATAATCGCTCAGCCCTACTTTGGAGGTACACTTTAAAGGCCAAAACAGGCTGGTCTCTCAAGGGTTAAGGGGCCTTAGACTATGTTCACACAGAGTTTTTTTGACGTGTTTTATGACGCGGAAACCGCACCGCAAAACTCGTCAAAAACTGCCCTAAAATGCCTCCCATTGATTTCAATGGGAGGCGGGGGCGGTTTTCTCCCGCGAGCTGTAAAACCGCCTCGCGGGAGAAAGAAGGGGCATGCCCTATCTTTGGGTGTTTACGCCTCTGACCTCTCATTAACTTCAATGGGAGGCAGAGAAAGCGTATTTCGCGGCACTCAATGGCCGCGGGCGAAAAACGCAGCGAAAATCGGTGTGCAAGGAGAGGAGAATCTGCCTCAAACTTCCAAACGGAATTTTGAGGCAGAAATTCCGCCTGCAAAAAACTCTGTGTGAACATAGCCTTAGGCTACAGCACTTCATTTTTACGGCGCTCTAGTACAAGTGCCCTAATAGGATGCCTGTCAAATTTACACTGACAGGCACAATATACCACGATCAAACGATAGTATGTTCAAGTACCTAACCAAATGCCCTTTTTATGGAAAAACAAGAACTACATATAATTGGTATTACCGTGTATGTGGTTTTTTTTCATCTTGCCTACCAAAACACAGAATAAAATCTGATAAAACTGATTATGACCGAATTTCGTCCCATATATTTCACAGTCACAGAAGCCGCTGCAGAACGGTACTCCTAGATGGGACACGGTTAGATTGTGCCTCTCATTCGCAGGAAAGTTCCCAATGGTAAGGACTACTGAGGTGTGGAACAGTGGGGATATAATGAATATAATAAATACATTTGAATTCTTGAAAACAAGAGAGGCAGAGCAAGAATACACCACTGTAGTAGGCAAGGACCACCTACAACAGTGGTGCGTTCCCACCTTGTCTGTGCCTCTCTCTGTGTTGAACTATACTGGCTGCTGCTGCCTACTAGCTTAGTAATATCTCAGAGGATTCCCACCAATTTTTGGTAAATCATATAATTAAAGGGGTTTCCCACAATCATCGATAATCACCTATTAACAGCATAGTTTATAGTTGTCTTACATTTTTTTACATGGCCTCTTTAAGTTCCCAAGCCACCTCTGCATACCGCCTTCTGAATTGACTGCATTATTGATACTGTAAGTGTGTTCATATCAGTGTTTGGTTTCCTTTGATATGTTCCGTCAGACCTTTCCATCGGAGGAACCCATCAACGGAAAGGCAAACGGAAAAGATAGCTTTCGTTTTCATTACTATTGATTTCAATGGTAATGATTCCGCTGCTAATGGTTTCCGTTTGTCTCCATTAAGTAAGATTTCAGTTTTTTTACGGAATCAATAGTGCAGTCGACTGCGCTATTGTTTCCGCAAAAAAAAAAATAGAACGGAGACAAACGGAAACCATTTGCAACAGAAACATTACCATTGAGATCAATGGTAATGCAAATGGAAGCTATGGTTTCCGTTTGGTTTCCTTTCATGGGTTCCCCTGACGGAAAGGTCTGATGGAAGCCATCAATGAAACCCGGACGCAGATGTGAACCGGCCCTAATTCAGCATTTGGGGGCCACACTTTGTTTAAAACCAGCCCTGACCATCTGTTTAGCCATAGCCATACATGTTTATGTCACTTTGACATTACTAATACTGTCAGCATTAAAGAGATTGAAAGAGGCTGGATACAGTCCTAACAGATCTCAAAGTGTCAAAGATGACTTTTCGAGGGCAATAATTTTTGATTCGCAACTAATTTATATGGACCGAATCGAATCTGACGGCCGTCTTTAAGAATAGCAATAGTGGTGAATATTTGAATTAACTGTAGTCACACCTGAATTGTCAGGTGGTAAGCTTTAATATGTAAAATGTAGTTAGCCTTTTAATGAGGGATTCATTTTATTTTTTCTACCATCTTCCAGCTTTAAAAAAAAAGCTTTGGAAACCTGACCTAAATACATAAATGAATACTGACTGCCAACCCTATAGACCTAAATTGCTGTCATAGTTTTATTTCCAGGGCTGCACATACATCTAACTTTGAATGGACAAATCAAATCCTCACATGGATTAGAATTATATTAGCTAAATGCCTAACAGCTGCTTCAGAAGCATGAGTCTAGATGAAGCAACCAAGCTTTAAATCTGTGCAAACGGCATGAAATGCACATAATGAAACTGATTATGTTACTACTAACATTAATATGGCTGTGGACAAAAATAACACACCAACAAATCCTCTAGTAATTTAAACAACTGATGAGAAACACATCTTAACAGATGGACATTTTGAGGCATAGAGCTCTAATAAATTAACATTGTGATCAAAGAAAAATTCAAAATTACTAATCCTCAAGAAGTAAGAGTCATAATCTTCATACAGAAAGACAAACATTCATGGATTAGACATGACTTTGCTCAAGGAACCTTGGGAATATCAATGAATATCAATTTGAAAGCTATAAACAGAAATACCACTGGTTATTTCTGGTAAATATTGTAACAAAACACCAGCTGTCGGCAATCAGTCATTTATTAATGTTTAATTACTATATCTTCCTTAGTTCAAGAAACTTTAACCCCTTAATTTTGGCCTTGAGGACAGAACAATTTTTTTAGATTTACCTCTTTGCATCCCGACACTCATAACTCTTTTATTTTTTGTACGACGTAGTTGTAGGAGACTTCATTTTTTGCGGGACGAGTTGTACTTTATGTAGGTAACATTTTTTTGGTACAAATACATTATCGTTTAATTTCTATACATTTTTATTTTTGCGAAAATGCAGAAAAAAAGCAGTTCCGCAGCAGTTTTAATATATTTTTTTTTACACCATACACCAATCATCATAAATAATGTTATACATTTGTTGTTTAGGTTGTTACGGTCGGGGCGATACCAAACATGTCTATATTATTTCATGTTTTGGGACTTATATTTTAAAAAAGTTATTTTATTATCAAATAATGTGTTTCTGTGTATTTTTTTTACTTTGTATTTATTTATTTATCATTATTTTTTTTACATTCATTTAACTTTTCTTTTTAATCCCATAAAGGGATTTATCATTTTGATTTTGATTTTGTAACTGTAATGTACTGGCATAGATCTATATGCCAGTACATTAGTTGTGTACTCATTGTGCACAACCAGTTGTTAGGGCATACCTCAGTATGCCCTAACAACAGGAAATATGTTCAGACAGCCCTGGGGTCCTTCACTGGACCCTGGGCTGTCTGGCCATATGAGTTGTGGGCTTTGATCGCGTCACAGTTATCTTCTGTGACACGATGAATGTGCAGTCCCCCCTCTTTGAATGCCGCGATCATCTTTCATCGCGGCATTCAAAGGGTTAACGGCGGAGAGAAGATGTTTCTCTCCTCTCCGCTTTCAGAGCGGGGCCGTGGCTGTGTATTACAGCCGTTGCCCCGCTCCCGATCGCGCGCACAGACGCGCGCAGAGACGGCTGTCACACAGGATGAGAATGCTCATCCTAATGCGCGAACTACTCGCCGTTCAGGACGAGCATTCTCGTCCTGTGTCGGCAACCAGTTAAGGTCCTGTTCACATAGAGTTTTTTTTGCAGGCAGAAAATATCTGCCCCAGAATTCTTTGTGGGGTTTTGAGGCAGTTCTTGAAGTGCCTGCACTTATTTTTCTGCTTTTTTTACCCGTGGCCATTGAAGCTAATGCAAGGTCCAAAATGCTGCAAAAAACGCTCAAACATGAGCGCCGCTCTTTTTTCCTGCTACCCATTGATTTAAATAGGAGGATAGAGGCAGAAGCTGTGGCAAGAAAGGACATGCATTTTTAAAAATCAATGGGGGTCGATTTTGGCCAATTTTTGGCGCTGATTCTGATGCGGTTTTCGCATAAAAATCAACGCTAAAATACACAGTGTGAACTCACCCTTAATGTGCATATTATTTGCGCTTGAAAGGACATATTTGTAGAATAAAAATAAATTTAACCCCTTAACATGTAAATGACTAAAGAAAGACATTATTGTGAATTGTATTATATCATATTGAAATGATTCAAATTTCAAGGAAAAAATAGTACTCTATTAAGAAAACCTATAGAGATAGTTGAACCTCTATGCTACCAATTGGTTTGTGAACTAGGGTACATAGTCCAAGGACCCTGCTATTCTTCACCAAAAAGCAGTTTAAAAAGTGGGGACTTTGTTGTTTGGATTTCCTGGAGGAGTCACTGATTGGTGGCAGGTTTGCTGCAGAGAATGTCATAGAAATAACAAAGAAAGCCAATGCATAGGTAAGGACAGGGCCGATTCTAGCTTTTCTGCTGCCTGAGGCAAAAATTTAAACGACGCCCCACAGATCTTAATTGACATCCCCCTGGTTGTTCCACATCACTACTAGCCTCCTCCAACTCTTGCGGATGCGTTGCTGCCTTGTACACCCCTGGCATGCACAGTGTAGCATTGAAGTTGGGAAATGTGGGGTATGTCAATCAAGCATGGAAAGGTGGGTTTGGAGGCAGGACTATGTGACTCTTCATTATAGCGGCACCACCTCATGACCCTTTAATGAGTAATTAGCATACAGTATGCACAATTTAAAAAGTTGATTTTATAGATTTTGCTGCATTTGAAAAAAACATACAGTGGAACATTTGTAAATATTGTCAGGTCAGATGGTGGTTCAAGTTGTTAAACCACCTGACAGGTTCCCATTAAATATACAATGAATTAAAAACAATTCCATCTGCCCTGCAATTTTGTTATTATTAATATATCCTATATAATTACAGCATCAGAACCAAGCTCTAACATAAATACAGTACCAAGATCAATACATATATACAGCACCAGAACAAAGCTCAGTACATTAAATACAGCACCAGAACCTAGCTCAGTAGATATATGCAGTACTAGAACCAAGCTCAGTACATATATACAGCACCAGAAGCAAGCTCAGTACATATATGCAGCACCAGAACAAAGCTCGGTACATAAATACAGCAATAGAACCAAGCTATGTACATAAATACAATACCAGAACCAAGCTTAATACATAAATACAGCAACAGAACCAAGCTCAGTACATATATACAGCACCAGCACAAAGCTCTGTACAAATATACAGCACCAAAACAAAGCTCAGTACATATATACAGCACCAGAACAAAGCTCAGTACATATATACAGCACCAGAGAAAAGCTCATACATATATACAACACCAGAACAAAGCTCATATATATATATTCAGCACCAGAACATAGCTCAGTACATAAATACAACACCAGAAGCAAGCTCAGTACATAAATACAACACCAGAACCATGCTCAGTACATATATACAGTACTAGAACCAAGCTCTCTACATATATACAACACAAGAATGAAGCTCAGCACATAAATACAGCACCAGAACCAAGCGACCAAGTAGCATAAAATTACAACTCCCAGCATGGCCCGGACAAGGGTAAGGATATGCCGGGAGTTGCTGTTTTACAAAAAAATCATACCACCCATCATCTCACTGCAGATCATACAGTGACTACAGTACTAATTAGAGGCAGAATAAACATTTACATTAAGTGACTCACAGGTGACGTCTTCTCCGATTCTAGTTGTTCCTTTTTCTCTTTTTTTTTCTCCATCCGGTTTAGACCTCGATGATGACTTCTGCCGGCCACAGCCCATTTCAGCAGTTTGCCACTCAAATGTCTTCAGCTTCTCACTTTTTAAACATTTTGGCACCTATAAACGAAGATAAAACTCTCATGATGCCACACACTACGCCCCTAAATATAATAGCACCATACACTGCACCTCTAATTATAATAGCGCCATACACTGTGTACCTGATTACAATAGCACCATACACTGTGTCCCTGATTATAATTGTGCCATACACTGTGTCACACACACACACACACACACAGTGCCCCCATAAATAGTGCCCCCGATAGAGCGCCTGTAGATAGTGCCCTAAATAAATCCTCCTATAGATAGTGGCCACCATAGATCCCCCTGTAGATAGTAGCCCCTGTACATAGTGCTTCACATACAATCACCCTGTAGATGGTGCCTCACATATAGCCCCCCTTGTAGATAGTGCCCCACATATAGCCCCTCTATATATAGAGCCCTACAAATAGCCCCCCTTGTAGAAAAAAATCAGAGGATTGGAGCAGCACTGTGAGCAAATGCCTGACTAGGCTGGTGCAAAGCTTCAAAAATAAAGGAGTGACCTCTCCTTATGTGTTAGATATCCAAAAAAGAGAACGTGAAGCAGCACTCAAATAAAGTGAATTTATTCATCCAACATGGAACCACAACGTTTCACCTCCTCTATGAAGGCATTTTCAAGTGAAAATGCCTTCATAGAGGAGGTGAAACGTTGTGGTTCCATGTTGGATGAATAAATTCACTTTATTTGAGTGCTGCTTCACGTTCTCTTTTTTGGATAGCCCCCCTTGTATATGATGCCCCACATACAACCCCCCTGTATATAGTGCCTTACATATAGCCCCCCTGGTAAAAAGTGCCCCACATAGAGCCCCCTGTAGATAGTGCCCCACATAAAGCCCCCCTGTAGATAGTGCCCCACATAAAGCCACCTGTAGATTGTGGCCCACATATAGCCCATTCCTGTAGATAATGCCACTCATATTTTTAATAGAAAAAAAACAATTTTACATACTCATCTGATCACGTTCCCGCGTCGCAACCTGGGGATTTAAATCTATATAACAAATTTGTTAGACTTTCATAAAACGTCATTAGTGTGCCCGCCAGTGCAGTGGATTCATTGCTCCTATCTATATCTATATCTATCCACCAGCGTGCCATCACCAGTTGGGAATACAAGAAATAAATATAAAGATTTGGCACCGCCATACCCCCCATGCATTTAGGAGCTTGTAACAGACTAATACTGAACCTAGAAGCACCACCCTACCAATAAAAAGAACTAAGAATACTATCTAGGTGTTTAAAGAATCTTTTGGACAACACAACAGGACAGGCATGAAAGAGGTACAAAAAATTTGGCAAATAGATAATTTTAAATAACTTAATCCTGCCATACATTGACAGCGGAGGTTTTTCTATGTACTGAGATGCTTTTCAGTGGTCACAACCAATGGGTCAAGATTAAGTTCACCATACCCTGATACATTAAGGGAGACCCTAATCCCCAGGTATGTAAATTGGGAGACTACTTGCAACGGTACAGGGAGGCTATGTCGGGAGCAATAGCCAGGAGTAAGGGAAAACAAAACAGATTTAGCCCAATTCACCAACAAGCCAGAGAAGCTACCAAATCAATCAGTTCAAACAAAGAAGCCAGGGAGGGAACATCATCCGCCAAGTATACCACTGTGTCATCGGCATAAAGAGATATTTTTTCCGTTATGCAACCTCTAGTAATACCATGTATTTCAGTAGAGTGGCGTATAGCCACTGCCAGGGGTTCTATTGCAAGGGCAAATAATAACGGGGAGAGTGGGCATCCCTGACGCGTACCACGTTTCAATGCAAAGGGTTCAGATATATCCAAATTCGTTCTCACCCTAACACAAGGACCCTCGTATAAGAGGCAAACAAGAGCCATAAATCTCGGGCCAAAATTCAACTTGGAAAGAAGCATCCAAAGATAATGCCACTCAACCGAGTCAAAAGCCTTGTATGTATCCAGAGCGTGAACTAACCCAGGTGACATGTCATGCCTTGCCGCATCAATATTCAAAATCAGTCTATGTATGTTAATGTCAGTACTTTTTCCAGGCATTAAGGCCAGTCTGATCCGGGTGAACTAAGGATGAAATTATCTTCTTTAATCTGTGGGCAAGAATTTTGGCTAGTATCTTAACTTGAGAGTTAATAAGCGATATAGGACGATACGAGTCCGGTAGAGCAGGGTCCCTCCCTGGCTTCAACAAAACCACTATAACCGCCTCCCGCATGGAGGCCAGCAAAACGCTCAACTCAAGAGCCCCAGAATATACGTCCTGAAGTCTCAGTACCAAACTATCACAATTGGCCCTATACCACTCACCCCCCAACCCATCAAGACCAGGAGTTTTCTCAGACAGCAACGATTGAATAGCTGTTCATTATCGACAATTGGACCATCCAACTCCAGTTTCTGCTCGGCAGATAGACGCCATAAGGGAAGTGATGTTAAAAAATACTCCATAATATTAGATGAAACACAACATTTCGAACTATACAGTGCTAAGTAAGTCACAAAATACCTAATTTATATCCTTTGGGGCAGTACACAAGGTACCCTCCGAAGAGAGAGAGTATGGAATAGATACACAGGGACCTCGACAAGTAAGCCATGAGTTTACCATTCTTGTCACCAAATTTGATTTCAATGGGAAAAACTGCTTTCTGTTCCGACGGGGCGTTTTTTACACGGCCGTTTTTCAAAACGGGCGCGTAAAAAAACGCTCGTGAAAAAGAAGTTCATGTCACTTCTTGAGCCGTTTTTGGAGCCGTTTTTCATTGACTCTATATAAAAACAGCTCCAAAAACGCAAGTGTCTTAAAAAACGTCTGAAAATCAGGAGCTGTTTTCCCTTGATAACAGCTCTGTATTTTCAGACTTTTTTTGCTAAGCCTGTGAACATACCCTAACAATAAACTAGTAAGTTTTAAAATCCTGTGATGTTCTGCACAGTGGTGTGTTTGTGGTACATCCGGCAAGGTGCTTCAAGGACTTGGGGAATGGTTAGCACAGACAGAAGGATAGGAGAGATTAATTTATTTGACTTAGAATTGGCCCCGTTGATCGAGAGTGGGGAATTGCACTGCACAACTTGGAACCAGAAAAGAAGATATTGTCACTACAATAGAAAGCTTCTGCTACATTGGACTACAACCTCCAAGGAGCAGTGAGGTTGAAGTTTGAACTGTGAACAGGGAATAGCTATAGTTATTTGTTTTTTATACAACCTAGGAGAAGGTTGGTGTCTTGTTGTAGCCTCCCAAAACATACTGGGTTTGTTCAGTTTGTAATTTTCAACATCTTATTCCATTGTTCCATGGTCCAGTTCTGATGCGCACATTCCCAATGTAGGCAATTTTGTTGGTGGAGAGAGGTCAGCATGAGCACTCTGACCGGTCTGCAGCTACACAGCCACAAATGCAGCAAGCAGCGATCCAGTGGGCGTACTGATAACTTTCTATCATAGTCAGCATTAACATTTTGGGCAATATGGATACAGTAGCTCTTCTGTTCGATCGGACCAGAAAGACTAGCATTCGCTCCCCAGGTGCATAAATGAGCTTTAGGCGCATATGATCCTGTCCTTAGTTCCCCGGTTGTCCATCCTTGGACCACTTTTGGCAGGTACTAACCACTGTATACTGGAAACACCTAAAAAGACCTACCTTTTTGGAGATGCTTTGACCAAGTAGTTTAGCCATCACAATTTGGCCCTTGCAAAGTTAGATCCTTATGCTGTCAAATTTTTCCGGCTTTAAATACATCAACTTCAAGAACTGACTGTTCACTTGCTGTGAAAAATATATCTTACCCTTGGACAGGTGTCATGTCATTAGATAATCACTGTTATTAACTTCTCCTGCCAGTGGTTTAAATGTTATTGCTGAACAGTGTGCATCATATGTAGTTCATATTGTTGGAAGATGTTTAACTTTTAGGCTTGGTTCACACTGTGTTTTTGCTGCGTTTTTAACATGCATATTTTTTTTTTGTTTTGGTAGATAAACCTCCATGTCTCTCAATTGGAGTTTATCAACCAAAACAAAAAATGCATGTTTAAAACGCAGAAAAAGTGCACAATTTGAACCCAGCCTAAAAGACATAAAATACATAATTCATTATCCGCTATTAAAAAAAGATACAGATTGGTGTTAACCTCTTGAATTAAAAGAAGTCAGAGGGCAAGACTAAGAACCACATACAAGCTCACTTGCTCAGATAAATATGCAAATTTATATAAATACTAATACATAAATACTGTCTATTATCTTCATCACAAGTCAAAATGCATTCTTGTTTATGCTGACACTTCCAGAATTGTTGGAAAGCATTAGAAAAGTGAACTAAAATGGTAAAGTATGATTATCATCCATGAACAATGTTGCAATCTGCGGAGGGCTCCTAGAATAGCTCCTTAGGTCAATATTCCATATTGGGCCTGTCACGTTATTGATATGTTATATATTTATAATAGTGGAGATACATTTTACAAAGAAAGTGCTTTATCCTCCACAGCAAATACAGGACATCCCTATGTGCCGGAGATATCCGTTGCATAATTTTTCCTAGAACATTTCATAAAGAATATATCAGAATTACGTTTCAACTAGGCTGACAGATTCTGTAGATTTGCTGTGTGAATTTAAGTGAGCACCATTAAATAAACATTGCAATATAACAGAGGCATTAAGAAGCTTGAACAACTTGGAAAGTAATTTAACATTTTTCATAAGCTAATCTCTGTAATGTCAGGGCATTAAACAATAAATAATAGAGTTCCTTCATGGTCGACATCTCCTGCTATGAAATCACTGGCCTAAATCTACCCATATGGATTAAAACGTCGTGCTTATCTACATTTTGTTCAATCTGCTTTTGATACATGTGTGTTTGATGTAATATTCATAATATAGAAAAAAAAGAACACATCTGCTTTATCTGCAAGCTGTTATCAATAAAGTTCTTCAATTGATCCTATGATGAAAATATAATTTCAGATAAAGTATTTATATAATAGGTGTATACTGTTAAAAGTTAAACATTTTCTTCACAGTATTTAGGCTTAAAGTGGGTACCCCAGTAGTCACAGTGCCTTTCTCTGAAATCTATGTTGAAAAATACAGTTGTACTGGAAAGACATTACTGTGTCCTAGACCTTACTGTCTGTTGCGCCCACGGTCGCTGACTGGCAGCATGCCGTACACACGGGCAGCCGCGACCTTGGGACACTGAAGGCTTGCCGGCGTCTCCCTTCCCAGGAGACGCCAGCACACGCGGCTGCACTGTGCTTCTCTTTCCTCTATGGTGCGCGCGCTCGTCCCCGGCCTTAAAGGGCCAGTGTGCACCAACAAAGTGTTCCCACACCTATCTTATTACATCCTGGACTATATAAAGGGCTCTGCCCTTCCACTCCTTGCCTGATCATTGTTGTCACATTCCTATGTTGGTCTAAGCAAATTGTATCCTGCTCTCAGTGTTCCTGAGTCCTGCTTCCTGTATCCTGTATCCCGTAACTGTGTTTGTTCCTGAGCTGAAATCGAGTGTTGGAGTCGTGTTGTTCCATCCGCTATGTCCCGTGTGACCTGCCAGGTCCAGTGTCTTCTACCACACCAAGCATCATCTGCGCCAAGTTTCTGCTACACCACATGCCTGCTACTCCGAGCATCTGCCAAATCATCTTTCCAGGTACTCTTACCACAGAGACTGTTATTAACTGTTGTTTGACCAGCTGCTACTCCGCTACTGCGGATCGGCCTAGTGGGTCCACATATTCCATAGGAGTGACACTGTCATAGCACTAACACAGACTAAGAGAGAAGACATACAGGACAAAAATTGTACAAAACCTTCATGCATCTTTATTCAAATTAAAGTTAAAGGTGCATGCTTCCTGGCCTGTACACAAAAATAGTCATATCTGCTTAGCAGATGTATACAGCATGATGAAACCTATGAACATAATGTGCAAAAAAAAGGCCAAAAGTATCTATATGTAGTTACACAACATAAATGTCAGTCAAAAGAGGAAATAGCACATAACAAAGAAACAAGCGACAGGTATACCGACTAGGAAAGACAGCTCTCCAACGCATATTTTGCCCTTGCTTTTCCATTGTGATAAAGATGCATGATTGTTTCATACAATTGTTGTACTGGATATCTTTTTTGGTGTCTTTTGGCTATCTATTACATGGAACATTATTATCTTTTCTGATAAGCCCATTGATAGGTGTTCTATCATAGCACTAAGCCTATTTTTTAATATAGAACAGTTGAAAAATGAAAACTCAACATATATAGGATCAATTCATACTTTAAAAGGATCTTACCAAGTGGTTTGTACAGAATTGGAAATGGGCACTAGGCAAAAGGTCAGTTTCACTGCCCTTCACTGATTAATGGCTTGTGCCAGTTCTGTGGTAGGTGTGGCCGTGTTTTTTTACTAGTGAATAATGACAACACTTTTTAAAAAAAAGTTGAGAGTTGAGAGTAACACCATAATAAATTATTTAGAATATGATTTTTTTTTTTTTTTTTAAATAAGTCTATTGAAGCACTTCACTGCCTGTTGTTTGGATCCATTCATAAGTGGGGCAAGATATTTAACCATTGTGGTAGATGAATTCTATTTTTATATTTACTCAAGTATAGGCACAGTTTTGCAACCATTTGTGAATAGCCCTAATACTAAATTAAAAATGAAGCAATATGACAAATCTTACTTTTTTTTGTATTCAGCATGTACAGGGTTATAGGAGATGTTGAAGACAGAGTGGAAACAGATACAACTTGGAGTTTATTTTCACTATTTATCATTTTAATCTTCAAATACGATTAACCATTAAAAAATTAAAAATAAAATATTCGAATGACGATATTGACTAGTGTGTTGCTTCTTGTGTTGTCGACTTTGTTTCCTTTTGGCACTTCTATTTCTCTCACCAAGCTCCTTTGTGTTTACTATGCTGGCTTTCTCCTATTTTTTTTTTGGCATAGCATGTAGGGCACGCTGCTGCTTGACACTGTGCAAACAAATGCATGGCTTGGTCCCCTTTTCCAGCTATTTTGCTTTTATTCCTCTTACATACTGTATACAGATCTTATGCAGAGCTATGTGTCATTCATCAGGTACCATTTTAGGTACCTTTTAGACCAGCCAATCTTGGCTGTAACGACGATAAATGAGACACGGAGCTCGTTTGCTTCTTTCACAAGGAGCTATGATCAGTAATGTATGGGGACGAGCGATCGTTACTACGATCGCTCGTCCCCTATGCATTTCTATCATGTTGGCAGCATGGGAGATGTGCTGCCGATGACTATAATATTTTATGCTGCATAAACTATACAACCAGTCGATGAACGAGCATTTGCTCATTCATCAGCTGACCATTGTCCTGTTTACACAGGGCAATAATCAGGAACAAGAGTTCATATGTTCGCTCTTTTGGCACATGTAAAAGGGACTTTACTGTCTCTCATCTGCCCCCTCTCATGCTACCCTACTTTCACATTACTGCAGGATAAGACTACATACAGGGTTTTTTTTGTGGTATATAACCATGGAAGAGACAGATATGTCTGCTTAGAAGCTTTATACAAAAAATGATAGGATATTTTTAATCAAGGATATTGAAGTTGCTTTATTTTTGTATTTTATTTTAGAAGTTTTGTAGCAAGAAAAAAAATCATTGCAATAGTCACCAACATTTATTAATTAGATTTCTTGATTGACCAGCTATCAATTGATAGTAACTATGCCTCTATATACAGTAAAACGTGATTGCTTACAAATATTGAACAGCGCTAGACAACTATTAATCCACAACTTGTGTTTATGCCTGGAGAAAAATATTTTATGATTGAAGTACATTTTAGTGATTAGGACAACCTTATATACCATATTGCTACTCCTTGTGCCAACAGATGGTGTTTTTATGTAATCTGTCACCGTGCTGGCTGTAGTACTACTCTGGAGGAGCAATAGAAATGCAGCAAGTTCCTGGCTTTTGAAATGTGAAGTTCTAGGCAATTATTCCATACAACATGACTTTACTGTTAAGTGCTATACACCGATCAGCCATAACAATAAAACCACTGACAGGCGAAGTGAAGAGCAATGATTATCTTGTTAAAATGAGCACCTGTCAAGGGGTGGGATATTTTAAGCAGCACATGAACATTCAGATCGTGAAGTTAATGTGTTTGAAAATTTAGCAAGTGTAAGTACTAGATCACAGCTTCTCCAAATGGTAGGTCTGATGGAGTGCTCCTGGTATGTAGTGGTTAGTACCTACCAAAAGTTGTTCAAGAAGGCAAGACTATCATGGGCTCCCAAGGTTTGTTGATCTACGTGGGGAGCAAAGATTAGCCTGTATGGTCAAATCCCACAGAAGAATTACTGTGACACAAATAACTGAATAATTTACTGCTGGCTATGATAGAAAGGTGTCAGAATACACAGTGCATTTCAGCTTGCTGCATTTTGGGCTGCATAGCAGCAGAGTGCCCATGCTGACCCCTTTCCACCATTAAAAGGGCCTACAGTGGGCACGTGAGCATCAGAACTTGACCATGGAGCAATGGAAGATGGTGGCCTGGTCTGAAAAATCACATTCTTTTAGATCTTGTGGAAGGCCAGGTGCGTGTGTGTGAAAAAAATGGAACAAGGATGCCCTATGGGAAGAAGGCAAACAGGCAGATGCCGTGTGATGCTCTGGGCAATGTTCTGCTGGGAAACCTTGGGTCCTTGCATTCATGTGAGTGTTACTTTAACACATACCACCCATTTAAACATTGTTGTTGACCAAATACACCCCTTCATTGCAACAATATTCCCTAATGGAAGTGGCCTCTTTCAGCAGAATAATGCAACCTGCAACACTGCAAAAATTGTTTAGGAATGGTTTGAGGACAATGACAAAGATCAAGGTGTTGATTTGGCCTCCAAATTTTGTGCAATTAAATAATTTACCTTCTCAAATTTTCTACCATATGGTGCCATTGTTGTCAGAATTTAAGTCTGAAGGTGATTCAGTTTGTTAAATGGACACTTAAGGTCCTTTTACACGGGCCCATTTTGGTTGGTACAACAAGCGCACATCTCGTTGATCGGCGCTCGTTTACTCCTTTCACAAGGAGCTAGTATGGGGAGGATCGCTCGTCCCCATACATTTTTGTGATGTCGGCAGCACGTCTCCCTGTTTACACAGGGAGATGTGCTGCCGACAACAATAATATTTTTGGCATTTAAAACAATACAATCAGCCGATGAACGAGCGTTTGCTCGTTCATCGGCTGATCGTTACCCGGTTTCTGACTGAACACTCATTTGCCCGATAATTGACCGGTGTAAAAGGGCCCCTACTTTTCAAACAACTTATCAACTAATCTAATAGTATACCTGATATAGATCAACTTTGTAATTTACTTACTATTAAAATGTAGTTGTTTTATCCATGCAACCCTTTTGGTTGTCAAGCAAAATCCTGCTCTAGTTACAGAGAAGAGAAGACGGACTGCAGGACCTGGTCTCTTCACAGCCTGCCCATAGGTGTCTAAGGAGAGGAAAGGGGCGAGCAGGAGGAGGGAGCAGGGAGAGAGAGAGACACACAGACATGCTGCAAATTGAAGTCTATGGAGAGGTCGAGGAGCAGCAGGAGAAGGGAGCAGGGAGAGAGAGGAGACTAAGACACAGACACGTTGCTTATAGAAGTCTATGGAGATGAGATGGAGTAGTAAGAGGAGGGAGCAGGTAGAGAAAGACATAGACACACAGATGTGCAGCAGCTTCTGGTAAGAGATATGTCATCCCAGTGCTGCATTCTCAGCTACACTGCTCATTACTGCTGTATAATTTCCTCCATGCTGCAGCTACTCATATGTGATAGATAGAGATAGGAGAGTAGAATTCTCGTCTTCTCAGAGAAGACGAAGAAGTAGAGATAGAGCTTGCTAAAAAAAAAAAAATTGGAGGATGCAAGTTGCATAATGTCCAGAAATAGTGTTTCTCTGAAAAGTCACCTGAAAAGTTAGGTACTCTGTTAAGTACTATTTCTATTTGTCAAACAATTAAACTTAAGTGTGATAGCTTAACAGACTTATCTGCTGATCAATTGATCTTTACTAGCAACAGAAAACGTTTTATGAATTAGTATTTAGTAACTTTTAAAATAGTGTACTCATTTTTGCCTAGCCTTCCCAAATGCACTGCAGTTATCCCTCCTTCTACCCATATATGTTAATGTCACTTTGACATTACTAATAGTGGCTTGGTGTTAAGAACTTCAAAGGGGTTAGATACGTTCCTAGAAGAGATCAGAGAGTCAGACACGAGTTTCCAGGGCAATCAGAAAATTTTTAATCTTCTGCAAATTTATTTGGACAATCGGACCAGAAACAAATTTCAGGACATTCACTCATCTCTAATTACAATGGGACCTTGTGACACAGTGAAAATGTACACGGAATTGACACCAGCACCTACACTTCGCTTAAAACAGCATCCAAATATTTTTAAATGAAATTTAAAGGCAAAACATTTTTTTTTTTTTTTTAATCCCTTTCTGACATTTGATGTAGGGTTACGTCATAGGCTGGCTTCACACGACCTATTTTCAGGCGTAAACTAGGCGTATTATGCCTCGATTAACGCCTGAAAATACGGCTCCAATACGTCGGCAAACATCTGCCCATTCATTTGAATGGGTTTGCCGACGTACTGTGCAGACGACCTGTAATTTTCGTGTCGTCGTTTGACTGCCTCGTCAAAGAAGTGCAGGACACTTCTTTGGACGTTTTTGGAGCCGTTTTCTCATAGACTCCAATGAAAACAGCTCCAAAAACGGACGTAAAAAACTCTGCGAAAGCGCCGCAAAAAATGGCACGAAAAACGCGAGTTGCTCAAAAAACGTCTGAAAATCAGGGTCTGTTTTCCCTTGAAAACAGCTCCGTATTTTCAGATGTAATTGCAGTTATCGTGTGCACATACCCATAGATGGGAAAGGGAAGTATGGAACTGGCTCACGGGCTTCACTTCTCTGCAATGGCCAATGCAAGATAAGAAATCTAATGAAATTTCCTGGAGTGCTGCCATCCTTTGTTTGTTGTATACTATTTGGGTATGGGATTGATACTCAAGGACTCAAGGACTTGCACCCAGTGCTGCTTTCCTGCTGTTTTGTGTATATATATATATATATATATATACTTGTATATATATTTTCATTTATTTCCAAAAAAAAAAATACACTTTATTGGTATCGCCACGTCCATGAAAGTCTGAACTATTACAATATGACAATTTTTACCCGCATGCTGAATGCCATAATAAAAATAATTAAAAATTCTATTGCTGATTTTTGGTCACCTTGTCTCCCACAAAGAATGGAATATGTACCCCAAAATTTAACCGACGAAAACTACAGCTCATCCTGCAAAAAAGCAAGCCCTCACACCACTCATTCAATGAAAGATAAAAAAAAGTTACGGCTCTCATAATATAGCGACACAAAACAAAATATATTTTTAACAATTAGTTTTTTTCTTTGTGAGAGTAGTAAAACAGAAAAAAAAACTATAAGTGCACCTTCAGACGTGGCAGAATTTTTTCGCTGCAAATGTTGGTGCAGATTTGGGGCAATTACGCAACGAATCTGCACCAACATTTGCATATTTGACAGGTAACTCAGACGTTGCAGATATCACAGTGGACTTGCCACAGATTTCAGGTTTTGCATTGCAAAGGCTGAAATCCGCAGTGAAATTCCGCATCTTCTCTGCAACGTCATGAGCATCCTGCGGAGGGAAAATTCTGCACCGCAGCCTGATATCTGCACAGTTATTTTCCGCAACGTCTGAACTAAGTTTCCTAAAAATCTATAGAAAGAAATGCAAAAAACGGCTGCTGCAGAATTCCACTGCGGACTGTCTGCAGCGGAATTCAACAGCAATTCTGCCACGTGTGAATGTGCCCTTAATTTGGAATCCCCGAATTTGTATTAACCTGCAGAATAAAGTTAGCATGTCATTTTTACCCCACAATGAACACTGAAAACGAAACCCAAAAAACAATGGCGGAATCAATCTTATTTTTTTTCCATTCCACCCCACAAATATTTTTTTTCTAGTTTTATGGTACTGTACAATAAATGGTGTCGTAAAAACAACAACTTGTCCTGCAAAAAAAACAAAAAAAACGATCAATCGGCTATATCAACGGAAAAAAATAAAAAAGTTAGAGGTTTAGGAAATTGGGAAGGAAGAACTAAGATGAAAAAGTTAAAAATGGCTGTGGTGGCAAGGAGTTAATTCATAAATTATGCACCCTTGGCCAATGGCACCCTATTCCTATCCCAGCTCTAATCCCAATGCAGTATCTGTACATAGGATTGCAGGTAATCAGCATATTCTTGATTAGTACAAAATAACAAATTCAACACTGCTACATACAGTATGTAGAAATATGGAAAAGTACCTATTCACCCTACCTATCATGGACAAAAATAAATCTCTTTAGATGAATCTGCCTAGGCACATTTTAAAGCAGTGTGATAAATCTGCAGACGTATACCAAGCAGCATCACATTCTACTCCAGCAGACTATTTGTTTAGTATTTTCTTTGAAGCCTTTATAAAACCTTTAAAAGTTTTTTCATAAGTACATAAGAAGACGTTTTACTTAAATATGTATAATTGGAATATTTTGTTATATAAACAGTTGGATCCATACAGAGAGAGTGAAAGATACTTAGAAACCCAAATTAGAAGCAGCAAAGCAAAAATAATGAATTGCAGTAGGGGATTATTAAATTGTGTATATTTACTTGACAAACGTCTAACATTTTCATATCAGCCATGCAAATAAAATTGCTTAAAGCTGAAAATAAATTATAATGTCGTTTTCCTTGCTGCTTACCCTAAAAAAAATAAAAAAAATATCTATCAGGTTTCCTATTTGCATTATACATATTCTCAATACTATTCTATCCCTTCACTTTGTCTCCTCTTTTATTGTTGCTGTGTACATTTGTCATTTACTAAACCTCCTTGTCCCCGGATGGTTTTTCTGTTGTGTACCTTAAGGCTTTGTTCTGGAACATCTGGTAATTCATATCAGCAAACCATACAACACACAACTTCAATCCATCTCTCTGACACCAGACAAGCTCATACATTCAGGGTATTTCAAACAGCAGATTGTCGTGATTATATGTCTGTGCTTTTCCATAAATATTAGTATTTATATGAATGCCAAGACATAGTGTATTCTTTAAAAGGCAAGATAATATCAAATGTCAAAACCATTTTGCTGGTTTGGTATACTTCAGTTTTTGATTTAGTACTGTCTGGTTACGTTTTTTCCCCCTTGCTACTCATGTGCTTTGAATTTCATGAGGGCATTCTTGTCCACAAGCAACTATGGGAACTCTTAGGCTGAGTTTACACGGCGTGGATACGCTGCGTAAAAGCACGCAGCATATCCACCCTATGCACCGCAGGAAATTCCGGGCAAAAAACCGCACCAAACTGCAGCGCTTAGCTGGCCTGCTAGCAGGCCGGCCTCCTGAGATGACGTTTCATCCCAGGGGACCGCTGCAGCCTGTGGTTGGCTGCGGCGGCAGTGACTTGGGATGAAGAGTCATCTCAGGAGGCTGGCCCACTGACGTCATCCAGGCCGGCCACTTACACCAACTACAGCCTGTGATTGGCTGCCATGGTCACATGGAATGAAGCATCATCCCAGGAGGCCGGCCTGAAGAAAGAAATACAGATTTCTGGGTAAGTGTAAGATTTTTTTTTTCTGAGTTGCGTTTTTTGCAACCGAACACGCTGCAGAAAACACAAAACAACTGCTATTTGTTGCGGGTTTTACCTCCCCATTGAATTCAATGGGGAAATCCTGCAACAAATAAGCAGCGTTTACGCAGATTCAATTGACATGCTGCGGAATAAAATTCTGCACCTCAGGTCAATTTCTGAGCATTTTTTCCGCTCAGTATTTACGCAGCGTGTGGATAAGATTTGTTTTATCTCAACCACTTTGCTGCTACTGTATTTGCTTCGGATTTTCCGCAACAAATTCCGTTGAGAAAAAAATCTGCAGTATTTACGCAACGTGTGAACTGACCCTTAGAGTAATTATTTTGAAACAACTTAAAAGTCTTTGACTTTATACAGGAAATTTTCAGATGCATATTATGTTACCATAAACCAAGGGTGTAAACCAAGGGAGGCAGCCCATATGACTAATTTGAGGCATCTTTACCATTTTCTCATAACACTTACTTTATGTTCTAACTTAGGCCTAATTCACATGAGCATATTCGATTTGCAGCCGTGCAAAACTGTCTGTTTTTCATGCATATGATTCTCTGTATTGCGTCAGTGTGGTTTCCATGTGTCATCCGTTTTTCTCATCCGTGTTCTCCTCTGCAAGCACTTCCTGGTCTTACTTTTTTCTCTCTACATCTTTTTAACAACTGAAGCGTGAAAAACAGACATGACACATGGATGTCGTCCATGTGCTGTCCATGTTTTTTACGATCCGGTAGACTTCAACAGGTGAGTCTGAGCCGCAAAAGGGGACCAGACTAGGATATGAGGTAAGTTTCATGCAAGAGAAGACACGGATGTGTGAATAGCCTTATTGAATTGCATTGTTCAGTGTGCTGTCAGTTATTCACTCATGTGAATAAGGTCTAAGAGGATTATGAATTTTAGTAACTATCACCTTAGGATATTTGACAAACAAACATATATATATATATATATATATATATATATACATATATATATATATATATATATATATATATATATATATATATATATATATATATGTATATATATATATATATATATGTAAAAATATATATTTAAATATATGTATAAATATTTCGATTTATGGATGTAGTGGACAGCCATATAGTTAGTACAACACTAGTTTATGAGCAAAATAATAGAAAGACATCTGGGAATATTGAAATCTCATGTTCACTGCTTCTACCCTTGCAGCCATTCTAAGCCATCTAATATACAATGAATACATCCTTTATGGGTACACATAATTATACTTAACTGGTTTTGCTCAAGCCTTCTAAACTGACTGAATTTGCCTCCATCTAGACCTACTAAGAGATAGTCTTAAGTGTAAGATCAAACGCATTATTTTCAATAATTGTATTTCTGAATATACTGATAACACATGAAGGCACATTTCTGGTGTAAGCCTCTTCCAGTAATGTGCCTACTCCCAAGATACCTTACATTCTATCTTCATCTAAGAACACAAAGTAAACATTGAAATATGTTCTTAATGTGCCTGTGAACTTGAGTTTGAAGATCCCTACAGCTTAATATAGCCTGCATGTAATTAATGTTTATATGAATTAGTCACTTAAAGCTTCCCTAAAATAAAGTCTTAAATGTGGTTGCCAATGTCCCATGTGTACTGCAATATATAATTTAGGACATTAGGTTTAAATATAGAGGCACTAAAAAGGGACAATCATGTGCAGTTCTCATAATGTGTCATGACACATTTCATGCAGAGGTCATGTCTTTAGTACATTGGCAAAACTTCCACAAACAGCAACAAGAACCTAGGGACTTGGGGCAAGGAGCCATAAAAGAGGCTGTGTGTATTGTCGGGGTAGGGAGACAGACAGGTGAGCCCTAATCTACCTGCCACTCAGTCCCTGCCTACTTGCACGGCTCACCCTAGGCGACGGCGTACAACTGGGCGACGGTCCCTACGCTCAATAAGTGCACGACAGACAAACAGACGAGGGTACACAGAAGCTAAGGGAAATGGGGCAGTTGCCCACGGCAACACCGTGAGCAACAAGTGTAGAGAACGAGCAGAGTCAAACCAGGAGTGTACGAGGTACCAAACGCAGAGCAGGAGAGTAGTCAGTAAAGCCAGGGTCAAATTGAAGCAGAGGTCAATAGTACTAGCAGGAGCAGCAGAGCCAGGAAACCAGACAGAATCACAGGCAAAGGAAAAGCAGGAAATGAAGGTATAAATAGACCGGTGGGCGGGAGCTAGCTCCGTCTGGCCAGGCTGTGATAGGTTCTCCCACTCCTCAGCCTACCTGCCTGAGTGGTAGCAGATCGAGTCACTCTATCAGACCGAGGAGCAGATGCAGACTGATTAATCACAGGCGTTGACAGAGAATCTGTGTCTGGTAAATCCTTTACACTGTGGTACCCCGTTCTCCATGGGGTATAAGGGGTAGAGGAGAATAGTAGTAGTGAGGCAAGATAGAGCAAGGTGGCACTAGACAAAGGAGCTGGGGGAGTAGTTGGTAGTGGGGGCTTTTGTCCTAAAAACAAAAGGAAAATATGAGGTGAAAAAAACAGGAGTTGGGATTGGGCCATGTGGGTAGAGTCACGGGAATACAAACAAGGTGAGAAGATTGTGAGTTCAGGTTTTGAATTACCCACCTACCCTCCCTGGAATGCAGATAAAGGTATGGCAAGGTTTACATATGTGTTGAAGGAGCTGTTTCTGAATCTTTGAGGCAAAGTTGTGACACTTCACCCCAACAGCTGCATGATAATTAGTGGGCTCACAGTGGCCCCCGACATGGCTGTGGGACTGGCTAACCGTCAGTGGCCCGGCTAGTGATGTGCGGGGTGTGGTGTCCTAATTTTGGCCGGGTTTCTGAAGTTGTATGCCTATGTTATAAGGTCAATGAAATAAAATGGGTGGCGCTAGCAACCATCTTTTTTACCAAAGCATTGTCTTGTGTTATTTATATGGAAGTTAGCTTTTGGAATTGTAGGAGGGGGGCTTAGTCTTACTTTATCTATATTACAGGGAGGAATAATCCTATGTAATCCAGAATAATTGTGCCATACAGCGCTCATCCCATACAGTACCCAAATAGCAGTGCTATACAATGTCAATCATAAGGGGAGCTTTATTAAGACTGGTGTTTCATAGCAGTGGCATGGGCGGCATAAACGCATCAAAAGTCGCTTTTTTCCCCCTACAAATTGTGACTTTTGGTTTATATGTTTAAGGGCACGGCCAGACGTGATGGAATTGCTGTGGAATTCCGCTGCGGACAGTCCGCAGTGGAATTCTCCAGCGGCCGTTTTTTACAGTTGTTTCAATACATTTTTAGGCAAGTTAGTTCAGACGTTGCGGAAAACTCCGCTGCGGACCATAGGCTGCGGTGCAGAATTTTCCCTTCGCAGCATGCACTGTCTGTTGCGGAGAAGAAGCGGAATTTCACAGCAGATTTCAGCCTTTGCAATGCAAAAACTGAAATCTGTGGCAAGTCCGCTGTCTTTTCTGCAACGTCTGAATTACCTGTCAAATATGCAAATGTTGGTGCAGATTCGTTGCGTAATTGCCCCAAATCTGCACCATTTGCAGCGGACTTCTTTTCTCCCCACCTTCCAAAAGCCATATTTTTTTTTTTCCGATTTTTGTGGTACCATTTATTGTACCATATAATGTAGTGGGAAACTGTAAAAAAGTTCTTTGTAGTTTGAAATGGAAAAAAAGACAGTGATTCCTCTATACTTGGGGGTTTTCCGTTTTTACGGTGTTCATCATGTGGTAAAAACTACATGTTAACTTAATTCTGCAGGTCAATACGATTACGGCAATAACAATTTGATATCGTTTTTTATGTTTATGAAACAACTTTTACAAGGATAAAACGGATTGTTAGGCTACATTCAAACGCGCGTGTCCGATTTGCACGCAGCTTACTTCCAGCAGTACAATGCCCCGTCAGAACAGAACCCCATATTACCCATTGAAATCAATAGGCAGATGTTTGGAGGCGGTCTGCTTCCGATTTTTTGGACGACTTTGGGCCGTCTGCAGCCGGAAAAACGGCTGAAAATAAGCCGTGTGAACATACCCTAATGAACAACCTGAATAGGGACAATAATTGTTAGTCCAATAGAAAATAAATTCAGCACCACCGGATCACAGACAAGTGTGACTGGATTTACTAGTCACAGGGGACAACACATTTTTCTACTAGATCCATTTATGAAGTTGTTGTGTGAGATGTAGTATTGGTAGCTCTATTAATTTTGCTCTTTATAAATACATTAAAAGCAAACAATACAAATTCTAATGTCTCTCCACGGCATGCCAGAACTTTCAGATCTGAAGTAAAATGATGCAGACCTTTTCCGATCAATTTGTTTGAACTCATTTTACATTTCAGTAAAGCCTCAACCGTAATTTTACTGTTTATACTCTGGTCATAAGTTTAGCTCTAATTACCCACTATCTATTATACTATTAATTTACCTGTGACGAAGATGTCTGCGGTGTCAAAAACCTATGCACTAGGGAAACTTATTGGTCCATTAACAGTTAACACATGAAGGAAAGTAATTTATTCTGAAGCCCTTTTATATACACAGTAGGTACATTGCCAGACCCAGTTTAATTAGGAGAACATCCCGTTTATTTAACGTGTGATTTAAAAAAAAAGTTTTTATTAAAAAAAAAAGTACAGCTCTTGTTGCAGTGTTGCCATCACCAGTATATAGTGAATTGCTTCATTATTATTAGGTACATGCACTCTATTTACTTAGTCATGAATGTCTGTTAACTATTTTACCAGAAAAGAGTAGGGGACGCAGGGGTCTGTTATTATTTATTTATGTTTCGGTTAGTCATCCTAAGGTGGATTGGTGGATTTTTAATGGGAATGTGACCTTTTTGGTGTGAATTTTTTTTAGGTACAGTAGTTCTAATTTAATTCTGAAAGACTAGGGAGCATTTATAGATGCTATTCTTGTGTCACGATTGCATTGTAGTCCTAAATAAGGCTGGGTTCACACGTGGCGGAATTTCACTTGAATTCCGCTGCGGACACTCCGCAGCGTTAATCCGCAGCGGAGCCATTTCTCCATTGACTTCCACTTTAAATTAGAAGTGTTCGTTTAGACGTTGAGTAAAATTCCGCTGCGGAGCATAGGCTGCGGAGCGGAATTTGGTGTCCGCAGCATGCTCTGTCTGTTGCGGAGCAGTGGCGGACTGGTTGCGGACTCATGGCGGAATTTCTCCATTGACTTCAATGGAGATTCTAAATTCCGCAATGAAGTCCGCAGCTGTCATGCACATGTTATGTGTGCTGCGGATGCGTCTTGCTTTTTTAACATGACATTTCTTCATTCTGGCTGGACCTATGTATTTCTAGGTCTACAGCCAGACTGAGAAAGTCAATGGGGCTCCCGGAATTACGGGAGCGTTGCTAGGAGACGTCAGTAAATAGTCACTGTCCAGGGTGCTGAAAGAGTTAAGCGATCGGCAGTAACTGTTTCTGCCCCCTAGACAGTGCCTACCGATCCCAATATACAGCAACCTGTAAAAAATAGAAGTTCATACTTACCGAGAACTCCCTGCTTCTGTCTCCAGTCCGGCTTCCCAGGATGACGTTTCAGTCTAAGTGACGGCTGCAGCCAATCACAGGCTGCAGCGGTCACATGGACTGACGCGTCATCCAGGGAGGTCGGGCTGGATGCCGAAAGAGGGACGCGTCACCAAGACAACGGCCGGTAAGTATGAAATTCGTTTACTTTCACTAGGGAAAGTGCTGTCCCTTCTCTCTATCCTGCACTGATAGAGAGAAGGGAAGCACTTTTTCCGCAGTCCGCAGCAGCTAGTCCGCATCAATTTACTGCACATTTTGGGCAGATCCGCAGCGTAATCCGCCACCCGGATTAGGTGCGGCATTGATGCGGACAGTTGCGGAGGAAATCCGCCACGTGGGGGCATGCCCTAAACAGTGCCATATTCAAGTCCACCCCCACATTTTCTGACACATTTTACATAAGTGGTGGAAAAATAACTTATTTACTAAATATTTCTGCCAATTTTTTTGCACAAAATAGTTGGGTTTGGCTTCCCCAGGAACAACCTGGAGTGTGCCACATTTGGGAAGATGGTGCAGGCTACATTAAACTTCAATAGTGCTGTATGATTCAGAGGAATTTCTGTATTAAAAATCATTCCCCACTGCGCATTGCTTACATGTGATAACATTATAATGTGCTCTAACCTACATCGATAATGATAAAATGCTAGACTGTCACTGTAAAACCGTCAGACTGAGAAGAGACAACTGTGCCGCCTCACTTTATCCGCACCAGGATCAATGTTGATTGCGTATTTTAAGGGGTTCGGGATTTTAATCGGCCAGGATCATTGTTTATCCTACTATCCGAGTCATTATTGCGAGAGTACGGTTTTTACCCTCTCATTCGTTTGCCAATTCAACAGTAATTGTGATGGTTTTTACAATCACAGTGTCGACTTTCTGTTTTCTTTAATTCCAACAATGTATGTCGTTATTCATAGTTCAGATAAGACAAAAAAACATGACAAGATATCCCCAAAACACCAGATCCTATAAAAGTCCTGTGTATACTTCATAACAAGGTTGTATATGCTTTCTCTTAACAACCTTTACAAATAAGGCTCTGTTCGAACTCCACTAGGTTTGTACATCTGGTGTATATGCCGAGAAAAGTTATTGACATATACGCCGAATGTATAGCCCAGATATATGGTACTGTATTTCATATCTCTGCCATATACTCTATTGTAAAAGATGTGTACCACATGGTATATTTTTTTTATAGAATGTTCTATTGGAAAGCACAGTTGAATGACTTCTCTTTCCAATACAGTTAAAAAAAAGTTAACTACTCATATCGGCCAAAAATATGCCTAAGGCCCCATGCACACGGCCATGCCCGCAATCATGGCCCGCGAGAGGCATGACCTAGCAGGCATTCACTACAGGCAGACCTGGGGGCCTTTATTAGGCCCCCGGCTGCCATCAGAGACACAGACACTTGGCGATCTTATCGCCGGGTGTCGGTGGGATGAGAGGGAGCTCCCTCCATCTCTCCAAAACCACTCAGATGCAGTGCACGCTATTGAACACCGCATCTGAGGGGTTAAACGGGTGAGATTGATACTAATATCGATCTCACACATTCGAGCAAGAGCGCCCCCAGCCCTCAGCTACATCTGGCAGCGGAGAGCAGGGAGATTTGTCAGCTCCCTGCTCTGTTTACTTATTCCGATGCAGTGACGTAAAAAGTCTATTGCATCGGAATAAGGCCCGTTAGTGACCGACGTAGAAACACTATGGGGCGGCCATTAACGGGTTAAATATGTTATATGTTTATCTTTGTAATAATGTTTACATACTGCAGATGCTGCTATTCAGACATCATACATACAAGTAAACTAGTGAAAACATGACATAAACATGTAAAGTTACTTACAAGGTTAATAAGAGTGGACATTTCCATATCCATTCGCCTATATCTGGCCACAGTAATAGCTCTGTGTTCATGTAATAAGCCTGGAAGGCGAAAATTGAGGCTTTCTCTTCCTCATCAGAATGATGAAATATCCTGTTCCTGAAAGAAATCCGCAACGCAACATACAGCAAATCCGCAACACACATTACATCTGCGGATTTCATTGCGTAATTTTGAAACTCCATTGAAGTCAATGGGGAAATTCCGCAACAAGTCCGCAACAAGTCCGCAACAGACAGTGCATGCTGTGATCTGAAAACTCCGCACCGCAGCCTATGTTCCACAGCGGAGCTTTTCACAACGTCTGCACGAAGTTAACTAAAAAGGTGTTGAAACCAATGGACAAACAGTCTGCTGCGGATTTCCACTGCAGACTGTCCGCAGCCGAATTTCACAGCAATTCCACCACGTCTGAACGTGCCCTTATGCAAAAATCGCAACTACGGAAAAAGAAAAAAAAACATACGTACCCAGAAGTTCGTGTTTCTTCGTCCAGTCCGGCCTCCTGGGATAACTTTGCATCCCATGTGACCGCTGCAGCCAATCACAGGCAGCATCATCCAAGGAGGCCAGACTGGACTGCACAGGAGGGACGTATCGCCATAACAACGACTTACGTAAGTATGAGCGTTTTTTACCGTTGCTTTCCGCAGAGGAAATTCCGCCTGAAAAGACGCACCACAATGTGGTGCAGTTTTCAGACGGAATGTACTGCGGGTGCCAGGTCGGATACGCTGCGTGTTTTTTACGCAGTGTATCCATCCCGTGGGAACCCAGCCTTATAGTTAAATGCTAGGAGCATTTCCAGACATGGAGATGCTCTGTCTGACATCTAAACCAAACATGGTGTGAACATAGCCTAACACAAATATAATCCAGCTGGAAAGAGCCCCAACTTGTTTCTCCTTTAAAAATTTGCTGTGGTACGTATTAACAAGACTTCTCCGTGATCAGCATTTCCTATTAAATAAATTACGTGAAAATGTTGTATAATATGCAACTTAAGAGTACGATCTAGAATGTGGACAGTTGTATTGTGCCTTGAATAGCCAGTGATCATTGTAATTGCATATCACAGAAATGTCTTTGTAGGCTACAAAAAAAAAAATCATATCTTACTGTCACCTGAAACATGCTGTAATTGTGTTCATAGCTAATACAACTCATGATTAGTTTGCCAATCTTAATGGAATTCAAAGAACTTACAAAAGAAGCACATTTGCTTTACAATAGACTGTATGGAGAGAAAACATTATTAATCCTTTAAAATGTCATGCTGCTACAAACAGTGGGTGGAAGACATACTGCGTGATAAAGTAAGAATCATTAAGCAATATTATAATAAATCAATAATGAATCATGAACAATACTGTACGACAGTGGTAAGAAACAAGAAGGTTTGGGTAATTTGTCATGTCAGAATGCTAATGAATGGTCTCCAATATGTTACAAATGAAACGCAAGAGAATTCATTACTGCTTTTATATTGTTCATTAATAAGAAATCATAATTATATACAAATCAGCATAAAAAGAATGCAAGTCCAGGCTCAAGTTAGACAAGCAGAGAATAAGGGCTTGTCCACCCTGTCTGTGTTTCCACCAGAGCAAAACAATGAAAATACCAGGAGTCACTGGTTCCATTGTATGACACTATCAGCACTCGACAGAACCCATTGGTTTTAATAGGTTCGATTGGGATTTCATCATGGTGTTCTAGGTTTTACCTGAAACAATAGCGCTGCTTGATACGCTATTGTTTCCAGTATTTTCAACCGGATCTGTGACAGAAGCCCCTAACATAGATATGAACAGTCCCTAAGACCTGTGAACACTTACAAAGACGCAAAATTAAAGTGCACCACTATTTTGGAGCCTTTTATATTACAAACTTTAATTTATGAGCAAGTACTTCAGATACTGTTAATATGGAAATCATTCGCTTGAAGTGTTGGACATTCTAATAATGCCATTATGTTAAAGAAATATTCGTAATAATCCTTCGCAATCCTTAATAAGGGCACATTCAGACATGGCGGAATTGCTGTTGAGTTCCGCTGCGGACAGTCCGTAGTGGAATTCTGCAGCAGATGTTTTTTACATTTCTTTCTATACATTTTTAGGAAACTTAGTTCAGACGTTGCAGAAAATAACTGTGTGGAATTAGGCTGCGGTGCAGAATTTTCCCTCCGCAGCATGCACTGTCCATTGCAGAGAAGGAGCGGAATTTCACTGCAGATTTCAGCCTTTGCATTGCAAAAACTGAAATCTGTGACAAGTCCACTGTGATATCTGCAACATCTAAATTACCTGTCAAATATGCACATGTTGGTGCAGATTCGTTGCGTAATTTCCCCGAATCTGCACCAACATTTGCAGTGGAAAAATTCCGCCACGTCTAAACATGGCCTTAAACATCCTACATTAATGTCATATCTAGCTTTTGAGACGATAAGATGACAAATAAGAAACTGAACATATTATGCGATTGGACAAAAGTTAGACATGATAAACAGAAAGGTTTTTTCTCTCTGCCAAGGATTCCCACTAAAATGTTTTAACTGACAGCACAAAAGAGTTGTGATCTTCATAGTTAAAAAGTGTTGTTTAGAGGACCTGTAATATGTATAGTGAAAAATGTAGGATATCTTAGAAGAGATATGGTTTTGAGTTGAAGAGATAGGATTTACTTATGTCATCTGGTTTAATGAGATTTTCATTTGCTATGCTAGGGGCTGAGTGAAGGTAAGAGGTACGGTACAAATGTTTAATTGTTTTAATTTGATAAATTTCCATTTTTCTTTTCAGTTGAATAAAACATAAGTTTAAACTCTGACGAAAGTAGATGAATCCTCGTTCACATCAGCATCGGGTTCTGTTCGTGGGTTCCGTTAGATCTTTCCGTCGGAAGAACCCATGAATGGAATAGTGTAGTCGACTACACTATTTTTTCCGCAGAAAAAACGGAACCCTTACGGAACGGAAACAAGCGGAAACCATTAGCAACGGAAGCATTATCTTTGAAATCAATGGTAATGCAAACGGAAGCTATGGTTTCTGTTTGGCTTTCTTACGACAGAAAAGGTCTAACAGAACCCATGAAAGGAACCCGATGCTGATGTGAACGAGGCCTAACTTGTTGAATGCTACTGATAAGATGTGAGATCATCTTTACTGCTTATTTTTCTAGCATTAGTAGTTTGTAAACAACAACAAGGTATTGTTGATCTATGTTGGTTAACCCCTTAATGACCGCCGATACGTCTTTTTACGGCGGTCATTAGTGGGCTTTATTCTAGAGCGCCGCTATTCTACGTCGCTGCTGTAGAATAAAGTAAACAGAGCAGGGAGCCGTGAAATCTCCCTGCTCTCAGCTGCCAGAGGCAGCTGAGGGCTGGGGGCGTCCCTGCTCTGCCATGTGAGATCGATATTAGTATCGATCTCACCCGTTTAACCCTTCAGATGCGGTGCACAATAGCGAGCACCGCATCTGAATGGTTTTGGAGAGAGGGAGGGAGCTCCCTCTCATCTCACTGACACCCGGCGATAAAATCGCCGAGTGTCTGTGTCTTCTATGGCAGCCGGGGGTCTAATAAAGACCCCCAGGTCTGCCTGGAGCGAATGCCTGCTAGATCATGCCGCAGGCATGACCTAGCAGATGCCTGTCCGTTTTAAACGGTCAGGCAGTAATACACTGCAATACAAAAGTATTGCAGTGTATTATAATAGCGATCGGAGGATAGTGAAGTCCCCTAGTGGGACTAGTAAAAAAGTAAAAAAAGTTTAATAAAGTTAATTTAAAAAAAAAGTGAAAAAAAAAAAATGAAAAACCCAGCTTTTCCCCTTACAAAATGCTTTACTATTAAAAAAAACTACAATAAAGCAAAAAAGTTACACATATTTGGTATCGCCGCGTCCGTAACGACCCCGACTATAAAGCTGTTACATTATTTAACCCGCACTGTGAACGCCGTAAAAAATAAAATAAAAAACAATGGAAAAATTGCTGTTTTCTGTTAATCCTGACTTTAAAAAAATGTGATAAAAAGTGATCAAAAAGTCGCATCTACTCTCAAATGGTACCAATAAAAACTACAAGTCGTCCCGCAAAAAACAAGACCTTATACAGCTATGCCGACGCAAAAATAAAAAAGTTACAGCTCTTTGAATGTGACAATGTAAAAATGTAAAAAATGGCTTGGACATTAGGGCCCAGAATGCAAGCAGGGGGAAGGGGTTAAAGTGTACCTACTGTTATAATTGTTTGCATAAATCAATAGTACATGTACAGTGAAGGAAATAAGTATTTGATCCCTTGCTGATTTTGTAAGTTTGCCCACTGTCAAAGACATGAACAGTCTAGAATTTTTAGGCTAGGTTAATTTTACCAGTGAGAAAAAGATTATATAAAAAAAAAAAAACAGAAAATCACATTGTCAAAATTATATATATTCATTTGCATTGTGCACAGAGAAATAAGTATTTGATCCCTTTGGCAAACAAGACTTAATACTTGGTGGCAAAACCCTTGTTGGAAAGCACAGCAGTCAGACATTTTTTGTAGTTGATGATGAGGTTTGCACACATGTTAGATGGAATTTTGGCCCACTCCTCTTTGCAGATCATCTGTAAATCATTAAGATTTCGAGGCTGTCGCTTGGCAACTCGGATCTTCAGCTCCCTCCATAAGTTTTCGATGGGATTAAGGTTTGGAGACTGGCTAGGCCACTCCATGACCTTAATGTGCTTCTTTTTGAGCCACTCCTTTGTTGCCTTGGCTGTATGTTTCGGGTAATTGTCGTGCTGGAAGACCCAGCCACGAGCCATTTTTAATGTCCTGGTGGAGGGAAGGAGGTTGTCATTCAGGATTTGACGGTACATGGCTCCATCCATTCTCCCATTGATGCGGTAAAGTAGTCCTGTGCCCTTAGCAGAGAAACACCCCCAAAACATAATGTTTCCAACTCCATGCTTGACAGTGGGGACGGTGTTCTTTGGGTCATAGGCAGCATTTCTCTTCCTCCAAACACGGCGAGTTGAGTTAATGCCAAAGAGCTAAATTTTAGTCTCATCTGACCACAGCACCTTCTCCCAATCACTCTCAGAATCATCCAGATGTTCATTTGCAAACTTCAGACGGGCCTGTACATGTGCCTTCTTGAGCAGGCGGAGCTTGCGGGCACTGCAGGATTTTAATCCATTACGGCGTAATGTGTTACCAATGGTTTTCTTGGTGACTGTGGTCCCAGCTGCCTTGAGATCATTAACAAGTTCCCCCCGTGTAGTTTTTGGCTGAGCTCTCACCTTCCTCAGGATCAAGGCTACCCCACGAGGTGAGATTTTGCATGGAGCCCCAGATCGATGTCGATTGACAGTCATTTTGTATGTCTTCCATTTTCTTACTATTGCACCAACAGTTGTCTCCTTCTCACCCAGCGTCTTACTTATGGTTTTGTAGCCCATTCCAGCCTTGTGCAGGTCTATGATCTTGTCCCTGACATCCTTAGAAAGCTCTTTGGTCTTGCCCATGTTGTAGAGGTTAGAGTCAGACTGATTAATTTAGTCTGTGGACAGGAGAGACAGCTGTCTTTAATGCAGGCACCAAGTTGATTTGGAGCCTGTAACTGGTCTGGAGGAGGCTGAACTCTTAATGGTTGGTAGGGGATCAAATACTTATTTCTCTGTGCACAATGCAAATAAATATATATAATTTTGACAATGTGATTTTCTGTGTTTTTTTTTAATATAATCTATCTCTCACTGGTAAAATTAACCTAGCCTAAAAATTCTAGACTGTTCATGCAGGGGCGTAACTAGGAAAGACTGGGCCCCATAGCAAACTTTTGACTGGGGCCCCCCCTCTGCTGGGTATCACACAACCCCCCCCCCCCCTTGTAGATAGTGCCTCCCTATAGATTCCACCACACAGCGCCCCCCTATAGATAGCACCATACACAGCCCCTGCAGATAACGCCATACAGACTCCCTCTGTAGATAACGCCATACAGCCCCCCCTGTAGATAACGCTATATAGCCCCCCCCCCCCAAAAAAAAAAACGTCCTATAGTTTGTCCTACAAAAGACATGCATCCCCTATCCACAGGATAGGGGATACATGTGTGATCACTGGCAGCGATAAGGAGAACGGGGGACCGAAAGTCCCCCGAAGTTCTCCATGACTAACCTCGGACTTCCGGCGTCTGCGCAGTTCAATAAAAATGAAAGGAGCGCTGGTCACGCATGCGCACAAGCACGACCGGCGCTCCATTCATTTCTACGGAGCTGCCGACACAGACCCGAGGTTTGTCATGGAGAACTTAGGGGGGACTTTCGGTCCCCCGTTCTCCTCATCGCTGCCAGCGATCACACATGTATCCCCTATCCTGTGGATAGGGGATACATGTCTTATGTAGGAACAACCCCTTCAGTGGCGTCGCGCTGTAGCAGCCATAGCGGCTGCTAGCGGAGCCTGCGGCCATGGGAGGGGGCCGTGCCGGCGGGTGGCACGGGCCCCCTCATGCTGCAGGCCCTGTAGAAGTCGCTACGGCTGCTATAGCGGTAGTTACGCCACTGCGTATAGGTTTGTACGGCGTAAAACTACAGCTCCCAGCATGGCCGGAACAATGGTAAGGATATGCTGGGAGATGCGGTTTCACAAAAAAAATCCTATCACCATCATCTCGCTGCAGATCATACAGTGACTACAATACTGATTAGAGGCAGAATAAACATTTACATTAAGTGACTCACCGGTGACGTCTCAGATTCTAGTTCTTTTCTTCTCCCTCCGGTTCAGACATCTATGATGGATTTCTCCCGGCCATGGCCCATTTCTGCAGTTTTCCGTTCAGATGTCTTCAGCTTCTCACTTTTAAAACATTTCTGCACCTATAAAACGAAGTTAAAATTCTCAACACATCTAAATATAACTGTCACAAACACACAACATGTCCCCTGTAGATAGTGACCTACATAGAAGCCCCTGTAGATAGTGCCCACATATGGACTCCAGAGCTGCAAGGCAATAGTGCTAACCACTGAGCCACCGTGCTGCCCTACATATAGCTTCCCCTATAGTTAGTGCTCCACGTATAGCCCACCTCTGTATATAGTGTCTCACATATAGCTCCCCCTGTATATAGTGTCCCACATATAGCCCACCCCTGTAGACTGTGCACTACATATAGCCACCCTGTTGCTAGTGCCCCACAGGTAACCCACCCCTGTATATAGTGTCCCACATATAGACCCCCCTGTATATAGTGGCCCACATATAGACCCCCCTGTATATAGTGGCCCACATATGGACCCCCCCTGTATATAGTGGCCCACATATAGAGCCCCCTGTATATAATGGCCCACATATAGAGCCCCCTGTATATAGTGGCCCACACCCCCACATATAGACCCCCCTGTATATAATGGCCCACATATAGAGCCCCCTGTATATAATGGCCCACACCCCCACATATAGACCCCCCTGTAGCTACTGCCCCACATATAGACCCCCTATATATAATAGCCCACATAAAGATGACCCCCCCCCCCCCATAGATAATGCCATTCACATTTTTATGAGGGGAAAAAAAACAAAAACTTGACATACTCACATTCTCCGGTTCCCACGCTGTTCACTGGCGATGCAGACATGCTCTCTTCTGAGCATGTCTGCAGGAGTTGAACGAGCGTCCTCCAATGACGCTGATTGGCGGGGCAGAATTGCTTGCCCCGCCAATCAGCACCTTCCAAGCATGGAAGCGGCGCGATGATGTCATCGCGCCGCTAGCCAATCAGTGTCATTGTAAGGCACTGGATGGTCAGGCACGGAACATGCCCGGCCATTCATGTATTTGGCTGCCGCTAGCACTGGGGCCCCCTCCGGTGCTAGCGACACCTACAGGCATGAGATGGCCTGTGTAAGGCTCGGCGTCGCGGGCCCCACAGTAGCGACGCTACCGCTGTAGTAGCCATAACGGCTGCTAGCGGCGCCACCGGGCCCCCTCAAGCCCCGGGCCCCGTAGCAGCCGCTACTGCTGCTACCGCGGTAGTTACGCCACTGTGTTCATGTCTTTGACAGTGGGCAAACTTACAAAATCAGCAAGGGATCAAATACTTATTTCCTTCACTGTATATAGATATAATTTTGTAAAATATGTTACTAAGAAAAACCAGGACCTTCCTTAACTTCCAACAGCTTATAGTTTCCCTTTCCCTGCCTGCAGACTCTCTGTAAATGTTCAGAAACCTGGAATTTGACGAAGGATCCAGGTGGGGTTTTTTTTTTTACATTAATTAGAGACATACGTGATAACCACACTTGTAGTTTAACAATGGAGTCCTGGTAAAAATAAGGCTGGATTCACATGTGATGGAAATGCTGCAGATTTTCCTCAATGCAGAATTTCAGTAAGGAAAATCCACAGCGGATTAGAATCCCAGCTATGTGGATCAGATTTGAACAAATGTCATGCAAATGCTATTGAACATTTTCTGGATGGAAATCAGAACATGCTACAGATTTGACTCTTTTTTAATGTAGAAGGGGTTAAATCTGCGGCATAATCTACCGCAAAATCTGCACGTAACAGGTGCAGATTTTGCTGCAAAAACACGCTGCAGAACAACCACAGCATTTCCATCCTGTGTTAATACAGCCTCACAGTATGTCTGCTACTGGTATTTGCAATCCACAGTCACAAGGGTATTTGTAATCCAGAAGCCAAAGGGATATTTTAATCCACAGTCAAAAAGAGCTGTTGTAAAAGATTATTTTTAATACACAGTCACAAACGTATTTCTAATACATAGTTACAAGAGTATTTGTGTTTTGGGCAGCAGGGTAACCCAGGGCAGACCTGAAGTCTGGAGCTGGGCTAAAACTGTAGCCTATAGCTTGGCTAGACGTATAGTCCGTAGCTTGGCTGAAACTGTAGAATTGTGCTGTGCTGGAAAAGTCACCTGAACCTGGAGCTGAACCAGAGCCTAGAGCTGGACTGAAACAGGAGCTGGCCTGGAGCTGTAGCCTAGAGCCATGTAGAAGTTGTAGTCTGAGCCTGGACTTTAACTGTATCCCGTTGAACTGTAACCTGGGCTGGAACTTTAGCCTGGAGCAGGGCTTGACCTGTATGCCCATCAGACAGTTGGTACCCTATTGGTCAGGTTGGTGGTAAAAATAGGGGTTGGAAGGGCTGGAGGTCCAGTGTAAGTGCCCAAAGAAAAGACCATTTCTATTTTTATAAATGCTCCTACTACCCTAGATTCTCCCTTCATCTAGGTAAAATGTAATATCAGTGATACTGAGCATAACTAATAGAATATTCACATTTAAGCATGAATAGCGTTATGTTAAATGTACAAATTAGTCGTCCCTTTTCCCTTTGCAGTTCGGTTGTCATGCCTCTCTGAATAAAACCACCGAAAAAGGCCATACTTACAAATGGACACAGCCAGGTCAGAAACGCTGATGAAGGAGTGAGCAGGTGCTTTAAATAATAATAGCCATTCCCAGTGGCTATTATTATTTAAAGCACCTGCTCACTCCTTCATCAGTGTTTCTGACCTGGCTGCGTCCATTTGTAAGTATGGCCTTTTTCGGTGGTTTTGTATATGTCCCCTTGTTTTTATCGGTTCCGTCTGTACATCAGGAACATTCTGTTCCATTTAAGGAGTTAGGGACTCGCAAGTCTGGGGATCCTTGTCGTGGATTGCGAGCTTGCGTCCTTTTGGCCAAAATGATTACTAATACCCCAGGTATTTTTCATTACTACGTATATTCGCTTCTCTTGGACACAGCCGGGTCTTTGATGCTGGGAGAGCATGGTGTGTTGTTGTTTGGCATAGCAAGCAGGGTAGCCCGCTCTATGAATTATCAAGGCGTCACAAATAGGCTTCTACCTAGCTATACACGTTGTGCCTCATGACGTACACACTATCCCTCCATGTTTCACACACTTGCACCTCATTATCCATTTATTTCTATTGAGGCACTTCACTCATAACTGCCCCCTATATTTCACTTATAGTATTACACTTGCACACACACTATTCATTTATTATTTCTTACTACACATCCCATGCACCACACACCACTCCCCTCAAGACCAGTGGGAGTGGCTATTATTATTTAAAGCACCTGCTCACTCCTTCATCAGCGTTTCTGACCTGGCTGTGTCCATTTGTAAGTATGGCCTTTTTCGATGGAAGCCTCTCTGAATGTAGCAAAGATTTGATATAATAACTCTACACTTGATTTTTATGTTGCTGTCAATATTTAGAGAAATCTCACTTTAAACTACTGGTTTTAATTTTTTTATTTTTGTGTCAAAGGAATTTATTGAATTAGCATTGATACTAGTTTTCTTAAGCAAAATATTAGATAATCCCTTTACTCAATATGTGTTACTTTGACCGGAGCAGACAAAATTAAACCAGGTGAAGCTTTTCCCTTTTTGTAAGTATGTAATAAAAAGCATGAAGTAAACTAGTTTAAAAAGTGTTGCACTTTTTGTTTCCTTGTTCCCTCTTTGGAGATATAGTGTGGTGTTCGACTGGGCTTACCTGGATCGTAGCATCTCTACATCCCTGTGTGGAACCAGAAGTTGAAGAAAAATCCAAAAGCACAAGATTTGGATTATGGCATTGCCTTCTTGCATATAGGCTGGGGGATTTTGGACCCTTCTAAGATACATATCAGACTGTGGAACTGTCTTCTATACGACCGTCAGAGCGGTAAAACAACTGCTATATTTTAATTTTGTTAAGACATAGTCCCTACATAAGGGGCAAAGTGAACTCATCATATAACAACATTTAGAACAGTGTTGTTACTTTTTTATTTTTTAATTATCTTAAACTGTGTTCAATCATTTTGTAAAACTGCATTAAAGAGTTAATCCATCACAGCAATTAATGACTTATCATTAGGATATGCCATCACTTTCTGATCGGGGGTGGGCCGACTGCTAGGACCCCTACCAATCATGAGAATGAAAGGGCTCTAGTGCTTTAGTACTGCAGTCCCTTCAAAGTTTTTCCCTGCTCAGCAGTGCTCCCCGCCATACTCTGTGCAGCACCACTGTGCAGGATCGATAAGGGTCCAGGAAGTCAGGCAACCACTGATCAGAATGTGATGGCATATCTTAGCAATATGCTTTCTAATATACTTATTGAGTTCTGTTCCTCTTTGAGCCCAGAATTGTTAAGCAATTCCATAATACCCTATAATGTTATTATTGGAGTTGAGCTGTCAGAAAATGACCTGCAACTGCCCAACTGACATACCAGAAGACTGCAGTCTAGCTCCTTCAAAATCAGTTTCCTTATCCCTTATTAAAACATTCAATTGACATATAAGTCATATTAAATTACCCGTTCTTGTTCTCTATAGATTTGGGGCATTTTACTATGCTTAAATGGACAGTAACATTTAAACAATTTATGTTAATCTAATAGTATACCTGATATAGATCGACTTTGTAATTTAATGACTGTTAAAATGTAGTTGTTTTATCCAAGCAAATTCTGTGTAAAGTTACTGCCACTAGCTATCTCCCCTCCTGTAGTTTGCTGTCCACCCAATGTTATCAAGAAAGGTCTGTCCCTGGCTACAGAGCAGAATTGACAGGCTGCAGAAGGTGGGGTGTATCTCTTCATCGCCTGCCTATACAGGTCTATGGAAAGGGGAGGGGAGTAGAGGGAGGCAGCATAAGCAGAGTGAGTGAGAAAGAGAGACGCTGCATACAAGTCTATGGTGAGGAGAGGTGGTGCAGGAGGAGGGAGCAGGAGCAGAGTGAAAGAGCAGATACAGGCTGCTAGTAAGATTTCTATGTCACCCCAGTGCTGAATTCTCAGCTACACTACTCAGTACTGCGGTATAATGTCCTCCATACTGCTGCAGCTTCAATAAATATAAAAGATAGAGATAGGAGAGCGGGATTCTCTTCTTCTATGTGTGCTATGTGTAGAAGACATGAAAGCTATTAGATTGCGCCTGTTAGCGCAGAGAAAACTAAGAATTAGAGATAAAGCTTGCAGAGAGAAACTGCTAAATAATGCAGAATACAAGTCATATAATGGCTAGAAATATTGTTATTCCAAATGTACACACATATGGCAGCTTATTATTCTGAAGAGTCACCTGAAAAGTTAGGTACACTTTAACATATGTTATGTTGAGCACGACTATACATTCCTTTTCATGAAATTTACAGTAAGTGGCCATTTAAATAACATTCAGCATGATGATCTTCCAATCTGGCCAAACCACAGTCTGTTGGTTGTACCGTTAGGACTGTAGACGACCTATCAGGTTGAAATAAAACAATATTAATATAAATGTGCATTTCAATAAAGCCAAATTAAGTCTCACTATTTTATGTAGCTCCTACTGTCTGATGATTCTGTCTTTTAATGTGATATTTTGTCAAGCAGCATGTAAAATGTGGTGGAGCCTGGCAATCAGACCCACAAATAGATTTAATTTCTTGAAGGCATCATTTGCCTTGAGTGCCTATCTAAACAGATGGATAACAGTTTCACTTCAACCATAAAAACTCAGAACCCAGGGAGGTGGTAAATGAAGTACAAGCTGAATAATCTTATCTCTTAGTTCTGCTTTCCCCTGATCCTTCTGCAACATGGACAATCACTGTATAAAAATTTAACATCAGCATTTTTATCAGCAAAAATATTGATTCTAGGGACATTTTAATTTTCTTTTAATGTATATTGCTTTTGCTGATAAACTTTACAAAGAGAAAAAGTTATTTTCAGCTGTAGTAGTTATATTGTTCACCATCAGCGGTTTAACCACTTCCCTTCCCAACTTACATTATAGCCAGGTAAGGGGAGTATGGGGGGGGGGGGCTCCAGGACTACGCCTGCTCCATAAATCGGGGGGTGTTGGCTCTATAATACAGCCGACACTTCATTGTAATGAGCTGGATCTTGTTAGACTCTCATTTAACGCCTTAGATGATGGGGTCAAATGTGACTGCGGCATCTAAGCCATTAGAAAAGAAGGTGGCCCCCTATGACAGCCCATTGCCCCCACCCGCAACGTAATAGCGGGGTGCCGATGGTTGTCAAAACAGGGCTTAATAGGAGATGTTTTTCGGTCACCTCATCTCCCACAAAAAAATGTATAAAAACTTACATGTACCTCCCATGTACCACAAAATGGTACCATTAAAAACTGCAGTTCGTCCCACTGAAAAAAGCCCTCAAAATGCTCAAGTTTTTTCCTTGTAAAAATAGTAAAACATAAACAAAAATATGTAAGTTTGGTATCACCGTAATCCTATTGACCCACAAAATAAAGTTAACATGTCGTTTTTATTGGTTGGTGAACACCGTAAAAACAAAACCCAAAAAGCAATGGAGGTTTCCTAGTACATTATGTGGTATAATAAATGGTGCCATGGAAAACGACAACTTGTCCCACAAAAATGAAACCCTCATACGTTTATATCGAAGGAAAAATAAAAAAGTTATGGCTTTTGGAAGGTGAGCAGGAAAAAAAACGTAAATGAGAATCCAAAAAATGTCTGCAGCGGGAAGGGGTTAAATCTATTTAAAATGGAAAATTAAGCATTCAGACCCCTCTTCCCCTCTCTGGCTATCACGTAACTATGCTGTTTTCATGCAGACGGTTTGATGCAACCTTTTTCCTGATTCATGCTTAAATATTAGGAAGGCATGTTGAGAGGATTAGGTGGGAGTGTGGGGGCTTTCCTTGTTGGCCACTTATTAGGGTGGCAACCCGAGAGATTTTGTCTAGCATGTTTATGCTATCTTAAATGTTTTTAATCATTTATGTGGTGTATTTACTCTGAATAAAATATATTTTTGTGGTATACATAGTTATTCTATGGTATTTTTTGCCTTACATACATACCCGCTTGTGTTTTGTGTTGCATATTGTGGTTTATAGGGTATGTGGCAATATTTATGCAGAGCCCGCCGGGGATTAAAACAGGAAAATTAAACCTGAAATCCAAAAATAGCAAGTCTGAAAAATAATTTGCAGACAGGGCCGATTCAAAAGGTAAAGGCCCCTCAGCTAAAGATTTGGTGGAGACCCCATCCCCAGTAGTGTGTAAAGGTACTCCAAATATCCACTGGTGTCTTGAAGATAAGGATTGCCAGAGGTATCTGGTAGCTGCTTGTCCCTTTCCCTATGGCAATAAACATGCATCCACCAGCACCGGCATTATTCTTGTTAGCCGTACAGGCAGGTGAATGGAACTCAGACCCCCTGTAATAAATACTAGTAGTAGTTCCATACAGGGGCGTAACTAGGAAAAACTCGGCCCCATAGCAAACTTTTGACTGGGCCCCCCCTCCCCAAGGTGCCACACACAGCCCCCCTTGTAGATAGTGCTCCTCTGTAGATTAAGCTATACACCCCACCTGTAGACAGTGCTATACAGCCCCACTGTAGACAGTGTCATACCCCACTTGTAGATAGCGCCCCCAGCTCCTCATTGTAGATAGCGCCATACAGCCCCCCTGTAGATATCGCCATATGTCTCCCCCTGTAGATAGTGCCATATAGCGCCCCCTCCTGTAGATAACGCCATATAGCGACCCCCAAACAAAACAAAATTTCATACTCACCTAGGCTCCGTTCCTGCAACAAACGGAGCAAATCAACGCCGGCGGGATCCAGTGACATCATCATGCCGGCCTGAGCAGGAATCCCGTCCGTGCGCGTGATATGCTACAGGCCGAACAGCAGTAGTTACGCCACTGGTTCCATAGTCATCACTTCTGCCACATATTTAACCTTACTGTATATATTATTTGAGGTACACTTCAAATATTCGCTGCTAGTAGTGACTGTTAAGGACTGGAAGGAACCAGGTGGAGGAGGGCCCTGGGCAATTGCCACTTTTGTTCTCTTTATAATGCAAGCCTGTCTACATGGCTGAGCAGAGCGTGCATGGTGGAGATGGGAGAAATCATTGTCGGACGATTAAGTGTTTGGTGGACAGTTATTTCATGTGTAAGGCCAACTTTAGAAACTTAATTTTAAAGAGTAGATGTAAGTAGGTAGATTCTCCTTTCCTCCTAACATTAGGGTCCCAGGGCTGTTATCTAGATGCTATTGAAGAGCAGGAGCTTCTTTGTTTCCTTGTAAGAAGCGTGGTAAAACTTGCATTCTAGGACATCCACAACATAAAAACTACACAATCTCATACGCTAACAGAAATGCAAAATAGCTCTAAAGTTTCTAACTAGTCAGTATGGGTTTTTTTTTGTTTCAAGGGACTAAATTTGGATGAATCCAAAAAGAATTATCAATTGCTATTTACTTGGCGTGTCCTTTGTTCTGAAGTCTATAGAAGCCTCACCATACTAATATTTGTCCATCACACAGCAGCAGGAGTCACTCCAGTCAAAAACTTAAAATGTATCTTTTGGTCAGTCTCTTGGAGCTCTACAAATTTAATTTACCTGAATGATGTCGTTACAGAGATTCCCTGGTGTCCCCTACTGGGCCGCAGCTGAAGTCTCTGCTGGTTATGACAGTAGGGTAGTACTGTCCTAAGGCACTTCAAAGCCAGTGTAGGAAATATACTCAAACCGCATCACATGATTTTACAATGACTGCCCTTCTGCAATATAGTAAGTAATAGGACACTTTACAATACAAACGTGAGGAACACACATGTAAATACTATGTGCTGGCTGATTTTTCATTTTTGACTAGAGAAAAAAAAGAAATACTTTAAATATTTACACCTAAATAATGCGTAAACACTTGTTGATGCAAGATGAGTATGCTCATTATGAGCAGCAGACAGTTGCCGCATCATGACAAGCATACTCGTCATGCTGATCCCGCGGGCACTGCCACTTTACTCGCATAATCTGGAGTGGGCAACGGCTGCAATACACAGCTGCATCCTAGTTCTAATGGTTACAAATTAGCAATCAACATAATAAAAAAAAAGTCAGTAATAAAAAAAACACACAAAGCGTGCATTTTTTTAAAATAGTAAACTTTACTAAATATGTCCCAAAAAGTAAAATAATATACACACCTTTACAGTCATGTCCGTAACAACCTGTACAATACATTTATAGCATAATTTATGATGATTGATCTATGCTGTAAAATCATAATAAATACAAAAAACTGTAAAAATAAAACGTAACTTTTTTTAAACTCTAATGTATATGTACCAAATTGGCACCTACATAAAGTACAACTTTGGCTTTGTTCACATCTGCGTCAGGGCTCCGTTTTGACTAAGCTATTAATTCCGTCAAAACGACGGAACACCTGCACAACTAAGACAAACGGAAACTATTGGCACCGGATCCGTCAATCAATGGTGATGGAAACGGAAACCTCTGGCAGCTATGTCAAACAAAAAATAAAATATGCTTGCCAGAATGCACAGTGAAGATATATAAAAAAAATAGTTTTGGTCCTCCAGGCCAAAATTGGCCCTGTCCTCAAGGGATTAGATGCAAAGCTAACTTCATGTCTCCATGGCTTTAGATACCTGGCTGTACAGAATAGCATAAAAAAAGATTTTATGTTTTTGTATAGTTTTGGAGCATTCATTGGTAAATATTGTTTGAATGTTGTTAAATCAGTACAGGTTTTGTTAAAAAATTTATTTTAAATATATTTAAAATTGTACATCCCCTGCTGACTATGAATTTTAGGCAACACATAGATATATAATTTTGTGATTAAGTCCCATAATCTTCTATTTTATTTCTAATATACGTATCTATTAATAGCATCTTTTGCAGCTTGAACTCTTTATTGACTCGAATCATTAATTCTGTGCTAGATAAATGCAAGTATTGTATATTAATGACTTAGTACTTTGACACAATAAATCAATATTGTGAATATTTATGTCAAGAGAAATGACAACCTCTATTAAGGAAGAAATATGACACAGCCAGACATAAAAAGGCGCAGAACAATTTAGTCACTGTGAACTTCATATGATATGCAAGCATTTATAGCAAGTCATAGTATTTTGCAAATGTACAATTGCAAATATTTGTTCTCTTGAATACATTTACGCAAGAAATTTGATTTAGAATTTGTGTCTATATTCACATGAATATAATTACATCCTCATAGTGACACTGCTGTCTACTTGCTCAGGACATTCATGCATAATGGGAGAATTTACAAACTTGTGAGGCAACAGTAGAGATCATTCAACCAGTTGTAAGGTGTGGAAGATTGATAAAATAAGGCATTGACATATTCAGTATTTGGAGGAATCATAAAGGATCATTTGGATTTGGTATGTAGAAAAGACCATTCATGTAAGTTATGGGGGGTTCTGATATAAACACGTCATGAAAATGACAATAAAGCGTGACTCACACACAGCGTTTTGCTGAGTTTTTCGTGGCTTTTATTTAGGTAAAAAATTCTGCTGTTTTTTTTAAAGTCTAAAAGTAAAATATAAAAAACACTTTATACACAGCGTTTTGGTTTGTGACATTTGTGTGGCATTTTTAGGGTCAGAGGTTTTCTTTCTAAATGCAGCCTGCTTTTGGTATGGCTTTTTTTTAGGTAAAAAATGCTGCGGCCAAATATTATTACTTTAAAGTCTATTGTGAAATATAGAAAACACTACATACAAAGTATTTTAGTGTGTGGAGTTATTGTGGTGATTTAGGGTCTAAATTCTTCATGCTCTGGGAATCGCAGGGTAGAATTAAATATTGACATTAATATGGGCATTAAGGGCATTAATATGATCACATAAAGCAAACAAGTGTAGACCTTATAAATAAGTGGTTTGTATCCTATGATTTTCTAGCCTCAGGGAAACTACAGACGTGTCCATACTAAAGATCCTATTATACAGGTCAATGATCCTGTGTAAACAGGGCAACAATCAGCCAATGAATAAGCAAATGCTCGTCCATCGGCTGATCGTATCGTTTGTGCAGCGCAAAATATTATCGCTGTTGGCAGCACATCTCCCTGTGTAAACAGGGAGATGTGCTGCCGACATGATGGTAATGCCTGGGGACTAGCGATCGTAGTAACAATCGCTCGCTCCCATACAAAACCAAACATTGCTCCTTGTGAAAGGAGCAAATAAGCACCGATCAACGAGCTGTCTCCTTTTTAGGGCCTATATTGGCTACTGTAAAAGGAACCTTAGCTTTGCTTGAATTTGGTTAAGGACTCCAATTTCTCATGAAAAACTCAATACAATATTGCGACCCGCTTTACCGGCTTAAATTCACAGCACAACCACTGGGTGGCCACACATAGACACATATAGCAGAGATCTCTCATGAAAGAGTATCGCAAAATCATATTTTTTTTTTCAAAGCTGGTCATCTCGCTCAACACATCTCAGAATGTGTTGAGATAAGTGAATGAGTAAGGAAGCACTCATCTGTGCAATCATGCAATGAAAGCTTACGTTTTACAACAGCTAGAGAGCCACAGGTTGCAAACCACTAATGTACATGTATAAAGTAATAAACAGTTAAAAACAGACTTCACAAATATGATCTTCTCACATACATCTATGAAATATCAGATATAGATTATTTTGACTGGATTTCCCCTTTAAAACTACCTCACCCAACAGGCACCAACAGTGATCAAGAATGATTATCGATGGTCCTAAGGCAGTGTTAAAATATCAGGTTCTTTTGTCTAAGGATCAGGGGTGGACAGAGTGATCTGGGCCCCAAAAATCCATGGGCCCTTAACCCCTTTCCGCAAATGGGTTTTCACGTCCTGGGTTTAAACTGTCACCGTGTTAAGTGACACGGTGACAGCGTCCTGACCGCTACTGTTAGTGACAGTTTCCAGGCAGGACTCATTGGCACGGGACCAATCGGGATGGTCCTGTGTCGTCAAGCACTGTGATTGGCCAGTCAGTACTGACTGGACAATCACAGCATAGTAGGCAGGATTTACAGGCATCGCCGACTCTAAGAAGCTCTGTTGTGTGTGAGAGCTTGTCAGAGTCGGTCATGTTAGTGAAGAGATCAAGTGAGGAGAAGTGGAGGAATAACTGATAAAACCCTCAGATCTGCCCAATTTCTGCCCACTGACCAGTGATCACCACCTTTGGTGCCCACTGGTCATCTGATTCATCCATGGGCGCAGCTAAAGGCTCATGGGCCCTGGTGCAAAAATTCAGCTTGGGCACCCCTACCACTCCCCAATACCACCAAACCTCTGCGTATGCCTATGCCTAGCTACCTTGCCCAACAGCCCCCATGGATGCCCCCACAGTATAATGCCTTCCATAGCTGCCCCCACAGTATAATGCCCCCACACAATATAATGCTCCCCGTAGCTGCCACCACACAGTATAATGCCCCCACAGCTGCCCCATACACAGTATGATGCCCCCATAGCTGCCCCCACAGTATAATGCCCCTATAGCTGCCCCTACAGTATAATTGCACCCATAGCTTCCACCACAGTATAATACCCCCCATAACTGCCTCCACAGTATAATGCCACCCTCAGCTGCCCCCACAGTATAATGCCACCCTTAGCTGCCCCACAGTATAATTCCACCCATAGCTGCTACCCCAGTATAATACACCCATAACTGCCTCCACAGTATAATGCCACCCTCAGCTGCCCCCAAAGTATAATGCCACCCTTAGCTGCCCCCACAGTATAATGCCGCCCATAGCTGCCACATACAGTATAATGACCCCCATGCAGTATAATGCCCCCCATAGCTGCCGCCATATTAACCCCCATTTGTGCCTAACACAAAAATAATAAAATAATTACTTACCTATCCCCATTCCAATGATGGGTGGAGGAGATCCTTCTCCTCCTTTGGCCTATGCTATGGGTGACTCGGTGCAGCCAGGAATGATAACATCACTGCAACGCGCCTTTCTACGCCGTGCCACTCATGGCTCACGGCACAGTGAATGCTGGAGCAAAGAGCCGTCAGCTCCTTGCTCCAGCATTCAATTCAACTGTATCTGCGTCCTGAGGATGCAGATACATTTGAAACCGGGACCTCAGTGAGTGGCTCGCGACCCCCCAGATGTCTTCTCATGACCCCCGCAAGGGTTTGCGACCCACAGTTTGTAATGTATTGTATTGTGCTGTTTGTGTTTGCAGTGTAGAGAGGAGAGGGGGGACCTGTAATTTAAAGGCCCCCCTCTCTTCTGCAAACACAGACAGAACAATACAACACACATTGCGTTCTCTTCCTGACTGGCTGGAACGTCCCTCACATGCTGCCACGGTCACATGGTATACTGAGTGTACCATGTGACCATGACGTCTAAGACCTTTCAAGGTATTCATCTAGGGGTATAGCGAGAATTTTTAATTTGTGAAGTGACTCCCCTTTAGTTATTCATCTAGGGGTATAATGAGAATTTTTAATACCCTCTAGGTATTGATCTAGGTATATTGTAAGAATTTTTAATTTGTGCACCTGGAAAGCCCGCAATCGAGGGAGAGGGAATGGCAGGCAACCTACCCACCATTCCATAAAATCCAGCCAAATAAAATAAATCAAAGACCTCAGTAAAAAAAGATTTGCTGAGACAACCAATCTCATCTGGATTTATTCTTCTCACCCAGATTTGCAATCTGGGTGAGATAGACACTCTCTCTAGTGCCGGCAAATAAATAACGACATTTTTTAAATGGTTAGCACTGTGTGGCAACGGGGCCCCTGCAACCCCTACAGCTACACCACTGGATTCCTCTGTTAATCCACTTAAAGTGCCCTTCTGTGACCTGTGCCCAGCCATCACAACACCTGTCACAGTGCACGCCCTGCTGTGTCCAAGATTGCCCAATGCCCGAGTTCCCTGTTTGGTAGCAATGCCACCTGTCATCTAGATTTTCACTTGGTGGGTAGGGTATCAAATACAGCAGGGTCGCTGGTCACCGGTCCATTCTTGTTGCTTACTTGGGAGTAGCAGGGTTTTTTTTCTTGTAAATAAAAAAAAAGGAAAAATAAATATATTTGCGTAGTTATTTTTCGTTTTAGTTCGTACTTGTAAATTCCCCCAATATGGCCAGAAGGGTTTTCGCAGCTGAGGAAGCATATGAAATGCTCTGCTCCGATATGGACAGCACAAGCGAAGGTGAAGCACAGATCGTGCTCTCATCTTCGTCTGTATAAAGCGTCTCGGAGTCTGCAACCCCCATCAGCGCAGAAGAGCTGTAGGTCCTGCTCTACCCGAGCTGACATGGGTAGCTGTAGAGAATTATACCCCCAGGTGCCTGAATTTACAGCCCCCTCAGGCATTCAAGTTGATACTACAGGGTTCAGCCCCATAGATTATTTTAAACTTTTCTTTTTTGACTCCCTTTTAAATTTAGCAGACCAACATGTATGCTGATCAGTTAATCTCTCAAAACCCTAAATTGTTTTATGCGAAAGGCCAAAATTTGACCTCCACAAACGTAGTGGAGTTAGGGAAGTTTTGGGCCTATTTTTAAGCTGTGGTCTCGTCGAAAAGCCAGGTATTAGAGACTATTGGTCTCCTGATATTTCATATAATACCCCCCTGTACTGCAGAATTATGAGCATGACACGATTTGAAGCTATCCTAAAGTTCCTGCACTACAACGACAACAGTCACTGCCCACCCCCACAAGACCCAAGTTTTGATAGGCTCTATAAAAGTTTATACCCCCCAACAAAACATTGCGGTAGATGAGTCATTAGTGAGCTTCAAAGGTAGGCTGCACTTCAGGCAGTATTTACCAAATAAAAGAGCCGGCATGAAAATGTATAAATTATGTGAAAGTGCCACCGGTTACACCCATTGTTTTAAAATTGATTGAGGGAAAAGACTCCCATATAGATTGCTCAGAATACCCCCCCTTACTAGGAATTAGTGGAAAGATCGTATGGGATCTTGTTTATCCTTTGCTCAGCAAAGGATATCATCTTTATCTGGACAACTTTTATGACACTGTCCCATTAGTAAATGTTCTCTCGTCCAGATCCACATCGCTCTGCGGAACAATCCGCAAAAATCAGAAGGGCCTCACCAAAACTTTGCTGGGTCAGACACTGAAATTAGGAGAGAGCAGAGTTGTCTGCAGTGACGATGTGCTGCTCCTTAAATACAGTTTCGGTCCAGAATTATTTGGACAGTGACACAAGTCAAGTTTTGTAATTTGTTTACCAAAACATATTGAATATAGTTATATAATCAATATGGGCTTAAAGTGAAGACTCTCAGCTTTAATTTGATGGTATTCACATCCTAATTTGAGGAAGGGTTTAGGAATTACAGCTCTTTAATATGTAGCTGCCTCTTTTCCAAGGGACCAAATGTAATTGGACAAGCTGTTTCTGTGAACCCACAACATGAGGTAAAAGGAGTTCTCAGACCATCATTAGGCTGAAAAAAATTAAGAAATCAACAGTTTGGTAAATTCTTGGAAAAAAAAGAGCGCACTGGTGATCTTGTGAACTCCATAAGGCTTGGACATTCACGGAAGACAACAATGGTGGTTGATCGCAGAATCCTTTCCATTGCTAAGAAAAACCCCTTCACAACATCTACCCAAGTGAGGAACACTCTCCTAGAAGTAGGTAAATCAGTATCTAAGTGTACCATAAAGAGAAGACTTCATGAAAGCAAATACAGAGGGTCCACCACAAAGTGCTATCCATTAATCAGCCTCAATTATAGAAAGGCCAGATTAGACTTTGCCAAACAACATTTAAATAAACCAACACAGTTCTGGAACAGCATTCTTTGGACAGATAAAACTAAGATCAACTTGTACCAGAATGATGGGAGGGAGAAAGTATGGAGAAGGCTAGGAATGGCTCATGATCCAAAGCACACCACATCCTCTGTAAAACATGGTGGAGGCAGTGTGATGGCATGGGCATGCATGGCTGCCAAAGGCACTGGGTCACTAGTGTTTATTGATGATGTGACTGAAGACAGAAGCAGCCGGATGAATTCTGAAGTGTTCAGGGATATACTTTCTTCTCAGATTCAACCAAATGCAGCAAGGTTGATTGGACGTTGCTTTCCAGTAGAGATGGACAATGACCGAAAACATACTGCGAAAACAACCTGGGAGTTTTGTTAAGGCAAAGAAGCTGGATATTCTGCAATGGCCAAGACAATCACCAGATCTCAACCCGATCGAGCTGCATTTCACTAGCTTAAGACAAAACTTAATGCAGAAAGACCCACAAACAAGCAACAACTCAAGACAGCTGCAGTAAAGGCCAGGCAAAGCATCACAAAGGATCAAACCCAGCGTTTATTGATGTCCATGGGTTCCAGACTTCAGACATTCATTGCCTGCAAGGGATTCTCTACAAAGTATTAAAAAAAAACAACATTTTATTCATGGCAATGTTAATTTGTCCAATTACTTTTGAGCCCCTGAAATGAGGAGGTTGTGTAGCAAAATGCTTGCAATTCCTAAACGTTTCACAGGATATTTTTGTTCAACCCCTTAAATTAAGCCTGAAAGTCTACACTTCAATTGCATCTCAGTTGTTTCATCTGAAATCCAATTTGGTGGCATGCAGAGCCCAAATCATGAAGATTGTGTCACTGTCCAAATAATTCTGGACCTAACTGTATAAGGATAAAAGGGACGTACTTATACTGTCCAGCATACTTGACAGCAGCTGCAGCCTTGTCCCTGTACGCAAATCCACCAGCCAAGTCCCCAAACCGTTTTGTGTACAGGAGGACAATAAATACATGGGTGCCGTTGACCTGTCTGATCAGGTCATAAAACCATACAGCGCCATGCACAAGACAAAGGTTTGAAACACCTGTGGAGTCAAAATGCTCACTATACCACTTGGAAAATTCAGTGAGGGTTGTAGTTTCCAAAATGCAGTAATTTGTTGGGGGTTTCCACTGTTCTGGTACCTCCGGGGCTCTTCAAATGATAATAACAATAATAATGGCATGTCACCTGAGAACTATTTCAGCAAAATCTATGCTTCAAAAGTTATATGGTGCTCCTTTAGTTCTGAGCCCTGCAGTGTGCCCAAACAGCAGTTTATGACCACATATGGGGTATTTCCGTAGTCTGGAGAAGTTGCTTTACAAAAGTTCGGGTGCTATTACTCCTTTATTTGTTGAGAAAAGAAAAAAAATTTAGCTAAAACTTCAACTAATTGGAAAAAAACGCAATTTTTCATTTTCACTGCCCAATTCTAATGAAATCTATGAAACACCTGTGGGGTCAAAATGCTCACTACGGCCTTAGATGAATTCCTCAAGGGGTGTAGTTTGCCAAATGGAGTCAATTTTGGAGTAGTTTTCATTATACTGGTACCATAGGGGCTTTACAAATGCGACATGCTGCCGAGAAACCGATCCAGCAAAATCTGCGCTCCAAAAGCCAAATAGCGCTCCTTCCATCCGGATCCCTGCCGTGTACCCAAACAGCAATTTATGACCACATATGGGGTATTTCTGTAGTCTGCAGAAGTTGCTTTACACATTTTGGGGTGATTTTTCTTCTTTATTAGTTGAGAAAATGAAACATTTTAAACTGCATCTTATTGGGAAAAAAAATTAAATTTTTCATTTCCGCTGCCCAATTCTAATAAAATCTATGAAACACCTGTGGGGTTAAAACGCTCACTACACCTCTAGATGAATTCCTTGTGGCGTGTAGTTTCCAAAATGGTGTCTTTTTTTGGGTGTTTCCTTTGTATTGGTACCACAAGACTTCTTCTAAGCTGACATGGTGCCTAAAATATAATCTAAAAAAAATAGGCCCTAAAATCCAATATGCGCTCTTTTGCTTCTGAGGCCTGTGTTTCAGACAAGTAGCACACTAGGGCCACATGTGGGATATTTAAAAAAACTGCAGAATCTGACCAAAAAATATTAACTTGTATTTCTCTGTTAAAACCTTTAGTGTTACAGAAAAAAATGGATTAAAATGGAATTTCTGCAAAAAAAAAGACTGCAGTTTTAAAAATAGGGTGATTTATGGGGGTTTCTAATATATAGGCCCCTCACAATCACTTAACTGATCCCTAAAAAAATAGGCTTTTGAAATTTTCTTGAAAATGTGAGAAATTTCTGCTAAACTTATAAGCCTTGTAACGTCCTAGAAAAAATAAAATGATGTACAGAAAACAATGCCAACATAAAGTAGGCTATGGAACTAGACTAGGGATATGTGAACTAGTCCTATTTTGTGTGATATAACTGCCTGTCCTACAAATTTAGAAAAATGCTAATTTTTTTAAAAAAAAATTTACATTTCGGTGTTTTTCACAAATAACGAATGAATTTATTAACCAAATTTTATCCCTGACATAAAGTACGTGTCACGAGAAAACAATCACATAATCACTTGGATTGGGGAAAGCATTCCAAAGTTATTACCAGATAAAGTGACACATGTCAGATTTTAAAAATGGGGCTCTGTTATTATTCCAAAAGTGGCTGCGGCAGGAAGTGGTTAGCGACCAATTCTGAATGTTTTGTCTGCCCATGCCTAGGAATGAAGGAAGTAAAGAGGTATTTTGAAAATCTAAGGAACAGTCAACCATTTCTACATGTTGAATCCAACTCAGATAGATAGATAGATAGATAGATAGATAGACAAGACAAACTGTTTAAGCCCACCTGCCTTGGAATCATCGCGCCGCTTCCATTGTTGAAGGGCCCTGATTCATGGGGCAAGTCATTCTGCCCTGTCAATCAGCGCCTTTCAACAACGCTAGCGGCACGATGACATCATCGCGCCACTTCCATTGTTGAAAGGCGCTGATTAGTGGAGCAAGTCATTCTGCCCTGCCAATCAGCGCCCTTCAACGACGCAAGCGTCGTTCAGCCCCAGCAGCCCTGCTCAGAAGAGAGCAGGCCTGCATTGACACAGGACTGTGCAGGGGCGGGATCAAGGTGAGTATGTAAAGTTGTTTTCACTTGAAACTGTGAGTAGCATTATCTACAAGGGGAGCTATATGTGGGCCACAATTTACAGGGGAAGCTTTATGTGGGACACTACCTACAGGGGGGCTATATGTAGGGCACGGTCTACATGGGGGGGCTATATATGGAGCACTATATACAGGGGGTGCTATATGTGGGGCACTATCTACAGGGGTCTGTATCTGGGTACTATACAGGGGGGATCTATCTGGGGCACTATCTACAGGGAGTTCTGTATGTGTGTGGGGCACAGTGTATGGTGCTATTATAATCAGGGACACAGTGTATGATGCTATTATAATCGGGGACACAATGTATTGTGCTATTATAATTAGAGGTGCAGTGTATGGCACTATTATATTTAAGTGCGTAGTGTGTGGCACCATGAGAATTTTATCTTCATTTATAGGTCCAGAAATGTTTGAAAAGTGAGAAGCTGAAGACATCTGAGCAACAAACTGCAGAAATGGACTGTGGCCTCGAGTAGTCGTCATAGAGGTCTGGACCGGATGGAGAAGAAAAGAGAAAAAGAACAACTAGAATCTGAAAAGACGTCACCGGTGGGTCACTTAATGTAAATGTTTATTCTGCCTCTAATCAGTACTGTAGTCACTGTATGATCTGCAGCAAGATGATGAGTGGTATGATTTTTTGAGGTTCATTAGCTAAAGTTAAAACTGCAAGATATTAGGATTATTTTTTAATATAGATAGAAAAAAAGACACAGGTCCATCAGATTTAACCTTTCTCAATAAATTATCCGTCATTCATATAATGATAATGACATAGAAAAAAAAACAATCACCAAACATTTTTAAAACATATGATTTAACATTTTAACATAAAACATGATTTAAACAATAGGTAATTCTCTGATGATAAGGACTACAGGCTTCTGTAAAGAGCAGCCCGTAGAAAGAAGATGAAATCACAGATCAATGATAGAGAATTCAGTTCACTGCAGCACTGCATCTGTTGTTGGAACGCTGCCACTTCTAGAGGTAATGATTTTGACTATATTACGGACTGGTTATTTATCAGACATGGAATAGGAAGCATGAACTATTGAAGTAAAACCCAGATAGATGGTACACTTGCTAATTTATTAAAGACTTTATAAATTAGTCATTTTACAGTCCAACCTCAACCTGGTTTAATTTGCAATCTTCTTCCATTTTCATTTCTTATGTCAATCAGAAGAAAATTTTAGATGCTACGGACAGAATTAAATTAAAAGGGTTGTCTCACCTCAGATAACTCCTTTCATATCGGAGTTACCACAGTCATCCCGACACTGGAACTGTAGTATTATATGAGATGAAAGGCCATCCATGTAATACCTCAGACTGCCAGAGGGGGAGCAGCTCAGAACCCTACTCTATAATAAAGCCTATAGACAGGGGTTGTCTTTATGAGACTGCCTCTTTAAAAATAGTATGTGTCTGCCAGTATAGTGTTATTTGCATGTATCCCAATGTAACAGCATAGCATTAATATCATGAAATTAATTTAAGTAATTATAATCGATATATCTTTAGAAGTAATGCGTATATTCCTAACTAGAATGCCTATTTCCTATATTAAAGTTATCTCCCCTGTAATGGTTTCCTATATTACCCATTCCATCTTCTCTTGTTCTTGTCATAAAGTTTTATAAGAGTGCAAGAGGCCCTAATATCCGACAATGGGATGACTTAATGTGCTACTCAAATAGCTTTATGTGTAGAGTAGTTCTACATCAAGTTATCTCACCATGAATATTCATTTCAAAATAACGTTAAGTATATGCAGAATCATTCCTAATAGAATTGCTGAAATATCTATCCAAAGATTCCTGATGAATATGCAAACATTTAATTAATACTAAACAGTAAAGGCCGTATTGTCATGGGATGGTCCAGTTTGAATGAAAGACAATTTGGCTTACAAATCATAATCTGCAGGCACACAATATTAACAGTGCTTATTTTGTTTTTAAAATATGCACAAGGGAAATAAAAGATTCCAATGGTTTGTTTCTCTAGATGCTATATTTTTGTATTTGATGTTTTCTTTAGTTTTGTATGTAAAGATATGCAGTATTGCTCGGGTGGGATGGGATTTCAGAAAAAATTACAAACATCTATATAAATAGCCGTTAATTAGTTATATATATGCAAATCTGTTGATGAGAAACATATTTTACTATCGGTATGTTTTTGGTTTTTACAAACATTACATATTTTGTAAAGAAGTTGTTCAGTCTTATTTAAATAAAGCTTAAAATAGACCAATAAAGAAAATAAAAGGGCCCTATAACCTACGACGTGTGAAAACATTTTTTTTCTATCTTAATTCTATGTTGAGATATGATCATTTGAAGTTATAGGACCAAAGTTGTACCCCAGAAAGAATTTGATTACAACATGACCTTGTATAGATCCAAATCACTAAATATATTACAATATAAACTTTTCGCATTGCTTGAATAGTGTAACTTATGTATGTGCGGTCATCAATGTATTTGGTGCTTTAAATCTGGATGGCACCTGACCGAAATCAAAAGAGTAAATAATCTCATGAGATTCTCTTTTGAGGTTTTGGGCCCGTAACTTCAACCAATCATATATAAGTGTAGACCGGGTCGATTCTCGCTTTTCTGCTGCGTGAGGCGAAAATTGAAATGGCTCCCCACCCCCAAAAAAGATCATAAGTAAGAAATTCAAGTGGCCAACTGCTTGTCCTATGAATAACAGATGTAATTTTTTTGTTAGACATATAGACTATCCTTGACAGGGCACTTGCTGTGGTTAAGTAGGTCACACAATAACTATGGTGGTCCGACTCCTAGGCTCCAGCAGTCACAAAATGACTCTGCAGTGACTCATTTCACTTCACTTTTTTCTTGCTCTACCCGCCCCCACGATGCTTACAGAATAGTCACAGCCTGCCTCCCGATTCGCATTGACTGCCATGTGAGATGTGACTTAACAGCCATCCCATTGGCCATGGACCTTTTCATCCCTGTATCAGGTGCTTATGATTACATTCCTACATACTGTCACTCCGCCAGATGTTCCTCAATCAGTTTTCAGATCACCTAAAACCCCCCAAAAATGCCCCCAAACTTCCATCTTTCTGCAGTAAGACAGTTGTGTCTGTCTTTCAGTATATGACAGAGGCTTAGTACTGGCAGGAGCGTGTGGTGCTACTGCTCTGCCTCTGTCGGGGCTGTCATAACCTGTAAGATTTTAACTGTGTGACTGTCAGAAATTGTTGAATCTCAGAGAGGGGGAGATAGGGTGTTTGCATCTCTGCTGGACTCTAGGGGCTGGAGTGGCAGGGATGGTGCAGCACCCTCAGGGACTCTGCTGTCTTCCATCTGAGGCAAGATGCTCATCTCACCGCATGGGAGATGCGGCCCTGAGTGTCAAATACATTTAAAAATGTTTTTCACGTTATTTGAGTACACTAAATGGTCTTATTTAAACATTTTCTCCAGTAAGTAATCTTTAAAATTAATGTGAAAATCCTTTCTTCCGATATATCTTAAAAACATGTCAGATGATAGTATTGATGGGGTCTGGGCGCTAAAACCCCTACCAATCACTAGACTGTAGGGGCTCTAGTTGCTTAACTTGATAGAGATACTTTGAGACAATGGAATGTTATACACTTAATAAAAGAAAAAATAAGAATGCCCTCAATTATATCATATCAAGTTTTGATTTTTATGGTGCCCATCCTGAACAATAGACATGAAAATAACAAAAGAAAAAGAGGACAGAGAAATAATCCAAGAAATTATAAGGTGTTGTAATGGCCCTACAGCGTATTTCCAGAGAGAAGAACATGACCTATGGAGATCCTCTGCTCTGTGGCATCTGGCCTATTTAAGAAGACAACCGGTATGTTTAAATTCAGCCTTATCAGTGAAATTGATCCACGTTTCATGGCTAGATCATAGGAAGAGCATAGGAGCCAAATGCTATAGGACCTCCACTATCTCATGAGAACCATCATGTGTTTAGAGGGGGAGTGTCAAGAAGCTGCTGTTTTAGGCACTGTATTCCACTGATGCTATATGGTGGTATTATTTAGGTATATCCATATAAAGAGGACTTGTTACTTATGGTATGTGCACACACAAAATAAAAAACGTCTCAAAATACGGAGCTGTTTTCAAGGAAAAACAGCTCCTGATTTTCAGACGTTTTTTAATCAGTCACATTTTTCGCTGCGTTTTTAACGGCCATTTTTGGAGCTGTTTTTCTATAGAATCTATGAAAAACAGCTCCAAAAATAGCTGAAGAAGTGACATTCACTTCTTTTTCGCGGCCGTTTTTTTACGCGGCCGTTTTGAAAAACGGCCACGTAAAAAACGCCCTGTCCGAACAGAACGCCGCTTTTTCCATTGAAATCAATTGGCAGATGTTTGAAGGCGTTCTGGTTCCGATTTTGCAGCTGTTTTTCGGGACGTTTACGGCCCGAAATACGGCTGAAAACACTCTGTGTGAACATACCCAAAGTCATCAGATCAAAACCGCATTTCTTTCCTGAATCGCATTGTCCCCCTGTTTACAGCACTAATTCTTTTTCCCCTGCCCTCCCCGTACCGTAGATACAGCCCCCTGTTCTTTTGCGCCCCATGCAAATGTACTCCAGTTAACTAACAGGGTGTGAACTACAATGGTTCTCCCAGGTGGAACCAGCCTTACAGCCTCTGATGCAAACCAATCAGCGCAAGATGGCTTGAAACCCAGCATAGTCTCGCAAGATAAGGTTGTTCTCGCGAGATCACGCTGGGCCTGGTTGATCTGAAGCTGCCTGATTTGACAGGGTCAGAGGCTGTGAACCAGGCTCCACCTCAGGAGAATCACTGTAGGTCAGCTAACAAGGTACCAAAACAAAGCAGGTGCCATAAATCAGGAATAGGGGGCCCCAGGAACATAAAAATAACGGTGCTGGAATCAGGGGGACAGCGGGATTCAAGTCAGATAACCAGTTTTGATTTGATAACCAAGTAAGAGGTACTCTTTAACCTATGATGGTAGTATTATACAGTATATATAGCGTATAGCAATATATTGCACTGACATGGTAGGTGGGGTTATTTGAGCACTGTATAACGCTGTACGTATTTAATATACAGTTGTCATTATAATTATCACTTGTTAAATGAACCCTGCAGCATAAAGTCTTCCCTGCTTTCTTCCTTGCTTAAATTAGATTAAAGCAGACATGTTTCTGCCTAGAACAACTAGTGCTCCAGGGTGTGGGCTGAAGAAGATGGCTCAGGTAGGGGGGATAGACTTAGAGCTGCACTGACTGGTCTGTCTTTTCCAAACGTACTTATCATTCAGGACAGTGCTCCCATTGTACAGGTGGATTAATGCACTACATCGCCAGCCGCTTTGTCTACATCACAAGCCACATGGATGAAGTCCACAAATTTGTGTATAGAAAGAAACTAAATTAGGTCAGGTAATAATCTTCTGCCTTTTTTATGCGTAGCAGAAGAATTTTAGCCATTTATAAATCACTAATAAGCAGTACGTCTTATGTCAAGTAAGGTACTACATAGCAATTGCTTCAAGTGCACTTTGAAATGCTATTTTTAATACCATTTTGGATGAAAAAAATGATTACATTATGCATTCGGTTGCATCAGATGCTAACTAGAGTTCTTTTAAAGATGAATTGCTTGTACAATTGTTATGAGCTTTCCCATTATAGAAAAAAATATAATAATTGACTGAAGTGATGACCAAAAGTTTTGCAAAAACTGCTGCAGTAGAAATCTTAGTATTGTTTCTATATGCACCATTAAGTAGTTTAATAATTTAATGATTTCTCAGCAAAATGACAAGTTCACCCTAAGTTTGATATACAACTTTGCTAAACCCATTAACATACATTGACTTTCAATAAATCTAGACAATACAATAACCCTAGGCTATAAGAACATAATGTTTTCTATGTTTGCTGTATTATGCAGCAACGTAGAACAATTTGACATAATCTGCTTTCATCTCTCCTTTTTATATGTATTAGTCTTGCAGTATGTATGCTTTAACAGCAGGCACACAATTCTCTTCTTATGATCTATGATGGTTGATCAGTATAAGAAATTGCTTTTTAGAAGTAGCAATATGTAGTAAACCTAAAGTACCTGATTAAAACTTGCTTAAACCAGTAGGAGGCGCTCCATTTCAATATTTCTCGACCCCAGCGGAGAGACATATCCATATACAGATGTGCCCTTCCTTACCTTATCTTATATTTCAACATAACCTGAGATGTGTGGTGTAAACAGCTTAGAAAAAAAACTATCACTTTGTGGTAATCAATATTGTGTTGCAGTCAAAAAAATATTAAACTCACTAATATATCTTCATAAACAGATCTGCCCTATTTTTTACTCCAGTAAGCCACGCCCCCTGCTCAACGAAAACCTTTTCTTCTGATCGTCACGCCGCTCTCGTCCATCACAGTGCGAGACCTGGTGGGGCATGTGACCTCGCTCGTCCATGCAGAAAGGGGTGTGAATTTCCAGTGGCGGTTTTGCGTACATGCTGCTTTCTAATACATCATGGAAGTGTAATTTCCATTGCACAGTGACCCTTAGGGTATGTTCACACAGCAGCCAAGAGAAAACAGCTCCGGAATTTCAGACGTAATGGCAAGTGCAGGCGCTATTCGCTGCGTCCATTACGGACGTAATTGGAGCTGTTTTTCCATGGTGTCAATGGAAAACGGCTCCAATTACGTCTCAAGAAATGACAGGCACTTCTTTGACGCGGGCGTCTTTTTTACGCGCCGTCTTTTGACATCGGCGCGTAAAAAAAATGACCGTCGGCACAGAACATTGTAGAGCCCATTCAAATGAATGGGCAGATGTTTGCCGATGCTTTGGTGCCGTATTTTCGGACGTAATTAGAGGTTAAAACGCCCGAATTACATCCGTAAATAGGGTGTGTGAACCCAGCCTAATAAAGACCAGACTCAATTTATTCACCTCTCCTTGTTCCCGAATTACACTCCCAAGAAGCGGCGGTGGGGGCAGTGTAGATAAACAGACGAGAGAAACAGATCCATTACCATTGCAAGATAGACGCTTTGGCAATGGTAGGGAATAAGTTTCACTCCCCTGTTTATCCACTCTGCCCCCGCCGCTACTTGGGAGTGTAACTCGAGAAGGAGGACAGATGAGTAAAGACTCTCTCTTTACCGCTTCCGATATATATCGGTGCTGTCGTGACCAGCAATGTACTGGGACTTGGGAGCATTGGAGAGAACGAGTAAATAGAGTATCTCCCCATCGCTCCCCATACAGCAGTATTGCTGGACATGTCAGAGCAGTGTTGATGTATGAGGAGCGCTGTGCAGATAGTTTCTTCACTCATTCTCCCCAACACACCCGGTACATTGCTGGTCATGGCAGTGCAGCACTGATATAGCGGGAGCGGTGCGGAGATAAACATATTTTGCACAATTATTAAACGGATGACCAGCTCGGGATAGTTGTTGCTGGGATCTCCAGAAACTCTGGGCAAGACAGCTCTGAGGATCCTGGAGCGCGCTTATTGAGAAGAGAAGCAGGGCGGTATTTATAGTTTTTGTATCACAGATTCTAAACACTTATCAGAACTACAAATCGCGCCCCCAAATGCCCGCCAGCAGCAGCAAGGAAACGGACACAGCAGAATTATGGGGCAGAAAATGCTATGCTCTCTCAAAAACAGCTAATTCTACTTGCATTTAAATGTTTATGTGTGGCCACCCAGTGGTTTCATGAGAAATTGGAGTCTGTAACCAAATTCAAGCAAAGTTAAGGGTGGACACTTCCCTATGTGCAGCCAGTGCAGCTTCTTAGGGGCTTAGTAGTTATAGGGTTCACTGCCAGATTAAAAGCAGCCAGCAGCGTTCCACTGTATTTTAGATTGCATGTAAGGAACAGTAAGAACTTCATAGCTCACAATTACTGGTCGACTGTGTTCTTGCAACGGCGCCCCAACATTTCTTGTTTTCCTTAGTATGGTGTAGATGATATAATTATTACCAGAGCACCAGTAATTGCCATTTGCTTCTCCCTGTGGGATATCCTCAAATCATGACTTGTTGGGGATCCTTGAGGAATGGAGTTGAGAAACACTGCTTTATTTGACCTAAAATTCTAAAAGTGCATGACGTACCTTGGTGACAGTTGTCAGTGATAAACTTTCAATCACTCATTGTTAAATGGATAATTTCTACCGTAAGCTAGGGTCGTGCACTTTATTTGTGTATGACATTTATCAAACCTTTCATCTTGTCGTTATTAATCATAAGAGGAGTCAGTCTCAGGCATTAATGTTGTGATACATTCCTCTGTAAATATACAGATGTTCTGAGCCATATGTTGTTAACCCCTTAGCGACATCCGCCGTACATGTACAGTGGATGTGCGCAATGTCAATATGGCGCAGGAACAGAAAAAGGAGATACACTGTATTACAGTGTATTGCATGAACGACCCATCAATCACATGGTGATAACCCCTAGGTGATTAGATAAAACTGTAATGTTGAATGCATATTTTTAAAATATAAAAAAATTTAAAAAAAATAAAAGTTCAAAAAAACCTTTTCTCATTTTTCACACAGGATAATGTAAATAATAAAAAAAGAAAACATAATTAGTAATGTTGCTGCGTGGGAAAAATAAATCACAATTCCAAATTTCTGTCTTTAAGTCACCTCGCTAAAAAAATGGAATAAGAAGTCATATGTACCCCAATAAAAACTACAGCTGGCCCCGAAAAAAAATAAACCCTCACACAGCTCGATCAATGAAAAAATGAAAAAGTTATGGGTCTCAGAATATGGCGGCATAAAAAATTTTTTTTTTTTAAGAAATAGTTTTTATTTTGAAAAAGTAGCAAGACATAATAAAATATAAGAAAATGCATGACCGTAATTGTTCTGACCCTCAGAATATAGTTAATGAGTCATTTTAACTGCACAGTGAACGCCATAAAAGTGAAACCCCAAAAACTATGGTGGAATTGCGTTGTTTTTTTTCAATTTCACTCAACAAAATAATTTTGAAACGTTTCATAGTACAATATTTGGTTCATTAAATGATGCCATTAAAAAATAGAACTTGTCCCACAAAAAACAAGCCTTCATATGGCTATGTCAACAGCAATGCCCTTGGAATGTGACAATGGTAAAACTAAAATGAAAAAAAGATAATTAACTGTGTCCTTAAGGGAACAAATAAAAATATCTAATGGTTTTAATGGTAGTTTATCGTTATAGTATACATGAAAGCAAAATAGATAATTTACTGACCTGTTCATTATATAAACAACCTAGAAGCACTGAAGCACAGGGGACAAAACACCCTAATAAATGGTATAGCAAATATAGCAGCCACGTATTGTAAAATAATATATATATCTTTATTTATAAACAATAATACATGGTATCACATAAAATGTAATAAACATACAAATAAACACATGGAGAGCAGCAGCAAAGGTATACCAATAAGTATACCAAGAGGTAAACAGACCTGACCCAACACAGAGTCTGGCGTCCAATATCAAATACCACCAAATGTGGAATAAATAGATAGTCAAATATGTGTTACACTGGTCATTATATAAAACAAAGATGAAATGACTATTAGGCTGGGTTAACACCACCTATTTTCAGGCGTGAACGAGGCATATTATGCCTCGATTTATGCCTGAAAATACGGCTCCAATACATCGGCAAACATCTGCCCATTCATTTGAATGGGTTTGCCGACGTACTGTGCCGACGACCTGTAATTTACGCGTTGTCGTTTGACAGCTGTCAAACGACGACGCGTAAAATGACTGCCTCGTCAAAGAAGTGCAGGACACTTCTTTGAAACGTAATATGAGCCATTTTTCATTGAAGTCAATGAAGAACAGCTCAAGATTACGGGTGTCAAAGACACCTCGCATAATGCGAGGAGGAGCTTTTACGTCTGAAACGACGCAGCTGTTTTCTCCTGAAAACAGTCTGTCTTTTCAGACGTAAAAGCTCCTCCTCGCATTATGCGAGGCGTCTTTGACGCCCGTAATCTTGAGCTGTTATTCATTGACTTCAATGAAAAACGGCTCAGATTACGTTTCAAAGAAGTGCCCTGCACTTCTTTGACGAGGCAGTCACTTTACGTGTCGTCGTTTGACAGCTGTCAAACGACGACGTGTAAATTACTGGTCGTCGGCACAGTACGTCGGCAAACCCATTCAAATGAATGGGCAGATGTTTGCCGACGTATTGGAGCCGTATTTTCAGGCGTAAATCGAGGCATAATACGCCTCGTTTACGCCTGAAAATAGGTTGTGTGAACCCAGCCTAAGGGTATGTGCACACGCTAGCTTCCTTTTACATCTGAAAAGACAGACTGTTTTCAGGAGAAAACAGCTGCGTCTTTTCAGACGTAAAGGCTCCTCCTCGCATTTTGCGAGGCGTCTTTGACGCCCATAATCTTGAGCTGTTCTTCATTGAATTCAATGAAAAACGGCTCAAATTACATTTCAAAGAAGTGTCCTGCACTTCTTTGCCAAGGCAGTCATTTTACGCGTCGTCGTTTGACAGGTGTCAAACGACGACGCGTAAATGACAGGTCGTCGGCACAGTACGTCGGCAAACCCATTCAAATGAATGGGCAGATGTTTGCCGACGTATTGGAGCCGTATTTTCAGACGTAAAACGAGGCATAATACGCCTCGTTTACGTCAGAAAATAGGTCGTGTGAACCCAGCCTTATCATGTGCACATACCCTTAGACTCTGAACAACACTTTAGCAACCTCATTAAAGGGGTTTTCCATCTTGGGAATTTATGGAACATCCACAGGATGTGCAATAAATATCCGATAAGTGCGGGTCCCACCTATGTGACCTGCACCTATGTCCAGAATGGTGCGCCCTGAACCTTGTCCTATCTTGTCCACCTCCTGCTCCTCCCCGACCACTGTCTGACAAGGTGGTCAGGAGATGTGGAAACAGCTGAGCTCGGTGTGCTATGCTGTTTCCGTAACTCTGATAGAAGTAAATTGGAGTTACGGAAACAGCATAGCATGGCAAGCTACATTGTTTCTGTAACTACCATTTACATCTATGAGAGTTACAGGAACTGCATAGCTCAGCAAGCTCGGCTGTTTCCGTAACTCTCAACCACCTCATCAGACGGTGCCCAGACACATTTTTGACATATCCTTTGGGTATTTCATAAATGTCCAGAATGGGAAAACCCCTTTGATGAAAGCAATATACATTATTTAAAGAAGCTCTGTCAACACATTATAGGTGCCCTATCTCTTACATAATGAGATTGGTGCTGTAATGTAGGTAACAGCAGTGTTTTTTATTTAGAAAAATCTATTTTCACCAAGTTATGATCGATTTTAGCTTTATGCTAATGACTTTCTTTCTTACGTTTTTACTTTTGACCAAGTGGACGTTGTGGAGAGAAGTGTATGACGCTGACCAATCAGCGTCATACACTTCTCTCCATTCATGTAATCAGCACATAGTGATCCTGCGTTGTTCACTATGTGCTGTCACATACTCTCACATTAACGGTACTGAAGTGTCTTGACAGTGAATAGACATCACCTCCAGCCAGGTCTATTCACAATCTCGACACTTCAGTAACGTTTGTGTTACAGCACAATCATGCTGTAAATGACAGCACAACGTGATCTCGATGTGCTGTGCTGTGCTGTAAGTCCCACACAAACATTACCGAAGTGTCGGGATTGTGAATGGACATTCCGTCCTGGCTGAAGGTTATGTCTATTCACTGTCAAGATACTTCAGTAACATTAATGTGTGAGTATGTGACAGCACATATTGATCCTGCGTTGTACACTATGTGCTGAATACATGAATTGGTCACTCATTTGTCAGCGACATACACTTCTCTCCGCAACGCCCACTTGGTCAAAAGTAAAAACACGCCCAGTTGGGCATTAAGAAATGAATTAGCATAAAGCTAAAATCTCTCAGAACTTGGTGAAAATAGATTGTTTTTCTAAATAAAAAAACAATGCTGTTACCTACATTACAGCGCCGATCTCCTTATGTAGGAGATAGGGCACTTATAATGTGGTGACAGAGCCTCCTTAAGCTTCTTAGAAATTCAAGCAACTTAAAAAGAACACTATTACGTTTTTACTTAAAAAAGAGATATGAAACTCTTAAAGGGTATGTTCTTAGTTTAACACAATGTAAAAATTTATATAATCTACATGTACATTTGTGAAAACATTGCATTACTTAATTATCGTCTACTAATCTTGAGGTACAGGCTGTAGTATATCCCTTACCCATATTCATAATTATGCTGTTCCTATTGGAAACATACATGCTGCTAAACCCAGGCTACATTTCTATGATTCTGCGGGAACAGATAGTTTTTCCTAAATAAGATTGATGTCTGGTGAAAAAAAAACATGTCCAAGAATGCAAATCACAGAGCATTTTATATAATTTTATATAATATTGATGACCTCAATGTGACAAGAGGTTAATATATATATATATATATATATATATATATATATACAAATATATAAGTGTATATATATACATATATATACATATATATATGTATATATATACTGTATATATATATATATATATATATATATATATATATAAATCAGCTTTAAAGGAAAAAGGGACCTTGAGCAGATATCATGATGGATCATTCTACTTTGTATGTTGTGCTAAGTAAACTATGTATATGGATAGATGGTGGCATGTTACTACAGCCAAGCAAATGCCCCAGACGTATGACACAGTGATACTCTGTTGGCACACATCTGAATAGTAGACATCTATGTGCACATTAGACATACTGTATACATTGGGAGGATTTTCAATGTATGCACCAAATATAGAGCCCAAATGTGGTATGCAAGTAATCTATACCTACATCTCAAACTATAACCACATTCAAAGCCCTCAATACAAACTCATGTGTACCTATACACGTCTATCTAAACACGTCTATCCAAACCACACAAATTATATCCAAAAAACCTACTTAAGAGTTTGCAGTTGTTTTATAGTATTTAGAAGTATATATGTAGGTTGTATTGCCAGATATTACCTTTATATATTAGTTTGCTACCACGAAGCAACATGGCCATACATTTTAGTGTTACAATTTTGTTCTGTGAGTTTTCCAGTAAAGTCTTTACCAAGCAGGGACTAATTTAGTTTTATTTAAGACAAGAAATAACCCTGGGACTGTTTGCAAAAATCCATTTTAGTTGTATAGTGTACATACACATTTAGATCATGAAATAATTAAATCAATTATTTTCATATTCTTTAAGGAGGAAAAGTGATGTTTTAACCCCTTAAGGACGCAGCCTAGTTTGGGCCTTAAGGCTCAGAGCCCATTTTTCAAATCTGACATATTTCACTTTATGTGGTAATAACGTCGGAATGCTTAAACCTATCCAAGCGATTCTGAGATTGTTTTCTCGTGACACTTTGGGCTTCATGTTCGTGGTAAAATTTGGTCGATATATTCAGTGTTTATTGGTGAAAAATTGCAAAATTTAGAGAAAATTTTGAAAAAATTGCATTTTTCAGAATTTAAATGCATCTGCTTGTAAAACAGACGGTTATACCACCCAAAATAGTTACTAGTTCACATTTCCCATATGTCTACTTTAGATTGGCATCGTTTTTTTAACATTCTTTTATTTTTCTTGGACGTTACAAGGCTTAGAACATAAACAGCAATTTCTCATATTTTTAAGAAAATTTCAAAAGCCTTTTTTTTAAGGTACCTCTTGAGTTCTGAAGTGGCTTTGAGGGGCCTATGTATTAGAAACCCCCATAAAACACCCCATTTTAAAAACTAGACCCCTCAAAGTATTCAAAACAGCATTTAGAAAGTTTTTTAACCCTTCAGGCATTTCACAGGAATTAAAGCAATGTGGAGGTGAAATTTGCAAATTTCATTTTTCTTGCTGAATTTCAATATTATTCCATTTTTTTCTGTAACACAGAAGATTTTACCAGAGAAATACTACTAAATATGTATTGTCCAGATTCTGCAGTTTTTAGAAATGTCCCACATGTGGCTCTAGTGCGCTCGTGGAATAAAACACAAGCCTCAGAAACAAAGGAGCACCTAGTGCATTTTGAGGCCTCTTTTTTATTAGAATATATTTTAGGCAGCATGCCAGGTTTGAAGAGGTGTTGAGGTATGAAAGCAATGGAAACCCACCAGAAGTGACCCCATTTTGGAAACTAGACCCCTCAAGGAATTCATTTATGGTTGTTGTTATCATTTTGACCACACCGTTTTTTCACAGCACCTATTTGAATTGGGCTGTGAATTAAAAAAATGATATTTTTTTCCATTAAGATGTAATTTTTGTTCAAAATTTCTTATTTTCACAAGGAATAAAACACCCCATTTTGTTGCCCAATTTGTCCTGAGTGCGGCAATACCCCATTTGTGGTGATAAACTGATGTTTGGGCCCATGGCAGGACTCAGAAGGAAAGGACCACCATTTGGCCTACTGGAGCTTTTCTTGTGCTAAGTCATGTATGCAGAAGCCCCTGAGGTACCAGTACAGTTAAAACCCCCGAGAAGTGACCCCATTTTAAAAACTACACCCCTTAAGACATTCATCTAGTGGTGTAGTGAGCATTTTGACCCCACAGTTATTGTGTAAAAGGTAATGCGCAGCAGATGGTGCAAAGTGAGATTTGCAATTTCCTATGCATATATGCCATTTCAGTGTCTGATATATTGTGCCCAGCATGTGCCACTGGAGACATACACCCCATAAATTGTAATGTGGGTTCTCCCGGGTACGGCAATACCCTACATGTGGCTGTTATTAGCTGCCTGGGCACACGACAGGGCTCAGAAGGGAAGGACCACCATTTAGCCTACTGGAGCTTTTCTGGTGCTAAGTCATGTAGGCAGAACCCCTGAGGTACCAGTACAGTTGAAACCCCCGAGAAGTGACCCCATTTTAAAAACTACACCCCTTAAGACATTCATCTAGTGGTGTAGTGAGCATTTTGACCCCACAGTTATTGTGTAAAAGGTAATGCGCAGCAGATGGTGCAAAGTGAGATTTGCAATTTCCTATGCATATATGCCATTTCAGTGTCTGATATATTGTGCCCAGCATGTGCCACTGGAGACATACACCCCATAAATTGTAATGTGGGTTCTCCCGGGTACGGCAATACCCTACATGTGGCTGTTATTAGCTGCCTGGGCACACGACAGGGCTCAGAAGGGAAGGACCACCATTTAGCCTACTGGAGCTTTTCTGGTGCTAAGTCATGTAGGCAGAACCCCTGAGGTACCAGTACAGTTGAAACCCCCGAGAAGTGACCCCATTTTAAAAACTACACCCCTTAAGACATTCATCTAGTGGTGTAGTGAGCATTTTGACCCCACAGTTATTGTGTAAAAGGTAATGCGCAGCAGATGGTGCAAAGTGAGATTTGCAATTTCCTATGCATATATGCCATTTCAGTGTCTGATATATTGTGCCCAGCATGTGCCACTGGAGACATACACCCCATAAATTGTAATGTGGGTTCTCCCGGGTACGGCAATACCCTACATGTGGCTGTTATTAGCTGCCTGGGCACACGACAGGGCTCAGAAGGGAAGGACCACCATTTAGCCTACTGGAGCTTTTCTGGTGCTAAGTCATGTAGGCAGAACCCCTGAGGTACCAGTACAGTTGAAACCCCCGAGAAGTGACCCCATTTTAAAAACTACACCCCTTAAGACATTCATCTAGTGGTGTAGTGAGCATTTTGACCCCACAGTTATTGTGTAAAAGGTAATGCGCAGCAGATGGTGCAAAGTGAGATTTGCAATTTCCTATGCATATATGCCATTTCAGTGTCTGATATATTGTGCCCAGCATGTGCCACTGGAGACATACACCCCATAAATTGTAATGTGGGTTCTCCCGGGTACGGCAATACCCTACATGTGGCTGTTATTAGCTGCCTGGGCACACGACAGGGCTCAGAAGGGAAGGACCACCATTTAGCCTACTGGAGCTTTTCTGGTGCTAAGTCATGTAGGCAGAACCCCTGAGGTACCAGTACAGTTGAAACCCCCGAGAAGTGACCCCATTTTAAAAACTACACCCCTTAAGACATTCATCTAGTGGTGTAGTGAGCATTTTGACCCCACAGTTATTGTGTAAAAGGTAATGCGCAGCAGATGGTGCAAAGTGAGATTTGCAATTTCCTATGCATATATGCCATTTCAGTGTCTGATATATTGTGCCCAGCATGTGCCACTGGAGACATACACCCCATAAATTGTAATGTGGGTTCTCCCGGGTACGGCAATACCCTACATGTGGCTGTTATTAGCTGCCTGGGCACACGACAGGGCTCAGAAGGGAAGGACCACCATTTAGCCTACTGGAGCTTTTCTGGTGCTAAGTCATGTAGGCAGAACCCCTGAGGTACCAGTACAGTTGAAACCCCCGAGAAGTGACCCCATTTTAAAAACTACACCCCTTAAGACATTCATCTAGTGGTGTAGTGAGCATTTTGACCCCACAGTTATTGTGTAAAAGGTAATGCGCAGCAGATGGTGCAAAGTGAGATTTGCAATTTCCTATGCATATATGCCATTTCAGTGTCTGATATATTGTGCCCAGCATGTGCCACTGGAGACATACACCCCATAAATTGTAATGTGGGTTCTCCCGGGTACGGCAATACCCTACATGTGGCTGTTATTAGCTGCCTGGGCACACGACAGGGCTCAGAAGGGAAGGACCACCATTTAGCCTACTGGAGCTTTTCTGGTGCTAAGTCATGTAGGCAGAACCCCTGAGGTACCAGTACAGTTGAAACCCCCGAGAAGTGACCCCATTTTAAAAACTACACCCCTTAAGACATTCATCTAGTGGTGTAGTGAGCATTTTGACCCCACAGTTATTGTGTAAAAGGTAATGCGCAGCAGATGGTGCAAAGTGAGATTTGCAATTTCCTATGCATATATGCCATTTCAGTGTCTGATATATTGTGCCCAGCATGTGCCACTGGAGACATACACCCCATAAATTGTAATGTGGGTTCTCCCGGGTACGGCAATACCCTACATGTGGCTGTTATTAGCTGCCTGGGCACACGACAGGGCTCAGAAGGGAAGGACCACCATTTAGCCTACTGGAGCTTTTCTGGTGCTAAGTCATGTAGGCAGAACCCCTGAGGTACCAGTACAGTTGAAACCCCCGAGAAGTGACCCCATTTTAAAAACTACACCCCTTAAGACATTCATCTAGTGGTGTAGTGAGCATTTTGACCCCACAGTTATTGTGTAAAAGGTAATGCGCAGCAGATGGTGCAAAGTGAGATTTGCAATTTCCTATGCATATATGCCATTTCAGTGTCTGATATATTGTGCCCAGCATGTGCCACTGGAGACATACACCCCATAAATTGTAATGTGGGTTCTCCCGGGTACGGCAATACCCTACATGTGGCTGTTATTAGCTGCCTGGGCACACGACAGGGCTCAGAAGGGAAGGACCACCATTTAGCCTACTGGAGCTTTTCTGGTGCTAAGTCATGTAGGCAGAACCCCTGAGGTACCAGTACAGTTGAAACCCCCGAGAAGTGACCCCATTTTAAAAACTACACCCCTTAAGACATTCATCTAGTGGTGTAGTGAGCATTTTGACCCCACAGTTATTGTGTAAAAGGTAATGCGCAGCAGATGGTGCAAAGTGAGATTTGCAATTTCCTATGCATATATGCCATTTCAGTGTCTGATATATTGTGCCCAGCATGTGCCACTGGAGACATACACCCCATAAATTGTAATGTGGGTTCTCCCGGGTACGGCAATACCCTACATGTGGCTGTTATTAGCTGCCTGGGCACACGACAGGGCTCAGAAGGGAAGGACCACCATTTAGCCTACTGGAGCTTTTCTGGTGCTAAGTCATGTAGGCAGAACCCCTGAGGTACCAGTACAGTTGAAACCCCCGAGAAGTGACCCCATTTTAAAAACTACACCCCTTAAGACATTCATCTAGTGGTGTAGTGAGCATTTTGACCCCACAGTTATTGTGTAAAAGGTAATGCGCAGCAGATGGTGCAAAGTGAGATTTGCAATTTCCTATGCATATATGCCATTTCAGTGTCTGATATATTGTGCCCAGCATGTGCCACTGGAGACATACACCCCATAAATTGTAATGTGGGTTCTCCCGGGTACGGCAATACCCTACATGTGGCTGTTATTAGCTGCCTGGGCACACGACAGGGCTCAGAAGGGAAGGACCACCATTTAGCCTACTGGAGCTTTTCTGGTGCTAAGTCATGTAGGCAGAACCCCTGAGGTACCAGTACAGTTGAAACCCCCGAGAAGTGACCCCATTTTAAAAACTACACCCCTTAAGACATTCATCTAGTGGTGTAGTGAGCATTTTGACCCCACAGTTATTGTGTAAAAGGTAATGCGCAGCAGATGGTGCAAAGTGAGATTTGCAATTTCCTATGCATATATGCCATTTCAGTGTCTGATATATTGTGCCCAGCATGTGCCACTGGAGACATACACCCCATAAATTGTAATGTGGGTTCTCCCGGGTACGGCAATACCCTACATGTGGCTGTTATTAGCTGCCTGGGCACACGACAGGGCTCAGAAGGGAAGGACCACCATTTAGCCTACTGGAGCTTTTCTGGTGCTAAGTCATGTAGGCAGAACCCCTGAGGTACCAGTACAGTTGAAACCCCCGAGAAGTGACCCCATTTTAAAAACTACACCCCTTAAGACATTCATCTAGTGGTGTAGTGAGCATTTTGACCCCACAGTTATTGTGTAAAAGGTAATGCGCAGCAGATGGTGCAAAGTGAGATTTGCAATTTCCTATGCATATATGCCATTTCAGTGTCTGATATATTGTGCCCAGCATGTGCCACTGGAGACATACACCCCATAAATTGTAATGTGGGTTCTCCCGGGTACGGCAATACCCTACATGTGGCTGTTATTAGCTGCCTGGGCACACGACAGGGCTCAGAAGGGAAGGACCACCATTTAGCCTACTGGAGCTTTTCTGGTGCTAAGTCATGTAGGCAGAACCCCTGAGGTACCAGTACAGTTGAAACCCCCGAGAAGTGACCCCATTTTAAAAACTACACCCCTTAAGACATTCATCTAGTGGTGTAGTGAGCATTTTGACCCCACAGTTATTGTGTAAAAGGTAATGCGCAGCAGATGGTGCAAAGTGAGATTTGCAATTTCCTATGCATATATGCCATTTCAGTGTCTGATATATTGTGCCCAGCATGTGCCACTGGAGACATACACCCCATAAATTGTAATGTGGGTTCTCCCGGGTACGGCAATACCCTACATGTGGCTGTTATTAGCTGCCTGGGCACACGACAGGGCTCAGAAGGGAAGGACCACCATTTAGCCTACTGGAGCTTTTCTGGTGCTAAGTCATGTAGGCAGAACCCCTGAGGTACCAGTACAGTTGAAACCCCCGAGAAGTGACCCCATTTTAAAAACTACACCCCTTAAGACATTCATCTAGTGGTGTAGTGAGCATTTTGACCCCACAGTTATTGTGTAAAAGGTAATGCGCAGCAGATGGTGCAAAGTGAGATTTGCAATTTCCTATGCATATATGCCATTTCAGTGTCTGATATATTGTGCCCAGCATGTGCCACTGGAGACATACACCCCATAAATTGTAATGTGGGTTCTCCCGGGTACGGCAATACCCTACATGTGGCTGTTATTAGCTGCCTGGGCACACGACAGGGCTCAGAAGGGAAAGATGAGGGGGATAAGCTGTGCGGAGTGCATCAGGGTAAATTAAAAATCAATGGATGTATGGTAAATTTTAAAACAATCTTTCATACAGAGCCCTGGTTTTTCGGGACACGTGTCGCATTGGTATGTTGTGTCCTTCCTTATCCCCCTCTTATAGCACACTTTGCACCTCTTTTGACTTTTTCCCTTCTTGCCAGTTTGGGGAACTTCTCCTGGAAAGTGTTGCCCTGGTACGATGCGTGTGGCCTCGCTTCCAGAAGTACTGGGTGCCCCTCCTTCCTGGTCGCCAAAAATTAGGTTCTTTATAACCACCTCTTGAAATTCCAGGAAAGTTCCCCTCTGGCCTGCACATCGACGTAGCACGTACGCATTGTACAATGCCATCTGTATGATGTGCACGGCCAGCTTCTTATACCACACCCTCGATTTCCGCGTAGCGCTGTAGGGCTTCAGGACTTGATCTGACAAGTCCACCCCTCCCATGTACCTATTGTAGTCCAGGATGCAATCTGGTTTGGGGGTCTCTGTACTGGTACCTCGTACAGGTACATGGGTACTGGTGTGGCCATGTATTGTTGTCAATACAAGGACATCTCTCTTGTCCTTGTACTTGACACACAATATGTTGCTACTAGAATGTGCCCTGCTCTCACCCCTTCTGAGTGTTTGCCCAAGCAGTGTTTTAGGGAGGCCTCTAAGATTTTTTCTAGCAGTGCCGCATGCCGCAGTCCTTCTGGAAGCGAGGCACTTGAAGAGCGGGACGCTGGTATAAAAATTATCCAGGTAGAGGTGGTAACCCTGGTCCAGCAGTGGGTGCACCAAATCCCACACAATTTTTGCGTTAATTCCCAGTAAGGGGGGGCATTCTGGGGGCTGAATACTGCTGTCCTTCCCTTCATATATCCTGAATTTATATGTATACCCTGATGCACTCTCGCACAGCTTATACAACTTCACGCCATACCTTGCCCTCTTACTTGGCAGGTATTGGCGGAATTGAAGCCTCCCTTTAAAATGTACCAGGGACTCATCAATGGAAATACACTTCTCGGGGGTGTATGCTTGGGCAAACCGGGCACTGAAATGGTCTAATAGGGGTCTCAGTTTATATAAACGGTCAAAACTGGGGTCATCTCGGGGTGGGCACTGCTCATTATCGGCATAATGTAGGAAGCGAAGTATTGCCTCATAACGCATCCTGGACATGGCCATACGGTACATCGGGGTGTGGTATAGGATGTCCGTGCTCCAGTAGGTCCTAATGGATGGCTTTTTTAGAAGCCCCATGTTCAAGAGCAGTCCCCAGAACTTGCCCAACTCTGCTGCGTTTACAGGAGTCCACCTCTGGGATTGGGCATAAAATGAGTTGGGGTTCTTGGTGATATACTGTTGGGCATATAAATTAGTCTGGGTGACCATTAGCTCTATAAAGTTATCAGTGAAGAAGAACTTGAAAAAGTCCATCTCACTGAACCCTGCCGTGTTAAATTTGATGCCTGGGCTGCCCGTGTACTCAGGGATTTGGGGTTCATAATGGTCTGGTGTGGGTGTCCAAATGGGGTCACTTCGCTCAGGGGTATCACTTGTTGTGGGGTCACTTCTCTCAGGGATTTCTACTATGGTGGTGGTCCTGGGGCGTCTCCTAGGGGGTCCCTCCTCTTCATCGCTGGATGAGGAGGTAGACAAATAAAATACTGTATCGCCATCCGACGAGTCTGTGTCGGAGGCCAGAAATGCATACGCCTCTTCAGCAGTAAATGTCCGTTGGGACATGCTTGTTGTGCAAAGACAAAATTTATATACTGCAAAAAAATAAATCCCTAACTGGGAGCAATAGGATAGCACAACTAGCACAAATGTGTGTTTTGTTTTTAGAGAGCAAGTGGACTTCCCTGACACTAAAGCTAACTAGGGCGAGGGTTCCTAACACTAAACCTAACTAAATTTTATGTGGACTTCCCTAACGCTAAACCTAACTACGGCGACGATTCCCTGACACTAAACCTATCTAGATTATGTCAAGCTTCCCTGACACTAAACCTAACTACGGTGACGGGTGCCTGACACTAAACCTATCTAATTATTCCGAGCTTCCCTGACGCTAAACCTAACTACGGTGATGGATCCCTAACGCTAAGCCTATCTACGGTGACCGATTCCTGACGCTAAATTCCCTGACACTATACCTAACTACGCTTTTTGACGGTTCCCTGACACTAACTAACCCTAATACTAAACTAACCAGTTAAATTTTCAAAATTGGCTAAACTAACTATTTTTTTTTGTTTCTTTTTTTTCTTTTTATATTTTTTTTTTTGTTTTATGTTTTATATAGAAAAAAATGAAAAAAAAATCCCCAGGGACCAAGAAATGTGGTCCTGAAGACTGAAAAGTGGTCAGTGATAGGAGATCACTGACCAAAAAACGTGGGTAGAACTCAAAGAGGAAGGGAACAGGAGTGGGTAGTGGATGGGGTGGTGGGAAGCAAAAAAAACGTTGTTTTAGAAACTTTTTTTCACTTTTTTTCACTTCTTTTCTCTCTGACTCTCTGCTCACAACCGATCTCAACGCCTCGCTAACTCCAACAGGGCGTTCAGGGCGGTTGCAGCAGGATGTGAGGTCAGAGAGAGGAAGTGACGAGAATGATCGCTGCTATTGGCTAGTTACTCACTGACTAGCCAATAGCGGCGATCGGCGAGGCGGGACCATAGTAAATGGTCCCGGCCCATTATGCTGTGATAGCATGCTGTCAGAAACAGCAGCTATCACAGCTCAGGAACGCCGGGCTCGAGCACTGCTGTGCTGAATGAGACCGATCGCTGCTATTGGCTAGTTACTCACTGACTAGCCAATAGCGGCGATCGGCGAGGCGGGACCATAGTAAATGGTCCCGGCCCATTATGCTGTGATAGCATGCTGTCAGAAACAGCAGCTATCACAGCTCAGGAACGCCGGGCTCGAGCACTGCTGTGCTGAATGAGACCGATCGCTGCTATTGGCTAGTTACTCACTGACTAGCCAATAGCGGCGATCGGCGAGGCGGGACCATAGTAAATGGTCCCGTCCCATTATGCCGTGATAGCCTGCTGTCAGAAACAGCAGCTATCACAGCGCATGAACGCGCCGGGCGCGCGCACCGCTGTTCTAACTGCAAGACGTACTATTACGGCATGGAGCGCGAACGATAGAGCTGCCATGACGTAATAGTACGTCAAGGAGCGGGAAGGGGCTAATACTAAACTAACCAGTTAAATTTTCAAAATTGGCTAAACTAACTATTTTTTTTTGTTTCTTTTTTTTCTTTTTATATTTTTTTTTTTGTTTTATGTTTTATATAGAAAAAAATGAAAAAAAAATCCCCAGGGACCAAGAAATGTGGTCCTGAAGACTGAAAAGTGGTCAGTGATAGGAGATCACTGACCAAAAAACGTGGGTAGAACTCAAAGAGGAAGGGAACAGGAGTGGGTAGTGGATGGGGTGGTGGGAAGCAAAAAAAACGTTGTTTTAGAAACTTTTTTTCACTTTTTTTCACTTCTTTTCTCTCTGACTCTCTGCTCACAACCGATCTCAACGCCTCGCTAACTCCAACAGGGCGTTCAGGGCGGTTGCAGCAGGATGTGAGGTCAGAGAGAGGAAGTGACGAGAATGATCGCTGCTATTGGCTAGTTACTCACTGACTAGCCAATAGCGGCGATCGGCGAGGCGGGACCATAGTAAATGGTCCCGGCCCATTATGCTGTGATAGCATGCTGTCAGAAACAGCAGCTATCACAGCTCAGGAACGCCGGGCTCGAGCACTGCTGTGCTGAATGAGACCGATCGCTGCTATTGGCTAGTTACTCACTGACTAGCCAATAGCGGCGATCGGCGAGGCGGGACCATAGTAAATGGTCCCGTCCCATTATGCCGTGATAGCCTGCTGTCAGAAACAGCAGCTATCACAGCGCATGAACGCGCCGGGCGCGCGCACCGCTGTTCTAACTGCAAGACGTACTATTACGGCATGGAGCGCGAACGATAGAGCTGCCATGACGTAATAGTACGTCAAGGAGCGGGAAGGGGCTAATACTAAACTAACCAGTTAAATTTTCAAAATTGGCTAAACTAACTATTTTTTTTTGTTTCTTTTTTTTCTTTTTATATTTTTTTTTTTGTTTTATGTTTTATATAGAAAAAAATGAAAAAAAAATCCCCAGGGACCAAGAAATGTGGTCCTGAAGACTGAAAAGTGGTCAGTGATAGGAGATCACTGACCAAAAAACGTGGGTAGAACTCAAAGAGGAAGGGAACAGGAGTGGGTAGTGGATGGGGTGGTGGGAAGCAAAAAAAACGTTGTTTTAGAAACTTTTTTTCACTTTTTTTCACTTCTTTTCTCTCTGACTCTCTGCTCACAACCGATCTCAACGCCTCGCTAACTCCAACAGGGCGTTCAGGGCGGTTGCAGCAGGATGTGAGGTCAGAGAGAGGAAGTGACGAGAATGATCGCTGCTATTGGCTAGTTACTCACTGACTAGCCAATAGCGGCGATCGGCGAGGCGGGACCATAGTAAATGGTCCCGGCCCATTATGCTGTGATAGCATGCTGTCAGAAACAGCAGCTATCACAGCTCAGGAACGCCGGGCTCGAGCACTGCTGTGCTGAATGAGACCGATCGCTGCTATTGGCTAGTTACTCACTGACTAGCCAATAGCGGCGATCGGCGAGGCGGGACCATAGTAAATGGTCCCGTCCCATTATGCCGTGATAGCCTGCTGTCAGAAACAGCAGCTATCACAGCGCATGAACGCGCCGGGCGCGCGCACCGCTGTTCTAACTGCAAGACGTACTATTACGGCATGGAGCGCGAACGATAGAGCTGCCATGACGTAATAGTACGTCAAGGAGCGGGAAGGGGTTAATGAAAATGTTGAATTACATTGTGTGCATGCAGCATAATTTATGAATTATGCCAGATACCTTATGTTTTGTGTGTAGAAAGTATTCAGGGATTTTTAATTTAATCATGGAAGACCTTACTATCTAAATGGTATTGGTCTGTTAAACATGATATACCTGCAGTTTATAAAACATTTAAGTGTTGACTGCAAAGAATATACATGAGGTGAGTTTTCTAATGCAACTTGGACCTGATAGATGAGTAGAATGTACATGGTGACTCATCAGTCTTAGATCCATTATCCAGTAATTACGAGATAACAGACTTCTGAGAGAACCATGGAAGGCACAAATGTGAAAGTGGAAGATAAAGTTGAGAGGAGCAAAAGAGTGCAAAGGTTTGTATAAAAGCAGAAACATTTAAAGGTCAGTCTGGTGTTATCATGTAGCCTAAAGAGCACAGGTGATGATTCAGAAGAATTTTTGGTGGATAAGAGAAGAGTGGGAAGTCAGTGTATTGTAGAACCAGGGGTGTTTATTTGGTTGAGTAACAGAGCAAATGATGAATCATTGCTAGAGATGAACGAATTTCCTGAAAAATTAATTTCAGGTCGGATTCAATCAAATGGGCCCTTTGATTTGTTTCGGTCTGAAATAAAATCACCGCAAATGTCAAGTGTTCTCCTGATATTTCAACCCCTAAAATCTAAAAAATACCATACTCACCTCTCCTGTAGTGACGTGTCCCTGCTCTTATTGACTGGTATCTATTGAGTTGGCCTCCTAAGATGATGCTTTGTCCAATTTGACCGCTGCAGCCAGCTGAACAGACACCAGCCAATGGGAGCAGGAACGCAACGTTGCAAGAGACCAGGGGAGGTGAGTATGGTATTTTGTTTTTTAATCTGTCTTTCTCCTCTCTTCTTTACCAAAGCGGCAATTCCAGCCGAAAGTCTGCACCAAATCAAACACCGTTTGGTGCAGACTTATGGTAGGAATTCCTCAAAAACTGTGGGGAAGGCTGTCCCAGGTCATGTGATTATTTTTCTAGTCTGTAAAATGACTGCGATTTTGCCGTAATTCGTGCGCTACAATCTGTAAAAGTTTCAGATTTCATGGAATCCCAAACTTTTTGGGAAAAACAAGAAAAATATATGGGAGGTATAGATTTCTGTGGGTGTTGAATGAACCTTACTTTGCACAGATCCTGATCACAGCGGTGTGTCACTGCTGGGAGCCACAATCAGCTGTTATCAACACATGTTCTTAAAGGCTATGTACACCCTCTGAACTCATTTACTTATTTATTTTTAATAAAACAATGTTTTAGGTGATTTTAAGCAAATTTTAAATTGTTTTTAATTTTTGAAATTCATGAACTTAAATGTGATCGTTATTAGCTGGATCTTGCATGTCAGAGACACGCAGGACTTAGCTTTCAGCCGAGCCATCAGTTCAGCTGACCTGCTGGAATCGACTTTGACGACAAGATATAGCTTCTATGTATACAGGATATATAGAAGCTGTATCTCAAAAAGTAACACTTTTTTGAAATAACAAAAAAAACTATTTAAAAGTTGCTTAAAATCACCTAAAACATTGTTATCAAAGTTGTACATATTATTTGATACCTATAGAGAAAACAAAGCTTTGCAGGACGTCCACTGAAAGCAATGGGCATCTGATATTGATAGCTACAAAGGATGCAGCACATAAATGTAGTTATAATCTGGGCACAAACAGCAATCTACTTTTAGAGACATCAGTAGATCTTTAGTTACCAATGTGCAATGTTTTAATTTTCAGCAGGAAAGGCTTAAAAAGACTCCATGGTTGCTCAAACATGACACATGAATGATTAAATATCTATGATGAAGACAACCCCTTTCCAAATTTCCCATTAGAGCATATGAAAGTCATAGAGGGTTAGCCTCAGGACCCCCCTCTATTAGCCAGAGTAGAGATGCAACCAAGCTAAATATTACATGATCAGCCAATAATTTTATGTAATACTAAATTTTTCCTGTAGTGGCCTCTGCAGGGAACATTTGTAGCCTCTTATATGCTTTTGGAGCAAGACCCGAAGCAATCAGTTGATCAGAACTAGCTTTAATCTTAAAAATAATTTTCGGATGAGACAGCCCCTTTTTACTGGATTTAACTTGACATTATCTAATGGATAAAATAGCGCTACGTGCAGTAACTGGGACATTAACCAAGGGTGTCTAATGTAGATAGCAATTATAATGTGGATTTCAAAGTTACCTGGCTCATTGTAGTCCAAGAAATATCTCATGTCATATTGTTTTCACATTCATTTGTGTGCCTAAATCATGTTATTTTATAACTGTGCATTATTGCCATCTGCTTTATTACAATTCTTGTCCATATACTTTAGCTATACAAACCCATGTTGCTATGCTGCTTGCTAATATCCAGTTTGCTCTCTCCTTCTTACCTCACATTATTTCTGCTATTCCAGGCAGTGTGATATTTCTGATGCTGTGCAGCTGTGCTACACTAAGAAGTACTTATTAACCCACCTAGTGTATATTTAATGCATGCAGGGATGAGGATATGGAGGGGCTACACTTGATGCTGAGCAGTGTCATTGAAGAGCATCTGCAAGCTGTTTAAATTTATTTCCCATCTAGCATGGCATTTGCTTTGTGATAAAGCAAATAATTATGAATATGCTAAGTCAATATTTTAGTCATTGGATGTTAGACATGATCTCTTGAGCAACATGATTACTTTTAAATGGTTTCAAATTTTATTAAACATATTATTTACCCTTTGTAAGAAAAAATATTTATATCTCAAGGGAATGAGTGCTTCTTTTTTTTTTTTCACTGTCTCAGTAATTCTACCAGTTTTTCATCTAACACACAAATGCTAAAGTCATTCTCATAGTTAGTCAATGAACTGAAGTACTGTATTTTTTCTTGAAGTTTTGAAAGAAATCCTAAGAGCAAGACAGGGCCGTTATCCAGGAACGAGGCCGAGGTCAAATAGCAAAAGGAACAACATTCATACAAAAGATGTAGATTGATTTTCTTTTAAATAGGCCACAAGGTCTGTTGTCATCAGAGTGTCACCACGGCAACCCAATGCTGCATGGCGAAGAGGAGAGACTGGGCTAGTTCCAGTAGGTTTGCAGCTGAAGACGAGACCAGAGGAGGCATCTGTCTGCGTAGCAACTGGACCCAACCATTGTCAGGAGCCATAGCCATTCGCCAAGAATCATCACAGTAGCTGGGCAAGGTAACAGTGCCCTCTCTAAGGACATCTCCCTGAATGGGTTCTGAGATGTTTGAGGGGATACTTCAAATTAACTTCTTGGAGAGATGGGGAGCATGAACATCCTCATTTGGAAACCAGGCTTTCTCCTCAGGACCATGTCTCTTACAGTCGATTCGATTATAGAGTCTCCAAAAAACGTTCTTACAATCCAGGATTGGCTTGACCTTGGAATATGATGAGGATTTGAGAGTGAGGCAGAATAATTATTGACCTTAGTAGAAAACCTGTTGATGATCAGCAGTTGAAGAAGAGAGATATGGAACCTATTGGGAATCCGGAGAGTAGGTCACAGCTTCAGGTGTAAGGTAGTTGGTTAATTTTCTTAAGTACCTGGAATAGCCCAATGAAACGTGGAGTAAGTTTTTAAGATGAGACTTTAAGTCAGATATTCTTCGTGGACAGCCAGACTCTATCCCAAAGAACAATTTTGGGACCTGGGTGTCAGTGGTTATTAGCATCCATTTTGACCTAAGCAGCAGCAGCCTTCAAATTCACGTGGACCTCCATTCAGATGTCCTGAAAAGTTTTGCAAACATCCAGAACAGCATGTACCTGAGACTGTGCTTTGTTCACATGAGGAATATTTGGGCTTCACCGTTGACTGACTCTAATGGAGATTTACTGGAAAACATGGAGACGTGGTTGTTGTGGATAAGCTCAGCCTAAAGTAACAACGCGGGCCAAATTTCCTGATGAGCATTAGCATAAGTTCGGAGATACTACTAAAGAATCTGTTTGATCTGTTTCATTTGACCATTACTCCGAGGATGGTATACAGAAGAAAAGTACAGATAAATCTTTAAAGCTTTGTACAATGCAGTCCAGAATTTAGAACAAATTTTTTCTACCTGATCTATGACAATTCGCACTGGAAGACTTTGGAGGCAAAATATTTCTTTGAAGATTGTCTGAGTTAACCAAAGAGCTCAGGGCAGACCAGACAAGGGTACAAAATGGGCCATTTTAGAGAAACAATTCACTACTACCCAGATGTCAGTGAATTTGTGAGCAGGAGGCAAAGTTTGTAAAAGTCAATTGAGATCTCAATCCAAGATTCGGTTGAAATGGGCAAGGCTAAAGGAGACCTGATGGTGTTTGCATTAAAGTTTTGAACTGACACGGGAGGCAAAAATCAATCAAAAGATCAAGCACAGATGAATGTCCTCTAGGACGCATACCAGTAATAATTAGTAGAGGTCAGATTACAGTTGGGGTCAATAATAGGTGTCCTCAGGAAGGGAATTTGACAGAGCAAAGGACCTGAAAGGAGCATCCGCTCTATGATTCTTGGTGGCAGGACGATAACCAAAGATGAAATCAAAACTTGAAAATAAGAGTGACCAGCATGCTTGACGTGGATTGGCAAAGCCCAGGATTCTCTGGACAGCCTTTAGCCTTCTGGTTGAGGCCACTTTTGAATAGAAGAAACCATAATTGGATGAATGTGAAGCACATAGCCCAGGAATGGAAGTTTTGATTTTTCAAACAGGCATTTTTCCAACTAGGCATGTAGGGATTTCTGTAGTAGCAAAGGTCATACAGAACATACATGAGAACAATGGATTTTCAGCTCTTGGGAGAAGATTAAAATGTCATTCAGGTAGACCAGGTCATACTGATTGAGAACGTACCTAAAGATGTCAATCACTGACTGTTGGATAACAGCATAGGCATTGTAGAGACCTAATGTCATTACCATGTATTCATAGTGTCCATCTTGGGTATTAAAGGTGGTTTTCCTTTCGTCTATTTACTTGATCAAATTCAAATTGTAGGCCCACCTGATCACTAAAATAATGAGTTCCCTTGATGCAGTTAAAGAATTAAAAGATTAAAGGTAGCGGTATCTTTTGACAGTAATTTTATTCAGCCCACAATAATCAATGTATGGCCTCAGGTTTCCACCCTTCTTCTTTACGAAGAACCCTACTCTGGCCGGGTGAAGAGGGTACACGAATGTACCCTTTCTCTAAATTCTGTTTGATATAGACAAACATTGCTCTGGTAGGGAGAATTGGATTACCCTACCCCTAGGAGGAATGTGGAGCAGTATGCTGGAAGAGTACCTGCTGGCTTTTTTCAAAAATACATCTGCATAGTCTTGGCATTACTGTGTCAGCTTGGATGGATTGCATACCTGAGAGCAGTGGCGTAGCTATAGGGGTCGCAGCGGTCGCACTTGCGACCGGGCCCCTAAGCCTGGGGGGCCCACGGGCCCCCGTTGCCATACTGTATGCTTCCCAAAAAAATCTTCTGTGCCGTAAAGCCGGCACTTCCCGGTTACGGTCACATGGTACACTTAGTGTACCATGTGACCGTGTTGTCACGTGACACGTCTTCCGGACAGTGGAGTGGAAGAGTCGGTGCCGAGGACTCCAGGTGAGCTGCAGTCTGTGTTGTATTGTGTTGTGATGCCTTGTAATGTATTGTGCTGTTTGCGGTGGAGAGGAGGGGGGGGGGGCGTTAAATCACAGCCCCCCCCCTCCTCTCTCCACCGCAAACTTCACAATACAGTATAGTACACATGACTATGAGAGCGGGGCTGCGGCTGTGTAATACAGCCATTGCCCCGCTCCTGAGTCCTGACAGTAAGTGCGCGCGCGGTCAGCATGATGTGATGCGGCCGGCGCTGCACTAATGATCTGCGGCACTGAAGACAGAACATGGCACCCCCATGTTCTGTCTTCAGTGCCTGAACCGCCGCTCATTAGTGCAGCGCCGGCAGCATCTCCTCATGCTGACCGCGCGCGCACTTACTGTCAGGAGCGGGGCGATAGCTGTATTACACAGCCGCAGCCCCGCTCTATAACGGCGGAGATCAGAGGAACCGCTCATCTCCGCCGTTATTCCCCTGAATGCTGCAATCAAAGCCGACTGCAGCATTCAGGGGAAAATGAGAAGGGGGGGGGGGGGGGATGCCCCTGGATCGTGTCACAGGGAATTCCTGTGACGCGATCGAGGGCCATACCATATATGGGCAAACAGCCTATTGAAGGACCCCAGGGCTGTCTTACCATATTTCCTGTTAGGGCATACTGAGGTATGTCCTAACAACTGCCTGTGTGCTATCTGTCCACAGGCTAATGTACTGGCACATATCTGATATATGCTAGTACATTAAAGTTTAAAAATAAAGTAAAAACAAAGTAATGTTAAATAAAAAAACACACATTCACCTTTTTTACAATAAACATTAAAATAGGTCTCAATACATAAAATATACACATATTCGTTATTGGCGCGGCCGTAATAACCTGCACAACGTTTTTTTTTGCATTATTTGTGATGTGTACGCTGTAAAAAAATAAAATAAACTGCTTTCTATCACTTATTGTGAGGCACGAGGTGTGATGAATTTAACCTCCATGTGCCTCACATTAATAGTAATTAACCCCATCATGTTCCTTACACATTAACCCATTATGACTGAGAAACATGATGAGGTTAATTACTATTAACGTGAGGTACATTCAAAATTCATCATCACACCTCGTGCCTCACATTAGAAAACGAAAGACCTTTTTTTTTTTATTACTGTAAACGAAGTATCGGCATCAAAGTCCAAATTTTGGTATCGTGACATCCCTACACTGTGGGTCGCGTCCCCCTGGGGGTTCGTGTGAAGACCTCCGGGGGGTCGCGAGTCACTCACCGAGGTCCCGGTTCCATTCAATCCTGGAGCAAGGAGCTGGCATCTCCTTGATCCAGCATTCACTGTGCCCTGAGCGGCTCGACGCAGGCAGGCAGGATGTAGCGACATCATCGCGCCTGTCTGCGCTGAGTCACTCATAGCACAGACCGGAGGAGGCGAAGGATCCTCCACCCGACGTGGGAACGGGGATAGGTAAGTAATTATGCTATTTTCTTTATTATGCACATATGGGGGCATTATACTGTATGGGGTCTGATATTGCGGGGGCATTATACTGCATGGGGGGCTGATAAGGCATGAGGGCTGATAAGATGGGGGGGGCATTATATTGCATGGGGGCTGATATGGGGGAATTATACTGCATGGGGGGCATTATACTGCATGGGGAGCAGATATGGCATGGGGGCTGATAAGATGGGGGCATTATACTGAATGGGGGCTGATATGGGGCAATTATACTGTATGGGGGCTGATATGGGGAGCATTATACCGTATGGGGCTGTTATGGGGGGGCATTATACTGTGGGGGCAGCTATGGGGGGGAATTATACTGTGTGGGGGCAGCTATGGGAGCATTATACTGTGTGGGGGCAGCTATGGGAGCATTATACTGTGTGGGGGCATTATACTATGGGGGCTGTTGGGCAAAGCGTCTGGGCATAGGCATGCATAGGGGTCTGATGATAATGATGATGGTGGTGTTGTGGAGTGGTAGGGGGGCCCAAGCTGAATTCTTGCACCCGGGCCCATGAGCCTTTAGCTACGCCCCTGCCTGAGAGGTAACTCTAGGTTGTGATTCAGAGCAGGAAAAAAATGCTGCAAAACAGGAAGATCCCCATCAAGGAATGTGACTGGATGTCTAGTCGATATTAGGAAAGTATAGTCTGAGCCAGGGTAATCCCAGGAGAACGGGACTGGAAGAGCATGGAAGAACAAGGAAAAATATCTCTTTGACATAATGGATCCCAACTTGTAGCTGCACTGGAAATGCGTGAAGGGAGATGTGTCTCTGCAGAATAAAGGATCCATTAAACTCAGGGGCATCTGAAGAGTCTCAAGAGGAATCTGATGTCTTTGGGCAAGAGAAAAGCCAATAAAATTTCCAGCTGCGCCTGAGTACAGAAAGGCCATGTTGAAGAGCTTGGTAACTAAAGGTAACCGGAGCCAGAATTTTATCATCGGAGCAAGGAAGTGTCAGACCCAAGAGATCGTCCCTCTCTTGGTTTCTTACACTTCCTTGATCTGATGATAGACCCAAGAGATAGTCCCTCTCTCACGTATGTATGCCTTGGAATTTTCTCTGTGAAGGATGACCAAAAGAATTCAGAAGGAGGTGACTTTTTTGTCCACAATAGAGGCATAGGCCTAAATTCAGACCTTGCCTCCATTCCCCTGCTGATAACGCTTTACAACCCACTTGCATGGGCTCATCTGGAGCAGAGACTGCTGGGTTATTGAAGGTAGAAGACAGACAAGTGAATCATGAGTATCAATGGGCGATTATATTATTAGCGGTTAAAAATGACCAGCCAGGGTCTGAGGCTCTCGGCAAAACCATGGCCGCCAAAAGTTTTAATGCAAAATGTGGTTTAGTAGTGTTTTTTTGCTGCAAGTAAAAAACCACAACAACACTGCTTTGCGCAGGACCTGCAAAAGGACCTGTACAGATAAGTTCACTTGGGTATATGTGTGCAGGTCCTGTTACTTTTGAAGGAGCTGCATAAATAAGGTCACATGACCAAATTTGTGCAGGTCCAGAATCCAGAGGGCAGAGCAGCAATGACCTACTAGAGGAGAGCTGCTGTGTAAGTGCATGGAGGTCTGGTTTAGGGTCTTAATTAGTTTATGGGGTCTGGTTTTGGTTTTGTATTTAGGGGTTCCTGTCTGCGGTCTTTATTAATTTAAGGGGTCTGGGATCTGTATTTAGGAGTCTCATCTGGGGTCTATATTAGTGACAAATCTAAAGGGTGAGATAGGAGCGTAATCCAGGAACAAGGTCAATGTTCATGGTCAGAGTAAAAAAACAATAAGAACAATAGCCAAAGAAATGTTGTACCTTGATCTCCAGACAAGGTATTGGAGGCTGATTCCCCTTTAAAGGCAGCAAAACCTGTTGTCATCGGCGGGGGCTGCTGGCCGTGGTGAAGACAAAAGCCGCTGCTGGATCCGGCAGGGTCGTGGCTGAAGACAGGACCAGTGTATGAAGCATAAAGCAACCAGACGTGGCTCCTCTGTCTTCCATCAAACAAAGTCAATCTGCTACCAATATAGGAAACAGGTGAGGATGGAGGAACTGAGTGAGTCAGAGACAGACACGCTGCATACAAGTATATTGAGAGGGGAGTGGTGAGCAGAGGTAGCAGGAGCAGAATGAGAAAGACATAGGCTGCTGGCAAGATTTCTATAGGGAAAAATAGGATGACTCCTCCATCTCACTGTTATGTGGGTCCAGGTATGGACTGCGCTTGGATCCTACGTGGCGGCACATGAGGTGGATAAACAGAACAGAATAAATTTGATCCAGTGCTGGTTGATTTAAAAGGAAACAATGTTCCAACTTTATTAGTACAAATGGTAAGATCCAATGGAAGTAAGGGTGGCACTTTGTGCCATGACTAAGGACAGGTGATCTGTCAGAAACGCGTAGGCTTATTGCTGATGCAACCTCCCTTACTTCGATCGGATTTTGCCATTTGTACTAATAAAGTTGGAACATTGTTTCCTGTTAAATCAACCAGTGCTGGATCAAATTTCTTCTGTTCGGTAAGATTTCTATGTCACCCCAGTACTGGGTTGTCAGCTACACTACTCATTACAGCTGTATAATATCCTCCATGTTGCTGCAGCTTCTGTGTGCAGTGTATAGAAGACATGATAGCAATTAGGCTCTACCAACTAACTCAGAGACAACTGAGAATTAAAGTCTGCAGAGGGGAAAACTGCTAAAAACAAATGCAGAATACAAGTCATATAATGGCCAGAAATAGTGTTATTTCTCGTGTACACACATATGACAGCCACAAACAGTCATCTGAAACGTTAGGTATGCTTTATTTAATGTAAAATAACAATTATTAAAAAAGGTGAACAGTAAAAAAAAACAAAACATTTTTCCCCATAAAAAGTTGTTTTATTTTGTAAAAGTGTAAAAAAAACGAAAAAAACAAACCACATATATGATATCGCCGCTATTGTAATGACCCGAACAATAAAGTTAGCATGTTATTTAAACCGCAAGGTATACAGCATAAAGAATTCCTTTTTTTCAATTCTCACCCCAAAAAATTATATGTACCCCAAATTGGTGCTAATGAAAAATACAATTCATCCCGCAAAAAAACAAACAAGTCCTCATACAACTATGTCGATGGAAAAATAGAAAGTTATGGCTCTTTGAATGCGACGATGGAAAGACTAAAAAAAAATGTGCTTGTTCATTAAAGCCTAAAATAGGCTAGTCACTAAGGGGTTAAAACAAATACAATTTCAGCTGAAATACTTTCACCACCTTTATTTATGTATGCTATGTTGTATTTAGGTCATTTGATGCTGCTCTATAGTATATAACAGGATTGTGTGTGTGCTTCGGGGTGGTCGGGCTCTTTTCATCGGTAGCACCACATTAATAATATCATTGTTGGTTTTGCTTTACAGTTGAGGATTAAACATTTGTTTTATAGTTAAACAACTATTTATCAAAAATGCATGTTTCAAGAGCTTTTGCCAGGAGCACTTACTAGAAGAGTCAAAATGAGTGATTTTAAGGTCAAAACATGTTCATAATTCTTGGTAATTATTTTATGATGTTATATGTACTGTAATTACTATATATTTTCTGTGTATTAAGTCAATGTCATAACAAAAGTGTTTTCTGGCAGCAGTCCTCAAAGTACTTTGCTCAATTCTTCAACCACATTTTAGCTTTTTTTTCCTTGTAAAATCAGAGAAAGGAGATTTTAGGTGAATTTGGATGATAATATAAAAAATAAACTTGATTCTACACCAAAAACTAAAATAGGGAAACCTTCTGGGACTACGCCCTAGCCACATTGAGCAGGGTGACTTGGTGCTTGTTTGGTTCATCCTCCCTTTCCAGTATACTTCTGTAAATCCCCATACCCTTGTTTGCTAAAGTTGTAGGGTATGTAGAGAGGAAATCATAGCACAGGGTCTCACCAACCATTAAAATTAAAGATGCAGCGAGTCTAAGTATAAGGCCTCATGCACACGACCGTAGCCATGTGCACGACGTGATTTTCGGGTCGGACGGCCGCGGAGTGTCACCCGCGGGCCTCCCACAAATCACGGGCCGTGCACATAGCCACGTGCATTAATTTCTATGAGCCTGGACCGCAGAACATGGCCGTAACACGTCCGTTGTTTCTGCCGTCCAGGCTCCTGGGCCATGCATGGACCGTGGAAGCAACGGTCGTGTGCATGGGCCCATAGAAATGAATGGGGCCGCAATTCTCCCGTGGATTTTTGGGGGAATTGCGGCCGCAAAAGCACGTTTGTGTGCATGGGGCCGAAGTCTGGATTCCCACGGCGTCCCAGGTAAAAACTGCGCAGTGTATCCGACTTGGAACACACAGCACATTGCGTCTGAAAAACCGCACCACGTTATGTCGTCATAGTGACACGTCCCTCATGTGCCGGGGCCTCCCTGGGTGATGCTGCTGCCGATGTGACCGCTGCAGCCTGTAATTTGCTGCAGCAGTCACATGGGATGAAACATCATCCCAGGAGACTGGACGGGAGGAAGAAGCAGGGAATTCTGGGTATTATTTTTTGTCTCAGTTGCGATTTTTTTGCGGTGGAGTGGCTGCGATTCTGCCGCAAAAGTCGCAACACTTGGCTATCTGTTGTGTGCAACGAAAACGCAGCATAAATTTATATGCTGCGGATTTAAATTCCGCACCTCAGGTAAATGTATTAACGTTTTTGCAGCGTTTGTTTTCCACAGCGTGGGCATGAGATTTTCAATCTCATCCACTTTGCTGCTACTGTAAATGCTGCGGACTTTAAGCTATGTGGGAACCCGGGTTCTCACGTAGCGTAAACGTTACGGATTTTCCGCAACTGAATTTTGTGCGAAAATTCACAGTAGCAGCAAATTTACAGTAGCAGCAAAGTGGATGAGATTCAGAAAATCTCATGCCCATGCTGCGGAAAAAAACTGCAGGGTTAACGTTAATAAATTGACCTGCGTTGCGGAATTTAATTCCACAGCACGTCAATTTATGCTGCGTTTTTGTTGATTTTCCGTTGCGGGTTTTCCCCATTGAATTCAATGGGGATGCAAAAACCGCAACAGAAAGCTCAGTGTTGTGACTTTTGAAGCGCATTCGCAGCGATTACATCCCAAAAATCATACTTACCTCCTCCTTCCTGCATTCCGGCCTTCTGGGATGACGCTGCATCCCATGTGACTGCTGCAGCCAATTACAGGCTGCAGCACTCACATGGGCTGTAGTGTCATCCAGGAGGCCGGGATCGGATTGCGATGGGGGGCCGTGTCGCCATAACAACGACCTACGTAAGTATGAGCAGTTTTTACTGCTGCTTTCCACAGCGGAAATTCCATCCGTTTTCGGGTTCCAGGTCGGCTGTCACATGGGATGAAGCGTCAACCCAGGAGGATGAAACACAAACTTGGAGGTAAGTATAATATATTTTTCTTTTTCTGAGTTGCGTTTTTTTGCGGCTGGATCGCTTAGAACCCGCCACAAAAAAACAACTGCTCTTTTTTGTGGGATTTACCTCCCATTGAATTCAATGGAAAAATCCTGCAACAAATAAGCAGCGTTTACTTAAATACAATAGACATGCTGCGGAAAAAAACTCTGCACCGCAGGTCAATTTCTCAATATTTACACAGCGTGTGGATGAGATTTGTTTTATCTCATCCACTTTGCTGCTACTGTATTTCCTGCGGATTTTCCGCAACTAATTCCGTTGCGTAAAATCCACAGTATTTACGTAATGTGTGAACTGGCCCTTAGGCTGGGTTCCCACAGGTCGGATAGGCTGCTTAAGAACTGTGCAGCGTATCCGACCTGGAACCCGCAGCACCTCCTGTCCGAAAAACACACCATATTGTTTTCCAAATAGAATTTCCTCTGCGGAATGCAGCGATAGGGGAAAAAAACCTTGTTCATACTGACCCCTCACTCTTTTCTGTGCATAGGCTGGCATTCTAAAATGAAATTGCAGGCCATGGGACGTTGCAGCCTGTCATTTGCAGTGTTTTTGAAGCAGAAAATATATATTTTTTCCATTTGAAGCTTATTTTGAGGCTTTTTTTTAGCTGTTTTTTGAGCGTTCTTTGTAGTGTCAATGAAAAATCAGCTCCAAAAATGACTTAAAAAGTGACATGCTTCTTTTTACAAGGCTTTTTTTTTGCATGGCATTTTTTTAATTCAGCATAAAAATATGAAATCAATGGGAAACTGTTTGCAGGCTTATTTCATTATTTGATATTTTGGAGCGTAAAACAAGCTGATATTTCTCTTACCTTGAGGCCAAATGCACACGATGCGTATTATGTGTAGATCTGGCGTGCATATATTTTCCTGCTACAAATTCACAGCATAACACCATACCTCCAAAACGTCTCAGATTCAGCTGGACAGGATTCCGGGCGGTGTCACGCTGTCCCGGGCGGCCTGGGGCATGTCCCGCTGTCAACTGTATCTGCGTCTTAAGGAAGCAGGTACAGTTGAGCCCAATACTGAAGCCAATACTGAACCCAATAGTGAACTGAATACATTAGCTCCCTGCTTCAGAATTAGTTCAGAGCAGAGGGGGCTCCTCCGCTCATCGAGGACTCCCCGGGCACAGCGCTACTTTAAGCACTGTGGTCGGGGAAGCCCTTGACGTCACTGTCCTTATATGGACAGTGACGTCAGTGGCTACTGATTGAGCAGAATCCCCGTTGCCGATGATCCCAGGCCAGATTAGGCAACGGGGATTCCGCTGAAGTTGTAGCCACTGACATCACTGTCCATATATGGACAGTGACATCAGGGCTTCCCTCTAGGAGCGGAAACCCCGGCCTATGCTCTGGGATGGGGTTTTACGCTCCTAGAAGGAGTCCCAATGGTGCTATCTACAGGGGGTAGCACTATCTACAGGGGGGTGGCACTATCAACATGGACACTGTGGCACTATATAGGGGCACTACATACATAGGCACTATCTACAAGAGCACTGACACTTTATATGTGGGCTCTGGCACTAGCGGCAGCTTTGGGGGCATTATACTGTATATGGGCAGCTAGGCGACATTATACTTATGCTTTATGGGGGCATTAAGCTGTATGGGGCAGCTATTGGGCATTATATTGTATGGGGGCATTATATTGTATGGGGCAGCTATGGGGGCATTATGCTGCATGGGGCAGCTATGGGGCATTATGCTTTATGTAAGAACTTGTTTGGGCATTATACTGCATGGTGGCATCTGTGTTGGCTTTATACTATATGGGTGCATCTATGGGGGCATTATACTGTATAGTGGCAGCTAGAGGCTATACTGTGTGGGGGCAGCTATTTGGCATTATACTGTGTTAGAGGCACTATGGGAGCATGATAGTGTGTGGGCTGAACAGGGTGTGGGTGGGGATTGGGTGGAATTAGAGGCGTGGCTTAAAAGAAAAAAAGTATGCGTGCCACACTAGTTGTCCCTCTTTGTGATGCTTGAAAGTTTGGAGGTTTGCATAACACATTACCAGCAAAGTAAATGAGATTTCTTGTAATCTCATCCCCACATATTGCGTAATTTTTCTGCACGTAAATTGACCTGCGGTGCGTATTTTAAAAATCTGCAGCATGTCAATTTATATTGTGTTTCCGCTGTCTAATTGTATCTGACAAGTTTTTCTTAAAAAAACCGCACCAAAATCTGCAGTATAAGGCCTCATGCACACGGCCGTGCCCATAATCACGGGCAGTGAGTGCGGGCACGGCCGGCCGCATATTCGGCCTGTGCTCCCATACAAAGTATGGGAGCACAGCCAGTAAAAATTAAAAGATAGGAGATGCCCTATCTTTTGCGATACACTTCTACAGCACAGACACCTTCCCGTAAATAAACAGGAAGGTGTCTGTGAACAATAGAAGTGAATGTTCCGTAAGTGCGAATCATCTTTGTGATCGTGCGCATGGGGCCTAAGGCCGGGTTTACAGGTAGTGTATACACTGTGGATTTTCCACAACGGATTTCATTGCGGAAAATCAAAATCCGCAGCGTAATACAGTAGCAGCAAAGTGGGTGAGATTTGAACAAATCTCATCCACACGCTGCGTAACTATCCAGCCGAAAAAACTTTCAGAAATAATCCGTTGCGGGTTTTCCCAATTGAATTCAATGGGAGGTAAAACCTGCAACAAATAGTAGATGTTGTGATTTTTACGGCACAAAAGCTGAGATTCCGCTACAAAAATCGCAACTCAGAGAAAAAGAAAAGATTATACTTACCCAGAATTCTCTGCTCCTGCGTCCAACCTGGCCTCCAGGTATGACATTTCATCACATGTGGCTGCTGCAGCCAATCACAGCGGTCATGTGGGATGAAGTGTCAGTCCCCAGGAGGCTGGGCTGCAGGATGTCAGAGGGACGTGTCACCATGGCTATGGCCAGGGTAGGTATGAATTTATTTTTCTAGCGCTGCTTTCCTCAGCAGAAATTCTTTCCGAAAACCTCACCACAATGAGAAGCGTTTTTTCGGACGGAATGTGCTGCGGGTTCCGACACTTGTGAGCTCGGCCTAAAAACTCACCTATCCATCAAAATGTAAAACTGCACATAAAAACGCATTAAAAAACTCACAGTTTTTACCTATGGAGTTACCTGTGTTTCTCTGCAGTTTGGATGCAGATTTTCTGCACCAAATTACCCATCGTGTGCATGTAGTCTTAGGGTATGTTCACACGGCTTATTTACGGACGGAATTCGGGAGTTTTTCGCCTCGATTTACGTCTGAAAATGCGGCTCGATAGCGTCGGCAAGCATCTGCCCATTGAAAGCAATGGGTTTGACGTTGGTCTGGTCCCACGAGGCGTAAATTTACGCGTCGCTGTCAAAAGACGGCGCGTAAATAGACGCCCGCATCAAAGAAGTGCCTGTCACTTCTTCAGACGTAAATGGAGCCGTTTTCCATTGACTCCATGGAAAAACAGCTCCATTTACGTCCGTAATTGACGCAGCGCAAAAGCGCCTCAACATGCCATTACACCTGAAATTACGGAGCTGTTTTCTCCTGAAAACAGCCCCGTAATTTCAACCGTAACGGACGCTGCCGTGTGAACATACCCTTAGGGTATGTTCACACTACTTATTTTCGGCCGTTTTTTGGGCCGTAAATGGACGAAAAACGGCTGAAAAATCAGAAGCAGAGCGCCTCCAAACATCTGCCCATTGATTTCAATTGGAAAAACGTCATTCTGTTCCGAAGGCCGCGAAAAAGACGTGCATGTCACTTTTTGAGCCGTTTTTGGAGCCGTTTTTCATTGACTCTATTGCAACTCTATTTAGAGTTGCTAAAAAAAGGCTGAAAATCAGGAGCTGTTTTCACTTGAAAACAGCTCCGTTTTTTCAGATGTTTTTTGCTAAGTGTGTGAACATACCCTTAGGCTGGGTTCCCACAGTGCAGATTTGCTGCAGATTTTGCCCGCATTTTGGAAGCCAAAACCAAAATTGGATCCAGGAGAGGAGACCTATAAGACATTTATTCATATATTTCTTCTGTTTAGGTTTCCGATCCTGGTTTTGGCTTGAAAAACACATGCAAAATCTGCAGCAAATCTACACTGTGGGAACCCAGCCTTAGGCCGGGTTCCCACGTAGCGTAAACGCTAAGAGAAATTCCACAACGGAATTGTGTGCGGAAATTCCGCAGCATTTACAGTAGCAGCAAAGTGGGTGAGATTTAGTAAATCTCATGCCAACGCTGTGGAAAAAAACCGGAGCATAAACGTTACTAACTTAACTAACTTGAATTTAATTCTGCAGCATGTCAATTTATGCTGCGTTTTTGATGATTTTCCATTGCGGGTTTTCCCCACTGAATTCAATAGAATACAAAACTCTCAACAGAAAGCCAAGCGTTGCAACCTCTGTAGCGTAATTGCGGCGAAAAATCGCAACGGCAGAAGAAAAAAAAATCATACGTACCCAGAACACTTTCCTTCTTCCTGCAGTCTGGCCTCCTGGCATGACTTTGCCTCCCATGTAACCACTGCAGCCAATCACAGGCTGGTGTCACATGCATAGTTGCCAATAGAGATGAGCGAACTTATGAAAAGTTTGGTTCGGCTAGTTTGCCGAATTTCACGAAAAAGTTCGATTCGGACCGAACTAGTTCTGACCGAACCTGTAATTTCTGTGCGGGGTGCTGAAAGAGTTAATGGGCTGCACTAACTCTTTCAGCAACCTTGACAGTACCATGCTCGGCACGCGGAAAATAAAATTTTTATGTAATAACAAAAATAAAAAAATACGTTCATACTTACATTCCTCCTGTCCGGCCTCCAGCGATGACGTTTCATCCATGTCGCCGCTGCAGCCAATCACAGGCTGTAGTGGCGGTCACGCACGTCACGTGACCGCCTCTGCAGCTAATCACAGGCTGCCGCGGCCTCTCAGCGTCATACACTCCTCAACATCTGCACGCTCCTCTCCTGAAATATTCTGTGCTGCTGTGAAATCTGCTCTTACCATTACGTAGCTCTCAGTCTGTTACCTCTCCTCCACTCCTGTCCTCAATAACACCTTCACATGATTGGCAAGTCACCATGTAATGGTAAGAGCAGAGTTAACAGCAGCACAGAGTATTTCAGGAGATGAGCGTGCGGATCTTGTGCAGGGTGGTGACTTGCCAATCATGTGAAGGTGTTATTGAGGACAGGAGTGGAGGAGAGGTAACAGACTGAGAGCTACGTAATGGTAAGAGCAGAGTTCACAGCAGCACAGAATCTGCATGCTCCTCTCCTGAAATACTCTGTGCTGCTGTGAACTCTGCTCTTACCATTACATAGCTCTCAGTCTGTTACCTCTCCTCCACTCCTGTCCTCAATAACACCTTCACGTGATTGGCAAGTCACCACGTAATGGTAAGAGCAGAGTTCACAGCAGCACAGAGTATTTCAGGAGATGAGCATGCGGATCTTGTGCGGGGTGGTGACTTGCCAATCATGTGAAGGTGTTATTGAGGACAGGAGTGGAGGAGAGGTAACAGACTGAGAGCTACGTAATGGTAAGAGCAGAGTTCACAGCAGCACAGAATCTGCACGCTCCTCTCCTGAAATACTCTGTGCTGCTGTGAACTCTGCTCTTACCATTACGTAGCTCTCAGTCTGTTACCTCTCCTCCACTCCTGTCCTCAATAACACCTTCACATGATTGGCAAGTCACCACCCCGCACAAGATCCGCACACTCATCTCCTGAAATACTCTGTGCTGCCTTAAACTCTGTGGACAGGTCAGGATCCTGTTTCTTTTAAATGCTGCTGGGGAACCCGCTCGATCCACTATATAAGGCTGCGCCTCCATCCTCTTCTGCCCAAGTCACTTATTCCCAAGCACTGTAGCGCAGCTTTATATAGTGGATCGAGCGGGTTCCCCAGCAGCATTTAAAAGAAACAGGATCCTGACCTGTCCACAGAGTTTAAGGCAGCACAGTGTATGTCAGGAGATGAGCACAGCCGGCCACGGGCAGCCGGTCGTTTTTCCGAGCCGTGCTCCCATTATAAAGTATAGGAGCACGGCACGTAAAATTAAAAAAATAGAACATGTTCTATCTTTTTAACGGCAAGGGCACCTTCCCGTGAGAAAACGGGAAGGTACCCGTGGCTAACAGAAGTCTATGGGCCCGCTATTTCGGGTCGTAATTACGACCCGTAATAACGCGTGTTTTTACGGTCGTGTGCATGAGGCCCCGTAATGACGGGTGACTACGTGTGTGCACCCGTCATTACGGCAGCGTTGCTAGGCGACATCAGTAAATAGTCACTGTCCAGGGTGCTGAAAGAGTTAACTGATCGGCAGTAACTGTTTCAGCACCCTGGAAAGTGAATTCCGATCAGAATATAGAGTAACCTGTAAAAAAAAAAAGACGTTCATACTTACCGAGAACTTTCTGCTTCCTCCAGTCCGGTCTCCTGGCCGTTGCCTTGGTGACGCGTCCCTCTCGACATCCGACCCGACATTCCTGGATGACGTTACAGCCCATGTGACCGCTGCAGCCAATCACAGGCTGCCGCGGCCTCTGCAGCCAATCACAGGCTGACTTGGCCACTGCAGCCAATCACAGGCTGCCGCGTCACAAAAGAAGGTCGGACTGGAGGAAGAAGAGGGACTCGTCACCAAGACAACGACCGGGTACGTATGAAATGCTTTTTATTTTATTTTTAATCAGCAGCCTCTTTTCTCTATCAGTGATTGATACAGACAAGTGGCTGTCGATTTGTATAATATTTTTGACCGAAAACGTGTTCGGCCGAACCCGGTGAAGTTCGGATTCGCTGCGAACCGAACTTTTCCCGATGTTCGGACCGAAACCGGGTTCGGTTGTCCCGGTTCGCTCATCTCTAGTTGCCAACATTGGAAATTTTTTGTCAGGGAAACTTAGGGTGTGGCGTCTTTTGGTGGGTGTGTCTTTTGGGGGCATGGCTCATCAGGTGGCTTTCCAGAATTTTTGCATTCAAATAAACAAAACAAAAAATTCTGTATTGGTGTTAAGGATTTGGCAGACACAGCTTCTGTGTCGACGCCCGTGGTTAATCAGCTTGCATCTGTTCCTAGGTCTCCTAGAGTGACTCGATCTGCTACCACTCAGGCTGGTAGGCTGAGGAGTGGGAGAGCCTATCTCAGCCTGGCCAGGCGGTTCTAGCTCCCGCCCTTGGTCCACGTATACCTTCATTTGCTGCTTGTCCTTTGCCTGTGATTCTCCTGTTTCCTGGCTCTGCTGTTCCTGCTGTTACTATTGACCTCTGCTTCATATTGACCCTGGCTTGACTGACTATTCTCCTGCTCTGCATTTGTTACCACTTACTCTCCTGGTTTGACTCGGCTCGTCCACTACTCTGTTGCTCACGGTGTTGCCGTGTGCAACTGCCCCACATTCCTTTGCTTTGTGTTCCGTTGTCTTGTTTGTCTGTCGTGCACATATTGAGCATAGGGTCGCCCAGTTGTACGCTGTTGCCTAGGACAGGCTGTGCAAGTAGGCAGGGACTGAGTGGCGGGTAGATTAGGGCTCACCTGTCTGTCTCCCTATCCTGACATTACAATTACTTTGGCTGACAGCTACTATGGTGGCCGGTATGTCTCTGGTTATGTGGTTGTTTATAGGCAGGTGATGTCTCACTTTATCACTAGGGCTAGGCGATATGTGCTTATCACTACTGGTAGTGTAAAAACCAGCGTAGATAGTGCCACACTCAGTGTCCCTTGTAGATGGTGCTTCACACTGCCCCCAGTAGATATTGCCACACACTACTCCTTGTCGTTATTGCCACATACTGCTTCCTGTAGATAGTGCCACATGCCCCCCTGTAGATAGGGCCACAGTGCCCTCTGTAGATAATACCACATTGCCCTCTGTAGATAGTGCCACACAGCCCCCCGTAGATAGTGCCACACAGCCCCCCTATAAATACTGCCCAAAAGACCCCCTATAGAGTCATACAGCTCCCCTATAGATAGTGCCTCACAGCCCCCTTGTAGATAGAGCCACACAGCCCCCTGTAGATAGAGCCATATAGCCCCCCTGTAGATGATGCCACACAGTCCCCTGTAGATAGTGCCACACAGCCTCCTATATGTAGGGCCACACTGCCCCCTGTAGATAGCACCACACACAGCCCTCTGTAGGTAGAGTCACACAGCCCCCTGTAGATAGCACCACACTCACACCCCTATAGATAGAGCCACACAGCCCCCTGTAGATAGAGCCACACAGCCCCCCTGTAGATGATGCCACACATCCCCCATAGATGATGCCACACAGCCCCCCTGTAGATGCCACGCTTTGGCCGGGGATTCCTCTGCTGGAGGAGCCCCCGAAGTCACTGTCCATAGACAGTGACGTCAGGGGATCCTCCTGGACCGGAATGTGATGTCAGGGGCAACCCCAGAGAAGGAGCCCCAGACAGAGTGCTACTAGCACTCTGCCTGGGACTCCAGCTCTGCTCTTGACATCACTGTCGATATATGGACACTGATGTCATGGGCTTCCACAGCCGGAGTTCCGGAGCAGACCCTCTACTAGCACTCTGACTGGAACTTCAGCTCTGCTTCTGACATCACTGTCCATATATAGACAGTGATGTCAGGGGTTTCTCCAGCCGGAGTCCCGGAGCAGAGCCGCTACTAGCACTCTGCCTGGAGCAGAGCCGCCAGTGATGTCTGTGGGTTCCCCAGAGCAAGATTCTTGGAGCAGAGTGCTAGTATAGTCTCTGCTCTGGGGCTCCTTCTCTGGGGAAGCCCCTGGCATCACTGTCTAATATATGGACCGTGACTTCAGAGTCTCCTCCAGCAGAGTAATCCCCTGCCAAAGCGTTGACAATGTTCTGGCTGGGGATTCCACTCCTAGTGCGAGCCCCAATATACCTATCTACAGGGAGTGAGGGTGTGGCGCTGTCAACAGGGTGGGGTGTGTGGGACGCTAGCTATTGGGAGGGTGCACTATCTACGGTGGGCATATATGGACAGTGACATCGTCAGTGGCTCCCTCTAAGAGCGGATTCCGAGGCCAGAGCATCAGCAATGCTCTGGCCGGGGATTCTGCTGCAGGAGTTGTCCTGCCCTGACGTCACTGCCCTTATATGGACATTGAAGGCAGGGGCTCTGTCTATGAGCGGAATCCTCGGCCAGGGTATCGGCAACGCTTTGGACGAGGATTCCGGCGCTCCAAGAGGAGTGAATGGCAGAGCAGGAAACTGATAATTCCCTCCTCTGCCATAGGATTCAATTGTATCTGCGTCCTGAGGACACAGATACAATTCAATCTAGCAGTTGCCGGGACAAGTCCTGAGACAGTAATTTGCCTGGAGTGTCTCTGTAAATTCGGGATAGTCCCGGCACATTCGGGACTGTTGGCAAGTATGCACATGGCCTGCAACATCACTCAGGGAGGCCGGAGCGGACATCAGAGGAGGGAGGGGGTAAGTATGAATGACTTTTTTCCGCAGCAGACTTTCCGTCCGAAAAATCACACCACATTGTGGTGCGATTTTTCAGATGGAAGCGGGTTCCAGGTTGGACACGCTGCATGATTTTTACGCAGCGTATCCTTCCCGCGGGAACCCGGCCTAAGTCTCCACTCTTGTTTTTGGCTGCAGAACTGCATGAAAAACCTACACCAAAACTGCCAAGTAAGAACACAGCCAAATATACATTATCATTAATTCTGAGTCCACTGAGTGATTATTTTCGTAATAATAGGCAGACAGATACTTGAAGATATAGCACTGTAGCTCCTGACTGCAGCCTTAGTCATTTTTGTTTGCTAAGTACATTAGTAACAGGTCGATAAAAAGCAGGTCAGAAGTATTAAAGCTGCATCTAAATTGGTACTGTAGCAATTTATGCTGTAGATTTATTTCCTTGGAAAAAGATGTGCAAAAATTACAACTATCATTTGATTTGTCTATATTTGAAAAGTTTTTTTTTCAAATAATATAACCTGTCATTTCTGACGGATAGACAACAGAGAATGCCTATTCAATTTTGCCTGGAGCAAATATTTCTTGGACGCATTTTAACTGTTTGGCAAAGTCGATAAAATTAATTTGTCGCTTGCCTTGATGCATAACACTATCCTACACTGGGAATTTATACTATCCAACAAACATTGTGTACATTTAATAAAACTGCTGTGCCTTTTCAGGGTGCCCCGAGCGACTTATCATATTTATTTATATATATATATTTCTACCTCTATATTCTGGCACAGCATTTAGGATTCTGTACGTTGCTTGTTAGTAACAAATAGCAACCTTCCACTTTGTTAGTAAGGGTATGTGCACACGGGGCGGATTAGCTGCAGAATTTCTTAGAATTTTTTTAGTGTCAATTTCACAGCGTTTTTGCAAGACAAATTCACATGCTGCAGATTTAAAAGTCAATTTCCGCACTTCTTTTCCGTGTATTTTCAACGCAGCGTTTGGATAAGATTTGTTAAAATCTTGTTATACGCTGCGGTTTTTCCGCAATGAAATCCATTGTGAAAATTCTGCAGCTACACTGCCCCGTGTGCACATATCCTAATAGTAAGGGTATGTTCACACAGCAGATACGCTGTGCAAAATTACACAGCATATCCATCCTGGAAACTGCATGGAAATCTGGCCGAAAAACCACACCAAACTATGGTCTGCTGCGTAAAACAGCGGTAAAAAAAAAAAAAAAGTTATACTTACCTGAAGTCATGGTGATGCGTCTCTTTGACATCCTGCAACCCGGCCTCCTGTAGATTGGGTACAGCAGTCACATGGGATGAAACGTCAACCCAGGAGGCTAGGCTGCGGAACGTCAGAGGGATACGTCGCCATGACTTCAGGTAAGTGTAACCTTTTTTTTTCCGAGTTGCAATATTTGCGGCGGATTCACAGTTTTTCCGCCACAAAAATCACAATATCTGCTTTTTGTTGCAGGTTTTACCTCCCTATTGAATTCAATTGGGAAAACACGCAACAGAAAAGCAGTGATTCCGCAGCATAAATTTGCATTCTGCGGATTAAAAAAACACATCACAGGTCAATTTATGAAAGTTTTTTCGTCAGGTTTTTTGCGTAGCGTGTCGATGACACACACAATTTTTTTGCAGATTTTGGTGCAGATTTCTATTCAGATTTTTGAGCCAAAGCCAAGGGATGGGAAATATAAAAGACTTATACTTCTCCTTCCTCCTGGATCCACTTCTGGGCTTGTCCACACGTAAGGAAATTGCTGCAGAAAATTTCTGCAGCAATTCCGTTGAAAGTAGCAGACTTTCCGCTGCCACAACAACGCATCCTTACCTGCGTTTTTGACTGCAGAAAATGGTGCGTATTTTGCTGCGTTTTTCACAATGCTGGGTGATAGTGACATCTCCTCTGAAAAACACAGCAATTCAGTCCACTTTCCAAATCAGGACTTGACATGCTGCAGGCTGAAAAATACCCAGCGCAAGTCAATTTCTGCTCGGAATTTTTACACAGCGTGTGGATGAAATTTGTTAAATCTCACCCACTTTGCTGCTACTGTATACTGCTGCGTATTTTCCGTCCGCAATTCCGGATGGAAAATACGCAGCAGTTCCTCTACGTGTGTACAAGCCCTAACAGAGAGTCTGCAGGCAGGGAAAGAGGAGTTTCTTGTCTTAACAGGGGCAATTGATTTACAGAAGACAATTATAATGGTAGATATATTTTAAATGTTCTTCTGGAAAATTTGTGAAAATTGAATCCATGCTTTAAAAGGGAACCCCCACAAAATTTTGTACAAATACCTCTTTAGCATGTGAAAAATGTGTTTCCTTCTTCTTTTATTTGTACTGACCTATCATCAAATGACAGCTTACCTTTGAAAAACACTTTTACATTAATTTTCTTTATGAACCTTCAGAAATATGATTAGAAATATGTTCAGCATTATATTTTGGACACTATGCCTAAAACCAGCCCATCAGATCTACCAAATATACTTAACTCACATAAACTAACTGAATATGAAGAAGTATGGTCTAGAAGGCACTCCTTGTGCACTTGGAGCATGTCAATATTTTAAGAAGCCTTTCACATTTGTGTTACGGAATGCTGTTTACTTTCTCAGAACAAGGTGCCCTTTATTTATCAGGAAGCTTTGTGGCCTTTACCTCTACTGAATCGAAATTCATCTCTCATTTGTGATATTGCAGCATTTATGTGCTCAGTGGCGGACACAGACTGCAAAAGGCCCCTGTGCAGATAATGTGCCAGGGCCCCCCCGCCCCCCCCCCAATACCGACAAAGTTACCTAAACATATATATGCATATAAAAATAAACCTTACTAATAAAAATTATGAAGGAAGATTTATATTGTACATTTTATTACCAGTTTAGAACACAAGTAACACATTTTTTTCCGGGTTAAATTCTTATCTAAACTAAGTCCCTAAATGTGGGCAAAGAAAATGAAAAACCTATACTCACCTCCTCCGGCGCCTCCGTTCCCCCTCCGCAGCCCCTATCCCTTTCTGTGTTTACAAAGCTGCTGTGGTGACGCGCGGTCGATGGCACATGACCGCTGCAGCCAATCAATGCCCTCAACAGCGATTTGCTGTGGAACTACTGTCCTCAGCAGCACACCAATGAGGAGTTATTGGCAGCAGCGGTCACGTGCCATCGGCAGCGCGTCACCAGTGCAGCCTTGTACACTTGTAACACAGACCGAGACAGGAGGATGGGGGCTGCGGCGGGTGAACGGAGGCGAGGGAGGAGGTGAGTATAGTTTTTTTATTTTCTTTGCCCACATTTAGAGACTTAGGTTAAATTGAATCATTGAATATAACACAAAGCACTCATGCAACTGAGATGCAATAATTTAGATGATCTTATCATGCTTAGCTTACTGCACTGTTACCTATCAAGCAGGACTGAATCTCAAGATATCTACAGAGGGGGCTGTATGGCGTTATCTACAGGGGGGACTGTATGGCGCTATCAACAGAGGGGGCTGTATGGCGTTATCTACAGGGGGGACTGTATGGCGCTATCTACAGAGGGGTCTGTATGGCGCTATCTACAGGGGGGTCTGTATGGCGCTATCTACAGGGGGGACTGTATGGCGCTATCTACAGGGGGGACTGTATGGCGCTATCTACAGGGGGGACTGTATGGCGCTATCTACAGGGGGGACTGTATGGCGCTATCTACAGGGGGGACTGTATGGCGCTATCTACAGGGGGGACTGTATGGCGCTATCTACAGGGGGGACTGTATGGCGCTATCTACAGAGGGGGCTGTATGGCGTTATCTACAGGGGGGCTGTATGGCGTTATCTACAGGGGGCTGTATGGTGTTATCTACAGGGGGGACTTTATGGCGTTATCTACAGTGGGGTCTGTATGGCGTTATCTACAGGGGTTCTGTATGGCGTTCCCTACAGGGGGGGTCTGTAGGGAAAGTCATACAGCCCCCCCCTGTAGGGAACGCCATACAGACCCCCCTTTAGGGAACGCCATACAGACCCCCCTGTAGGGAACGCTATACAGCCCCCCCTGTAGGGAACGCTATACAGCCCCCCCTGTAGGGAACGCCTTACAGCCCCCCCCTGTAGGGAACGCTATACAGCCCCCCCCCTGTAGGGAACGCCATACACCCCCAATCACTCAAAAAAATGCGACCTACAGTGTGAAAAGACAAAAGACATGTATCCCCTATCCACAGGATAGGGGATACATGTGTGATCGCTGGCATTGATAGGGAGAGCGGGGGACCGAAAGTCCCCCGAAGTTCTCCATCACTCACCTCTGACTTCCGGTGTCTGCGCAGCTCAAGTGTGACCGGCGCTCCATTCATTTCTACGGAGCTGCCGACACAGACCCCGGAAGTCCGAGGTTTGTGATGGAGAACTTCAGGGGACTTTCGGTCCCCCGTTCTCCCTATCAATGCCAGCGATCACACACGTATCCCCTATCCTGTGGATAGGGGATACATGTCTTATGTTTAATGGCAGAGCGGGGAGATACTCCCTGCTCTGCCGTAGTGTTCCGTGGCATCGCGCTGTAGCAGCCATAGCGGCAGCTAGCGGAGATTCCGGCCAAGGTGGGGGCCCGTGCCGGCAGGTGACGCGGGCCCCCTCATGCCGCGGCCCCGTAGCAGCCGCTACGGCTGCTATAGCAGTAGTTACGCCCCTGTGTTAGGGGGAGTTCACACTGAGGTTTTTTTCGCGAAAAACGTCAGAAAGTGCCTCCCATTGAAATCCATGAAATTTTTCCTGCGAGCAGTAAAAACCGCATGCGGGAAAAAGAAGCGCAATGCCCTTTCTTCGGGCGTTTCTGTCTCTGACTTCCCATTGACAACAATGGCAGGCAGAAAATGCGTTTTTTGCTGCGTTTCCCTGCCCACGGCCCGATGGCCGAAAAACGCCACAAAAAAACGCAATGAAAAACGCGGGAAGTGTTCTACCGGCAGGTCAAAATATGCCTCAAAATTCCGGAAGGAATTATGAGGCAGATTTTTCTACATAAAAACTTCTCCCTTCTGACATGAACTTTTTAACTTCATCTACCTGTCCTCTGCAGTCTGCACGTCCTCCACTCGTCCTGTGTCTGTCCTCCGCTCATCCTATGAGTTCTCCGGCAGTCCTGACTGTACTGTCCAGCCGCCCGAAGTCTTACGTCGCACCGCCCCCTGTCCTCTCCCCTGCCTGAGCGCTCCTCCTACCACCAGCATCGCCGTCCTGTCCTATTCATCTGTGCCAGATTGGCAGTGCAGTGTAGCGGCTATCACCGGGCCCGGGCACCCGCCCCCTCCCTCCCGATTGGTAGTGCAGTGTGGCGGCTATCACCGGGCCCCCGCCCCCTCCCTCCCCTCATGCCTAGTGTTGTGATGCTACTAGGCATGAGGGGGCCCGTGCCGCCAGGCCTGGTACATAAAATGTAATGTGCCTGTCAGGGCGACACGGGCCCCCCCATGCCGCGGGCCCCGTAGCAGCTGCTACGGCTGCTACTGTGGTAGTTACGCCACTGAACGGGCCCCCTTCCCACGCGGGGCCCTTGTGCAGCTGCACCGGCTGCACATGCGGTATGTCCGCCCCTGTATGTGCTAGTTACTAGTTACAAAATAATTCAGCTTTGCAACCTGTTTGCATTTCTTAGGTCTGTTTTTAGTATGGCAAAATAATATTTAACATACTTGGTTTATGTAAACTCTCTATGATTGTTTTTTTTGAGTCAACGTTAAATCTTGAGCACAGCTGAGTTGGAAGTTTGTATATATACTTACATTCCGCTACATTTTTTACAATGATGCATTCACTATTGCTACAGTATACAGAATGGGACAAGGAATGCAGCAATACCAGAACATATAGCAAAGCTCAATTATTTTTGGTGCATTGTGATAACTCTGAGTTAAAATAATGCAGTAGATTTACCTAAATTAGTAAACTGACTCAGGGGTATACCAAGATAGAGCCAAGCCTCATGCCAGGGCCCATATTCCCCTCCCGCATCGAACATAAAATAAAAAAAAGAATGCACTCACCAGCCCTTTTCTCTTGTCTGCAGCGGGTCCACTCCAGAATCCCTGAGGCTGCCAAATCAAGCCACGGATCATACAAGACCCTGGCGCCGTGCAGCGCCAGGTTGTTATATGTGACGCGACACATGCCCTCCTTTGCTGGGGCCTGATGTGCCAGCCTGATGGGATCAGGAGCGGGCCCTCACCCCTGTGAGCTCTTGTCCTCTCCGGGCTTGGTTGCGGTCGCACCCCCGCGACTACGATCATTACACCACTGAACACACATTTTTATTTTAGCTAGTAGTTGCCCTCTTTTACTACTACTACTCCATAAATGTTTTTTATTGTTTATAAAATAAGTTCTGCACATACCGTATATCTTTTAGATAACTGTTATTTAAAAAAAAAAAAAATTCTTATTGTGTAGCATTCAAATGTCTTTAGGATTTACCATAAAAAAACCAGCCTCAAAACATGATCTTCTTGGGTTCCTCAAGACCTGAATTGCGAAATACTGCCATAGTGGGATGAGAATAAGTAGCGAGACCTCTAAAAAATAACCATCTTAAATTATCCTTTCTTTTTTATGATACTGCTACACGAGATGTGACCCATAATTTTTTAAAGCGCCTCCACTAACCTTGATTGATGCAATCATGCTGAGTTAAGATTTAAAGGGGTATTCCCATCTTAATGATGGAGCATTTGCCAGATATTTCATGCTGTACAACACATGTTCCCTTCTTTGTTTGATTGCCATCACCTAAGAATACGGCCACTGCCGGGATCAAGTAGCGGTGGCCGTGCCTGCGCAGTTTTCTCTGTGTCATTTTGTTGATTCTAGCCGGGTCTCGCATAGATTGCGCTTGCACACTAGCTCCTAGCCCGGCCACCTCTTTCTCTCTCTTTGTAAATTAATGGGACGGCCCCAGGGCATGCGCACTTCCCTGGAGCCGTTCAATCGCTTTCCGCTTATCACATGGCTATACAGCGCTTATTAGGTAAGAGACATTGTGCTTGCTCAGATACAATGTTATATCTATTGTGGACTTTGAAGCAAGCATAGTGGCTCTGACTTTCTCACTGCAGCATAGGGAATGTTTGTATTTGTATGGCCAAAGCTGCTATCAGTATTTTAGATAGTAGCATTAGGAACGCTCAAGTTGAGGAAAGTGGTGCTGTGAGGTTATCACAGTGCCGCTTGCTGGTGATGCATATGAAGAAAAAGCATCACGCCCACATTTCTAAAGCTGAAGAGGAACAAGAAGAAGGGAAATGCGCATGGATAAAGAGAAAATCATGGTATGAGAAACACATGGAAATGTGCAATATATATTTTTTTCTATATCCTAAACAAAAAAAAACATTAACAAAGGAGATGGGAATAACCCTTTGTGTGTGTAAAGCAGCCTCACACTGATAGGTCAGCGTCAGAGGCTGTGAAGTAGCTCCAACTCAGAAGAATCGCTGGCGTTGATGCCCTCTTGGCTAGCCAGCGATTCATTAGCATAATTAGCACCGAAACAACCGAGGACATATCTCAGGGGGCCTAGAAATAAAATAAAAGCACCGCAGGAGATAGCAGTAGTAAGGAGAGACTGATGGTTCACTTTCTAGGACCTGCTGAAAGGTCCTCTTTAAACTTCTTTCTAATTTTAGAACAGTTTTTCCTTCTTTAGGTTATATTTACACAACGGAATTTCTAACGGTCAGAGCAATGAAGTTCTATGGGTGTATTCACATGGCTGTTTTTATAACAGCCCGTAAATACGGCCTGTCAAAAAATAAAACATGTTCTATCTGTAAAGGATCTGCCAGACACAGCTTCTGTGTCGACGCCCATGGGTAATCAGTCTGCACCTGCTCCTAAGTCTGAGAGAGTGACACGATTAGACTGATTACCCACGGGCGTCGACACAGAAGCTGTTTCTGGCAGATCCTTTACACTATCTTTGGCAGTTTTGACAGCCCCCATAGAAGTCAATGAATAATTTTTCAACACCAGTTTTTCAGAAATCAATCATTGTGACGGTCGATAAAAACTGATCTTGGCCCTCACAAGGGGACTCCCAAAACACAGCAGTATTTTAAGTTCTGAGCCCAGGGAAGCCCCTGACTTCGGCAGTGGTTCATCGGCAATGCTCTGACCAATTATGCTCCTGGAGGGAGCCCCTAATGTCACTGTCCATATACGGATAGTGACCTCGGGTTCCTCCAGGAGCGGAATCCCCGGCCAGAGCATTGGCAATGCTCTGGCTGGGGATTCCGCTCCTGGGGGATCCCATGACATCACTGTCCATATATGGACAGTGATGTTAGGGGCTTTCAGATGCTGGAATCCCAGGCGAGAGTATCCACAACGCTCTGGCTGGGGTTCTGCTCTTGGGCGGAGCCCCTGATGTCATTGTCCATTAATAGACAATGACGTCAGGGGCTCCCCTAGGAACGGAATCCCCTGCAAGAGCGTTGGCAATGCTTCTTCTCTTGAAGAAGATGAATCAGGGGAGGGAAGTGGTGCGGTACTATCCACATAGGCACTGTGGCACTATGTGGGCACTATCTACACGGGACACTGTGGCCCTATCTACATGGGAACTGTGTGTGACACTAACTGCATGGGCAATGTGTCACTATCTATGTGGGCTGGCACTTTATATGTGGGCAATATATACAGTGGGCATTCTGGAACTACAGTGGGCATTGTGGCACTATATACAGGGACATAGTGACACTAGTGTTATGGAAACAGTGGTTGAACAATTCCCAGTGAGAACACTTATGGAATTGCAATGTGAGCGATTCCCCATAGGCTGCTGGAGACTGTCAGGAATGAGCGTGCAAGTAAATCTGCAACCCCAAATCCATCACAACTCTGATCAACAGAGTATAAGGCTACTCTATGGTTTTTGCCAGAGTCCACTGCAAGGCAGGTTGGATTTTGCAGCATAGAACCCAGGTTGTTTTAACAGAGTTTGGTGTTGGATAAGAGGTGCAATGCAGGAAAAACCAAAATAGATAACAAGACAGCCAGAGGGTGAACAGAAAGACAAATCACAAAGCTAGGGGTTATCAGAAATGGCAGAGGTCAAAACTAGCCGGGAACAGAAGGTCTAAATCAGTAAGCAAAGGGTAATCCAGAGACAAGCCGAGATCCAGTTCCAAAAAGTCCAAATAGTCACAGGTACAGGGTATATTCAGAAGGTTGGTCAAACACATGCAGAAAGGAAATTCACAAGCAAAGAAAACAGAACCAATGCAGCTTTAAATACTCCAATACTTCAATCAGATAGGAAGAAAGAGAAGTGGGATAGGCTCAAAAGCTAAAACTAGAACTGCCCAGAAGCTAGACTAGTAGTCATGGTAATCTTAAAGGGACGGGCATTTCCTAACAACTAGCTACAGTGGGCACTCTGGCACTGTATATGTGCGCACTGGCACTATCTATGTGAGCACTATCTACAGAGGGCAACATGGCCCTATCTACAGTGGGCACCGTGGCACCATGTCGGCATTATCTACAGTGGGCTCTGTGGCACTATGTGGGCACAATCTACAGTGGGCACATTGACACTATCTACTGGGGCATTGTGGCACTATCTACTTGGGCACTGTGGTGTTTTCAGGGGGTTGGGACAATAAAAAATCTCACAAAATAAATTCATTCATTTTTTTAACGGCCGTGAAAAACCGATGGGAAACGGCCTGTAAATTGAATAATTTTTAGAAACACTGAAGCAAAATGGCCTTGAAAAACTGATAGTTGATCCGATTTTAACGGCCATATTTTTTTCAAATATCCTTTGAATATAGCCTTACCCCTTCACATGCTGCACCATACATTTACAGTGCAGGCAGGAGGCAGTTCCCGGACAACACTGTAATTGTACGGAACAAGCTTAGGAGCTGACAATACAGCTAACACCCTACTGCAACGGTCAGAATTTGGGCTAGCTCGGATCCAGCCCGTTTAACTCCTCAGATGCAGCGGTCAATAGCTATTGCTGCACCTAAGTAGTTTTACAGAGGGAGGGGCTCCTTCTGTAAGCCCATCAGCTTGCAATGGCAGTGTAAAGGATCTGCCAGACACAGCTTCTGTGTCGACGCCCGTGGTTAATCAGTCTGCATCTGTCCCTAGGTCTGATAGAGTGACTTGATCTGCTACCACTCAGGCTGGTAGGCTGAGGAGTGGGAGAACCTATCACAGCCTGGCCAGACGGTTCTAGCTCCCTCACTTGGTCTATTTATACCTTCATTTGTTGTCTGTCCTTTGCCTGTGATTCTTGTGTTTCCTGGCTCTGCTGTTCCTGCTAATACCATTGACCTCTGCTTCACATTGACCCTGTTTGACTGACTATTCTCCTGTTCTGCTATCGTTACCGCGTACTCTCCAGGTTTGACTCGGCTCGTTCACTTGATGCTTGTCATCCCCAGAGTAGAAGCAGAGACCATTCTTCCTGCGGATACTCTCTACATTGTTGGGGAGACACGGAGGCCCCGAGTTGCATTGGTTCATCCGAGTTTTCCGTGGAAGAACGAAGCAACGGAACCTGGGGAGCCATCATAGGGGAGCCAGAGGAGAAGGCACAAAAACGTTCAAGTCGTCGTTCCCTGAGACGTCGGTCAAGACGTACCGCTAAGGCCATAACCTGATCTAGAGAGTCAGAAGAGGGATAGCTAACTAACGGGTCTTTCAGGGCGTTCGACAGACCCAATCTAAACTGGCACCTCAAGGCAGGGTCATTCCACCGAGAAGCTACACACCACTTCCTAAAGTCAGAACAGTACTCCTCAACGGGTCTCTTACCCTGATGTAAGGTCACCAGCTGACTCTCGGCAAAGGCAGTCTTGTCAGTCTCGTTATAGATGAAACCGAGACAAGTTCGATGGGCGTTGTTTTTTACTAGATTCAACTTTGTGGTCACCTATAGGGCTGGGTCTAAAAATTTTAAAGCTGATGCACTGTCGCGTAGCTTCATGGCCAGCCCTCCTTCAGAGGAGGATCCTGCTTGTGTTTTGCCCCCAGGTATAATCATATCCTCTGTTGATTCTGACTTAGTCTCTGATATTGCGGCTGATCAAGGTTCAGCTCCCGGGAACCTTCCTGAGAACAAGCTGTTTGTTCCCCTGCAATTACGGCTAAGGGTACTAGGGAAAATCATGACTCTGCACTATCTGGCCATCCTGGGTACCAAGCACCTCATTTCTAGAACCTATTTGTGGCCTGGGTTGCCTAAAGACGTTAAGGCCTACGTCGCCGATTGTGAAATTTGTGCTAGGTCCAAGACTCCCAGGTCCCGACCAGCGGGCTTACTATGTTCTTTGCCCATTCCTCAGAGACCTTTGACCCATATCTCCATGGATTTTTATCACCGATCTGCCTCCATACCAAGGCAAGTCGGTGGTGTGGGTTGTAGTAGACCGCTTCAGTAAGATGTGCCACTTTGTTCCCCTCAAGAAACTACCCAATGCCAAGACGTTAGCTACCTTGTTTGTCAAACACATCCTGCGTCTCCATGGGGTTCCTGTCAATATTGTTTCTGACAGAGGGGTACAATTTGTTTCATTGTTTTGGAGAGCTTTCTGTAAGAAGTTGGAGATTGATCTGTCCTTCTCCTCGGCCTTCCATCCTGAAACTAATGGCCAAACTGAGAGGAATAATCAGTCTCTAGAACAATATTTAAGGTGTTTTATCTCTGACTGCCAATATGATTCGGTCTCCTTCATTCCCCTCGCCGAATTTTCCCTTAATAACCGGGTCAGTAACTCGTCAGGGGTCTCCCACTTTTTCTGTAATTTTGGGTTTAATCCACGGTTCTCCTCCGTTTCACCTGGTGGTTCCAACAATCCCGAGGTAGATGTTGTTCATTGGGAACTGTGCACAGTCTGGGCCCAGGTTCAAAAGAACCTTGAGGCATCCCAGAGCATACAAAAGACTCAGCCAGATAAAAGACGTTCTGCTAACCCCTTGTTTGTGGTCGACGATCTGGTGTGGCTGATTTCAAAAAACTTGCCCTAAAAGTTCCATCCAAAAAGTTTGCTCCCCGGTATATAGGGCCGTACAAGGTCATTGAGGTCCTTAACCCTGTCTCCTTCCGGCTGGAGTTACCCCCGTCCTTTCAAATACACGACGTGTTTCATGCCTCCCTCCTGAAACGCTGCTCCCCGTCCTTGGCTACCTCGAGGAAACCCCCGGTCCCTTTTCTCAGCCCTGAAAGGGTAGAATTCGAGGTGGCCAAGATTGTGGATAGCAGGATGGTCCAAGGCTCCCTCCAGTACCTGGTCCATTGGAGAGGATACGGGCCTGAGGAGAGGACTTGGGTACCCGCCCGGGATGTTCACGCTGGGTTATTGCTCAGGAGGTTCCATCTTCGATTCCTCAATAAGTCAGGTCCACCTAGGAAGGATCCAGTGGCCCCTCATAAAAGGGGGGGGGGGTAATGTAAAGGATCTGCCAGACACAGGTTCTGTGTCGACGCCTGTGGTTAATCAGTCTGCATCTGTCCCTAGGTCTGATAGAGTGACTCGATCTTCTACCACTCAGGCTGGTAGGCTGAGGAGTGGGCGAACCTATCACAGCCTGGCCAGACGGTTCTAGCTCCCGCCCTTGGTCTATTTATACCTTCATTTGTTGTCTGTCCTTTGCCTGTGATTCTTGTGTTTCCTGGCTCTGCTGTTCCTGCTAATACCATTGACCTCTGCTTCACATTGACCCTGCTTGACTGACTATTCTCCTGTTCTGCTTTTGTTACCGCGTACTCTCAAGGTTTGACTCGGCTCGTTCACTACTCTGTTGCTCATGGTTTTTCCGTGGGCAACTACCCCTCTTCCCTTGCTTCTGTGTTCCCTTGTCTGTTTGTTTGTCGTTCACATAGTGAGCGTAGGGATCATCGCCCAGTTGTACGCCGTCGCCTAGGACGGACTGTGCAAGTAGGCAGGGACTGAGTGGCGGGTAGATTAGGACTCACCTGTCCATCTCCCTACCCCCTCATTACAGACAGCCTGGGGCCTGTCAGTATAATCAAGGCTAGCATGATCACCCGATAAAGAAACACATAGGGTGTATTCACAGGGAGGCTGAAATCTGTGACTGAAATTCTGTTCCATACATCTGAATGGCCTTTTTTGTTGCAGAAAACTTATGGATTCAGATGAATGGGACGCTTGTTAAAATGTCTGCAACAAATCTGCCGTGCGTGAACAGGCCACAGGCTAAACTATTATCTATAATAAGATTTATTTGCCTAAAAACGTCAATATTTTTCGTCACAGGCATAATTTATTGATATATGCAGATACAGTCAGTCAGTATAACACTGACAGGCATAATATACGATCAAAGGATTGATTGTTCAAGTCCCCTAGTGGTACTAAAAAAAAATCGAAATAGAAATCAACAAAGTTTATAGAAAAAAACAATGACAAAATTACTGTTTTTGATTATCACAAACAAACAGAATAAAAAGTGATCAAAACAGAATAAAAAGTCATCAAAAGAATAAAAGTCATATGCAGGGGCGTCGCTAGCGCCGGGCCTTTGGGGCCCAAGCCGGATCTTTGGCCATAGATCCCCGGCGACTGCTACATTCGGGTTGCAACTACGAGCGAGCCGCGGCCGTCCGCACCGCATCTTTAAAAGTTACTATAGTAACTGGGGCCTATGTAATAAAATACACCGGCCCCTGTTACTATAGTATCGACACACACTTACCCATCCTCGTTCCCTAACGCAGCAGAAGTCCTGAAATTTTCTTGCATCATGACGTCACAACGTTGTGCGCTGTGGATGGCGCCACAATGCTAGATGGTGTTGGGACATCCGCTGCACCCGAAGCCGAAGAGGAGGGTAAGTGTAACGTTATGGGCTGCTGGAGTCCTGTATCTAAACTTACCTTGTGGTAGACTTAGAACAGGGTCTAACAGACAGTATCACACATAGACCCTGTACCTAAGCCTACCGCATGTTAGGCTTAGATACAGGGCCCCAGCAGACAGTAATCTTATATAGTATAAGATTACTGCCTTCTGGGGTCCTCTACGTAAGCCTACCTTGTGGTAGGCTTAGATACAGGGTCTAACAGACGCTGTCACACATTGACCCTGTATCTAAGCCTACCACATGGTATGCTTAGATACATTGCCCATATCTGATCCTGTCTGATGGGCCCTGTATCTAAGCTTACCACATAGTAGGCTTAGATACAGGGCCGTAATCTTATACAGTATAAGATTACTGTCTGCTGGGGCCCTGTCTCTAAGCCTACCTTGCGGTAGGCTTAGAAACATGGTCTAACAGACAGTATCACACATGGGCCCATGTATCTTACCCTACCAGATGTGTTACTAATGTTGTTTTTTTGTTTGTGTTTTTTTACAGGTTCAGTTGTTGGACTACGTCAAATTCGAGGACTACTCCGATGATGGCTTTTTTTATTTTCAATAAAATGGTTAATGAAGGTTGTGTGTGGGGTTTTTATTTCAATATAATATTTTATCTATGTCTTTGTATTTTCTTTTAAACTTTATTACTACCGTTTTAGTAATCGACGCTGGCTGATTGACAGAATCCATTACTAAGGCCTCATGCACACGACCGTATTTTTCCCACCCGTAAATACTGGCGTAAATACGGGTCCGGTGTCACACATATTCCACCCGTTTTGCACCAGTATTTACGAACCCGTGCTCGTAAATATGGGTCCGGTGTCACACGTATTCCACCCGTATTTACGAGCACGTTTTTGGCGGCAAAATAGCACTGCACTAATCGGCAGCCCCTTCTCTCTATCAGTGCAGGATAGAGAGAAGGGACAGCCTTTTCTGTAATAAAAGTTAAAGAAATTCATACTTACCCGGCCGTTGTCTTGGTGACGCGTCCCTCTCTTCACATCCAGCCCGACGTCCCTGGATGACGCGGCAGTCCATGTGACCGCTGCAGCCTGTGATTGACCTGTGATTGGCTGCAGCGGTCACATGGCCTGAAACGTCATCCAGGACGTCGGGCCGGATGTCGAGAGAGACGCGTCACCAAGGCAACGGACGGGAGACCGGACTGGAGGAAGCAGGAAGTTGTCGGTAAGTATGAACGTCTTTTATTTTTATTTTTTACAGGATTATACTGATCGGTAGTCACTGTCCAGGGTGCTGAAAGAGTTACTGCCGATCAGTTAACTCTTTCAGCTCCCTGGACAGTGACTATTTACTGACGTCGCTTAGCAACGCTGCCGTAATGACGGGTGCACACATGTAGCCACCCGTCATTACGAGAGCTCCATAGACTTCTATGGACTGTCCGTGCCGTTATTACGGCCTGAAATAGGACATGTTCTATCTTTTTCAACGGCACGGGCACCTTCCCGTGAGAAAACGGGGAGGCACCCGTCGCCAATAGAAGTCTATGAGCCCGTTATTAGGGGTCGTAATTACGACCCGTAATAACGGGAGTTTTTACGGTCGTGTGCATGAGGCCTAAGGCGGGGCTTAATGTTAGCCTGTGCAGAGGTTAACACTAACCCCCATTATTACCCTAGTACCCACCGCCACCAGGGGTACTGGGAAGAGCCAGGTATGATCCAGTACCTGACCATCTGCAGCAATGGTTGGGCACTGGGACGGCCGCAAGCTGGTAATATTAGGCTTGGAAAGGCCGAAAACAGTGGCCCTTCCCACCCTGGTAATGCTAGGCTGCTGCTGTTATGTTGTATTTGGCTGGTTATGAAAGTTGGGGGGACCACACGTCATTTTTTTTTATTATTATTATTTTTTTTAAATAAATAATTGGAAAAATCAATATGGCCCCCCTCCCCCTTTTTCCATAACCAGCCAGATACAACATAGCAGCAGCCTAGCATTACCAGGGTGGGAAGGGCCACTGTTTTTGGCCTTTCCCAGCCTAATAACACCAGCATGCGGCCGCCCCATTGCACCGCCATCCCTACAGATGATCGGGTACTGGATCGTATCCAGTTCTTCCCGTCACCCATGTTTACGGTGGGTACGGGGGTAATAATGTTGGTAAGTGTTACACTAAGGTATACGTACCTATCTAAGCCTAACATGTGTGATACTGTCTGCTGAGCCACTGTATCTAATCCTATCCATAGCTATAGGGTCAGAGTGCTAGAGATAGGCTGTCTCCTATATATATATATATATATATATATATATATATACACACACACACACATACATATAAACACATATAAATACACACATACAAATTAATTTTTTCTGGGGGTTGGACATATGTTAGTACAAGGACAATTACTGCTGGGGCCCTGTATCTAAGCCTATAATGTGGGATACTGTCTGCTGAGGCCATGTAGCTAAGCCTATCATGTATGATACTGTCTGCTGAGACAAGTAGGGTATGTGGGACTATCTACAGGGGACTGCATGGCACTGTCTACAGGGGTATGTATGGCAGGGGGACTGTGTGTAGGACATGGCTATCTCCAATGGTATACAATTCGTATTTAAAGAGGCTCTGTCACCAGATTTTGCAACCCCTATCTGCTATTGCAGCAGATCGGCGCTGCAATGTAGATTACAGTAACGTTTTTATTTTTAAAAAACGAGCATTTTTGGCCAAGTTATGGCCATTTTTATATTTATGCAAATGAGGCTTGCAAAAGTCCAAGTGGGTCTGTTTAAAAGTAAAAGTCCAAGTGGGCGTGTATTATGTGCGTACATCGGGGCGTGTTTACTACTTTTACTAGCTGGGCGCTCTGAAGAGAAGTAACATCCTCTTCTCTTCAGAACGCCCAGCTTCTGACAGTGCAGATCTGTGACGTCACTCACAGGTCCTGCATCGTGACGACCACATCGGCACCAGAGGCTACAGTTGATTCTGCAGCAGCATCAGCGTTTGCAGGTAAGTCGATCTTACCTGCAAACGCTGATGCTGCTGCAGAATCAACTGTAGCCTCTGGTGCCGATGTGGCCGTCACGATGCAGGACCTGTGAGTGACGTCACAGATCTGCACTGTCAGAAGCTGGGCGTTCTGAAGAGAAGAGGATGTTACTTCTCTTCAGAGCGCCCAGCTAGTAAAAGTATTAAAAATGCCCCGATGTACGCACATAATACACGCCCACTTGGACTTTTACTTTTAAACACACCCACTTGGACTTTTGCAAGCCTCATTTGCATAACTACAAAAATGGTCATAACTTGGCCAAAAATGCTCGTTTTTTAAAAATAAAAACGTTACTGTAATCTACATTGCAGCGCCTATCTGCTGCAATAGCAGATAGGGGTTGCAAAATCTGGTGACAGAGCCTCTTTAATTCTATTTATTATATATTACTTGCTGGTATATATATCTATACTATCATTCACTGAGATAGTCCATTAGTGCTTCATGCGTACAAAATTGGTGGTATTTACCAAGTTTATTATGTGTATTAGATGCTTTCTACACTTAGTCTAGAAAAAGGGGCGTGGCTACAAGGAATTTAAAGGGTAATTAAACGTTCAACAAACTTCTGACATGTCATAGTAACATGTCAGAAGTTTTGATTGGTGGGAGTCCATGCACTGAGACCCCCACCAATCGCTAAAACAAAGCTGCAGAAGTGCTCTTGAAGTCAATGGGTGTGTGCAAATCGCGCTCGGCACACGGAAGCACGGGTGCCGCGCGTGATTCGCGCAACAGGAGTAAAAAGAATGAATGAAAACAGAAAAGTACCACATCCTTTTCTGTTTGTAAACATAAAAACAGAGTGTCATAATGATGCCGGCTGCGCGAAAATCACGCAGCCACGCGCCATATGCTGATGCCATATGGACCTTTTGCGCGCGCAAAACGCAGTGTTTTTTGCGCGCGCAAACCGCAGTGTTTTTTGCACGGGCAAAACTGACACGTCCGTGTGAATAATAGATATGCTGTCTACGATATATATGGTATGTAAAAACACACATATATTTTTTTGGGGGGTAAATATATGTCTCGGGGCTTGTGCCCCTGATCTTTTAAGACCGTAGCAATGCCCCTGTCATATGTACTCTAAACAGGTACCAAAAATGTTTTAATCTTGTCCCACAAAATATAAGCCCAAGTCAAACTATGCTGATTGAAAAATAAAAATGTTGTGTCTCTTGGAATGCAACAATTTTTTTTTGTGTTTTTATTATGCAAAGGTAAGAAAAAAAAATGTTATAAAAATATGGTATCACGGCAGTTAATGCATTTTTTTTCTATTAAAAAAAAAAACTTAATGAAAGTTATTCAATACATTATATGTAGCCCAAAATGGTGCCATTGAAAAATGCAACTCATTCTGCAAACAACAAGCCGTTATACAGTTACGTCAACGGAAAAATAAAAAAAAAGTTATGGCTTGGGGAATGCGGAGATAAAAACGGAAAAAAAATTGCAGCATCTTTAAGGCCCAACACAAGTGTGTTCTCAAGGGGTTAAGCACTGAAAGGGTTACATTAACTGATGGTGATCCTCACACATTCTTTCATGACAAGGAGATTTTGCTTTAGTGTCTAATAATATAATCCAGATCCTTCTCAGTTATCTTGAGTGTAAAATAATAGTCTGTTGATACAACTAATGATGATGGGCAGAGAATTCTTCATGCTCACTCTGTAGTTAATATGGGCAAAGTGATCTGCAGAAGGGGCCCTTCTATCTATAATTCTGTAAATCTGCTGCATTAACGATCTGTACCATCTCATTATGGAAACATGTTGAATGTGCCCTGTGTATAAATTGCATATTCAACATTTTCAATATAAAAGATGAAAACAACCGACTCTATGTCTGATGAAAAAGTTGTAATAAACATTGCAAGGCTTTGATCAGTTCTCACTCTCTAAACTATTAAACAAGGTGGTTTTTGTATTAATTTTGTAGGTGGGTGGCTCTCTATATGTTACCCTCTGATTGTATATGCGTAAGAGCATCCTTCCCTACTCTTTTCCACTAACATTTCCACTCTTCTTTTCCAAAACAATGAAAAAGCATTTGCTAAAGAAGTAATCACCTATAAAAATTATGCCCTTTTCGGCTATTATTAATATCAATTATTTATAGTGACGCACACTGTTTGATATATTACCAACAACATGGTTAGTCAGCTTCCCCTGAAACATGAAATAAATATCAAGGTGCTAATCTGCTGTGACTTATATATATACATTTTTTATATTTATTATACATCTTTATTATTTTAAATTACTGCTACATTTATTATACTTCTAGATGTGAAGTTCTTAGCGTTCAGTTTGATCAAATTGTGCGAGCTCATCTGCCACGACAAGGTGATCTTATACAGCGGGTCCCTACACTGAATGATATATTTGGAGCAACTTGCTAGGCATGTTAGACACTGTTTTCTTCCTTATGTCACCTCGTGGTTGGCATACTTAACACCAACATTTGAAGCCAAAGAAAGTAGTGCATGCTATCAATAAATTTAGTGCATTTTAAAGTGTATCTAAACGTTCAACAAACTTCTGATATGTCATAGTGACATGTCATAAGTTTTGATTGGTGGGGGTCCAAGCATTGAGACCCCCACCAATCGCTAAAACGAAGGAGAAATGCTTGTGTGAGCGCTTAGCCGCTTTGTTTCTGATCGGCTTTTCTGGAAAGCCGATGTAGTGGAGTACGGGCTCATAGTCTTTCTATTAAGTCCATACACCGCTACATTGATTTCCGAAAAAAGCTGAACAGAAACGAAGTGGCTGAGCGTTCACAAGAGCACTTCTGCAGCTTTGTTTTAGCAATTGGTGGGGGTCTCAGTGCATGGACCCCCACCAATCAAAACTTCTGACATGTTGCTATGACATGTCAGAAGTTTGTTGAACGTTTAATTACCCTTTAAATTCCTTGTAGCCACGCCCCTTTTTCTAGACTGGGTGTAGAAAGCATCTAATACACATAATAAACATTTTGTACACATGAAGCACTAATGGACTATCTCAGTGAATGATAGTATAGATATACACTACCGTTCAAAAGTTTGGGGTCACCCAGACAATTTTGTGTTCTCCATGAAAACTCACACTTATATTTATCAAATGAGTTGCAAAATGACTAGAAAATATAGCCAAGACATTGACAAGGTTAGAAATAATGATTTTTATTTGAAATAATAATTTTCTCCTTCAAACTTTGCTTTCGTCAAAGAATGCTCCATTTGCAGCAATTACAGCATTGCAGACCTTTGGCATTCTAGCTGTTAATTTGCTGAGGTAATCGAGAGAAATTTCACCCCATGCTTGCAGAAGGCCCTCCCACAAGATGGATTGGCTTGATGGGCACTTCTTGCGTACCATACAGTCAAGCTGCTCCCACAACAGCTCTATGTGGTTGAGATCTGGTGACTGCGCTGGCCACTCCATTACAGATAGAATACCAGCTGCCTTCTTCTTCCCTAAATAGTTCTTGCATAATTTGGAGGTGTGCTTTGCATCATTGTCATGTTGTAGGATGAAATTGGCTCCAATCAAGCGCTGTCCACAGGGTATGGCATGGCGTTGCAAAATGGAGTGATAGCCTTCCTTATTCAAAATCCCTTTTACCTTGTACAAATCTCCCACTTTACCAGCACCAAAGCAACCCCAGACCATCACATTACCTCCACCATGCTTGACAGATGGCGTCAGGCACTCTTCCAGCATCTTTTCAGTTGTTCTGCGTCTCACAAATGTTCTTCTGTGTGATCCAAATACCTCAAACTTCGATTCGTCTGTCCATAACACTTTTTTCCAATCTTCCTCTGTCCAATGTCTGTGTGCTTTTGCCCATATTAATCTTTTCCTTTTATTAGCCAGTCTCAGATATGGCTTTTTCTTTGCCACTCTGCCCTGAAGGCCAGCATCCCGGAGTCACCTCTTCACTGTAGACATTGACACTGGCGTTTTGCGGGTACTATTTAATGAAGCTGTCAGTTGAGGACCTGTGAGGCATCTATTTCTCAAACTAGAGACTCTAATGTACTTGTCTTGTTGCTCAGTTGTGCAGCGGGGCCTCCCACTTCTCTTTCTACTCTGGTTAGAGCCTGTGTGTGCTGTCCTCTGAAGGGAGTAGTACACACACCGTTGTAGGAAATCTTCAGTTTCTTGGCAATTTCTCGCATGGAATAGCCTTCATTTCTAAGAACAAGAATAGACTGTCGAGTTTCACATGAAAGCTCTCTTTTTCTAGCCATTTTGAGAGTTTAATCGAACCCACAAATGTAATGCTCCAGATTCCCAACTAGCTCAAAGGAAGGTCAGATTTATAGCTCCTCTAAGCAGCAAAACTGTTTACAGTGGTGCTAACATAATTGCACAAGGGTTTTCAAGTGTTTTCTAATCATCCATTAGCCTTCTAACACAGTTAGCAAACACAATGTACCATTAGAACACTGGAGTGATGGTTGCTGGAAAAAGGCCTCTATACACCTATGTAGATATTGCATTAAGAACAAGACATTTGCAGCTAGAATAGTCATTTAGCACATTAACAATGTATAGAGTGTATTTCTGATTAATTTAATATTATCTTCATTGAAAAAAACTGTGCTTTTCTTTCAAAAATAAGGAAATTTCTAAGTGACCCTAAACTTTTGAACGGTAGTGTATATACCAGCAAGTAATATATAATAAATAGAATTAAATAAGAATTGTATACCATTGGAGATAGCCCTATATATAAACCAAGTATAGCTTGGTGCTTTGACCAAAAACATACAGAAAAACCTATAGAAAAAGTGGTCAAATATTAACCCAGACGTAATAGGTAATAGAAATTCATTTTATTAACAAACACATACAAATACAATTAAAAATTGAGTCATGCAATGTTTACTTGCTGCTCGTGTCCTGCATGCATGTTACTTGTATACACATAATAAGTGGCGTTCTATATATAGAATAGCACTTTATATTGCACTTCGCACTTTATATTGCACTGTCTAATTATTGCATGTCAGGCATAGTTAGCACACATTTGATATGTTTCTACCTCATATGTCTCTAGTACATTTGTTCATACCTTGTTAGTACTACAAATATATCCTGCATAGGTTGACGCCTTTTAAACATTGCATGACTCAATTTTTAATTGTATTTGTATCTGTTTGTTAATAAAATGAATTTCTATTACCTATTACGTCTGGGTTAATATTTGACCACTTTTTCTATAGGTTTTTCCATAATAAACTTGGTGCACGCCACTTTTTTGGCACAATTTGATCCATAATTCTGGTGCCTTTAGCTTTGTGAATCTCCCCAACGTGTCAATTACTGTGCTATGACATCCCCTTGTGCATTACTCGGCACTGTATCTCTGGCTAGCTGCATTATGTTTAACTTTGATTGTTATGCAGTAAAAACTCAATAAAAAAATAGCAAAAAACACACACACAGGCAATGGGGACATTATTCATGTGCTATGACATCATCCTTTATTTTCTCTGTCATGTGACATCACTGTGACTTTTATACTTGTACTGTTACTTCACTACGTTTATGATCTTTGTGGTGTGACATCACTTTAATTATCATTCTCTTACTGTAACGCACTGTAAATATTAATCATATGCTTTTGACATCATTATGTCAATTATTCCCATACTATGACCTTATCTTGCCCATTGAAGATATACTATCACTTCACAGAAAAATGTGCAAAACTGATCCAGCATTTCCGAATAAAGTCTTTGTTTATTTCACTTGTTCATTAAAAAAATGGCAATATGTGGTAAGTAGTAAAGTATCCTGAAATGTGCACTTTACTACTTGTCAAATGTTAGAATTATTTTAATACACAAGTGAAAGAAACAACGTTTTTATTTGGAAGTGCTGGATCAGTTTTGCTAATTTATCTAGCATTTTATTTTGCAACCCATCAAGAGATCTGTGCACCCACATCTATAAAGACTTGGCTATGTATAGCGTTACATAAGCTTGGACTGAATCCTTATCACTTTACTGTACCTGTATTATTACTTCACTTTGATATTATCACATGGTCAGCACTAATCCTCCTTAGGACAACCTATTTGACTAGATATTCCATGCTTGATGCTTTCCAAACCCTCTGGTTGCATTGCAATAAATGTTGTAATGTGTAAAATTCATCCAGGGTCAAGAAAATCTCTTTTGGAGCCCAAGGCAAACATTCTAAAATACACACCCACCCCCGCCCATAACAGTGTTTTCATACTGTCATATACTTGTACAGTGGCACAAAATAATAGCATTCACAGTGACTCCATAACAGTGAAATCCACAGTGGCTTCAAACCAGTGACATTCACAGTGTCCACAAAACAGTCACAGTTACCGTCATTGTTCTGCATGAATAACAGCCCCAGTGTCCCCATCAGTACCAAGTCCCAGTGCCTCCATTAGTTCCACACATAATGCTCTCAGCAATACCAACTAGCGTGCCCCCTAAACAAAAACCACTAGCTACAGTGCCCCTATGCAAGCCATGTCACAGTATAATTACCTGCTCCTGGCACCCTAAATGTCCAGTCACTAAATTTCAGTAAGTTACATGTAAGTAGCCACCAGGAGGTGCTCAGATGTAACTGACTTATTCTGCACAGATCTCTAAGATTAGTGCAAGAAACAAAGTAGGGCTTCCGCAAAAGTGCCAGAATTGTATTCTCTGTATCAGAATGATTCGGTAGTCTTTTGACAGATGATTCTTCCTGTATAATCGGCAGTGGCCGGTGCCGCTTCTCCCCGGTTTGGCCAAACCGGTTGTTGAAATCACAGTCTGATCGCCAAACTGTGGAGAAGCAGTGCCCCAAACTGGTCCTGTAAAAGCATCGTGCACCCTACCTGCAGTGGGCGACAGCTACACACCATGAAATCTTGGAGTCTCCCTGCTGCTTCCCTGCACTGCGGCTGCCACCGTTCCACCTGTTCAGTAAGGATAGAGGAGACAGCCTACAGGACATACCCAGGCTGTCTCGTCCTCCTCTCACCTCCTCCTGTGGCTGCGGTAATAGAATTCTTGGCAGTACTGGTGCAGAATTATATTCATTCGTGTGTGCCATTATTATTTTCAGGAGGTGCAGTGTGTGGCATTGGGAGGAGTTTGTGTAGGTATGCAAGTTGGAGATGTGCTGCAAGACTAAGGAGCCAACAACATCTGGGCGGTAAGCTCTGCAGAGATGAGACAAGGTTGGGAGAAGCTGTCATGGTGATATGGTCTGAATTTAGAGGAAAAGTTAAAAAGGAATGACTCCAATCAGAGGAGACGTCACATATGAGTCACTGAATGTCATTGTGTGATGTAATCTAACCACTTGCATGGTCTGCAGAAAATTATGGATAACAGTATTCCTGTTTGTGAAACCAAAAATTCCCAGCATATCCTTTCTATTGTTCAAGCTATACTGGCAGGTGTTGTTTCATGCAGTAGAAATTTATGACATGGGTTTACCTGACTTTGCAATTGAACTCTGTACTTTGCTTAGTTCTGGTACTAAATTTACATAATGAGCTTGGTTCTGGTAGTGTATTTATGTACTGAGCTTTGTTCTGGTGCTGTATTTATGTACTGGGGTTGGTTCTGGTGCTGTATTTATGTGCTGAGCTTGGTTATGGCGCATATATATGTATATATATATATATTATTTTTTTTAGCGTGGTTCTGATACTGTATTTATGTACTGAACTTAGTTCTGGTGCTGTATATATGTACCAAGCTTTGTTCCGGTGCTGTATTTATATAATTAGCTTGGTTCTGGTGCTAAATATATGTACTGAGCTCAGTTCTGCATTTTGTACTGAGATTGTTTCTGGTGCTTTACTTATGTACTGAGCTTGGTTCTATTCTGTATTTCTGTACTGAGTTTGGTTTGGGTGCTATTTTTTTTATAAAATGAGCTTTGTTCTGGTGCTGTATATATGTACTGAGCTTTGTTCTGGTGCTGTATTTATATAATTAGCTTGGTTATGGTGCTAAATAGATGTACTGAGCTCAGTTCTGTAGTATGTACTGAACTTTGTTCTAGTGCTGTAGTTATGTACTGAGCTTTGTTCTGGTACTGTATTTATGTACTGAGCTTTGTTCTGGTGCTGTGTTTATGTATTAGCCTGGTCCTATGCTGTATTCATGTGTTGATCTTTGTTCTGGTGCTGTATTTATGTACTGAGCTTGGTTCTGGTGCTAAATATATGTACTGAGCTCAGTTCTGTAGTATGTACTGAGCTTTGTTCTGGTGCTGTAGTTATATACTGAGCTTTGTTCTGGTACTGTATTTATGCACTGGGCTCTGTTCTGGTGCTGTATTTATGTATTAGCCTGGTCATATGCTGTATTCATGTACTGAGCTTTGTTCTGGTGTTGCATTTATGTACTGAGCTTTGTTCTGGTGCTGTATTTATGTACTGAGCTTGGTTCTGGTGCTATTTTTTATAAATGAGCTTGGTTACGGTGCTGTATTTATGTACTGAGCTTGGTTCTGATACTCATGGTCTTGGTACATTTATAGGAAATTACTGTTATTTACAAAAATATTTATTTTTCCACATTAATATACATTACATAATATACATTATAGTGTATTTGGAATACTGTAATTATTTTATTTGCTTTTTAAAGAAGGAATAATTTTCCATGGGGACTGACTCTCAACTCATATATTTCACAGTCACAGAATCCTGCTGTCAGTTTGGACCCACCTAAAACATGAGGCTTCTCTGCCCTGAACGATCTTACTGACCACTTTTCCAGCTCTTCCCTACAACAGATAACAATCCATTATGCTTTGAGTCAGTGTTTGTTTTCGTATATTTTAATAACTGTTTGACTTTATAATATTTTACAATTATTAAAAAATAATCAAATCATTATTTTTCATGTATTTACAATAAGCCTGAAATGTATTTTATTTCTCATTTTCTTCTCAAATAAATCACCACAGCTGCATGTTTTCACACTCCTCTCCCAATGTGTAATATAAGACTCTAAAGGAAATCAAGATGTTCCATTTATTACAGAAGGGAATTTTGCATTTCAGTCCAGGGCTTTACAATGACAATATTAGTTGTTGTTTTTTTTTTTTCATATTAACAAGTTTAATTTATACTTAATTTTCTATTTCATTTGTAGAACTATTCAATAATTTGTTTGTGGGATATTTTTGAATTGCATTCTAATCATATATTATTGCAAATAAGAGCACTATTCATTTGTAAATCTTTAAACTTGAAATTACATACAGGTGTCTTGCATCAACAACAAAAAATTACTTTATGACTTCTTACTTTTACAGTACGTTGAAACTATTGATGGAAACTATGTAATGACAAATGTTTTGTTTCATCAAAGAATTTTAACCAAACTTTAAAGTATTGAATCACACAACCCTCATCCCCGATAGTAATGATCCCAATGCCTGATCATTAAATGCATGATGAAAGATATGTTTGGAAGATGTTCTCAAGAAGTTGTATGGGACTATGTATACATTAATCTTCACTTTTAGGGTGTATTTACACATGCAGGTTTTATGGCATGTTCTTGCCACGATTATAAAAAAAATCAGGGCAATAAAGGCTGCGGATATGCACAATCATTTTTGCCACAATGTTTTTGCCCTAATATTGTGCAAACACTACAAAGCCTGCATGTATAAATACACCCTTAGGAGAACAAGCACATTGCTGTATTAGCTCCCTGGTGTTCAGGGGCTTCCTGTTCTCACAATAAATGATGGGATCATATCAGCCATTTATGGCATAGTGGGGAAACTGCTTGAAAGCATACATCTTTATTTTATATATTATACCTGTTTCAGCATCATACCTCTATATATTTTAATAGATCTGTTTTGATTTTTTGTTCTACATGCTAAATGAACAGTATCTGAAAGTGGTATGCAAGCAATGCTTTAAAACCACATGTAAAAGATGAAATTGAGTGTAATGGCTGACAATGTTAGAATAATGCATTGGCTGTAATTTTAATAACCTTTGTGTGATAACTTCTAGACATGGGACTTTGATATTTTTCTCAACTTGATTGATGGGGTCCAGCTGCAGGAAATTCATTCTCTAAGCTTCTTAGTCACCATGAAATAATGGTTTAAATGATGTTTATGATGGTTGCTGTATTCCATATGTACATACATACCTACAAATCAGTGTTTTCTGACAATGACAGATGTTTGACCATAAATGAATGCTCACTGCAAGGGAATAATTCATATGTCCATGGGAAACACTTTACATGATTGAACTTCTGTTTGGTCATTTCAACAGATTTCTTGATTTCTGGGATAAAGAACTACAAAGAAATGTAAAAAAGTGCATAACAAAATAACTCATTGTTGGTCTGCATGAAATTTATTACAGCGTAGTTGAAATGTTAAAAGATAGATAAATAGATAGATAGATAGATAGATAGATAGATAGATAGATAGATAGATAGATAGATAGATAGATTTCAGACCATTAAGATTAATTTTGTGAAAACATTGTATATACAGCTTCCATTAAAATAAAAATACATCTGTTTTCAATAAGCTCCTTAGCTCCCCTAGTGGTGGATTCAGGTAGCCAAAATTTAACTTTATAACTGTATGAAGGAAATAAGGAGATTCTGACATTTATATAAAAAAGAAGGGCGCAATATATATTATGAAATTAATCAGCACAGACAATTGGGTCTTTTTAGGTGAAAGAAAAAATAAACAGGTACCTTTAAAAGTGGATCAGTTAGTGAATGAAAAGTCTTTATTATCAACATTTTTGCCAACATGGCCATTGAAAATCTGCGATAACCTATAGTTTGTTCTCATTGCTGAAGTCTATTTCACCAATATCTGCACACAGTGATATGGACACTGGGGACTTTGGTAATTGGGGCTGCGGCTGTAGCATGGCCAAGGGTTACATTAGCATGCAGTAAAGAGATCATGACAGTTGGTAGAGTAATCTCAGCTACAGTATTTTAACTCATTGGGAGGAATTTACCAACTTTAGACGCAATTTTTCTGGCGTAGAGAAGTCAATGATGGCGCAAAAGATTGAAACATTGCCACTTTTAAACCATTTCCGCTGCTCTCAACAGTTGTCTAAAATGTGGGTGGAGCTTAGTGGAAGGGGTGGATCATCCATGGCCCAACACATTTACTATCATTTACGTCAGAAATTGGCATAAGTTATCGCAGAAATGTATGCCAGCTCCTGGATGGCATCAATTTGACTCTCTGGTGCATGGACAGCCGATGATGCAGCAAATTTATAAAGAGGCCTGCCCCACCTAATAAATTTGTTGCATCTTATTTCAATTTCTTTCCTATTAAGACTGGCGTATTAAACACCAGTCTTAATAAATTCCACCCATTGATTGACAAGCTTTTTTTTATGCTGAGCCTTTGCTATTTTTGTGGATGAAAGATGAATTCCCATCAGAATGGCAGACAGTACTGGCTATCATCATCTAATTCTCTGTTTCCTCCATAATTGATAATGGTTTGCTAAAATTATAGATACTCACTATTTGACATGGAGACTGAATTTAAAGGTGCTTTCTGGAAATACTCAATGATGGTCCATACTTACGATAGGTCATCAATGGGTCATCAGTGTGAATCTGACCTTCGGGACCCCTATGAATCAGCAGAACAAAAAGTTGCATGGTCCATTCAAAGTATATCCCGGCATATATATATACATATATATATATATATATAGATATATATATACTTACGATTGTGTCTGATACTTCATGTTAGCCCCATTTATTTGACTCTTTCCATGACCCAGCTATCTTGACTATAATTTTAGATATTATATGATGCCCCATGGATATTGGGTTTCTTAAAAGAAAGCTGCACTAGCAAAATATGGATAATGATCAAAAAATTTCTACTAGTATAAATATCCTAAATATAGGTACATACTGTTTAATACTTTTATATATGACAAGAGTGGTAGCTCAGTCATACCCCTTACTTAATATACATGACATTAATCTTTTAATATTTCATATAACAGCATATCTACAAACTCCTAAATATTACAGGAATGATTACTTATTAATGCTTATATAAACATTGCTATAATACTTGACATACATGGCAACATATTTTCCTTAATCTATGAACTACGGAGCAGTTGAAGCTTTATTTGCACTTATCTAGATTTATAGCATTAATATGGATAACGTTGAGAAGAAAATAATATGAAATTCATTACACATTGTATCATATAAAAATAATTTATTCATATCACATTAACATATTTATACCTATGGGAACTATGTGTAATAGTGTATGTCACATAGTATTTCAGCAGATAGTCTTCTAATCTATGGGGTATTAAAGTCTCATAAATAGATGCCTCTACTGAAATCTTCAATTCTAGACATATATGAATATATATCACCAATTTTAAACTTAGGACCTTCATACTATATCGACGGACGTCCCATTTAATATGTTATAGTAGCTTTGATTTGGGGAGTATGCCGTTTATAAAGTGTGTTTTCATTTCTTGGTAATCAATAATAATAAATATCCATTAACTGCGGACTAAAGAAAGATTATTTTACTTAAAAGTAAACACTATTAAGTATTATAAGTATTATTAAATAGTAAGATAACTAATAAATGATGTACACTCACAATAATACTGTTCTGGTATACTAAAAAACATTGGTGTTGCTTGGATGACCTTGACCTTGGAACAAAAGTTCTACCTGATCTTTCTATCTCTTAATTATGTCATATGTTACTGGGGGACATGCTGGCCGTGTGCAGGGTTAGGAGGAGGAACTGTGATCCTCCTCCTATCTTTGTATTGCTGTCCATGACCCCAGGAGGAGGGGTAGCATGAACTTTTATTAATATTATCACCCCTTTAACAACCAGAGTGCAACTAGCTCTCTGATTGTCACAAATGGGGTGGTCTTTTTTGCCAAAGAACTGAGAAGATTAGCAGTTGCGCATCTAATCACCGCTCTGCACCAAATTAGGCGTTTATTGACTACACTACACCAATGTTTACCAGCGTCCAAATCCCAGCATCAACTAAATTGCACCAAGCACACACACCACATACACAAACACAATCATCAATAAGGTTTTACAGTTTACAGTGTCCGTAACCCGTCTTTAGCATAAAATCCACTGACCACTTCTCCAGCGAAACATGTTACAGTCTACAGTCATAGCGATAACGATTATCATTAGAGAAGAATGTCTACTAACTTTTTTATGGATGGAACTTTTACCTACTAACTGTCCCCATAAACAATCATTTCCAATTAGTTCCACACAAAAAGTTTATTATTAGTTAACACATCCGATTAGGTTTAGGGATTTGTGACAGATTAGGATTACAGTTTGTAAAGGGGGATGGGAAATATATGCAAGGGTGTTTTAACTAATGGACTCCTTTTTGCCATTGCAAACTTGCTCCAACCGTTGAGTTTTTCCCTCGTGCAAGAAACGACAGCTGAGCAGGAAATTGAAATTTACTGCTCCATCGATTCAACATGCTCTGAACCATAGAGCACTCCTCTCCATATGAATCGACAGCCACATTTCAAGCAGCAAGCTCCAACTTTGGACATCACTGCTTTATTGACCTATCTCCCCTTAGGAATTGCCTGGTCAGCAGGAAACGCGTAGGGAGACCTACCTGTCGCTTTTTTACCATCCAGGAGAGGACGCAACATTATTGCTGGACACTTTGGCGTAGAGGACTACGAACCGACAAATACGGGGTAGGAGGGCAATCGCCCCATTATTCCTTTCCTCCATATGTGACCAGAAGAATTATCTAAAATTGGGAAACCTTATAAAGGCGGACTGACTATCAACAGAATTTTCAACACTCAACAGAATTTTCTGACAACAATTTGAAACGATGGGAAATAATTAAGTATTTGTATGCAGCATTGGCAAATGGGTTCCTCATGTTGTTTACATATTTGTTCATACCTATTTTATTCATACTATTAAAGTTATATTTTAGTACTCCGGATCTATTTTCTTTATTAGTTTGTTTTGTGACATTTAAGAGAGAATTTGGGCCATGTGACCCCCCCCTCCCCGGATCGCAAGAGCATTGGAACCTCTTTAATTCCTCATCTAGGTGAATTTGTAATTGAAGTGCTCATCCTCTCTGTACTTAAAATTATTTATCTAACTCTCAATAAAAATAGTCCTTTGTGAATCCAATTGTTCATTGCTTTGAGAACAGATAATTACCTTGTGGTTGATATATTCTATGCACCACACATGCACAACCTTTATGTTGAAGCCAGAAAGCTTCTTAATTCACATGCAGATGTGATGTGATGCTTTAAATACAATAAGATAGTTAACTATGTGATTTCATTGTGCCCATTGTCAATGTGTAGTTCTAGCCCTGCTCAAAGTTCCAGAACAGAGTTAAAGGAGTTCTAAAGTTTTGTAAAAATTCATCTAATTTCATTGAACATTATGTGTGCTCTAAGCATGTAATATATTAAGTCAATTTTTGTTTTGGCTGTATATGATATAAAGTACTCGTGGATGTTTACTTTAACTAAATCAAGTATTTACTAGAAATAAACAGTTATTATAATACTAGAAAATAAACATAACTTAAAAGGGGTTGTCCGGTTTAGAAAACCCATTTTCATATACCCTATTAGGGAATTCCTGATACCTATCTCTAGAACGGGGGCCCTCAAACCCTGTTCTACTTTTCTCTGTTCCTGCTGCCTCCTGGACCATTTCTTGATTACATGGTCAGGAATTGCGAAAACAGCATAGCTCGCTGAGCTACGCTGTTTTCATAACTCCCATAGAAGTAAATGGCAGTTACAGAAACAGTGTAGCTCACGTGCTACGCTGCTTCCGTAAATGCCATTCACTTCAATGGGAGTTACGGAAACAGCATAGCTCAGCAAACTATGCTGTTTTCCTGATTACATAGTAGGAAATTACGAAGTGGCAGCGGGAACTGAGAAAGATAGAACTTTGTTTATGGGGCCTTATTCTAGAGATAGGTGCAGGTCCTAGATGTGGGTTCCACATCTATCTGATATTCATGGCATATCCTGTGAACATTAAAGGATAGACTAGAGCACTCCATAGTAATGAATTGCAGTATTCTTTTTTTCAGAGTTGGGCATAAAGATATTGTGTACTACAGTATTGCTGTAGTCTATAGAGTGGGACTGCTGAGTAGTCTTGCGCTAGGAAGTGGTATAATTGCCAACGGTGCTCTAGTCTATCCTTTATTATTCTATGGGGTAGGAACCATACAAGAACACTCAATCGTCTACACAGAGTGCCACAGATAGTATCACTACTTAAATATTCTGTGGATATGCCATAAATGTCCCTGATGGGCAAACCCCCTTAATTTCATTGCATTATGAGTAGAGATGAGCGCATTTCTGGATGACCAATTTGATTTGGTCTGAATAAATTTGCTGCGAATCGCAAGTGCCCCAATTGCCCTGTCTGACTCTCTAATGTCTCCATGGACTGTATCCAAGTTGGGCACAGTGCTAGAAGACATCTTACAACTAAACAGGGCAATCGAGGCACTTGCGATTCCACCCCTAAAATTTTTAAAATATACCATACTTAGATCCCCTAGTCATTTGTAGCGATGTGTCCCTGCTGGCCTCCCGAGATGACGTTGTTTTATCCCATGTGACCGCTCCTGAGTTGATGTCATTTTTTTCTTATGTAACCGCTGTGGCCAAAACTTGTGCCGCAAATCCCAAAAGTTTTGGATTTTGCTGAATCAGAAAATTTGGGAAATGCTGACTGAATTTGATCTGTTTAAAATCAATTTGCTTATCTCTAATACCTCTAATTATTAGCATTACTGACAGTAGCGTAAATCTTATGTTTGGCCTCATTTAGCAGGGTGTATTCTACTCATGTCTAACAGTCTACATTCAAGATGAGTCCGTGTGTTTCAACCAGAATACATACTGGTAAACACAGGTACAATATGGCTGTTTACATATCTGCAATTGAGTTGAATGGAGAGTGACCACATATGCGACCACATCTCTTCTAGTCATCGGATCTTCAATCTCGGGATGCGTGCAATTCTCAGTGCTCAGACTACTAACAGTTGGACATTTATAGCCTATCAAAATAAGCAAGATCAAAGCACAGTGGTCATTTGCATCGGTCACTGGTACCGGGATATTCATTGGTGTCATGGTTCGGCTGCAACTGCCGAGGAGGGAAATTTCCTCAACCTGGTCCAGGAAAATTTTATGGGCCAGTTTGTGGAAGACCCAACTAGAGGTGGCGCTCTATTGGATCTGGTCATTCCTAATAATGCAGAGCTTGTTGGGAATGTCAATGTTCGTGAAAACCTCGGCAACAGTGATCACAATATAGTTATATTTTACATATACTGTAAAAAACAAACACAGGCTGGGAGGGCAAAAACACTTAATTTTAAGAAGGCCAATTTCCCCAGGATGAGGGCTGCAATTCAGGACTTAGACTGGGAAGGACTAATGTCAAATAATGGTACAAATGATAAATGGGAGATCTTAACTGGTTCCCGACCGTTGGCTGCATTTTTACGGCCAGCGGTCAGGGTCCTTACTTTCAACTTTCTGCCCACGCGATCGGGCAGCTGAATGTCGGGTCTCCGGCTGTCAGTGACTGCCGGGGACCCTGAGGAGAGGATAGAAGCAGCTTTTGTTGCTTCTGTCTTCTCCGATGTCTTTTTACACAGCGCTCAATGAACGCTGTGTATAGGAATAGAAACAGCAGCAGCGGCGCTGTCTCTATTCCTCCCGGTGATCATGTGACTGGTCACATGATCGTCGGGTGCCGTTACTGACAGACTGCTGCTGGCTCTTACTAGACCCAGCACAGCCCAGTTAGTGACAATCGTCACTATGAGAGGGCTGATTTCCCCTGTAACTGGGGCTGCTGTGTAGCCCCAGTTACAGTGGAAAAACATGGTGTAAAAGAAAGAAAAAAAATATATGAAGTTCCCCAAAGGTCTTTTTTGACCTTTGAGGGCCAGACCATAGTAATAAAAAAATAGTAAAGTAAAGTGCAAAAAAAAATAAATAATAAATACACATAAAATACCCACCCCCAAAAAAAAACATTCCCCCCCGCCAATCATTGTTGTAACGCTAGCGCTGACCCAATTACCCTAATATAGACATGTGATATATTAAAATTTACGGTAGACAATGACGATCACAAATAAAAGGTATATTTTAGTGTAAAACTATGTTATTACCAAAAACAAATAGCTGAAACGTAAAAAAGCTTATTTTTTTACTATTATTTTCAAACTTTATGAATAAAAATTCTAAAATAGCAAAAAAGGTGTGTATAAAAACGATAAAAAAAGAAACCTGCATTGTCTGCGGAAAAAACGTTGCAAAAATCATGTCGTTAGCTCAAGAAATAAAAAAGTTATAGCCATTTAACTAACACGTGCTAAAAATGGCTTAACGGTGCCTGGTCCTGAACTGGATAAAATCTACTTTGGGTTGTTATAGTGCAAAATTCCTATTAGTAACAAGTATAAATGACTAAAATTAAACCCCACATGGCTTACACCTTCTGTAAAAAGGATAATATATGACAACAATAGGGCATTTGAAAAATACAAATCTGAGGGTACAGCTGTAGCCCTTGTAAATTATAAAGAACTTAATAAAATCTGTAAAAAGGTAATAAAATCAGCAAAAATACAAAATGAAAGGCAGGTGGCCAATGATAGTAAAACAAATCCCTAAAAATTCTTCAAGTATGTAAATGTGAAGAAACCAAGGTCTGAAAATGTAGGACCACTAAATAGGGGTAATGGGGAGTTGGTGACAGGGGATCAAGAGAAGGCATAGTTACTAAATGAGTTATTTAGCTCTGTGTATACAACAGAAGAAAGAGCAGCTGATGTAGCCGGTGCCAGTGCTGTTAATACATCAATTAATATACTGAATAGGCTGAATGTAGATAGGGTCCAAGCTAAGTTAAATAAAATAAATGTGCACAAGGCCCCGGGACCAGATGGGTTACACCCTAGAGTTCTAAAGAGCTTAGTTCAGGGATTTCTTTCCCCAACTTCATAATAATCTGATATTCTCTAGTGACTGGTATAGTGCCAAGGGACTGGCGCAGGACAAATGTGGTGCCTATTTTCGAAAAGGGCTCTAGGTCTTCCCCGGGTAATTATAGACCAGTTAAGCTTAATATCCATCGTGGGAAAAATGTTTGAGCGGCTATTGAGGGACCATATACAGGATTATGTGACAAAGAATAATATTATAAGTGACAGCCAGCACAGTTTTACTAAGGAGAGAAGTCAAACCAACCTGATTTGTTTTTATGAAGAGGTAAGCAGAAGCCTAGACAGAGGGGCCACTGTGGATAGAGTGCTTTTGGACTTTGCAAAGGCATTTGACACTATCTCTCATAGACACCTAATGGGTAAATTAAGGACTATAGGTTTAGAAAGTATAGTTTGTAAATGGATTGAAAATTGGCTCAAGGACCATATCCAGAGAGTTGTTGTCAATGATTCCTACTCTGAACCGTGCACGTTAAATAATGCTAAATTGTAATAGTTCCGACTTTTACAGGGATTAGAAGAGGCAGAGCGAAGGCAGCCCTGGGGGCCCTCATTAGGCCCCTGGGCTGCCATAACAGCCATTGTCACGACCCGATCTCACTGCAGGGGGGGGGCGATGCGCTGTTGGAGGGGGCCGCCCCCCTCTTTTTCGTGCCTCGGATGCTTTTTAATGCCTCTTTTTAACAGCTGCTCCCAAATCTTAGTCCCGGGTGTCCACTGTAAAATACAGCCGACACCTGCAGCATATGGAGCGCGCTCATCGCGTTGGCGCGCTCCAAACATTACCCCCCCACCATGACGTAATGGCACGTCAGGGTTCGGGAACGGGTTAAGCCTATTTAGCCGTGAAAAGAGACGACTAAGGGGGGACATGATTAACTTATATAAATATATTAATGGCACATACAAAAAATATGGTGAAATCCTGTTCCATGTAAAACACCCTCAAAAAACAAGGGGGTACTCCCTCCGTCTGGAGAAAAAAAAGGTTCAACCTGCAGAGGCGACAAGCCTTCTTTACTGTGAGAACTGTGAATCTGTGGAATAGTCTACCGCAGGAGCTGTCACAGCAGGGACAGTTGATGGCTTTAAAAAAGGCTTAGATAATTTCCTAGAACAAAAAAATATCAGCTCCTATGTCAATGTGTAGAAATTTTTCCCTTCCCTTTTCCCATCCCTTGGTTGAACTTGATGGACATGTGTCTTTTTTCAACCGTACTAACTATGTAACTATGTAACTATGTAACTATGTAACCACGGGACTACTGTTTCCCTGCCTAGCGCAGTAAAAATATCATATATAAAAATAAAAGTATCCCAGAGCTCATTGTTACAGGTTAAAACAGGCTTTTATCACACCCATCCACAGAATGCAAATTTAATTGATTAATGTGTCCATTGTGTCAGTCTTCTGAGGATATCTTGGGTTCTATTCCCCAGGTTCTTTTCCTCAGTCCTTTACAATATCCTCTACCTGGACGCCATCATTCAAGTTACTGGGAGTAACTTGAATGATACACCTGTGTCAGTGAGTAAAAAACACAAACACTGCGCAGAACCCTTTTCTTATTTCCACGCTCTCCATGGATATTCAAGAAGCATAAAAACGTGTTTTTTTTAAATCCAACAGGCTACAAAGATCTACAGCTATAGTAATGTCCCGCCCGGTTTCACTTTTCCATCTTTCTCATTGGATCCCTTGAGAAAGCTGTAAAAGCGAAATCGGTTGAGACATTCCTGTGGTTGTGGAACAGTGTGAGCGATTGAGGGGAATTAGAGCTCGCAGTAATACCGCAGCCCCCTCAAACAGCTGATTGGTGGGGGTGCCAAGAGAGAGATCAATATTCTCTCTTTGGAAAACCGATATAATGTGCAGGATAAAACATGTTTAAAGAGTTGACTGTTTTTATGTTATGTTTTGAGTGTTTCCATCCTTTGTAAGATATTTTAAGTACTCCATTAGATGATATGCAACTTAACTATCTGTGACCACTTATAGGAATTATTTAAATAACATACATATGTGTGTTCCTTGGATTATCTGCCTATTGCCTCTCATTCTATTGCCCTGTGCTATATTATAGTATCTTCTTACAATTAAACACAATTTATTAACCACAGAGCTGTACTGACCATGTTTTTCATTCCTGACCTCCTATGTCATAATTATGCAGGAATGAGACCGCCAGAAAGCATGACGATTACACAGATAGTATACAGATGTGCTATTGCATGGTACTTACATCGTACAGGACATCGTATGCTGACTCACATGTTGCAGAAACAAAACATGTTACATTTAGGCAGATTATTCATCGTCAAATACATAATAAAAATTATTTATAGGGAACATTGTCCCTATTAATATCATACACATAGTGTATATATAATTATTTCACTGTTTAAAGTCTGAAGTCACCAGACAAGCAAAAAAATAAACTGCTGCAATTGTCTGATTTTTACAGACATGTTGCTCATTAAAACAATAGAAACATCACACAAAGAGAAAAGCTATAAAAGGAAGTAATAATTCTTGTTAGTTAAAACCATAAATGTAGAATTAAATTACACATTGTTCTCAATTTGATTAAATGGTTATACAATTTTATATTACATACCCTCATCAAGTATTTGCCTGATTTGTAAATGTATCTTAAATTGCTCCTCTCCCGGACGTACCTTTTTAAAGTTACCATTACAAAACTTTTGCCATCATTGTAAGGTGAGCTTATTTGCTTACTCTATGGCAGTAATATTTAGACACTATCTTGATGTATTATTTCAGTGCTGTTTTCCATGTCATATCGGCACTGCTATTTTTTGTATAGAACATTGGCATTATATAGTTTTATTATTTGGATTCTGTTTTCCAGTTATATTTCAGCACTATATAGCATGAATTATTTGGACACTATATGATAGTATACTTGGGTACAATATGGCAATGTTTTTTTTACTTTACCTCTTTCCAGAAACAGGGAAAGGATCCCTGCACAATGTTTTGCTATTTGTATGACCATGGTAAGCAGGAACACTAAATTGCTTTCTGCCTTAAATATTTGCAGCAAAGATAGGCACCATAAGGTATCATTCATTCAACCGTGTACATTTGGGCTCATAATATATTACTGTACATATCAGTTGTTTGTGTTATGACATATTCAGACACTTCAGAAAAAGCATGGTTGAACAGCAGCACACGTCTCCCAAATTTCAATCAATATGTTCTTTTATTGGTCAAACACCCAGTAAAAAATGGCAAAGTTTCGACCCGTGACAAGTGGAGGGTCTTTCTCAAGCCTCCACTTGTCACGGTTCAAAATGTTGTCATTTTTTACTGGATGTTTGACCAATAAAAGGACATATTGATTGAAATTTGGGAGACGTATGCTGCTGTTCAACCATGCTTTTTCTGAGGATTACATTACGTCAGACTGGGTTTGTTTGATCTTACAGCATGTCACCGCTCCTGATATCGGGATTTGTGCTTCTTCAAACACTTTATTTTTTGGAATATTCAGACACTTGTCACTGATAACAGTGATTTGTAAAATAACTTGGTCCGATATACAGTATAGTATCTGATAACGCATATTGAGTGATGATATGCATGATTCCATTAATATTCATTACCATTGTAATCAGGATTCGTGTGGAGGCATAAAGCCTAAGATATTAGGTGACATCCATTCAAAATCTTACAATAATGGGAGTTAAGGCCCTTTTACACAGGCCAATTATCGGGCAAACGAGAGTTCACAGAATGCTCGTTCCCGATCATTGCCCAGGAAACGTTCATCGGCTGATTGTAGCGTTTATGCAGCTGAAAATATTATCGTTGAAACAAGTGCTTGTTCTCATACATAGTTTCTTGTGAAAGGAGCAAACGAGCGCCGATCAACAAGCTGGTTTATTGATCGGCGCTCATTTACATGGCCCTTGTCGGGCCATGTAAGAGGACCCTTACAATGTGTAAACTAATTTGTGACATGGATTGATGTTTTTCATGCATCAATTCACATTCCATGATTCTAATAATTCATAATTCGTTTTCGGGACCATTTGCATACTTATATGACTATCATATCGCTCCACAATCTTTTATTCTTTAGGGTAAATACATTTTGTTTTAATATTCTTTCTTCAAAACTGAGGTCTTTCATACCTCTTATTAGTTTGATTGCGCTTTAAATTTTCTTCAGCTCTCTCGTATGTTTTTCGTGAACTGGTGCCAAAAACTGGACTTCTTAGTAGAAAAGTTGCAGTGGTGCCATAGAAAAAGTGGTGGTAGGGCTTCATAAATATGGGGTTTATCCATAGTGTCACTTTTTTTGCAATGTATTTACTCTAAAAACCTGTTGCCACTATTTAATGATAGCTTTGTAAGCAGCAGACTAGCATTGAGTACTGTAATTAGGTTTATCAAGTGTAAGCTAAATGTCTACTATATTATTTTTTCATCATTTAAATTAAGGTATTCCGAAAACATACAAAAAGAAAATAAGAATATGTATTACATCAATTCAGATTATGATTGATAGACATTTGTTGGTTGAGGCACTACAGTGAAGGCTTATTGAAATTGGTGGTTGGAAAATGTTGTATTGAGGTTTCCTATTAATATAAGAGTGGGTAAAGAAGGTGTACAGGGATCAATGAAAATCGTATAATTCCTTACTCAGTCTAAATGTAAATATTTGATTTGGGGCTATCTAGACCTTAGCACAAATCAGGTTTACACTATATACATAAAATGTCATTATTAACAAAATTAGAGTGGTTAATACATAGATTGGTGTGAAACCATAATGTTAAGCAGGTGGTGGCCAAGATCTTAGCAGCTGAGGAGAACAACAGGGCCAAAACAGGTGATGGTGTATATCATTACTTTTTGGTCTACTAACGTCTTTTTGCTGATAAGCTCATATATCTCTTCAATACCTCATGTTATGTGACACAGATTGCCAGGGATCACATAAACCCCCTGTGTTGGCATCTGTAAGTTGCTTTTCATATATATATAAAAATAATATCATCAGCTTTTATAAAACAAATTATAGAAAGAAGCTATTTCCTGTCAGGGAATGATGTTCATTATTAACGTAAATATCCTTGACGTATAAAGCAAAGATAATTTCATTATATATTCTGTGTTGTGCGATACATTATATACAAATATAACAGCTTAAAACACACCTGAAAAGTCGCAAAAATTGAAATGAGCTTTAATTAAAATCAGAGAAATATTACATATTTAGTTATTTATGTAAATTTGTTAATGCATTAAATTGTTTTGTTTTTTTGTATATTTCTGCCAAGGCTAAAAATCTATAATCCTTTAATATTAATACAGTCTACAGTTAAATAATCTCCTGAGAATGCAACTAATTAAAAGAACAGTTGTATTCTTACAGGAATCACTTTTCGGAATATTTTCCTGATGTAGAAATATAATTAAAACACCAATAACCTAACTTGCTACAGCTGATAAATACAACAAAGGTGTTCTTGTATGTAAATTGTATTGATATCTACAATTACAAAGCAGAGAGAAAGGTACAGCAAATACATTTCTATATTCTTGTTTCTGATTCATAAAAATGTGACTATTACCCCCTCCCCCCTCCTCACAGTAAACAGTTTCGTAGAACAAAAAAAGTTGGGAGACAAAAATGTGATTTGATACATAGGTGCCCCTTTTGAAAGAAATTTCTCCTGTGTTTAGATATTACTGTTACATATTTGTTATGGCGCCACCTGGTTTTCTTTTGATTACCTCTCAGAATGTCCACCTAATGTGTCCAGTGCCGGTGGTCATACATCCTCAGTAGCTCAGTCCCACATCCTGATCCTCTTGTACATGGGCAGAAGAGTGATTCCTGCTATTGTGCCAGCCAACCAATAAGAATCAGCACACTAGTAGCAGCTTTTACTCACCAACACTCAACTGATTAGGTGGACATTCTATGGTCCCATTCACATTATGTTTTTGGCCTACAGTTAAAGTAAATGCAGGGAAATGCTCCCAATGTATACGTTAAATGTAGGCTGTGTTTGATAATTAACTGTGGACTATACGTTTACACTTTAATTACCTTTTTATTAATGGATCCCATTATAGTCTATGGGTGACGGATGCTAGTGATAGACATTTGTCACCGATATCCATCACTCATAGGCTATTATGGCATCCGTTTAACGTATATATCATGAAAAGCTATTGAAAAGCTCATGAGGTATACGTTAAAGAGATACCTGTGACATATGTCATAGAGTGGCACTTCATCATCTGCATGCTCCCATGTTAAAAAAAAAAGTATACTGTGCGGTATGCTGTTTATTGTCCCTTATTGCAGGACCCCATTGTATATTATCCCATACCTAAAAAAAAAAAGCATACCGACTATAATCAGCTCAACCTAGGAACACAATAACAAGTATGTAACAGCAATATCTAGACAAAAAAGCTTTTTTATTTAATTATTGAAAAACCTCTTCAAAATAACACTCCAGTCATAAATGTGTTATAGTGCAGGGACTAAAGGGGCAGTCTATTACACAAGGATTCAAAACACAAAATCCTTGTGTCATGTATTACCACCTCAGACCCTTTACATAACACTGTGTATCAGTTTTGACTGGAGTGCTCCTTCAATGAGATAAAAAGGTAGAGCATTTATATTTGAATAGTTATTGTTTGTTTTTTTTACTTACTTACAACTAGATACAGATATTTTTACAGTATGAAAATTGGTCTAAATATAGATAAGTGCTGGACAACCCACCCAGGCACTCTTTTATGTCAAAGTTAAAATTAAATAAAGTAAAAAAAAATTAAGTTAAAAGTAATAAAAATATGTTATTTGGCTAAGAGGGAAAAACAGGAGGATAAGGACTCCTAAATATATAAACCATTGTATAGCCATCTGTCTGAACGGATAGTTAAAATTTGGAGGATCTCTGAACTCCACTTTAGAGGTTGAATGGGACCTCTTAAAAGAGGATTTCTCAAACAAAATATGGACTCAAAAATACCCCCCGAATAAAACAAAACAAGTTATACATGACACAAAATGCTCCTCAAAAGCATCATGTTAACCCAGCTCAAGTGTGTTATAAATATTTTGGATGGTATGGGGCCCATAATTATTATTGTCCTGGGACACGACATCTCTCAATTCTCTGCTGATTTATTAAACTTTACTACAAAGTTTTGTGTTAACCATCTACCTAGTTGCTTAGCTTTTTGGAAAATGGAATAAGGTATCAAGTCACTGGAAATTGTATACGCTGTATATAGTATATAAATATATATGTATTAGTATAGAAAACGCATTACACGGGTTTGCTAGCAAAAGGAATGATAAGTATTTATAATTGTGCTCTTTGAGAACGACGTTGTTCATTACAGGCTTGTCTTACTTCAGGGTTCTGCCTTTTTAACGCCTTGTTTTGGGAATTGGTTTCTAGTTGTTCCTGGCGTTCCTCTGCACTCATAGTTGTTATTTTTATTCTCAGACCCATATATATACACTACCGTTCAAAAGTTTAGGGTCACTTAGAAATGTCCTTATTTTTGCAAGAAAAGCACAGTTTTTTTCAATGACGATAACATTAAATTAATCAGAAATACACTCTATACATTGTTAAAGTGCTAAATGACTATTCTAGCTGCAAACGTCTGGTTTTTAATGCAATATCTACATAGGTGTATAGAGGCCCATTTCCAGTAACCATTACTCCAGTGTTCTAATGGTACATTGTGTTTGCTTACTGTTTTAGAAGACTAATGGATGATTAGAAAACACTTAAAACGTCTTGTGCAATTATGTTAGCACCGCTGTAAACAGTTTTGCTGTTTAGAGGAGCTATAAAACTGACCTTCCTTTGAGCTAGTTGAGAATCTGGAGCATTACATTTGTGGAATCGATTAAACTCTCAAAATGGCTTGAAAAAGAGAGCTTTCATGTGAAACTCGATAGTCTATTCTTGTTCTTAGAAATGAAGGCCATTCCATGCTCGAAATTGCCAAGAAACTGAAGATTTCCTACAACGGTGGGTACTACTCCCTTCAGAAGACAGCACACACAGGCTCTAACCAGAGTAGAAAGAGAAGTGGGAGGCCCCGCTGCACAACTGAGCAACAAGACAAGTACATTAGAGTCTCTAGTTTGAGAAATAGATGCCTCACAGGTCCTCAACTGGCAGCTTCATTAAATAGTACCCGCAAAACGCCAGTGTCAACGTCTACAGTGAAGAAGCGACTCCGGGATGCTGACCTTCAGGGCAGAGTGGCAAAGAAAAAGCCATATCTGAGACTGGCTAATAAAAGGAAAAGATTAATATGGGCAAAAGCACATAAACATTGGACAGAGGAAGATTGGAAAAAAGTGTTATGGACAGACGTATCGAAGTTTGAGGTGTTTGGATCACACAGAAGAACATTTGTGAGACGCAGAACAACTGAAAAGATGCTGGAAGAGTGCCTGACACCACCTGAAAAGCATGGTGGAGGTAATGTGATGGTCTGGGGTTGCTTTGGTGCTGGTAAAGTGGGAGATTTATACAAGGTAAAAGGGATTTTGAATAAGGAAGGCTATCACTCCATTTTGCAACGTCATGCCATACCCTGTGGACAGCGCTTGATTGGAGCCAATTTCATCCTACAATAGGACAATGACCCAAATCACACCTCCAAATTATGCAAGAACTATTTAGGGAAGAAGCAGGTGGCTGGTATTCTATCTGTAATGGAGTGGCCAGCGCAGTCACCAGATCTCAACCCCATAGAGCTGTTGTGGGAGCAGCTTGACCGTATGGTACGCAAGAAGTGCCCATCAAGCCAATCCAACTTGTGAGAGGGGCTTCTGGAAGCATGGGGAGAAATTTCTCCCGATTACCTCAGCAAATTAACAGCTAGAATGCCAAAGGTCTGCAATGCTGTAATTTCTGCAAATGGAGCATTCTTTGACGAAAGCAAAGTTTGAAGGAGAAAATTATTATTTGAAATAAAAATCATTATTTCTAACCTTGTCAATGTCTTGACTATATTTTCTAGTCATTTTGCAACTCATTTGATAAATATAAGTGTGAGTTTTCATGGAAAACACAAAATTGTCTGGGTGACCCCAAACTTTTGAACGGTAGTGTATATTTGATGATTATCAGCATTGTCCCTTTTATAAGTGAGCGTGATTACATGTAGCAGCTAAGGGACAATCCTGATAATCAATATATATTATTGGATAACTATGCCTGCAATTCTCATATGTAAACTAATTGTGTCCTGGTAATTTTTTTTAAGATAAGGGAATTGCATGCACAGTAATTCCTTAATTACTCCTAAAAATAAGAAAATTGTGAATCAAATAAAAAATCGTCCATAGGGTTGACAAAAATCTATTATAATTAATAATTTTATTTTTTTGCAAAATCGCCCAGACCTACACACAGTGAAAACTCTGAGTACAGATAATGTAGTAGATGTTACATGCAGTCCTATGTAACACCACAGATAACACAGTGATAACTCTCTGAGTACAGATAATGTAGTAAATGTTATCTGCAGTCCTATGTAACACCACAGATAACACACAGTGATAACTCTCTGAGTACAGATAATGTAGTAGATGTTACATGCAGTACTATGTAACACTACAGATAACACAGTGATAACTCTCTGAGTACAGATAATGTAGTTATGTTACCTGCAGTCCTATATAACACCACAGATAATACACAGTGATAACTCTCTGAGTACAGATAATGTAGTAATGTTACCTGCAGTCCTATGTAACACCACAGATAACACAGTCATGACTCTGAGTACAGATAATGTAGTAGATGCACACACAGAAATATATACACATACAGAGGCGTAGTCAAAGGCTCATGGGCCCTGGTGTATGAATTCAGCTTGGACCACCCTACCCCTTGCAAACATCACCAGACCCCTGCACATACCTATGCCCAGCCGCTTTGCCTGACAGACCCCATGAATGCCTCCACAGTATAATGCTCCCCATAGCTGACCCTCACAGGCTGACCCTCACAGGCTTCTTGCAGGTCGGGCTGTGGGCGGAGCTAACAGTGCCTCAGACACCACGTCCTCGTACAATATATATATGATTGTATATGTATTTGTAACTGGAGATTGAAGAATAAATAGCTGTTAAAGCACAAATAATTTACAAAGCAAAGAAACGAACTGTTTTCATTAACAGCATGAGCGACACTATACACTTGTGACACTTCGTTGTAATCTTCTACCTCCTCCACATAAGTCATTTCAAAAATAGTCAACTAAATTCTAAGTTTTGTCCTTCTTCTTTTGACAATTTTTCCCCATAGTGATTCAGTCATTTAATTGGTAACTGCATTAAGATCTTAGGGCAGATTAATACAAAGTTGGGGTCACATTAAAAAACTAACACCTGTAAAAATAAGACAGTCAAAGGCAGCTACACTTTCAATTACGAATAATTACACGCTCAAATACAAAATGTCATTCATTGACATTATGGAAGTGTCAACATTTCTAAAGGACAGGACACTCACATTTTTTAATAGCAGTTAGAAAACATTGAAAGCCACTGACATGGGTGAAAGACCAACCATCTAGTGATAAAAAGAAGATGTCGAGCTCTCAAAAAATGTCATGGAATGTATGTGGTAATAGTGTGAGTGTGATAGAATTGATGCTACAGTATTGAGTCAATAAATCCTATACACAGGGCATACATACTGCATCATCTAGCAAAATATATCCTCCCTTGTAACGCGACTGTACTCCCAATACATATTAGACCAAACAAAGAAAGGACCATGGAGTCTATAAGTCAAAAAATATATAAATATATAATCTTTTTATTGCACAACAATATTATACTGGTTACAAATATAAGTTTCTAAAAATGAATCACAAATAAAAGCATGGCCGCCAAACAAGATTCAAATGTTCAACAAGAGAAGTCATGTGAATGTGAACTTATTGGCCAAGGTAATTTTACAGAGAATATCTGTAAATTTATAGATTACCATCTTAAGCCTTTAGTGGAATGTTTACCCTCCTACATTAGGGACTCATCAGATCTCTTACAAAAATTGGAATGCACCCATCTTGATACCGATATGTGGTTAGTCACCTGCGACGTTGAATCGCTTTATACCAGTATCAGACACAGTGATGGGGTCAAAGCTACCAATTTTTTCTTGAGTATGAGTAATTTGGAGGAAGGGTTTATTAAATTGCTTAGTACACTACTGGACTTTGCTTTGACACACAATATGTTCACGTTTAATGGGTCATTCTACCTACAGCTCCAGGGAACGGCGATGGGGGCAGCCTGTGCGCCCTCGTATGCCAATTTGTTCCTGGGGCTGTGGGAGAGAAACCTATTCTTGTCAGATCATGGTACGTCAATGAACCGGGTCATTTTTTGGGCCCGCTTCATTGACGATATCTTCTTGATCTGGCAGGGTACTTCTGAGCAATTGCAACAATTTATGGCAGAATTTAATCTGAATGATCAGAATATTAAGCTTACATACAAATGTGACCAAAAACAAGTAGAGTTTTTGGACATCAAAATCAAATGTGATGAGAATGGTGATGTCCAAACTGATCTATTCAGGAAAGAGACATCTGTGAACTCTCTTTTACACGCTACCTCTGCACAACCGAAACAAACTATTGCTGCTATTCCCACAGGCCAATTTCTTAGATTAAAACGTACTTGTTCGAGGAAAGAAGATTTTATAAAACAAGCTAAGGATCTAGAACATAGATTTATGGATCGGGGCTACAGCAACCGATGTATCAGGAAAGCGAGAAAAAGAGCTCAAGAAACGGAGAGAAACAAACTCCTACAACCAGCGGTGCGAGCAAATAAAATTAACGAGGTGAGATTCATCACGCCATATCATTCCCGTTGGGAAGAGATGAAGGGCCATTTAAATAGATACTGGCCGATCTTGAAAGCTGACCCGATACTCAACAAAATATTGCCTACATTTCCTTCTGTAACCTACCGTCGCGCTAAAAATTTTAAAGATCATTTGGTCCGAAGTTTCTATACCCCAGTTCCACAGGGAAGAAAATTCTTTGGAACTAAAGGCCCTAAATGGGGTTGTTCCCCTTGCGAAGGCTGTATTGCATGTCCCAATGTTGAACGTGCAGCAGAGTTTACGGACTCTGAAAGAAACAAAACATTCAAAATCGTGTGGCACATTACATGTGCAACACGAGGGGTGATATACTATGCAATGTGTCCTTGTAATAAAGTTTATATAGGACTGACCACACGGGAATTTCGAATAAGAGTCTGTGAACATGTACGGGACATTGAATCCGCAAAGGAGGTTTATGATGCTGACAAAATAGAAAAATTAAAAACGATTCCACGCCATTTTAAACAGCATCATAACTGTAATTCCAGGCTACTGAGGGTGCGAGGAATAGATCATGTGGAACTGAATATAAGAGGTGGGGACCTGATGAAGAAGTTACTAAAATTGGAAAGTAAATGGATCTGGACTTTGAAGACCATGCAGCCGAGAGGCTTAAACGAATCGCATGGGTACGCTTCGTTTCTCTGATCACTGTGTATGTGTTTGTGTGGCATCATTTTTTAATCTTGTAATGTAGTAATGTTTTTGTGATTTTAATATATGTTCTTCCTTCTTCCTAGTTCATCAGACATAGACGTGTATGAAATACCATCGACTTTCAGAGATGCATCAATTTTGCAATGAAAGAAATTAAACTATATTAAAACGATGTGTTATATTGATTCGTATATATAAAGAAAGTTTTTTCTATTACGTGTTTGCTAATCCCTTTAGTAATTTATATATGGCAGTGGAAAATAATGAAATGCACAGACTTTTAATGAATAATTTTTAAATTTAATGAATTTGCTGCACTATTGCACATTAGTCACTAAAATGTACTTTTATGTATTCTTAATGTTGGCACTAATTTATTATATATATTCTTTCACACTATATGTGCATATGATCTGCGTACATATATACTCGTATAATAATTTTTTATCACCATATAGTATGTATTTATTCCTATAATCACTTTGCACATAATATATTATCATGGTGATGTAGATTAACACATGTGTGTCTCATATGTGTATGAATAGCACGTGTATATGTATGTATACATTTTCTTTGAATATACAATACTTATTTTATTTATTTACTTATTCACAACGTCGCACATATATACAAAATATATATGTATATATATATTTTTTATGCACATTATACTTTATGTGAATATGGACTACTCCATATTTATTTATTATTATATTTTTTGTGTACCATATATAAAAACTTTTGTTCAATATAAAGTAATGTGTCTAATATAATCTATTATATATTTCTTTTAATGCTCTGTGCTGAAAATCCAAAGGATTTTCCTTGTGTCAAACATAAAGTTTTTATTTATAGATTGTTATGATAAGGGATATACTTAAAAATATTGAATATGTAACTTTCATCAAATGTTGTGGAATTCTTCTTTATATATATATATATCGTATTTGGTGGATTCATCACTAACATACCTCAATCAAGTGCGCATGCGCTGGCGTCCCTAGCAACTCACTACGAGTCGGCATCTTGATGTGCACGTGATGAAGGACGCTGCTGTGATATCATCGTGCGGAGTACTCATCACGTATCACATGATGCCCACACCATGTGATAATTGTCTATAGACAAACACGGACATGACGCCAACAGCTGATTGAGGTAAATATGAGGTGCATTACTTTCACCTGGCCAATCGGCTTCTGATTGGTCTCTATGTTAGATAAATAGGAAGGATATACTTGTAGGTGCCACCCCCAGACGAAGGCGGAATCCGAAACGCGTTGGGGCCGGTCGCCATTCTTTGAGTCTCAGCTACATGGGTTAGTACTCTGTTACCTATCGTTCGCTGTTTTTGTTGCTCAATATATACTAATTACATTTAGCATTTACACATGTATGAGCAAAACTTTGGATGTAATACTCTCTATTGGTCCTGTTACAACTCAATTTCCAATGTATGTTACAAACATCCCTCCTATTTATTCTTAAACAGTAGAACACTTCATTCGTAGCCAGTATACCGCATCACATTCACACTATGCTATATGCATTTTTGTTTTGAGGTGTATTCTAATAAGTTCACATTCACATGACTTCTCTTGTTGAACATTTGACTCTTGTTTGGCGGCCATGCTTTTATTTGTGATTCATTTTTAGAAACTTATATTTGTAACCAGTATAATATTGTTGTGCAATAAAATGATTATATATTTATATATTTTTTGACTTATAGACTCCATGGTCCTTTCTTTGTTTGGTCTAGCATTGAGTCAATGTTTACTGGTGAATTAGTTTCGTATTTTTTTGCAAGTTATGCTTTTAAATAATGATTTCTGTGTATATATATATATATATATATATATATATATATATATATATATATATATATATATATAGCTTTAAATGCATATGTTGGCATTTAAAGCAAGCTTTACATTTTAAGGCCATGTATAGATACCATCAAATCTTCAGGCTTCATTGATGGACTATGCTATCATATTCACCACATGCGAATATAAGACTTAAGATTTTTCAATTAGCATGCACTCCCTACCAAAATAGCAATACTAGAATAGGGCTGCTATTGTATCCCAGAACCTTTTACCTAGACTGTCAAAAAAAAAAAAAAAATTCAATATACTTAATGTATGCAGCTCTATGACTAACATATTTACAACACAGTAAAACAATTTACTCTGTACAAATACACTGTACACAGAAATTATAGTATGGGCAACTATCTAAAGCTAAAGTCACCGCCTGAAAAGAACGATTAAAAGTATTTTTATTATTAATTAAATTCTAAAACTGGCTCTAAAAGCCCAAATATTACACATACAGGCACAAGCAAGTGGTCTGAGAAATGAGAAATGTCTGTGGGTGATAGGAGTCCACTCACAGACCACGATCTCTCCTTATTATATAATAGATACACTAAAACCACTTGCTGCAGTTAATCCAAAACTATCTAAAGCTACAATGAATAGAAATAGAACCAGCTCTACTCTCTCCCACCTGAAAGACTCCGGTGGCCTGGGTCTTTAAGATCTTCACCTTTACTATTAGGCAGTACGTCTGGTCCGTATGATGTACTGGGGTAGATAGAGCTAACCCATTCTAATGTGGGTTCCCTTGAAGCAGCAGTTTGTCTCCTTTCTTATCTTTATGGCTCAGCGGCTGTTGGACCAGACCACACCTGCCATGTGCTCTCAACACCTCATTGGACCCACGTTCCATATGGCATCACTTTTATTACCACAGCCTACCATTTCTTCCTCTCCTTCGCATCTTTGTCCTATCTTGGATAACCCGGCCATCCCACCAGGTGGAGAATTGGGCCCCTTCCGCACCTGTCACAGAACAAATAAGGCGCATGCTGGTCACTTTCTAGCAGATAAAACCTTGAAGATTCTATCACAACTCATTGCCCCAGGACCATGCCCATTGCCCTTCTGGCAGGAGTGACAATTTTATCTTTTCCCCCTATCCTTCCCTGCTGCCTCCGCCTAAGCCTACTCCCTCGCGTTTTGAGAAAAACGTACGCACCACGACTGATTTTCTCTTACATGCACTCTCAGTTTTTTATAGCTTACTTGTTTCTCAGAACATAAAAATAGTATATTGACGATATAGCGATGCTTAAAGGGGTTTTACCAAGATAGAAATGTACATACTATGCGCCGATCACTAGATCGGGTGTCCCAAGCTTCCGTTCCTCCTCACTGCACCCCCCGCAGTGAGGAGGAGTTTGAATGGAGGGTCGGTCCTCACCTGCCGAGTGCTGTATTTGGCTGTCTCCATCAGACCTATAGATTTTCAATGGTGCGACCGCCGATGCAATCAAAGTTCTACTTACTGGTTGTGCAGTGAGGAGGTACCCACGTTCTTTTTTTTTTTTAAATATCCTTTTTATTGTCAGTTTTCACATTTTCTTACAAACATTTCACGTAAGAGTTACATCATGAGTGCGCAGCACTCAACTGTCATGGGATTAACTTTTAAATTAAATTCAACATAACATATAAACACACCAACATAGAAACATGGCATAATTGTTGATCTTCAGATGGACCAAACAAACATGACTCCCCCAACTCCAACACCACCTAGATCATCAATGAGTTTCCACTCATCCTTTCTCCCCCAGCTGGTTCACAGTTGCATCCTCCCTAAAACGACTGCCAAGAGCTGCGTGCAGTACCACTTTGTGTACTGGAAAGGCCTAACAATTTCCGCTATTTCGGCTGTTGTACATTGCGTTTCTATAAATACTTGCCACTTATCAAATAGCTTCTTGGTTCCCGTTTCCTTCCGCCTTTCCACCTCCACCCTCTCAAGAACCAATAACTGTTTCAGCCGTGACACAATCAATTCTAACCCCGGCGTGTCTGCCTCTAACCAGTGACTCAGGAGGCATCTCAAAGCTACCAGTAAAATCGTGTGCATCAGCACGGGAGGCGATCTTACTCCTCGAGCACCCTCTTCCTCTGGTGGCCGCGCCTGATGGAATAGTAGCGCTTGAGGCGTCATTGGGAGATTCGTTTTCCAATGGTCCTTAATATATTTCTGTACCATCCCCCAAAATCGTTTCGTATGTACACACCCCCACACTCCATGCCACAAATTCGTCAGTGGTGTATTGCACTTGGGACAACTTGTAATGCGATCAGGGAAAGATTGTGAGGGCAAGATATTAAAGCCATATATAGCTGTATGCATCAACTTGAAATAGGTTTCCCTCCAGCTCTCATTTATCACACTCTTCCGTACCGTCTCCCAACCCCCCAGTATGGTCTCTCCTATATCTGGATCCTGAGTCCACCGTTCCCAGCTTTTAAAACTAATCCTTAATTGCGGACGAACAAAACCCTCTCTCAATGCTCTATTCATTCCTGAAATGGTCGCCCGCCCAGTTGTTGGACCTATGACCTCATCCAGAGTGTGCGTAGTAGCTTCCTTACTCAAATCCCTGAGCCTGGAGGTACAAAATGTTCGTACCTGAAGTACTTGCAAAAAATTGACTCTATCTACTATGGGTCTGAGTTTAGCGGTGATTTCCTCCCCAGTTAACCACCTCTTTTCCTCTGTATGCATAAGATCCCCTGCGCTACCAATGCCTACCCTCCCCCATGAGGCAATTCCGTCCCCCTTGTCCATTCCCGGTAAAAACTCCGGATGACCGCTCAACGGCATATACTTCGATACCAGGTGGGGTAACCCAAACTGCTTACGTACCACTTTCCAAGCTAGAACTGTATCTCTCAATACAATGGAGGTTTTGAGACGGCACAGAAGAGAAGCGATTCTACAATGTAACAAAGCTTTCAGGTTCCAAGGTGAAGCATACTCCCCTTCCAGATCTAAATTGGAATAATTGCTTGTTTCATGAAGCCAATCTACTACATGACGCAAAAGACAGACCACGTTATAACCCCTGACATTCGGAAAGTTCACACCCCCTTCTTGTTTACCCATCATGAACTTGGTGAGTGCTATACGCGGCCTTTTTCCTGCCCATATAAATTTAGTGAATGAAGCCGTCAATTTCGAGACATCCACATGCTTCAATAAGAGAGGTAGCGTTTGAAAGGGGTATAGCAATCTAGGTACCCACGTTCTAATGATTAGACATTTAAAATATACCCTGTGGATAGGTAATAAATGTCTATCTTGGTACAACTCTTATAATAACTTATGTACAGTATATAGGCATATGGAAGAAGATTACCTCTGAATCCTGTGATACGCCTTGATGAGAACCTTCTATGCAATGAGGGAGGGAGTGGTTAAATAGGCAAAGTGGTGGCACGCCATCCAGAAGTCTCGGTTGTGCATGACCGAAAGTCAAGGTTACTATAGTGACTGGACATTACAAGATTCAGAGACAATTAGAGGAAGTGTTTAATGGTTATATAGATATTTGACAGAAATAAGGCAAATCACCATGTTAACCTCATCCCCTCACAATAAAGGGAAATCAAATCAGTGGTGTACACTGTGTATATATATATCAATTCGCTTTTTTTATAATTAGGGTCAATTGGAAATTTATCTTGGCAAAGGCAATTTTTCAAGATTTTCAAACATACAGTTTGTTGTTGTGTCAGTTCATGCCTTTCCAGTCAGTTAGTTATTATGGTATGTCTTTGTTGCATAGACAACATTTACCGGAGAGGTCATGGCTACTTTTCTGTTTCAAGTAAGAACATGTCTGGAGAACGATAAAATCATATGAGATGGCCATCCATAGCACAATGCATGAATACTATGAGAAACAATCTTCATTTTTCTTTTAAAAAGCAAGAATGGACATTGTTTCTCATGTGGCTAGGTATGCAGCCCTACCCTGAGATTTTTTTTACTTATAAGTTTTCTTTCTGGAGAGATAATGTGAAATATGAAATGTGGCGAGTCGTTCACCGAGAATAGTATGATTTACTTCATGGTAGGTACAGCTATAAAGTATAAATCTTCCTGCAGCCATGTTTCTGAAAATGTATGTGTCAACCAAAGCAAAGTAAGCCCATGAGGGGCTGAATGGTAGGGTTGAATTAAATAAAACCGAGGAGGCATTGTGTGGTGGTGGAGGATGCTGGTGAACTGTTGAATATGCAGACATGACCACATGTATGGAAAGAGGTCCACGTGGCACTTCAGGCATGTGTGTTTATGAGAATATTGTATCAAGAACCTGTTATTTTGAAAATCTTACGTTTCTGTGCAATTTTAAGTTCTATTTTATCGTAAATGGTACTGGGAGGTAGGTATTCGTTTCACCCTTTCCATTTGGTTCTTGGTTGATAATGGGTGGGGTTCTAGGTCCACTTTAAGAATATGTTATTTAATGTTGTAAATTCCAGGATCATCTGAAGTGATCTGTAGAAAGTAGGTGTATTTTATGCTTGTGTGTGAGGGCTTTGGTCTTCTATGTCTTTCCTGTAAAGTGACATATAACCTTCTGTGTTTGAGAAAGGTGTTAGCGACATTGGTAGCGCAAATGAGTTTCTATAGTGGAGTCAGAAGAAAAATATTGGCTTTCAAATCTTTAATACATCTCTTTAAAGTTGCCATTTTCTAAAGTGTAATATCAGAGAAATTTATACATCTGTTTTGGTGTAGACGATATAAAAGTATCCTGATGAGTAGTGAAGGTTTTCTTTTCTTTTTTTTGCTATAGATAGAGCAGGAGGGTTTGAAAGCTAAACATGTGAAATGAACAATACAAAGAATATTTTACAATATTTTACAAGAATATTTTAATTCGCTGAGCAATTGTTATTCCACTGATCAAAAAATATATTGAAAGGTGCTCTATGTCATTTTCCTCTACCATATTATTCAACCTGAGGGTCAAGCATTAATCTGTTCTTAGGCAAGAAACAAAGTCTATGCCACTATTAAGGACCAGGGAACATAAGGAAATTTGTTCTGTTAGCTGGCTGGACGAAACTCAAAGAGAGTGTCAATTAGCCTGTATTTATAAAATGCATTATCACAATTTCAACAACTCCAATGTCTGTAGAAAGTGAACTTTTTATAGCAACTCTTGGCGCTCATGGTTAAAGGCACTGTAGTTTTGTTAAAAACACGTTGCCTTTCTCTTATCATCAGATTGCAGTGTTCTGTGATAAAGCCTTGTAGTGTTATGCTTCAAATATGATGGTAGACTGTTACATCTGTAATACATTAAGTGAGCAAAAAGCAGAACTACTGTATAAGTGTTCTAGTTTTTGTTGATATGAAACTGTAACTGCTCCAGAATTTTAAGGCAACATTTTAATACAATATATACCAAAGTAGCAGGGCTATATCATTAGAGTGCCTTATTGTACGTTACTGTCAAAGTAACTAAAATAAAAATAATAGGAAATAAGTGCAAAACTTTTTCTTCGTATATCATTTTTTAATTTTATTACAACATGTGCAGTAATAACTGAACATATTTGGCTCTCTGGAGGTCTAAACATACTTTGAGGTGGATTATTGGAAGAGTCTTGGGGTGAAACTATACTCTCTGTTCTTTCCATGATTCATTTTAACATATGTTTCATTATTTGTATCAGTTGCCTTAATTATTTTAAAATAACATAAAATATTTGATTTTATTTGACTTTCTGCCCATCAGGTGCCTGCACAATGTAGAACCTTGGCTCTCTGGGAACTGTTGTAAACAGACGAATCTCATTTATCACTTTTCTAAGTCAAATTTTCACCTACAAGTTGCTGTGGTCAAAATTCTTTGTTTCTTATAAAAACTTGTCTGCTTTCTTCCAAAAACAGCACCACTCTTGTCCACAGGTTTTGTGCATTTACTTTGATGCAGAGCTGCAATATCAGACGCCGCATGGACTGGTGTGGTGCTGATTTTGGAAGAAAGCAGCCATGTTTTTCTAATCCTGGAAAGCCCCTTTAACTCCTTGAAGACACAGACAATTTTTGCCTTATAATGTTTTTTGTGTGATAAAACTGGATAGGACCTTTTTTTGTGTGGGATATTATACTTTCTCTTTGTGCCATTTTGAAAGACATGCAGATGTAGCATGCAGTTTAACTTGACTCTGATAACTTGCTGCATCGTGGTATTACGCAACAAAAGCCATTGAAAAGTCATTGAAAAAGTTAAGTTAAAGTTTCCTGCCACTGTATATTTAATGCATTACGAGTCAAGATAAAGATGGCTACATCTGTATATGATAATCCCTCATTTATATATATATATATATATATATATATATATATATATATATATATATATATAAAGCATATGTTAAAAAAAATATCTTCCTTTAGGAATAGTGTTACTTTATCAAGAATAGGAGAGCATTGGATGCACCCACCTCTTGATGATCTGATTGTGAGGATTGTACATGTAGTAAACCAGTAGGTTTTCATACATTTTAGAAAAAAAATGCTAGACTGGAAAACAGAGAATCGGTATTTATTCTAAAATGTCTGAAAACATACTAGTTTACTACATAGACAATCCCCATAATTAGATAATTAAGTGACTACTTACAAGCGGCCTTAGCTTTACAGAGATAAGTATCTTTATATAAAAACTTGGGTATTAGATCTCCCATCTTCTTCATGCATTATATACAAGCCACAGCTACTGACACTGCATAGCCTGACAACTAGTAACGTCAGTATATCAAAATGATTGTCAGGCAACATACAACGCTTGGTAGTAGTACATCTCTAAATAAGTCACAAGTGCATGGGCCACTTTCGAATGCCATGCTGCTATATTACATGCTAACATGTCTATAAAGAAGTTCATCTCCTGCACTGTACATACGTGTTATACATATGCTGCCAAGGGTGCAAAATTACATTTCATTATCTGACATGCCCATTTGTTTAAAGAGTAAATATATACATTAGTACCATCCCTGGTAAAGTTACTCTAATTTTTTTTCATCTCTCCTATTACCTCCAAGCCTAACAACAAAAAGCTATTTATATTTGAGCCATACACTCATGTATGCCATGAGAGTCAGCAGTGGCGTAACTGCCGCTATAGCAGCCGTAGCGGCTGCTACGGGGCCCGCAGCATGAGGGGGCCCGTGCCATCTGCCGGCACGGGCCCCCCATGGTCTGAGGCTCCACTAGCAGCCGCTATGGCTGCTACAGCGCGACGCCACTGAAGGGGTTGGTCCTACAAAAGACATGCATCCCCTATCCACAGGAGAGGAGATAAAGGTGTGATCGCTGGGAGGCCCAGCGATAAGGAGAACGGGGGACCGAAAGTCCCCCGAAGTTCTCCATGACAAACCTTGGACTTCCAGGGTCTGTCTGCAGCTCCATAGAAATTAATTGTGTACTGGTCGCGCTTGTGTGCATGCGTGACCAGCGCACCTTTAATTTTTATTGAACTGCGCAGATTCCGGAAGTCCGAGGTTTGTCATGGAGAACTTGGGGGACTTTCGGTCCCCTGTTCTCCTTATCGCTGCCAGCGATCACACATATATCCGCTATCCTGTGGATAGGGGATGCATGTCTTTTGTAGGACAAACTATAGGCCGTTTTTGTTTTTTTGGGGCGTGGGCTATATGGCGTTATCTACAGGGGGGGTCTATATGGCGTTATCTACAGGGGGGTCTGTATGGCGTAATCTATGGGGGGTTCTGTATGGCGTTATCTACAGGGGGGGTTCTGTATGGTGTTATCTACAGGGGGGTCTGTATGGCGTTATCTACAGGGGGGTCTGTATGGCGTTATCTACAGGGGGGTCTGTATGGTGTTATCTACGGGAGGGGTTCTGTATGGTGTTATCTACAGGGGGGTCTGTATGGTGTTATCTACGGGAGGGGTTCTGTATGGTGATATCTACAGGGGGGTCTGTATGGCGTTATCTACAGGGGGGACCCTGTATGGCGTTATCTACAGGGGGGTCTGCATGGCGTTATCTACAGGGGGGGTTCTGTATGGCGTTATCTACAGGGGGTCTGTATGGCGTTATCTACAGGGGGGGGTTCTGTATGGCGTTATCTACAGGGGGTCTGTATGGTGTTATTTACAGGGGGGTCTGTATGGTGTTATCTACAGGGGGGGTTCTGTATGGTGTTATCTACAGGGGGGTCTTTATGGTGTTATCTACAGGGGGGACTCAGTATGGTGCTATCTACAGGGGGGTCTGTATGGCGTTATCTACAGGGGAGGTTCTGTATGGCGTTATCTACAGGGGGGACTCTGTACGGTGTTATCTACAGGGGGGTCTGTATGGCGTTATCTACAGGGGGGTCTGTAAGGTGTTATCTACAGGGGACTGTATGGTGTTATCTACAGGAGGGTCTGTATGGCGTTATCTACAGGGGGGCTTTATGGCATTATCTACAGGGGGGTCTGTATGACGTTATCTACAGGGGGGTCTGTATGGCGTTATCAACAGGGGGGTCTGTATGGCGTTATCTACAGGGGGGTCTCTATGGAGTTATCTACAAGGGGGGTCTGTATGGTGTTATCTACAGGGGGGGACTCTGTATGGTGTTATCTACAGGGGGGTCTGTATGGCATTATCTACAGGGGGGTCTGTATGGCGTTATCTACAGGGGGGACTCTGTATGGTGTTATCTACAGGGGGGACTCTTTATGGTGTTATCTACAGGGGGGACTCTGTATGGTGTTATCTACAGGGGGGTCTGTATGGCGTTATCTACAGGGGGGTTTGTAAGGTGTTATCTACAGGGGGCTGTATGGTGTTATCTACAGGAGGGTCTGTATGGCGTTATCTACAGGAGGGCTTTATGGCATTATCTACAGGGGGGTCTGTATGATGTTATCTACAGGGGGGTCTGTATGGCGTTATCTACAGGGGGGACTCTGTATGGCGTTATCTACAGGGGGGTCTGTATGGCGTTATCTACAGGGGGGACTCTGTATGGCGTTATCTACAGGAGGGACTATGTATGGCGTTATCTACAGGGGGACTCTGTATGGCGTTATCTACAGGGGTACTCTGTATGGTGTTATCTACAGGGGGGTCTTTATGGCGTTATCTACAGGGGGTCTGTATGGTATTATCTACAGGCGGTCTGTATAGCATTATCTACAGAGGAGTCTGTATGGCGTTATCTACAGGGGGGCTGTATGGCATTATCTACAGGGGGCTGTATGGCGTTATCTACAGGGGGGCTGTATGGCGTTATCTACAGGGGGGATTGGGGCTGTAAGATGTTATCTACAGGGGGCTGTGTATGTGCTATCTATAGGAGGCGCTGTGTGGTGGAATCTATAGGGAGGCACGATCTACAGGGGGGGGGGGGGTTGTGTGATACCCAGCGGAGGAGGGCCCCAGTCAAAAGTTTGCTATGGGGCCCAGTCTTTCCTAGTTATGTCCCTGAGAGTCAGCCATGTGTCATGTTCTCTATGCCTATTTTTTCCACACTTATCAGCCATTTCTTTCATGCTTGCCAACAATGTATTGTTCTTAAAGACTGTGTTTGCTATGAATTTATGTCACCTGTGTGTTCTTGATACTGATATCCATATCTGTTTTATTATGTGTTTTTTTAGCCTGATGAAAGACCATAGGTCTGAAACATTGCTACATAACCTATAATTGGAACCTAGGATACCAAAATAAACCATAGTTATGGAAATTTGCTACATAACCTATAGATGGCAAATATGATATAGAAAAAACTTCTCCTAAGTGCAGGTGAAGTCTGGAGTGCTGCTCAATATTTTTTTGCGTTAGTATCTAGAGTAGAAACTATGCATTATTCAAGTGTTTTTACATCACTGATTTATTAAATATTCTTGAAAATTATATTATTTTGGATGATTAATATTATATGACTGAAGTCTCATGCTCAAGCAAACGTTTTAGATCATTATTTGTTCTTTAAAATAAAATGCTGGAAAGGCTTACTGTGCTTAAATTGGAGACAGAATAACAGTCTATTGATTATTGCATTCACAGTCTAGTCATTCTATTCCACAACAGTTTCATTAGTATTAAATATTCAGAAAATGTTTATTCATAGTAAAAGGGAACCAAATCATTTTTTTTGTACTAGAATTTTGCATACCCTTCCAATATTTTTTTTACATAATTCTTTTTTTTGTGTTTTTGTTATATTACAATAAGTCATTTTACTGTGAATTTATGGGGGCCGAATGGCAGAAATATGCCTTATTTTTAGCCTTCTGCTATGTTGAAGAAAACAAAAACATGGGGGTCAAATCTCAAGAAAAGTACAATAAACAAACAAAAGAATTTTTTGGGGGGAAGTACTATAAAAATGAAACAAAAAAGCCATACAAATTTGACTAAAACATATGTAAATCCAGACTGAAATAAAATAAATATTCTGAGATGATTTACAAGCAAAGTATCTTAAAGTAGTGGTTGTGCCATACATCTTTGTGTCTGTTGTTCCTTGTTGTTTAGTTGAAGCTAGTTATGCCACAGGTCAAGGAGCTTTCACAGGAAATTTCAAAAAAATCACCAAGAGAAAGAGGGAGGAAGCTTTGTATTATACATAAGGCTTCAAATAATAGTTGTATCAATCTCATTGTGTCAAGCACAATACCAAGACTTCCATTGGATTCTAGAATAGCCTGCCTTATCTAATACTGTTCAAAAAAATGATATATTTTTGGATCCAAACACTTTTTAAATTAAAGCCATGGGACCCAAGAATTTGTTGTATGTGGTTAAGTGAATATCATTGATGGATTATACTAACTCTTGCACCAGATTAAAATAGTTTAGTCAACCGTGCAGTAAAAGAAGCCAAGATTTATTTGGCAGCAAGTGGAATCCTTGAAAGTAATCAATAACTCAGGTCATGAGATAGTTATATAGTCTGTCCAAAGAAAATGGACAAGCTTTATAAATGATCTGTATTGTTTATTATTACTGAAAAGGTTGCTTTGTAATTGTATACACATAGCTAGTGTAAAAATACACATATAAAACTGTCTTGTGAAAAAGAAAATCTCAGTTATAAAGTTCTTAGTCAGACCAGTTTTATAAGTAAGACAAGTACACAGTGTCAGGAGAGCAGTCATTTTAAATACAGCGCTTTTTACACATTTTATTTCAGCTGTATCATTATGTGCTGAAAAAAAACCAACACAAACTTGTAAACACTAAAGACCCAAAACCTAAAGGCCAGTCTAGCAACTTGGTGTGGGTGTGTGTGTATATATATATATATATATGTATATACATATATATTTGTATATATATATACATATACATATATATATATATATATATATATACATATATATATATATATTAATGAGGGAGATATATATAAATGTGTGTATGTATGTATATATATATATATATATGTATATATGTATATGTATATATATGTATATATACATATATATATATATATATATATATATATACGTACACTACTGTTCAAAAGTTTGGGGTCACCCAGACAATTTTGTATTTTCCATGAAAACTCACACTTATATTTATCAAATGAGTTGCAAAATGACTAATAATTTTAATAATAATTTTCTCCTTCAAACTTTGCTTTCGACAAAGAATGCTCCATTTGCAGCAATTACAGCATTGCAGACCTTTGGCATTCTAGCTGTTAATTTGCTGAGGTAATCGGGAGAAATTTCACCCCATGCTTCCAGAAGCCCCTCCCACAAGTTGGATTGGCTTGATGGGCACTTCTTGCGTACCATACGGTCAAGCTGCTCCCACAACAGCTCTATGGGGTTGAGATCTGGTGACTGCGCTGGCCACTCCATTACAGATAGAATACCAGCTGCCTGCTTCTTCCCTAAATAGTTCTTGCATAATTTGGAGGTGTGCTTTGGGTCATTGTCCTGTTGTAGGATGAAATTGGCTCCAATCAAGCGCTGTCCACAGGGTGTGGCATGGCATTGCAAAATGGAGTGACAGCCTTCCTTATTCAAAATCCCTTTTACCTTGTACAAATCTCCCACTTTACCATCACCAAAGCTACCCCAGACCATCACATTACCTCCACCATGCTTGACAGATGGCGTCAGGCACTCTTCCAGCATCCTTTCAGTTGTTCTGCGTCTCACAAATGTTCTTCTGTGTGATCCAAACACCTCAAACTTCGATTTGTCTGTCCATAACACTTTTTTCCAATCTTCCTCTGTCCAATGTCTGTGTGCTTTTGCCCATATTAATCTTTTCTTTTTATTAGCCAGTCTCAGATATGGTTTTTTCTTTGCCACTCTGCCCTGAAGGCCAGCATCCCAGAGTCACCTCTTCACTGTAGACGTTGACACTGGCGTTTTGCGGGTACTATTTAATGAAGCTGCCAGTTTAGGACCTGTGAGGCGTCTATTTCTCAAACTAGAGACTCTAATGTACTTGTCTTGTTGCTCAGTTGTGCACCGGGGCCTCCCACTTCTCTTTCTACTCTGGTTAGAGCCTGTTTGTGCTGTCCTCTGAAGGGAGTAGTACACACCGTTGTAGGAAATCTTCAGTTTCTTGGCAATTTCTCGCATGGAATAGCCTTCATTTCTAAGAACAAGAATAGACTGTCGAGTTTCACATGAAAGCTCTCTTTTTCTAGCCATTTTGAGAGTTTAATCGAACCCACAAATGTAATGCTCCAGATTCTCAACTAGCTCAAAGTAAGGTCAGTTTTATAGCTCCTCTAAACAGCAAAATTGTTTACAGCGGTGCTAACATAATTGTAAAAGGGTTTTCAAGTGTTTTCTAATTATCCATTAGCCTTCTAACACAGTTAGCAAACACAATGTACCATTAGAACACTGGAGTGATGGTTGCTGGAAATGGGCCTCCATACACCTATGTAGATATTGCATTAAAAACCAGACGTTTCCAGCTAGAATAGTAATATAGCACATTAACAATGTATAGAGTGTATTTATGATTAATTTAATGTTGTCTTCATTGAAAAAAAACTGTGCTTTTCTTTAAAAATTAAGGACATTTCTGAGTGACCCTAAACTTTTGAATGGTAGTGTATATATATATATATATATATATATATATATATCTTAATGACCCACACATTTGAAATGTCTATATTGTGCAGATGTCTGGTGGAATATTCCCAAACACACCCACACTGTCAAACATGATCGAATAGAAGTTCGTCTACGTATTACTTTTTCATTGTTACTGCATTTGATCACAGTACAGTTCATATTTCTATTCCTATCTTCCTACTAAAAGGAACTGACAGGTTAGACTGAAGGAATGGACATGTATCTTTTAATATAGATACTCATGTGAATGGCTAAATTAAATGCTTATCCTGGAAGCCTTATGTGGGAAAGTCACTAAGACTGGCAGTTAAGATGCTGAAACTGAAAAGTGTGCTGGAGTACAATGTTCTACATTTATTAAGAAACACATGTATTTGGCTCATCTTTGGATGACCTTGCGCCTAAAATGAAAGTCTACACCTGCCAACCGCTACTCCCGCTAAGCCTGGCCCTTAAAGGAAGAGATCTGTTTCAAGCTAGCCATACATATGGGAGAAATTTATCAAAGGACTTATGCCAGTTTTATGGCGTAGAAAAGTCACAAATTATAGCACAAATTTGGCGTGTGCACTAAATGATGACTTTTCTGCTTCATAAAGTTGGCATAAATGCCTTGATAAATGCCCCCCTATATTTATAGCTAGCTTCAAACAGATCTCTTCCTTTAAGGATGCATATATAATGGAAATGGTACAAAATGTCTGATATTGTACATGTATTTTTGCTCCTTAACAATTATTCATAAACAAGGACAGAATTTACATGAGAAATGCTTATTATTCTCTTTTACATTATTATGAGTTGTGTGAATCTAGATCTGTCTTTACAGAATGACATTTAGCTCCATAAATGTGTTTGATACATTAAACTAGTTCTATTGACCTTCAAGAAGTAAAGAACAAAATGAGGACTCGTAAGATTTACATTCTTATTGCTAGGTATTAAAAGTACCTTTCTGGATTTAAAAGAGGATAAATCATAAATAGAAAATTCTGACAAACTGCATATTTTGACTTGTTAGTTGATCACATCATGAATCTGTAATCTCTAACCTCTGCTGTTTTCCAAAAACTATAGAGCATTCAAACACCTATGAAAATGTCAATGATTTGCATTAATCTTTGGTCACAAGTTTTGATGAATATCTTTGAGTGGCATTGAATACAGTATCGTTGAGGCCTCCAAGCAGTGCTACAGGTACTTTATTCTTGAAATAAGTAGTGATCAGAACTCATGTACAGTAAAGTTGCTAAAATAAAATAAAAAAAGCCTGTTCAATCCCCCTGCCACTGCAGCGACGCTGCATTGGTTGTCCCTTCCGGTCTTTGTTGATTTGTTCTGCAGTGATGACGTGCCATTCCCGTACGCAGCCAATCACTGGCCTCAGCAGTCTCATGCCGTACATACTAGCTTCATTGCTGACTCCAGTGATTGGCTGCAGCATTAATGCGCATGTGTGGCATCTCATTGTTGCAGAGAATTAAACAAAGATTGGTGGGGGCCATTGGGGGGATTGAACAGGTGAGATTTTTCTTTATTTTAGCAGCTTTCCTGCTCTTAGCAGAAAAAATAAAAAATATTAAATCATGGACAACCCCTTTAAACTTGGAGGGGTTTTCCCTTTCAGTAAATGTAATTGTAATCAAAGTCATATGGAGAGTCTAAATATATTTTTTGTGATGACTTATATACAAAATTAACCCCTTAATGAACAGTCATTTGCCTCCCCGCATTTAAGCAGCCACAACTTTTGCATTTTTTCATTGATGTGGCTTAATAACCTGGTAAATTAATTCCTTAGCTTCTTATAGTCGTGTGGATATCTAATATGTGTACGTTTTTTGTTTTTATGTACGGAATTTACAATAAAATGTATTTCATACTAAATAATCACTTTTTTTAGTTTATTTTTGCAGACTTTTTTATTAATTCATGTTTTTATGTATGTACTCCTGTATGCTAATAAATTATTTTGTGTGTCCCAATGACACAGGCTGCGGTTAGGGCAACACTTATCGTGCCCTAACAGCACTTACTAAACAGACAGCCCTGGTGTCCTTCCTAGGTCCCCAGAGTTGACTGCACAGAGGTTCTCCAATACCCGATCATGTCACAAGGAAATCTGGGAAATCCTCTTTAATTATGCCAGGTTTAAGGAACGTGGAAATCAAAGTGTTAAATGGCCTGGATTGGAGGCTCCTCCGATCCTGGCTATACGTAATGGGATTCTAATGACAGTAAAGAATAAGTGCTCACTGTATTGGTCATCAGCCTCTTCTACAGCGATGCTAAAAGACTTTGCTGTAGACTCGGGACCTGCATCTCCTGCAGTCAAAAGACAGTGTGCGGTCATTGAAGTGTTACATCGGGACCTTATATACAATGCTTTCGAATAATTTTTTTTTATAATTAAGCAGTTAAAAATAGTAGTAAATAAGTAAAAAATGTTAGCATTATTACAACTCCACAATTGTATACTTACCAACATTTGAATCTCAAATTGAGGAATATTTTAAGTTCCACCCTGTTCGGCCCCTAAATGCCCCAAAATAGAACAGAAATTGCTATTTTAAAATAACTCCGCATACGCTCCACCCCTATTGAGGTTCCAGTTAGCTGAACAGGTCCATTGATAAGTAAGCAATTGTTTGCACAGTTGAATGAAGAAAACATATGTACAGTGGTAGATAATATAATGGTATAATGGAAGAATTTTTTTGCACATTTGCATTACATTTAATAATGCATAACCAGGGCCGGCCTTAGGGGTGTGCGACCTGTGCCTTCGCACAGGGCGCATTACTCCAGCAGGTGGAAGGGGGCGCTGCGCTGGCTCCCTTCCCCTGTTTGTTACAGAAGAGCCCGGGCCCGGTCGCCATTTCACCCGGGCGCTTCTTCACTCAGTGACGTCGCTACTGCTGTAGCAGCCATAGTGGCTGCTAACGGCGGCACCGGGCATGAGGGCGCCTGTGCCAGGCCCCCCCAAGGGACGGCGGTACGGCTAGCAGCCGTTGCAGCTGCTACAGCGGTAGCGATGGCACTATAGCAGAGCAGGGAGGTATCTCCATGATTTGCTATCTACTGGCGCCACTGCAGATCCCTGAAGGAGCAGAATCCTCGTGTGGCCGGGGCTTCCGCTCCTGGAGCGCTCCCTTGATTTCTCTGTCCGTATATGGACATTGACATCAGGGGAAACTCCTGAAGCGGAATCCCCATCCACAGCGTTGCAGACGCTTTGACCATGTACTCTACTCCAGGAGAAGCCAATGATAAATGGACACAGACAACAGGAGCTTCTCCTGGAGTGGAATCCCTGGACACAGCGTCGGCAACGCTGTGGACGGAGATTCCGCTTCAGGAGTTTTCCCTAATGTCACTGTCCATATATGGACAGAGAAATCAAGCGGAGAGCTCCAGGAGCAGAATTCACGACCACACAGGGATTCCGCTTCTTCAGGGAGCTACAGTGGCGCTATCTACAGGAAGGGGTTGCTATGTACAAGGGGGCTGTGGGCTGTGTGGCACTACCTACAAGTGGGCTGTGGGCTGTTTGGCAATACCAACAAGGGGGCTGTGTGGCACTAACTACAAGGGGGCTGTGTGGCACTACCTACAAGGGGGCTGTGTGGCACTACCTACAAGAGGGCTGTGTGGCACTACCTACCAGGGGTCTGTGTGGCACTACCTACCAGGGGGCCATGTGGCACTACCTACCAGGATGCTGTGTGGCACTACCTACCAGGGTGCTGTGTGGCACTACCTACAAGAGGGCAGTGTGGCGTTATCTACAAGGGGGCTGTGTGGCTCTATCTACAAGGGGGCTGTGTGGCGCTATCTACAAGAGGGCTGTGTGGCGCCATCTACAAGGGGGCTGTGTGGCGCTATCTACAAGGGGGACTTGTGGCACTATCTACAAGGGACTGTGTGACACTACCTACAAGGGGCTGTGTGGCACTATCTACAAGGTGGCTGTGTGGTATTATCTACAGGGGGAATCTGAGTGGTGAGCTGATGGTCGTTTTACTGTGAGTCTGGGGCTGATGGACATATGACTGAGAGTGGGGGCTGATTGTCATATTACTGAGAGTGGGGGACTGATGGCCATTTTACTGTGAGTGGGGGGCTGATGGTCTTCAAGTGGTTTCCACCTCTGAGCTCCAATTGAAATGAATAGGAGGCTGAAAATACCTGTGGCGCTCGTTTGGAGCTTTTTTGCCTGCGTCTTTTACATTAGCTTCAACGAAAAAAACGAAAAAAAAAATAAGGTCAAACAATGCTGTCAATACAAAATCTGCTTCAAAATTCCTGAAGGAATTTTGAGGCAGATTTTTTTTGGCTTACAAATGCTGTTTGAACATACCCTAAGGGTATGTGCACACACACTAATTACGTCCGTAATTGACGGACGTATTTCGGCCGCAAGTACCGGACCGAACACAGTGCAGGGAGCCGGGCTCCTAGCATCATAGTTATGTACGATGCTAGGAGTCCCTGCCTCTCTGCAGTACAACTGTCCCGTACTGTAATCATGTTTTCAGTACGGGACAGTAGTTCCACGGAGAGGCAGGGACTCCTAGCATCGTACATAAGTATGATGCTAGGAGCCCGGCTCCCTGCACTGTGTTTGGTCCGGGACTTGCGGCCGAAATACGTCCGTCAATTACGGACGTAATTAGTGTGTGTGCACATACCCTAACAGTGTAATGCTTGTTTTTAGCCGTTTTCTGTTTTTGGTAGGGGTGCACTGAGGAAATTTTATTTTTCCAGTGCTGCCTCCAGTCCAAAAAGGTTGGGAAACTCTGCTAGGCTACACAATCACGCCAGCCAATTCAAGGATCCCGTCGTGGAGCAGCTCAGTTCGTCGTGGGAACAGGGCCTAGGTGAGTACAATTTTTCTTTTTGTTTTGGGGGCACTGTCTACAAGGGGGAGGTGGGGGGGCGGGGGTTGTATGACACGATCTACAATGAGGAGGTGGGGGATTATGGCTTTGTCTACAGGGAGGCTGTATTGCAAAATCTAAAGGGGGGCACTCTACTGTGTGGGGGCCACTAAGCGGACATTATACTGTATAGGGGTACTACAGGGGGCATAATACTGTAGGCACAATTAGAGGACAAAGTACTGTGTCCTTGAAGGGGTTGTAATATATTATATTATTAAATATTATTATTATTATACTGTACCCCCCGTACAGTATAATAATAATAATAATAATAATAATAAAGGGACATTTTTTTATGCAGCATTTCTTTTTAATAATGGGGGTGGGGCGCCGAAAGATCATTTCGCACGGGGTGCCATCTGTCCTAAGGCCGGCCCTGTCCATAACAACTATAGAACTAAAAATAATCAGAAATGTTTTTACAGTGCTAGTAAGCGGCACAAGATTCCAAATATACTTAAAATCTACAGTCACAAGCTCAAGATATTTCTTACAGCACAACCCTATCTATTCGCAGTCACCTTTACTAATCTGTTTATAACTGATTAAGAATTTAGTAGATATATAATAGGTTTATCTGAGCTCTGTTTCGACATCAATACAATCTCGACGCCTCCGGGGCTTCAGTTAATTGCCTGTGCCTCTGATCCTGCTTCTAACAATTACCAATGTAACAAAGGCTTTTATGCATTACCTGAGAAAAAAGCATTTACTCTAAAATAGTCTATCTATTTACATTAGGTTTTTATTGTCATTTACTATTTAATATTGATCTAGCAGCAAAGTCAATTGCAAGAAGCTCCTTGTAGGCTTCCTTATGAACTGAAACATTTCCTGCATGTATGAACAGCCTTCAAATTAGCCCAGACAGTTCTATCTATCTATAATTCATGTTTTATGTGTTATTCCGTCTATAAAGTAGTGGAAAATCTAGGGATTGTCAGATTCTTCTTTTATTGTGAAATTACTTCTGTGGAAGTGTACAAATATGGGGTACAATAGCGTATTAGAAGATAGTGACCAGCATTGTAACATATGTACATCTACAATTTCATAATGAGGATTTAAGACATTTATAACATAGTCCATATGAGCAGAAAATACAACATGCAAAATGCATGATCAACTCTGTGATGCTTTGCTCTAACAATGTTTTTAAGATATTTGTTAATATTTTGTAACATATCACATTAGTAATATACTTGGTAGACCCCTCCCCCAATACAATTGATCTCTCATTTTCCGCTTGAGTGACATGATCGCATCCTGAACTATAATCAGGCCTCCTGACATTATGTTAAAGGCTGTTCTGGGTAACTACAATTCACAATGGCGTGGTTGTTAATCAGAGGAGTACGGTGCCATATTACAGTACTTATTACAGTCTAGAGGGCCCCACTGTACCTCTATGCCTCCAATTTTCAACAAGCATACTGAGGTTTTTCTGTTGGAATCCATATAAATCTGGCTGAAAAAAACTGTGGCATGCTCCATCAGTTACTCTATTGAGGAGGTTTTCTCCCTAGAAGCATTGCTCCTAGTGGAAAATATCTGCAATACAGTGCCAGATGGAGGCAGCATAAGGCAGCGCATTAAGTGTCTCTAAAATAAACTCAAAAAAAGAGCACTAAAAATCTGAAAAAATTGACCTCCATCCACTAAAAACCACATAACAAAACAAGGTGGTGATTCACTTTAAGAATGAGTCTAATTTGCTTTAGTGGACTAAGTTATCAGATATCAACCTAAATGAGCATCTTCTGGTTATGTCCGAAAGGGGAAATACTACTGTACACTCATGGACTTTGTGGCTGTATGATGTCATACTGTTTTTTTTATATATAATAATCCATGCTATGGTATATTAGGCAGCTGATAAATATGTGCACCTATTAACTTGCTAATTCACTCAATAGCCCAGGTTATTTTTATAAAATTAAAACTTGATATCTTTAGAAATGGTTGTTAAAAGGGGTTGAAGCTTCTCTTTTCACAGCCATATGTGACAACTAGCAACAACTAGCACAAATATGTATGTGTCACGTGGCCAGTTCCCAAATTATCCTAGGATGCCATTATGGGTACAAAACATTATTTTAATGTCAAGTTATTTGTCCATTAGCATTATATATTAAACAATAAGTCAAGTCAGCTGCAGGAAAGGGTTCAGATGGGATCAGTGCAGACTACCTTGTTATTGTTCTTCACATTTAGTATTAAAAACATATGCAAAAATTTCTTGAGTATATTTTCGTAACTTTTTTTTTAACCTTTACTAGGCCTCAATAAAGTATTTTCTATTTTAACTTCCAACGGAAATGTAATGAATAGAGTGGTAAGACTTTTGTAGATAGTAAAAAAACACTGGAATGCATATTCATAATACATTTTTTGCTGTTTCTTATTGAGAAGTAGCTCATAAAATAGGCACATATTTTGAATCATTGAAGTCATCTAACATTTTCCTTTAACATTTGTCCATGTATGCACTCTAAAATAAAAGCATCAGAGTGGAGCAATTAAGAAGTCATATTTCCCACATCCGAAGAGAACTTACAATTTCCATATTTCTTTCCTTAATAATACCATTCAACCACAAAGAAAAGTAAAAATATAGAAATACAGGTACAAGAAAATGTAATATTAGGTTACTGTATAAAAAAAACAAACAACATAATATAGAGCAGCACAAAGAGCTGTAACTTTAGAAGTTCTCAAGATGGAAAAAACCTAGTGTACGTGTTTGTGACCCTAAGACCTCCAGTGTATTAAAAAAAAAATCAAGCAATTTTAACTTTTTCCACAGAAATGGAAATTCATACTTTCTTTGTATAGGTCTATGTGCAGGTGAGTGGATAATATACAAGTAAAAAAGGTTTGTGACCCCTAGTGGAGCAAAGGATCACCATCATTTTAAACTATAGTAGTTGAACAGTTGGGCTTGACCATTGGAGCTCAGTATTGAACAGACAGGACACCCAGTTAAACAGAAGTTATTGCATACTTACATAGCAAAACTGATTATTAATAGATGCAGGACTTTAATAACAAAGATACAGTGTTATTAAAGATCAATTAAGAGTGGTAACAAGGGCTGAAAAAGTACTAAGTGTATGGTTGTTTGCTACTTACTATTTAAGTAGTATGTAGTATTGGTACTAAAACTTCCTTGCAAGTATATAAATATATATACAGGTCCTTCTCAATAAATTAGAATATCATCAAAAAGTTAATTTGTTTCACTAATTCAATTCAAAAAGTGAAAGTCATATATTATATAGATTCATTACACAGAGTGATCTATTTCCAGCATTTTTTTCTTTTACTGTTGATGATTATGGCTAACAGTTAATGAAAACCCAAAATGTAGTCTCTCAGAAAATTTGAGTATTATATAAGCCCAATTTCAAAAGTTATTTTTAACCCCTTCCCGACCACCCCACATAGATTAACGGGCTGCAGAGCTGGTCCTTGTGCCTGCAGCCCGTTAATCTACGTGTGCTCCTAACAGAGCACACAGACGCTCCCCGCAGCCCGGCATCTCCCAGCACAGGCTGCTACTAGCTGCCTTAGTACTGGGGGAAAACATTGGGTCGGATCACAGCGGTGATCCGAACCGATTAACCCCTTAATTGCGGCAGTCAATAGCGACCGCCGCATTTAAGTTGTTATAGCAACATCGGCACCCCGCTACGCGATTGCGGGGGGGGGGGGGCGATTGTTATGGCAAGCGGAAGCCTAACAAAGGCTTCGGGTCTGCCATCTATTGAAGGCGATTACGTCCTGCCAGAGGCAGGACCTAATATGCCTCCTGTCAGTGTGAAGCTGACAGGTATAATACCCTGCAATACATAAGTATTGCAGGGTATTATAACAACGATCCAACAATTGGATCTTCAAGTCCCTAGTGGGACTAAAAAAAAAAAAAGTTACAAAAGTTACAATAAATGTACAAAAGTCAAATGTCAAAATAATAAAATTTAAAAAATCGCCTTTTCTCCCTTATAAAGTCCTTTATTATTAGAAAAAAATGAAAAAAATCAATAAACTATGCATAATTGGTATCGCCGCATCCGTAAGGGCCTGAACTATAAACATATAATGTAATTTATCCCGCACGGTGACCACCATGAAAAAAATAATAAAAAAGGAAACCGGAATCGCTATTTTTAGTCACTTCAACTCCCAAATAATTGCATAAATAGGGATCAAAAAGTCGCATGTACCCAAAAATTATACCGATAAAAACTACAGTTTGTTCTGCAAAAACAAGCCCTCACACAGCTTTCCTGATAGAAAAATAAAAAAGTTGTTTCATTTTGTTTAATTTTTTTTTAAAACGTGATTTTATCGTGCAAACACCACAAAACATAATAAAACCTATGCACATATGGTATCGTTGTAATCGCATCGACCCACAGAATAAATTAAATATGTCATTTATAGCGCACGGTGAACGCTGTAAAAAAAATAAATAAAAAAAAATAGAAGTTTTCTATGGGATCAAAATGCTCACTATACCCCTAGACAAATTCTTTTTAGGGCTGCAGTTTCCCAAATGGGGTCACTTCTAGGGGTTGTCCACTGTTTTGGTCCCTCAGGGGCTTTGCAAATGTGACATGACACCTGAAAACCAATTGAGTAAACATGAGCTCCAAAAGCCAAATAGCCCTGCCGTGCGTCCAAACATCCGTTTATTACCACATATGGGGTATTGTCGTAATCAGAAGAAATTGCTTTACAAATCTTGGGGTGCCTTTTCTTCTTTATTGCTTGTAAAAATTTATAATTTATAAGTTTTATTGAAAAAATGTAGATTTTCATTTTTACGGACTAATTCCACGAAATTCAGCAACAAACCTGTGGGGTTAAAATGCTCAATATACCCCTTGATGAATTCCTTGAGGGGTGTAGTTTGCCAAATGGTGTCTGTTTGGGGGTGTTTCCACTGTTTTGGCACTACAAGACCTCTTCAAACCTGACATGGTGCCTAAAATATATTCTAATAAAAGGAGGCCCCAAAATCCGATAGGTACTCCTTTGCTTCTGAGGCCGGTGTTTCAGTCCATTAGCACACTAGGGCCACATGTTGGATATTTCTAAAAACTGAAGAATCTGGGTAATAAATATTGAGTTGTGTTTCTCTGGTATAACCTTTTGTGTTACAGAAAAAAATGGATTAAAATGGATTTTCTGACAAAAAAAGGAAATTTGTAAATTTCTCCTCTACTTTGCTTTAAATCCTGTGAAAAACCTAAAGGGTTAAGAAACTTTCTAAATGCTGTTTTGAATACTTTGAGGGGTGCAGTTTTTAAAATTGGGTGACTTATGGGGGTTTCTAATATATAAGGCCCTCAAAGCCACTTCAGAACTGAAGTGGTACCTATAAAAAAAGGTTTTGGAAATTTTCTTGAAAATGTGAGAAATTGCTGCTAAAGTTCTAAGCCTTGTAACGTCCTTGAAAATAAAATAATGTTCAAAAAACAATGCTAATATAAAGTAGACATATGGCATATGTGAAAATAGTAACTATTTTGTGTAGTATTACTATCTGTTTTACAAGCAGATACATTTAAAATGAGAAAAATCATAATTTCTGCAAATTTTCTTTCAATTTTCGTGTTTTTCACAAATAAGCAATGAATTTATTGATTAATTTTTTCCTCTAGCATAAAGTACAATATGTCATGAGAAAACAGTCTCAGAATCGCTTCGATAGGCAAAAGCATTCCAGAGTTATTACCACATAAATTGACACATGCCAGATTTGAAAAAAATGGGGCTGGTCCTGAAGGCCAAAATGAGCTCGGTCCTGAAAGGGTTAAAATCGAAATGTAGGCCTACTGAAAATTATGTACAGTATATGCACTCAATACTTGGTCGGGGCTCCTTTTTCATAAGTTACTGCATCAATGTCACGTGGCATGGAGGCGATCAGCCTGTGGCACTGCTGAGGTGTTATGGAAGCCCAGGTTGTTTTGATAGCAGCCTTCACCTCATCTGCATTGTTGGGTCTGGTGTCTCTCATCTTCCTCTTGACAATACCCCATAGATTCTCTAGATTCATAGATTGCTGGCCAATCAAGCACAGTGATACTGTGGTTATTAAAGCAGATATTGGTACTTTTGGCAGTGTGGGCAGGTGCCAAGTCCTGCTGGAAAATGATATCAGCATCTCCATAAATCTTGTCAGCAGACAGAAGCATGAAGGGCTCTAAAATTTCCTGGTGGATGGCTGCGTTGACTTGATATAATGCAGTGCACAAACACCAGCAGATGACATTGCTCCCCAAACCATCACTGACTGTAGAAACTTCACACTGGACCACAAGCAACTTTAATTGAGTGCCTCTCCACTTTTCCTCCAGACTCTGGGACCTTGATTTCCAAATGAAATGCAAAATTTACTTTCATCTGAAAACAGGACTTTGGACCACTGAGCAACAGACCGGATGCTTCTGACGTTTTCTCGGGGTCATGAGTGGCTTGACACAAGGAATGCGACAATTGTAGTCCTGGATACGTCTGTGTGTGGTGGCTCTTGAAGCACTGACTCCAGCCGCAGTTCACTCCTTGAACCTCCCCCAGATTCTTGAATGGACTTTTTTTGACAATCATTTCAAGGCTACGGCTATCCCTGTTGCTTGTGCACCTTTTTCTACCACACTTTTTCCTTCCTCCCAACTTTCCATTGATATGCTTGGATACCCCACTTCTTTAGCAATGTCCCTTTGTGGCTTACCCTCCTTGTGGAGGGTGTCAATGGCTGTCTTCTGGATAACTGTCAAGTCAGCAGTCTTCCCCATGATTGTGTAGCCCACTGAACCAGACTGTTGGACCATTTAAAGGCTTAGGAAACCTTTGCAGGTATTTTGTGTTGATTAGCTGATTCGAGTGTGACACTATAAGTCTACAATCTTCAACTTTTGCCCAATATTCTAATTTTCTAAGACACTACATTTTGGGTTTTCATTAACTGTTAGCTGTAATCTTCAACATTAAAATAAAAAAAAATGCTGGAAATAGATCACACTGTGTGTAATGAATCTATATAATATATGAGTTTCACTTTTTGAATTGAATTACTTAAATAAATTAACTTTTTGATGATATTCTAATTAATTGAGAAGGACCCATATATACTTGCAAGGAAATTTTAGGACTGAGACTACATACAACTTAAATACAGATGGGTCAAACTGATCAGCTCTATTAATAGGCAACTTAAGAGATAGAATAATGAACTGTTTATAAGAGGGGAAGGAAGCAGATAACGATACGGTAAGTGCTTTTTCAGTCCTTGTTATGGCTCTTGATTGATCACACCGGGGACACACCACTGCTGGCGGACCGGCCCTGGGCCCCACCATCTCAGTGGGCCCGGGGCCCCTGCCCCGCCGCTAGCTACGCTACTGCTTTTAGCACATTAATTACAATAGAAACACATCTTTACTATTACAGTACAAAACTAACAAATTCCGTGATACTCACAAAGATTCACTCAATCTGTACTTTCTTCTAAATAATATTTCACAGGATGTGAATAAAAATACAGCCACTGGCAATTTGACATGTCGTTGCGCTTTGTCAAATGACTTTAGGCTGTGTTTCTATCCCCATCCTGAGACCGCTTATTTGGAAGAAAGCACAAGTTAACCCGCAGCCATTTTTCGGATATTCACTTTTATTTTTTGCTCCTCACCATCCAAAAGTCACAACTTTCTTATTCTTCCATTAATATTGCCGCATGAGGGCTTGTTTGCACCATTTATTTTACCATATGATGTAGTGGGAAACTCGAAAAAATACTTGTGGGGAGTAAGAAAAAACAGTGATTCCTCAAATTTTTTGGGTGATTTTGTTTTTACGGCGTTCACGTGGCAGAAAAAACAGCATGTTAACCTTATTCTGCAGGTCAATACAACTAAAGATACAGTATACCAAATTTACATCTTTTTTTTACCTTTTACTACTTCTACAAGGAAAAAAGTGATTGTTAAAAATAAAATTTTTGTTTTTTGCCATATTCTGATAGCCATAATTGTTTTAATTTCCCTTCAATTGAGCGGTATGAGGGATTATTTCTTGTGGGCCGAGCTGTAGTTTCTATTGGTACCATTGTGGGGTACATGAGACATTTTGATCACTTTTTATTACATTTTTTTGTGGGAGATGAAGTGACCAAAAAACAGCAATTCTGATATTTTTCATTTTTCATTTTCACGCCGTTCACCGTTCCAACTAAATAGTGATATATTGTAATAGTTTAGACTTTTACGGATATCAATTATGTTAGTTTTTTGAATTTTTTTACATTGTGCCTGAGCGAAAATTAGAAATGGGGAGTTTTATGAACTTTTAACTTTTTTTTTCATTTATAAAAGAAACTTTATTTTAAATTTTTTTTTTACTTTTTTTACTTGTCCCCCGGGATCCCGCTCGTTACCCTGAAGTGTCAGCTGTAATTCACAGCCGACACGCTCGTTCTATGGAGTGGGCTCAGCCCGTGAAACCGCTCCATACTCCCCCACCCTACGTGCGCCGTATATATATGGCGGATGTCGGGAAGGGTTTTAAAGGGGTTAGCCGGGGACCAAAAATTGCTTAGTATTTATATTATTATCTGAAACGAAGTTACTTACTATTATACTTACATTTTTAACTTTGCCCTGAATCGTGTAGTTCAAACCCTGTAACATGGTACCGGAAGCCATGTCGTTTTCTTAATATTGATGATCTGCCGACAGCCCAAAGTGACTGAGGGATTACTCCCCCTATTGTTCGTGTCGGTGCGTCATCAAGCACATGACCGCAAGCAGCTTTCACTCTGACTGTAGTAATAAGCCAGCACCCTTTATCTGCAATTTAATAGCGGAGACCATTACTGCGCATGCACATAGTAATAGCAGTTGTGCATGAGGAGCAGCAGGGATGCCTGGACCTGTAGTAATACAGACTGCCCTGAATTAGTAAGTCTCATCTCATAACGGCAGAATGACCAGTGCTGCCGTGACATCGGGGCTTCTTAAGTTGCAAAAAATATTTGAAATGATTTTTTCCGCTGGAGAGCCCTTTTAAGTAAATATAGGTGAGTTCCATGGAATTTCTTTCTTTTGTACAACTAAGCTTATAATTACCTTATACACACTTGCTTTTCTAGGAGGATATTCCCATTGAAATGCGGGACCGTTACAATAATGATGTTGATATCAATTTTTATTGTACATAATGATTAAAATAATGTTGCTGCTCTTTTATTATTGTTCAACAAATCACTGGCATAAATATTGATTCAACTCCATTCTTGTTTATTCCTTTCGTTTGTTAAATCAATGTCAGGTCATATAATTCTGCACAGTTTTTTTTAAAATATTTCTATTGCAGTTTATGTAATTTAAATATATGCTTTCACGTTCCCTTAATTGTATTAATTCTGAATAGAATATTACATTTTGTAAATGCCCAAAATGTACAATTTGTAAGCAGACAGCATTGCCCAAACTGTTTCACAGATATATAGCAGATATAGATGTTGGCTACAGCAGCAGAAGAATTCTTCTGGACCACTCCTGAAATGTATGCAGGACTGAGCTTTCCTTGGTTGGTGCCCTGTTCAGTACCCTTTGTTTGTGGCCTCCCCTCCCCCATATGATGCAGTGTCATACAGTATACAAGTAACCAAAATGGCAACATTCAGTGACCTTTTTTTTTTTAAAGAAAATTTTAATTTATAATGCTTGACCATGTATTTGACAATAGAAAAAGGTAAATAAAAAAATGGAAAAAAAAATAAATATATGTAATCATAAGAGCAAACATTCAATAAATTGTAGCGCTTTGGAAAAGTGAATGACTGCAAGTCCAAAGGGGCTACTCAAGATGTTATCAGCAACATCTCCCATTGCATTTAATTAATTATCCACATAGAGTGCTTGTGATAAAGCAACCGTGAAGAAATACATTATGAGCATGTACAATTAGATTTGTAGCTCTACTGTTTTGTGAAGAAGACTATTAATGATAAAACAGGATACGATATTGCTAAGCCACATGTTCAAGGTATAAACTTAGAAAATTAAAAGCAGTCTATGTATGATAAAATTGTAATGAAGTAATGCATCGAAACATAGATTAAACGTCTTCCTTTAAGAATGTGAATATCTTCTGAAGTATAATTATGTTTTTACAGAAAGTTTTCTGAAATCCTAAAATAATATTTTACACAATGGAACAAGTTAAACTATTTCATACGCTACTTTATTGTATAGCACAAAATATTTGATTTCACGATTGAAGAGCAATAATAATTTTCTCTAAGTTACAATGCACCCTGACTGTATGTACACCAAAGCAGACACTATCTAAAATGTCTTGGAAATTATAAATAAAAGCGATACTGGATTTTTTGCTCAACTTTAAAGAGGACCTGTCATTTGCCCAAAAAACTCCAGTTTACATCTCAGTTAGATTGCAGGCACTTCACAGATTCTGATGCTATTTATTTTTTTCTTCAAGCCCCCACCGTTCCAGAGATATCGGGGCCGTTAGTTCAGGTGTCTGATATGCAAATAAGGCCTTTGACTGTCAAGTGGGCGGTTACCCCTTATCAAGTGACAGGTATTACCCGCCCACTTGGGAGTCAAAGAGCCTATTTGCATATCGGGCATCAAAACTAACGGCACTGATATCTCAGCTACAGTGGGGGCTAGAATAATCAATATGCTGACCATTACAATTACTCAGGAGTTATCAGCTGCCTTAAAGTTATGCAGTACAACAGAAACTGATCTTGCATCAGAGCATAACTAGGTATAACTCAACTAAGACTCTAGCATAGCTGGGGGACAAACCAAGTGGAACATGTAATGGAAGCCATACTGGTTGTCTCTCAGCTCTGCAGAAACAGACAGGGGCTTAAAGAGACTCTGTCACCACATTATAAGTGCCCGATCTCCTAAATAAGGAGATGGGCGCTATAATGTAGGTGACAGTAATGCTTTTTATTTCGAAAAATGATCTATTTTAAACCACTTTATGAGCGATTTTTAGCTTTATGCTAATGAGTTTCTTAATGCCCAAGTGGGCATATTTTTACGTTAGACCAAGTGCAGCCACATACACAAACACTAACATTACTGTAGTGTTCTGATAATGAATATACATCACTACCAGCCTGGACGTGATGTTTATTCAGAATCCTGACACTTCTGAATCTTTTGTGTGATATTCCAGCAAGGCAAACGTAATCTCGCGAGATTACGATGTAACCTGTCATTTGAACCGAGATTACGCTTTCCTTGCTGTAATCTCACAGAAAAGATTCAGAAGTGTCTGGATTCTGAATAAACATCATGTCCAGGCTGGTAGTGATGTATCTTCATTATCAGGACACTGCAGTAATGTTAGTGTTTGTGTATGTAGCTGCACATAACGATATAACTATATCGCTAGTGCAGTGTAAATGAATGGAGAGAAGTGTATGATGCTGATTGGTCACTGATTGGTCAGCGTCATACACTCCTCTGTACAATGCCCACTTGGTCTAAAGTAAAACACGCCCACTTGGGCATTAAGAAACTCATTAGCATAAATCTAAAAATCGCTCATAAAGTGGTTTAAAATAGATAGTTTTTCTAAATAAAAAACATTACTGTCACCTACATTAAAGCGCCGATCTCCTTATATAGGAGATAGGGCACTTATAATGTTGTGACAGAGCCTCTTTAAAGGGGTTGAAAGAGTTAGAAAAATAAAGGTTTGCTTTTTTCCCCCAGTCACAGTGACTATGGGCTTTGTCTGTCATTTTAGCTCAATCCAATCCAATTGAATGGGCTTGAGCTGTGTAAAGGGAAGTGTTTTATATATTTATATCTATGTACATGTGAGTGTAGATATATATATATTTGTCCCTCCAGAAAGGTATAGAGAGAGAGGGAGAAGACATTGGACACATCCAATGCATTCACACTGCCTGCCCTTCCTTCCCCCTCACCAGGTAATGAGATACCCTGGGGGGTGAAAGCCGTAAGAATAAATCCTGTATTTTCAGGAAGCAGGAAGTTCCAACTGCTTGCCCCCCCCCCTCGCCAGGTAATGAGATTCCATGAGGGAGCCATAAGCCCATACCCTCCACCCTTGCACGTGCATGAGCATGTGATGTCACACAGATGTGCACGGGAGGGTTTAAAAGGACAAACTGTCCCACACTTCTCTCTCTTGAAACATGGCTCTTCCCTCCTGAGAGACCACACCAACCTGGGACCAGATGAACTGCTAAGTATCCACGTGCAGCAGCAGCTACACGCAACTTCTCCCCCCTAACACAACACTTCCCTGTTCAACCCTTTCCCACCTGCCTCACCTGCATATCCCATGGTACCTGTTTAATCCCTGGTACCTGTTTAACCCTTTCCCATTATTTACCTGCTATCCCCTGGCATACAGCAACCCATTCCCCTTGTTCACCATTTATCCTCCTGAGTCCCTAAGTTAACACTTGCTTTCCCTGGTAACCCTTGCTGTCACTGGTAACCCTTGCTGTCCCTGGTAACCCTTGCTGCCCTAAGTAACCCTTGCAGTAACCCTTGCTGCCCTAAGTAACCATTGCTGTCCAAAGTAACCCTTACTACCTGATTAACACTTAGTGTACAGGGATAGTTATTGCTAGGAGGGAGAGGGACAGAAACAGTGAGCATGTGTATTGTATTGTAACGAAACTGTATTCATATGTATGTTTAGGTAAGTGGGTGGTGGTATAACGTAGGATTGTGATACAATGTTTATACTGTACTACATATAGTGTGAGTATACTCAGTATATATTAACTTGTTATATGTATTGGGGTATACCGATACTATACTGTGATCAGTTACTGTGTTCTGTGTTTGGTGTATTATGTGTAAGTGTGATTATTGTTAGTAAATAACATTAGCCTTTATTTACTATACAATTGTATTTACTGTACTGTCTTATTCCCTTGAGTAGCAACACAGCAAGTAGATTAACGTTAGTATAAGGAAAAGGTAGGGGAACTAGGCATAACCCTAGTGACCCTGATTATAAAGGAGGTAGTAATAGTGGGTGGCACAAGTAAGCGAAACCCACCATTATACCAGCCCTTTAACAAGCTGAAATACCTGACATAGCCCACAGACAAGAGTGGCACTGTTAAAAATACCTTTTTTTTTTAAATCCTGTACAACTTCTTTAGTAGAAGTTAATTGGATTTCACTAGGGTTATTATTAGGGAAAATGCTCTTTTTGTGTATTAAAATGTAATCAGAATAATATACATACATTGTGAACATTATATGTATAAAAATAGTGAAAGTAATGTAAAATTAGTTTCACTCCTATATTTGTATGGATACCAAGTGCTACAGCACACAAGCTCTACTCTTCCAAAATGACCCCCTCCCTCAACTGTAATTGCATAGCACCGTGAAGCCCTTTTACAATGACTTATGTGACACAAGCGGACATGGCCTGATAGCTAAACATCAATTGAGAAGTATATTTCTAGTATAGTCGAGTCTTTGATGAAAGATATCTGAAAGGGAAATTTTTTATATGGATCTGCGGTATAACCTACAAAAGTGTAGTATGAAGAGTAGTGACATATAATGCTGACAGCTTAGAACATTAGTCATGGTTCTACACACCTTTAAGGCTGTTACAATATGATTTATTTCCAGACATTCGTCAAGCTTTTTGTACTGTACATTTGGTGCAATATGTTTCCTACCATAACCATAATTCAGACCTTGTTACATGTCGAAATTCAGTATTGGACATGTTTTAATGAGACTATTCCTCCTGCCGCTCATCTTCCAGCACATACAGTACATGCCAACAGTTTATTGTGCCAATGACATTAATCTTAACAATGTTGGTAGTAAAATGATATGGTTCTTATTACAGTTATATCACTTAACAGTGACCAAGCGCATTATGAAAGAATATCACAGCAGCAAAAGTTGCATATCCAGAGTGTTGGCAAAGAATATACCGTATTTTTCGGACTATAAAACACACCTGACCATAAGACGCACCCAGGTTTTAGACAACAGGGAATAGGAAAAAAATTATTTGTTAACAAATCATTTATTCTGTTTTACCACACTCTGAGAGCCCAATTTTTTTTTTTTCATCGATTTGAGCGGTGTGAGGGCTTACTTTTTGCGGGACGAGCTGTAGTTTTATTGGCACAATTTTTTGGTACATACGATTTTTTTGATCACTTATTTTTTTTATTATTTCATATTTTAAGCACTAAGGTGACCAAAAACTATTTTGATGTTTTATATTTTTTAACTCACCGTGCGAGTTAAATAATGATATATTGTAATAGATCAAACTTTTATGGACGCAGCGATACCAAATTATTTTATTTTCTTACATTGTGCTTGAGGAAAAATGGGAAAACATATTTTTTTAAACTTTTAATATTTTATTTGTTTTACACTCCTGAAAATGTATCTAACAGTTTTTTTTTATTTTTTACACATTTTATTAGTTCCTCTAGGGGACTTAAACCAGCAGCCAGTTGGCTACATGTGGAGTTACTGAAACAGCGTAACTACGCTGTTTCCCTTATTCCCATAGTAGTGAATGGCAGTTACGGAAGCAGTGTAGAATGCGAGCTACGCTGTTTCCGTAACTACTGTTTAGTTCTATGGGAGTTACGGAAACAGCGTAGCTCCGCAAGTTACGCTGTTTCAGTAACTCCACATGTAATCAAGTGGCCGGGAGAGCACAGAAAGCTTGAACAGTGTTTAGGGGCCCAGTTCTAGAGATAGGTGCGGGTCCCAGAGGTGGGACCTGCATCTATCTGACATTATGACATATCCTGTGGATATGTCATACATGTCCTTCATAGAAAAACCACTATAAATGCAGCGGTCGCTATTGACCACAGCATTTAACTAGTTAAAGGGGTTTGCCATAAAACACATTTATCCCCTATCCACAGGATAGGGGCTACATGTGAGATCGCTGGGGGTCCGAACACTTGAACCCCCAGCGATAAGGAGAACAGGGGACCAAAAGTCACCCAAACTGCTACATGAGAAGCCTGGACTTCCGGGTTCTGTGTCCGTCTTATCAGTTCCACAGCTCCATAGAGATCAATGGAGAGCCGCTTGCGCATGCGCAGAAGAATCCCATTGATCTCCATGAAGCTGCCGGACACGGAACGCGGAAGTCACAGCTTCTCATGCAGCGCTCTTGGTGACTTTCGGTCCGCGTTCTCCTTATCGATCACACATGTATCCCCTAGCCTGTGGATAGGGGATACATGTGTTTTATGGCACAAGCCCTTTAAACATCTAGGAACAGCAAAATTGCTGTTCCTGGCCGTTAGAGCAGCGTGTCAGAAGCTGACACCTGCAGTGTATGGAGCGGGCTCAATGCGTGAGTCCGCTCCATACATCATCCCCCTCCAGCTCCATGATGTGCTGACACGTCATGGGTCGCAAAGGGTTTAAGTAATGAAGCGGTCAGGGGGCCCGGCGGTGCCGTGTCCCTTGACTGTGGACTATAGGACGCAGGGACTTTTTAGCAAGATTTATTCTTGCTAAAAACTGCGTCTTATAGTCCAAAAAATACGGTATTTACTTTCATGATACCTATAAAATTTGCAATCTAACTTTCCTGTCCTAGGAATACACACAAACTGTGATGCGTTCTGTACATCATTAAATTATTTTAGCCTAAATAAGAGGTTTAGTGCAATTTATTATCTATGTGCTTCCTCAAAGTTTTCCACATATGTGTTTTTTGATATAGTGATACTATATTTAAAGGGGTTGTCTGCTTTGGACAATACATTTTTTAGAACATTTCTTCAACGATAACATGATCACAGGGTGTCCTACTGCTGTAATCTGTGTAGGAAACCAGCAGCATGTGCTCCCTACAATATAACCACAGGGGAAATGAAGTATTGCACAGTTCCATTAAAATCAATGTAATGCATGAACATGCCTGGAATAGCGACCTGCTTGCTTTAGCTCTGTAGGGAATATTAGGGCTCTACCTTAAAAATGTTACCTATCTAAAAGGAGATCAATATGATGCCCTCATTATGCTAAGCTAGTGGATAAAGGCTTAGATCCAGAAGTGTTAGGCTTCGTTCACATCTGCGTCAGTTCTCCGTTCATGGGTTTCCTTTGGAGCTTCCCGTCAGGAGAACCCATGAACGGAACCCTGACTGAAAGAAACCAAAACCATAGGTCAATACCGTAGTCGACTGCGCTAATCAGTCCATCAAAATGACGGAACCCTTACACAACGATGACAAACGGAAACAATTTGCACCGGATCCGTCACCATTTAAATCAATGGTGATGCAAACGGAAACGTATGGTTTCCGTTTGTTTCAGTTCCGTTAATGGGTTCCCCTGATGGAAACCCATGAACGGAGCCCTGGCGCAGATGTGAAAGAAGCCTTAAGGGGTTTTTACACTGGCAGATTATCGTGCAGACGAGCGTCCATATAACGCTCTTTGCCAATAATTGCCCTGTGTAAACAGGGGAACGATCAGCAGATGAACGAGCACGATTATCTGCTGGTTGTATTGTTTTAAAAAAAGTAAAAGATTATCGTTGTCGGCAGCACATCTCCCTGTGTAAACAGGGAGATGTGCTGCCGACATGATAATAATGGATGGGGACGAGCGATCGGAGTAATGACCGCTCATCCCCATCCATAGCTCCGTGTGACAGGAGCAAACGAGCACCGATCGTGCTCGGCTGCACCGGCCACTTATCAGCTGGTGTAAAGGGGTCTTTACTCCAAAGTCTTAAATAATGGCAGCGTAATTGTGAACTACTCCACAGTAAACTCTCTATGATTATCCATTGTGAGATAATCATATTAATAGCAGCACAAATCTCTTTTGCTGCAACGTATCAGTCTGTAGCGGGGTGGTAGCTAGACTTTCCTTTACCTGGGGGAAATAATTAATTCACTACCCTAGCCCTGACTTGTTGGCAACTCCCCGGCACCCAGCATTAGTGTAGTGTCACATGCACGTGTCCTGCAAGCCTCCTTTGTCTATGCCCCTGGACTGGAGTCCAGGCTGAATGATAACAGAAGATAACAGAAGATTGTCTACACTGGATACTATAACATCCAGCTCTCAACTGAGAGCAGGACTGGGTCTGTACAAGTTTTCAGCTTCTGAATGTAAACTAGAATGATTTCATTTACTGACAGCACATAAAGACCTTGAAAATAGTGAGGAATGGAAACACTAAGTATTTTAGTTAACTTCAAAGTACAATTCTATTAAAATATACTTTTCTTGATATGTTTTTTAACTGGTGTTTGCTAAACTTTGCTTTGTTCGTGTGTGCATTATTTTGATTGACCTTTATCACCTTTTCTTTAAAATTCAACTTTTATTTTCATTTTCAAACTGTATGGAAGAAAAGCAATTCAAGTAATGTAAGAACATTAAATCTTACATAATAAAGTCAATAGGTCCAACTGGAAATTGAAAAATATAGAATACAAAAAACAAAAGGGTATCTGAGAACAGTTATTATTGATATTACCATATAAAGCAATTACATCTTCTATTCATTGTGCTAGAGCAAGTGATAACTTTCTTTTTCATACTGCAGTGATCATAGAAAAGCACTGTATGTCAAAAGCATAAAGTACGTTATTTTCTGACGATATTTGATACTTAGTTTTGTGTTTATAGCCAGAAAAGCAAACAGTATCCAACCATAAAACTTTATATGAAGGACAGAATTTAGCTCTATTGCCACCGGAGAAGAAGATGAAAAATTTGCCCTTTCCCCACAGAAAAGAATACATAAGCAACCATAAAACACAGGACATTATGATCAATCTAACACACACACACACACACACACACACACACACACACACACACACACACGCGCGCGTGTTTGTGCATACGTACGCGTATAAGCACACAAATAAATAGTATATACAACACCCAGATAAATAGTATATATAACAGACACAAAAATAATATCATAAAGTTTCAGATAAATAGTACCAAACAGTGTCCAGATAAATAGTACCAAACAGTGTCCAGACGAATATTACCAAACAGTGTCCAGATAAATAGTGCCAAACAGTGTCCAGAAAAATAGTACCAAAGAGTGTCCAGATAAATAGTACCAAACAGAGTCCAGATAAATAGTGCTAAACAGTGTCCAGATAAATAGTACCAAACAGTGTCCAAATAAATATTAGAAGACAGTGTCCAGATAAATAGTGCCAAACAGTGTCCAGAAAAATAGTACCAAACAGTGTCCAGATAAATAGTACCAAACAGTGTCCAGAAAAATAGTACCAAACAGTGTCCAGATAAATAGTACCAAACAGTGTCCAGATAAATAGTGCTAAACAGTGTCCAGATAAATAGCGCCAAACAGTGTCCAGATAAATAGTGCCAAACAGTGTCCAGATAAATAGTGCTAAACAGTGTCCAGATAAATAGTGCCAAACAGTGTCCAGAAAAATAGTACCAAACAGTGTCCAGATAAATAGTACCAAACAGTGTCCAGATAAATAGTGCTAAACAGTGTCCAGATAAATAGCGCCAAACAGTGTCCAGATAAATAGTGCCAAACAGTGTCCAGATAAATAGTGCTAAACAGTGTCCAGATAAATAGTGCTAAACAGTGTCCAGATAAATAGCGCCAAACAGTGTCCAGATAAATAGTGCCAAACAGTGTCCAGATAAATAGTGCCAAACAGTGTCCAGATAAATAGCGCCAAACAGTGTCCAGATAAATACCACCAAACAGTGTCCAGATAAATACTACCAGTGTCCAGATAAATACTCCCAACAGTGTCCAAATAAATATTACAAGACAGTGTCCAGATAAATACTACCAAACAGTGTCCAGATAAATATTACCAAACAGTGTCCAGATAAATACTACCAAACAGTGTCCAGACAAATACTACCAGTGCCCAGATAAATAGTACCAAACAGTGTCCAAATAAATATTACCAAACAGTGTCCAGATAAATAGTGCCAAACAGTGTCCAGATAAATAGTAGCAAACAGTGTCCAGATAAATAGTACCAAACAGTGTCTACATAAATATTACCAAACAGTGTCCAGATAAATAGCGCCAGTGTCCAGATAAATACTACCAAACAGTGTCCATATAAATATTACCAAACAGTGTCCAGATAAATAGTGCAAAAACAGCAACAATATAAAGACAGTCATACGGGGCTCATATAAAGGGTGTCATATAACATCTAGATAAATAGCATTTACAGAATTCATATAAATAGAGCATACAGAATCCAGAAGAATACTGTCATAAATGTTTTAGCTAAATAGTGTCCTGCATCGTATAAGTTAATATTGTCATACAGAAACCAGATAAATAGTGGATACAGCATCTAGATCAATACCATCATACTAATTCCAGATAAGTAGTGCATATAGTGACAACTTATATAGTGGTCACCATATAGTGTAAAGCATACAGCAATAATAAAGCATATCATGCACTTAAAAATGTGCATATACAGTAGTGTATATGCACTTTGCTTTGTTAGGGTAAGCCCTGCAGACAAGCCAAACAAGGCAGCGGACATCAAGCCAAGTGGTCAAGTAATGCTTAACTTGAAAAAAAAAGAAAAAAAAAGAAAGATGTTAAATTTAAGATTAAAAAGGAGCTGAATTATTATTGTTTCTGGACCATTGACAGATTATAGCAAATTATTGAGGGATGTTAAATTTATCTTGCTGCCTCTTCGCAGTGCTTCTTGGATTAGTGTTCATCGTCATCAAACATCTTTGGTCTATTTGCTTTTCCTGTGCAAATAAGCAGCACACTGAATACTAATTTATCAGTAATACTGACATTTCATTACATTTCACAGAGAAACCTTAGAAATGTTAAATGCTTGTGAGAGAATTCTTCATTGAACATTCGAAAGCAAATATGCCTCTTCAACATCCTGCAACAACACCCCCAAGACTTTGACTAGGCTTTTCTAAACTTTTATTATTTTTCTATCTTTTGAGCCACTCACAGGTTTACTTGCTCTTTTGTCTCGCTACAAAATCCAAGTGCGCTTGAGATTCAGATTTGACCTGACATTCTCCTTCAAGATTTTCTGGCAAAAAGCAGAGCACCACCATGCTTGACAGTTGATTATGAAATACTTATTCTAATTTATTTGTGATTTCTTTATTAGGTTTTTATTATAGTAACAATAGTATATACTCAACAGTTGGATACGATCCAATGTACAGAGCGATCAGCCCAAAATGGAAAAGAACACAGTACAAAACAATATACGATAACCCCCCCCCCCTCAATTCCCCATTCTATTTCTGTGTGCATCTTGATTGTTCTCTCTTTTTTAATTTTTTTTTATGTTGTATAGTGAGGATGAAAGCCTCACTGTCAGGCCAATGACGTGCACATCCACGTAAAAGCTCCGATAAGTACCAATTAGTATATTCAATGAGAGAAATAACTGTCTTTTAATGTCAACTGAAAGAGTATTAATAAAGGGCAGCCATGTTTAAAAAAAAAAATTTGGTGAGTATTTATTTTTCCCCAATTAATTTTAAACAAAAATTTAACCTTGGATTGGATTAAAGAAAAAGGGGGCAATATAGGATTAAGCCAATGCTGAAGAATACTCTTTCTTGTAGCTGCTGGCCAAATTTGTCATATAGATTTGTACCTTTTGGCAGGATGTAAGTCAAAATCCAACCAGATGTTAAAAATAGGCCCATTCTGGTGTTAACGTAAAGGTAACATTATAGGAAGAGCGCAAATACACGCAAACTTCCTCCCAAAATTCCTGTATTTTTAGGCAACCATAGAGATGATGGAAAATATCTGTATTCGGTTCACCACATATTGTACAAAAGTAGATTGTGGAAGACGACATTTTTCACTAAAGATTCGGCGTGATATATGCCCTGTAAATTCATCATGGTCATGTCCTGATAGCTACTGACTGGAATAGCCTTTTGTAGCTTTAGAAAGGCCGTTAGAAAATCTATGATTTCAAATTTCAATACTTTAAGAACTCTTTCTTAGGACCAGTTGTTAAAACTTCCCATGAAAGAGGGGGTCTGATTAGGTGATATATCAAACTAATGGAGGTAGTCTGAGTTCTGGCCTTTTTAGGAAAGCATTTAGACAGTCTCCCAAGGAATCTTTATCCATACTAGATTAACTTGGTAATGCAAAGCTACGTGCTTGTAGAAAAATAAATTGGCATTTAGCAAAAATGGGAAATTTAGAGCAAACGGCTTCAATTATGATATAATATTATGATAGTCTTGTTTTAGAATGCTGTATTAGCTTTATGCCATTCGAGACTCTTCAGTCCATAGAAGATACCTCGAAATGCTTGGCTGACTCCAAGGTTTAGCAAAAGTGAGATGAGCACCTATTTTTGCCCAGTCATATTGTAATGCTGCATTCTGGAACAATGACCTTTTCTCAGGCGAGTGAAACATACAGTTATTGTGGTGGTAAAAAATGATCAATGGATATCATAACTGTTTTATTGCAGTTGTACCTACTAAAGGTGACGCAGCCAAGTATTTCATTTTCTTTTCACATGGGAACTAAAGGTGTAAGAAGAATTGAATTGTTTATTGAAACAAAACAATATAAATGTTCTTGTAACTATATGTCAATGCTGTATAGACTCCTCGTTTGAATACTGTTCCAGTCCGATCACCACGTACGGTCAGGAAGGATTTTTTTTTTCTTTTAGGGCATGTCGTTTATGTCTCTTTTTTTGCCTTTCTCTGAATTAAAGGCGGAACTCAGATTTATCCCCTTCGACTCTTAATTTACATCCTCTCCCCCTTTCCTGGTTTAATTGGATGAACATATGTCTTTTTGAAACTTTATATTAACAGATGTGTCCTACCTAAGCTTTTTTCTTATCTTAACATATTTTGAGATGTGTGGCACGAGATGACCAATTTTAAAAAAATAACATGATTTTGCAATACTGTCATAAGATGTTTATGCTATATGTGTCTATAGGTCACCAGCCAGTGGCCACACTGGAGGAGAAACTTGCAGTCTGTCAAGGGTTTTGCTAGCATGTCGTGAGATTTTATTGAATTTGGTTCATGAGAAATTGGAGTACTAAAATTAACAATAACTTTTTAAACATTTTATGCTAATCTAAAAGTATACATCATATAGATCAACTTTGTAATTTACTTACTGTTGAAAATTTGTTGTTTTAGCCATGCCAATTTTCTGTGAAGTTGCTGTCACTAGGTGCCTCCTTTCCTGTAATCTGCTGTCCACTTCCTGTTGTCAATATCCATCCCTAGTTACAGACGGACTGTAGAAGGTGGGGGTGTGTCTCTGCACAGTTTGCCCAGAGAAGTATATGGAGGGGGAGCAGGAGATGGGAGCAGTGGTAGTCTGAGGCAGAAACTGACACGCCGTCCATAGCAGAATATGGGTAGGGAAGGTAGGAGCAGGGAGCAGTAAGAGACAGAGGAGACACAGACTCTGCTACCCATAGAAGTCCATGGAGAGGGGAGATAGTGCAGATGGAGGGAGCAGAGTGACACACTGACATACTACAGCTTTTGGTGAGTGTCATTGTCTCACCCCAGTGCTGGATTCTCAGCTACACTACTCATAACTGATGTATGATCTCCTCCATACTGCTGCAGCTTTTTATATATATATATATATATATATATATATATATATATATATATATATATATATATATATATATGTGTGTGTGTGTGTGTGTGTGTGGGTTAGAGATAGGAGAGCAGGATTCTCCTCTTCTATGTGTGTGGTGTATAGAAGACACAAAAGCCATTAGGCTCTGCCCACAAGCTTTAATACAACTGAGAATTAGAAAGGGAGCCTGCAGGAAACTGCTAAAAATGCAGAATATAAGTCATATGATGACCAGATATTGTGTTATTTCTCATGTACACACATATGACAGCTTATTCTGAAAAGTCATCTGGAAAATTAGGTTCACTTTAACAAAATTCAAACAAAGGTATGGGTGGACACATCTGTATATCTATATTATATTCAAAAACAATATATAAAAAAAATATGAAAAATGGCTTCTTTTCCTACACATACTAATCTCTGTATTTGAAATCATAGAGCAGAATTTTCTTGCTAGCCATTTCCAATAAAGAAGAGTCCAGTAGATTAGATAGCAGAGGAACTAATGAAAAGCATCATGGAAGTGACAGCAAGATTAATTAAGTTCCTCTAGCTGTATTCACGTGCGCCTCTGTTTAGTTCCTTTGGGTGCAGCTGCAGTTAAATGGTATTTATCCTGACAAATATTGTAGTTTTCTGCAACTGACATTTTTGAGTCAAGGGTAAAAATACATATTAAGGTTTATTTGGTGTGAAAAAAATAGATTAACAGTGAAGGACAACCGCAGAACATATTATTGTGAAAATATACAGTAGAATATTATTAAAACTGATAGGCTGAGTACAGATATAAACAAATAAAGGGGATTGCTGCATTTGATTACAATCTCTAGCTTCAAAGAGAAACAGACATTGTTATCAGGATCAGAGAAAACATAAAATGAACATAAAGTTATTTGGAAATCCCTATTAAAGTAAACAAAAGCCAATTTCATTTCTTACTATACTCTGAGCTTTGTTTCCTGAATGAATATTTGGCAAAGGTGACTGAGATGTGAAAATAATTTACTTTACACCTTCATGCAAAACTGTCAGACAGTAATGAAAGAGCAAACACACTAAGATTTTGTTTATGATCTTTTATCTATTTTTCTGTGGGACAAACCTGACTTTCACTACTACTCCCACTCTCTTATCAACAAAATCACCCCAGCACTACTCTATGCCTTGTATACTTTTTTGCTTGGTATATCTTAGTTACATAGTATGGTTGTTAAAAGGACACATGTCCATAAAATTCAGCCAGGGGAAGGAAGAGGATGTGGCTAAAGGAAGGGGTATTTTCACATTTTTATTAATTTATACCAAGTTTATACTTTCCATGTTATTGTGGCTGACTTAATTTGTTACCACAATTGCAGGCTGTAAGGGTACATTCCCACTTGCTGGAAGTAGTGTGGATGTCCCCGCATCTTGGGTATAAGATCATATTCCAATAAAGTAACCACTGCATATTACAGTGGGATGACTCAACAGTATAAGAGACTAATATTTTACAATTCAGGGGGTACATTGTACAGACAATATCAGACATTACATAGTGACAAAATTAATTCACAATTCAAACAAGAGGAGTGAGGACCCTGCTCTCAAGAGCTTACAATATCTGAGGAAATAAGGGAGAGACAAAATATGAAAAATGCTTGTTCAGTACAATGGTCCAGCCATCTTTTATACATATGGGGTAGTACAAACAAAGCTGCATCAGCCAGCCGGTCACCAGCCAGTATCTTTGTATGACAGATATGAAGTGTATTAGGGTGCAAACAGGATACTGCTGAATGAAGGGGTCAAGTTGTCATGACTAATGTAAAAGGGGTTTGAGTATAGGTTCAGACAGCACCAGATATGTGGAAGGATGGAGTTTTGCACGGATAGGGGCCCAACTCGAAGATGAGTATAAAAGAGTATCCGACACACCAATTTTGAAACAAAAGGTATTTTTATTTTGTTTTCAATGCCAGTGGCAGAGTGCGACGTTTCGGTCTAAGCGACCTTCATCAGGCACTGAGCCGTGCTGGAAAACTGCATACACGAGCGCTAGTGGTGCTGATAGCGACTGGCCGCTGTGTCATGTCAGTTTTCTAGCACGGCTCAGTGCCTGATGAAGGTCGCTGAGACCGAAACGTCGCACTCTGCCACTGGCATTGAAAACAAAATAAAAATACCTTTTGTTTCAAAATTGGTGTGCCGGATACTCTTTTATACTCATCTTCGAGTTGGGCCCCTATCCGTGCAAAACTCCATCCTTCCACATATCTGGTGCTGTCTGAACATATACTCAAACCCCTTTTACATTAGTCATGACAACTTGACCCCTTTTGTTTCAAAATTGGTGTGCCGGACACTCTTTTATACTAATGCAAAAGGGGGCCAGGGAAAGTAGTCAGATTAGGGATTGTTAAAGGCCTGCCTAAAAAGATGTGTTTTCAGGGCATGTTTAAAACTGTGGATGTTGGGAAATAATTTGATTGTCTGGGGTAGAACATTCGAGAGAACTGGTGCAGCCCGAGAGAAATCTTGGAGACGGGAGTGGGAGGTTCGGATTATTGGTTGAAGTTAATCTAAGGTCGTTGGAAGAATGTGGAGCACGAGTAGGGTGGTAGACAAAGATGGAGGAGATGTAAGGTGGTGAAGCACTGTGGAGAGTTTTTTGTGTGAGGGTAATAAGTTTGAATTTAATTCTGAATGGTATGGGCAACCAGTGCAGTGCCTGGCAGAGGGTAGAGGCATTGGTATAGTGGTTGGTCAGATAGATTAGCCTGGCTGATGAATTAAGGTTAGATTGGAGAGGGCAGAGTTTAGTGAGTGGAAGACCGATTAGTAATGAGTTGCAGTAATCGAGACGAGAGTGAATCAGAGCGACAATGAGAGTTTTGGCTGTTTCCACAGTAAGAAAAGGGCGAATTCTGCAGATGTTTTTGAGGTGAAAGTAACAGGAGCGTGTAAGTGATTGGATGTGTGAAGTAAGGGAAAGATCTGAGTCAAAAATAATCCCAAGACAGCAGGCGTGCTGCCTGGGAGTTATGGTAGTGCCACACCACACTGAGATGGAAACATCAGGTTTAGGTAGGTTAATAGATGGTGGGAATGCAAGGAGCTCAGTTTTAGAAAGATTCAGTTTCAGATAGAGAGAGGACATGATGTTAGAGACAGCGGAAAAGCAATCACTGGTGTTTTATATTAGGGCAGGGGTGATGCAATGTGAGGAGGTATATAGTTGGGTGTCATCAGCGTAGAGATGGTACTGGAAGCCAAATCTGCTGATGGTTTATCCAATAGGGGTGTATGGAGAAAGAGAAGCGGACCTAGGACTGATCCCTGAGGAACCCCGATAGCAAGGGGAAGAGGAGAAGAAGTAGAACCAGCAAATGACACACTGAACAAGCGGTTAGAGAGATAGGAGGAAAACCTAGAGAGATCCATGTCTTTAGGGCCAATAGAGTGGAGCATTTTAAGAAGGAGTTGGTGGTCTACAGTGTCAAAGGCTGCAGAGAGTTCCAGAAGAATCAGGAGGGAGTATTTGCCATTAGATTTAGACGCCAAGAGATCG